>NC_134368.1:69941320-71271945 GCF_035582795.1 Mycteria americana
TGTATCTCTCTCTCGCAGAGCCCGGCTGCCAAATTCGAAACGTCCAGCGATTGCGCCCACACGAAAGCTGCCAGCACGGAAAGCTGTAGCTGGTTTTCACTGTCCCTTGGAACTGCATTCGCTGCCGCACAGTCATTCGTGTTCTGCAAAAGCTTGGCTTGGTAATGGGGCAACACTCTGTATCTCTCTCTCGCAGAGCCCGGCTGCCAAATTCGAAACGTCCAGCGATTGCGCCCACACGAAAGCTGCCAGCATGGAAAGCTGTAGCTGGTTTTCACTGTCCCTTGGAACTGCATTCGCTGCCACACAGTCATTCGTGTTCTGCAAAAGCTTGGCTTCGTAATGGGGCAACACTCTGTATCTCTCTCTCGCAGAGCCCGGCTGCCAAATTCGAAACGTCCAGCGATTGCGCCCACACGAAAGCTGCCAGCACGGAAAGCTGTAGCTGGTTTTCACTGTCCCTTGGAACTGCATTCGCTGCCGCACAGTCATTCGTGTTCTGCAAAAGCTTGGCTTGGTAATGGGGCAACACTGTGTATCTCTCTCTCGCAGAGCCCGGCTGCCAAATTCGAAACGTCCAGCGATTGCGCCCACACGAAAGCTGCCAGCACGGAAAGCTGTAGCTGGTTTTCACTGTCCCTTGGAACTGCATTCGCTGCCGCACAGTCATTCGTGTTCTGCAAAAGCTTGGCTTCGTAATGCGGCAACACTCTGTATCTCTCTCTCGCAGAGCCCGGCTGCCAAATTCGAAACGTCCAGCGATTGCGCCCACACGAAAGCTGCCAGCACGGAAAGCTGTAGCTGGTTTTCACTGTCCCTTGGAACTGCATTCGCTGCCGCACAGTCATTCGTGTTCTGCAAAAGCTTGGCTTGGTAATGGGGCAACACTCTGTATCTCTCTCTCGCAGAGCCCGGCTGCCAAATTCGAAACGTCCAGCGATTGCGCCCACACAAAAGCTGCCAGCACGGAAAGCTGTAGCTGGTTTTCACTGTCCCTTGGAACTGCATTCGCTGCCGCACAGTCATTCGTGTTCTGCAAAAGCTTGGCTTGGTAATGGGGCAACACTGTGTATCTCTCTCTGGCAGAGCCCGGCTGCCAAATTCGAAACGTCCAGCGATTGCGCCCACACGAAAGCTGCCAGCACGGAAAGCAGTAGCTGGTTTTCACTGTCCCTTGGAACTGCATTCGCTGCCACACAGTCATTCGTGTTCTGCAAAAGCTTGGCTTCGTAATGGGGCAACACTCTGTATCTCTCTCTGGCAGAGCCCGGCTGCCAAATTCGAAACGTCCAGCGATTGCGCCCACAAGAAAGCTGCCAGCACGGAAAGCTGTAGCTGGTTTTCACTGTCCCTTGGAACTGCATTCGCTGCCACACAGTCATTCGTGTTCTGCAAAAGCTTGGCTTGGTAATGAGGCAACACTGTGTATCTCTCTCTGGCAGAGCCCGGCTGCCAAATTCGAAACGTCCAGCGATTGCGCCCACACGAAAGCTGCCAGCACGGAAAGGTGTAGCTGGTTTTCACTGTCCCTTGGAACTGCATTCGCTGCCGCACAGTCATTCGTGTTCTGCAAAAGCTTGGCTTCGTAATGCGGCAACACTCTGTATCTCTCTCTCGCAGAGCCCGGCTGCCAAATTCGAAACGTCCAGCGATTGCGCCCACACGAAAGCTGCCAGCACGGAAAGCTGTAGCTGGTTTTCACTGTCCCTTGGAACTGCATTCGCTGCCGCACAGTCATTCGTGTTCTGCAAAAGCTTGGCTTCGTAATGGGGCAACACTGTGTATCTCTCTCTCGCAGAGCCCGGCTGCCAAATTCGAAACGTCCAGCGATTGCGCCCACACGAAAGCTGCCAGCACGGAAAGCTGTAGCTGGTTTTCACTGTCCCTTGGAACTGCATTCGCTGCCGCACAGTCATTCGTGTTCTGCAAAAGCTTGGCTTCGTAATGGGGCAACACTCTGTATCTCTCTCTCGCAGAGCCCGGCTGCCAAATTCGAAACGTCCAGCGATTGCGCCCACACGAAAGCTGCCAGCACGGAAAGCTGTAGCTGGTTTTCACTGTCCCTTGGAACTGCATTCGCTGCCACACAGTCATTGGTGTTCTGCAAAAGCTTGGCTTGGTAATGGGGCAACACTCTGTATCTCTCTCTCGCAGAGCCCGGCTGCCAAATTCAAAACGTCCAGCGATTGCGCCCACACGAAAGCTGCCAGCACGGAAAGCTGTAGCTGGTTTTCACTGTCCCTTGGAACTGCATTCGCTGCCGCACAGTCATTCGTGTTCTGCAAAAGCTTGGCTTGGTAATGGGGCAACACTGTGTATCTCTCTCTCGCAGAGCCCGGCTGCCAAATTCGAAACGTCCAGCGATTGCGCCCACACGAAAGCTGCCAGCACGGAAAGCTGTAGCTGGTTTTCACTGTCCCTTGGAACTGCATTCGCTGCCGCACAGTCATTCGTGTTCTGCAAAAGCTTGGCTTCGTAATGCGGCAACACTGTGTATCTCTCTCTCGCAGAGCCCGGCTGCCAAATTCGAAACGTCCAGCGATTGCGCCCACACGAAAGCTGCCAGCACGGAAAGCTGTAGCTGGTTTTCACTGTCCCTTGGAACTGCATTCGCTGCCGCACAGTCATTCGTGTTCTGCAAAAGCTTGGCTTGGTAATGGGGCAACACTCTGTATCTCTCTCTCGCAGAGCCCGGCTGCCAAATTCGAAACGTCCAGCGATTGCGCCCACACGAAAGCTGCCAGCACGGAAAGCTGTAGCTGGTTTTCACTGTCCCTTGGAACTGCATTCGCTGCCGCACAGTCATTCGTGTTCTGCAAAAGCTTGGCTTGGTAATGGGGCAACACTCTGTATCTCTCTCTGGCAGAGCCCGGCTGCCAAATTCGAAACGTCCCCGATTGCGCCCACACGAAAGCTGCCAGCACGGAAAGGTGTAGCTGGTTTTCACTGTCCCTTGGAACTGCATTCGCTGCCACACAGTCATTCGTGTTCTGCAAAAGCTTGGCTTCGTAATGGGGCAACACTCTGTATCTCTCTCTGGCAGAGCCCGGCTGCCAAATTCGAAACGTCCAGCGATTGCGCCCACAAGAAAGCTGCCAGCACGGAAAGCTGTAGCTGGTTTTCACTGTCCCTTGGAACTGCATTCGCTGCCACACAGTCATTCGTGTTCTGCAAAAGCTTGGCTTGGTAATGAGGCAACACTCTGTATCTCTCTCTGGCAGAGCCCGGCTGCCAAATTCGAAACGTCCAGCGATTGCGCCCACACGAAAGCTGCCAGCACGGAAAGCTGTAGCTGGTTTTCACTGTCCCTTGGAACTGCATTCGCTGCCGCACAGTCATTCGTGTTCTGCAAAAGCTTGGCTTGGTAATGCGGCAACACTCTGTATCTCTCTCTCGCAGAGCCCGGCTGCCAAATTCGAAACGTCCAGCGATTGCGCCCACACGAAAGCTGCCAGCACAGAAAGCTGTAGCTGGTTTTCACTGTCCCTTGGAACTGCATTCGCTGCCGCACAGTCATTCGTGTTCTGCAAAAGCTTGGCTTGGTAATGGGGCAACACTGTGTATCTCTCTCTCGCAGAGCCCGTCTGCCAAATTCGAAACGTCCAGCGATTGCGCCCACACGAAAGGTGCCAGCACGGAAAGCTGTAGCTGGTTTTCACTGTCCCTTGGAACTGCATTCGCTGCCGCACAGTCATTCGTGTTCTGCAAAAGCTTGGCTTCGTAATGGGGCAACACTGTGTATCTCTCTCTCGCAGAGCCCGGCTGCCAAATTCGAAACGTCCAGCGATTGCGCCCACACGAAAGCTGCCAGCACGGAAAGCTGTAGCTGGTTTTCACTGTCCCTTGGAACTGCATTCGCTGCCGCACAGTCATTCGTGTTCTGCAAAAGCTTGGCTTCGTAATGCGGCAACACTCTGTATCTCTCTCTCGCAGAGCCCGGCTGCCAAATTCGAAACGTCCAGCGATTGCGCCCACACAAAAGCTGCCAGCACGGAAAGCTGTAGCTGGTTTTCACTGTCCCTTGGAACTGCATTCGCTGCCGCACAGTCATTCGTGTTCTGCAAAAGCTTGGCTTGGTAATGGGGCAACACTGTGTATCTCTCTCTGGCAGAGCCCGGCTGCCAAATTCGAAACGTCCAGCGATTGCGCCCACACGAAAGCTGCCAGCACGGAAAGCAGTAGCTGGTTTTCACTGTCCCTTGGAACTGCATTCGCTGCCACACAGTCATTCGTGTTCTGCAAAAGCTTGGCTTCGTAATGGGGCAACACTCTGTATCTCTCTCTGGCAGAGCCCGGCTGCCAAATTCGAAACGTCCAGCGATTGCGCCCACAAGAAAGCTGCCAGCACGGAAAGCTGTAGCTGGTTTTCACTGTCCCTTGGAACTGCATTCGCTGCCACACAGTCATTCGTGTTCTGCAAAAGCTTGGCTTGGTAATGAGGCAACACTGTGTATCTCTCTCTGGCAGAGCCCGGCTGCCAAATTCGAAACGTCCAGCGATTGCGCCCACACGAAAGCTGCCAGCACGGAAAGGTGTAGCTGGTTTTCACTGTCCCTTGGAACTGCATTCGCTGCCGCACAGTCATTCGTGTTCTGCAAAAGCTTGGCTTCGTAATGCGGCAACACTCTGTATCTCTCTCTCGCAGAGCCCGGCTGCCAAATTCGAAACGTCCAGCGATTGCGCCCACACGAAAGCTGCCAGCACGGAAAGCTGTAGCTGGTTTTCACTGTCCCTTGGAACTGCATTCGCTGCCGCACAGTCATTCGTGTTCTGCAAAAGCTTGGCTTCGTAATGGGGCAACACTGTGTATCTCTCTCTCGCAGAGCCCGGCTGCCAAATTCGAAACGTCCAGCGATTGCGCCCACACGAAAGCTGCCAGCACGGAAAGCTGTAGCTGGTTTTCACTGTCCCTTGGAACTGCATTCGCTGCCGCACAGTCATTCGTGTTCTGCAAAAGCTTGGCTTGGTAATGGGGCAACACTCTGTATCTCTCTCTCGCAGAGCCCGGCTGCCAAATTCGAAACGTCCAGCGATTGCGCCCACACGAAAGCTGCCAGCACGGAAAGCTGTAGCTGGTTTTCACTGTCCCTTGGAACTGCATTCGCTGCCACACAGTCATTGGTGTTCTGCAAAAGCTTGGCTTCGTAATGGGGCAACACTCTGTATCTCTCTCTCGCAGAGCCCGGCTGCCAAATTCAAAACGTCCAGCGATTGCGCCCACACGAAAGCTGCCAGCACGGAAAGCTGTAGCTGGTTTTCACTGTCCCTTGGAACTGCATTCGCTGCCGCACAGTCATTCGTGTTCTGCAAAAGCTTGGCTTGGTAATGGGGCAACACTGTGTATCTCTCTCTCGCAGAGCCCGGCTGCCAAATTCGAAACGTCCAGCGATTGCGCCCACACGAAAGCTGCCAGCACGGAAAGCTGTAGCTGGTTTTCACTGTCCCTTGGAACTGCATTCGCTGCCGCACAGTCATTCGTGTTCTGCAAAAGCTTGGCTTCGTAATGCGGCAACACTGTGTATCTCTCTCTCGCAGAGCCCGGCTGCCAAATTCGAAACGTCCAGCGATTGCGCCCACACGAAAGCTGCCAGCACGGAAAGCTGTAGCTGGTTTTCACTGTCCCTTGGAACTGCATTCGCTGCCGCACAGTCATTCGTGTTCTGCAAAAGCTTGGCTTGGTAATGGGGCAACACTCTGTATCTCTCTCTCGCAGAGCCCGGCTGCCAAATTCGAAACGTCCAGCGATTGCGCCCACACGAAAGCTGCCAGCACGGAAAGCTGTAGCTGGTTTTCACTGTCCCTTGGAACTGCATTCGCTGCCGCACAGTCATTCGTGTTCTGCAAAAGCTTGGCTTGGTAATGGGGCAACACTCTGTATCTCTCTCTGGCAGAGCCCGGCTGCCAAATTCGAAACGTCCCCGATTGCGCCCACACGAAAGCTGCCAGCACGGAAAGGTGTAGCTGGTTTTCACTGTCCCTTGGAACTGCATTCGCTGCCACACAGTCATTCGTGTTCTGCAAAAGCTTGGCTTCGTAATGGGGCAACACTCTGTATCTCTCTCTGGCAGAGCCCGGCTGCCAAATTCGAAACGTCCAGCGATTGCGCCCACAAGAAAGCTGCCAGCACGGAAAGCTGTAGCTGGTTTTCACTGTCCCTTGGAACTGCATTCGCTGCCACACAGTCATTCGTGTTCTGCAAAAGCTTGGCTTGGTAATGAGGCAACACTCTGTATCTCTCTCTGGCAGAGCCCGGCTGCCAAATTCGAAACGTCCAGCGATTGCGCCCACACGAAAGCTGCCAGCACGGAAAGCTGTAGCTGGTTTTCACTGTCCCTTGGAACTGCATTCGCTGCCGCACAGTCATTCGTGTTCTGCAAAAGCTTGGCTTCGTAATGCGGCAACACTCTGTATCTCTCTCTCGCAGAGCCCGGCTGCCAAATTCGAAACGTCCAGCGATTGCGCCCACACGAAAGCTGCCAGCACAGAAAGCTGTAGCTGGTTTTCACTGTCCCTTGGAACTGCATTCGCTGCCGCACAGTCATTCGTGTTCTGCAAAAGCTTGGCTTGGTAATGGGGCAACACTGTGTATCTCTCTCTCGCAGAGCCCGGCTGCCAAATTCGAAACGTCCAGCGATTGCGCCCACACGAAAGCTGCCAGCACGGAAAGCTGTAGCTGGTTTTCACTGTCCCTTGGAACTGCATTCGCTGCCGCACAGTCATTCGTGTTCTGCAAAAGCTTGGCTTGGTAATGGGGCAACACTCTGTATCTCTCTCTCGCAGAGCCCGGCTGCCAAATTCGAAACGTCCAGCGATTGCGCCCACACGAAAGCTGCCAGCACGGAAAGCTGTAGCTGGTTTTCACTGTCCCTTGGAACTGCATTCGCTGCCGCACAGTCATTCGTGTTCTGCAAAAGCTTGGCTTGGTAATGGGGCAACACTCTGTATCTCTCTCTGGCAGAGCCCGGCTGCCAAATTCGAAACGTCCAGCGATTGCGCCCACACGAAAGCTGCCAGCATGGAAAGCTGTAGCTGGTTTTCACTGTCCCTTGGAACTGCATTCGCTGCCACACAGTCATTCGTGTTCTGCAAAAGCTTGGCTTCGTAATGGGGCAACACTGTGTATCTCTCTCTCGCAGAGCCCGGCTGCCAAATTCAAAACGTCCAGCGATTGCGCCCACACGAAAGCTGCCAGCACGGAAAGCTGTAGCTGGTTTTCACTGTCCCTTGGAACTGCATTCGCTGCCGCACAGTCATTCGTGTTCTGCAAAAGCTTGGCTTGGTAATGGGGCAACACTGTGTATCTCTCTCTCGCAGAGCCCGGCTGCCAAATTCGAAACGTCCAGCGATTGCGCCCACACGAAAGCTGCCAGCACGGAAAGCAGTAGCTGGTTTTCACTGTCCCTTGGAACTGCATTCGCTGCCACACAGTCATTCGTGTTCTGCAAAGGCTTGGCTTGGTAATGGGGCAACACTGTGTATCTCTCTCTGGCAGAGCCCAGCTGCCAAATTCGAAACGTCCAGCGATTGCGCCCACACGAAAGCTGCCAGCACGGAAAGCTGTAGCTGGTTTTCACTGTCCCTTGGAACTGCATTCGCTGCCGCACAGTCATTCGTGTTCTGCAAAAGCTTGGCTTCGTAATGGGGCAACACTCTGTATCTCTCTCTGGCAGAGCCCGGCTGCCAAATTCGAAACATCCAGCGATTGCGCCCACACGAAAGCTGCCAGCACGGAAAGCTGTAGCTGGTTTTCACTGTCCCTTGGAACTGCATTCGCTGCCACACAGTCATTCGTGTTCTGCAAAAGCTTGGCTTGGTAATGGGGCAACACTGTGTATCTCTCTCTCGCAGAGCCCGGCTGCCAAATTCGAAACGTCCAGCGATTGCGCCCACACGAAAGCTGCCAGCACGGAAAGCTGTAGCTGGTTTTCACTGTCCCTTGGAACTGCATTCGCTGCCACACAGTCATTCGTGTTCTGCAAAGGCTTGGCTTGGTAATGGGGCAACACTGTGTATCTCTCTCTGGCAGAGCCCGGCTGCCAAATTCGAAACGTCCAGCGATTGCGCCCACACGAAAGCTGCCAGCAAGGAAAGCTGTAGCTGGTTTTCACTGTCCCTTGGAACTGCATTCGCTGCCACACAGTCATTCGTGTTCTGCAAAAGCTTGGCTTCGTAATGGGGCAACACTCTGTATCTCTCTCTCGCAGAGCCCGGCTGCCAAATTCGAAACGTCCAGCGATTGCGCCCACACGAAAGCTGCCAGCACGGAAAGCTGTAGCTGGTTTTCACTGTCCCTTGGAACTGCATTCGCTGCCGCACAGTCATTCGTGTTCTGCAAAAGCTTGGCTTCGTAATGGGGCAACACTCTGTATCTCTCTCTCACAGAGCCCGGCTGCCAAATTCGAAACGTCCAGCGATTGCGCCCACACGAAAGCTGCCAGCACGGAAAGGTGTAGCTGGTTTTCACTGTCCCTTGGAACTGCATTCGCTGCCGCACAGTCATTCGTGTTCTGCAAAAGCTTGGCTTGGTAATGGGGCAACACTCTGTATCTCTCTCTCGCAGAGCCCGGCTGCCAAATTCGAAACGTCCAGCGATTGCGCCCACACGAAAGCTGCCAGCACGGAAAGCTGTACCTGGTTTTCACTGTCCCTTGGAACTGCATTCGCTGCCGCACAGTCATTCGTGTTCTGCAAAAGCTTGGCTTGGTAATGGGGCAACACTCTGTATCTCTCTCTCGCAGAGCCCAGCTGCCAAATTCAAAACGTCCAGCGATTGCGCCCACACGAAAGCTGCCAGCACGGAAAGCTGTAGCTGGTTTTCACTGTCCCTTGGAACTGCATTCGCTGCCGCACAGTCATTCGTGTTCTGCAAAAGCTTGGCTTGGTAATGGGGCAACACTGTGTATCTCTCTCTGGCAGAGCCCGGCTGCCAAATTCGAAACGTCCAGCGATTGCGCCCACACGAAAGCTGCCAGCAAGGAAACCTGTAGCTGGTTTTCACTGTCCCTTGGAACTGCATTCGCTGCCGCACAGTCATTCGTGTTCTGCAAAAGCTTGGCTTGGTAATGGGGCAACACTCTGTATCTCTCTCTGGCAGAGCCCGGCTGCCAAATTCGAAACGTCCAGCGATTGCGCCCACACGAAAGCTGCCAGCACGGAAAGCTGTAGCTGGTTTTCACTGTCCCTTGGAACTGCATTCGCTGCCGCACAGTCATTCGTGTTCTGCAAAAGCTTGGCTTCGTAATGGGGCAACACTGTGTATCTCTCTCTCGCAGAGCCCGGCTGCCAAATTCGAAACGTCCAGCGATTGCGCCCACACGAAAGCTGCCAGCACGGAAAGCTGTAGCTGGTTTTCACTGTCCCTTGGAACTGCATTCGCTGCCGCACAGTCATTCGTGTTCTGCAAAAGCTTGGCTTGGTAATGGGGCAACACTGTGTATCTCTCTCTCGCAGAGCCCGGCTGCCAAATTCGAAACGTCCAGCGATTGCGCCCACACGAAAGCTGCCAGCACGGAAAGCAGTAGCTGGTTTTCACTGTCCCTTGGAACTGCATTCGCTGCCACACAGTCATTCGTGTTCTGCAAAGGCTTGGCTTGGTAATGGGGCAACACTGTGTATCTCTCTCTGGCAGAGCCCAGCTGCCAAATTTGAAACGTCCAGCGATTGCGCCCACACGAAAGCTGCCAGCACGGAAAGCTGTAGCTGGTTTTCACTGTCCCTTGGAACTGCATTCGCTGCCGCACAGTCATTCGTGTTCTGCAAAAGCTTGGCTTGGTAATGGGGCAACACTGTGTATCTCTCTCTCGCAGAGCCCGGCTGCCAAATTCGAAACATCCAGCGATTGCGCCCACACGAAAGCTGCCAGCACGGAAAGCTGTAGCTGGTTTTCACTGTCCCTTGGAACTGCATTCGCTGCCACACAGTCATTCGTGTTCTGCAAAAGCTTGGCTTGGTAATGGGGCAACACTGTGTATCTCTCTCTGGCAGAGCCCGGCTGCCAAATTCGAAACGTCCAGCGATTGCGCCCACACGAAAGCTGCCAGCAAGGAAAGCTGTAGCTGGTTTTCACTGTCCCTTGGAACTGCATTCGCTGCCACACAGTCATTCGTGTTCTGCAAAAGCTTGGCTTCGTAATGGGGCAACACTGTGTATCTCTCTCTCGCAGAGCCCGGCTGCCAAATTCGAAACGTCCAGCGATTGCGCCCACACGAAAGCTGCCAGCACGGAAAGCTGTAGCTGGTTTTCACTGTCCCTTGGAACTGCATTCGCTGCCGCACAGTCATTCGTGTTCTGCAAAAGCTTGGCTTCGTAATGGGGCAACACTCTGTATCTCTCTCTCACAGAGCCCGGCTGCCAAATTCGAAACGTCCAGCGATTGCGCCCACACGAAAGCTGCCAGCACGGAAAGGTGTAGCTGGTTTTCACTGTCCCTTGGAACTGCATTCGCTGCCGCACAGTCATTCGTGTTCTGCAAAAGCTTGGCTTGGTAATGGGGCAACACTCTGTATCTCTCTCTCGCAGAGCCCGGCTGCCAAATTCGAAACGTCCAGCGATTGCGCCCACACGAAAGCTGCCAGCACGGAAAGCTGTAGCTGGTTTTCACTGTCCCTTGGAACTGCATTCGCTGCCGCACAGTCATTCGTGTTCTGCAAAAGCTTGGCTTGGTAATGGGGCAACACTCTGTATCTCTCTCTCGCAGAGCCCAGCTGCCAAATTCAAAACGTCCAGCGATTGCGCCCACACGAAAGCTGCCAGCACGGAAAGCTGTAGCTGGTTTTCACTGTCCCTTGGAACTGCATTCGCTGCCGCACAGTCATTCGTGTTCTGCAAAAGCTTGGCTTGGTAATGGGGCAACACTGTGTATCTCTCTCTCGCAGAGCCCGGCTGCCAAATTCGAAACGTCCAGCGATTGCGCCCACACGAAAGCTGCCAGCACGGAAAGCTGTAGGTGGTTTTCACTGTCCCTTGGAACTGCATTCGCTGCCGCACAGTCATTCGTGTTCTGCAAAAGCTTGGCTTCGTAATGGGGCAACACTCTGTATCTCTCTCTCGCAGAGCCCGGCTGCCAAATTCAAAACGTCCAGCGATTGCGCCCACACGAAAGCTGCCAGCACGGAAAGCTGTAGCTGGTTTTCACTGTCCCTTGGAACTGCATTCGCTGCCGCACAGTCATTCGTGTTCTGCAAAAGCTTGGCTTGGTAATGGGGCAACACTGTGTATCTCTCTCTCGCAGAGCCCGGCTGCCAAATTCGAAACGTCCAGCGATTGCGCCCACACGAAAGCTGCCAGCACGGAAAGCAGTAGCTGGTTTTCACTGTCCCTTGGAACTGCATTCGCTGCCACACAGTCATTCGTGTTCTGCAAAGGCTTGGCTTGGTAATGGGGCAACACTGTGTATCTCTCTCTCGCAGAGCCCGGCTGCCAAATTTGAAACGTCCAGCGATTGCGCCCACACGAAAGCTGCCAGCACGGAAAGCTGTAGCTGGTTTTCACTGTCCCTTGGAACTGCATTCGCTGCCGCACAGTCATTCGTGTTCTGCAAAAGCTTGGCTTGGTAATGGGGCAACACTGTGTATCTCTCTCTGGCAGAGCCCGGCTGCCAAATTCGAAACATCCAGCGATTGCGCCCACACGAAAGCTGCCAGCACGGAAAGCTGTAGCTGGTTTTCACTGTCCCTTGGAACTGCATTCGCTGCCACACAGTCATTCGTGTTCTGCAAAAGCTTGGCTTGGTAATGGGGCAACACTCTGTATCTCTCTCTGGCAGAGCCCGGCTGCCAAATTCGAAACGTCCAGCGATTGCGCCCACACGAAAGCTGCCAGCAAGGAAAGCTGTAGCTGGTTTTCACTGTCCCTTGGAACTGCATTCGCTGCCACACAGTCATTCGTGTTCTGCAAAAGCTTGGCTTCGTAATGGGGCAACACTGTGTATCTCTCTCTCGCAGAGCCCGGCTGCCAAATTCGAAACGTCCAGCGATTGCGCCCACACGAAAGCTGCCAGCACGGAAAGCTGTAGCTGGTTTTCACTGTCCCTTGGAACTGCATTCGCTGCCGCACAGTCATTCGTGTTCTGCAAAAGCTTGGCTTCGTAATGGGGCAACACTCTGTATCTCTCTCTCACAGAGCCCGGCTGCCAAATTCGAAACGTCCAGCGATTGCGCCCACACGAAAGCTGCCAGCACGGAAAGGTGTAGCTGGTTTTCACTGTCCCTTGGAACTGCATTCGCTGCCGCACAGTCATTCGTGTTCTGCAAAAGCTTGGCTTGGTAATGGGGCAACACTCTGTATCTCTCTCTCGCAGAGCCCGGCTGCCAAATTCGAAACGTCCAGCGATTGCGCCCACACGAAAGCTGCCAGCACGGAAAGCTGTAGCTGGTTTTCACTGTCCCTTGGAACTGCATTCGCTGCCGCACAGTCATTCGTGTTCTGCAAAAGCTTGGCTTGGTAATGGGGCAACACTCTGTATCTCTCTCTCGCAGAGCCCAGCTGCCAAATTCAAAACGTCCAGCGATTGCGCCCACACGAAAGCTGCCAGCACGGAAAGCTGTAGCTGGTTTTCACTGTCCCTTGGAACTGCATTCGCTGCCGCACAGTCATTCGTGTTCTGCAAAAGCTTGGCTTGGTAATGGGGCAACACTGTGTATCTCTCTCTGGCAGAGCCCGGCTGCCAAATTCGAAACGTCCAGCGATTGCGCCCACACGAAAGCTGCCAGCACGGAAACCTGTAGCTGGTTTTCACTGTCCCTTGGAACTGCATTCGCTGCCACACAGTCATTCGTGTTCTGCAAAAGCTTGGCTTGGTAATGAGGCAACACTCTGTATCTCTCTCTGGCAGAGCCCGGCTGCCAAATTCGAAACGTCCAGCGATTGCGCCCACACGAAAGCTGCCAGCACGGAAAGGTGTAGCTGGTTTTCACTGTCCCTTGGAACTGCATTCGCTGCCGCACAGTCATTCGTGTTCTGCAAAAGCTTGGCTTCGTAATGCGGCAACACTCTGTATCTCTCTCTCGCAGAGCCCGGCTGCCAAATTCGAAACGTCCAGCGATTGCGCCCACACGAAAGCTGCCAGCACAGAAAGCTGTAGCTGGTTTTCACTGTCCCTTGGAACTGCATTCGCTGCCGCACAGTCATTCGTGTTCTGCAAAAGCTTGGCTTGGTAATGGGGCAACACTCTGTATCTCTCTCTCGCAGAGCCCGGCTGCCAAATTCGAAACGTCCAGCGATTGCGCCCACACGAAAGCTGCCAGCACGGAAAGCTGTAGCTGGTTTTCACTGTCCCTTGGAACTGCATTCGCTGCCGCACAGTCATTCGTGTTCTGCAAAAGCTTGGCTTGGTAATGGGGCAACACTCTGTATCTCTCTCTGGCAGAGCCCGGCTGCCAAATTCAAAACGTCCAGCGATTGCGCCCACACGAAAGCTGCCAGCACGGAAAGCTGTAGCTGGTTTTCACTGTCCCTTGGAACTGCATTCGCTGCCGCACAGTCATTCGTGTTCTGCAAAAGCTTGGCTTGGTAATGGGGCAACACTCTGTATCTCTCTCTGGCAGAGCCCGGCTGCCAAATTCGAAACGTCCAGCGATTGCGCCCACACGAAAGCTGCCAGCAAGGAAACCTGTAGCTGGTTTTCACTGTCCCTTGGAACTGCATTCGCTGCCACACAGTCATTCGTGTTCTGCAAAAGCTTGGCTTGGTAATGAGGCAACACTCTGTATCTCTCTCTGGCAGAGCCCGGCTGCCAAATTCGAAACGTCCAGCGATTGCGCCCACACGAAAGCTGCCAGCACGGAAAGGTGTAGCTGGTTTTCACTGTCCCTTGGAACTGCATTCGCTGCCGCACAGTCATTCGTGTTCTGCAAAAGCTTGGCTTCGTAATGCGGCAACACTCTGTATCTCTCTCTCGCAGAGCCCGGCTGCCAAATTCGAAACGTCCAGCGATTGCGCCCACACGAAAGCTGCCAGCACGGAAAGCTGTAGCTGGTTTTCACTGTCCCTTGGAACTGCATTCGCTGCCACACAGTCATTCGTGTTCTGCAAAAGCTTGGCTTGGTAATGGGGCAACACTGTGTATCTCTCTCTGGCAGAGCCCGGCTGCCAAATTCGAAACGTCCAGCGATTGCGCCCACACGAAAGCTGCCAGCACGGAAAGCTGTAGCTGGTTTTCACTGTCCCTTGGAACTGCATTCGCTGCCGCACAGTCATTCGTGTTCTGCAAAAGCTTGGCTTCGTAATGGGGCAACACTCTGTATCTCTCTCTCGCAGAGCCCGGCTGCCAAATTCAAAACGTCCAGCGATTGCGCCCACACGAAAGCTGCCAGCACGGAAAGCTGTAGCTGGTTTTCACTGTCCCTTGGAACTGCATTCGCTGCCGCACAGTCATTCGTGTTCTGCAAAAGCTTGGCTTGGTAATGGGGCAACACTGTGTATCTCTCTCTCGCAGAGCCCGGCTGCCAAATTCGAAACGTCCAGCGATTGCGCCCACACGAAAGCTGCCAGCACGGAAAGCAGTAGCTGGTTTTCACTGTCCCTTGGAACTGCATTCGCTGCCACACAGTCATTCGTGTTCTGCAAAGGCTTGGCTTGGTAATGGGGCAACACTGTGTATCTCTCTCTGGCAGAGCCCAGCTGCCAAATTCGAAACGTCCAGCGATTGCGCCCACACGAAAGCTGCCAGCACGGAAAGCTGTAGCTGGTTTTCACTGTCCCTTGGAACTGCATTCGCTGCCGCACAGTCATTCGTGTTCTGCAAAAGCTTGGCTTCGTAATGGGGCAACACTCTGTATCTCTCTCTCGCAGAGCCCGGCTGCCAAATTCGAAACATCCAGCGATTGCGCCCACACGAAAGCTGCCAGCACGGAAAGCTGTAGCTGGTTTTCACTGTCCCTTGGAACTGCATTCGCTGCCACACAGTCATTCGTGTTCTGCAAAAGCTTGGCTTGGTAATGGGGCAACACTGTGTATCTCTCTCTCGCAGAGCCCGGCTGCCAAATTCGAAACGTCCAGCGATTGCGCCCACACGAAAGCTGCCAGCACGGAAAGCTGTAGCTGGTTTTCACTGTCCCTTGGAACTGCATTCGCTGCCACACAGTCATTCGTGTTCTGCAAAGGCTTGGCTTGGTAATGGGGCAACACTGTGTATCTCTCTCTGGCAGAGCCCGGCTGCCAAATTCGAAACGTCCAGCGATTGCGCCCACACGAAAGCTGCCAGCAAGGAAAGCTGTAGCTGGTTTTCACTGTCCCTTGGAACTGCATTCGCTGCCACACAGTCATTCGTGTTCTGCAAAAGCTTGGCTTGGTAATGGGGCAACACTCTGTATCTCTCTCTCGCAGAGCCCGGCTGCCAAATTCGAAACGTCCAGCGATTGCGCCCACACGAAAGCTGCCAGCACGGAAAGCTGTAGCTGGTTTTCACTGTCCCTTGGAACTGCATTCGCTGCCACACAGTCATTCGTGTTCTGCAAAAGCTTGGCTTCGTAATGGGGCAACACTGTGTATCTCTCTCTCGCAGAGCCCGGCTGCCAAATTCGAAACGTCCAGCGATTGCGCCCACACGAAAGCTGCCAGCACGGAAAGCTGTAGCTGGTTTTCACTGTCCCTTGGAACTGCATTCGCTGCCGCACAGTCATTCGTGTTCTGCAAAAGCTTGGCTTGGTAATGGGGCGACACTGTGTAGCTCTCTCTGGCAGAGCCCGGCTGCCAAATTCGAAACGTCCAGCGATTGCGCCCACACGAAAGCTGCCAGCACGGAAAGCTGTAGCTGGTTTTCACTGTCCCTTGGAACTGCATTCGCTGCCACACAGTCATTCGTGTTCTGCAAAAGCTTGGCTTGGTAATGGGGCAACACTCTGTATCTCTCTCTCGCAGAGCCCAGCTGCCAAATTCAAAACGTACAGCGATTGCGCCCACACGAAAGCTGCCAGCACGGAAAGCTGTAGCTGGTTTTCACTGTCCCTTGGAACTGCATTCGCTGCCGCACAGTCATTCGTGTTCTGCAAAAGCTTGGCTTGGTAATGGGGCAACACTGTGTATCTCTCTCTGGCAGAGCCCGGCTGCCAAATTCGAAACGTCCAGCGATTGCGCCCACACGAAAGCTGCCAGCAAGGAAACCTGTAGCTGGTTTTCACTGTCCCTTGGAACTGCATTCGCTGCCACACAGTCATTCGTGTTCTGCAAAAGCTTGGCTTCGTAATGGGGCAACACTCTGTATCTCTCTCTCGCAGAGCCCGGCTGCAAATTCGAAACGTCCAGCGATTGCGCCCACACGAAACCTGCCAGCACGGAAAGCTGTAGCTGGTTTTCACTGTCCCTTGGAACTGCATTCGCTGCCGCACAGTCATTCGTGTTCTGCAAAAGCTTGGCTTCGTAATGGGGCAACACTGTGTATCTCTCTCTCGCAGAGCCCGGCTGCCAAATTCGAAACGTCCAGCGATTGCGCCCACACGAAAGCTGCCAGCACGGAAAGCAGTAGCTGGTTTTCACTGTCCCTTGGAACTGCATTCGCTGCCGCACAGTCATTCGTGTTCTGCAAAAGCTTGGCTTGGTAATGGGGCAACACTGTGTATCTCTCTCTCGCAGAGCCCGGCTGCCAAATTCGAAACGTCCAGCGATTGCGCCCACACGAAAGCTGCCAGCACGGAAAGCAGTAGCTGGTTTTCACTGTCCCTTGGAACTGCATTCGCTGCCACACAGTCATTCGTGTTCTGCAAAGGCTTGGCTTGGTAATGGGGCAACACTGTGTATCTCTCTCTGGCAGAGCCCAGCTGCCAAATTCGAAACGTCCAGCGATTGCGCCCACACGAAAGCTGCCAGCACGGAAAGCTGTAGCTGGTTTTCACTGTCCCTTGGAACTGCATTCGCTGCCGCACAGTCATTCGTGTTCTGCAAAAGCTTGGCTTGGTAATGGGGCAACACTGTGTATCTCTCTCTGGCAGAGCCCGGCTGCCAAATTCGAAACATCCAGCGATTGCGCCCACACGAAAGCTGCCAGCACGGAAAGCTGTAGCTGGTTTTCACTGTCCCTTGGAACTGCATTCGCTGCCACACAGTCATTCGTGTTCTGCAAAAGCTTGGCTTGGTAATGGGGCAACACTGTGTATCTCTCTCTCGCAGAGCCCGGCTGCCAAATTCGAAACGTCCAGCGATTGCGCCCACACGAAAGCTGCCAGCACGGAAAGCTGTAGCTGGTTTTCACTGTCCCTTGGAACTGCATTCGCTGCCACACAGTCATTCGTGTTCTGCAAAGGCTTGGCTTGGTAATGGGGCAACACTGTGTATCTCTCTCTGGCAGAGCCCGGCTGCCAAATTCGAAACGTCCAGCGATTGCGCCCACACGAAAGCTGCCAGCAAGGAAAGCTGTAGCTGGTTTTCACTGTCCCTTGGAACTGCATTCGCTGCCACACAGTCATTCGTGTTCTGCAAAAGCTTGGCTTCGTAATGGGGCAACACTCTGTATCTCTCTCTCGCAGAGCCCGGCTGCCAAATTCGAAACGTCCAGCGATTGCGCCCACACGAAAGCTGCCAGCACGGAAAGCTGTAGCTGGTTTTCACTGTCCCTTGGAACTGCATTCGCTGCCGCACAGTCATTCGTGTTCTGCAAAAGCTTGGCTTCGTAATGGGGCAACACTCTGTATCTCTCTCTCACAGAGCCCGGCTGCCAAATTCGAAACGTCCAGCGATTGCGCCCACACGAAAGCTGCCAGCACGGAAAGCTGTAGCTGGTTTTCACTGTCCCTTGGAACTGCATTCGCTGCCGCACAGTCATTCGTGTTCTGCAAAAGCTTGGCTTGGTAATGGGGCAACACTCTGTATCTCTCTCTCGCAGAGCCCGGCTGCCAAATTCGAAACGTCCAGCGATTGCGCCCACACGAAAGCTGCCAGCACGGAAAGCTGTAGCTGGTTTTCACTGTCCCTTGGAACTGCATTCGCTGCCACACAGTCATTCGTGTTCTGCAAAAGCTTGGCTTGGTAATGGGGCAACACTGTGTATCTCTCTCTCGCAGAGCCCGGCTGCCAAATTCGAAACGTCCAGCGATTGCGCCCACACGAAAGCTGCCAGCACGGAAAGCTGTAGCTGGTTTTCACTGTCCCTTGGAACTGCATTCGCTGCCACACAGTCATTCGTGTTCTGCAAAGGCTTGGCTTGGTAATGGGGCAACACTGTGTATCTCTCTCTGGCAGAGCCCGGCTGCCAAATTCGAAACGTCCAGCGATTGCGCCCACACGAAAGCTGCCAGCAAGGAAAGCTGTAGCTGGTTTTCACTGTCCCTTGGAACTGCATTCGCTGCCACACAGTCATTCGTGTTCTGCAAAAGCTTGGCTTCGTAATGGGGCAACACTCTGTATCTCTCTCTCGCAGAGCCCGGCTGCCAAATTCGAAACGTCCAGCGATTGCGCCCACACGAAAGCTGCCAGCACGGAAAGCTGTAGCTGGTTTTCACTGTCCCTTGGAACTGCATTCGCTGCCGCACAGTCATTCGTGTTCTGCAAAAGCTTGGCTTCGTAATGGGGCAACACTCTGTATCTCTCTCTCACAGAGCCCGGCTGCCAAATTCGAAACGTCCAGCGATTGCGCCCACACGAAAGCTGCCAGCACGGAAAGCTGTAGCTGGTTTTCACTGTCCCTTGGAACTGCATTCGCTGCCGCACAGTCATTCGTGTTCTGCAAAAGCTTGGCTTGGTAATGGGGCAACACTCTGTATCTCTCTCTCGCAGAGCCCGGCTGCCAAATTCGAAACGTCCAGCGATTGCGCCCACACGAAAGCTGCCAGCACGGAAAGCTGTAGCTGGTTTTCACTGTCCCTTGGAACTGCATTCGCTGCCGCACAGTCATTCGTGTTCTGCAAAAGCTTGGCTTGGTAATGGGGCAACACTCTGTATCTCTCTCTCGCAGAGCCCAGCTGCCAAATTCAAAACGTCCAGCGATTGCGCCCACACGAAAGCTGCCAGCACGGAAAGCTGTAGCTGGTTTTCACTGTCCCTTGGAACTGCATTCGCTGCCGCACAGTCATTCGTGTTCTGCAAAAGCTTGGCTTGGTAATGGGGCAACACTGTGTATCTCTCTCTGGCAGAGCCCGGCTGCCAAATTCGAAACGTCCAGCGATTGCGCCCACACGAAAGCTGCCAGCAAGGAAACCTGTAGCTGGTTTTCACTGTCCCTTGGAACTGCATTCGCTGCCACACAGTCATTCGTGTTCTGCAAAAGCTTGGCTTGGTAATGGGGCAACACTCTGTATCTCTCTCTCGCAGAGCCCGGCTGCCAAATTCGAAACGTCCAGCGATTGCGCCCACACGAAAGCTGCCAGCACGGAAAGCTGTAGCTGGTTTTCACTGTCCCTTGGAACTGCATTCGCTGCCGCACAGTCATTCGTGTTCTGCAAAAGCTTGGCTTCGTAATGGGGCAACACTCTGTATCTCTCTCTGGCAGAGCCCGGCTGCCAAATTCGAAACGTCCAGCGATTGCGCCCACACGAAAGCTGCCAGCACGGAAAGCTGTAGCTGGTTTTCACTGTCCCTTGGAACTGCATTCGCTGCCGCACAGTCATTCGTGTTCTGCAAAAGCTTGGCTTGGTAATGGGGCAACACTGTGTATCTCTCTCTCGCAGAGCCCGGCTGCCAAATTCGAAACGTCCAGCGATTGCGCCCACACGAAAGCTGCCAGCACGGAAAGCTGTAGCTGGTTTTCACTGTCCCTTGGAACTGCATTCGCTGCCGCACAGTCATTCGTGTTCTGCAAAAGCTTGGCTTCGTAATGCGGCAACACTGTGTATCTCTCTCTGGCAGAGCCCGGCTGCCAAATTCGAAACGTCCAGCGATTGCGCCCACACGAAAGCTGCCAGCACGGAAAGGTGTAGCTGGTTTTCACTGTCCCTTGGAACTGCATTCGCTGCCACACAGTCATTCGTGTTCTGCAAAAGCTTGGCTTCGTAATGGGGCAACACTCTGTATCTCTCTCTCGCAGAGCCCGGCTGCCAAATTCGAAACGTCCAGCGATTGCGCCCACACGAAAGCTGCCAGCACGGAAAGCTGTAGCTGGTTTTCACTGTCCCTTGGAACTGCATTCGCTGCCACACAGTCATTCGTGTTCTGCAAAAGCTTGGCTTGGTAATGAGGCAACACTGTGTATCTCTCTCTGGCAGAGCCCGGCTGCCAAATTCGAGACGTCCAGCGATTGCGCCCACACGAAAGCTGCCAGCAAGGAAAGCTGTAGCTGGTTTTCACTGTCCCTTGGAACTGCATTCGCTGCCACACAGTCATTCGTGTTCTGCAAAAGCTTGGCTTGGTAATGGGGGAACACTGTGTATCTCTCTCTGGCAGAGCCCGGCTGCCAAATTCGAAACGTCCAGCGATTGCGCCCACACGAAAGCTGCCAGCACGGAAAGGTGTAGCTGGTTTTCACTGTCCCTTGGAACTGCATTCGCTGCCGCACAGTCATTCGTGTTCTGCAAAAGCTTGGCTTCGTAATGCGGCAACACTCTGTATCTCTCTCTCGCAGAGCCCGGCTGCCAAATTCGAAACGTCCAGCGATTGCGCCCACACGAAAGCTGCCAGCACAGAAAGCTGTAGCTGGTTTTCACTGTCCCTTGGAACTGCATTCGCTGCCGCACAGTCATTCGTGTTCTGCAAAAGCTTGGCTTGGTAATGGGGCAACACTCTGTATCTCTCTCTGGCAGAGCCCGGCTGCCAAATTCAAAACGTCCAGCGATTGCGCCCACACGAAAGCTGCCAGCACGGAAAGCTGTAGCTGGTTTTCACTGTCCCTTGGAACTGCATTCGCTGCCGCACAGTCATTCGTGTTCTGCAAAAGCTTGGCTTCGTAATGGGGCAACACTCTGTATCTCTCTCTCTCGCAGAGCCCGGCTGCCAAATTCGAAACATCCAGCGATTGCGCCCACACAAAAGCTGCCAGCACGGAAAGCTGTAGCTGGTTTTCACTGTCCCTTGGAACTGCATTCGCTGCCGCACAGTCATTCGTGTTCTGCAAAAGCTTGGCTTGGTAATGGGGCAACACTCTGTATCTCTCTCTCGCAGAGCCCGGCTGCCAAATTCGAAACGTCCAGCGATTGCGCCCACACGAAAGCTGCCAGCACGGAAAGCTGTAGCTGGTTTTCACTGTCCCTTGGAACTGCATTCGCTGCCGCACAGTCATTCGTGTTCTGCAAAAGCTTGGCTTCGTAATGGGGCAACACTCTGTATCTCACTCTCGCAGAGCCCGGCTGCCAAATTCGAAACGTCCAGCGATTGCGCCCACACGAAAGCTGCCAGCACGGAAAGGTGTAGCTGGTTTTCACTGTCCCTTGGAACTGCATTCGCTGCCACACAGTCATTCGTGTTCTGCAAAAGCTTGGCTTGGTAATGGGGCAACACTGTGTATCTCTCTCTGGCAGAGCCCGGCTGCCAAATTCGAAACGTCCAGCGATTGCGCCCACACGAAAGCTGCCAGCACGGAAAGCTGTAGCTGGTTTTCACTGTCCCTTGGAACTGCATTCGCTGCCGCACAGTCATTCGTGTTCTGCAAAAGCTTGGCTTCGTAATGGGGCAACACTGTGTATCTCTCTCTCGCAGAGCCCGGCTGCCAAATTCGAAACGTCCAGCGATTGCGCCCACACGAAAGCTGCCAGCACGGAAAGCTGTAGCTGGTTTTCACTGTCCCTTGGAACTGCATTCGCTGCCGCACAGTCATTCGTGTTCTGCAAAAGCTTGGCTTCGTAATGCGGCAACACTCTGTATCTCTCTCTGGCAGAGCCCGGCTGCCAAATTCGAAACGTCCAGCGATTGCGCCCACACGAAAGCTGCCAGCAAGGAAAGCTGTAGCTGGTTTTCACTGTCCCTTGGAACTGCATTCGCTGCCACACAGTCATTCGTGTTCTGCAAAAGCTTTGATTCGTAATGGGGCAACACTCTGTATCTCTCTCTGGCAGAGCCCGGCTGCCAAATTCGAAACGTCCAGCGATTGCGCCCACACAAAAGCTGCCAGCACGGAAAGCTGTAGCTGGTTTTCACTGTCCCTTGGAACTGCATTCGCTGCCGCACAGTCATTCGTGTTCTGCAAAAGCTTGGCTTCGTAATGGGGCAACACTCTGTATCTCTCTCTGGCAGAGCCCGGCTGCCAAATTCGAAACGTCCAGCGATTGCGCCCACACGAAAGCTGCCAGCACGGAAAGCTGTAGCTGGTTTTCACTGTCCCTTGGAACTGCATTCGCTGCCGCACAGTCATTCGTGTTCTGCAAAAGCTTGGCTTCGTAATGGGGCAACACTCTGTATCTCTCTCTGGCAGAGCCCGGCTGCCAAATTCGAAACGTCCAGCGATTGCGCCCACACGAAAGCTGCCAGCACGGAAAGCTGTAGCTGGTTTTCACTGTCCCTTGGAACTGCATTCGCTGCCGCACAGTCATTCGTGTTCTGCAAAAGCTTGGCTTGGTAATGGGGCAACACTCTGTATCTCTCTCTCGCAGAGCCCAGCTGCCAAATTCAAAACGTCCAGCGATTGCGCCCACACGAAAGCTGCCAGCACGGAAAGCTGTAGCTGGTTTTCACTGTCCCTTGGAACTGCATTCGCTGCCGCACAGTCATTCGTGTTCTGCAAAAGCTTGGCTTCGTAATGGGGCAACACTCTGTATCTCTCTCTCTCGCAGAGCCCGGCTGCCAAATTCGAAACATCCAGCGATTGCGCCCACACAAAAGCTGCCAGCACGGAAAGCTGTAGCTGGTTTTCACTGTCCCTTGGAACTGCATTCGCTGCCGCACAGTCATTCGTGTTCTGCAAAAGCTTGGCTTGGTAATGGGGCAACACTCTGTATCTCTCTCTCGCAGAGCCCGGCTGCCAAATTCGAAACGTCCAGCGATTGCGCCCACACGAAAGCTGCCAGCACGGAAAGCTGTAGCTGGTTTTCACTGTCCCTTGGAACTGCATTCGCTGCCACACAGTCATTCGTGTTGTGCAAAAGCTTGGCTTGGTAATGGGGCAACACTGTGTATCTCTCTCTCGCAGAGCCCGGCTGCCAAATTCGAAACGTCCAGCGATTGCGCCCACACGAAAGCTGCCAGCACGGAAAGCTGTAGCTGGTTTTCACTGTCCCTTGGAACTGCATTCGCTGCCGCACAGTCATTCGTGTTCTGCAAAAGCTTGGCTTCGTAATGGGGCAACACTCTGTATCTCTCTCTGGCAGAGCCCGGCTGCCAAATTCGAAACGTCCAGCGATTGCGCCCACACGAAAGCTGCCAGCACGGAAAGCTGTAGCTGGTTTTCACTGTCCCTTGGAACTGCATTCGCTGCCGCACAGTCATTCGTGTTCTGCAAAAGCTTGGCTTGGTAATGGGGCAACACTCTGTATCTCTCTCTGGCAGAGCCCGGCTGCCAAATTCGAAACGTCCAGCGATTGCGCCCACACGAAAGCTGCCAGCAAGGAAAGCTGTAGCTGGTTTTCACTGTCCCTTGGAACTGCATTCGCTGCCACACAGTCATTCGTGTTCTGCAAAAGCTTTGATTCGTAATGGGGCAACACTCTGTATCTCTCTCTGGCAGAGCCCGGCTGCCAAATTCGAAACGTCCAGCGATTGCGCCCACACAAAAGCTGCCAGCACGGAAAGCTGTAGCTGGTTTTCACTGTCCCTTGGAACTGCATTCGCTGCCGCACAGTCATTCGTGTTCTGCAAAAGCTTGGCTTGGTAATGGGGCAACACTCTGTATCTCTCTCTCGCAGAGCCCGGCTGCCAAATTCGAAACGTCCAGCGATTGCGCCCACACGAAAGCTGCCAGCACGGAAAGCTGTAGCTGGTTTTCACTGTCCCTTGGAACTGCATTCGCTGCCGCACAGTCATTCGTGTTCTGCAAAAGCTTGGCTTCGTAATGGGGCAACACTCTGTATCTCTCTCTCGCAGAGCCCGGCTGCCAAATTCGAAACGTCCAGCGATTGCGCCCACACGAAAGCTGCCAGCACGGAAAGCTGTAGCTGGTTTTCACTGTCCCTTGGAACTGCATTCGCTGCCGCACAGTCATTCGTGTTCTGCAAAAGCTTGGCTTGGTAATGGGGCAACACTGTGTATCTCTCTCTCGCAGAGCCCGGCTGCCAAATTCGAAACGTCCAGCAATTGCGCCCACACGAAAGCTGCCAGCACGGAAAGCTGTAGCTGGTTTTCACTGTCCCTTGGAACTGCATTCGCTGCCACACAGTCATTCGTGTTCTGCAAAAGCTTGGCTTCGTAATGGGGCAACACTCTGTATCTCTCTCTCGCAGAGCCCGGCTGCCAAATTCGAAACGTCCAGCGATTGCGCCCACACGAAAGCTGCCAGCACGGAAAGCTGTAGCTGGTTTTCACTGTCCCTTGGAACTGCATTCGCTGCCGCACAGTCATTCGTGTTCTGCAAAAGCTTGGCTTCGTAATGGGGCAACACTGTGTATCTCTCTCTCACAGAGCCCGGCTGCCAAATTCGAAACGTCCAGCGATTGCGCCCACACGAAAGCTGCCAGCACGGAAAGGTGTAGCTGGTTTTCACTGTCCCTTGGAACTGCATTCGCTGCCGCACAGTCATTCGTGTTCTGCAAAAGCTTGGCTTGGTAATGGGGCAACACTCTGTATCTCTCTCTCGCAGAGCCCAGCTGCCAAATTCAAAACGTCCAGCGATTGCGCCCACACGAAAGCTGCCAGCACGGAAAGCTGTAGCTGGTTTTCACTGTCCCTTGGAACTGCATTCGCTGCCGCACAGTCATTCGTGTTCTGCAAAAGCTTGGCTTCGTAATGGGGCAACACTCTGTATCTCTCTCTCTCGCAGAGCCCGGCTGCCAAATTCGAAACATCCAGCGATTGCGCCCACACGAAAGCTGCCAGCACGGAAAGCTGTAGCTGGTTTTCACTGTCCCTTGGAACTGCATTCGCTGCCGCACAGTCATTCGTGTTCTGCAAAAGCTTGGCTTGGTAATGGGGCAACACTCTGTATCTCTCTCTGGCAGAGCCCGGCTGCCAAATTCGAAACGTCCAGCGATTGCGCCCACACGAAAGCTGCCAGCACGGAAAGCTGTAGCTGGTTTTCACTGTCCCTTGGAACTGCATTCGCTGCCGCACAGTCATTCGTGTTCTGCAAAAGCTTGGCTTCGTAATGGGGCAACACTCTGTATCTCTCTCTGGCAGAGCCCGGCTGCCAAATTCGAAACGTCCAGCGATTGCGCCCACACGAAAGCTGCCAGCAAGGAAAGCTGTAGCTGGTTTTCACTGTCCCTTGGAACTGCATTCGCTGCCACACAGTCATTCGTGTTCTGCAAAAGCTTTGATTCGTAATGGGGCAACACTGTGTATCTCTCTCTGGCAGAGCCCGGCTGCCAAATTCGAAACGTCCAGCGATTGCGCCCACACAAAAGCTGCCAGCACGGAAAGCTGTAGCTGGTTTTCACTGTCCCTTGGAACTGCATTCGCTGCCGCACAGTCATTCGTGTTCTGCAAAAGCTTGGCTTCGTAATGGGGCAACACTCTGTATCTCTCTCTGGCAGAGCCCGGCTGCCAAATTCGAAACGTCCAGCGATTGCGCCCACACGAAAGCTGCCAGCACGGAAAGCTGTAGCTGGTTTTCACTGTCCCTTGGAACTGCATTCGCTGCCGCACAGTCATTCGTGTTCTGCAAAAGCTTGGCTTCGTAATGGGGCAACACTCTGTATCTCTCTCTAACAGAGCCCGGCTGCCAAATTCGAAACGTCCAGCGATTGCGCCCACACGAAAGCTGCCAGCACGGAAAGCTGTAGCTGGTTTTCACTGTCCCTTGGAACTGCATTCGCTGCCGCACAGTCATTCGTGTTCTGCAAAAGCTTGGCTTCGTAATGGGGCAACACTCTGTATCTCTCTCTGGCAGAGCCCGGCTGCCAAATTCGAAACGTCCAGCGATTGCGCCCACACGAAAGCTGCCAGCACGGAAAGCTGTAGCTGGTTTTCACTGTCCCTTGGAACTGCATTCGCTGCCGCACAGTCATTCGTGTTCTGCAAAAGCTTGGCTTGGTAATGGGGCAACACTCTGTATCTCTCTCTCGCAGAGCCCAGCTGCCAAATTCAAAACGTCCAGCGATTGCGCCCACACGAAAGCTGCCAGCACGGAAAGCTGTAGCTGGTTTTCACTGTCCCTTGGAACTGCATTCGCTGCCGCACAGTCATTCGTGTTCTGCAAAAGCTTGGCTTGGTAATGGGGCAACACTGTGTATCTCTCTCTCGCAGAGCCCGGCTGCCAAATTCGAAACGTCCAGCGATTGCGCCCACACGAAAGCTGCCAGCAAGGAAAGCTGTAGCTGGTTTTCACTGTCCCTTGGAACTGCATTCGCTGCCACACAGTCATTCGTGTTCTGCAAAAGCTTGGGTTCGTAATGGGGCAACACTCTGTATCTCTCTCTCGCAGAGCCCGGCTGCAAATTCGAAACGTCCAGCGATTGCGCCCACACGAAAGCTGCCAGCACGGAAAGCTGTAGCTGGTTTTCACTGTCCCTTGGAACTGCATTCGCTGCCGCACAGTCATTCGTGTTCTGCAAAAGCTTGGCTTCGTAATGGGGCAACACTGTGTATCTCTCTCTCACAGAGCCCGGCTGCCAAATTCGAAACGTCCAGCGATTGCGCCCACACGAAAGCTGCCAGCACGGAAAGGTGTAGCTGGTTTTCACTGTCCCTTGGAACTGCATTCGCTGCCGCACAGTCATTCGTGTTCTGCAAAAGCTTGGCTTGGTAATGGGGCAACACTCTGTATCTCTCTCTCGCAGAGCCCAGCTGCCAAATTCAAAACGTCCAGCGATTGCGCCCACACGAAAGCTGCCAGCACGGAAAGCTGTAGCTGGTTTTCACTGTCCCTTGGAACTGCATTCGCTGCCGCACAGTCATTCGTGTTCTGCAAAAGCTTGGCTTCGTAATGGGGCAACACTCTGTATCTCTCTCTCTCGCAGAGCCCGGCTGCCAAATTCGAAACATCCAGCGATTGCGCCCACACAAAAGCTGCCAGCACGGAAAGCTGTAGCTGGTTTTCACTGTCCCTTGGAACTGCATTCGCTGCCGCACAGTCATTCGTGTTCTGCAAAAGCTTGGCTTGGTAATGGGGCAACACTCTGTATCTCTCTCTCGCAGAGCCCGGCTGCCAAATTCGAAACGTCCAGCGATTGCGCCCACATGAAAGCTGCCAGCACGGAAAGGTGTAGCTGGTTTTCACTGTCCCTTGGAACTGCATTCGCTGCCGCACAGTCATTCGTGTTCTGCAAAAGCTTGGCTTGGTAATGGGGCAACACTCTGTATCTCTCTCTCGCAGAGCCCAGCTGCCAAATTCAAAACGTCCAGCGATTGCGCCCACACGAAAGCTGCCAGCACGGAAAGCTGTAGCTGGTTTTCACTGTCCCTTGGAACTGCATTCGCTGCCGCACAGTCATTCGTGTTCTGCAAAAGCTTGGCTTCGTAATGGGGCAACACTCTGTATCTCTCTCTCTCGCAGAGCCCGGCTGCCAAATTCGAAACATCCAGCGATTGCGCCCACACAAAAGCTGCCAGCACGGAAAGCTGTAGCTGGTTTTCACTGTCCCTTGGAACTGCATTCGCTGCCGCACAGTCATTCGTGTTCTGCAAAAGCTTGGCTTGGTAATGGGGCAACACTCTGTATCTCTCTCTGGCAGAGCCCGGCTGCCAAATTCGAAACGTCCAGCGATTGCGCCCACACGAAAGCTGCCAGCACGGAAAGCTGTAGCTGGTTTTCACTGTCCCTTGGAACTGCATTCGCTGCCGCACAGTCATTCGTGTTCTGCAAAAGCTTGGCTTCGTAATGGGGCAACACTCTGTATCTCTCTCTGGCAGAGCCCGGCTGCCAAATTCGAAACGTCCAGCGATTGCGCCCACACGAAAGCTGCCAGCAAGGAAAGCTGTAGCTGGTTTTCACTGTCCCTTGGAACTGCATTCGCTGCCACACAGTCATTCGTGTTCTGCAAAAGCTTTGATTCGTAATGGGGCAACACTGTGTATCTCTCTCTGGCAGAGCCCGGCTGCCAAATTCGAAACGTCCAGCGATTGCGCCCACACAAAAGCTGCCAGCACGGAAAGCTGTAGCTGGTTTTCACTGTCCCTTGGAACTGCATTCGCTGCCGCACAGTCATTCGTGTTCTGCAAAAGCTTGGCTTCGTAATGGGGCAACACTCTGTATCTCTCTCTGGCAGAGCCCGGCTGCCAAATTCGAAACGTCCAGCGATTGCGCCCACACGAAAGCTGCCAGCACGGAAAGCTGTAGCTGGTTTTCACTGTCCCTTGGAACTGCATTCGCTGCCGCACAGTCATTCGTGTTCTGCAAAAGCTTGGCTTCGTAATGGGGCAACACTCTGTATCTCTCTCTAACAGAGCCCGGCTGCCAAATTCGAAACGTCCAGCGATTGCGCCCACACGAAAGCTGCCAGCACGGAAAGCTGTAGCTGGTTTTCACTGTCCCTTGGAACTGCATTCGCTGCCGCACAGTCATTCGTGTTCTGCAAAAGCTTGGCTTGGTAATGGGGCAACACTCTGTATCTCTCTCTGGCAGAGCCCGGCTGCCAAATTCGAAACGTCCAGCGATTGCGCCCACACGAAAGCTGCCAGCACGGAAAGCTGTAGCTGGTTTTCACTGTCCCTTGGAACTGCATTCGCTGCCGCACAGTCATTCGTGTTCTGCAAAAGCTTGGCTTGGTAATGGGGCAACACTCTGTATCTCTCTCTCGCAGAGCCCAGCTGCCAAATTCAAAACGTCCAGCGATTGCGCCCACACGAAAGCTGCCAGCACGGAAAGCTGTAGCTGGTTTTCACTGTCCCTTGGAACTGCATTCGCTGCCGCACAGTCATTCGTGTTCTGCAAAAGCTTGGCTTGGTAATGGGGCAACACTGTGTATCTCTCTCTCGCAGAGCCCGGCTGCCAAATTCGAAACGTCCAGCGATTGCGCCCACACGAAAGCTGCCAGCAAGGAAAGCTGTAGCTGGTTTTCACTGTCCCTTGGAACTGCATTCGCTGCCACACAGTCATTCGTGTTCTGCAAAAGCTTGGGTTCGTAATGGGGCAACACTCTGTATCTCTCTCTCGCAGAGCCCGGCTGCAAATTCGAAACGTCCAGCGATTGCGCCCACACGAAAGCTGCCAGCACGGAAAGCTGTAGCTGGTTTTCACTGTCCCTTGGAACTGCATTCGCTGCCGCACAGTCATTCGTGTTCTGCAAAAGCTTGGCTTCGTAATGGGGCAACACTGTGTATCTCTCTCTCACAGAGCCCGGCTGCCAAATTCGAAACGTCCAGCGATTGCGCCCACACGAAAGCTGCCAGCACGGAAAGGTGTAGCTGGTTTTCACTGTCCCTTGGAACTGCATTCGCTGCCGCACAGTCATTCGTGTTCTGCAAAAGCTTGGCTTGGTAATGGGGCAACACTCTGTATCTCTCTCTCGCAGAGCCCAGCTGCCAAATTCAAAACGTCCAGCGATTGCGCCCACACGAAAGCTGCCAGCACGGAAAGCTGTAGCTGGTTTTCACTGTCCCTTGGAACTGCATTCGCTGCCGCACAGTCATTCGTGTTCTGCAAAAGCTTGGCTTCGTAATGGGGCAACACTCTGTATCTCTCTCTCTCGCAGAGCCCGGCTGCCAAATTCGAAACATCCAGCGATTGCGCCCACACAAAAGCTGCCAGCACGGAAAGCTGTAGCTGGTTTTCACTGTCCCTTGGAACTGCATTCGCTGCCGCACAGTCATTCGTGTTCTGCAAAAGCTTGGCTTGGTAATGGGGCAACACTCTGTATCTCTCTCTCGCAGAGCCCGGCTGCCAAATTCGAAACGTCCAGCGATTGCGCCCACATGAAAGCTGCCAGCACGGAAAGCTGTAGCTGGTTTTCACTGTCCCTTGGAACTGCATTCGCTGCCGCACAGTCATTCGTGTTCTGCAAAAGCTTGGCTTCGTAATGGGGCAACACTCTGTATCTCTCTCTGGCAGAGCCCGGCTGCCAAATTCGAAACGTCCAGCGATTGCGCCCACACGAAAGCTGCCAGCACGGAAAGCTGTAGCTGGTTTTCACTGTCCCTTGGAACTGCATTCGCTGCCGCACAGTCATTCGTGTTCTGCAAAAGCTTGGCTTCGTAATGGGGCAACACTCTGTATCTCTCTCTGGCAGAGCCCGGCTGCCAAATTCGAAACGTCCAGCGATTGCGCCCACACGAAAGTTGCCAGCAAGGAAAGCTGTAGCTGGTTTTCACTGTCCCTTGGAACTGCATTCGCTGCCACACAGTCATTCGTGTTCTGCAAAAGCTTTGATTCGTAATGGGGCAACACTGTGTATCTCTCTCTGGCAGAGCCCGGCTGCCAAATTCGAAACGTCCAGCGATTGCGCCCACACAAAAGCTGCCAGCACGGAAAGCTGTAGCTGGTTTTCACTGTCCCTTGGAACTGCATTCGCTGCCGCACAGTCATTCGTGTTCTGCAAAAGCTTGGCTTGGTAATGGGGCAACACTCTGTATCTCTCTCTGGCAGAGCCCGGCTGCCAAATTCGAAACGTCCAGCGATTGCGCCCACACGAAAGCTGCCAGCACGGAAAGCTGTAGCTGGTTTTCACTGTCCCTTGGAACTGCATTCGCTGCCGCACAGTCATTCGTGTTCTGCAAAAGCTTGGCTTCGTAATGGGGCAACACTCTGTATCTCTCTCTAACAGAGCCCGGCTGCCAAATTCGAAACGTCCAGCGATTGCGCCCACACGAAAGCTGCCAGCACGGAAAGCTGTAGCTGGTTTTCACTGTCCCTTGGAACTGCATTCGCTGCCGCACAGTCATTCGTGTTCTGCAAAAGCTTGGCTTCGTAATGGGGCAACACTCTGTATCTCTCTCTGGCAGAGCCCGGCTGCCAAATTCGAAACGTCCAGCGATTGCGCCCACACGAAAGCTGCCAGCACGGAAAGGTGTAGCTGGTTTTCACTGTCCCTTGGAACTGCATTCGCTGCCGCACAGTCATTCGTGTTCTGCAAAAGCTTGGCTTGGTAATGGGGCAACACTCTGTATCTCTCTCTGGCAGAGCCCGGCTGCCAAATTCGAAACGTCCAGCGATTGCGCCCACACGAAAGCTGCCAGCACGGAAAGCTGTAGCTGATTTTCACTGTCCCTTGGAACTGCATTCGCTGCCGCACAGTCATTCGTGTTCTGCAAAAGCTTGGCTTCGTAATGGGGCAACACTCTGTATCTCTCTCTAACAGAGCCCGGCTGCCAAATTCGAAACGTCCAGCGATTGCGCCCACACGAAAGCTGCCAGCACGGAAAGCTGTAGCTGGTTTTCACTGTCCCTTGGAACTGCATTCGCTGCCGCACAGTCATTCGTGTTCTGCAAAAGCTTGGCTTCGTAATGGGGCAACACTCTGTATCTCTCTCTCTCGCAGAGCCCGGCTGCCAAATTCGAAACATCCAGCGATTGCGCCCACACAAAAGCTGCCAGCACGGAAAGCTGTAGCTGGTTTTCACTGTCCCTTGGAACTGCATTCGCTGCCGCACAGTCATTCGTGTTCTGCAAAAGCTTGGCTTGGTAATGGGGCAACACTGTGTATCTCTCTCTCGCAGAGCCCGGCTGCCAAATTCGAAACGTCCAGCGATTGCGCCCACACGAAAGCTGCCAGCAAGGAAAGCTGTAGCTGGTTTTCACTGTCCCTTGGAACTGCATTCGCTGCCACACAGTCATTCGTGTTCTGCAAAAGCTTGGCTTCGTAATGGGGCAACACTCTGTATCTCTCTCTCGCAGAGCCCGGCTGCAAATTCGAAACGTCCAGCGATTGCGCCCACACGAAAGCTGCCAGCACGGAAAGCTGTAGCTGGTTTTCACTGTCCCTTGGAACTGCATTCGCTGCCGCACAGTCATTCGTGTTCTGCAAAAGCTTGGCTTGGTAATGGGGCAACACTGTGTATCTCTCTCTCGCAGAGCCCGGCTGCCAAATTCGAAACGTCCAGCGATTGCGCCCACACGAAAGCTGCCAGCACGGAAAGCTGTAGCTGGTTTTCACTGTCCCTCGGAACTGCATTCGCTGCCACACAGTCATTCGTGTTCTGCAAAGGCTTGGCTTGGTAATGGGGCAACACTGTGTATCTCTCTCTGGCAGAGCCCAGCTGCCAAATTCGAAACGTCCAGCGATTGCGCCCACACGAAAGCTGCCAGCACAGAAAGCTGTAGCTGGTTTTCACTGTCCCTTGGAACTGCATTCGCTGCCGCACAGTCATTCGTGTTCTGCAAAAGCTTGGCTTGGTAATGGGGCAACACTGTGTATCTCTCTCTGGCAGAGCCCGGCTGCCAAATTCGAAACATCCAGCGATTGCGCCCACACGAAAGCTGCCAGCACGGAAAGCTGTAGCTGGTTTTCACTGTCCCTTGGAACTGCATTCGCTGCCACACAGTCATTCGTGTTCTGCAAAAGCTTGGCTTGGTAATGGGGCAACACTGTGTATCTCTCTCTCGCAGAGCCCGGCTGCCAAATTCGAAACGTCCAGCGATTGCGCCCACACGAAAGCTGCCAGCACGGAAAGCTGTAGCTGGTTTTCACTGTCCCTTGGAACTGCATTCGCTGCCACACAGTCATTCGTGTTCTGCAAAGGCTTGGCTTGGTAATGGGGCAACACTGTGTATCTCTCTCTGGCAGAGCCCGGCTGCCAAATTCGAAACGTCCAGCGATTGCGCCCACACGAAAGCTGCCAGCAAGGAAAGCTGTAGCTGGTTTTCACTGTCCCTTGGAACTGCATTCGCTGCCACACAGTCATTCGTGTTCTGCAAAAGCTTGGCTTCGTAATGGGGCAACACTGTGTATCTCTCTCTAACAGAGCCCGGCTGCCAAATTCGAAACGTCCAGCGATTGCGCCCACACGAAAGCTGCCAGCACGGAAAGCTGTAGCTGGTTTTCACTGTCCCTTGGAACTGCATTCGCTGCCGCACAGTCATTCGTGTTCTGCAAAAGCTTGGCTTGGTAATGGGGCAACACTCTGTATCTCTCTCTGGCAGAGCCCGGCTGCCAAATTCGAAACGTCCAGCGATTGCGCCCACACGAAAGCTGCCAGCACGGAAAGCTGTAGCTGGTTTTCACTGTCCCTTGGAACTGCATTCGCTGCCGCACAGTCATTCGTGTTCTGCAAAAGCTTGGCTTGGTAATGGGGCAACACTCTGTATCTCTCTCTGGCAGAGCCCGGCTGCCAAATTCGAAACGTCCAGCGATTGCGCCCACACGAAAGCTGCCAGCAAGGAAAGCTGTAGCTGGTTTTCACTGTCCCTTGGAACTGCATTCGCTGCCACACAGTCATTCGTGTTCTGCAAAAGCTTTGATTCGTAATGGGGCAACACTCTGTATCTCTCTCTGGCAGAGCCCGGCTGCCAAATTCGAAACGTCCAGCGATTGCGCCCACACAAAAGCTGCCAGCACGGAAAGCTGTAGCTGGTTTTCACTGTCCCTTGGAACTGCATTCGCTGCCGCACAGTCATTCGTGTTCTGCAAAAGCTTGGCTTGGTAATGGGGCAACACTCTGTATCTCTCTCTGGCAGAGCCCGGCTGCCAAATTCGAAACGTCCAGCGATTGCGCCCACACGAAAGCTGCCAGCACGGAAAGCTGTAGCTGGTTTTCACTGTCCCTTGGAACTGCATTCGCTGCCGCACAGTCATTCGTGTTCTGCAAAAGCTTGGCTTCGTAATGGGGCAACACTCTGTATCTCTCTCTAACAGAGCCCGGCTGCCAAATTTGAAACGTCCAGCGATTGCGCCCACACGAAAGCTGCCAGCACGGAAAGCTGTAGCTGGTTTTCACTGTCCCTTGGAACTGCATTCGCTGCCGCACAGTCATTCGTGTTCTGCAAAAGCTTGGCTTCGTAATGGGGCAACACTCTGTATCTCTCTCTGGCAGAGCCCGGCTGCCAAATTCGAAACGTCCAGCGATTGCGCCCACACGAAAGCTGCCAGCACGGAAAGCTGTAGCTGGTTTTCACTGTCCCTTGGAACTGCATTCGCTGCCGCACAGTCATTCGTGTTCTGCAAAAGCTTGGCTTGGTAATGGGGCAACACTCTGTATCTCTCTCTCGCAGAGCCCAGCTGCCAAATTCAAAACGTCCAGCGATTGCGCCCACACGAAAGCTGCCAGCACGGAAAGCTGTAGCTGGTTTTCACTGTCCCTTGGAACTGCATTCGCTGCCGCACAGTCATTCGTGTTCTGCAAAAGCTTGGCTTCGTAATGGGGCAACACTCTGTATCTCTCACTCTCGCAGAGCCCGGCTGCCAAATTCGAAACATCCAGCGATTGCGCCCACACAAAAGCTGCCAGCACGGAAAGCTGTAGCTGGTTTTCACTGTCCCTTGGAACTGCATTCGCTGCCGCACAGTCATTCGTGTTCTGCAAAAGCTTGGCTTCGTAATGGGGCAACACTCTGTATCTCTCTCTCGCAGAGCCCGGCTGCCAAATTCGAAACGTCCAGCGATTGCGCCCACACGAAAGCTGCCAGCACGGAAAGCTGTAGCTGGTTTTCACTGTCCCTTGGAACTGCATTCGCTGCCACACAGTCATTCGTGTTCTGCAAAAGCTTGGCTTGGTAATGGGGCAACACTGTGTATCTCTCTCTCGCAGAGCCCGGCTGCCAAATTCGAAACGTCCAGCGATTGCGCCCACACGAAAGCTGCCAGCACGGAAAGCTGTAGCTGGTTTTCACTGTCCCTTGGAACTGCATTCGCTGCCGCACAATCATTCGTGTTCTGCAAAAGCTTGGCTTGGTAATGGGGCAACACTCTGTATCTCTCTCTGGCAGAGCCCGGCTGCCAAATTCGAAACGTCCAGCGATTGCGCCCACACGAAAGCTGCCAGCACGGAAAGCTGTAGCTGGTTTTCACTGTCCCTTGGAACTGCATTCGCTGCCGCACAGTCATTCGTGTTCTGCAAAAGCTTGGCTTGGTAATGGGGCAACACTCTGTATCTCTCTCTGGCAGAGCCCGGCTGCCAAATTCGAAACGTCCAGCGATTGCGCCCACACGAAAGCTGCCAGCAAGGAAAGCTGTAGCTGGTTTTCACTGTCCCTTGGAACTGCATTCGCTGCCACACAGTCATTCGTGTTCTGCAAAAGCTTTGATTCGTAATGGGGCAACACTCTGTATCTCTCTCTGGCAGAGCCCGGCTGCCAAATTCGAAACGTCCAGCGATTGCGCCCACACAAAAGCTGCCAGCACGGAAAGCTGTAGCTGGTTTTCACTGTCCCTTGGAACTGCATTCGCTGCCGCACAGTCATTCGTGTTCTGCAAAAGCTTGGCTTGGTAATGGGGCAACACTCTGTATCTCTCTCTGGCAGAGCCCGGCTGCCAAATTCGAAACGTCCAGCGATTGCGCCCACACGAAAGCTGCCAGCACGGAAAGCTGTAGCTGGTTTTCACTGTCCCTTGGAACTGCATTCGCTGCCGCACAGTCATTCGTGTTCTGCAAAAGCTTGGCTTCGTAATGGGGCAACACTGTGTATCTCTCTCTGGCAGAGCCCGGCTGCCAAATTCGAAACGTCCAGCGATTGCGCCCACACGAAAGCTGCCAGCACGGAAAGCTGTAGCTGGTTTTCACTGTCCCTTGGAACTGCATTCGCTGCCGCACAGTCATTCGTGTTCTGCAAAAGCTTGGCTTGGTAATGGGGCAACACTCTGTATCTCTCTCTCGCAGAGCCCAGCTGCCAAATTCAAAACGTCCAGCGATTGCGCCCACACGAAAGCTGCCAGCACGGAAAGCTGTAGCTGGTTTTCACTGTCCCTTGGAACTGCATTCGCTGCCGCACAGTCATTCGTGTTCTGCAAAAGCTTGGCTTGGTAATGGGGCAACACTGTGTATCTCTCTCTCGCAGAGCCCGGCTGCCAAATTCGAAACGTCCAGCGATTGCGCCCACACGAAAGCTGCCAGCAAGGAAAGCTGTAGCTGGTTTTCACTGTCCCTTGGAACTGCATTCGCTGCCGCACAGTCATTCGTGTTCTGCAAAAGCTTGGCTTCGTAATGGGGCAACACTCTGTATCTCTCTCTCGCAGAGCCCGGCTGCCAAATTCGAAACGTCCAGCGATTGCGCCCACACGAAAGCTGCCAGCACGGAAAGCTGTAGCTGGTTTTCACTGTCCCTTGGAACTGCATTCGCTGCCACACAGTCATTCGTGTTCTGCAAAAGCTTGGCTTCGTAATGGGGCAACACTCTGTATCTCTCTCTCGCAGAGCCCGGCTGCCAAATTCGAAACGTCCAGCGATTGCGCCCACACGAAAGCTGCCAGCACGGAAAGCTGTAGCTGGTTTTCACTGTCCCTTGGAACTGCATTCGCTGCCGCACAGTCATTCGTGTTCTGCAAAAGCTTGGCTTCGTAATGGGGCAACACTGTGTATCTCTCTCTGGCAGAGCCCGGCTGCCAAATTCGAAACGTCCAGCGATTGCGCCCACACGAAAGCTGCCAGCACGGAAAGCAGTAGCTGGTTTTCACTGTCCCTTGGAACTGCATTCGCTGCCGCACAGTCATTCGTGTTCTGCAAAAGCTTGGCTTGGTAATGGGGCAACACTCTGTATCTCTCTCTCGCAGAGCCCAGCTGCCAAATTCAAAACGTCCAGCGATTGCGCCCACACGAAAGCTGCCAGCACGGAAAGCTGTAGCTGGTTTTCACTGTCCCTTGGAACTGCATTCGCTGCCGCACAGTCATTCGTGTTCTGCAAAAGCTTGGCTTCGTAATGGGGCAACACTCTGTATCTCTCTCTCGCAGAGCCCGGCTGCCAAATTCGAAACGTCCAGCGATTGCGCCCACACGAAAGCTGCCAGCACGGAAAGCTGTAGCTGGTTTTCACTGTCCCTTGGAACTGCATTCGCTGCCGCACAGTCATTCGTGTTCTGCAAAAGCTTGGCTTGGTAATGGGGCAACACTCTGTATCTCTCTCTGGCAGAGCCCGGCTGCCAAATTCGAAACGTCCAGCGATTGCGCCCACACGAAAGCTGCCAGCACGGAAAGCTGTAGCTGGTTTTCACTGTCCCTTGGAACTGCATTCGCTGCCGCACAGTCATTCGTGTTCTGCAAAAGCTTGGCTTGGTAATGGGGCAACACTCTGTATCTCTCTCTGGCAGAGCCCGGCTGCCAAATTCGAAACGTCCAGCGATTGCGCCCACACGAAAGCTGCCAGCACGGAAAGCTGTAGCTGGTTTTCACTGTCCCTTGGAACTGCATTCGCTGCCGCACAGTCATTCGTGTTCTGCAAAAGCTTGGCTTCGTAATGGGGCAACACTCTGTATCTCTCTCTAACAGAACCCGGCTGCCAAATTCGAAACGTCCAGCGATTGCGCCCACACGAAAGCTGCCAGCACGGAAAGCTGTAGCTGGTTTTCACTGTCCCTTGGAACTGCATTCGCTGCCGCACAGTCATTCGTGTTCTGCAAAAGCTTGGCTTGGTAATGGGGCAACACTGTGTATCTCTCTCTGGCAGAGCCCGGCTGCCAAATTCGAAACGTCCAGCGATTGCGCCCACACGAAAGCTGCCAGCACGGAAAGCTGTAGCTGGTTTTCACTGTCCCTTGGAACTGCATTCGCTGCCGCACAGTCATTCGTGTTCTGCAAAAGCTTGGCTTGGTAATGGGGCAACACTCTGTATCTCTCTCTCGCAGAGCCCAGCTGCCAAATTCAAAACGTCCAGCGATTGCGCCCACACGAAAGCTGCCAGCACGGAAAGCTGTAGCTGGTTTTCACTGTCCCTTGGAACTGCATTCGCTGCCGCACAGTCATTCGTGTTCTGCAAAAGCTTGGCTTGGTAATGGGGCAACACTGTGTATCTCTCTCTCGCAGAGCCCGGCTGCCAAATTCGAAACGTCCAGCGATTGCGCCCACACGAAAGCTGCCAGCAAGGAAAGCTGTAGCTGGTTTTCACTGTCCCTTGGAACTGCATTCGCTGCCCCACAGTCATTCGTGTTCTGCAAAAGCTTGGGTTCGTAATGGGGCAACACTCTGTATCTCTCTCTCGCAGAGCCCGGCTGCAAATTCGAAACGTCCAGCGATTGTGCCCACACGAAAGCTGCCAGCACGGAAAGCTGTAGCTGGTTTTCACTGTCCCTTGGAACTGCATTCGCTGCCGCACAGTCATTCGTGTTCTGCAAAAGCTTGGCTTGGTAATGGGGCAACACTGTGTATCTCTCTCTCGCAGAGCCCGGCTGCCAAATTCGAAACGTCCAGCGATTGCGCCCACACGAAAGCTGCCAGCACGGAAAGCTGTAGCTGGTTTTCACTGTCCCTTGGAACTGCATTCGCTGCCACACAGTCATTCGTGTTCTGCAAAGGCTTGGCTTGGTAATGGGGCAACACTGTGTATCTCTCTCTGGCAGAGCCCAGCTGCCAAATTCGAAACGTCCAGCGATTGCGCCCACACGAAAGCTGCCAGCACGGAAAGCTGTAGCTGGTTTTCACTGTCCCTTGGAACTGCATTCGCTGCCGCACAGTCATTCGTGTTCTGCAAAAGCTTGGCTTGGTAATGGGGCAACACTCTGTATCTCTCTCTGGCAGAGCCCGGCTGCCAAATTCGAAACATCCAGCGATTGCGCCCACACGAAAGCTGCCAGCACGGAAAGCTGTAGCTGGTTTTCACTGTCCCTTGGAACTGCATTCGCTGCCACACAGTCATTCGTGTTCTGCAAAAGCTTGGCTTGGTAATGGGGCAACACTCTGTATCTCTCTCTCGCAGAGCCCGGCTGCCAAATTCGAAACGTCCAGCGATTGCGCCCACACGAAAGCTGCCAGCACGGAAAGCTGTAGCTGGTTTTCACTGTCCCTTGGAACTGCATTCGCTGCCACACAGTCATTCGTGTTCTGCAAAGGCTTGGCTTGGTAATGGGGCAACACTGTGTATCTCTCTCTGGCAGAGCCCGGCTGCCAAATTCGAAACGTCCAGCGATTGCGCCCACACGAAAGCTGCCAGCAAGGAAAGCTGTAGCTGGTTTTCACTGTCCCTTGGAACTGCATTCGCTGCCACACAGTCATTCGTGTTCTGCAAAAGCTTGGCTTCGTAATGGGGCAACACTCTGTATCTCTCTCTCGCAGAGCCCGGCTGCCAAATTCGAAACGTCCAGCGATTGCGCCCACACGAAAGCTGCCAGCACGGAAAGCTGTAGCTGGTTTTCACTGTCCCTTGGAACTGCATTCGCTGCCGCACAGTCATTCGTGTTCTGCAAAAGCTTGGCTTCGTAATGGGGCAACACTCTGTATCTCTCTCTCACAGAGCCCGGCTGCCAAATTCGAAACGTCCAGCGATTGCGCCCACACGAAAGCTGCCAGCACGGAAAGGTGTAGCTGGTTTTCACTGTCCCTTGGAACTGCATTCGCTGCCGCACAGTCATTCGTGTTCTGCAAAAGCTTGGCTTGGTAATGGGGCAACACTCTGTATCTCTCTCTCGCAGAGCCCGGCTGCCAAATTCGAAACGTCCAGCGATTGCGCCCACACGAAAGCTGCCAGCACGGAAAGCTGTAGCTGGTTTTCACTGTCCCTTGGAACTGCATTCGCTGCCGCACAGTCATTCGTGTTCTGCAAAAGCTTGGCTTGGTAATGGGGCAACACTGTGTATCTCTCTCTGGCAGAGCCCGGCTGCCAAATTCGAAACGTCCAGCGATTGCGCCCACACGAAAGCTGCCAGCAAGGAAACCTGTAGCTGGTTTTCACTGTCCCTTGGAACTGCATTCGCTGCCACACAGTCATTCGTGTTCTGCAAAAGCTTGGCTTGGTAATGGGGCAACACTCTGTATCTCTCTCTGGCAGAGCCCGGCTGCCAAATTCGAAACGTCCAGCGATTGCGCCCACACGAAAGCTGCCAGCACGGAAAGCTGTAGCTGGTTTTCACTGTCCCTTGGAACTGCATTCGCTGCCGCACAGTCATTCGTGTTCTGCAAAAGCTTGGCTTGGTAATGGGGCAACAATGTGTATCTCTCTCTCGCAGAGCCCGGCTGCCAAATTCGAAACGTCCAGCGATTGCGCCCACACGAAAGCTGCCAGCACGGAAAGCTGTAGCTGGTTTTCACTGTCCCTTGGAACTGCATTCGCTGCCGCACAGTCCTTCGTGTTCTGCAAAAGCTTGGCTTGGTAATGGGGCAACACTGTGTATCTCTCTCTGGCAGAGCCCGGCTGCCAAATTCGAAACGTCCAGCGATTGCGCCCACACGAAAGCTGCCAGCACGGAAAGGTGTAGCTGGTTTTCACTGTCCCTTGGAACTGCATTCGCTGCCACACAGTCATTCGTGTTCTGCAAAAGCTTGGCTTCGTAATGGGGCAACACTCTGTATCTCTCTCTGGCAGAGCCCGGCTGCCAAATTCGAAACGTCCAGCGATTGCGCCCACACGAAAGCTGCCAGCACGGAAAGCTGTAGCTGGTTTTCACTGTCCCTTGGAACTGCATTCGCTGCCACACAGTCATTCATGTTCTGCAAAAGCTTGGCTTGGTAATGAGGCAACACTGTGTATCTCTCTCTGGCAGAGCCCGGCTGCCAAATTCGAAACGTCCAGCGATTGCGCCCACACGAAAGCTGCCAGCAAGGAAAGCTGTAGCTGGTTTTCACTGTCCCTTGGAACTGCATTCGCTGCCACACAGTCATTCGTGTTCTGCAAAAGCTTGGCTTGGTAATGGGGGAACACTGTGTATCTCTCTCTGGCAGAGCCCGGCTGCCAAATTCGAAACGTCCAGCGATTGCGCCCACACGAAACCTGCCAGCACGGAAAGGTGTAGCTGGTTTTCACTGTCCCTTGGAACTGCATTCGCTGCCGCACAGTCATTCGTGTTCTGCAAAAGCTTGGCTTGGTAATGGGGCAACACTCTGTATCTCTCTCTCGCAGAGCCCGGCTGCCAAATTCGAAACGTCCAGCGATTGCGCCCACACGAAAGCTGCCAGCACGGAAAGCTGTAGCTGGTTTTCACTGTCCCTTGGAACTGCATTCGCTGCCGCACAGTCATTCGTGTTCTGCAAAAGCTTGGCTTCGTAATGGGGCAACACTCTGTATCTCTCTCTCTCGCAGAGCCCGGCTGCCAAATTCGAAACATCCAGCGATTGCGCCCACACAAAAGCTGCCAGCACGGAAAGCTGTAGCTGGTTTTCACTGTACCTTGGAACTGCATTCGCTGCCGCACAGTCATTCGTGTTCTGCAAAAGCTTGGCTTGGTAATGGGGCAACACTCTGTATCTCTCTCTCGCAGAGCCCGGCTGCCAAATTCGAAACGTCCAGCGATTGCGCCCACACGAAAGCTGCCAGCACGGAAAGCTGTAGCTGGTTTTCACTGTCCCTTGGAACTGCATTCGCTGCCGCACAGTCATTCGTGTTCTGCAAAAGCTTGGCTTGGTAATGGGGCAACACTGTGTATCTCTCTCTCGCAGAGCCCGGCTGCCAAATTCGAAACGTCCAGCGATTGCGCCCACACGAAAGCTGCCAGCACGGAAAGCTGTAGCTGGTTTTCACTGTCCCTTGGAACTGCATTCGCTGCCACACAGTCATTCGTGTTCTGCAAAAGCTTGGCTTGGTAATGGGGCAACACTGTGTATCTCTCTCTGGCAGAGCCCGGCTGCCAAATTCGAAACGTCCAGCGATTGCGCCCACACGAAAGCTGCCAGCACGGAAAGCTCTAGCTGGTTTTCACTGTCCCTTGGAACTGCATTCGCTGCCGCACAGTCATTCGTGTTCTGCAAAAGCTTGGCTTGGTAATGGGGCAACACTCTGTATCTCTCTCTGGCAGAGCCCGGCTGCCAAATTCGAAACGTCCAGCGATTGCGCCCACACGAAAGCTGCCAGCACGGAAAGGTGTAGCTGGTTTTCACTGTCCCTTGGAACTGCATTCGCTGCCACACAGTCATTCGTGTTCTGCAAAAGCTTGGCTTCGTAATGGGGCAACACTCTGTATCTCTCTCTGGCAGAGCCCGGCTGCCAAATTCGAAACGTCCAGCGATTGCGCCCACACGAAAGCTGCCAGCACGGAAAGCTGTAGCTGGTTTTCACTGTCCCTTGGAACTGCATTCGCTGCCACACAGTCATTCATGTTCTGCAAAAGCTTGGCTTGGTAATGAGGCAACACTGTGTATCTCTCTCTGGCAGAGCCCGGCTGCCAAATTCGAAACGTCCAGCGATTGCGCCCACACGAAAGCTGCCAGCAAGGAAAGCTGTAGCTGGTTTTCACTGTCCCTTGGAACTGCATTCGCTGCCACACAGTCATTCGTGTTCTGCAAAAGCTTGGCTTGGTAATGGGGGAACACTGTGTATCTCTCTCTGGCAGAGCCCGGCTGCCAAATTCGAAACGTCCAGCGATTGCGCCCACACGAAAGCTGCCAGCACGGAAAGGTGTAGCTGGTTTTCACTGTCCCTTGGAACTGCATTCGCTGCCGCACAGTCATTCGTGTTCTGCAAAAGCTTGGCTTCGTAATGCGGCAACACTCTGTATCTCTCTCTCGCAGAGCCCGGCTGCCAAATTCGAAACGTCCAGCGATTGCGCCCACACGAAAGCTGCAAGCACAGAAAGCTGTAGCTGGTTTTCACTGTCCCTTGGAACTGCATTCGCTGCCGCACAGTCATTCGTGTTCTGCAAAAGCTTGGCTTGGTAATGGGGCAACACTCTGTATCTCTCTCTAACAGAGCCCGGCTGCCAAATTCGAAACGTCCAGCGATTGCGCCCACACGAAAGCTGCCAGCACGGAAAGCTGTAGCTGGTTTTCACTGTCCCTTGGAACTGCATTCGCTGCCGCACAGTCATTCGTGTTCTGCAAAAGCTTGGCTTCGTAATGGGGCAACACTCTGTATCTCTCTCTCTCGCAGAGCCCGGCTGCCAAATTCGAAACATCCAGCGATTGCGCCCACACAAAAGCTGCCAGCACGGAAAGCTGTAGCTGGTTTTCACTGTCCCTTGGAACTGCATTCGCTGCCGCACAGTCATTCGTGTTCTGCAAAAGCTTGGCTTGGTAATGGGGCAACACTCTGTATCTCTCTCTCGCAGAGCCCGGCTGCCAAATTCGAAACGTCCAGCGATTGCGCCCACACGAAAGCTGCCAGCACGGAAAGCTGTAGCTGGTTTTCACTGTCCCTTGGAACTGCATTCGCTGCCGCACAGTCATTCGTGTTCTGCAAAAGCTTGGCTTGGTAATGGGGCAACACTCTGTATCTCTCTCTCGCAGAGCCCGGCTGCCAAATTCGAAACGTCCAGCGATTGCGCCCACACGAAAGCTGCCAGCACGGAAAGCTGTAGCTGGTTTTCACTGTCCCTTGGAACTGCATTCGCTGCCACACAGTCATTCGTGTTCTGCAAAAGCTTGGCTTCGTAATGGGGCAACACTCTGTATCTCTCTCTCGCAGAGCCCGGCTGCCAAATTCGAAACGTCCAGCGATTGCGCCCACACGAAAGCTGCCAGCACGGAAAGCTGTAGCTGGTTTTCACTGTCCCTTGGAACTGCATTCGCTGCCACACAGTCATTCGTGTTGTGCAAAAGCTTGGCTTGGTAATGGGGCAACACTGTGTATCTCTCTCTCGCAGAGCCCGGCTGCCAAATTCGAAACGTCCAGCGATTGCGCCCACACGAAAGCTGCCAGCACGGAAAGCTGTAGCTGGTTTTCACTGTCCCTTGGAACTGCATTCGCTGCCGCACAGTCATTCGTGTTCTGCAAAAGCTTGGCTTGGTAATGGGGCAACACTCTGTATCTCTCTCTGGCAGAGCCCGGCTGCCAAATTCGAAACGTCCAGCGATTGCGCCCACACGAAAGCTGCCAGCACGGAAAGCTGTAGCTGGTTTTCACTGTCCCTTGGAACTGCATTCGCTGCCGCACAGTCATTCGTGTTCTGCAAAAGCTTGGCTTGGTAATGGGGCAACACTCTGTATCTCTCTCTGGCAGAGCCCGGCTGCCAAATTCGAAACGTCCAGCGATTGCGCCCACACGAAAGCTGCCAGCAAGGAAAGCTGTAGCTGGTTTTCACTGTCCCTTGGAACTGCATTCGCTGCCACACAGTCATTCGTGTTCTGCAAAAGCTTGGCTTCGTAATGGGGCAACACTCTGTATCTCTCTCTGGCAGAGCCCGGCTGCCAAATTCGAAACGTCCAGCGATTGCGCCCACACAAAAGCTGCCAGCACGGAAAGCTGTAGCTGGTTTTCACTGTCCCTTGGAACTGCATTCGCTGCCGCACAGTCATTCGTGTTCTGCAAAAGCTTGGCTTCGTAATGGGGCAACACTCTGTATCTCTCTCTGGCAGAGCCCGGCTGCCAAATTCGAAACGTCCAGCGATTGCGCCCACACGAAAGCTGCCAGCACGGAAAGCTGTAGCTGGTTTTCACTGTCCCTTGGAACTGCATTCGCTGCCGCACAGTCATTCGTGTTCTGCAAAAGCTTGGCTTCGTAATGGGGCAACACTCTGTATCTCTCTCTAACAGAGCCCGGCTGCCAAATTCGAAACATCCAGCGATTGCGCCCACACGAAAGCTGCCAGCACGGAAAGCTGTAGCTGGTTTTCACTGTCCCTTGGAACTGCATTCGCTGCCGCACAGTCATTCGTGTTCTGCAAAAGCTTGGCTTCGTAATGGGGCAACACTCTGTATCTCTCTCTGGCAGAGCCCGGCTGCCAAATTCGAAACGTCCAGCGATTGCGCCCACACGAAAGCTGCCAGCACGGAAAGCTGTAGCTGGTTTTCACTGTCCCTTGGAACTGCATTCGCTGCCGCACAGTCATTCGTGTTCTGCAAAAGCTTGGCTTGGTAATGGGGCAACACTCTGTATCTCTCTCTCGCAGAGCCCAGCTGCCAAATTCAAAACGTCCAGCGATTGCGCCCACACGAAAGCTGCCAGCACGGAAAGCTGTAGCTGGTTTTCACTGTCCCTTGGAACTGCATTCGCTGCCGCACAGTCATTCGTGTTCTGCAAAAGCTTGGCTTCGTAATGGGGCAACACTCTGTATCTCTCTCTCTCGCAGAGCCCGGCTGCCAAATTCGAAACATCCAGCGATTGCGCCCACACAAAAGCTGCCAGCACGGAAAGCTGTAGCTGGTTTTCACTGTCCCTTGGAACTGCATTCGCTGCCGCACAGTCATTCGTGTTCTGCAAAAGCTTGGCTTGGTAATGGGGCAACACTCTGTATCTCTCTCTCGCAGAGCCCGGCTGCCAAATTCGAAACGTCCAGCGATTGCGCCCACACGAAAGCTGCCAGCACGGAAAGCTGTAGCTGGTTTTCACTGTCCCTTGGAACTGCATTCGCTGCCGCACAGTCATTCGTGTTCTGCAAAAGCTTGGCTTGGTAATGGGGCAACAGTGTGTATCTCTCTCTCGCAGAGCCCGGCTGCCAAATTCGAAACGTCCAGCGATTGCGCCCACACGAAAGCTGCCAGCACGGAAAGCTGTAGCTGGTTTTCACTGTCCCTTGGAACTGCATTCGCTGCCACACAGTCATTCGTGTTCTGCAAAAGCTTGGCTTGGTAATGGGGCAACACTGTGTATCTCTCTCTCGCAGAGCCCGGCTGCCAAATTCGAAACGTCCAGCGATTGCGCCCACACGAAAGCTGCCAGCACGGAAAGCTGTAGCTGGTTTTCACTGTCCCTTGGAACTGCATTCGCTGCCACACAGTCATTCGTGTTGTGCAAAAGCTTGGCTTGGTAATGGGGCAACACTGTGTATCTCTCTCTCGCAGAGCCCGGCTGCCAAATTCGAAACGTCCAGCGATTGCGCCCACACGAAAGCTGCCAGCACGGAAAGCTGTAGCTGGTTTTCACTGTCCCTTGGAACTGCATTCGCTGCCGCACAGTCATTCGTGTTCTGCAAAAGCTTGGCTTGGTAATGGGGCAACACTCTGTATCTCTCTCTGGCAGAGCCCGGCTGCCAAATTCGAAACGTCCAGCGATTGCGCCCACACGAAAGCTGCCAGCACGGAAAGCTGTAGCTGGTTTTCACTGTCCCTTGGAACTGCATTCGCTGCCGCACAGTCATTCGTGTTCTGCAAAAGCTTGGCTTGGTAATGGGGCAACACTGTGTATCTCTCTCTGGCAGAGCCCGGCTGCCAAATTCGAAACGTCCAGCGATTGCGCCCACACAAAAGCTGCCAGCACGGAAAGCTGTAGCTGGTTTTCACTGTCCCTTGGAACTGCATTCGCTGCCGCACAGTCATTCGTGTTCTGCAAAAGCTTGGCTTCGTAATGGGGCAACACTCTGTATCTCTCTCTGGCAGAGCCCGGCTGCCAAATTCGAAACGTCCAGCGATTGCGCCCACACGAAAGCTGCCAGCACGGAAAGCTGTAGCTGGTTTTCACTGTCCCTTGGAACTGCATTCGCTGCCGCACAGTCATTCGTGTTCTGCAAAAGCTTGGCTTCGTAATGGGGCAACACTCTGTATCTCTCTCTGGCAGAGCCCGGCTGCCAAATTCGAAACGTCCAGCGATTGCGCCCACACGAAAGCTGCCAGCACGGAAAGCTGTAGCTGGTTTTCACTGTCCCTTGGAACTGCATTCGCTGCCGCACAGTCATTCGTGTTCTGCAAAAGCTTGGCTTGGTAATGGGGCAACACTCTGTATCTCTCTCTCGCAGAGCCCAGCTGCCAAATTCAAAACGTCCAGCGATTGCGCCCACACGAAAGCTGCCAGCACGGAAAGCTGTAGCTGGTTTTCACTGTCCCTTGGAACTGCATTCGCTGCCGCACAGTCATTCGTGTTCTGCAAAAGCTTGGCTTGGTAATGGGGCAACACTGTGTATCTCTCTCTCGCAGAGCCCGGCTGCCAAATTCGAAACGTCCAGCGATTGCGCCCACACGAAAGCTGCCAGCACGGAAAGCTGTAGCTGGTTTTCACTGTCCCTTGGAACTGCATTCGCTGCCACACAGTCATTCGTGTTCTGCAAAAGCTTGGGTTCGTAATGGGGCAACACTCTGTATCTCTCTCTCGCAGAGCCCGGCTGCAAATTCGAAACGTCCAGCGATTGCGCCCACACGAAAGCTGCCAGCACGGAAAGCTGTAGCTGGTTTTCACTGTCCCTTGGAACTGCATTCGCTGCCGCACAGTCATTCGTGTTCTGCAAAAGCTTGGCTTGGTAATGGGGCAACACTGTGTATCTCTCTCTCGCAGAGCCCGGCTGCCAAATTCGAAACGTCCAGCGATTGCGCCCACACGAAAGCTGCCAGCACGGAAAGCTGTAGCTGGTTTTCACTGTCCCTTGGAACTGCATTCGCTGCCACACAGTCATTCGTGTTCTGCAAAAGCTTGGCTTCGTAATGGGGCAACACTCTGTATCTCTCTCTCGCAGAGCCCGGCTGCCAAATTCGAAACGTCCAGCGATTGCGCCCACACGAAAGCTGCCAGCACGGAAAGCTGTAGCTGGTTTTCACTGTCCCTTGGAACTGCATTCGCTGCCGCACAGTCATTCGTGTTCTGCAAAAGCTTGGCTTCGTAATGGGGCAACACTCTGTATCTCTCTCTCACAGAGCCCGGCTGCCAAATTCGAAACGTCCAGCGATTGCGCCCACACGAAAGCTGCCAGCACGGAAAGGTGTAGCTGGTTTTCACTGTCCCTTGGAACTGCATTCGCTGCCGCACAGTCATTCGTGTTCTGCAAAAGCTTGGCTTGGTAATGGGGCAACACTCTGTATCTCTCTCTCGCAGAGCCCGGCTGCCAAATTCGAAACGTCCAGCGATTGCGCCCACACGAAAGCTGCCAGCACGGAAAGCTGTAGCTGGTTTTCACTGTCCCTTGGAACTGCATTCGCTGCCGCACAGTCATTCGTGTTCTGCAAAAGCTTGGCTTGGTAATGGGGCAACACTCTGTATCTCTCTCGCGCAGAGCCCAGCTGCCAAATTCAAAACGTCCAGCGATTGCGCCCACACGAAAGCTGCCAGCACGGAAAGCTGTAGCTGGTTTTCACTGTCCCTTGGAACTGCATTCGCTGCCGCACAGTCATTCGTGTTCTGCAAAAGCTTGGCTTGGTAATGGGGCAACACTGTGTATCTCTCTCTAACAGAGCCCGGCTGCCAAATTCGAAACGTCCAGCGATTGCGCCCACACGAAAGCTGCCAGCAAGGAAACCTGTAGCTGGTTTTCACTGTCCCTTGGAACTGCATTCGCTGCCACACAGTCATTCGTGTTCTGCAAAAGCTTGGCTTCGTAATGGGGCAACACTCTGTATCTCTCTCTCGCAGAGCCCGGCTGCAAATTCGAAACGTCCAGCGATTGCGCCCACACGAAACCTGCCAGCACGGAAAGCTGTAGCTGGTTTTCACTGTCCCTTGGAACTGCATTCGCTGCCGCACAGTCATTCGTGTTCTGCAAAAGCTTGGCTTGGTAATGGGGCAACACTCTGTATCTCTCTCTCGCAGAGCCCGGCTGCCAAATTCGAAACGTCCAGCGATTGCGCCCACACGAAAGCTGCCAGCACGGAAAGCTGTAGCTGGTTTTCACTGTCCCTTGGAACTGCATTCGCTGCCGCACAGTCATTCGTGTTCTGCAAAAGCTTGGCTTGGTAATGGGGCAACACTGTGTATCTCTCTCTAACAGAGCCCGGCTGCCAAATTCAAAACGTCCAGCGATTGCGCCCACACGAAAGCTGCCAGCACGGAAAGCTGTAGCTGGTTTTCACTGTCCCTTGGAACTGCATTCGCTGCCGCACAGTCATTCGTGTTCTGCAAAAGCTTGGCTTGGTAATGGGGCAACACTGTGTATCTCTCTCTGGCAGAGCCCGGCTGCCAAATTCGAAACGTCCAGCGATTGCGCCCACACGAAAGCTGCCAGCACGGAAAGGTGTAGCTGGTTTTCACTGTCCCTTGGAACTGCATTCGCTGCCACACAGTCATTCGTGTTCTGCAAAAGCTTGGCTTCGTAATGGGGCAACACTCTGTATCTCTCTCTGGCAGAGCCCGGCTGCCAAATTCGAAACGTCCAGCGATTGCGCCCACACGAAAGCTGCCAGCACGGAAAGCTGTAGCTGGTTTTCACTGTCCCTTGGAACTGCATTCGCTGCCGCACAGTCATTCGTGTTCTGCAAAAGCTTGGCTTGGTAATGGGGCAACACTGTGTATGTCTCTCTGGCAGAGCCCGGCTGCCAAATTCGAAACGTCCAGCGATTGCGCCCACACGAAAGCTGCCAGCAAGGAAACCTGTAGCTGGTTTTCACTGTCCCTTGGAACTGCATTCGCTGCCACACAGTCATTCGTGTTCTGCAAAAGCTTGGCTTCGTAATGGGGCAACACTCTGTATCTCTCTCTCGCAGAGCCCGGCTGCAAATTCGAAACGTCCAGCGATTGCGCCCACACGAAACCTGCCAGCACGGAAAGCTGTAGCTGGTTTTCACTGTCCCTTGGAACTGCATTCGCTGCCGCACAGTCATTCGTGTTCTGCAAAAGCTTGGCTTGGTAATGGGGCAACACTGTGTATCTCTCTCTCGCAGAGCCCGGCTGCCAAATTCGAAACGTCCAGCGATTGCGCCCACACGAAAGCTGCCAGCACGGAAAGCTGTAGCTGGTTTTCACTGTCCCTTGGAACTGCATTCGCTGCCGCACAGTCATTCGTGTTCTGCAAAAGCTTGGCTTGGTAATGGGGCAACACTGTGTATCTCTCTCTAACAGAGCCCGGCTGCCAAATTCAAAACGTCCAGCGATTGCGCCCACACGAAAGCTGCCAGCACGGAAAGCTGTAGCTGGTTTTCACTGTCCCTTGGAACTGCATTCGCTGCCGCACAGTCATTCGTGTTCTGCAAAAGCTTGGCTTGGTAATGGGGCAACACTGTGTATCTCTCTCTGGCAGAGCCCGGCTGCCAAATTCGAAACGTCCAGCGATTGCGCCCACACGAAAGCTGCCAGCACGGAAAGGTGTAGCTGGTTTTCACTGTCCCTTGGAACTGCATTCGCTGCCACACAGTCATTCGTGTTCTGCAAAAGCTTGGCTTCGTAATGGGGCAACACTCTGTATCTCTCTCTGGCAGAGCCCGGCTGCCAAATTCGAAACGTCCAGCGATTGCGCCCACACGAAAGCTGCCAGCACGGAAAGCTGTAGCTGGTTTTCACTGTCCCTTGGAACTGCATTCGCTGCCACACAGTCATTCATGTTCTGCAAAAGCTTGGCTTGGTAATGAGGCAACACTGTGTATCTCTCTCTGGCAGAGCCCGGCTGCCAAATTCGAAACGTCCAGCGATTGCGCCCACACGAAAGCTGCCAGCAAGGAAAGCTGTAGCTGGTTTTCACTGTCCCTTGGAACTGCATTCGCTGCCACACAGTCATTCGTGTTCTGCAAAAGCTTGGCTTGGTAATGGGGGAACACTGTGTATCTCTCTCTGGCAGAGCCCGGCTGCCAAATTCGAAACGTCCAGCGATTGCGCCCACACGAAAGCTGCCAGCACGGAAAGGTGTAGCTGGTTTTCACTGTCCCTTGGAACTGCATTCGCTGCCGCACAGTCATTCGTGTTCTGCAAAAGCTTGGCTTCGTAATGGGGCAACACTCTGTATCTCTCTCTCGCAGAGCCCGGCTGCCAAATTCGAAACGTCCAGCGATTGCGCCCACACGAAAGCTGCCAGCACGGAAAGCTGTAGCTGGTTTTCACTGTCCCTTGGAACTGCATTCGCTGCCACACAGTCATTCGTGTTGTGCAAAAGCTTGGCTTGGTAATGGGGCAACACTGTGTATCTCTCTCTGGCAGAGCCCGGCTGCCAAATTCGAAACGTCCAGCGATTGCGCCCACACGAAAGCTGCCAGCACGGAAAGCTGTAGCTGGTTTTCACTGTCCCTTGGAACTGCATTCGCTGCCGCACAGTCATTTGTGTTCTGCAAAAGCTTGGCTTGGTAATGGGGCAACACTCTGTATCTCTCTCTCGCAGAGCCCGGCTGCCAAATTCGAAACGTCCAGCGATTGCGCCCACACGAAAGCTGCCAGCACGGAAAGCTGTAGCTGGTTTTCACTGTCCCTTGGAACTGCATTCGCTGCCACACAGTCATTCGTGTTCTGCAAAAGCTTGGCTTCGTAATGGGGCAACACTCTGTATCTCTCTCTGGCAGAGCCCGGCTGCCAAATTCGAAACGTCCAGCGATTGCGCCCACACGAAAGCTGCCAGCACGGAAAGCTGTAGCTGGTTTTCACTGTCCCTTGGAACTGCATTCGCTGCCACAAAGTCATTCATGTTCTGCAAAAGCTTGGCTTGGTAATGAGGCAACACTGTGTATCTCTCTCTGGCAGAGCCCGGCTGCCAAATTCGAAACGTCCAGCGATTGCGCCCACACGAAAGCTGCCAGCACAGAAAGCTGTAGCTGGTTTTCACTGTCCCTTGGAACTGCATTCGCTGCCGCACAGTCATTCGTGTTCTGCAAAAGCTTGGCTTGGTAATGGGGCAACACTCTGTATCTCTCTCTGGCAGAGCCCGGCTGCCAAATTCGAAACGTCCAGCGATTGCGCCCACACGAAAGCTGCCAGCACGGAAAGCTGTAGCTGGTTTTCACTGTCCCTTGGAACTGCATTCGCTGCCGCACAGTCATTCGTGTTCTGCAAAAGCTTGGCTTCGTAATGGGGCAACACTCTGTATCTCTCTCTGGCAGAGCCCGGCTGCCAAATTCGAAACGTCCAGCGATTGCGCCCACACGAAAGCTGCCAGCACGGAAAGCTGTAGCTGGTTTTCACTGTCCCTTGGAACTGCATTCGCTGCCGCACAGTCATTCGTGTTCTGCAAAAGCTTGGCTTCGTAATGGGGCAACACTCTGTATCTCTCTCTAACAGAGCCCGGCTGCCAAATTCGAAACGTCCAGCGATTGCGCCCACACGAAAGCTGCCAGCACGGAAAGCTGTAGCTGGTTTTCACTGTCCCTTGGAACTGCATTCGCTGCCGCACAGTCATTCGTGTTCTGCAAAAGCTTGGCTTCGTAATGGGGCAACACTCTGTATCTCTCTCTCGCAGAGCCCGGCTGCAAATTCGAAACGTCCAGCGATTGCGCCCACACGAAAGCTGCCAGCACGGAAAGCTGTAGCTGGTTTTCACTGTCCCTTGGAACTGCATTCGCTGCCGCACAGTCATTCGTGTTCTGCAAAAGCTTGGCTTGGTAATGGGGCAACACTGTGTATCTCTCTCTCGCAGAGCCCGGCTGCCAAATTCGAAACGTCCAGCGATTGCGCCCACACGAAAGCTGCCAGCACGGAAAGCTGTAGCTGGTTTTCACTGTCCCTTGGAACTGCATTCGCTGCCACACAGTCATTCATGTTCTGCAAAAGCTTGGCTTGGTAATGAGGCAACACTGTGTATCTCTCTCTGGCAGAGCCCGGCTGCCAAATTCGAAACGTCCAGCGATTGCGCCCACACGAAAGCTGCCAGCAAGGAAAGCTGTAGCTGGTTTTCACTGTCCCTTGGAACTGCATTCGCTGCCACACAGTCATTCGTGTTCTGCAAAAGCTTGGCTTGGTAATGGGGGAACACTGTGTATCTCTCTCTGGCAGAGCCCGGCTGCCAAATTCGAAACGTCCAGCGATTGCGCCCACACGAAAGCTGCCAGCACGGAAAGGTGTAGCTGGTTTTCACTGTCCCTTGGAACTGCATTCGCTGCCGCACAGTCATTCGTGTTCTGCAAAAGCTTGGCTTCGTAATGGGGCAACACTCTGTATCTCTCTCTCGCAGAGCCCGGCTGCCAAATTCGAAACGTCCAGCGATTGCGCCCACACGAAAGCTGCCAGCACGGAAAGCTGTAGCTGGTTTTCACTGTCCCTTGGAACTGCATTCGCTGCCACACAGTCATTCGTGTTGTGCAAAAGCTTGGCTTGGTAATGGGGCAACACTGTGTATCTCTCTCTGGCAGAGCCCGGCTGCCAAATTCGAAACGTCCAGCGATTGCGCCCACACGAAAGCTGCCAGCACGGAAAGCTGTAGCTGGTTTTCACTGTCCCTTGGAACTGCATTCGCTGCCGCACAGTCATTTGTGTTCTGCAAAAGCTTGGCTTGGTAATGGGGCAACACTCTGTATCTCTCTCTCGCAGAGCCCGGCTGCCAAATTCGAAACGTCCAGCGATTGCGCCCACACGAAAGCTGCCAGCACGGAAAGCTGTAGCTGGTTTTCACTGTCCCTTGGAACTGCATTCGCTGCCACACAGTCATTCGTGTTCTGCAAAAGCTTGGCTTCGTAATGGGGCAACACTCTGTATCTCTCTCTGGCAGAGCCCGGCTGCCAAATTCGAAACGTCCAGCGATTGCGCCCACACGAAAGCTGCCAGCACGGAAAGCTGTAGCTGGTTTTCACTGTCCCTTGGAACTGCATTCGCTGCCACAAAGTCATTCATGTTCTGCAAAAGCTTGGCTTGGTAATGAGGCAACACTGTGTATCTCTCTCTGGCAGAGCCCGGCTGCCAAATTCGAAACGTCCAGCGATTGCGCCCACACGAAAGCTGCCAGCACAGAAAGCTGTAGCTGGTTTTCACTGTCCCTTGGAACTGCATTCGCTGCCGCACAGTCATTCGTGTTCTGCAAAAGCTTGGCTTGGTAATGGGGCAACACTCTGTATCTCTCTCTGGCAGAGCCCGGCTGCCAAATTCGAAACGTCCAGCGATTGCGCCCACACGAAAGCTGCCAGCACGGAAAGCTGTAGCTGGTTTTCACTGTCCCTTGGAACTGCATTCGCTGCCGCACAGTCATTCGTGTTCTGCAAAAGCTTGGCTTCGTAATGGGGCAACACTCTGTATCTCTCTCTGGCAGAGCCCGGCTGCCAAATTCGAAACGTCCAGCGATTGCGCCCACACGAAAGCTGCCAGCACGGAAAGCTGTAGCTGGTTTTCACTGTCCCTTGGAACTGCATTCGCTGCCGCACAGTCATTCGTGTTCTGCAAAAGCTTGGCTTCGTAATGGGGCAACACTCTGTATCTCTCTCTAACAGAGCCCGGCTGCCAAATTCGAAACGTCCAGCGATTGCGCCCACACGAAAGCTGCCAGCACGGAAAGCTGTAGCTGGTTTTCACTGTCCCTTGGAACTGCATTCGCTGCCGCACAGTCATTCGTGTTCTGCAAAAGCTTGGCTTCGTAATGGGGCAACACTCTGTATCTCTCTCTCGCAGAGCCCGGCTGCAAATTCGAAACGTCCAGCGATTGCGCCCACACGAAAGCTGCCAGCACGGAAAGCTGTAGCTGGTTTTCACTGTCCCTTGGAACTGCATTCGCTGCCGCACAGTCATTCGTGTTCTGCAAAAGCTTGGCTTGGTAATGGGGCAACACTGTGTATCTCTCTCTCGCAGAGCCCGGCTGCCAAATTCGAAACGTCCAGCGATTGCGCCCACACGAAAGCTGCCAGCACGGAAAGCTGTAGCTGGTTTTCACTGTCCCTTGGAACTGCATTCGCTGCCACACAGTCATTCGTGTTCTGCAAAAGCTTGGCTTCGTAATGGGGCAACACTCTGTATCTCTCTCTCGCAGAGCCCGGCTGCCAAATTCGAAACGTCCAGCGATTGCGCCCACACGAAAGCTGCCAGCACGGAAAGCTGTAGCTGGTTTTCACTGTCCCTTGGAACTGCATTCGCTGCCGCACAGTCATTCGTGTTCTGCAAAAGCTTGGCTTCGTAATGGGGCAACACTCTGTATCTCTCTCTCACAGAGCCCGGCTGCCAAATTCGAAACGTCCAGCGATTGCGCCCACACGAAAGCTGCCAGCACGGAAAGGTGTAGCTGGTTTTCACTGTCCCTTGGAACTGCATTCGCTGCCGCACAGTCATTCGTGTTCTGCAAAAGCTTGGCTTGGTAATGGGGCAACACTCTGTATCTCTCTCTCGCAGAGCCCGGCTGCCAAATTCGAAACGTCCAGCGATTGCGCCCACACGAAAGCTGCCAGCACGGAAAGCTGTAGCTGGTTTTCACTGTCCCTTGGAACTGCATTCGCTGCCGCACAGTCATTCGTGTTCTGCAAAAGCTTGGCTTCGTAATGGGGCAACACTCTGTATCTCTCTCTCGCAGAGCCCAGCTGCCAAATTCAAAACGTCCAGCGATTGCGCCCACACGAAAGCTGCCAGCACGGAAAGCTGTAGCTGGTTTTCACTGTCCCTTGGAACTGCATTCGCTGCCGCACAGTCATTCGTGTTCTGCAAAAGCTTGGCTTGGTAATGGGGCAACACACCGTATCTCTCTCTAACAGAGCCCGGCTGCCAAATTCGAAACGTCCAGCGATTGCGCCCACACGAAAGCTGCCAGCAAGGAAACCTGTAGCTGGTTTTCACTGTCCCTTGGAACTGCATTCGCTGCCACACAGTCATTCGTGTTCTGCAAAAGCTTGGCTTCGTAATGGGGCAACACTCTGTATCTCTCTCTCGCAGAGCCCGGCTGCAAATTCGAAACGTCCAGCGATTGCGCCCACACGAAAGCTGCCAGCACGGAAAGCTGTAGCTGGTTTTCACTGTCCCTTGGAACTGCATTCGCTGCCGCACAGTCATTCGTGTTCTGCAAAAGCTTGGCTTGGTAATGGGGCAACACTCTGTATCTCTCTCTCGCAGAGCCCGGCTGCCAAATTCGAAACGTCCAGCGATTGCGCCCACACGAAAGCTGCCAGCACGGAAAGCTGTAGCTGGTTTTCACTGTCCCTTGGAACTGCATTCGCTGCCGCACAGTCATTCGTGTTCTGCAAAAGCTTGGCTTGGTAATGGGGCAACACTGTGTATCTCTCTCTAACAGAGCCCGGCTGCCAAATTCAAAACGTCCAGCGATTGCGCCCACACGAAAGCTGCCAGCACGGAAAGCTGTAGCTGGTTTTCACTGTCCCTTGGAACTGCATTCGCTGCCGCACAGTCATTCGTGTTCTGCAAAAGCTTGGCTTGGTAATGGGGCAACACTGTGTATCTCTCTCTGGCAGAGCCCGGCTGCCAAATTCGAAACGTCCAGCGATTGCGCCCACACGAAAGCTGCCAGCACGGAAAGGTGTAGCTGGTTTTCACTGTCCCTTGGAACTGCATTCGCTGCCACACAGTCATTCGTGTTCTGCAAAAGCTTGGCTTCGTAATGGGGCAACACTCTGTATCTCTCTCTGGCAGAGCCCGGCTGCCAAATTCGAAACGTCCAGCGATTGCGCCCACACGAAAGCTGCCAGCACGGAAAGCTGTAGCTGGTTTTCACTGTCCCTTGGAACTGCATTCGCTGCCGCACAGTCATTCGTGTTCTGCAAAAGCTTGGCTTGGTAATGGGGCAACACTGTGTATCTCTCTCTGGCAGAGCCCGGCTGCCAAATTCGAAACGTCCAGCGATTGCACCCACACGAAAGCTGCCAGCAAGGAAACCTGTAGCTGGTTTTCACTGTCCCTTGGAACTGCATTCGCTGCCACACAGTCATTCGTGTTCTGCAAAAGCTTGGCTTCGTAATGGGGCAACACTCTGTATCTCTCTCTCGCAGAGCCCGGCTGCAAATTCGAAACGTCCAGCGATTGCGCCCACACGAAACCTGCCAGCACGGAAAGCTGTAGCTGGTTTTCACTGTCCCTTGGAACTGCATTCGCTGCCACACAGTCATTCGTGTTCTGCAAAAGCTTGGCTTGGTAATGGGGCAACACTGTGTATCTCTCTCTCGCAGAGCCCGGCTGCCAAATTCGAAACGTCCAGCGATTGCGCCCACACGAAAGCTGCCAGCACGGAAAGCTGTAGCTGGTTTTCACTGTCCCTTGGAACTGCATTCGCTGCCGCACAGTCATTCGTGTTCTGCAAAAGCTTGGCTTGGTAATGGGGCAACACTGTGTATCTCTCTCTAACAGAGCCCGGCTGCCAAATTCAAAACGTCCAGCGATTGCGCCCACACGAAAGCTGCCAGCACGGAAAGCTGTAGCTGGTTTTCACTGTCCCTTGGAACTGCATTCGCTGCCGCACAGTCATTCGTGTTCTGCAAAAGCTTGGCTTGGTAATGGGGCAACACTGTGTATCTCTCTCTGGCAGAGCCCGGCTGCCAAATTCGAAACGTCCAGCGATTGCGCCCACACGAAAGCTGCCAGCACGGAAAGGTGTAGCTGGTTTTCACTGTCCCTTGGAACTGCATTCGCTGCCACACAGTCATTCGTGTTCTGCAAAAGCTTGGCTTCGTAATGGGGCAACACTCTGTATCTCTCTCTGGCAGAGCCCGGCTGCCAAATTCGAAACGTCCAGCGATTGCGCCCACACGAAAGCTGCCAGCACGGAAAGGTGTAGCTGGTTTTCACTGTCCCTTGGAACTGCATTCGCTGCCACACAGTCATTCGTGTTCTGCAAAAGCTTGGCTTCGTAATGGGGCAACACTCTGTATCTCTCTCTGGCAGAGCCCGGCTGCCAAATTCGAAACGTCCAGCGATTGCGCCCACACGAAAGCTGCCAGCACGGAAAGCTGTAGCTGGTTTTCACTGTCCCTTGGAACTGCATTCGCTGCCGCACAGTCATTCGTGTTCTGCAAAAGCTTGGCTTGGTAATGGGGCAACACTGTGTATCTCTCTCTGGCAGAGCCCGGCTGCCAAATTCGAAACGTCCAGCGATTGCACCCACACGAAAGCTGCCAGCAAGGAAACCTGTAGCTGGTTTTCACTGTCCCTTGGAACTGCATTCGCTGCCACACAGTCATTCGTGTTCTGCAAAAGCTTGGCTTCGTAATGGGGCAACACTCTGTATCTCTCTCTCGCAGAGCCCGGCTGCAAATTCGAAACGTCCAGCGATTGCGCCCACACGAAACCTGCCAGCACGGAAAGCTGTAGCTGGTTTTCACTGTCCCTTGGAACTGCATTCGCTGCCACACAGTCATTCGTGTTCTGCAAAAGCTTGGCTTGGTAATGGGGCAACACTGTGTATCTCTCTCTCGCAGAGCCCGGCTGCCAAATTCGAAACGTCCAGCGATTGCGCCCACACGAAAGCTGCCAGCACGGAAAGCTGTAGCTGGTTTTCACTGTCCCTTGGAACTGCATTCGCTGCCGCACAGTCATTCGTGTTCTGCAAAAGCTTGGCTTGGTAATGGGGCAACACTGTGTATCTCTCTCTAACAGAGCCCGGCTGCCAAATTCAAAACGTCCAGCGATTGCGCCCACACGAAAGCTGCCAGCACGGAAAGCTGTAGCTGGTTTTCACTGTCCCTTGGAACTGCATTCGCTGCCGCACAGTCATTCGTGTTCTGCAAAAGCTTGGCTTGGTAATGGGGCAACACTGTGTATCTCTCTCTGGCAGAGCCCGGCTGCCAAATTCGAAACGTCCAGCGATTGCGCCCACACGAAAGCTGCCAGCACGGAAAGGTGTAGCTGGTTTTCACTGTCCCTTGGAACTGCATTCGCTGCCACACAGTCATTCGTGTTCTGCAAAAGCTTGGCTTCGTAATGGGGCAACACTCTGTATCTCTCTCTGGCAGAGCCCGGCTGCCAAATTCGAAACGTCCAGCGATTGCGCCCACACGAAAGCTGCCAGCACGGAAAGCTGTAGCTGGTTTTCACTGTCCCTTGGAACTGCATTCGCTGCCACACAGTCATTCATGTTCTGCAAAAGCTTGGCTTGGTAATGAGGCAACACTGTGTATCTCTCTCTGGCAGAGCCCGGCTGCCAAATTCGAAACGTCCAGCGATTGCGCCCACACGAAAGCTGCCAGCAAGGAAAGCTGTAGCTGGTTTTCACTGTCCCTTGGAACTGCATTCGCTGCCACACAGTCATTCGTGTTCTGCAAAAGCTTGGCTTGGTAATGGGGGAACACTGTGTATCTCTCTCTGGCAGAGCCCGGCTGCCAAATTCGAAACGTCCAGCGATTGCGCCCACACGAAAGCTGCCAGCACGGAAAGGTGTAGCTGGTTTTCACTGTCCCTTGGAACTGCATTCGCTGCCGCACAGTCATTCGTGTTCTGCAAAAGCTTGGCTTCGTAATGGGGCAACACTCTGTATCTCTCTCTCGCAGAGCCCGGCTGCCAAATTCGAAACGTCCAGCGATTGCGCCCACACGAAAGCTGCCAGCACGGAAAGCTGTAGCTGGTTTTCACTGTCCCTTGGAACTGCATTCGCTGCCACACAGTCATTCGTGTTGTGCAAAAGCTTGGCTTGGTAATGGGGCAACACTGTGTATCTCTCTCTGGCAGAGCCCGGCTGCCAAATTCGAAACGTCCAGCGATTGCGCCCACACGAAAGCTGCCAGCACGGAAAGCTGTAGCTGGTTTTCACTGTCCCTTGGAACTGCATTCGCTGCCGCACAGTCATTCGTGTTCTGCAAAAGCTTGGCTTGGTAATGGGGCAACACTCTGTATCTCTCTCTGGCAGAGCCCGGCTGCCAAATTCGAAACGTCCAGCGATTGCGCCCACACGAAAGCTGCCAGCACGGAAAGCTGTAGCTGGTTTTCACTGTCCCTTGGAACTGCATTCGCTGCCACACAGTCATTCGTGTTCTGCAAAAGCTTGGCTTCGTAATGGGGCAACACTCTGTATCTCTCTCTGGCAGAGCCCGGCTGCCAAATTCGAAACGTCCAGCGATTGCGCCCACACGAAAGCTGCCAGCACGGAAAGCTGTAGCTGGTTTTCACTGTCCCTTGGAACTGCATTCGCTGCCACAAAGTCATTCATGTTCTGCAAAAGCTTGGCTTGGTAATGAGGCAACACTGTGTATCTCTCTCTGGCAGAGCCCGGCTGCCAAATTCGAAACGTCCAGCGATTGCGCCCACACGAAAGCTGCCAGCACAGAAAGCTGTAGCTGGTTTTCACTGTCCCTTGGAACTGCATTCGCTGCCGCACAGTCATTCGTGTTCTGCAAAAGCTTGGCTTGGTAATGGGGCAACACTCTGTATCTCTCTCTCGCAGAGCCCGGCTGCCAAATTCGAAACGTCCAGCGATTGCGCCCACACGAAAGCTGCCAGCACGGAAAGCTGTAGCTGGTTTTCACTGTCCCTTGGAACTGCATTCGCTGCCGCACAGTCATTCGTGTTCTGCAAAAGCTTGGCTTCGTAATGGGGCAACACTCTGTATCTCTCTCTAACAGAGCCCGGCTGCCAAATTCGAAACGTCCAGCGATTGCGCCCACACGAAAGCTGCCAGCACGGAAAGCTGTAGCTGGTTTTCACTGTCCCTTGGAACTGCATTCGCTGCCGCACAGTCATTCGTGTTCTGCAAAAGCTTGGCTTCGTAATGGGGCAACACTCTGTATCTCTCTCTAACAGAGCCCGGCTGCCAAATTCGAAACGTCCAGCGATTGCGCCCACACGAAAGCTGCCAGCACGGAAAGCTGTAGCTGGTTTTCACTGTCCCTTGGAACTGCATTCGCTGCCGCACAGTCATTCGTGTTCTGCAAAAGCTTGGCTTCGTAATGGGGCAACACTCTGTATCTCTCTCTGGCAGAGCCCGGCTGCCAAATTCGAAACGTCCAGCGATTGCGCCCACACGAAAGCTGCCAGCACGGAAAGCTGTAGCTGGTTTTCACTGTCCCTTGGAACTGCATTTGCTGCCGCACAGTCATTCGTGTTCTGCAAAAGCTTGGCTTGGTAATGGGGCAACACTCTGTATCTCTCTCTCGCAGAGCCCAGCTGCCAAATTCAAAACGTCCAGCGATTGCGCCCACACGAAAGCTGCCAGCACGGAAAGCTGTAGCTGGTTTTCACTGTCCCTTGGAACTGCATTCGCTGCCGCACAGTCATTCGTGTTCTGCAAAAGCTTGGCTTGGTAATGGGGCAACACTGTGTATCTCTCTCTCGCAGAGCCCGGCTGCCAAATTCGAAACGTCCAGCGATTGCGCCCACACGAAAGCTGCCAGCACGGAAAGGTGTAGCTGGTTTTCACTGTCCCTTGGAACTGCATTCGCTGCCACACAGTCATTCGTGTTCTGCAAAAGCTTGGCTTCGTAATGGGGCAACACTCTGTATCTCTCTCTGGCAGAGCCCGGCTGCCAAACTCGAAACGTCCAGCGATTGCGCCCATACGAAAGCTGCCAGCACGGAAAGCTGTAGCTGGTTTTCACTGTCCCTTGGAACTGCATTCGCTGCCACAAAGTCATTCATGTTCTGCAAAAGCTTGGCTTGGTAATGAGGCAACACTGTGTATCTCTCTCTGGCAGAGCCCGGCTGCCAAATTCGAAACGTCCAGCGATTGCGCCCACACGAAAGCTGCCAGCACAGAAAGCTGTAGCTGGTTTTCACTGTCCCTTGGAACTGCATTCGCTGCCGCACAGTCATTCGTGTTCTGCAAAAGCTTGGCTTGGTAATGGGGCAACACTCTGTATCTCTCTCTGGCAGAGCCCGGCTGCCAAATTCGAAACGTCCAGCGATTGCGCCCACACGAAAGCTGCCAGCACGGAAAGCTGTAGCTGGTTTTCACTGTCCCTTGGAACTGCATTCGCTGCCGCACAGTCATTCGTGTTCTGCAAAAGCTTGGCTTCGTAATGGGGCAACACTCTGTATCTCTCTCTGGCAGAGCCTGGCTGCCAAATTCGAAACGTCCAGCGATTGCGCCCACACGAAAGCTGCCAGCACGGAAAGCTGTAGCTGGTTTTCACTGTCCCTTGGAACTGCATTCGCTGCCGCACAGTCATTCGTGTTCTGCAAAAGCTTGGCTTCGTAATGGGGCAACACTCTGTATCTCTCTCTGGCAGAGCCCGGCTGCCAAATTCGAAACGTCCAGCGATTGCGCCCACACGAAAGCTGCCAGCACGGAAAGCTGTAGCTGGTTTTCACTGTCCCTTGGAACTGCATTTGCTGCCGCACAGTCATTCGTGTTCTGCAAAAGCTTGGCTTGGTAATGGGGCAACACTCTGTATCTCTCTCTCGCAGAGCCCAGCTGCCAAATTCAAAACGTCCAGCGATTGCGCCCACACGAAAGCTGCCAGCACGGAAAGCTGTAGCTGGTTTTCACTGTCCCTTGGAACTGCATTCGCTGCCGCACAGTCATTCGTGTTCTGCAAAAGCTTGGCTTGGTAATGGGGCAACACTGTGTATCTCTCTCTCGCAGAGCCCGGCTGCCAAATTCGAAACGTCCAGCGATTGCGCCCACACGAAAGCTGCCAGCACGGAAAGCTGTAGCTGGTTTTCACTGTCCCTTGGAACTGCATTCGCTGCCACACAGTCATTCGTGTTCTGCAAAAGCTTGGCTTCGTAATGGGGCAACACTCTGTATCTCTCTCTCGCAGAGCCCGGCTGCCAAATTCGAAACGTCCAGCGATTGCGCCCACACGAAAGCTGCCAGCACGGAAAGCTGTAGCTGGTTTTCACTGTCCCTTGGAACTGCATTCGCTGCCGCACAGTCATTCGTGTTCTGCAAAAGCTTGGCTTCGTAATGGGGCAACACTCTGTATCTCTCTCTCGAAGAGCCCGGCTGCCAAATTCGAAACGTCCAGCGATTGCGCCCACACGAAAGCTGCCAGCACGGAAAGGTGTAGCTGGTTTTCACTGTCCCTTGGAACTGCATTCGCTGCCGCACAGTCATTCGTGTTCTGCAAAAGCTTGGCTTGGTAATGCGGCAACACTCTGTATCTCTCTCTTGCAGAGCCCGGCTGCCAAATTCGAAACGTCCAGCGATTGCGCCCACACGAAAGCTGCCAGCACGGAAAGCTGTAGCTGGTTTTCACTGTCCCTTGGAACTGCATTCGCTGCCGCACAGTCATTCGTGTTCTGCAAAAGCTTGGCTTGGTAATGGGGCAACACTCTGTATCTCTCTCTCGCAGAGCCCAGCTGCCAAATTCAAAACGTCCAGCGATTGCGCCCACACGAAAGCTGCCAGCACGGAAAGCTGTAGCTGGTTTTCACTGTCCCTTGGAACTGCATTCGCTGCCGCACAGTCATTCGTGTTCTGCAAAAGCTTGGCTTGGTAATGGGGCAACACTGTGTATCTCTCTCTGGCAGAGCCCGGCTGCCAAATTCGAAACGTCCAGCGATTGCGCCCACACGAAAGCTGCCAGCAAGGAAACCTGTAGCTGGTTTTCACTGTCCCTTGGAACTGCATTCGCTGCCACACAGTCATTCGTGTTCTGCAAAAGCTTGGCTTCGTAATGGGGCAACACTCTGTATCTCTCTCTCGCAGAGCCCGGCTGCAAATTCGAAACGTCCAGCGATTGCGCCCACACGAAACCTGCCAGCACGGAAAGCTGTAGCTGGTTTTCACTGTCCCTTGGAACTGCATTCGCTGCCGCACAGTCATTCGTGTTCTGCAAAAGCTTGGCTTGGTAATGGGGCAACACTGTGTATCTCTCTCTCGCAGAGCCCGGCTGCCAAATTCGAAACGTCCAGCGATTGCGCCCACACGAAAGCTGCCAGCACGGAAAGCTGTAGCTGGTTTTCACTGTCCCTTGGAACTGCATTCGCTGCCGCACAGTCATTCGTGTTCTGCAAAAGCTTGGCTTGGTAATGGGGCAACACTGTGTATCTCTCTCTCGCAGAGCCCGGCTGCCAAATTCAAAACGTCCAGCGATTGCGCCCACACGAAAGCTGCCAGCACGGAAAGCTGTAGCTGGTTTTCACTGTCCCTTGGAACTGCATTCGCTGCCGCACAGTCATTCGTGTTCTGCAAAAGCTTGGCTTGGTAATGGGGCAACACTGTGTATCTCTCTCTGGCAGAGCCCGGCTGCCAAATTCGAAACGTCCAGCGATTGCGCCCACACGAAAGCTGCCAGCACGGAAAGGTGTAGCTGGTTTTCACTGTCCCTTGGAACTGCATTCGCTGCCGCACAGTCATTCGTGTTCTGCAAAAGCTTGGCTTCGTAATGGGGCAACACTCTGTATCTCTCTCTGGCAGAGCCCGGCTGCCAAATTCGAAACGTCCAGCGATTGCGCCCACACGAAAGCTGCCAGCACGGAAAGCTGTAGCTGGTTTTCATTGTCCCTTAGAACTGCATTCGCTGCCACACAGTCATTCATGTTCTGCAAAAGCTTGGCTTGGTAATGAGGCAACACTGTGTATCTCTCTCTGGCAGAGCCCGGCTGCCAAATTCGAAACGTCCAGCGATTGCGCCCACACGAAAGCTGCCAGCAAGGAAAGCTGTAGCTGGTTTTCACTGTCCCTTGGAACTGCATTCGCTGCCACACAGTCATTCGTGTTCTGCAAAAGCTTGGCTTGGTAATGGGGGAACACTGTGTATCTCTCTCTGGCAGAGCCCGGCTGCCAAATTCGAAACGTCCAGCGATTGCGCCCACACGAAAGCTGCCAGCACGGAAAGGTGTAGCTGGTTTTCACTGTCCCTTGGAACTGCATTCGCTGCCGCACAGTCATTCGTGTTCTGCAAAAGCTTGGCTTCGTAATGGGGCAACACTCTGTATCTCTCTCTCGCAGAGCCCGGCTGCCAAATTCGAAACGTCCAGCGATTGCGCCCACACGAAAGCTGCCAGCACGGAAAGCTGTAGCTGGTTTTCACTGTCCCTTGGAACTGCATTCGCTGCCGCACAGTCATTCGTGTTCTGCAAAAGCTTGGCTTGGTAATGGGGCAACACTCTGTATCTCTCTCTGGCAGAGCCCGGCTGCCAAATTCGAAACGTCCAGCGATTGCGCCCACACGAAAGCTGCCAGCACGGAAAGCTGTAGCTGGTTTTCACTGTCCCTTGGAACTGCATTCGCTGCCACACAGTCATTCGTGTTCTGCAAAAGCTTGGCTTCGTAATGGGGCAACACTCTGTATCTCTCTCTGGCAGAGCCCGGCTGCCAAATTCGAAACGTCCAGCGATTGCGCCCACACGAAAGCTGCCAGCACGGAAAGCTGTAGCTGGTTTTCACTGTCCCTTGGAACTGCATTCGCTGCCACAAAGTCATTCATGTTCTGCAAAAGCTTGGCTTGGTAATGGGGCAACACTCTGTATCTCTCTCTCGCAGAGCCCGGCTGCCAAATTCAAAACGTCCAGCGACTGCGCCCACACGAAAGCTGCCAGCACGGAAAGCTGTAGCTGGTTTTCACTGTCCCTTGGAACTGCATTCGCTGCCGCACAGTCATTCGTGTTCTGCAAAAGCTTGGCTTGGTAATGGGGCAACACTGTGTATCTCTCTCTGGCAGAGCCCGGCTGCCAAATTCGAAACGTCCAGCGATTGCGCCCACACGAAAGCTGCCAGCACGGAAAGCTGTAGCTGGTTTTCACTGTCCCTTGGAACTGCATTCGCTGCCGCACAGTCATTCGTGTTCTGCAAAAGCTTGGCTTCGTAATGCGGCAACACTCTGTATCTCTCTCTCTCGCAGAGCTCGGCTGCCAAATTCGAAACGTCCAGCGATTGCGCCCACACGAAAGCTGCCAGCACGGAAAGCTGTAGCTGGTTTTCACTGTCCCTTGGAACTGCATTCGCTGCCGCACAGTCATTCGTGTTCTGCAAAAGCTTGGCTTCGTAATGGGGCAACACTCTGTATCTCTCTCTCGCAGAGCCCGGCTGCCAAATTCGAAACGTCCAGCGATTGTGCCCACACGAAAACTGCCAGCACGGAAAGCTGTAGCTGGTTTTCACTGTCCCTTGGAACTGCATTTGCTGCCGCACAGTCATTCGTGTTCTGCAAAAGCTTGGCTTGGTAATGGGGCAACACTGTGTATCTCTCTCTCGCAGAGCCCGGCTGCCAAATTCGAAACGTCCAGCGATTGCGCCCACACGAAAGCTGCCAGCACGGAAAGCTGTAGCTGGTTTTCACTGTCCCTTGGAACTGCATTCGCTGCCGCACAGTCATTCGTGTTCTGCAAAAGCTTGGCTTGGTAATGGGGCAACACTCTGTATCTCTCTCTCGCAGAGCCCGGCTGCCAAATTCGAAACGTCCAGCGATTGCGCCCACACGAAAGCTGCCAGCACGGAAAGCTGTAGCTGGTTTTCACTGTCCCTTGGAACTGCATTCGCTGCCGCACAGTCATTCGTGTTCTGCAAAAGCTTGGCTTCGTAATGGGGCAACACTCTGTATCTCTCTCTCGCAGAGCCCGGCTGCCAAATTCGAAACGTCCAGCGATTGCGCCCACACGAAAGCTGCCAGCACGGAAAGCTGTAGCTGGTTTTCACTGTCCCTTGGAACTGCATTCGCTGCCGCACAGTCATTCGTGTTCTGCAAAAGCTTGGCTTCGTAATGGGGCAACACTCTGTATCTCTCTCTCTCGCAGAGCCCGGCTGCCAAATTCGAAACGTCCAGCGATTGCGCCCACACGAAAGCTGCCAGCACGGAAAGCTGTAGCTGGTTTTCACTGTCCCTTGGAACTGCATTCGCTGCCGCACAGTCATTCGTGTTCTGCAAAAGCTTGGCTTCGTAATGGGGCAACACTCTGTATCTCTCTCTCTCGCAGAGCCCGGCTGCCAAATTCGAAACATCCAGCGATTGCGCCCACACAAAAGCTGCCAGCACGGAAAGCTGTAGCTGGTTTTCACTGTCCCTTGGAACTGCATTCGCTGCCGCACAGTCATTCGTGTTCTGCAAAAGCTTGGCTTGGTAATGGGGCAACACTCTGTATCTCTCTCTCTCGCAGAGCCCGGCTGCCAAATTCGAAACGTCCAGCGATTGCGCCCACACGAAAGCTGCCAGCACGGAAAGCTGTAGCTGGTTTTCACTGTCCCTTGGAACTGCATTCGCTGCCGCACAGTCATTCGTGTTCTGCAAAAGCTTGGCTTGGTAATGGGGCAACACTGTGTATCTCTCTCTCGCAGAGCCCGGCTGCCAAATTCGAAACGTCCAGCGATTGCGCCCACATGAAAGCTGCCAGCACGGAAAGCTGTAGCTGGTTTTCACTGTCCCTTGGAACTGCATTCGCTGCCGCACAGTCATTCGTGTTCTGCAAAAGCTTGGCTTCGTAATGGGGCAACACTCTGTATCTCTCTCTGGCAGAGCCCGGCTGCCAAATTCGAAACGTCCAGCGATTGCGCCCACACGAAAGCTGCCAGCACGGAAAGCTGTAGCTGGTTTTCACTGTCCCTTGGAACTGCATTCGCTGCCACAAAGTCATTCATGTTCTGCAAAAGCTTGGCTTGGTAATGGGGCAACACTCTGTATCTCTCTCTCGCAGAGCCCGGCTGCCAAATTCAAAACGTCCAGCGACTGCGCCCACACGAAAGCTGCCAGCACGGAAAGCTGTAGCTGGTTTTCACTGTCCCTTGGAACTGCATTCGCTGCCGCACAGTCATTCGTGTTCTGCAAAAGCTTGGCTTGGTAATGGGGCAACACTGTGTATCTCTCTCTGGCAGAGCCCGGCTGCCAAATTCGAAACGTCCAGCGATTGCGCCCACACGAAAGCTGCCAGCACGGAAAGCTGTAGCTGGTTTTCACTGTCCCTTGGAACTGCATTCGCTGCCGCACAGTCATTCGTGTTCTGCAAAAGCTTGGCTTCGTAATGCGGCAACACTCTGTATCTCTCTCTCTCGCAGAGCTCGGCTGCCAAATTCGAAACGTCCAGCGATTGCGCCCACACGAAAGCTGCCAGCACGGAAAGCTGTAGCTGGTTTTCACTGTCCCTTGGAACTGCATTCGCTGCCGCACAGTCATTCGTGTTCTGCAAAAGCTTGGCTTCGTAATGGGGCAACACTCTGTATCTCTCTCTCGCAGAGCCCGGCTGCCAAATTCGAAACGTCCAGCGATTGTGCCCACACGAAAACTGCCAGCACGGAAAGCTGTAGCTGGTTTTCACTGTCCCTTGGAACTGCATTTGCTGCCGCACAGTCATTCGTGTTCTGCAAAAGCTTGGCTTGGTAATGGGGCAACACTGTGTATCTCTCTCTCGCAGAGCCCGGCTGCCAAATTCGAAACGTCCAGCGATTGCGCCCACACGAAAGCTGCCAGCACGGAAAGCTGTAGCTGGTTTTCACTGTCCCTTGGAACTGCATTCGCTGCCGCACAGTCATTCGTGTTCTGCAAAAGCTTGGCTTGGTAATGGGGCAACACTCTGTATCTCTCTCTCGCAGAGCCCGGCTGCCAAATTCGAAACGTCCAGCGATTGCGCCCACACGAAAGCTGCCAGCACGGAAAGCTGTAGCTGGTTTTCACTGTCCCTTGGAACTGCATTCGCTGCCGCACAGTCATTCGTGTTCTGCAAAAGCTTGGCTTCGTAATGGGGCAACACTCTGTATCTCTCTCTCGCAGAGCCCGGCTGCCAAATTCGAAACGTCCAGCGATTGCGCCCACACGAAAGCTGCCAGCACGGAAAGCTGTAGCTGGTTTTCACTGTCCCTTGGAACTGCATTCGCTGCCGCACAGTCATTCGTGTTCTGCAAAAGCTTGGCTTCGTAATGGGGCAACACTCTGTATCTCTCTCTCTCGCAGAGCCCGGCTGCCAAATTCGAAACGTCCAGCGATTGCGCCCACACGAAAGCTGCCAGCACGGAAAGCTGTAGCTGGTTTTCACTGTCCCTTGGAACTGCATTCGCTGCCGCACAGTCATTCGTGTTCTGCAAAAGCTTGGCTTCGTAATGGGGCAACACTCTGTATCTCTCTCTCTCGCAGAGCCCGGCTGCCAAATTCGAAACATCCAGCGATTGCGCCCACACAAAAGCTGCCAGCACGGAAAGCTGTAGCTGGTTTTCACTGTCCCTTGGAACTGCATTCGCTGCCGCACAGTCATTCGTGTTCTGCAAAAGCTTGGCTTGGTAATGGGGCAACACTCTGTATCTCTCTCTCTCGCAGAGCCCGGCTGCCAAATTCGAAACGTCCAGCGATTGCGCCCACACGAAAGCTGCCAGCACGGAAAGCTGTAGCTGGTTTTCACTGTCCCTTGGAACTGCATTCGCTGCCGCACAGTCATTCGTGTTCTGCAAAAGCTTGGCTTGGTAATGGGGCAACACTGTGTATCTCTCTCTCGCAGAGCCCGGCTGCTAAATTCGAAACGTCCAGCGATTGCGCCCACATGAAAGCTGCCAGCACGGAAAGCTGTAGCTGGTTTTCACTGTCCCTTGGAACTGCATTCGCTGCCGCACAGTCATTCGTGTTCTGCAAAAGCTTGGCTTCGTAATGGGGCAACACTCTGTATCTCTCTCTCGCAGAGCCCGGCTGCCAAATTCGAAACGTCCAGCGATTGCGCCCACACGAAAGCTGCCAGCACGGAAAGCTGTAGCTGGTTTTCACTGTCCCTTGGAACTGCATTCGCTGCCGCACAGTCATTCGTGTTCTGCAAAAGCTTGGCTTGGTAATGGGGCAACACTGTGTATCTCTCTCTGGCAGAGCCCGGCTGCCAAATTCGAAACGTCCAGCGATTGCGCCCACACGAAAGCTGCCAGCACGGAAAGGTGTAGCTGGTTTTCACTGTCCCTTGGAACTGCATTCGCTGCCACACAGTCATTCGTGTTCTGCAAAAGCTTGGCTTCGTAATGCGGCAACACTCTGTATCTCTCTCTCTCGCAGAGCTCGGCTGCCAAATTCGAAACGTCCAGCGATTGCGCCCACACGAAAGCTGCCAGCACGGAAAGCTGTAGCTGGTTTTCACTGTCCCTTGGAACTGCATTCGCTGCCGCACAGTCATTCGTGTTCTGCAAAAGCTTGGCTTGGTAATGGGGCAACACTCTGTATCTCTCTCTCGCAGAGCCCGGCTGCCAAATTCGAAACGTCCAGCGATTGTGCCCACACGAAAACTGCCAGCACGGAAAGCTGTAGCTGGTTTTCACTGTCCCTTGGAACTGCATTTGCTGCCGCACAGTCATTCGTGTTCTGCAAAAGCTTGGCTTGGTAATGGGGCAACACTGTGTATCTCTCTCTCGCAGAGCCCGGCTGCCAAATTCGAAACGTCCAGCGATTGCGCCCACACGAAAGCTGCCAGCACGGAAAGCTGTAGCTGGTTTTCACTGTCCCTTGGAACTGCATTCGCTGCCGCACAGTCATTCGTGTTCTGCAAAAGCTTGGCTTGGTAATGGGGCAACACTCTGTATCTCTCTCTCGCAGAGCCCGGCTGCCAAATTCGAAACGTCCAGCGATTGCGCCCACACGAAAGCTGCCAGCACGGAAAGCTGTAGCTGGTTTTCACTGTCCCTTGGAACTGCATTCGCTGCCGCACAGTCATTCGTGTTCTGCAAAAGCTTGGCTTCGTAATGGGGCAACACTCTGTATCTCTCTCTCTCGCAGAGCCCGGCTGCCAAATTCGAAACGTCCAGCGATTGCGCCCACACGAAAGCTGCCAGCACGGAAAGCTGTAGCTGGTTTTCACTGTCCCTTGGAACTGCATTCGCTGCCGCACAGTCATTCGTGTTCTGCAAAAGCTTGGCTTCGTAATGGGGCAACACTGTGTATCTCTCTCTCGCAGAGCCCGGCTGCCAAATTCGAAACGTCCAGCGATTGCGCCCACACGAAAACTGCCAGCACGGAAAGCAGTAGCTGGTTTTCACTGTCCCTTGGAACTGCATTCGCTGCCACACAGTCATTCGTGTTCTGCAAAAGCTTGGCTTCGTAATGCGGCAACACTCTGTATCTCTCTCTGGCAGAGCCCGGCTGCCAAATTCGAAACGTCCAGCGATTGCGCCCACAAGAAAGCTGCCAGCACGGAAAGCTGTAGCTGGTTTTCACTGTCCCTTGGAACTGCATTCGCTGCCACACAGTCATTCGTGTTCTGCAAAAGCTTGGCTTGGTAATGAGGCAACACTGTGTATCTCTCTCTGGCAGAGCCCGGCTGCCAAATTCGAAACGTCCAGCGATTGCGCCCACACGAAAGCTGCCAGCAAGGAAAGCTGTAGCTGGTTTTCACTGTCCCTTGGAACTGCATTCGCTGCCACACAGTCATTCGTGTTCTGCAAAAGCTTGGCTTCGTAATGGGGCAACACTCTGTATCTCTCTCTGGCAGAGCCCGGCTGCCAAATTCGAAACGTCCAGCGATTGCGCCCACACGAAAGCTGCCAGCACGGAAAGGTGTAGCTGGTTTTCACTGTCCCTTGGAACTGCATTCGCTGCCGCACAGTCATTCGTGTTCTGCAAAAGCTTGGCTTCGTAATGCGGCAACACTCTGTATCTCTCTCTCGCAGAGCCCGGCTGCCAAATTCGAAACGTCCAGCGATTGCGCCCACACGAAAGCTGCCAGCACAGAAAGCTGTAGCTGGTTTTCACTGTCCCTTTGAACTGCATTCGCTGCCGCACAGTCATTCGTGTTCTGCAAAAGCTTGGCTTCGTAATGGGGCAACACTCTGTATCTCTCTCTGGCAGAGCCCGGCTGCCAAATTCGAAACGTCCAGCGATTGCGCCCACACGAAAGCTGCCAGCACGGAAAGCTGTAGCTGGTTTTCACTGTCCCTTGGAACTGCATTCGCTGCCGCACAGTCATTCGTGTTCTGCAAAAGCTTGGCTTCGTAATGGGGCAACACTCTGTATCTCTCTCTCTCGCAGAGCCCGGCTGCCAAATTCGAAACATCCAGCGATTGCGCCCACACAAAAGCTGCCAGCACGGAAAGCTGTAGCTGGTTTTCACTGTCCCTTGGAACTGCATTCGCTGCCGCACAGTCATTCGTGTTCTGCAAAAGCTTGGCTTGGTAATGGGGCAACACTCTGTATCTCTCTCTCGCAGAGCCCGGCTGCCAAATTCGAAACGTCCAGCGATTGCGCCCACACGAAATCTGCCAGCACGGAAAGCTGTAGCTGGTTTTCACTGTCCCTTGGAACTGCATTCGCTGCCGCACAGTCATTCGTGTTCTGCAAAAGCTTGGCTTGGTAATGGGGCAACACTGTGTATCTCTGTCTCGCAGAGCCCGGCTGCCAAATTCGAAACGTCCAGCGATTGCGCCCACACGAAAGCTGCCAGCACGGAAAGCTGTAGCTGGTTTTCACTGTCCCTTGGAACTGCATTCGCTGCCACACAGTCATTCGTGTTCTGCAAAAGCTTGGCTTGGTAATGGGGCAACACTGTGTATCTCTCTCTGGCAGAGCCCGGCTGCCAAATTCGAAACGTCCAGCGATTGCGCCCACACGAAAGCTGCCAGCACGGAAAGCTGTAGCTGGTTTTCACTGTCCCTTGGAACTGCATTCGCTGCCGCACAGTCATTCGTGTTCTGCAAAAGCTTGGCTTGGTAATGGGGCAACACTCTGTATCTCTCTCTGGCAGAGCCCGGCTGCCAAATTCGAAACGTCCAGCGATTGCGCCCACACGAAAGCTGCCAGCACGGAAAGCTGTAGCTGGTTTTCACTGTCCCTTGGAACTGCATTCGCTGCCACACAGTCATTCGTGTTCTGCAAAAGCTTGGCTTCGTAATGGGGCAACACTCTGTATCTCTCTCTGGCAGAGCCCGGCTGCCAAATTCGAAACGTCCAGCGATTGCGCCCACACGAAAGCTGCCAGCACGGAAAGCTGTAGCTGGTTTTCACTGTCCCTTGGAACTGCATTCGCTGCCACACAGTCATTCATGTTCTGCAAAAGCTTGGCTTGGTAATGAGGCAACACTGTGTATCTCTCTCTGGCAGAGCCCGGCTGCCAAATTCGAAACGTCCAGCGATTGCGCCCACACGAAAGCTGCCAGCAAGGAAAGCTGTAGCTGGTTTTCACTGTCCCTTGGAACTGCATTCGCTGCCACACAGTCATTCGTGTTCTGCAAAAGCTTGGCTTGGTAATGGGGGAACACTGTGTATCTCTCTCTGGCAGAGCCCGGCTGCCAAATTCGAAACGTCCAGCGATTGCGCCCACACGAAAGCTGCCAGCACGGAAAGCTGTAGCTGGTTTTCACTGTCCCTTGGAACTGCATTCGCTGCCACAAAGTCATTCATGTTCTGCAAAAGCTTGGCTTGGTAATGGGGCAACACTCTGTATCTCTCTCTCGCAGAGCCCGGCTGCCAAATTCAAAACGTCCAGCGACTGCGCCCACACGAAAGCTGCCAGCACGGAAAGCTGTAGCTGGTTTTCACTGTCCCTTGGAACTGCATTCGCTGCCGCACAGTCATTCGTGTTCTGCAAAAGCTTGGCTTGGTAATGGGGCAACACTGTGTATCTCTCTCTGGCAGAGCCCGGCTGCCAAATTCGAAACGTCCAGCGATTGCGCCCACACGAAAGCTGCCAGCACGGAAAGCTGTAGCTGGTTTTCACTGTCCCTTGGAACTGCATTCGCTGCCGCACAGTCATTCGTGTTCTGCAAAAGCTTGGCTTGGTAATGCGGCAACACTCTGTATCTCTCTCTCTCGCAGAGCTCGGCTGCCAAATTCGAAACGTCCAGCGATTGCGCCCACACGAAAGCTGCCAGCACGGAAAGCTGTAGCTGGTTTTCACTGTCCCTTGGAACTGCATTCGCTGCCGCACAGTCATTCGTGTTCTGCAAAAGCTTGGCTTCGTAATGGGGCAACACTCTGTATCTCTCTCTCGCAGAGCCCGGCTGCCAAATTCGAAACGTCCAGCGATTGTGCCCACACGAAAACTGCCAGCACGGAAAGCTGTAGCTGGTTTTCACTGTCCCTTGGAACTGCATTTGCTGCCGCACAGTCATTCGTGTTCTGCAAAAGCTTGGCTTGGTAATGGGGCAACACTGTGTATCTCTCTCTCGCAGAGCCCGGCTGCCAAATTCGAAACGTCCAGCGATTGCGCCCACACGAAAGCTGCCAGCACGGAAAGCTGTAGCTGGTTTTCACTGTCCCTTGGAACTGCATTCGCTGCCGCACAGTCATTCGTGTTCTGCAAAAGCTTGGCTTGGTAATGGGGCAACACTCTGTATCTCTCTCTCGCAGAGCCCGGCTGCCAAATTCGAAACGTCCAGCGATTGCGCCCACACGAAAGCTGCCAGCACGGAAAGCTGTAGCTGGTTTTCACTGTCCCTTGGAACTGCATTCGCTGCCGCACAGTCATTCGTGTTCTGCAAAAGCTTGGCTTCGTAATGGGGCAACACTCTGTATCTCTCTCTCGCAGAGCCCGGCTGCCAAATTCGAAACGTCCAGCGATTGCGCCCACACGAAAGCTGCCAGCACGGAAAGCTGTAGCTGGTTTTCACTGTCCCTTGGAACTGCATTCGCTGCCGCACAGTCATTCGTGTTCTGCAAAAGCTTGGCTTCGTAATGGGGCAACACTCTGTATCTCTCTCTCTCGCAGAGCCCGGCTGCCAAATTCGAAACGTCCAGCGATTGCGCCCACACGAAAGCTGCCAGCACGGAAAGCTGTAGCTGGTTTTCACTGTCCCTTGGAACTGCATTCGCTGCCACACAGTCATTCGTGTTCTGCAAAAGCTTGGCTTCGTAATGGGGCAACACTCTGTATCTCTCTCTCTCGCAGAGCCCGGCTGCCAAATTCGAAACATCCAGCGATTGCGCCCACACAAAAGCTGCCAGCACGGAAAGCTGTAGCTGGTTTTCACTGTCCCTTGGAACTGCATTCGCTGCCGCACAGTCATTCGTGTTCTGCAAAAGTTTGGCTTGGTAATGGGGCAACACTCTGTATCTCTCTCTCTCGCAGAGCCCGGCTGCCAAATTCGAAACGTCCAGCGATTGCGCCCACACGAAAGCTGCCAGCACGGAAAGCTGTAGCTGGTTTTCACTGTCCCTTGGAACTGCATTCGCTGCCGCACAGTCATTCGTGTTCTGCAAAAGCTTGGCTTGGTAATGGGGCAACACTGTGTATCTCTCTCTCGCAGAGCCCGGCTGCCAAATTCGAAACGTCCAGCGATTGCGCCCACACGAAAGCTGCCAGCACGGAAAGCTGTAGCTGGTTTTCACTGTCCCTTGGAACTGCATTCGCTGCCGCACAGTCATTCGTGTTCTGCAAAAGCTTGGCTTCGTAATGGGGCAACACTCTGTATCTCTCTCTCGCAGAGCCCGGCTGCCAAATTCGAAACGTCCAGCGATTGCGCCCACACGAAAGCTGCCAGCACGGAAAGCTGTAGCTGGTTTTCACTGTCCCTTGGAACTGCATTCGCTGCCGCACAGTCATTCGTGTTCTGCAAAAGCTTGGCTTGGTAATGGGGCAACACTGTGTATCTCTCTCTGGCAGAGCCCGGCTGCCAAATTCGAAACGTCCAGCGATTGCGCCCACACGAAAGCTGCCAGCACGGAAAGGTGTAGCTGGTTTTCACTGTCCCTTGGAACTGCATTCGCTGCCGCACAGTCATTCGTGTTCTGCAAAAGCTTGGCTTGGTAATGGGGCAACACTCTGTATCTCTCTCTCGCAGAGCCCGGCTGCCAAATTCGAAACGTCCAGCGATTGTGCCCACACGAAAACTGCCAGCACGGAAAGCTGTAGCTGGTTTTCACTGTCCCTTGGAACTGCATTTGCTGCCGCACAGTCATTCGTGTTCTGCAAAAGCTTGGCTTGGTAATGGGGCAACACTGTGTATCTCTCTCTCGCAGAGCCCGGCTGCCAAATTCGAAACGTCCAGCGATTGCGCCCACACGAAAGCTGCCAGCACGGAAAGCTGTAGCTGGTTTTCACTGTCCCTTGGAACTGCATTCGCTGCCGCACAGTCATTCGTGTTCTGCAAAAGCTTGGCTTGGTAATGGGGCAACACTCTGTATCTCTCTCTCGCAGAGCCCGGCTGCCAAATTCGAAACGTCCAGCGATTGCGCCCACACGAAAGCTGCCAGCACGGAAAGCTGTAGCTGGTTTTCACTGTCCCTTGGAACTGCATTCGCTGCCGCACAGTCATTCGTGTTCTGCAAAAGCTTGGCTTCGTAATGGGGCAACACTCTGTATCTCTCTCTCTCGCAGAGCCCGGCTGCCAAATTCGAAACGTCCAGCGATTGCGCCCACACGAAAGCTGCCAGCACGGAAAGCTGTAGCTGGTTTTCACTGTCCCTTGGAACTGCATTCGCTGCCGCACAGTCATTCGTGTTCTGCAAAAGCTTGGCTTCGTAATGGGGCAACACTGTGTATCTCTCTCTCGCAGAGCCCGGCTGCCAAATTCGAAACGTCCAGCGATTGCGCCCACACGAAAACTGCCAGCACGGAAAGCAGTAGCTGGTTTTCACTGTCCCTTGGAACTGCATTCGCTGCCACACAGTCATTCGTGTTCTGCAAAAGCTTGGCTTCGTAATGCGGCAACACTCTGTATCTCTCTCTGGCAGAGCCCGGCTGCCAAATTCGAAACGTCCAGCGATTGCGCCCACAAGAAAGCTGCCAGCACGGAAAGCTGTAGCTGGTTTTCACTGTCCCTTGGAACTGCATTCGCTGCCACACAGTCATTCGTGTTCTGCAAAAGCTTGGCTTGGTAATGAGGCAACACTGTGTATCTCTCTCTGGCAGAGCCCGGCTGCCAAATTCGAAACGTCCAGCGATTGCGCCCACACGAAAGCTGCCAGCAAGGAAAGCTGTAGCTGGTTTTCACTGTCCCTTGGAACTGCATTCGCTGCCACACAGTCATTCGTGTTCTGCAAAAGCTTGGCTTCGTAATGGGGCAACACTCTGTATCTCTCTCTGGCAGAGCCCGGCTGCCAAATTCGAAACGTCCAGCGATTGCGCCCACACGAAAGCTGCCAGCACGGAAAGGTGTAGCTGGTTTTCACTGTCCCTTGGAACTGCATTCGCTGCCGCACAGTCATTCGTGTTCTGCAAAAGCTTGGCTTCGTAATGCGGCAACACTCTGTATCTCTCTCTCGCAGAGCCCGGCTGCCAAATTCGAAACGTCCAGCGATTGCGCCCACACGAAAGCTGCCAGCACAGAAAGCTGTAGCTGGTTTTCACTGTCCCTTTGAACTGCATTCGCTGCCGCACAGTCATTCGTGTTCTGCAAAAGCTTGGCTTCGTAATGGGGCAACACTCTGTATCTCTCTCTGGCAGAGCCCGGCTGCCAAATTCGAAACGTCCAGCGATTGCGCCCACACGAAAGCTGCCAGCACGGAAAGCTGTAGCTGGTTTTCACTGTCCCTTGGAACTGCATTCGCTGCCGCACAGTCATTCGTGTTCTGCAAAAGCTTGGCTTCGTAATGGGGCAACACTCTGTATCTCTCTCTCTCGCAGAGCCCGGCTGCCAAATTCGAAACATCCAGCGATTGCGCCCACACAAAAGCTGCCAGCACGGAAAGCTGTAGCTGGTTTTCACTGTCCCTTGGAACTGCATTCGCTGCCGCACAGTCATTCGTGTTCTGCAAAAGCTTGGCTTGGTAATGGGGCAACACTCTGTATCTCTCTCTCGCAGAGCCCGGCTGCCAAATTCGAAACGTCCAGCGATTGCGCCCACACGAAAGCTGCCAGCACGGAAAGCTGTAGCTGGTTTTCACTGTCCCTTGGAACTGCATTCGCTGCCGCACAGTCATTCGTGTTCTGCAAAAGCTTGGCTTGGTAATGGGGCAACACTGTGTATCTCTCTCTCGCAGAGCCCGGCTGCCAAATTCGAAACGTCCAGCGATTGCGCCCACACGAAAGCTGCCAGCACGGAAAGCTGTAGCTGGTTTTCACTGTCCCTTGGAACTGCATTCGCTGCCACACAGTCATTCGTGTTCTGCAAAAGCTTGGCTTGGTAATGGGGCAACACTGTGTATCTCTCTCTGGCAGAGCCCGGCTGCCAAATTCGAAACGTCCAGCGATTGCGCCCACACGAAAGCTGCCAGCACGGAAAGCTGTAGCTGGTTTTCACTGTCCCTTGGAACTGCATTCGCTGCCGCACAGTCATTCGTGTTCTGCAAAAGCTTGGCTTGGTAATGGGGCAACACTCTGTATCTCTCTCTGGCAGAGCCCGGCTGCCAAATTCGAAACGTCCAGCGATTGCGCCCACACGAAAGCTGCCAGCACGGAAAGGTGTAGCTGGTTTTCACTGTCCCTTGGAACTGCATTCGCTGCCACACAGTCATTCGTGTTCTGCAAAAGCTTGGCTTCGTAATGGGGCAACACTCTGTATCTCTCTCTGGCAGAGCCCGGCTGCCAAATTCGAAACGTCCAGCGATTGCGCCCACACGAAAGCTGCCAGCACGGAAAGCTGTAGCTGGTTTTCACTGTCCCTTGGAACTGCATTCGCTGCCACACAGTCATTCATGTTCTGCAAAAGCTTGGCTTGGTAATGAGGCAACACTGTGTATCTCTCTCTGGCAGAGCCCGGCTGCCAAATTCGAAACGTCCAGCGATTGCGCCCACACGAAAGCTGCCAGCAAGGAAAGCTGTAGCTGGTTTTCACTGTCCCTTGGAACTGCATTCGCTGCCACACAGTCATTCGTGTTCTGCAAAAGCTTGGCTTGGTAATGGGGGAACACTGTGTATCTCTCTCTGGCAGAGCCCGGCTGCCAAATTCGAAACGTCCAGCGATTGCGCCCACACGAAAGCTGCCAGCACGGAAAGCTGTAGCTGGTTTTCACTGTCCCTTGGAACTGCATTCGCTGCCGCACAGTCATTCGTGTTCTGCAAAAGCTTGGCTTCGTAATGCGGCAACACTCTGTATCTCTCTCTCGCAGAGCCCGGCTGCCAAATTCGAAACGTCCAGCGATTGCGCCCACACGAAAGCTGCCAGCACAGAAAGCTGTAGCTGGTTTTCACTGTCCCTTGGAACTGCATTCGCTGCCGCACAGTCATTCGTGTTCTGCAAAAGCTTGGCTTGGTAATGGGGCAACACTCTGTATCTCTCTCTGGCAGAGCCCGGCTGCCAAATTCGAAACGTCCAGCGATTGCGCCCACACGAAAGCTGCCAGCACGGAAAGCTGTAGCTGGTTTTCACTGTCCCTTGGAACTGCATTCGCTGCCGCACAGTCATTCGTGTTCTGCAAATGCTTGGCTTCGTAATGGGGCAACACTCTGTATCTCTCTCTCTCGCAGAGCCCGGCTGCCAAATTCGAAACATCCAGCGATTGCGCCCACACAAAAGCTGCCAGCACGGAAAGCTGTAGCTGGTTTTCACTGTCCCTTGGAACTGCATTCGCTGCCGCACAGTCATTCGTGTTCTGCAAAAGCTTGGCTTGGTAATGGGGCAACACTCTGTATCTCTCTCTCGCAGAGCCCGGCTGCCAAATTCGAAACGTCCAGCGATTGCGCCCACACGAAAGCTGCCAGCACGGAAAGCTGTAGCTGGTTTTCACTGTCCCTTGGAACTGCATTCGCTGCCGCACAGTCATTCGTGTTCTGCAAAAGCTTGGCTTGGTAATGGGGCAACACTCTGTATCTCTCTCTGGCAGAGCCCGGCTGCCAAATTCGAAACGTCCAGCGATTGCGCCCACACGAAAGCTGCCAGCACGGAAAGCTGTAGCTGGTTTTCACTGTCCCTTGGAACTGCATTCGCTGCCGCACAGTCATTCGTGTTCTGCAAAAGCTTGGCTTGGTAATGGGGCAACACTCTGTATCTCTCTCTCGCAGAGCCCGGCTGCCAAATTCGAAACGTCCAGCGATTGCGCCCACACGAAAGCTGCCAGCAAGGAAAGCTGTAGCTGGTTTTCACTGTCCCTTGGAACTGCATTCGCTGCCACACAGTCATTCGTGTTCTGCAAAAGCTTGGCTTCGTAATGGGGCAACACTCTGTATCTCTCTCTGGCAGAGCCCGGCTGCCAAATTCGAAACGTCCAGCGATTGCGCCCACACAAAAGCTGCCAGCACGGAAAGCTGTAGCTGGTTTTCACTGTCCCTTGGAACTGCATTCGCTGCCGCACAGTCATTCGTGTTCTGCAAAAGCTTGGCTTCGTAATGGGGCAACACTCTGTATCTCTCTCTGGCAGAGCCCGGCTGCCAAATTCGAAACGTCCAGCGATTGCGCCCACACGAAAGCTGCCAGCACGGAAAGCTGTAGCTGGTTTTCACTGTCCCTTGGAACTGCATTCGCTGCCGCACAGTCATTCGTGTTCTGCAAAAGCTTGGCTTCGTAATGGGGCAACACTCTGTATCTCTCTCTAACAGAGCCCGGCTGCCAAATTCGAAACGTCCAGCGATTGCGCCCACACGAAAGCTGCCAGCACGGAAAGCTGTAGCTGGTTTTCACTGTCCCTTGGAACTGCATTCGCTGCCGCACAGTCATTCGTGTTCTGCAAAAGCTTGGCTTCGTAATGGGGCAACACTCTGTATCTCTCTCTGGCAGAGCCCGGCTGCCAAATTCGAAACGTCCAGCGATTGCGCCCACACGAAAGCTGCCAGCACGGAAAGCTGTAGCTGGTTTTCACTGTCCCTTGGAACTGCATTCGCTGCCGCACAGTCATTCGTGTTCTGCAAAAGCTTGGCTAGGTAATGGGGTAACACTCTGTATCTCTCTCTCGCAGAGCCCAGCTGCCAAATTCAAAACGTCCAGCGATTGCGCCCACACGAAAGCTGCCAGCACGGAAAGCTGTAGCTGGTTTTCACTGTCCCTTGGAACTGCATTCGCTGCCGCACAGTCATTCGTGTTCTGCAAAAGCTTGGCTTCGTAATGGGGCAACACTCTGTATCTCTCTCTCTCGCAGAGCCCGGCTGCCAAATTCGAAACATCCAGCGATTGCGCCCACACAAAAGCTGCCAGCACGGAAAGCTGTAGCTGGTTTTCACTGTCCCTTGGAACTGCATTCGCTGCCGCACAGTCATTCGTGTTCTGCAAAAGCTTGGCTTGGTAATGGGGCAACACTCTGTATCTCTCTCTCGCAGAGCCCGGCTGCCAAATTCGAAACGTCCAGCGATTGCGCCCACACGAAAGCTGCCAGCACGGAAAGCTGTAGCTGGTTTTCACTGTCCCTTGGAACTGCATTCGCTGCCGCACAGTCATTCGTGTTCTGCAAAAGCTTGGCTTCGTAATGGGGCAACACTGTGTATCTCTCTCTCGCAGAGCCCGGCTGCCAAATTCGAAACGTCCAGCGATTGCGCCCACACGAAAGCTGCCAGCACGGAAAGCTGTAGCTGGTTTTCACTGTCCCTTGGAACTGCATTCGCTGCCACACAGTCATTCGTGTTCTGCAAAAGCTTGGCTTCGTAATGGGGCAACACTCTGTATCTCTCTCTCGCAGAGCCCGGCTGCCAAATTCGAAACGTCCAGCGATTGCGCCCACACGAAATCTGCCAGCACGGAAAGCTGTAGCTGGTTTTCACTGTCCCTTGGAACTGCATTCGCTGCCACACAGTCATTCGTGTTGTGCAAAAGCTTGGCTTGGTAATGGGGCAACACTGTGTATCTCTCTCTCGCAGAGCCCGGCTGCCAAATTCGAAACGTCCAGCGATTGCGCCCACACGAAAGCTGCCAGCACGGAAAGCTGTAGCTGGTTTTCACTGTCCCTTGGAACTGCATTCGCTGCCGCACAGTCATTCGTGTTCTGCAAAAGCTTGGCTTCGTAATGGGGCAACACTCTGTATCTCTCTCTGGCAGAGCCCGGCTGCCAAATTCGAAACGTCCAGCGATTGCGCCCACACGAAAGCTGCCAGCACGGAAAGCTGTAGCTGGTTTTCACTGTCCCTTGGAACTGCATTCGCTGCCGCACAGTCATTCGTGTTCTGCAAAAGCTTGGCTTGGTAATGGGGCAACACTCTGTATCTCTCTCTGGCAGAGCCCGGCTGCCAAATTCGAAACGTCCAGCGATTGCGCCCACACGAAAGCTGCCAGCAAGGAAAGCTGTAGCTGGTTTTCACTGTCCCTTGGAACTGCATTCGCTGCCACACAGTCATTCGTGTTCTGCAAAAGCTTGGCTTCGTAATGCGGCAACACTCTGTATCTCTCTCTGGCAGAGCCCGGCTGCCAAATTCGAAACGTCCAGCGATTGCGCCCACACGAAAGCTGCCAGCACGGAAAGCTGTAGCTGGTTTTCACTGTCCCTTGGAACTGCATTCGCTGCCGCACAGTCATTCGTGTTCTGCAAAAGCTTGGCTTGGTAATGGGGCAACACTCTGTATCTCTCTCTGGCAGAGCCCGGCTGCCAAATTCGAAACGTCCAGCGATTGCGCCCACACGAAAGCTGCCAGCAAGGAAAGCTGTAGCTGGTTTTCACTGTCCCTTGGAACTGCATTCGCTGCCACACAGTCATTCGTGTTCTGCAAAAGCTTGGCTTCGTAATGCGGCAACACTCTGTATCTCTCTCTGGCAGAGCCCGGCTGCCAAATTCGAAACGTCCAGCGATTGCGCCCACACAAAAGCTGCCAGCACGGAAAGCTGTAGCTGGTTTTCACTGTCCCTTGGAACTGCATTCGCTGCCGCACAGTCATTCGTGTTCTGCAAAAGCTTGGCTTCGTAATGGGGCAACACTCTGTATCTCTCTCTCGCAGAGCCCGGCTGCCAAATTCGAAACGTCCAGCGATTGCGCCCACACGAAAGCTGCCAGCAAGGAAAGCTGTAGCTGGTTTTCACTGTCCCTTGGAACTGCATTCGCTGCCACACAGTCATTCGTGTTCTGCAAAAGCTTGGCTTGGTAATGGGGCAACACTCTGTATCTCTCTCTCGCAGAGCCCGGCTGCCAAATTCGAAACGTCCAGCGATTGCGCCCACACGAAAGCTGCCAGCAAGGAAAGCTGTAGCTGGTTTTCACTGTCCCTTGGAACTGCATTCGCTGCCACACAGTCATTCGTGTTCTGCAAAAGCTTGGCTTCGTAATGGGGCAACACTCTGTATCTCTCTCTGGCAGAGCCCGGCTGCCAAATTCGAAACGTCCAGCGATTGCGCCCACACAAAAGCTGCCAGCACGGAAAGCTGTAGCTGGTTTTCACTGTCCCTTGGAACTGCATTCGCTGCCGCACAGTCATTCGTGTTCTGCAAAAGCTTGGCTTCGTAATGGGGCAACACTCTGTATCTCTCTCTGGCAGAGCCCGGCTGCCAAATTCGAAACGTCCAGCGATTGCGCCCACACGAAAGCTGCCAGCACGGAAAGCTGTAGCTGGTTTTCACTGTCCCTTGGAACTGCATTCGCTGCCGCACAGTCATTCGTGTTCTGCAAAAGCTTGGCTTCGTAATGGGGCAACACTCTGTATCTCTCTCTAACAGAGCCCGGCTGCCAAATTCGAAACGTCCAGCGATTGCGCCCACACGAAAGCTGCCAGCACGGAAAGCTGTAGCTGGTTTTCACTGTCCCTTGGAACTGCATTCGCTGCCGCACAGTCATTCGTGTTCTGCAAAAGCTTGGCTTCGTAATGGGGCAACACTCTGTATCTCTCTCTGGCAGAGCCCGGCTGCCAAATTCGAAACGTCCAGCGATTGCGCCCACACGAAAGCTGCCAGCACGGAAAGCTGTAGCTGGTTTTCACTGTCCCTTGGAACTGCATTCGCTGCCGCACAGTCATTCGTGTTCTGCAAAAGCTTGGCTAGGTAATGGGGTAACACTCTGTATCTCTCTCTCGCAGAGCCCAGCTGCCAAATTCAAAACGTCCAGCGATTGCGCCCACACGAAAGCTGCCAGCACGGAAAGCTGTAGCTGGTTTTCACTGTCCCTTGGAACTGCATTCGCTGCCGCACAGTCATTCGTGTTCTGCAAAAGCTTGGCTTCGTAATGGGGCAACACTCTGTATCTCTCTCTCTCGCAGAGCCCGGCTGCCAAATTCGAAACATCCAGCGATTGCGCCCACACAAAAGCTGCCAGCACGGAAAGCTGTAGCTGGTTTTCACTGTCCCTTGGAACTGCATTCGCTGCCGCACAGTCATTCGTGTTCTGCAAAAGCTTGGCTTGGTAATGGGGCAACACTCTGTATCTCTCTCTCGCAGAGCCCGGCTGCCAAATTCGAAACGTCCAGCGATTGCGCCCACACGAAAGCTGCCAGCACGGAAAGCTGTAGCTGGTTTTCACTGTCCCTTGGAACTGCATTCGCTGCCGCACAGTCATTCGTGTTCTGCAAAAGCTTGGCTTCGTAATGGGGCAACACTGTGTATCTCTCTCTCGCAGAGCCCGGCTGCCAAATTCGAAACGTCCAGCGATTGCGCCCACACGAAAGCTGCCAGCACGGAAAGCTGTAGCTGGTTTTCACTGTCCCTTGGAACTGCATTCGCTGCCACACAGTCATTCGTGTTCTGCAAAAGCTTGGCTTCGTAATGGGGCAACACTCTGTATCTCTCTCTCGCAGAGCCCGGCTGCCAAATTCGAAACGTCCAGCGATTGCGCCCACACGAAAGCTGCCAGCACGGAAAGCTGTAGCTGGTTTTCACTGTCCCTTGGAACTGCATTCGCTGCCACACAGTCATTCGTGTTGTGCAAAAGCTTGGCTTGGTAATGGGGCAACACTGTGTATCTCTCTCTCGCAGAGCCCGGCTGCCAAATTCGAAACGTCCAGCGATTGCGCCCACACGAAAGCTGCCAGCACGGAAAGCTGTAGCTGGTTTTCACTGTCCCTTGGAACTGCATTCGCTGCCGCACAGTCATTCGTGTTCTGCAAAAGCTTGGCTTCGTAATGGGGCAACACTCTGTATCTCTCTCTGGCAGAGCCCGGCTGCCAAATTCGAAACGTCCAGCGATTGCGCCCACACGAAAGCTGCCAGCACGGAAAGCTGTAGCTGGTTTTCACTGTCCCTTGGAACTGCATTCGCTGCCGCACAGTCATTCGTGTTCTGCAAAAGCTTGGCTTGGTAATGGGGCAACACTCTGTATCTCTCTCTGGCAGAGCCCGGCTGCCAAATTCGAAACGTCCAGCGATTGCGCCCACACGAAAGCTGCCAGCAAGGAAAGCTGTAGCTGGTTTTCACTGTCCCTTGGAACTGCATTCGCTGCCACACAGTCATTCGTGTTCTGCAAAAGCTTGGCTTCGTAATGCGGCAACACTCTGTATCTCTCTCTGGCAGAGCCCGGCTGCCAAATTCGAAACGTCCAGCGATTGCGCCCACACGAAAGCTGCCAGCACGGAAAGCTGTAGCTGGTTTTCACTGTCCCTTGGAACTGCATTCGCTGCCGCACAGTCATTCGTGTTCTGCAAAAGCTTGGCTTGGTAATGGGGCAACACTCTGTATCTCTCTCTGGCAGAGCCCGGCTGCCAAATTCGAAACGTCCAGCGATTGCGCCCACACGAAAGCTGCCAGCAAGGAAAGCTGTAGCTGGTTTTCACTGTCCCTTGGAACTGCATTCGCTGCCACACAGTCATTCGTGTTCTGCAAAAGCTTGGCTTCGTAATGCGGCAACACTCTGTATCTCTCTCTGGCAGAGCCCGGCTGCCAAATTCGAAACGTCCAGCGATTGCGCCCACACAAAAGCTGCCAGCACGGAAAGCTGTAGCTGGTTTTCACTGTCCCTTGGAACTGCATTCGCTGCCGCACAGTCATTCGTGTTCTGCAAAAGCTTGGCTTCGTAATGGGGCAACACTCTGTATCTCTCTCTGGCAGAGCCCGGCTGCCAAATTCGAAACGTCCAGCGATTGCGCCCACACGAAAGCTGCCAGCACGGAAAGCTGTAGCTGGTTTTCACTGTCCCTTGGAACTGCATTCGCTGCCGCACAGTCATTCGTGTTCTGCAAAAGCTTGGCTTCGTAATGGGGCAACACTCTGTATCTCTCTCTAACAGAGCCCGGCTGCCAAATTCGAAACGTCCAGCGATTGCGCCCACACGAAAGCTGCCAGCACGGAAAGCTGTAGCTGGTTTTCACTGTCCCTTGGAACTGCATTCGCTGCCGCACAGTCATTCGTGTTCTGCAAAAGCTTGGCTTCGTAATGGGGCAACACTCTGTATCTCTCTCTGGCAGAGCCCGGCTGCCAAATTCGAAACGTCCAGCGATTGCGCCCACACGAAAGCTGCCAGCACGGAAAGCTGTAGCTGGTTTTCACTGTCCCTTGGAACTGCATTCGCTGCCGCACAGTCATTCGTGTTCTGCAAAAGCTTGGCTTGGTAATGGGGCAACACTCTGTATCTCTCTCTCGCAGAGCCCAGCTGCCAAATTCAAAACGTCCAGCGATTGCGCCCACACGAAAGCTGCCAGCACGGAAAGCTGTAGCTGGTTTTCACTGTCCCTTGGAACTGCATTCGCTGCCGCACAGTCATTCGTGTTCTGCAAAAGCTTGGCTTGGTAATGGGGCAACACTGTGTATCTCTCTCTCGCAGAGCCCGGCTGCCAAATTCGAAACGTCCAGCGATTGCGCCCACACGAAAGCTGCCAGCACGGAAAGGTGTAGCTGGTTTTCACTGTCCCTTGGAACTGCATTCGCTGCCACACAGTCATTCGTGTTCTGCAAAAGCTTGGGTTCGTAATGGGGCAACACTCTGTATCTCTCTCTCGCAGAGCCCGGCTGCAAATTCGAAACGTCCAGCGATTGCGCCCACACGAAAGCTGCCAGCACGGAAAGCTGTAGCTGGTTTTCACTGTCCCTTGGAACTGCATTCGCTGCCGCACAGTCATTCGTGTTCTGCAAAAGCTTGGCTTGGTAATGGGGCAACACTGTGTATCTCTCTCTCGCAGAGCCCGGCTGCCAAATTCGAAACGTCCAGCGATTGCGCCCACACGAAAGCTGCCAGTACGGAAAGCTGTAGCTGGTTTTCACTGTCCCTTGGAACTGCATTCGCTGCCACACAGTCATTCGTGTTCTGCAAAAGCTTGGCTTCGTAATGGGGCAACACTCTGTATCTCTCTCTCGCAGAGCCCGGCTGCCAAATTCGAAACGTCCAGCGATTGCGCCCACACGAAAGCTGCCAGCACGGAAAGCTGTAGCTGGTTTTCACTGTCCCTTGGAACTGCATTCGCTGCCGCACAGTCATTCGTGTTCTGCAAAAGCTTGGCTTCGTAATGGGGCAACACTCTGTATCTCTCTCTCGCAGAGCCCGGCTGCCAAATTCGAAACGTCCAGCGATTGCGCCCACACGAAAGCTGCCAGCAAGGAAAGCTGTAGCTGGTTTTCACTGTCCCTTGGAACTGCATTCGCTGCCACACAGTCATTCGTGTTCTGCAAAAGCTTGGCTTCGTAATGGGGCAACACTCTGTATCTCTCTCTGGCAGAGCCCGGCTGCCAAATTCGAAACGTCCAGCGATTGCGCCCACACAAAAGCTGCCGGCACGGAAAGCTGTAGCTGGTTTTCACTGTCCCTTGGAACTGCATTCGCTGCCGCACAGTCATTCGTGTTCTGCAAAAGCTTGGCTTCGTAATGGGGCAACACTCTGTATCTCTCTCTGGCAGAGCCCGGCTGCCAAATTCGAAACGTCCAGCGATTGCGCCCACACGAAAGCTGCCAGCACGGAAAGCTGTAGCTGGTTTTCACTGTCCCTTGGAACTGCATTCGCTGCCGCACAGTCATTCGTGTTCTGCAAAAGCTTGGCTTCGTAATGGGGCAACACTCTGTATCTCTCTCTAACAGAGCCCGGCTGCCAAATTCGAAACGTCCAGCGATTGCGCCCACACGAAAGCTGCCAGCACGGAAAGCTGTAGCTGGTTTTCACTGTCCCTTGGAACTGCATTCGCTGCCGCACAGTCATTCGTGTTCTGCAAAAGCTTGGCTTCGTAATGGGGCAACACTCTGTATCTCTCTCTGGCAGAGCCCGGCTGCCAAATTCGAAACGTCCAGCGATTGCGCCCACACGAAAGCTGCCAGCACGGAAAGCTGTAGCTGGTTTTCACTGTCCCTTGGAACTGCATTCGCTGCCGCACAGTCATTCGTGTTCTGCAAAAGCTTGGCTAGGTAATGGGGTAACACTCTGTATCTCTCTCTCGCAGAGCCCAGCTGCCAAATTCAAAACGTCCAGCGATTGCGCCCACACGAAAGCTGCCAGCACGGAAAGCTGTAGCTGGTTTTCACTGTCCCTTGGAACTGCATTCGCTGCCGCACAGTCATTCGTGTTCTGCAAAAGCTTGGCTTCGTAATGGGGCAACACTCTGTATCTCTCTCTCTCGCAGAGCCCGGCTGCCAAATTCGAAACATCCAGCGATTGCGCCCACACAAAAGCTGCCAGCACGGAAAGCTGTAGCTGGTTTTCACTGTCCCTTGGAACTGCATTCGCTGCCGCACAGTCATTCGTGTTCTGCAAAAGCTTGGCTTGGTAATGGGGCAACACTCTGTATCTCTCTCTCGCAGAGCCCGGCTGCCAAATTCGAAACGTCCAGCGATTGCGCCCACACGAAAGCTGCCAGCACGGAAAGCTGTAGCTGGTTTTCACTGTCCCTTGGAACTGCATTCGCTGCCGCACAGTCATTCGTGTTCTGCAAAAGCTTGGCTTGGTAATGGGGCAACACTGTGTATCTCTCTCTCGCAGAGCCCGGCTGCCAAATTCGAAACGTCCAGCGATTGCGCCCACACGAAAGCTGCCAGCACGGAAAGCTGTAGCTGGTTTTCACTGTCCCTTGGAACTGCATTCGCTGCCACACAGTCATTCGTGTTGTGCAAAAGCTTGGCTTGGTAATGGGGCAACACTGTGTATCTCTCTCTCGCAGAGCCCGGCTGCCAAATTCGAAACGTCCAGCGATTGCGCCCACACGAAAGCTGCCAGCACGGAAAGCTGTAGCTGGTTTTCACTGTCCCTTGGAACTGCATTCGCTGCCGCACAGTCATTCGTGTTCTGCAAAAGCTTGGCTTGGTAATGGGGCAACACTCTGTATCTCTCTCTGGCAGAGCCCGGCTGCCAAATTCGAAACGTCCAGCGATTGCGCCCACACGAAAGCTGCCAGCACGGAAAGCTGTAGCTGGTTTTCACTGTCCCTTGGAACTGCATTCGCTGCCGCACAGTCATTCGTGTTCTGCAAAAGCTTGGCTTGGTAATGGGGCAACACTCTGTATCTCTCTCTGGCAGAGCCCGGCTGCCAAATTCGAAACGTCCAGCGATTGCGCCCACACGAAAGCTGCCAGCAAGGAAAGCTGTAGCTGGTTTTCACTGTCCCTTGGAACTGCATTCGCTGCCACACAGTCATTCGTGTTCTGCAAAAGCTTGGCTTCGTAATGCGGCAACACTCTGTATCTCTCTCTGGCAGAGCCCGGCTGCCAAATTCGAAACGTCCAGCGATTGCGCCCACACAAAAGCTGCCAGCACGGAAAGCTGTAGCTGGTTTTCACTGTCCCTTGGAACTGCATTCGCTGCCACACAGTCATTCGTGTTCTGCAAAAGCTTGGCTTCGTAATGGGGCAACACTGTGTATCTCTCTCTGGCAGAGCCCGGCTGCCAAATTCGAAACGTCCAGCGATTGCGCCCACACGAAAGCTGCCAGCACGGAAAGCTGTAGCTGGTTTTCACTGTCCCTTGGAACTGCATTCGCTGCCGCACAGTCATTCGTGTTCTGCAAAAGCTTGGCTTCGTAATGGGGCAACACTCTGTATCTCTCTCTAACAGAGCCCGGCTGCCAAATTCGAAACGTCCAGCGATTGCGCCCACACGAAAGCTGCCAGCACGGAAAGCTGTAGCTGGTTTTCACTGTCCCTTGGAACTGCATTCGCTGCCGCACAGTCATTCGTGTTCTGCAAAAGCTTGGCTTCGTAATGGGGCAACACTCTGTATCTCTCTCTGGCAGAGCCCGGCTGCCAAATTCGAAACGTCCAGCGATTGCGCCCACACGAAAGCTGCCAGCACGGAAAGCTGTAGCTGGTTTTCACTGTCCCTTGGAACTGCATTCGCTGCCGCACAGTCATTCGTGTTCTGCAAAAGCTTGGCTTGGTAATGGGGCAACACTCTGTATCTCTCTCTCGCAGAGCCCAGCTGCCAAATTCAAAACGTCCAGCGATTGCGCCCACACGAAAGCTGCCAGCACGGAAAGCTGTAGCTGGTTTTCACTGTCCCTTGGAACTGCATTCGCTGCCGCACAGTCATTCGTGTTCTGCAAAAGCTTGGGTTCGTAATGGGGCAACACTCTGTATCTCTCTCTCGCAGAGCCCGGCTGCAAATTCGAAACGTCCAGCGATTGCGCCCACACGAAAGCTGCCAGCACGGAAAGCTGTAGCTGGTTTTCACTGTCCCTTGGAACTGCATTCGCTGCCGCACAGTCATTCGTGTTCTGCAAAAGCTTGGCTTGGTAATGGGGCAACACTGTGTATCTCTCTCTCGCAGAGCCCGGCTGCCAAATTCGAAACGTCCAGCGATTGCGCCCACACGAAAGCTGCCAGCACGGAAAGCTGTAGCTGGTTTTCACTGTCCCTTGGAACTGCATTCGCTGCCGCACAGTCATTCGTGTTCTGCAAAAGCTTGGCTTCGTAATGGGGCAACACTCTGTATCTCTCTCTCGCAGAGCCCGGCTGCCAAATTCGAAACGTCCAGCGATTGCGCCCACACGAAAGCTGCCAGCACGGAAAGCTGTAGCTGGTTTTCACTGTCCCTTGGAACTGCATTCGCTGCCGCACAGTCATTCGTGTTCTGCAAAAGCTTGGCTTCGTAATGGGGCAACACTCTGTATCTCTCTCTCACAGAGCCCGGCTGCCAAATTCGAAACGTCCAGCGATTGCGCCCACACGAAAGCTGCCAGCACGGAAAGGTGTAGCTGGTTTTCACTGTCCCTTGGAACTGCATTCGCTGCCGCACAGTCATTCGTGTTCTGCAAAAGCTTGGCTTGGTAATGGGGCAACACTGTGTATCTCTCTCTCGCAGAGCCCGGCTGCCAAATTCGAAACGTCCAGCGATTGCGCCCACACGAAAGCTGCCAGCACGGAAAGCTGTAGCTGGTTTTCACTGTCCCTTGGAACTGCATTCGCTGCCGCACAGTCATTCGTGTTCTGCAAAAGCTTGGCTTGGTAATGGGGCAACACTCTGTATCTCTCTCTCGCAGAGCCCAGCTGCCAAATTCAAAACGTCCAGCGATTGCGCCCACACGAAAGCTGCCAGCACGGAAAGCTGTAGCTGGTTTTCACTGTCCCTTGGAACTGCATTCGCTGCCGCACAGTCATTCGTGTTCTGCAAAAGCTTGGCTTGGTAATGGGGCAACACTGTGTATCTCTCTCTGGCAGAGCCCGGCTGCCAAATTCGAAACGTCCAGCGATTGCGCCCACACGAAAGCTGCCAGCAAGGAAACCTGTAGCTGGTTTTCACTGTCCCTTGGAACTGCATTCGCTGCCACACAGTCATTCGTGTTCTGCAAAAGCTTGGCTTCGTAATGGGGCAACACTCTGTATCTCTCTCTCGCAGAGCCCGGCTGCCAAATTCGAAACGTCCAGCGATTGCGCCCACACGAAAGCTGCCAGCACGGAAAGCTGTAGCTGGTTTTCACTGTCCCTTGGAACTGCATTCGCTGCCACACAGTCATTCGTGTTCTGCAAAAGCTTGGCTTGGTAATGAGGCAACACTGTGTATCTCTCTCTGGCAGAGCCCGGCTGCCAAATTCGAAACGTCCAGCGATTGCGCCCACACGAAAGCTGCCAGCACGGAAAGCTGTAGCTGGTTTTCACTGTCCCTTGGAACTGCATTCGCTGCCACACAGTCATTCGTGTTCTGCAAAAGCTTGGCTTCGTAATGGGGCAACACTCTGTATCTCTCTCTGGCAGAGCCCGGCTGCCAAATTCGAAACGTCCAGCGATTGCGCCCACACGAAAGCTGCCAGCACGGAAAGCTGTAGCTGGTTTTCACTGTCCCTTGGAACTGCATTCGCTGCCACACAGTCATTCATGTTCTGCAAAAGCTTGGCTTGGTAATGAGGCAACACTGTGTATCTCTCTCTGGCAGAGCCCGGCTGCCAAATTCGAAACGTCCAGCGATTGCGCCCACACGAAAGCTGCCAGCAAGGAAAGCTGTAGCTGGTTTTCACTGTCCCTTGGAACTGCATTCGCTGCCACACAGTCATTCGTGTTCTGCAAAAGCTTGGCTTGGTAATGGGGGAACACTGTGTATCTCTCTCTCGCAGAGCCCGGCTGCCAAATTCGAAACGTCCAGCGATTGCGCCCACACGAAAGCTGCCAGCACGGAAAGGTGTAGCTGGTTTTCACTGTCCCTTGGAACTGCATTCGCTGCCGCACAGTCATTCGTGTTCTGCAAAAGCTTGGCTTCGTAATGGGGCAACACTCTGTATCTCTCTCTCGCAGAGCCCGGCTGCCAAATTCGAAACGTCCAGCGATTGCGCCCACACGAAAGCTGCCAGCACGGAAAGCTGTAGCTGGTTTTCACTGTCCCTTGGAACTGCATTCGCTGCCACACAGTCATTCGTGTTGTGCAAAAGCTTGGCTTGGTAATGGGGCAACACTCTGTATCTCTCTCTGGCAGAGCCCGGCTGCCAAATTCGAAACGTCCAGCGATTGCGCCCACACGAAAGCTGCCAGCACGGAAAGGTGTAGCTGGTTTTCACTGTCCCTTGGAACTGCATTCGCTGCCACACAGTCATTCGTGTTCTGCAAAAGCTTGGCTTCGTAATGGGGCAACACTCTGTATCTCTCTCTGGCAGAGCCCGGCTGCCAAATTCGAAACGTCCAGCGATTGCGCCCACACGAAAGCTGCCAGCACGGAAAGCTGTAGCTGGTTTTCACTGTCCCTTGGAACTGCATTCGCTGCCACAAAGTCATTCATGTTCTGCAAAAGCTTGGCTTGGTAATGAGGCAACACTGTGTATCTCTCTCTGGCAGAGCCCGGCTGCCAAATTCGAAACGTCCAGCGATTGCGCCCACACGAAAGCTGCCAGCACGGAAAGCTGTAGCTGGTTTTCACTGTCCCTTGGAACTGCATTCGCTGCCGCACAGTCATTCGTGTTCTGCAAAAGCTTGGCTTCGTAATGCGGCAACACTCTGTATCTCTCTCTCGCAGAGCCCGGCTGCCAAATTCGAAACGTCCAGCGATTGCGCCCACACGAAAGCTGCCAGCACAGAAAGCTGTAGCTGGTTTTCACTGTCCCTTGGAACTGCATTCGCTGCCGCACAGTCATTCGTGTTCTGCAAAAGCTTGGCTTGGTAATGGGGCAACACTCTGTATCTCTCTCTGGCAGAGCCCGGCTGCCAAATTCGAAACGTCCAGCGATTGCGCCCACACGAAAGCTGCCAGCACGGAAAGCTGTAGCTGGTTTTCACTGTCCCTTGGAACTGCATTCGCTGCCGCACAGTCATTCGTGTTCTGCAAAAGCTTGGCTTCGTAATGGGGCAACACTCTGTATCTCTCTCTCTCGCAGAGCCCGGCTGCCAAATTCGAAACATCCAGCGATTGCGCCCACACAAAAGCTGCCAGCACGGAAAGCTGTAGCTGGTTTTCACTGTCCCTTGGAACTGCATTCGCTGCCGCACAGTCATTCGTGTTCTGCAAAAGCTTGGCTTGGTAATGGGGCAACACTCTGTATCTCTCTCTCGCAGAGCCCGGCTGCCAAATTCGAAACGTCCAGCGATTGCGCCCACACGAAAGCTGCCAGCACGGAAAGCTGTAGCTGGTTTTCACTGTCCCTTGGAACTGCATTCGCTGCCGCACAGTCATTCGTGTTCTGCAAAAGCTTGGCTTGGTAATTGGGCAACACTGTGTATCTCTCTCTCGCAGAGCCCGGCTGCCAAATTCGAAACGTCCAGCGATTGCGCCCACACGAAAGCTGCCAGCACGGAAAGCTGTAGCTGGTTTTCACTGTCCCTTGGAACTGCATTCGCTGCCACACAGTCATTCGTGTTCTGCAAAAGCTTGGCTTCGTAATGGGGCAACACTCTGTATCTCTCTCTCGCAGAGCCCGGCTGCCAAATTCGAAACGTCCAGCGATTGCGCCCACACGAAAGCTGCCAGCACGGAAAGCTGTAGCTGGTTTTCACTGTCCCTTGGAACTGCATTCGCTGCCACACAGTCATTCGTGTTCTGCAAAAGCTTGGCTTGGTAATGGGGCAACACTGTGTATCTCTCTCTGGCAGAGCCCGGCTGCCAAATTCGAAACGTCCAGCGATTGCGCCCACACGAAAGCTGCCAGCACGGAAAGCTGTAGCTGGTTTTCACTGTCCCTTGGAACTGCATTCGCTGCCGCACAGTCATTCGTGTTCTGCAAAAGCTTGGCTTCGTAATGGGGCAACACTCTGTATCTCTCTCTCGCAGAGCCCGGCTGCAAATCCGAAACGTCCAGCGATTGCGCCCACACGAAAGCTGCCAGCACGGAAAGCTGTAGCTGGTTTTCACTGTCCCTTGGAACTGCATTCGCTGCCGCACAGTCATTCGTGTTCTGCAAAAGCTTGGCTTCGTAATGGGGCAACACTGTGTATCTCTCTCTCGCAGAGCCCGGCTGCCAAATTCAAAACGTCCAGCGATTGCGCCCACACGAAAGCTGCCAGCACGGAAAGCTGTAGCTGGTTTTCACTGTCCCTTGGAACTGCATTCGCTGCCGCACAGTCATTCGTGTTCTGCAAAAGCTTGGCTTGGTAATGGGGCAACACTCTGTATCTCTCTCTGGCAGAGCCCGGCTGCCAAATTCGAAACGTCCAGCGATTGCGCCCACACGAAAGCTGCCAGCACGGAAAGGTGTAGCTGGTTTTCACTGTCCCTTGGAACTGCATTCGCTGCCACACAGTCATTCGTGTTCTGCAAAAGCTTGGCTTCGTAATGGGGCAACACTCTGTATCTCTCTCTGGCAGAGCCCGGCTGCCAAATTCGAAACGTCCAGCGATTGCGCCCACACGAAAGCTGCCAGCACGGAAAGCTGTAGCTGGTTTTCACTGTCCCTTGGAACTGCATTCGCTGCCACACAGTCATTCATGTTCTGCAAAAGCTTGGCTTGGTAATGAGGCAACACTGTGTATCTCTCTCTGGCAGAGCCCGGCTGCCAAATTCGAAACGTCCAGCGATTGCGCCCACACGAAAGCTGCCAGCAAGGAAAGCTGTAGCTGGTTTTCACTGTCCCTTGGAACTGCATTCGCTGCCACACAGTCATTCGTGTTCTGCAAAAGCTTGGCTTGGTAATGGGGGAACACTGTGTATCTCTCTCTCGCAGAGCCCGGCTGCCAAATTCGAAACGTCCAGCGATTGCGCCCACACGAAAGCTGCCAGCACGGAAAGGTGTAGCTGGTTTTCACTGTCCCTTGGAACTGCATTCGCTGCCGCACAGTCATTCGTGTTCTGCAAAAGCTTGGCTTCGTAATGGGGCAACACTCTGTATCTCTCTCTCGCAGAGCCCGGCTGCCAAATTCGAAACGTCCAGCGATTGCGCCCACACGAAAGCTGCCAGCACGGAAAGCTGTAGCTGGTTTTCACTGTCCCTTGGAACTGCATTCGCTGCCACACAGTCATTCGTGTTGTGCAAAAGCTTGGCTTGGTAATGGGGCAACACTCTGTATCTCTCTCTGGCAGAGCCCGGCTGCCAAATTCGAAACGTCCAGCGATTGCGCCCACACGAAAGCTGCCAGCACGGAAAGGTGTAGCTGGTTTTCACTGTCCCTTGGAACTGCATTCGCTGCCACACAGTCATTCGTGTTCTGCAAAAGCTTGGCTTCGTAATGGGGCAACACTCTGTATCTCTCTCTGGCAGAGCCCGGCTGCCAAATTCGAAACGTCCAGCGATTGCGCCCACACGAAAGCTGCCAGCACGGAAAGCTGTAGCTGGTTTTCACTGTCCCTTGGAACTGCATTCGCTGCCACAAAGTCATTCATGTTCTGCAAAAGCTTGGCTTGGTAATGAGGCAACACTGTGTATCTCTCTCTGGCAGAGCCCGGCTGCCAAATTCGAAACGTCCAGCGATTGCGCCCACACGAAAGCTGCCAGCACGGAAAGCTGTAGCTGGTTTTCACTGTCCCTTGGAACTGCATTCGCTGCCGCACAGTCATTCGTGTTCTGCAAAAGCTTGGCTTCGTAATGCGGCAACACTCTGTATCTCTCTCTCGCAGAGCCCGGCTGCCAAATTCGAAACGTCCAGCGATTGCGCCCACACGAAAGCTGCCAGCACAGAAAGCTGTAGCTGGTTTTCACTGTCCCTTGGAACTGCATTCGCTGCCGCACAGTCATTCGTGTTCTGCAAAAGCTTGGCTTGGTAATGGGGCAACACTCTGTATCTCTCTCTGGCAGAGCCCGGCTGCCAAATTCGAAACGTCCAGCGATTGCGCCCACACGAAAGCTGCCAGCACGGAAAGCTGTAGCTGGTTTTCACTGTCCCTTGGAACTGCATTCGCTGCCGCACAGTCATTCGTGTTCTGCAAAAGCTTGGCTTCGTAATGGGGCAACACTCTGTATCTCTCTCTCTCGCAGAGCCCGGCTGCCAAATTCGAAACATCCAGCGATTGCGCCCACACAAAAGCTGCCAGCACGGAAAGCTGTAGCTGGTTTTCACTGTCCCTTGGAACTGCATTCGCTGCCGCACAGTCATTCGTGTTCTGCAAAAGCTTGGCTTGGTAATGGGGCAACACTCTGTATCTCTCTCTCGCAGAGCCCGGCTGCCAAATTCGAAACGTCCAGCGATTGCGCCCACACGAAAGCTGCCAGCACGGAAAGCTGTAGCTGGTTTTCACTGTCCCTTGGAACTGCATTCGCTGCCGCACAGTCATTCGTGTTCTGCAAAAGCTTGGCTTGGTAATGGGGCAACACTGTGTATCTCTCTCTCGCAGAGCCCGGCTGCCAAATTCGAAACGTCCAGCGATTGCGCCCACACGAAAGCTGCCAGCACGGAAAGCTGTAGCTGGTTTTCACTGTCCCTTGGAACTGCATTCGCTGCCACACAGTCATTCGTGTTCTGCAAAAGCTTGGCTTCGTAATGGGGCAACACTCTGTATCTCTCTCTCGCAGAGCCCGGCTGCCAAATTCGAAACGTCCAGCGATTGCGCCCACACGAAAGCTGCCAGCACGGAAAGCTGTAGCTGGTTTTCACTGTCCCTTGGAACTGCATTCGCTGCCACACAGTCATTCGTGTTCTGCAAAAGCTTGGCTTGGTAATGGGGCAACACTGTGTATCTCTCTCTGGCAGAGCCCGGCTGCCAAATTCGAAACGTCCAGCGATTGCGCCCACACGAAAGCTGCCAGCACGGAAAGCTGTAGCTGGTTTTCACTGTCCCTTGGAACTGCATTCGCTGCCGCACAGTCATTCGTGTTCTGCAAAAGCTTGGCTTCGTAATGGGGCAACACTCTGTATCTCTCTCTCGCAGAGCCCGGCTGCCAAATTCGAAACGTCCAGCGATTGCGCCCACACGAAAGCTGCCAGCACGGAAAGCTGTAGCTGGTTTTCACTGTCCCTTGGAACTGCATTCGCTGCCGCACAGTCATTCGTGTTCTGCAAAAGCTTGGCTTGGTAATGGGGCAACACTCTGTATCTCTCTCTGGCAGAGCCCGGCTGCCAAATTCGAAACGTCCAGCGATTGCGCCCACACGAAAGCTGCCAGCATGGAAAGCTGTAGCTGGTTTTCACTGTCCCTTGGAACTGCATTCGCTGCCACACAGTCATTCGTGTTCTGCAAAAGCTTGGCTTGGTAATGGGGCAACACTCTGTATCTCTCTCTCGCAGAGCCCGGCTGCCAAATTCGAAACGTCCAGCGATTGCGCCCACACGAAAGCTGCCAGCACGGAAAGCTGTAGCTGGTTTTCACTGTCCCTTGGAACTGCATTCGCTGCCGCACAGTCATTCGTGTTCTGCAAAAGCTTGGCTTGGTAATGGGGCAACACTGTGTATCTCTCTCTGGCAGAGCCCGGCTGCCAAATTCGAAACGTCCAGCGATTGCGCCCACACGAAAGCTGCCAGCACGGAAAGCTGTAGCTGGTTTTCACTGTCCCTTGGAACTGCATTCGCTGCCGCACAGTCATTCGTGTTCTGCAAAAGCTTGGCTTCGTAATGCGGCAACACTCTGTATCTCTCTCTCTCGCAGAGCTCGGCTGCCAAATTCGAAACGTCCAGCGATTGCGCCCACACGAAAGCTGCCAGCACGGAAAGCTGTAGCTGGTTTTCACTGTCCCTTGGAACTGCATTCGCTGCCGCACAGTCATTCGTGTTCTGCAAAAGCTTGGCTTGGTAATGGGGCAACACTCTGTATCTCTCTCTCGCAGAGCCCGGCTGCCAAATTCAAAACGTCCAGCGATTGTGCCCACACGAAAACTGCCAGCACGGAAAGCTGTAGCTGGTTTTCACTGTCCCTTGGAACTGCATTTGCTGCCGCACAGTCATTCGTGTTCTGCAAAAGCTTGGCTTGGTAATGGGGCAACACTGTGTATCTCTCTCTCGCAGAGCCCGGCTGCCAAATTCGAAACGTCCAGCGATTGCGCCCACACGAAAGCTGCCAGCACGGAAAGCTGTAGCTGGTTTTCACTGTCCCTTGGAACTGCATTCGCTGCCGCACAGTCATTCGTGTTCTGCAAAAGCTTGGCTTGGTAATGGGGCAACACTCTGTATCTCTCTCTCGCAGAGCCCGGCTGCCAAATTCGAAACGTCCAGCGATTGCGCCCACACGAAAGCTGCCAGCACGGAAAGCTGTAGCTGGTTTTCACTGTCCCTTGGAACTGCATTCGCTGCCACACAGTCATTCGTGTTCTGCAAAAGCTTGGCTTCGTAATGGGGCAACACTCTGTATCTCTCTCTCGCAGAGCCCGGCTGCCAAATTCGAAACGTCCAGCGATTGCGCCCACACGAAAGCTGCCAGCACGGAAAGCTGTAGCTGGTTTTCACTGTCCCTTGGAACTGCATTCGCTGCCGCACAGTCATTCGTGTTCTGCAAAAGCTTGGCTTCGTAATGGGGCAACACTCTGTATCTCTCTCTCTGGCAGAGCCCGGCTGCCAAATTCGAAACGTCCAGCGATTGCGCCCACACGAAAGCTGCCAGCACGGAAAGCTGTAGCTGGTTTTCACTGTCCCTTGGAACTGCATTCGCTGCCGCACAGTCATTCGTGTTCTGCAAAAGCTTGGCTTCGTAATGGGGCAACACTGTGTATCTCTCTCTCGCAGAGCCCGGCTGCCAAATTCGAAACGTCCAGCGATTGCGCCCACACGAAAACTGCCAGCACGGAAAGCAGTAGCTGGTTTTCACTGTCCCTTGGAACTGCATTCGCTGCCACACAGACATTCGTGTTCTGCAAAAGCTTGGCTTCGTAATGCGGCAACACTCTGTATCTCTCTCTGGCAGAGCCCGGCTGCCAAATTCGAAACGTCCAGCGATTGCGCCCACAAGAAAGCTGCCAGCACGGAAAGCTGTAGCTGGTTTTCACTGTCCCTTGGAACTGCATTCGCTGCCACACAGTCATTCGTGTTCTGCAAAAGCTTGGCTTGGTAATGAGGCAACACTGTGTATCTCTCTCTGGCAGAGCCCGGCTGCCAAATTCGAAACGTCCAGCGATTGCGCCCACACGAAAGCTGCCAGCAAGGAAAGCTGTAGCTGGTTTTCACTGTCCCTTGGAACTGCATTCGCTGCCACACAGTCATTCGTGTTCTGCAAAAGCTTGGCTTCGTAATGGGGCAACACTCTGTATCTCTCTCTGGCAGAGCCCGTCTGCCAAATTCAAAACGTCCAGCGATTGCGCCCACACGAAAGCTGCCAGCACGGAAAGGTGTAGCTGGTTTTCACTGTCCCTTGGAACTGCATTCGCTGCCGCACAGTCATTCGTGTTCTGCAAAAGCTTGGCTTCGTAATGCGTCAACACTCTGTATCTCTCTCTCGCAGAGCCCGGCTGCCAAATTCAAAACGTCCAGCGATTGCACCCACACGAAAGCTGCCAGCACAGAAAGCTGTAGCTGGTTTTCACTGTCCCTTGGAACTGCATTCGCTGCCGCACAGTCATTCGTGTTCTGCAAAAGCTTGGCTTCGTAATGCGGCAACACTCTGTATCTCTCTCTGGCAGAGCCCGGCTGCCAAATTCGAAACGTCCAGCGATTGCGCCCACACGAAAGCTGCCAGCATGGAAAGCTGTAGCTGGTTTTCACTGTCCCTTGGAACTGCATTCGCTGCCGCACAGTCATTCGTGTTCTGCAAAAGCTTGGCTTCGTAATGGGGCAACACTCTGTATCTCTCTCTCGCAGAGCCCGGCTGCCAAATTCGAAACGTCCAGCGATTGCGCCCACACGAAAGCTGCCAGCACGGAAAGCTGTAGCTGGTTTTCACTGTCCCTTGGAACTGCATTCGCTGCCGCACAGTCATTCGTGTTCTGCAAAAGCTTGGCTTGGTAATGGGGCAACACTGTGTATCTCTCTCTGGCAGAGCCCGGCTGCCAAATTCGAAACGTCCAGCGATTGCGCCCACACGAAAGCTGCCAGCACGGAAAGCTGTAGCTGGTTTTCACTGTCCCTTGGAACTGCATTCGCTGCCGCACAGTCATTCGTGTTCTGCAAAAGCTTGGCTTCGTAATGCGGCAACACTCTGTATCTCTCTCTCTCGCAGAGCTCGGCTGCCAAATTCGAAACGTCCAGCGATTGCGCCCACACGAAAGCTGCCAGCATGGAAAGCTGTAGCTGGTTTTCACTGTCCCTTGGAACTGCATTCGCTGCCGCACAGTCATTCGTGTTCTGCAAAAGCTTGGCTTCGTAATGGGGCAACACTCTGTATCTCTCTCTCGCAGAGCCCGGCTGCCAAATTCGAAACGTCCAGCGATTGTGCCCACACGAAAACTGCCAGCACGGAAAGCTGTAGCTGGTTTTCACTGTCCCTTGGAACTGCATTTGCTGCCGCACAGTCATTCGTGTTCTGCAAAAGCTTGGCTTGGTAATGGGGCAACACTGTGTATCTCTCTCTCGCAGAGCCCGGCTGCCAAATTCGAAACGTCCAGCGATTGCGCCCACACGAAAGCTGCCAGCACGGAAAGCTGTAGCTGGTTTTCACTGTCCCTTGGAACTGCATTCGCTGCCGCACAGTCATTCGTGTTCTGCAAAAGCTTGGCTTGGTAATGGGGCAACACTCTGTATCTCTCTCTCGCAGAGCCCGGCTGCCAAATTCGAAACGTCCAGCGATTGCGCCCACACGAAAGCTGCCAGCACGGAAAGCTGTAGCTGGTTTTCACTGTCCCTTGGAACTGCATTCGCTGCCGCACAGTCATTCGTGTTCTGCAAAAGCTTGGCTTCGTAATGGGGCAACACTCTGTATCTCTCTCTCGAAGAGACCGGCTGCCAAATTCGAAACGTCCAGCGATTGCGCCCACACGAAAGCTGCCAGCACGGAAAGGTGTAGCTGGTTTTCACTGTCCCTTGGAACTGCATTCGCTGCCACACAGTCATTCGTGTTCTGCAAAAGCTTGGCTTGGTAATGGGGCAACACTCTGTATCTCTCTCTCGCAGAGCCCGGCTGCCAAATTCGAAACGTCCAGCGATTGCGCCCACACGAAAGCTGCCAGCACGGAAAGCTGTAGCTGGTTTTCACTGTCCCTTGGAACTGCATTCGCTGCCACACAGTCATTCGTGTTCTGCAAAAGCTTGGCTTGGTAATGAGGCAACACTGTGTATCTCTCTCTGGCAGAGCCCGGCTGCCAAATTCGAAACGTCCAGCGATTGCGCCCACACGAAAGCTGCCAGCACGGAAAGCTGTAGCTGGTTTTCACTGTCCCTTGGAACTGCATTCGCTGCCGCACAGTCATTCGTGTTCTGCAAAAGCTTGGCTTCGTAATGCGGCAACACTCTGTATCTCTCTCTCGCAGAGCCCGGCTGCCAAATTCGAAACGTCCAGCGATTGCGCCCACACGAAAGCTGCCAGCACGGAAAGCTGTAGCTGGTTTTCACTGTCCCTTGGAACTGCATTCGCTGCCGCACAGTCATTCGTGTTCTGCAAAAGCTTGGCTTGGTAATGGGGCAACACTGTGTATCTCTCTCTCGCAGAGCCCGGCTGCCAAATTCGAAACGTCCAGCGATTGCGCCCACACGAAAGCTGCCAGCACGGAAAGCTGTAGCTGGTTTTCACTGTCCCTTGGAACTGCATTCGCTGCCGCACAGTCATTCGTGTTCTGCAAAAGCTTGGCTTCGTAATGGGGCAACACTCTGTATCTCTCTCTCGCAGAGCCCGGCTGCCAAATTCGAAACGTCCAGCGATTGCGCCCACACGAAAGCTGCCAGCACGGAAAGCTGTAGCTGGTTTTCACTGTCCCTTGGAACTGCATTCGCTGCCGCACAGTCATTCGTGTTCTGCAAAAGCTTGGCTTGGTAATGGGGCAACACTCTGTATCTCTCTCTGGCAGAGCCCGGCTGCCAAATTCGAAACGTCCAGCGATTGCGCCCACACGAAAGCTGCCAGCATGGAAAGCTGTAGCTGGTTTTCACTGTCCCTTGGAACTGCATTCGCTGCCGCACAGTCATTCGTGTTCTGCAAAAGCTTGGCTTCGTAATGGGGCAACACTCTGTATCTCTCTCTCGCAGAGCCCGGCTGCCAAATTCGAAACGTCCAGCGATTGCGCCCACACGAAAGCTGCCAGCACGGAAAGCTGTAGCTGGTTTTCACTGTCCCTTGGAACTGCATTCGCTGCCGCACAGTCATTCGTGTTCTGCAAAAGCTTGGCTTCGTAATGGGGCAACACTCTGTATCTCTCTCTCTCGCAGAGCCCGGCTGCCAAATTCGAAACGTCCAGCGATTGCGCCCACACGAAAGCTGCCAGCACGGAAAGCTGTAGCTGGTTTTCACTGTCCCTTGGAACTGCATTCGCTGCCGCACAGTCATTCGTGTTCTGCAAAAGCTTGGCTTCGTAATGGGGCAACACTCTGTATCTCTCTCTCGCAGAGCCCGGCTGCCAAATTCGAAACGTCCAGCGATTGCGCCCACACGAAAGCTGCCAGCACGGAAAGCTGTAGCTGGTTTTCACTGTCCCTTGGAACTGCATTTGCTGCCGCACAGTCATTCGTGTTCTGCAAAAGCTTGGCTTGGTAATGGGGCAACACTGTGTATCTCTCTCTCGCAGAGCCCGGCTGCCAAATTCGAAACGTCCAGCGATTGCGCCCACACGAAAGCTGCCAGCACGGAAAGCTGTAGCTGGTTTTCACTGTCCCTTGGAACTGCATTCGCTGCCGCACAGTCATTCGTGTTCTGCAAAAGCTTGGCTTGGTAATGGGGCAACACTCTGTATCTCTCTCTCGCAGAGCCCGGCTGCCAAATTCGAAACGTCCAGCGATTGCGCCCACACGAAAGCTGCCAGCACGGAAAGCTGTAGCTGGTTTTCACTGTCCCTTGGAACTGCATTCGCTGCCACACAGTCATTCGTGTTCTGCAAAAGCTTGGCTTCGTAATGGGGCAACACTCTGTATCTCTCTCTCGCAGAGCCCGGCTGCCAAATTCGAAACGTCCAGCGATTGCGCCCACACGAAAGCTGCCAGCACGGAAAGCTGTAGCTGGTTTTCACTGTCCCTTGGAACTGCATTCGCTGCCGCACAGTCATTCGTGTTCTGCAAAAGCTTGGCTTCGTAATGGGGCAACACTCTGTATCTCTCTCTCTCGCAGAGCCCGGCTGCCAAATTCGAAACGTCCAGCGATTGCGCCCACACGAAAGCTGCCAGCACGGAAAGCTGTAGCTGGTTTTCACTGTCCCTTGGAACTGCATTCGCTGCCGCACAGTCATTCGTGTTCTGCAAAAGCTTGGCTTCCTAATGGGGCAACACTGTGTATCTCTCTCTCGCAGAGCCCGGCTGCCAAATTCGAAACGTCCAGCGATTGCGCCCACACGAAAACTGCCAGCACGGAAAGCAGTAGCTGGTTTTCACTGTCCCTTGGAACTGCATTCGCTGCCACACAGACATTCGTGTTCTGCAAAAGCTTGGCTTCGTAATGCGGCAACACTATGTATCTCTCTCTGGCAGAGCCCGGCTGCCAAATTCGAAACGTCCAGCGATTGCGCCCACAAGAAAGCTGCCAGCACGGAAAGCTGTAGCTGGTTTTCACTGTCCCTTGGAACTGCATTCGCTGCCACACAGTCATTCGTGTTCTGCAAAAGCTTGGCTTGGTAATGAGGCAACACTGTGTATCTCTCTCTGGCAGAGCCCGGCTGCCAAATTCGAAACGTCCAGCGATTGCGCCCACACGAAAGCTGCCAGCACGGAAAGCTGTAGCTGGTTTTCACTGTCCCTTGGAACTGCATTCGCTGCCACACAGTCATTCGTGTTCTGCAAAAGCTTGGCTTCGTAATGGGGCAACACTCTGTATCTCTCTCTGGCAGAGCCCGTCTGCCAAATTCAAAACGTCCAGCGATTGCGCCCACACGAAAGCTGCCAGCACGGAAAGCTGTAGCTGGTTTTCACTGTCCCTTGGAACTGCATTCGCTGCCGCACAGTCATTCGTGTTCTGCAAAAGCTTGGCTTCGTAATGCGTCAACACTCTGTATCTCTCTCTCGCAGAGCCCGGCTGCCAAATTCAAAACGTCCAGCGATTGCACCCACACGAAAGCTGCCAGCACAGAAAGCTGTAGCTGGTTTTCACTGTCCCTTGGAACTGCATTCGCTGCCGCACAGTCATTCGTGTTCTGCAAAAGCTTGGCTTGGTAATGGGGCAACACTGTGTATCTCTCTCTCGCAGAGCCCGGCTGCCAAATTCGAAACGTCCAGCGATTGCGCCCACACGAAAGCTGCCAGCACGGAAAGCTGTAGCTGGTTTTCACTGTCCCTTGGAACTGCATTCGCTGCCGCACAGTCATTCGTGTTCTGTAAAAGCTTGGCTTCGTAATGGGGCAACACTCTGTATCTCTCTCTCGCAGAGCCCGGCTGCCAAATTCGAAACGTCCAGCGATTGCGCCCACACGAAAGCTGCCAGCACGGAAAGCTGTAGCTGGTTTTCACTGTCCCTTGGAACTGCATTCGCTGCCGCACAGTCATTCCTGTTCTGCAAAAGCTTGGCTTGGTAATGGGGCAACACTCTGTATCTCTCTCTCGCAGAGCCCGGCTGCCAAATTCGAAACGTCCAGCGATTGCGCCCACACGAAAGCTGCCAGCATGGAAAGCTGTAGCTGGTTTTCACTGTCCCTTGGAACTGCATTCGCTGCCGCACAGTCATTCGTGTTCTGCAAAAGCTTGGCTTCCTAATGGGGCAACACTCTGTATCTCTCTCTCGCAGAGCCCGGCTGCCAAATTCGAAACGTCCAGCGATTGCGCCCACACGAAAGCTGCCAGCACGGAAAGCTGTAGCTGGTTTTCACTGTCCCTTGGAACTGCATTCGCTGCCGCACAGTCATTCGTGTTCTGCAAAAGCTTGGCTTGGTAATGGGGCAACACTGTGTATCTCTCTCTGGCAGAGCCCGGCTGCCAAATTCGAAACGTCCAGCGATTGCGCCCACACGAAAGCTGCCAGCACGGAAAGCTGTAGCTGGTTTTCACTGTCCCTTGGAACTGCATTCGCTGCCGCACAGTCATTCGTGTTCTGCAAAAGCTTGGCTTCGTAATGCGGCAACACTCTGTATCTCTCTCTCTCGCAGAGCTCGGCTGCCAAATTCGAAACGTCCAGCGATTGCGCCCACACGAAAGCTGCCAGCATGGAAAGCTGTAGCTGGTTTTCACTGTCCCTTGGAACTGCATTCGCTGCCGCACAGTCATTCGTGTTCTGCAAAAGCTTGGCTTCGTAATGGGGCAACACTCTGTATCTCTCTCTCGCAGAGCCCGGCTGCCAAATTCGAAACGTCCAGCGATTGTGCCCACACGAAAACTGCCAGCACGGAAAGCTGTAGCTGGTTTTCACTGTCCCTTGGAACTGCATTTGCTGCCGCACAGTCATTCGTGTTCTGCAAAAGCTTGGCTTGGTAATGGGGCAACACTGTGTATCTCTCTCTCGCAGAGCCCGGCTGCCAAATTCGAAACGTCCAGCGATTGCGCCCACACGAAAGCTGCCAGCACGGAAAGCTGTAGCTGGTTTTCACTGTCCCTTGGAACTGCATTCGCTGCCGCACAGTCATTCGTGTTCTGCAAAAGCTTGGCTTGGTAATGGGGCAACACTCTGTATCTCTCTCTCGCAGAGCCCGGCTGCCAAATTCGAAACGTCCAGCGATTGCGCCCACACGAAAGCTGCCAGCACGGAAAGCTGTATCTGGTTTTCACTGTCCCTTGGAACTGCATTCGCTGCCGCACAGTCATTCGTGTTCTGCAAAAGCTTGGCTTCGTAATGGGGCAACACTCTGTATCTCTCTCTCGAAGAGACCGGCTGCCAAATTCGAAACGTCCAGCGATTGCGCCCACACGAAAGCTGCCAGCACGGAAAGGTGTAGCTGGTTTTCACTGTCCCTTGGAACTGCATTCGCTGCCACACAGTCATTCGTGTTCTGCAAAAGCTTGGCTTGGTAATGGGGCAACACTCTGTATCTCTCTCTCGCAGAGCCCGGCTGCCAAATTCGAAACGTCCAGCGATTGCGCCCACACGAAAGCTGCCAGCACGGAAAGCTGTAGCTGGTTTTCACTGTCCCTTGGAACTGCATTCGCTGCCACACAGTCATTCGTGTTCTGCAAAAGCTTGGCTTGGTAATGAGGCAACACTGTGTATCTCTCTCTGGCAGAGCCCGGCTGCCAAATTCGAAACGTCCAGCGATTGCGCCCACACGAAAGCTGCCAGCACGGAAAGCTGTAGCTGGTTTTCACTGTCCCTTGGAACTGCATTCGCTGCCACACAGTCATTCGTGTTCTGCAAAAGCTTGGCTTCGTAATGGGGCAACACTCTGTATCTCTCTCTGGCAGAGCCCGTCTGCCAAATTCAAAACGTCCAGCGATTGCGCCCACACGAAAGCTGCCAGCACGGAAAGCTGTAGCTGGTTTTCACTGTCCCTTGGAACTGCATTCGCTGCCGCACAGTCATTCGTGTTCTGCAAAAGCTTGGCTTCGTAATGCGTCAACACTCTGTATCTCTCTCTCGCAGAGCCCGGCTGCCAAATTCAAAACGTCCAGCGATTGCACCCACACGAAAGCTGCCAGCACAGAAAGCTGTAGCTGGTTTTCACTGTCCCTTGGAACTGCATTCGCTGCCGCACAGTCATTCGTGTTCTGCAAAAGCTTGGCTTGGTAATGGGGCAACACTGTGTATCTCTCTCTCGCAGAGCCCGGCTGCCAAATTCGAAACGTCCAGCGATTGCGCCCACACGAAAGCTGCCAGCACGGAAAGCTGTAGCTGGTTTTCACTGTCCCTTGGAACTGCATTCGCTGCCGCACAGTCATTCGTGTTCTGTAAAAGCTTGGCTTCGTAATGGGGCAACACTCTGTATCTCTCTCTCGCAGAGCCCGGCTGCCAAATTCGAAACGTCCAGCGATTGCGCCCACACGAAAGCTGCCAGCACGGAAAGCTGTAGCTGGTTTTCACTGTCCCTTGGAACTGCATTCGCTGCCGCACAGTCATTCCTGTTCTGCAAAAGCTTGGCTTGGTAATGGGGCAACACTCTGTATCTCTCTCTCGCAGAGCCCGGCTGCCAAATTCGAAACGTCCAGCGATTGCGCCCACACGAAAGCTGCCAGCATGGAAAGCTGTAGCTGGTTTTCACTGTCCCTTGGAACTGCATTCGCTGCCGCACAGTCATTCGTGTTCTGCAAAAGCTTGGCTTCCTAATGGGGCAACACTCTGTATCTCTCTCTCGCAGAGCCCGGCTGCCAAATTCGAAACGTCCAGCGATTGCGCCCACACGAAAGCTGCCAGCACGGAAAGCTGTAGCTGGTTTTCACTGTCCCTTGGAACTGCATTCGCTGCCGCACAGTCATTCGTGTTCTGCAAAAGCTTGGCTTGGTAATGGGGCAACACTGTGTATCTCTCTCTGGCAGAGCCCGGCTGCCAAATTCGAAACGTCCAGCGATTGCGCCCACACGAAAGCTGCCAGCACGGAAAGCTGTAGCTGGTTTTCACTGTCCCTTGGAACTGCATTCGCTGCCGCACAGTCATTCGTGTTCTGCAAAAGCTTGGCTTCGTAATGCGGCAACACTCTGTATCTCTCTCTCTCGCAGAGCTCGGCTGCCAAATTCGAAACGTCCAGCGATTGCGCCCACACGAAAGCTGCCAGCATGGAAAGCTGTAGCTGGTTTTCACTGTCCCTTGGAACTGCATTCGCTGCCGCACAGTCATTCGTGTTCTGCAAAAGCTTGGCTTCGTAATGGGGCAACACTCTGTATCTCTCTCTCGCAGAGCCCGGCTGCCAAATTCGAAACGTCCAGCGATTGTGCCCACACGAAAACTGCCAGCACGGAAAGCTGTAGCTGGTTTTCACTGTCCCTTGGAACTGCATTTGCTGCCGCACAGTCATTCGTGTTCTGCAAAAGCTTGGCTTGGTAATGGGGCAACACTGTGTATCTCTCTCTCGCAGAGCCCGGCTGCCAAATTCGAAACGTCCAGCGATTGCGCCCACACGAAAGCTGCCAGCACGGAAAGCTGTAGCTGGTTTTCACTGTCCCTTGGAACTGCATTCGCTGCCGCACAGTCATTCGTGTTCTGCAAAAGCTTGGCTTGGTAATGGGGCAACACTCTGTATCTCTCTCTCGCAGAGCCCGGCTGCCAAATTCGAAACGTCCAGCGATTGCGCCCACACGAAAGCTGCCAGCACGGAAAGCTGTATCTGGTTTTCACTGTCCCTTGGAACTGCATTCGCTGCCGCACAGTCATTCGTGTTCTGCAAAAGCTTGGCTTCGTAATGGGGCAACACTCTGTATCTCTCTCTCGAAGAGACCGGCTGCCAAATTCGAAACGTCCAGCGATTGCGCCCACACGAAAGCTGCCAGCACGGAAAGGTGTAGCTGGTTTTCACTGTCCCTTGGAACTGCATTCGCTGCCACACAGTCATTCGTGTTCTGCAAAAGCTTGGCTTGGTAATGGGGCAACACTCTGTATCTCTCTCTCGCAGAGCCCGGCTGCCAAATTCGAAACGTCCAGCGATTGCGCCCACACGAAAGCTGCCAGCACGGAAAGCTGTAGCTGGTTTTCACTGTCCCTTGGAACTGCATTCGCTGCCACACAGTCATTCGTGTTCTGCAAAAGCTTGGCTTGGTAATGAGGCAACACTGTGTATCTCTCTCTGGCAGAGCCCGGCTGCCAAATTCGAAACGTCCAGCGATTGCGCCCACACGAAAGCTGCCAGCACGGAAAGCTGTAGCTGGTTTTCACTGTCCCTTGGAACTGCATTCGCTGCCGCACAGTCATTCGTGTTCTGCAAAAGCTTGGCTTCGTAATGCGGCAACACTCTGTATCTCTCTCTCGCAGAGCCCGGCTGCCAAATTCGAAACGTCCAGCGATTGCGCCCACACGAAAGCTGCCAGCACGGAAAGCTGTAGCTGGTTTTCACTGTCCCTTGGAACTGCATTCGCTGCCGCACAGTCATTCGTGTTCTGCAAAAGCTTGGCTTGGTAATGGGGCAACACTGTGTATCTCTCTCTCGCAGAGCCCGGCTGCCAAATTCGAAACGTCCAGCGATTGCGCCCACACGAAAGCTGCCAGCACGGAAAGCTGTAGCTGGTTTTCACTGTCCCTTGGAACTGCATTCGCTGCCGCACAGTCATTCGTGTTCTGCAAAAGCTTGGCTTCGTAATGGGGCAACACTCTGTATCTCTCTCTCGCAGAGCCCGGCTGCCAAATTCGAAACGTCCAGCGATTGCGCCCACACGAAAGCTGCCAGCACGGAAAGCTGTAGCTGGTTTTCACTGTCCCTTGGAACTGCATTCGCTGCCGCACAGTCATTCGTGTTCTGCAAAAGCTTGGCTTGGTAATGGGGCAACACTCTGTATCTCTCTCTGGCAGAGCCCGGCTGCCAAATTCGAAACGTCCAGCGATTGCGCCCACACGAAAGCTGCCAGCATGGAAAGCTGTAGCTGGTTTTCACTGTCCCTTGGAACTGCATTCGCTGCCGCACAGTCATTCGTGTTCTGCAAAAGCTTGGCTTCGTAATGGGGCAACACTCTGTATCTCTCTGTCGCAGAGCCCGGCTGCCAAATTCGAAACGTCCAGCGATTGCGCCCACACGAAAGCTGCCAGCACGGAAAGCTGTAGCTGGTTTTCACTGTCCCTTGGAACTGCATTCGCTGCCGCACAGTCATTCGTGTTCTGCAAAAGCTTGGCTTCGTAATGGGGCAACACTCTGTATCTCTCTCTCTCGCAGAGCCCGGCTGCCAAATTCGAAACGTCCAGCGATTGCGCCCACACGAAAGCTGCCAGCACGGAAAGCTGTAGCTGGTTTTCACTGTCCCTTGGAACTGCATTCGCTGCCGCACAGTCATTCGTGTTCTGCAAAAGCTTGGCTTCGTAATGGGGCAACACTCTGTATCTCTCTCTTGCAGAGCCCGGCTGCCAAATTCGAAACGTCCAGCGATTGCGCCCACACGAAAGCTGCCAGCACGGAAAGCTGTAGCTGGTTTTCACTGTCCCTTGGAACTGCATTCGCTGCCGCACAGTCATTCGTGTTCTGCAAAAGCTTGGCTTGGTAATGGGGCAACACTGTGTATCTCTCTCTGGCAGAGCCCGGCTGCCAAATTCGAAACGTCCAGCGATTGCGCCCACACGAAAGCTGCCAGCACGGAAAGCTGTAGCTGGTTTTCACTGTCCCTTGGAACTGCATTCGCTGCCGCACAGTCATTCGTGTTCTGCAAAAGCTTGGCTTCGTAATGCGGCAACACTCTGTATCTCTCTCTCTCGCAGAGCTCGGCTGCCAAATTCGAAACGTCCAGCGATTGCGCCCACACGAAAGCTGCCAGCATGGAAAGCTGTAGCTGGTTTTCACTGTCCCTTGGAACTGCATTCGCTGCCGCACAGTCATTCGTGTTCTGCAAAAGCTTGGCTTGGTAATGGGGCAACACTCTGTATCTCTCTCTCGCAGAGCCCGGCTGCCAAATTCGAAACGTCCAGCGATTGCGCCCACACGAAAGCTGCCAGCACGGAAAGCTGTAGCTGGTTTTCACTGTCCCTTGGAACTGCATTCGCTGCCGCACAGTCATTCGTGTTCTGCAAAAGCTTGGCTTCGTAATGGGGCAACACTCTGTATCTCTCTCTCGAAGAGACCGGCTGCCAAATTCGAAACGTCCAGCGATTGCGCCCACACGAAAGCTGCCAGCACGGAAAGGTGTAGCTGGTTTTCACTGTCCCTTGGAACTGCATTCGCTGCCACACAGTCATTCGTGTTCTGCAAAAGCTTGGCTTGGTAATGGGGCAACACTCTGTATCTCTCTCTCGCAGAGCCCGGCTGCCAAATTCGAAACGTCCAGCGATTGCGCCCACACGAAAGCTGCCAGCACGGAAAGCTGTAGCTGGTTTTCACTGTCCCTTGGAACTGCATTCGCTGCCACACAGTCATTCGTGTTCTGCAAAAGCTTGGCTTGGTAATGAGGCAACACTGTGTATCTCTCTCTGGCAGAGCCCGGCTGCCAAATTCGAAACGTCCAGCGATTGCGCCCACACGAAAGCTGCCAGCACGGAAAGCTGTAGCTGGTTTTCACTGTCCCTTGGAACTGCATTCGCTGCCGCACAGTCATTCGTGTTCTGCAAAAGCTTGGCTTCGTAATGCGGCAACACTCTGTATCTCTCTCTCGCAGAGCCCGGCTGCCAAATTCGAAACGTCCAGCGATTGCGCCCACACGAAAGCTGCCAGCACGGAAAGGTGTAGCTGGTTTTCACTGTCCCTTGGAACTGCATTCGCTGCCGCACAGTCATTCGTGTTCTGCAAAAGCTTGGCTTGGTAATGGGGCAACACTCTGTATCTCTCTCTCGCAGAGCCCGGCTGCCAAATTCGAAACGTCCAGCGATTGCGCCCACACGAAAGCTGCCAGCACGGAAAGCTGTAGCTGGTTTTCACTGTCCCTTGGAACTGCATTCGCTGCCGCACAGTCATTCGTGTTCTGCAAAAGCTTGGCTTCGTAATGGGGCAACACTCTGTATCTCTCTCTCGCAGAGCCCGGCTGCCAAATTCGAAACGTCCAGCGATTGCGCCCACACGAAAGCTGCCAGCACGGAAAGCTGTAGCTGGTTTTCACTGTCCCTTGGAACTGCATTCGCTGCCGCACAGTCATTCGTGTTCTGCAAAAGCTTGGCTTGGTAATGGGGCAACACTCTGTATCTCTCTCTGGCAGAGCCCGGCTGCCAAATTCGAAACGTCCAGCGATTGCGCCCACACGAAAGCTGCCAGCATGGAAAGCTGTAGCTGGTTTTCACTGTCCCTTGGAACTGCATTCGCTGCCGCACAGTCATTCGTGTTCTGCAAAAGCTTGGCTTCGTAATGGGGCAACACTCTGTATCTCTCTCTCGCAGAGCCCGGCTGCCAAATTCGAAACGTCCAGCGATTGCGCCCACACGAAAGCTGCCAGCACGGAAAGCTGTAGCTGGTTTTCACTGTCCCTTGGAACTGCATTCGCTGCCGCACAGTCATTCGTGTTCTGCAAAAGCTTGGCTTCGTAATGGGGCAACACTCTGTATCTCTCTCTCTCGCAGAGCCCGGCTGCCAAATTCGAAACGTCCAGCGATTGCGCCCACACGAAAGCTGCCAGCACGGAAAGCTGTAGCTGGTTTTCACTGTCCCTTGGAACTGCATTCGCTGCCGCACAGTCATTCGTGTTCTGCAAAAGCTTGGCTTCGTAATGCGGCAACACTTGTATCTCTCTCTCTCGCAGAGCTCGGCTGCCAAATTCGAAACGTCCAGCGATTGCGCCCACACGAAAGCTGCCAGCATGGAAAGCTGTAGCTGGTTTTCACTGTCCCTTGGAACTGCATTCGCTGCCGCACAGTCATTCGTGTTCTGCAAAAGCTTGGCTTCGTAATGGGGCAACACTCTGTATCTCTCTCTCGCAGAGCCCGGCTGCCAAATTCGAAACGTCCAGCGATTGTGCCGATACGAAAACTGCCAGCACGGAAAGCTGTAGCTGGTTTTCACTGTCCCTTGGAACTGCATTTGCTGCCGCACAGTCATTCGTGTTCTGCAAAAGCTTGGCTTGGTAATGGGGCAACACTGTGTCTCTCTCTCTCGCAGAGCCCGGCTGCCAAATTCGAAACGTCCAGCGATTGCGCCCACACGAAAGCTGCCAGCACGGAAAGCTGTAGCTGGTTTTCACTGTCCCTTGGAACTGCATTCGCTGCCGCACAGTCATTCGTGTTCTGCAAAAGCTTGGCTTCGTAATGGGGCAACACTCTGTATCTCTCTCTCGAAGAGACCGGCTGCCAAATTCGAAACGTCCAGCGATTGCGCCCACACGAAAGCTGCCAGCACGGAAAGGTGTAGCTGGTTTTCACTGTCCCTTGGAACTGCATTCGCTGCCACACAGTCATTCGTGTTCTGCAAAAGCTTGGCTTGGTAATGGGGCAACACTCTGTATCTCTCTCTCGCAGAGCCCGGCTGCCAAATTCGAAACGTCCAGCGATTGCGCCCACACGAAAGCTGCCAGCACGGAAAGCTGTAGCTGGTTTTCACTGTCCCTTGGAACTGCATTCGCTGCCACACAGTCATTCGTGTTCTGCAAAAGCTTGGCTTGGTAATGAGGCAACACTGTGTATCTCTCTCTGGCAGAGCCCGGCTGCCAAATTCGAAACGTCCAGCGATTGCGCCCACACGAAAGCTGCCAGCACGGAAAGCTGTAGCTGGTTTTCACTGTCCCTTGGAACTGCATTCGCTGCCGCACAGTCATTCGTGTTCTGCAAAAGCTTGGCTTCGTAATGCGGCAACACTCTGTATCTCTCTCTCGCAGAGCCCGGCTGCCAAATTCGAAACGTCCAGCGATTGCGCCCACACGAAAGCTGCCAGCACGGAAAGGTGTAGCTGGTTTTCACTGTCCCTTGGAACTGCATTCGCTGCCGCACAGTCATTCGTGTTCTGCAAAAGCTTGGCTTGGTAATGGGGCAACACTGTGTATCTCTCTCTCGCAGAGCCCGGCTGCCAAATTCGAAACGTCCAGCGATTGCGCCCACACGAAAGCTGCCAGCACGGAAAGCTGTAGCTGGTTTTCACTGTCCCTTGGAACTGCATTCGCTGCCGCACAGTCATTCGTGTTCTGCAAAAGCTTGGCTTCGTAATGGGGCAACACTCTGTATCTCTCTCTCGCAGAGCCCGGCTGCCAAATTCGAAACGTCCAGCGATTGCGCCCACACGAAAGCTGCCAGCACGGAAAGCTGTAGCTGGTTTTCACTGTCCCTTGGAACTGCATTCGCTGCCGCACAGTCATTCGTGTTCTGCAAAAGCTTGGCTTGGTAATGGGGCAACACTGTGTATCTCTCTCTGGCAGAGCCCGGCTGCCAAATTCGAAACGTCCAGCGATTGCGCCCACACGAAAGCTGCCAGCATGGAAAGCTGTAGCTGGTTTTCACTGTCCCTTGGAACTGCATTCGCTGCCGCACAGTCATTCGTGTTCTGCAAAAGCTTGGCTTCGTAATGGGGCAACACTCTGTATCTCTCTCTCGCAGAGCCCGGCTGCCAAATTCGAAACGTCCAGCGATTGCGCCCACACGAAAGCTGCCAGCACGGAAAGCTGTAGCTGGTTTTCACTGTCCCTTGGAACTGCATTCGCTGCCGCACAGTCATTCGTGTTCTGCAAAAGCTTGGCTTCGTAATGGGGCAACACTCTGTATCTCTCTCTCTCGCAGAGCCCGGCTGCCAAATTCGAAACGTCCAGCGATTGCGCCCACACGAAAGCTGCCAGCACGGAAAGCTGTAGCTGGTTTTCACTGTCCCTTGGAACTGCATTCGCTGCCGCACAGTCATTCGTGTTCTGCAAAAGCTTGGCTTCGTAATGCGGCAACACTTGTATCTCTCTCTCTCGCAGAGCTCGGCTGCCAAATTCGAAACGTCCAGCGATTGCGCCCACACGAAAGCTGCCAGCATGGAAAGCTGTAGCTGGTTTTCACTGTCCCTTGGAACTGCATTCGCTGCCGCACAGTCATTCGTGTTCTGCAAAAGCTTGGCTTCGTAATGGGGCAACACTCTGTATCTCTCTCTCGCAGAGCCCGGCTGCCAAATTCGAAACGTCCAGCGATTGTGCCGATACGAAAACTGCCAGCACGGAAAGCTGTAGCTGGTTTTCACTGTCCCTTGGAACTGCATTTGCTGCCGCACAGTCATTCGTGTTCTGCAAAAGCTTGGCTTGGTAATGGGGCAACACTGTGTCTCTCTCTCTCGCAGAGCCCGGCTGCCAAATTCGAAACGTCCAGCGATTGCGCCCACACGAAAGCTGCCAGCACGGAAAGCTGTAGCTGGTTTTCACTGTCCCTTGGAACTGCATTCGCTGCCGCACAGTCATTCGTGTTCTGCAAAAGCTTGGCTTGGTAATGGGGCAACACTCTGTATCTCTCTCTCGCAGAGCCCGGCTGCCAAATTCGAAACGTCCAGCGATTGCGCCCACACGAAAGCTGCCAGCACGGAAAGCTGTAGCTGGTTTTCACTGTCCCTTGGAACTGCATTCGCTGCCGCACAGTCATTCGTGTTCTGCAAAAGCTTGGCTTCGTAATGGGGCAACACTCTGTATCTCTCTCTCGAAGAGACCGGCTGCCAAATTCGAAACGTCCAGCGATTGCGCCCACACGAAAGCTGCCAGCACGGAAAGGTGTAGCTGGTTTTCACTGTCCCTTGGAACTGCATTCGCTGCCACACAGTCATTCGTGTTCTGCAAAAGCTTGGCTTGGTAATGGGGCAACACTCTGTATCTCTCTCTCGCAGAGCCCGGCTGCCAAATTCGAAACGTCCAGCGATTGCGCCCACATGAAAGCTGCCAGCACGGAAAGCTGTAGCTGGTTTTCACTGTGCCTTGGAACTGCATTCGCTGCCACACAGTCATTCGTGTTCTGCAAAAGCTTGGCTTGGTAATGAGGCAACACTGTGTATCTCTCTCTGGCAGAGCCCGGCTGCCAAATTCGAAACGTCCAGCGATTGCGCCCACACGAAAGCTGCCAGCACGGAAAGCTGTAGCTGGTTTTCACTGTCCCTTGGAACTGCATTCGCTGCCGCACAGTCATTCGTGTTCTGCAAAAGCTTGGCTTCGTAATGCGGCAACACTCTGTATCTCTCTCTCGCAGAGCCCGGCTGCCAAATTCGAAACGTCCAGCGATTGCGCCCACACGAAAGCTGCCAGCACGGAAAGCTGTAGCTGGTTTTCACTGTCCCTTGGAACTGCATTCGCTGCCGCACAGTCATTCGTGTTCTGCAAAAGCTTGGCTTGGTAATGGGGCAACACTCTGTATCTCTCTCTCGCAGAGCCCGGCTGCCAAATTCGAAACGTCCAGCGATTGCGCCCACACGAAAGCTGCCAGCACGGAAAGCTGTAGCTGGTTTTCACTGTCCCTTGGAACTGCATTCGCTGCCGCACAGTCATTCGTGTTCTGCAAAAGCTTGGCTTCGTAATGGGGCAACACTCTGTATCTCTCTCTCTCGCAGAGCCCGGCTGCCAAATTCGAAACGTCCAGCGATTGCGCCCACACGAAAGCTGCCAGCACGGAAAGCTGTAGCTGGTTTTCACTGTCCCTTGGAACTGCATTCGCTGCCGCACAGTCATTCGTGTTCTGCAAAAGCTTGGCTTGGTAATGGGGCAACACTCTGTATCTCTCTCTCGCAGAGCCCGGCTGCCAAATTCGAAACGTCCAGCGATTGCGCCCACACGAAAGCTGCCAGCACGGAAAGCTGTAGCTGGTTTTCACTGTCCCTTGGAACTGCATTCGCTGCCGCACAGTCATTCGTGTTCTGCAAAAGCTTGGCTTGGTAATGGGGCATCACTCTGTATCTCTCTCTGGCAGAGCCCGGCTGCCAAATTCGAAACGTCCAGCGATTGCGCCCACACGAAAGCTGCCAGCATGGAAAGCTGTAGCTGGTTTTCACTGTCCCTTGGAACTGCATTCGCTGCCGCACAGTCATTCGTGTTCTGCAAAAGCTTGGCTTCGTAATGCGGCAACACTTGTATCTCTCTCTCTCGCAGAGCTCGGCTGCCAAATTCGAAACGTCCAGCGATTGCGCCCACACGAAAGCTGCCAGCATGGAAAGCTGTACCTGGTTTTCACTGTCCCTTGGAACTGCATTCGCTGCCGCACAGTCATTCGTGTTCTGCAAAAGCTTGGCTTCGTAATGGGGCAACACTCTGTATCTCTCTCTCGCAGAGCCCGGCTGCCAAATTCGAAACGTCCAGCGATTGTGCCGATACGAAAACTGCCAGCACGGAAAGCTGTAGCTGGTTTTCACTGTCCCTTGGAACTGCATTTGCTGCCGCACAGTCATTCGTGTTCTGCAAAAGCTTGGCTTGGTAATGGGGCAACACTGTGTCTCTCTCTCTCGCAGAGCCCGGCTGCCAAATTCGAAACGTCCAGCGATTGCGCCCACACGAAAGCTGCCAGCACGGAAAGCTGTAGCTGGTTTTCACTGTCCCTTGGAACTGCATTCGCTGCCGCACAGTCATTCGTGTTCTGCAAAAGCTTGGCTTGGTAATGGGGCAACACTCTGTATCTCTCTCTCGCAGAGCCCGGCTGCCAAATTCGAAACGTCCAGCGATTGCGCCCACACGAAAGCTGCCAGCACGGAAAGCTGTAGCTGGTTTTCACTGTCCCTTGGAACTGCATTCGCTGCCGCACAGTCATTCGTGTTCTGCAAAAGCTTGGCTTCGTAATGGGGCAACACTCTGTATCTCTCTCTCGAAGAGACCGGCTGCCAAATTCGAAACGTCCAGCGATTGCGCCCACACGAAAGCTGCCAGCACGGAAAGGTGTAGCTGGTTTTCACTGTCCCTTGGAACTGCATTCGCTGCCACACAGTCATTCGTGTTCTGCAAAAGCTTGGCTTGGTAATGGGGCAACACTCTGTATCTCTCTCTCGCAGAGCCCGGCTGCCAAATTCGAAACGTCCAGCGATTGCGCCCACATGAAAGCTGCCAGCACGGAAAGCTGTAGCTGGTTTTCACTGTGCCTTGGAACTGCATTCGCTGCCACACAGTCATTCGTGTTCTGCAAAAGCTTGGCTTGGTAATGAGGCAACACTGTGTATCTCTCTCTGGCAGAGCCCGGCTGCCAAATTCGAAACGTCCAGCGATTGCGCCCACACGAAAGCTGCCAGCACGGAAAGCTGTAGCTGGTTTTCACTGTCCCTTGGAACTGCATTCGCTGCCGCACAGTCATTCGTGTTCTGCAAAAGCTTGGCTTCGTAATGCGGCAACACTCTGTATCTCTCTCTCGCAGAGCCCGGCTGCCAAATTCGAAACGTCCAGCGATTGCGCCCACACGAAAGCTGCCAGCACGGAAAGCTGTAGCTGGTTTTCACTGTCCCTTGGAACTGCATTCGCTGCCGCACAGTCATTCGTGTTCTGCAAAAGCTTGGCTTGGTAATGGGGCAACACTCTGTATCTCTCTCTCGCAGAGCCCGGCTGCCAAATTCGAAACGTCCAGCGATTGCGCCCACACGAAAGCTGCCAGCACGGAAAGCTGTAGCTGGTTTTCACTGTCCCTTGGAACTGCATTCGCTGCCGCACAGTCATTCGTGTTCTGCAAAAGCTTGGCTTCGTAATGGGGCAACACTCTGTATCTCTCTCTCTCGCAGAGCCCGGCTGCCAAATTCGAAACGTCCAGCGATTGCGCCCACACGAAAGCTGCCAGCACGGAAAGCTGTAGCTGGTTTTCACTGTCCCTTGGAACTGCATTCGCTGCCGCACAGTCATTCGTGTTCTGCAAAAGCTTGGCTTGGTAATGGGGCAACACTCTGTATCTCTCTCTCGCAGAGCCCGGCTGCCAAATTCGAAACGTCCAGCGATTGCGCCCACACGAAAGCTGCCAGCACGGAAAGCTGTAGCTGGTTTTCACTGTCCCTTGGAACTGCATTCGCTGCCGCACAGTCATTCGTGTTCTGCAAAAGCTTGGCTTGGTAATGGGGCATCACTCTGTATCTCTCTCTGGCAGAGCCCGGCTGCCAAATTCGAAACGTCCAGCGATTGCGCCCACACGAAAGCTGCCAGCATGGAAAGCTGTAGCTGGTTTTCACTGTCCCTTGGAACTGCATTCGCTGCCACACAGTCATTCGTGTTCTGCAAAAGCTTGGCTTCGTAATGGGGCAACACTCTGTATCTCTCTCTCGCAGAGCCCGGCTGCCAAATTCAAAACGTCCAGCGATTGCGCCCACACGAAAGCTGCCAGCACGGAAAGCTGTAGCTGGTTTTCACTGTCCCTTGGAACTGCATTCGCTGCCGCACAGTCATTCGTGTTCTGCAAAAGCTTGGCTTGGTAATGGGGCAACACTGTGTATCTCTCTCTGGCAGAGCCCGGCTGCCAAATTCGAAACGTCCAGCGATTGCGCCCACACGAAAGCTGCCAGCACGGAAAGCTGTAGCTGGTTTTCACTGTCCCTTGGAACTGCATTCGCTGCCGCACAGTCATTCGTGTTCTGCAAAAGCTTGGCTTCGTAATGGGGCAACACTCTGTATCTCTCTCTCGCAGAGCCCGGCTGCCAAATTCGAAACGTCCAGCGATTGCGCCCACACGAAAGCTGCCAGCACGGAAAGCTGTAGCTGGTTTTCACTGTCCCTTGGAACTGCATTCGCTGCCGCACAGTCATTCGTGTTCTGCAAAAGCTTGGCTTCGTAATGGGGCAACACTGTGTATCTCTCTCTCGCAGAGCCCGGCTGCCAAATTCGAAACGTCCAGCGATTGCGCCCACACGAAAGCTGCCAGCACGGAAAGCAGTAGCTGGTTTTCACTGTCCCTTGGAACTGCATTCGCTGCCACACAGTCATTCGTGTTCTGCAAAAGCTTGGCTTCGTAATGCGGCAACACTCTGTATCTCTCTCTGGCAGAGCCCGGCTGCCAAATTCGAAACGTCCAGCGATTGCGCCCACAAGAAAGCTGCCAGCACGGAATGCTGTAGCTGGTTTTCACTGTCCCTTGGAACTGCATTCGCTGCCACACAGTCATTCGTGTTCTGCAAAAGCTTGGCTTGGTAATGAGGCAACACTGTGTATCTCTCTCTGGCAGAGCCCGGCTGCCAAATTCGAAACGTCCAGCGATTGCGCCCACACGAAAGCTGCCAGCAAGGAAAGCTGTAGCTGGTTTTCACTGTCCCTTGGAACTGCATTCGCTGCCACACAGTCATTCGTGTTCTGCAAAAGCTTGGCTTCGTAATGGGGCAACACTCTGTATCTCTCTCTGGCAGAGCCCGTCTGCCAAATTCAAAACGTCCAGCGATTGCGCCCACACGAAAGCTGCCAGCACGGAAAGCTGTAGCTGGTTTTCACTGTCCCTTGGAACTGCATTCGCTGCCGCACAGTCATTCGTGTTCTGCAAAAGCTTGGCTTCGTAATGCGTCAACACTCTGTATCTCTCTCTCGCAGAGCCCGGCTGCCAAATTCAAAACGTCCAGCGATTGCGCCCACACGAAAGCTGCCAGCACAGAAAGCTGTAGCTGGTTTTCACTGTCCCTTGGAACTGCATTCGCTGCCGCACAGTCATTCGTGTTCTGCAAAAGCTTGGCTTGGTAATGGGGCAACACTGTGTATCTCTCTCTCGCAGAGCCCGGCTGCCAAATTCGAAACGTCCAGCGATTGCGCCCACACGAAAGCTGCCAGCACGGAAAGCTGTAGCTGGTTTTCACTGTCCCTTGGAACTGCATTCGCTGCCGCACAGTCATTCGTGTTCTGCAAAAGCTTGGCTTCGTAATGGGGCAACACTCTGTATCTCTCTCTCTCGCAGAGCCCGGCTGCCAAATTCAAAACGTCCAGCGATTGCGCCCACACGAAAGCTGCCAGCACGGAAAGCTGTAGCTGGTTTTCACTGTCCCTTGGAACTGCATTCGCTGCCGCACAGTCATTCGTGTTCTGCAAAAGCTTGGCTTCGTAATGGGGCAACACTCTGTATCTCTCTCTCGCAGAGCCCGGCTGCCAAATTCGAAACGTCCAGCGATTGCGCCCACACGAAAGCTGCCAGCACGGAAAGCTGTAGCTGGTTTTCACTGTCCCTTGGAACTGCATTCGCTGCCGCACAGTCATTCGTGTTCTGCAAAAGCTTGGCTTGGTAATGGGGCAACACTGTGTATCTCTCTCTGGCAGAGCCCGGCTGCCAAATTCGAAACGTCCAGCGATTGCGCCCACACGAAAGCTGCCAGCACGGAAAGCTGTAGCTGGTTTTCACTGTCCCTTGGAACTGCATTCGCTGCCGCACAGTCATTCGTGTTCTGCAAAAGCTTGGCTTCGTAATGGGGCAACACTCTGTATCTCTCTCTCGCAGAGCCCGGCTGCCAAATTCGAAACGTCCAGCGATTGCGCCCACACGAAAGCTGCCAGCACGGAAAGCTGTAGCTGGTTTTCACTGTCCCTTGGAACTGCATTCGCTGCCGCACAGTCATTCGTGTTCTGCAAAAGCTTGGCTTCGTAATGGGGCAACACTGTGTATCTCTCTCTCGCAGAGCCCGGCTGCCAAATTCGAAACGTCCAGCGATTGCGCCCACACGAAAGCTGCCAGCACGGAAAGCAGTAGCTGGTTTTCACTGTCCCTTGGAACTGCATTCGCTGCCACACAGTCATTCGTGTTCTGCAAAAGCTTGGCTTCGTAATGCGGCAACACTCTGTATCTCTCTCTGGCAGAGCCCGGCTGCCAAATTCGAAACGTCCAGCGATTGCGCCCACAAGAAAGCTGCCAGCACGGAAAGCTGTAGCTGGTTTTCACTGTCCCTTGGAACTGCATTCGCTGCCACACAGTCATTCGTGTTCTGCAAAAGCTTGGCTTGGTAATGAGGCAACACTGTGTATCTCTCTCTGGCAGAGCCCGGCTGCCAAATTCGAAACGTCCAGCGATTGCGCCCACACGAAAGCTGCCAGCAAGGAAAGCTGTAGCTGGTTTTCACTGTCCCTTGGAACTGCATTCGCTGCCACACAGTCATTCGTGTTCTGCAAAAGCTTGGCTTCGTAATGGGGCAACACTCTGTATCTCTCTCTGGCAGAGCCCGTCTGCCAAATTCAAAACGTCCAGCGATTGCGCCCACACGAAAGCTGCCAGCACGGAAAGCTGTAGCTGGTTTTCACTGTCCCTTGGAACTGCATTCGCTGCCGCACAGTCATTCGTGTTCTGCAAAAGCTTGGCTTCGTAATGCGTCAACACTCTGTATCTCTCTCTCGCAGAGCCCGGCTGCCAAATTCAAAACGTCCAGCGATTGCGCCCACACGAAAGCTGCCAGCACAGAAAGCTGTAGCTGGTTTTCACTGTCCCTTGGAACTGCATTCGCTGCCGCACAGTCATTCGTGTTCTGCAAAAGCTTGGCTTGGTAATGGGGCAACACTGTGTATCTCTCTCTCGCAGAGCCCGGCTGCCAAATTCGAAACGTCCAGCGATTGCGCCCACACGAAAGCTGCCAGCACGGAAAGCTGTAGCTGGTTTTCACTGTCCCTTGGAACTGCATTCGCTGCCGCACAGTCATTCGTGTTCTGCAAAAGCTTGGCTTGGTAATGGGGCAACACTCTGTATCTCTCTCTCTCGCAGAGCCCGGCTGCCAAATTCAAAACGTCCAGCGATTGCGCCCACACGAAAGCTGCCAGCACGGAAAGCTGTAGCTGGTTTTCACTGTCCCTTGGAACTGCATTCGCTGCCGCACAGTCATTCGTGTTCTGCAAAAGCTTGGCTTCGTAATGGGGCAACACTCTGTATCTCTCTCTCGCAGAGCCCGGCTGCCAAATTCGAAACGTCCAGTGATTGCGCCCACACGAAAGCTGCCAGCATGGAAAGCTGTAGCTGGTTTTCACTGTCCCTTGGAACTGCATTCGCTGCCGCACAGTCATTCGTGTTCTGCAAAAGCTTGGCTTCGTAATGGGGCAACACTCTGTATCTCTCTCTGGCAGAGCCCGTCTGCCAAATTCAAAACGTCCAGCGATTGCGCCCACACGAAAGCTGCCAGCACGGAAAGCTGTAGCTGGTTTTCACTGTCCCTTGGAACTGCATTCGCTGCCGCACAGTCATTCGTGTTCTGCAAAAGCTTGGCTTCGTAATGCGTCAACACTCTGTATCTCTCTCTCGCAGAGCCCGGCTGCCAAATTCAAAACGTCCAGCGATTGCGCCCACACGAAAGCTGCCAGCACAGAAAGCTGTAGCTGGTTTTCACTGTCCCTTGGAACTGCATTCGCTGCCGCACAGTCATTCGTGTTCTGCAAAAGCTTGGCTTGGTAATGGGGCAACACTGTGTATCTCTCTCTCGCAGAGCCCGGCTGCCAAATTCGAAACGTCCAGCGATTGCGCCCACACGAAAGCTGCCAGCACGGAAAGCTGTAGCTGGTTTTCACTGTCCCTTGGAACTGCATTCGCTGCCGCACAGTCATTCGTGTTCTGCAAAAGCTTGGCTTCGTAATGGGGCAACACTCTGTATCTCTCTCTCTCGCAGAGCCCGGCTGCCAAATTCGAAACGTCCAGCGATTGCGCCCACACGAAAGCTGCCAGCACGGAAAGCTGTAGCTGGTTTTCACTGTCCCTTGGAACTGCATTCGCTGCCGCACAGTCATTCGTGTTCTGCAAAAGCTTGGCTTCGTAATGGGGCAACACTCTGTATCTCTCTCTCGCAGAGCCCGGCTGCCAAATTCGAAACGTCCAGCGATTGCGCCCACACGAAAGCTGCCAGCACGGAAAGCTGTAGCTGGTTTTCACTGTCCCTTGGAACTGCATTCGCTGCCGCACAGTCATTCGTGTTCTGCAAAAGATTGGCTTGGTAATGGGGCAACACTGTGTATCTCTGTCTGGCAGAGCCCGGCTGCCAAATTCGAAACGTCCAGCGATTGCGCCCACACGAAAGCTGCCAGCATGGAAAGCTGTAGCTGGTTTTCACTGTCCCTTGGAACTGCATTCGCTGCCACACAGTCATTCGTGTTCTGCAAAAGCTTGACTTCGTAATGGGGCAACACTCTGTATCTCTCTCTCGCAGAGCCCGGCTGCCAAATTCAAAACGTCCAGCGATTGCGCCCACACGAAAGCTGCCAGCATGGAAAGCTGTAGCTGGTTTTCACTGTCCCTTGGAACTGCATTCGCTGCCACACAGTCATTCATGTTCTGCAAAAGCTTGGCTTGGTAATGGGGCAACACTGTGTATCTCTCTCTCGCAGAGCCCGGCTGCCAAATTCAAAACGTCCAGCGATTGCGCCCACACGAAAGCTGCCAGCACGGAAAGCTGTAGCTGGTTTTCACTGTCCCTTGGAACTGCATTCGCTGCCGCACAGTCATTCGTGTTCTGCAAAAGCTTGGCTTGGTAATGGGGCAACACTGTGTATCTCTCTCTGGCAGAGCCCGGCTGCCAAATTCGAAACGTCCAGCGATTGCGCCCACACGAAAGCTGCCAGCACGGAAAGCTGTAGCTGGTTTTCACTGTCCCTTGGAACTGCATTCGCTGCCGCACAGTCATTCGTGTTCTGCAAAAGCTTGGCTTCGTAATGGGGCAACACTCTGTATCTCTCTCTCGCAGAGCCCGGCTGCCAAATTCGAAACGTCCAGCGATTGCGCCCACACGAAAGCTGCCAGCACGGAAAGCTGTAGCTGGTTTTCACTGTCCCTTGGAACTGCATTCGCTGCCGCACAGTCATTCGTGTTCTGCAAAAGCTTGGCTTCGTAATGGGGCAACACTGTGTATCTCTCTCTCGCAGAGACCGGCTGCCAAATTCGAAACGTCCAGCGATTGCGCCCACAAGAAAGCTGCCAGCACGGAAAGCTGTAGCTGGTTTTCACTGTCCCTTGGAACTGCATTCGCTGCCACACAGTCATTCGTGTTCTGCAAAAGCTTGGCTTGGTAATGAGGCAACACTGTGTATCTCTCTCTGGCAGAGCCCGGCTGCCAAATTCGAAACGTCCAGCGATTGCGCCCACACGAAAGCTGCCAGCAAGGAAAGCTGTAGCTGGTTTTCACTGTCCCTTGGAACTGCATTCGCTGCCACACAGTCATTCGTGTTCTGCAAAAGCTTGGCTTCGTAATGGGGCAACACTCTGTATCTCTCTCTGGCAGAGCCCGTCTGCCAAATTCAAAACGTCCAGCGATTGCGCCCACACGAAAGCTGCCAGCACGGAAAGCTGTAGCTGGTTTTCACTGTCCCTTGGAACTGCATTCGCTGCCGCACAGTCATTCGTGTTCTGCAAAAGCTTGGCTTCGTAATGCGTCAACACTCTGTATCTCTCTCTCGCAGAGCCCGGCTGCCAAATTCAAAACGTCCAGCGATTGCGCCCACACGAAAGCTGCCAGCACAGAAAGCTGTAGCTGGTTTTCACTGTCCCTTGGAACTGCATTCGCTGCCGCACAGTCATTCGTGTTCTGCAAAAGCTTGGCTTGGTAATGGGGCAACACTGTGTATCTCTCTCTCGCAGAGCCCGGCTGCCAAATTCGAAACGTCCAGCGATTGCGCCCACACGAAAGCTGCCAGCACGGAAAGCTGTAGCTGGTTTTCACTGTCCCTTGGAACTGCATTCGCTGCCGCACAGTCATTCGTGTTCTGCAAAAGCTTGGCTTCGTAATGGGGCAACACTCTGTATCTCTCTCTCTCGCAGAGCCCGGCTGCCAAATTCAAAACGTCCAGCGATTGCGCCCACACGAAAGCTGCCAGCACGGAAAGCTGTAGCTGGTTTTCACTGTCCCTTGGAACTGCATTCGCTGCCGCACAGTCATTCGTGTTCTGCAAAAGCTTGGCTTCGTAATGGGGCAACACTCTGTATCTCTCTCTCGCAGAGCCCGGCTGCCAAATTCGAAACGTCCAGCGATTGCGCCCACACGAAAGCTGCCAGCATGGAAAGCTGTAGCTGGTTTTCACTGTCCCTTGGAACTGCATTCGCTGCCGCACAGTCATTCGTGTTCTGCAAAAGCTTGGCTTCGTAATGGGGCAACACTCTGTATCTCTCTCTCGCAGAGCCCGGCTGCCAAATTCGAAACGTCCAGCGATTGCGCCCACACGAAAACTGCCAGCACGGAAAGCTGTAGCTGGTTTTCACTGTCCCTTGGAACTGCATTTGCTGCCGCACAGTCATTCGTGTTCTGCAAAAGCTTGGCTTGGTAATGGGGCAACACTGTGTATCTCTCTCTGGCAGAGCCCGGCTGCCAAATTCGAAACGTCCAGCGATTGCGCCCACACGAAAGCTGCCAGCACGGAAAGCTGTAGCTGGTTTTCACTGTCCCTTGGAACTGCATTCGCTGCCGCACAGTCATTCGTGTTCTGCAAATCTTGGCTTCGTAATGGGGCAACACTCTGTATCTCTCTCTGGCAGAGCCCGGCTGCCAAATTCGAAACGTCCAGCGATTGCGCCCACACGAAAGCTGCCAGCACGGAAAGGTGTAGCTGGTTTTCACTGTCCCTTGGAACTGCATTCGCTGCCACACAGTCATTCGTGTTCTGCAAAAGCTTGGCTTGGTAATGGGGCAACACTCTGTATCTCTCTCTCGCAGAGCCCGGCTGCCAAATTCGAAACGTCCAGCGATTGCGCCCACACGAAAGCTGCCAGCACGGAAAGCTGTAGCTGGTTTTCACTGTCCCTTGGAACTGCATTCGCTGCCACACAGTCATTCGTGTTCTGCAAAAGCTTGGCTTGGTAATGAGGCAACACTGTGTATCTCTCTCTGGCAGAGCCCGGCTGCCAAATTCGAAACGTCCAGCGATTGCGCCCACACGAAAGCTGCCAGCACGGAAAGCTGTAGCTGGTTTTCACTGTCCCTTGGAACTGCATTCGCTGCCGCACAGTCATTCGTGTTCTGCAAAAGCTTGGCTTCGTAATGCGGCAACACTCTGTATCTCTCTCTCGCAGAGCCCGGCTGCCAAATTCGAAACGTCCAGCGATTGCGCCCACACGAAAGCTGCCAGCACGGAAAGCTGTAGCTGGTTTTCACTGTCCCTTGGAACTGCATTCGCTGCCGCACAGTCATTCGTGTTCTGCAAAAGCTTGGCTTGGTAATGGGGCAACACTGTGTATCTCTCTCTCGCAGAGCCCGGCTGCCAAATTCGAAACGTCCAGCGATTGCGCCCACACGAAAGCTGCCAGCACGGAAAGCTGTAGCTGGTTTTCACTGTCCCTTGGAACTGCATTCGCTGCCGCACAGTCATTCGTGTTCTGCAAAAGCTTGGCTTCGTAATGGGGCAACACTCTGTATCTCTCTCTCGCAGAGCCCGGCTGCCAAATTCGAAACGTCCAGCGATTGCGCCCACACGAAAGCTGCCAGCACGGAAAGCTGTAGCTGGTTTTCACTGTCCCTTGGAACTGCATTCGCTGCCGCACAGTCATTCGTGTTCTGCAAAAGCTTGGCTTGGTAATGGGGCAACACTCTGTATCTCTCTCTCGCAGAGCCCGGCTGCCAAATTCGAAACGTCCAGCGATTGCGCCCACACGAAAGCTGCCAGCATGGAAAGCTGTAGCTGGTTTTCACTGTCCCTTGGAACTGCATTCACTGCCGCACAGTCATTCGTGTTCTGCAAAAGCTTGGCTTCGTAATGGGGCAACACTCTGTATCTCTCTCTCGCAGAGCCCGGCTGCCAAATTCGAAACGTCCAGCGATTGCGCCCACACGAAAGCTGCCAGCACGGAAAGCTGTAGCTGGTTTTCACTGTCCCTTGGAACTGCATTCGCTGCCGCACAGTCATTCGTGTTCTGCAAAAGCTTGGCTTCGTAATGGGGCAACACTCTGTATCTCTCTCTCTCGCAGAGCCCGGCTGCCAAATTCGAAACGTCCAGCGATTGCGCCCACACGAAAGCTGCCAGCACGGAAAGCTGTAGCTGGTTTTCACTGTCCCTTGGAACTGCATTCGCTGCCGCACAGTCATTCGTGTTCTGCAAAAGCTTGGCTTCGTAATGCGGCAACACTCTGTATCTCTCTCTCTCGCAGAGCTCGGCTGCCAAATTCGAAACGTCCAGCGATTGCGCCCACACGAAAGCTGCCAGCACGGAAAGCTGTAGCTGGTTTTCACTGTCCCTTGGAACTGCATTCGCTGCCGCACAGTCATTCGTGTTCTGCAAAAGCTTGGCTTGGTAATGGGGCAACACTCTGTATCTCTCTCTCGCAGAGCCCGGCTGCCAAATTCGAAACGTCCAGCGATTGCGCCCACACGAAAGCTGCCAGCACGGAAAGCTGTAGCTGGTTTTCACTGTCCCTTGGAACTGCATTCGCTGCCGCACAGTCATTCGTGTTCTGCAAAAGCTTGGCTTCGTAATGGGGCAACACTCTGTATCTCTCTCTCGCAGAGCCCGGCTGCCAAATTCAAAACGTCCAGCGATTGCGCCCACACGAAAGCTGCCAGCACGGAAAGGTGTAGCTGGTTTTCACTGTCCCTTGGAACTGCATTCGCTACCACACAGTCATTCGTGTTCTGCAAAAGCTTGGCTTGGTAATGGGGCAACACTCTGTATCTCTCTCTCGCAGAGCCCGGCTGCCAAATTCGAAACGTCCAGCGATTGCGCCCACACGAAAGCTGCCAGCACGGAAAGCTGTAGCTGGTTTTCACTGTCCCTTGGAACTGCATTCGCTGCCACACAGTCATTCGTGTTCTGCAAAAGCTTGGCTTGGTAATGGGGCAACACTCTGTATCTCTCTCTCTCGCAGAGCCCGGCTGCCAAATTCAAAACGTCCAGCGATTGCGCCCACACGAAAGCTGCCAGCACGGAAAGCTGTAGCTGGTTTTCACTGTCCCTTGGAACTGCATTCGCTGCCGCACAGTCATTCGTGTTCTGCAAAAGCTTGGCTTCGTAATGGGGCAACACTCTGTATCTCTCTCTCGCAGAGCCCGGCTGCCAAATTCGAAACGTCCAGTGATTGCGCCCACACGAAAGCTGCCAGCATGGAAAGCTGTAGCTGGTTTTCACTGTCCCTTGGAACTGCATTCGCTGCCGCACAGTCATTCGTGTTCTGCAAAAGCTTGGCTTCGTAATGGGGCAACACTCTGTATCTCTCTCTGGCAGAGCCCGTCTGCCAAATTCAAAACGTCCAGCGATTGCGCCCACACGAAAGCTGCCAGCACGGAAAGCTGTAGCTGGTTTTCACTGTCCCTTGGAACTGCATTCGCTGCCGCACAGTCATTCGTGTTCTGCAAAAGCTTGGCTTCGTAATGCGTCAACACTCTGTATCTCTCTCTCGCAGAGCCCGGCTGCCAAATTCAAAACGTCCAGCGATTGCGCCCACACGAAAGCTGCCAGCACAGAAAGCTGTAGCTGGTTTTCACTGTCCCTTGGAACTGCATTCGCTGCCGCACAGTCATTCGTGTTCTGCAAAAGCTTGGCTTGGTAATGGGGCAACACTGTGTATCTCTCTCTCGCAGAGCCCGGCTGCCAAATTCGAAACGTCCAGCGATTGCGCCCACACGAAAGCTGCCAGCACGGAAAGCTGTAGCTGGTTTTCACTGTCCCTTGGAACTGCATTCGCTGCCGCACAGTCATTCGTGTTCTGCAAAAGCTTGGCTTCGTAATGGGGCAACACTCTGTATCTCTCTCTCTCGCAGAGCCCGGCTGCCAAATTCAAAACGTCCAGCGATTGCGCCCACACGAAAGCTGCCAGCACGGAAAGCTGTAGCTGGTTTTCACTGTCCCTTGGAACTGCATTCGCTGCCGCACAGTCATTCGTGTTCTGCAAAAGCTTGGCTTCGTAATGGGGCAACACTCTGTATCTCTCTCTCGCAGAGCCCGGCTGCCAAATTCGAAACGTCCAGCGATTGCGCCCACACGAAAGCTGCCAGCACGGAAAGCTGTAGCTGGTTTTCACTGTCCCTTGGAACTGCATTCGCTGCCGCACAGTCATTCGTGTTCTGCAAAAGATTGGCTTGGTAATGGGGCAACACTGTGTATCTCTCTCTGGCAGAGCCCGGCTGCCAAATTCGAAACGTCCAGCGATTGCGCCCACACGAAAGCTGCCAGCATGGAAAGCTGTAGCTGGTTTTCACTGTCCCTTGGAACTGCATTCGCTGCCACACAGTCATTCGTGTTCTGCAAAAGCTTGGCTTCGTAATGGGGCAACACTCTGTATCTCTCTCTCGCAGAGCCCGGCTGCCAAATTCAAAACGTCCAGCGATTGCGCCCACACGAAAGCTGCCAGCATGGAAAGCTGTAGCTGGTTTTCACTGTCCCTTGGAACTGCATTCGCTGCCACACAGTCATTCGTGTTCTGCAAAAGCTTGGCTTGGTAATGGGGCAACACTGTGTATCTCTCTCTCGCAGAGCCCGGCTGCCAAATTCAAAACGTCCAGCGATTGCGCCCACACGAAAGCTGCCAGCACGGAAAGCTGTAGCTGGTTTTCACTGTCCCTTGGAACTGCATTCGCTGCCGCACAGTCATTCGTGTTCTGCAAAAGCTTGGCTTGGTAATGGGGCAACACTGTGTATCTCTCTCTGGCAGAGCCCGGCTGCCAAATTCGAAACGTCCAGCGATTGCGCCCACACGAAAGCTGCCAGCACGGAAAGCTGTAGCTGGTTTTCACTGTCCCTTGGAACTGCATTCGCTGCCGCACAGTCATTCGTGTTCTGCAAAAGTTTGGCTTCGTAATGGGGCAACACTCTGTATCTCTCTCTCGCAGAGCCCGGCTGCCAAATTCGAAACGTCCAGCGATTGCGCCCACACGAAAGCTGCCAGCACGGAAAGCTGTAGCTGGTTTTCACTGTCCCTTGGAACTGCATTCGCTGCCGCACAGTCATTCGTGTTCTGCAAAAGCTTGGCTTCGTAATGGGGCAACACTGTGTATCTCTCTCTCGCAGAGACCGGCTGCCAAATTCGAAACGTCCAGCGATTGCGCCCACACGAAAGCTGCCAGCACGGAAAGCAGTAGCTGGTTTTCACTGTCCCTTGGAACTGCATTCGCTGCCACACAGTCATTCGTGTTCTGCAAAAGCTTGGCTTCGTAATGGGGCAACACTCTGTATCTCTCTCTGGCAGAGCCCGGCTGCCAAATTCGAAACGTCCAGCGATTGCGCCCACAAGAAAGCTGCCAGCACGGAAAGCTGTAGCTGGTTTTCACTGTCCCTTGGAACTGCATTCGCTGCCACACAGTCATTCGTGTTCTGCAAAAGCTTGGCTTGGTAATGAGGCAACACTGTGTATCTCTCTCTGGCAGAGCCCGGCTGCCAAATTCGAAACGTCCAGCGATTGCGCCCACACGAAAGCTGCCAGCAAGGAAAGGTGTAGCTGGTTTTCACTGTCCCTTGGAACTGCATTCGCTGCCACACAGTCATTCGTGTTCTGCAAAAGCTTGGCTTCGTAATGGGGCAACACTCTGTATCTCTCTCTGGCAGAGCCCGTCTGCCAAATTCAAAACGTCCAGCGATTGCGCCCACACGAAAGCTGCCAGCACGGAAAGCTGTAGCTGGTTTTCACTGTCCCTTGGAACTGCATTCGCTGCCGCACAGTCATTCGTGTTCTGCAAAAGCTTGGCTTCGTAATGCGTCAACACTCTGTATCTCTCTCTCGCAGAGCCCGGCTGCCAAATTCAAAACGTCCAGCGATTGCGCCCACACGAAAGCTGCCAGCACAGAAAGCTGTAGCTGGTTTTCACTGTCCCTTGGAACTGCATTCGCTGCCGCACAGTCATTCGTGTTCTGCAAAAGCTTGGCTTCGTAATGGGGCAACACTCTGTATCTCTCTCTCGCAGAGCCCGGCTGCCAAATTCGAAACGTCCAGCGATTGCGCCCACACGAAAGCTGCCAGCACGGAAAGCTGTAGCTGGTTTTCACTGTCCCTTGGAACTGCATTCGCTGCCGCACAGTCATTCGTGTTCTGCAAAAGCTTGGCTTGGTAATGGGGCAACACTCTGTATCTCTCTCTCGCAGAGCCCGGCTGCCAAATTCGAAACGTCCAGCGATTGCGCCCACACGAAAGCTGCCAGCATGGAAAGCTGTAGCTGGTTTTCACTGTCCCTTGGAACTGCATTCACTGCCGCACAGTCATTCGTGTTCTGCAAAAGCTTGGCTTCGTAATGGGGCAACACTCTGTATCTCTCTCTCGCAGAGCCCGGCTGCCAAATTCGAAACGTCCAGCGATTGCGCCCACACGAAAGCTGCCAGCACGGAAAGCTGTAGCTGGTTTTCACTGTCCCTTGGAACTGCATTCGCTGCCGCACAGTCATTCGTGTTCTGCAAAAGCTTGGCTTCGTAATGGGGCAACACTCTGTATCTCTCTCTCTCGCAGAGCCCGGCTGCCAAATTCGAAACGTCCAGCGATTGCGCCCACACGAAAGCTGCCAGCACGGAAAGCTGTAGCTGGTTTTCACTGTCCCTTGGAACTGCATTCGCTGCCGCACAGTCATTCGTGTTCTGCAAAAGCTTGGCTTCGTAATGCGGCAACACTCTGTATCTCTCTCTCTCGCAGAGCTCGGCTGCCAAATTCGAAACGTCCAGCGATTGCGCCCACACGAAAGCTGCCAGCACGGAAAGCTGTAGCTGGTTTTCACTGTCCCTTGGAACTGCATTCGCTGCCGCACAGTCATTCGTGTTCTGCAAAAGCTTGGCTTGGTAATGGGGCAACACTCTGTATCTCTCTCTCGCAGAGCCCGGCTGCCAAATTCGAAACGTCCAGCGATTGCGCCCACACGAAAGCTGCCAGCACGGAAAGCTGTAGCTGGTTTTCACTGTCCCTTGGAACTGCATTCGCTGCCGCACAGTCATTCGTGTTCTGCAAAAGCTTGGCTTCGTAATGGGGCAACACTCTGTATCTCTCTCTCGCAGAGCCCGGCTGCCAAATTCAAAACGTCCAGCGATTGCGCCCACACGAAAGCTGCCAGCACGGAAAGGTGTAGCTGGTTTTCACTGTCCCTTGGAACTGCATTCGCTACCACACAGTCATTCGTGTTCTGCAAAAGCTTGGCTTGGTAATGGGGCAACACTCTGTATCTCTCTCTCGCAGAGCCCGGCTGCCAAATTCGAAACGTCCAGCGATTGCGCCCACACGAAAGCTGCCAGCACGGAAAGCTGTAGCTGGTTTTCACTGTCCCTTGGAACTGCATTCGCTGCCACACAGTCATTCGTGTTCTGCAAAAGCTTGGCTTGGTAATGGGGCAACACTCTGTATCTCTCTCTCTCGCAGAGCCCGGCTGCCAAATTCAAAACGTCCAGCGATTGCGCCCACACGAAAGCTGCCAGCACGGAAAGCTGTAGCTGGTTTTCACTGTCCCTTGGAACTGCATTCGCTGCCGCACAGTCATTCGTGTTCTGCAAAAGCTTGGCTTCGTAATGGGGCAACACTCTGTATCTCTCTCTCGCAGAGCCCGGCTGCCAAATTCGAAACGTCCAGTGATTGCGCCCACACGAAAGCTGCCAGCATGGAAAGCTGTAGCTGGTTTTCACTGTCCCTTGGAACTGCATTCGCTGCCGCACAGTCATTCGTGTTCTGCAAAAGCTTGGCTTCGTAATGGGGCAACACTCTGTATCTCTCTCTGGCAGAGCCCGTCTGCCAAATTCAAAACGTCCAGCGATTGCGCCCACACGAAAGCTGCCAGCACGGAAAGCTGTAGCTGGTTTTCACTGTCCCTTGGAACTGCATTCGCTGCCGCACAGTCATTCGTGTTCTGCAAAAGCTTGGCTTCGTAATGCGTCAACACTCTGTATCTCTCTCTCGCAGAGCCCGGCTGCCAAATTCAAAACGTCCAGCGATTGCGCCCACACGAAAGCTGCCAGCACAGAAAGCTGTAGCTGGTTTTCACTGTCCCTTGGAACTGCATTCGCTGCCGCACAGTCATTCGTGTTCTGCAAAAGCTTGGCTTGGTAATGGGGCAACACTGTGTATCTCTCTCTCGCAGAGCCCGGCTGCCAAATTCGAAACGTCCAGCGATTGCGCCCACACGAAAGCTGCCAGCACGGAAAGCTGTAGCTGGTTTTCACTGTCCCTTGGAACTGCATTCGCTGCCGCACAGTCATTCGTGTTCTGCAAAAGCTTGGCTTCGTAATGGGGCAACACTCTGTATCTCTCTCTCTCGCAGAGCCCGGCTGCCAAATTCAAAACGTCCAGCGATTGCGCCCACACGAAAGCTGCCAGCACGGAAAGCTGTAGCTGGTTTTCACTGTCCCTTGGAACTGCATTCGCTGCCGCACAGTCATTCGTGTTCTGCAAAAGCTTGGCTTCGTAATGGGGCAACACTCTGTATCTCTCTCTCGCAGAGCCCGGCTGCCAAATTCGAAACGTCCAGCGATTGCGCCCACACGAAAGCTGCCAGCACGGAAAGCTGTAGCTGGTTTTCACTGTCCCTTGGAACTGCATTCGCTGCCGCACAGTCATTCGTGTTCTGCAAAAGATTGGCTTGGTAATGGGGCAACACTGTGTATCTCTCTCTGGCAGAGCCCGGCTGCCAAATTCGAAACGTCCAGCGATTGCGCCCACACGAAAGCTGCCAGCATGGAAAGCTGTAGCTGGTTTTCACTGTCCCTTGGAACTGCATTCGCTGCCACACAGTCATTCGTGTTCTGCAAAAGCTTGGCTTCGTAATGGGGCAACACTCTGTATCTCTCTCTCGCAGAGCCCGGCTGCCAAATTCAAAACGTCCAGCGATTGCGCCCACACGAAAGCTGCCAGCATGGAAAGCTGTAGCTGGTTTTCACTGTCCCTTGGAACTGCATTCGCTGCCACACAGTCATTCGTGTTCTGCAAAAGCTTGGCTTGGTAATGGGGCAACACTGTGTATCTCTCTCTCGCAGAGCCCGGCTGCCAAATTCAAAACGTCCAGCGATTGCGCCCACACGAAAGCTGCCAGCACGGAAAGCTGTAGCTGGTTTTCACTGTCCCTTGGAACTGCATTCGCTGCCGCACAGTCATTCGTGTTCTGCAAAAGCTTGGCTTGGTAATGGGGCAGCACTGTGTATCTCTCTCTGGCAGAGCCCGGCTGCCAAATTCGAAACGTCCAGCGATTGCGCCCACACGAAAGCTGCCAGCACGGAAAGCTGTAGCTGGTTTTCACTGTCCCTTGGAACTGCATTCGCTGCCGCACAGTCATTCGTGTTCTGCAAAAGCTTGGCTTCGTAATGGGGCAACACTCTGTATCTCTCTCTCGCAGAGCCCGGCTGCCAAATTCGAAACGTCCAGCGATTGCGCCCACACGAAAGCTGCCAGCACGGAAAGCTGTAGCTGGTTTTCACTGTCCCTTGGAACTGCATTCGCTGCCGCACAGTCATTCGTGTTCTGCAAAAGCTTGGCTTCGTAATGGGGCAACACTGTGTATCTCTCTCTCGCAGAGACCGGCTGCCAAATTCGAAACGTCCAGCGATTGCGCCCACACGAAAGCTGCCAGCACGGAAAGCAGTAGCTGGTTTTCACTGTCCCTTGGAACTGCATTCGCTGCCACACAGTCATTCGTGTTCTGCAAAAGCTTGGCTTCGTAATGCGGCAACACTCTGTATCTCTCTCTGGCAGAGCCCGGCTGCCAAATTCGAAACGTCCAGCGATTGCGCCCACAAGAAAGCTGCCAGCACGGAAAGCTGTAGCTGGTTTTCACTGTCCCTTGGAACTGCATTCGCTGCCACACAGTCATTCGTGTTCTGCAAAAGCTTGGCTTGGTAATGAGGCAACACTGTGTATCTCTCTCTGGCAGAGCCCGGCTGCCAAATTCGAAACGTCCAGCGATTGCGCCCACACGAAAGCTGCCAGCAAGGAAAGGTGTAGCTGGTTTTCACTGTCCCTTGGAACTGCATTCGCTGCCACACAGTCATTCGTGTTCTGCAAAAGCTTGGCTTCGTAATGGGGCAACACTCTGTATCTCTCTCTGGCAGAGCCCGTCTGCCAAATTCAAAACGTCCAGCGATTGCGCCCACACGAAAGCTGCCAGCACGGAAAGCTGTAGCTGGTTTTCACTGTCCCTTGGAACTGCATTCGCTGCCGCACAGTCATTCGTGTTCTGCAAAAGCTTGGCTTCGTAATGCGTCAACACTCTGTATCTCTCTCTCGCAGAGCCCGGCTGCCAAATTCAAAACGTCCAGCGATTGCGCCCACACGAAAGCTGCCAGCACAGAAAGCTGTAGCTGGTTTTCACTGTCCCTTGGAACTGCATTCGCTGCCGCACAGTCATTCGTGTTCTGCAAAAGCTTGGCTTGGTAATGGGGCAACACTGTGTATCTCTCTCTCGCAGAGCCCGGCTGCCAAATTCGAAACGTCCAGCGATTGCGCCCACACGAAAGCTGCCAGCACGGAAAGCTGTAGCTGGTTTTCACTGTCCCTTGGAACTGCATTCGCTGCCGCACAGTCATTCGTGTTCTGCAAAAGCTTGGCTTCGTAATGGGGCAACACTCTGTATCTCTCTCTCTCGCAGAGCCCGGCTGCCAAATTCAAAACGTCCAGCGATTGCGCCCACACGAAAGCTGCCAGCACGGAAAGCTGTAGCTGGTTTTCACTGTCCCTTGGAACTGCATTCGCTGCCGCACAGTCATTCGTGTTCTGCAAAAGCTTGGCTTGGTAATGGGGCAACACTCTGTATCTCTCTCTCGCAGAGCCCGGCTGCCAAATTCGAAACGTCCAGCGATTGCGCCCACACGAAAGCTGCCAGCATGGAAAGCTGTAGCTGGTTTTCACTGTCCCTTGGAACTGCATTCGCTGCCGCACAGTCATTCGTGTTCTGCAAAAGCTTGGCTTCGTAATGGGGCAACACTCTGTATCTCTCTCTCGCAGAGCCCGGCTGCCAAATTCGAAACGTCCAGCGATTGCGCCCACACGAAAACTGCCAGCACGGAAAGCTGTAGCTGGTTTTCACTGTCCCTTGGAACTGCATTTGCTGCCGCACAGTCATTCGTGTTCTGCAAAAGCTTGGCTTGGTAATGGGGCAACACTGTGTATCTCTCTCTCGCAGAGCCCGGCTGCCAAATTCGAAACGTCCAGCGATTGCGCCCACACGAAAGCTGCCAGCACGGAAAGCTGTAGCTGGTTTTCACTGTCCCTTGGAACTGCATTCGCTGCCGCACAGTCATTCGTGTTCTGCAAATCTTGGCTTCGTAATGGGGCAACACTCTGTATCTCTCTCTGGCAGAGCCCGGCTGCCAAATTCGAAACGTCCAGCGATTGCGCCCACACGAAAGCTGCCAGCACGGAAAGGTGTAGCTGGTTTTCACTGTCCCTTGGAACTGCATTCGCTGCCACACAGTCATTCGTGTTCTGCAAAAGCTTGGCTTGGTAATGGGGCAACACTCTGTATCTCTCTCTCGCAGAGCCCGGCTGCCAAATTCGAAACGTCCAGCGATTGCGCCCACACGAAAGCTGCCAGCACGGAAAGCTGTAGCTGGTTTTCACTGTCCCTTGGAACTGCATTCGCTGCCACACAGTCATTCGTGTTCTGCAAAAGCTTGGCTTGGTAATGAGGCAACACTGTGTATCTCTCTCTGGCAGAGCCCGGCTGCCAAATTCGAAACGTCCAGCGATTGCGCCCACACGAAAGCTGCCAGCACGGAAAGCTGTAGCTGGTTTTCACTGTCCCTTGGAACTGCATTCGCTGCCGCACAGTCATTCGTGTTCTGCAAAAGCTTGGCTTCGTAATGCGGCAACACTCTGTATCTCTCTCTCGCAGAGCCCGGCTGCCAAATTCGAAACGTCCAGCGATTGCGCCCACACGAAAGCTGCCAGCACGGAAAGCTGTAGCTGGTTTTCACTGTCCCTTGGAACTGCATTCGCTGCCGCACAGTCATTCGTGTTCTGCAAAAGCTTGGCTTGGTAATGGGGCAACACTGTGTATCTCTCTCTCGCAGAGCCCGGCTGCCAAATTCGAAACGTCCAGCGATTGCGCCCACACGAAAGCTGCCAGCACGGAAAGCTGTAGCTGGTTTTCACTGTCCCTTGGAACTGCATTCGCTGCCGCACAGTCATTCGTGTTCTGCAAAAGCTTGGCTTCGTAATGGGGCAACACTCTGTATCTCTCTCTCGCAGAGCCCGGCTGCCAAATTCGAAACGTCCAGCGATTGCGCCCACACGAAAGCTGCCAGCACGGAAAGCTGTAGCTGGTTTTCACTGTCCCTTGGAACTGCATTCGCTGCCGCACAGTCATTCGTGTTCTGCAAAAGCTTGGCTTGGTAATGGGGCAACACTCTGTATCTCTCTCTCGCAGAGCCCGGCTGCCAAATTCGAAACGTCCAGCGATTGCGCCCACACGAAAGCTGCCAGCATGGAAAGCTGTAGCTGGTTTTCACTGTCCCTTGGAACTGCATTCACTGCCGCACAGTCATTCGTGTTCTGCAAAAGCTTGGCTTCGTAATGGGGCAACACTCTGTATCTCTCTCTCGCAGAGCCCGGCTGCCAAATTCGAAACGTCCAGCGATTGCGCCCACACGAAAGCTGCCAGCACGGAAAGCTGTAGCTGGTTTTCACTGTCCCTTGGAACTGCATTCGCTGCCGCACAGTCATTCGTGTTCTGCAAAAGCTTGGCTTCGTAATGGGGCAACACTCTGTATCTCTCTCTCTCGCAGAGCCCGGCTGCCAAATTCGAAACGTCCAGCGATTGCGCCCACACGAAAGCTGCCAGCACGGAAAGCTGTAGCTGGTTTTCACTGTCCCTTGGAACTGCATTCGCTGCCGCACAGTCATTCGTGTTCTGCAAAAGCTTGGCTTCGTAATGCGGCAACACTCTGTATCTCTCTCTCTCGCAGAGCTCGGCTGCCAAATTCGAAACGTCCAGCGATTGCGCCCACACGAAAGCTGCCAGCACGGAAAGCTGTAGCTGGTTTTCACTGTCCCTTGGAACTGCATTCGCTGCCGCACAGTCATTCGTGTTCTGCAAAAGCTTGGCTTGGTAATGGGGCAACACTCTGTATCTCTCTCTCGCAGAGCCCGGCTGCCAAATTCGAAACGTCCAGCGATTGCGCCCACACGAAAGCTGCCAGCACGGAAAGCTGTAGCTGGTTTTCACTGTCCCTTGGAACTGCATTCGCTGCCGCACAGTCATTCGTGTTCTGCAAAAGCTTGGCTTCGTAATGGGGCAACACTCTGTATCTCTCTCTCGCAGAGCCCGGCTGCCAAATTCAAAACGTCCAGCGATTGCGCCCACACGAAAGCTGCCAGCACGGAAAGGTGTAGCTGGTTTTCACTGTCCCTTGGAACTGCATTCGCTGCCGCACAGTCATTCGTGTTCTGCAAAAGCTTGGCTTGGTAATGGGGCAACACTCTGTATCTCTCTCTCGCAGAGCCCGGCTGCCAAATTCGAAACGTCCAGCGATTGCGCCCACACGAAAGCTGCCAGCACGGAAAGCTGTAGCTGGTTTTCACTGTCCCTTGGAACTGCATTCGCTGCCACACAGTCATTCGTGTTCTGCAAAAGCTTGGCTTGGTAATGAGGCAACACTGTGTATCTCTCTCTGGCAGAGCCCGGCTGCCAAATTCGAAACGTCCAGCGATTGCGCCCACACGAAAGCTGCCAGCACGGAAAGCTGTAGCTGGTTTTCACTGTCCCTTGGAACTGCATTCGCTGCCGCACAGTCATTCGTGTTCTGCAAAAGCTTGGCTTCGTAATGCGGCAACACTCTGTATCTCTCTCTCGCAGAGCCCGGCTGCCAAATTCGAAACGTCCAGCGATTGCGCCCACACGAAAGCTGCCAGCACGGAAAGCTGTAGCTGGTTTTCACTGTCCCTTGGAACTGCATTCGCTGCCGCACAGTCATTCGTGTTCTGCAAAAGCTTGGCTTGGTAATGGGGCAACACTCTGTATCTCTCTCTCGCAGAGCCCGGCTGCCAAATTCGAAACGTCCAGCGATTGCGCCCACACGAAAGCTGCCAGCACGGAAAGCTGTAGCTGGTTTTCACTGTCCCTTGGAACTGCATTCGCTGCCGCACAGTCATTCGTGTTCTGCAAAAGCTTGGCTTCGTAATGGGGCAACACTCTGTATCTCTCTCTCTCGCAGAGCCCGGCTGCCAAATTCGAAACGTCCAGCGATTGCGCCCACACGAAAGCTGCCAGCACGGAAAGCTGTAGCTGGTTTTCACTGTCCCTTGGAACTGCATTCGCTGCCGCACAGTCATTCGTGTTCTGCAAAAGCTTGGCTTCGTAATGGGGCAACACTCTGTATCTCTCTCTCGCAGAGCCCGGCTGCCAAATTCGAAACGTCCAGCGATTGCGCCCACACGAAAGCTGCCAGCACGGAAAGCTGTAGCTGGTTTTCACTGTCCCTTGGAACTGCATTCGCTGCCGCACAGTCATTCGTGTTCTGCAAAAGCTTGGCTTGGTAATGGGGCATCACTCTGTATCTCTCTCTGGCAGAGCCCGGCTGCCAAATTCGAAACGTCCAGCGATTGCGCCCACACGAAAGCTGCCAGCATGGAAAGCTGTAGCTGGTTTTCACTGTCCCTTGGAACTGCATTCGCTGCCACACAGTCATTCGTGTTCTGCAAAAGCTTGGCTTCGTAATGGGGCAACACTCTGTATCTCTCTCTCGCAGAGCCCGGCTGCCAAATTCAAAACGTCCAGCGATTGCGCCCACACGAAAGCTGCCAGCACGGAAAGCTGTAGCTGGTTTTCACTGTCCCTTGGAACTGCATTCGCTGCCGCACAGTCATTCGTGTTCTGCAAAAGCTTGGCTTGGTAATGGGGCAACACTGTGTATCTCTCTCTGGCAGAGCCCGGCTGCCAAATTCGAAACGTCCAGCGATTGCGCCCACACGAAAGCTGCCAGCACGGAAAGCTGTAGCTGGTTTTCACTGTCCCTTGGAACTGCATTCGCTGCCGCACAGTCATTCGTGTTCTGCAAAAGCTTGGCTTCGTAATGGGGCAACACTCTGTATCTCTCTCTCGCAGAGCCCGGCTGCCAAATTCGAAACGTCCAGCGATTGCGCCCACACGAAAGCTGCCAGCACGGAAAGCTGTAGCTGGTTTTCACTGTCCCTTGGAACTGCATTCGCTGCCGCACAGTCATTCGTGTTCTGCAAAAGCTTGGCTTCGTAATGGGGCAACACTGTGTATCTCTCTCTCGCAGAGCCCGGCTGCCAAATTCGAAACGTCCAGCGATTGCGCCCACACGAAAGCTGCCAGCACGGAAAGCAGTAGCTGGTTTTCACTGTCCCTTGGAACTGCATTCGCTGCCACACAGTCATTCGTGTTCTGCAAAAGCTTGGCTTCGTAATGCGGCAACACTCTGTATCTCTCTCTGGCAGAGCCCGGCTGCCAAATTCGAAACGTCCAGCGATTGCGCCCACAAGAATGCTGCCAGCACGGAAAGCTGTAGCTGGTTTTCACTGTCCCTTGGAACTGCATTCGCTGCCACACAGTCATTCGTGTTCTGCAAAAGCTTGGCTTGGTAATGAGGCAACACTGTGTATCTCTCTCTGGCAGAGCCCGGCTGCCAAATTCGAAACGTCCAGCGATTGCGCCCACACGAAAGCTGCCAGCACGGAAAGCTGTAGCTGGTTTTCACTGTCCCTTGGAACTGCATTCGCTGCCGCACAGTCATTCGTGTTCTGCAAAAGCTTGGCTTCGTAATGGGGCAACACTCTGTATCTCTCTCTCGCAGAGCCCGGCTGCCAAATTCGAAACGTCCAGCGATTGCGCCCACACGAAAGCTGCCAGCACGGAAAGCTGTAGCTGGTTTTCACTGTCCCTTGGAACTGCATTCGCTGCCGCACAGTCATTCGTGTTCTGCAAAAGCTTGGCTTGGTAATGGGGCAACACTCTGTATCTCTCTCTGGCAGAGCCCGGCTGCCAAATTCGAAACGTCCAGCGATTGCGCCCACACGAAAGCTGCCAGCATGGAAAGCTGTAGCTGGTTTTCACTGTCCCTTGGAACTGCATTCGCTGCCACACAGTCATTCGTGTTCTGCAAAAGCTTGGCTTCGTAATGGGGCAACACTCTGTATCTCTCTCTCGCAGAGCCCGGCTGCCAAACTCAAAACGACCAGCGATTGCGCCCACACGAAAGCTGCCAGCATGGAAAGCTGTAGCTGGTTTTAACTGTCCCTTGGAACTGCATTCGCTGCCACACAGTCATTCGTGTTCTGCAAAAGCTTGGCTTGGTAATGGGGCAACACTGTGTATCTCTCTCTCGCAGAGCCCGGCTGCCAAATTCAAAACGTCCAGCGATTGCGCCCACACGAAAGCTGCCAGCACGGAAAGCTGTAGCTGGTTTTCACTGTCCCTTGGAACTGCATTCGCTGCCGCACAGTCATTCGTGTTCTGCAAAAGCTTGGCTTGGTAATGGGGCAACACTGTGTATCTCTCTCTGGCAGAGCCCGGCTGCCAAATTCGAAACGTCCAGCGATTGCGCCCACACGAAAGCTGCCAGCACGGAAAGCTGTAGCTGGTTTTCACTGTCCCTTGGAACTGCATTCGCTGCCGCACAGTCATTCGTGTTCTGCAAAAGCTTGGCTTCGTAATGGGGCAACACTCTGTATCTCTCTCTCGCAGAGCCCGGCTGCCAAATTCGAAACGTCCAGCGATTGCGCCCACACGAAAGCTGCCAGCACGGAAAGCTGTAGCTGGTTTTCACTGTCCCTTGGAACTGCATTCGCTGCCGCACAGTCATTCGTGTTCTGCAAAAGCTTGGCTTCGTAATGGGGCAACACTCTGTATCTCTCTCTCGCAGAGCCCGGCTGCCAAATTCGAAACGTCCAGCGATTGCGCCCACACGAAAGCTGCCAGCACGGAAAGCTGTAGCTGGTTTTCACTGTCCCTTGGAACTGCATTCGCTGCCGCACAGTCATTCGTGTTCTGCAAAAGCTTGGCTTCGTAATGCGTCAACACTCTGTATCTCTCTCTCGCAGAGCCCGGCTGCCAAATTCAAAACGTCCAGCGATTGCGCCCACACGAAAGCTGCCAGCACAGAAAGCTGTAGCTGGTTTTCACTGTCCCTTGGAACTGCATTCGCTGCCGCACAGTCATTCGTGTTCTGCAAAAGCTTGGCTTGGTAATGGGGCAACACTCTGTATCTCTCTCTCGCAGAGCCCGGCTGCCAAATTCGAAACGTCCAGCGATTGCGCCCACACGAAAGCTGCCAGCACGGAAAGCTGTAGCTGGTTTTCACTGTCCCTTGGAACTGCATTCGCTGCCGCACAGTCATTCGTGTTCTGCAAAAGCTTGGATTCGTAATGGGGCAACACTCTGTATCTCTCTCTCTCGCAGAGCCCGGCTGCCAAATTCAAAACGTCCAGCGATTGCGCCCACACGAAAGCTGCCAGCACGGAAAGCTGTAGCTGGTTTTCACTGTCCCTTGGAACTGCATTCGCTGCCGCACAGTCATTCGTGTTCTGCAAAAGCTTGGCTTGGTAATGGGGCAACACTCTGTATCTCTCTCTCGCAGAGCCCGGCTGCCAAATTCGAAACGTCCAGCGATTGCGCCCACACGAAAGCTGCCAGCACGGAAAGCTGTAGCTGGTTTTCACTGTCCCTTGGAACTGCATTCGCTGCCACACAGTCATTCGTGTTCTGCAAAAGCTTGGCTTGGTAATGGGGCAACACTCTGTATCTCTCTCTGGCAGAGCCCGGCTGCCAAATTCGAAACGTCCAGCGATTGCGCCCACACGAAAGCTGCCAGCATGGAAAGCTGTAGCTGGTTTTCACTGTCCCTTGGAACTGCATTCGCTGCCACACAGTCATTCGTGTTCTGCAAAAGCTTGGCTTCGTAATGGGGCAACACTCTGTATCTCTCTCTCGCAGAGCCCGGCTGCCAAATTCAAAACGTCCAGCGATTGCGCCCACACGAAAGCTGCCAGCACGGAAAGCTGTAGCTGGTTTTCACTGTCCCTTGGAACTGCATTCGCTGCCGCACAGTCATTCGTGTTCTGCAAAAGCTTGGCTTGGTAATGGGGCAACACTGTGTATCTCTCTCTGGCAGAGCCCGGCTGCCAAATTCGAAACGTCCAGCGATTGCGCCCACACGAAAGCTGCCAGCACGGAAAGCTGTAGCTGGTTTTCACTGTCCCTTGGAACTGCATTCGCTGCCGCACAGTCATTCGTGTTCTGCAAAAGCTTGGCTTCGTAATGCGGCAACACTCTGTATCTCTCTCTCTCGCAGAGCTCGGCTGCCAAATTCGAAACGTCCAGCGATTGCGCCCACACGAAAGCTGCCAGCATGGAAAGCTGTAGCTGGTTTTCACTGTCCCTTGGAACTGCATTCGCTGCCGCACAGTCATTCGTGTTCTGCAAAAGCTTGGCTTGGTAATGGGGCAACACTGTGTATCTCTCTCTCGCAGAGCCCGGCTGCCAAATTCGAAACGTCCAGCGATTGCGCCCACACGAAAGCTGCCAGCACGGAAAGCTGTAGCTGGTTTTCACTGTCCCTTGGAACTGCATTCGCTGCCGCACAGTCATTCGTGTTCTGCAAAAGCTTGGCTTGGTAATGGGGCAACACTCTGTATCTCTCTCTCGCAGAGCCCGGCTGCCAAATTCGAAACGTCCAGCGATTGCGCCCACACGAAAGCTGCCAGCACGGAAAGCTGTAGCTGGTTTTCACTGTCCCTTGGAACTGCATTCGCTGCCGCACAGTCATTCGTGTTCTGCAAAAGCTTGGCTTCGTAATGGGGCAACACTCTGTATCTCTCTCTCGAAGAGACCGGCTGCCAAATTCGAAACGTCCAGCGATTGCGCCCACACGAAAGCTGCCAGCACGGAAAGGTGTAGCTGGTTTTCACTGTCCCTTGGAACTGCATTCGCTGCCGCACAGTCATTCGTGTTCTGCAAAAGCTTGGCTTCGTAATGGGGCAACACTGTGTATCTCTCTCTCGCAGAGCCCGGCTGCCAAATTCGAAACGTCCAGCGATTGCGCCCACACGAAAGCTGCCAGCACGGAAAGCAGTAGCTGGTTTTCACTGTCCCTTGGAACTGCATTCGCTGCCACACAGTCATTCGTGTTCTGCAAAAGCTTGGCTTCGTAATGCGGCAACACTCTGTATCTCTCTCTGGCAGAGCCCGGCTGCCAAATTCGAAACGTCCAGCGATTGCGCCCACAAGAAAGCTGCCAGCACGGAAAGCTGTAGCTGGTTTTCACTGTCCCTTGGAACTGCATTCGCTGCCACACAGTCATTCGTGTTCTGCAAAAGCTTGGCTTGGTAATGAGGCAACACTGTGTATCTCTCTCTGGCAGAGCCCGGCTGCCAAATTCGAAACGTCCAGTGATTGCGCCCACACGAAAGCTGCCAGCAAGGAAAGCTGTAGCTGGTTTTCACTGTCCCTTGGAACTGCATTCGCTGCCGCACAGTCATTCGTGTTCTGCAAAAGCTTGGCTTCGTAATGGGGCAACACTGTGTATCTCTCTCTCGCAGAGCCCGGCTGCCAAATTCAAAACGTCCAGCGATTGCGCCCACACGAAAGCTGCCAGCACAGAAAGCTGTAGCTGGTTTTCACTGTCCCTTGGAACTGCATTCGCTGCCGCACAGTCATTCGTGTTCTGCAAAAGCTTGGCTTGGTAATGGGGCAACACTCTGTATCTCTCTCTCGCAGAGCCCGGCTGCCAAATTCGAAACGTCCAGCGATTGCGCCCACACGAAAGCTGCCAGCACGGAAAGCTGTAGCTGGTTTTCACTGTCCCTTGGAACTGCATTCGCTGCCACACAGTCATTCGTGTTCTGCAAAAGCTTGGCTTGGTAATGGGGCAACACTGTGTATCTCTCTCTGGCAGAGCCCGGCTGCCAAATTCGAAACGTCCAGCGATTGCGCCCACACGAAAGCTGCCAGCATGGAAAGCTGTAGCTGGTTTTCACTGTCCCTTGGAACTGCATTCGCTGCCACACAGTCATTCGTGTTCTGCAAAAGCTTGGCTTCGTAATGGGGCAACACTCTGTATCTCTCTCTCGCAGAGCCCGGCTGCCAAATTCAAAACGTCCAGCGATTGCGCCCACACGAAAGCTGCCAGCACGGAAAGCTGTAGCTGGTTTTCACTGTCCCTTGGAACTGCATTCGCTGCCGCACAGTCATTCGTGTTCTGCAAAAGCTTGGCTTGGTAATGGGGCAACACTGTGTATCTCTCTCTGGCAGAGCCCGGCTGCCAAATTCGAAACGTCCAGCGATTGCGCCCACACGAAAGCTGCCAGCACGGAAAGCTGTAGCTGGTTTTCACTGTCCCTTGGAACTGCATTCGCTGCCGCACAGTCATTCGTGTTCTGCAAAAGCTTGGCTTCGTAATGCGGCAACACTCTGTATCTCTCTCTCTCGCAGAGCTCGGCTGCCAAATTCGAAACGTCCAGCGATTGCGCCCACACGAAAGCTGCCAGCATGGAAAGCTGTAGCTGGTTTTCACTGTCCCTTGGAACTGCATTCGCTGCCGCACAGTCATTCGTGTTCTGCAAAAGCTTGGCTTGGTAATGGGGCAACACTGTGTATCTCTCTCTCGCAGAGCCCGGCTGCCAAATTCGAAACGTCCAGCGATTGCGCCCACACGAAAGCTGCCAGCACGGAAAGCTGTAGCTGGTTTTCACTGTCCCTTGGAACTGCATTCGCTGCCACACAGTCATTCGTGTTCTGCAAAAGCTTGGCTTGGTAATGGGGCAACACTCTGTATCTCTCTCTGGCAGAGCCCGGCTGCCAAATTCGAAACGTCCAGCGATTGCGCCCACACGAAAGCTGCCAGCATGGAAAGCTGTAGCTGGTTTTCACTGTCCCTTGGAACTGCATTCGCTGCCACACAGTCATTCGTGTTCTGCAAAAGCTTGGCTTCGTAATGGGGCAACACTCTGTATCTCTCTCTCGCAGAGCCCGGCTGCCAAATTCAAAACGTCCAGCGATTGCGCCCACACGAAAGCTGCCAGCACGGAAAGCTGTAGCTGGTTTTCACTGTCCCTTGGAACTGCATTCGCTGCCGCACAGTCATTCGTGTTCTGCAAAAGCTTGGCTTGGTAATGGGGCAACACTGTGTATCTCTCTCTGGCAGAGCCCGGCTGCCAAATTCGAAACGTCCAGCGATTGCGCCCACACGAAAGCTGCCAGCACGGAAAGCTGTAGCTGGTTTTCACTGTCCCTTGGAACTGCATTCGCTGCCGCACAGTCATTCGTGTTCTGCAAAAGCTTGGCTTCGTAATGCGGCAACACTCTGTATCTCTCTCTCTCGCAGAGCTCGGCTGCCAAATTCGAAACGTCCAGCGATTGCGCCCACACGAAAGCTGCCAGCATGGAAAGCTGTAGCTGGTTTTCACTGTCCCTTGGAACTGCATTCGCTGCCGCACAGTCATTCGTGTTCTGCAAAAGCTTGGCTTGGTAATGGGGCAACACTGTGTATCTCTCTCTCGCAGAGCCCGGCTGCCAAATTCGAAACGTCCAGCGATTGCGCCCACACGAAAGCTGCCAGCACGGAAAGCTGTAGCTGGTTTTCACTGTCCCTTGGAACTGCATTCGCTGCCGCACAGTCATTCGTGTTCTGCAAAAGCTTGGCTTCGTAATGGGGCAACACTCTGTATCTCTCTCTCGCAGAGCCCGGCTGCCAAATTCGAAACGTCCAGCGATTGCGCCCACACGAAAGCTGCCAGCACGGAAAGCTGTAGCTGGTTTTCACTGTCCCTTGGAACTGCATTCGCTGCCGCACAGTCATTCGTGTTCTGCAAAAGCTTGGCTTCGTAATGGGGCAACACTCTGTATCTCTCTCTCGAAGAGACCGGCTGCCAAATTCGAAACGTCCAGCGATTGCGCCCACACGAAAGCTGCCAGCACGGAAAGGTGTAGCTGGTTTTCACTGTCCCTTGGAACTGCATTCGCTGCCGCACAGTCATTCGTGTTCTGCAAAAGCTTGGCTTCGTAATGGGGCAACACTGTGTATCTCTCTCTCGCAGAGCCCGGCTGCCAAATTCGAAACGTCCAGCGATTGCGCCCACACGAAAGCTGCCAGCACGGAAAGCAGTAGCTGGTTTTCACTGTCCCTTGGAACTGCATTCGCTGCCACACAGTCATTCGTGTTCTGCAAAAGCTTGGCTTCGTAATGCGGCAACACTCTGTATCTCTCTCTGGCAGAGCCCGGCTGCCAAATTCGAAACGTCCAGCGATTGCGCCCACAAGAAAGCTGCCAGCACGGAAAGCTGTAGCTGGTTTTCACTGTCCCTTGGAACTGCATTCGCTGCCACACAGTCATTCGTGTTCTGCAAAAGCTTGGCTTGGTAATGAGGCAACACTGTGTATCTCTCTCTGGCAGACCCCGGCTGCCAAATTCGAAACGTCCAGTGATTGCGCCCACACGAAAGCTGCCAGCAAGGAAAGCTGTAGCTGGTTTTCACTGTCCCTTGGAACTGCATTCGCTGCCGCACAGTCATTCGTGTTCTGCAAAAGCTTGGCTTCGTAATGGGGCAACACTGTGTATCTCTCTCTCGCAGAGCCCGGCTGCCAAATTCAAAACGTCCAGCGATTGCGCCCACACGAAAGCTGCCAGCACAGAAAGCTGTAGCTGGTTTTCACTGTCCCTTGGAACTGCATTCGCTGCCGCACAGTCATTCGTGTTCTGCAAAAGCTTGGCTTGGTAATGGGGCAACACTCTGTATCTCTCTCTCGCAGAGCCCGGCTGCCAAATTCGAAACGTCCAGCGATTGCGCCCACACGAAAGCTGCCAGCACGGAAAGCTGTAGCTGGTTTTCACTGTCCCTTGGAACTGCATTCGCTGCCACACAGTCATTCGTGTTCTGCAAAAGCTTGGCTTGGTAATGGGGCAACACTGTGTATCTCTCTCTGGCAGAGCCCGGCTGCCAAATTCGAAACGTCCAGCGATTGCGCCCACACGAAAGCTGCCAGCATGGAAAGCTGTAGCTGGTTTTCACTGTCCCTTGGAACTGCATTCGCTGCCACACAGTCATTCGTGTTCTGCAAAAGCTTGGCTTCGTAATGGGGCAACACTCTGTATCTCTCTCTCGCAGAGCCCGGCTGCCAAATTCAAAACGTCCAGCGATTGCGCCCACACGAAAGCTGCCAGCACGGAAAGCTGTAGCTGGTTTTCACTGTCCCTTGGAACTGCATTCGCTGCCGCACAGTCATTCGTGTTCTGCAAAAGCTTGGCTTGGTAATGGGGCAACACTGTGTATCTCTCTCTGGCAGAGCCCGGCTGCCAAATTCGAAACGTCCAGCGATTGCGCCCACACGAAAGCTGCCAGCACGGAAAGCTGTAGCTGGTTTTCACTGTCCCTTGGAACTGCATTCGCTGCCGCACAGTCATTCGTGTTCTGCAAAAGCTTGGCTTCGTAATGCGGCAACACTCTGTATCTCTCTCTCTCGCAGAGCTCGGCTGCCAAATTCGAAACGTCCAGCGATTGCGCCCACACGAAAGCTGCCAGCATGGAAAGCTGTAGCTGGTTTTCACTGTCCCTTGGAACTGCATTCGCTGCCGCACAGTCATTCGTGTTCTGCAAAAGCTTGGCTTGGTAATGGGGCAACACTGTGTATCTCTCTCTCGCAGAGCCCGGCTGCCAAATTCGAAACGTCCAGCGATTGCGCCCACACGAAAGCTGCCAGCACGGAAAGCTGTAGCTGGTTTTCACTGTCCCTTGGAACTGCATTCGCTGCCGCACAGTCATTCGTGTTCTGCAAAAGCTTGGCTTGGTAATGGGGCAACACTCTGTATCTCTCTCTCGCAGAGCCCGGCTGCCAAATTCGAAACGTCCAGCGATTGCGCCCACACGAAAGCTGCCAGCACGGAAAGTTGTAGCTGGTTTTCACTGTCCCTTGGAACTGCATTCGCTGCCGCACAGTCATTCGTGTTCTGCAAAAGCTTGGCTTCGTAATGGGGCAACACTCTGTATCTCTCTCTCGAAGAGACCGGCTGCCAAATTCGAAACGTCCAGCGATTGCGCCCACACGAAAGCTGCCAGCACGGAAAGGTGTAGCTGGTTTTCACTGTCCCTTGGAACTGCATTCGCTGCCACACAGTCATTCGTGTTCTGCAAAAGCTTGGCTTGGTAATGGGGCAACACTCTGTATCTCTCTCTCGCAGAGCCCGGCTGCCAAATTCGAAACGTCCAGCGATTGCGCCCACACGAAAGCTGCCAGCACGGAAAGCTGTAGCTGGTTTTCACTGTCCCTTGGAACTGCATTCGCTGCCACACAGTCATTCGTGTTCTGCAAAAGCTTGGCTTGGTAATGAGGCAACACTGTGTATCTCTCTCTGGCAGAGCCCGGCTGCCAAATTCGAAACGTCCAGCGATTGCGCCCACACGAAAGCTGCCAGCACGGAAAGCTGTAGCTGGTTTTCACTGTCCCTTGGAACTGCATTCGCTGCCACACAGTCATTCGTGTTCTGCAAAAGCTTGGCTTGGTCATGGGGGAACACTGTGTATCTCTCTCTCGCAGAGCCCGGCTGCCAAATTCGAAACGTCCAGCGATTGCGCCCACAAGAAAGCTGCCAGCACGGAAAGCTGTAGCTGGTTTTCACTGTCCCTTGGAACTGCATTCGCTGCCACACAGTCATTCGTGTTCTGCAAAAGCTTGGCTTGGTAATGAGGCAACACTGTGTATCTCTCTCTGGCAGAGCCCGGCTGCCAAATTCGAAACGTCCAGTGATTGCGCCCACACGAAAGCTGCCAGCAAGGAAAGCTGTAGCTGGTTTTCACTGTCCCTTGGAACTGCATTCGCTGCCACACAGTCATTCGTGTTCTGCAAAAGCTTGGCTTCGTAATGGGGCAACACTCTGTATCTCTCTCTGGCAGAGCCCGTCTGCCAAATTCAAAACGTCCAGCGATTGCGCCCACACGAAAGCTGCCAGCACGGAAAGCTGTAGCTGGTTTTCACTGTCCCTTGGAACTGCATTCGCTGCCGCACAGTCATTCGTGTTCTGCAAAAGCTTGGCTTCGTAATGCGTCAACACTCTGTATCTCTCTCTCGCAGAGCCCGGCTGCCAAATTCAAAACGTCCAGCGATTGCGCCCACACGAAAGCTGCCAGCACAGAAAGCTGTAGCTGGTTTTCACTGTCCCTTGGAACTGCATTCGCTGCCGCACAGTCATTCGTGTTCTGCAAAAGCTTGGCTTGGTAATGGGGCAACACTCTGTATCTCTCTCTCGAAGAGCCCGGCTGCCAAATTCGAAACGTCCAGCGATTGCGCCCACACGAAAGCTGCCAGCACGGAAAGCTGTAGCTGGTTTTCACTGTCCCTTGGAACTGCATTCGCTGCCACACAGTCATTCGTGTTCTGCAAAAGCTTGGCTTGGTAATGGGGCAACACTGTGTATCTCTCTCTGGCAGAGCCCGGCTGCCAAATTCGAAACGTCCAGCGATTGCGCCCACACGAAAGCTGCCAGCATGGAAAGCTGTAGCTGGTTTTCACTGTCCCTTGGAACTGCATTCGCTGCCACACAGTCATTCGTGTTCTGCAAAAGCTTGGCTTCGTAATGGGGCAACACTCTGTATCTCTCTCTCGCAGAGCCCGGCTGCCAAATTCAAAACGTCCAGCGATTGCGCCCACACGAAAGCTGCCAGCACGGAAAGCTGTAGCTGGTTTTCACTGTCCCTTGGAACTGCATTCGCTGCCGCACAGTCATTCGTGTTCTGCAAAAGCTTGGCTTGGTAATGGGGCAACACTGTGTATCTCTCTCTGGCAGAGCCCGGCTGCCAAATTCGAAACGTCCAGCGATTGCGCCCACACGAAAGCTGCCAGCACGGAAAGCTGTAGCTGGTTTTCACTGTCCCTTGGAACTGCATTCGCTGCCGCACAGTCATTCGTGTTCTGCAAAAGCTTGGCTTCGTAATGCGGCAACACTCTGTATCTCTCTCTCTCGCAGAGCTCGGCTGCCAAATTCGAAACGTCCAGCGATTGCGCCCACACGAAAGCTGCCAGCATGGAAAGCTGTAGCTGGTTTTCACTGTCCCTTGGAACTGCATTCGCTGCCGCACAGTCATTCGTGTTCTGCAAAAGCTTGGCTTGGTAATGGGGCAACACTGTGTATCTCTCTCTCGCAGAGCCCGGCTGCCAAATTCGAAACGTCCAGCGATTGCGCCCACACGAAAGCTGCCAGCACGGAAAGCTGTAGCTGGTTTTCACTGTCCCTTGGTACTGCATTCGCTGCCGCACAGTCATTCGTGTTCTGCAAAAGCTTGGCTTGGTAATGGGGCAACACTCTGTATCTCTCTCTCGCAGAGCCCGGCTGCCAAATTCGAAACGTCCAGCGATTGCGCCCACACGAAAGCTGCCAGCACGGAAAGCTGTAGCTGGTTTTCACTGTCCCTTGGAACTGCATTCGCTGCCGCACAGTCATTCGTGTTCTGCAAAAGCTTGGCTTCGTAATGGGGCAACACTCTGTATCTCTCTCTCGAAGAGACCGGCTGCCAAATTCGAAACGTCCAGCGATTGCGCCCACACGAAAGCTGCCAGCACGGAAAGGTGTAGCTGGTTTTCACTGTCCCTTGGAACTGCATTCGCTGCCACACAGTCATTCGTGTTCTGCAAAAGCTTGGCTTGGTAATGGGGCAACACTCTGTATCTCTCTCTGGCAGAGCCCGGCTGCCAAATTCGAAACGTCCAGCGATTGCGCCCACACGAAAGCTGCCAGCACGGAAAGCTGTAGCTGGTTTTCACTGTCCCTTGGAACTGCATTCGCTGCCACACAGTCATTCGTGTTCTGCAAAAGCTTGGCTTGGTAATGAGGCAACACTGTGTATCTCTCTCTGGCAGAGCCCGGCTGCCAAATTCGAAACGTCCAGCGATTGCGCCCACACGAAAGCTGCCAGCACGGAAAGCTGTAGCTGGTTTTCACTGTCCCTTGGAACTGCATTCGCTGCCACACAGTCATTCGTGTTCTGCAAAAGCTTGGCTTGGTCATGGGGGAACACTGTGTATCTCTCTCTCGCAGAGCCCGGCTGCCAAATTCGAAACGTCCAGCGATTGCGCCCACACGAAAGCTGCCAGCACGGAAAGCTGTAGCTGGTTTTCACTGTCCCTTGGAACTGCATTCGCTGCCACACAGTCATTCGTGTTCTGCAAAAGCTTGGCTTCGTAATGGGGCAACACTCTGTATCTCTCTCTGGCAGAGCCCGGCTGCCAAATTCGAAACGTCCAGCGATTGCGCCCACACGAAAGCTGCCAGCACGGAAAGCTGTAGCTGGTTTTCACTGTCCCTTGGAACTGCATTCGCTGCCGCACAGTCATTCGTGTTCTGCAAAAGCTTGGATTGGTAATGGGGCAACACTCTGTATCTCTCTCTCGCAGAGCCCGGCTGCCAAATTCGAAACGTCCAGCGATTGCGCCCACACGAAAGCTGCCAGCACGGAAAGCTGTAGCTGGTTTTCACTGTCCCTTGGAACTGCATTCGCTGCCGCACAGTCATTCGTGTTCTGCAAAAGCTTGGCTTGGTAATGGGGCAACACTCTGTATCTCTCTCTCGAAGAGCCCGGCTGCCAAATTCGAAACGTCCAGCGATTGCGCCCACACGAAAGCTGCCAGCACGGAAAGCTGTAGCTGGTTTTCACTGTCCCTTGGAACTGCATTCGCTGCCACACAGTCATTCGTGTTCTGCAAAAGCTTGGCTTGGTAATGGGGCAACACTCTGTATCTCTCTCTCGCAGAGCCCGGCTGCCAAATTCGAAACGTCCAGCGATTGCGCCCACACGAAAGCTGCCAGCACGGAAAGCTGTAGCTGGTTTTCACTGTCCCTTGGAACTGCATTCGCTGCCGCACAGTCATTCGTGTTCTGCAAAAGCTTGGCTTGGTAATGGGGCAACACTGTGTATCTCTCTCTCGCAGAGCCCGGCTGCCAAATTCGAAACGTCCAGCGATTGCGCCCACACGAAAGCTGCCAGCACGGAAAGCTGTAGCTGGTTTTCACTGTCCCTTGGAACTGCATTCGCTGCCGCACAGTCATTCGTGTTCTGCAAAAGCTTGGCTTGGTAATGGGGCAACACTCTGTATCTCTCTCTCGCAGAGCCCGGCTGCCAAATTCGAAACGTCCAGCGATTGCGCCCACACGAAAGCTGCCAGCACGGAAAGCTGTAGCTGGTTTTCACTGTCCCTTGGAACTGCATTCGCTGCCGCACAGTCATTCGTGTTCTGCAAAAGCTTGGCTTGGTAATGGGGCAACACTCTGTATCTCTCTCTGGCAGAGCCCGGCTGCCAAATTCGAAACGTCCAGCGATTGCGCCCATACCAAAATTGCCAGCACGGAAAGCTGTAGCTGGTTTTCACTGTCCCTTGGAACTGCATTCGCTGCCGCACAGTCATTCGTGTTCTGCAAAAGCTTGGCTTCGTAATGGGGCAACACTCTGTATCTCTCTCTCGCAGAGCCCGGCTGCCAAATTCGAAACGTCCAGCGATTGCGCCCACACGAAAGCTGCCAGCACGGAAAGGTGTAGCTGGTTTTCACTGTCCCTTGGAACTGCATTCGCTGCCACACAGTCATTCGTGTTCTGCAAAAGCTTGGCTTCGTAATGGGGCAACACTCTGTATCTCTCTCTGGCAGAGCCCGGCTGCCAAATTCGAAACGTCCAGCGATTGCGCCCACACGAAATCTGCCAGAACGGAAAGCTGTAGCTGGTTTTCACTGTCCCTTGGAACTGCATTCGCTGCCGCACAGTCATTCGTGTTCTGCAAAAGCTTGGCTTGGTAATGAGGCAAGACTGTGTATCTCTCTCTGGCAGAGCCCGGCTGCCAAATTCGAAACGTCCAGCGATTGCGCCCACACGAAAGCTGCCAGCACGGAAAGCTGTAGCTGGTTTTCACTGTCCCTTGGAACTGCATTCGCTGCCACACAGTCATTCGTGTTCTGCAAAAGCTTGGCTTGGTAATGGGGCAACACTCTGTATCTCTCTCTGGCAGAGCCCGGCTGCCAAATTCGAAACGTCCAGCGATTGCGCCCACACGAAAGCTGCCAGCACAGAAAGCTGTAGCTGGTTTTCACTGTCCCTTGGAACTGCATTCGCTGCCGCACAGTCATTCGTGTTCTGCAAAAGCTTGGCTTGGTAATGGGGCAACACTCTGTATCTCTCTCTCGCAGAGCCCGGCTGCCAAATTCGAAACGTCCAGCGATTGCGCCCACACAAAAGCTGCCAGCACGGAAAGCTGTAGCTGGTTTTCACTGTCCCTTGGAACTGCATTCGCTGCCGCACAGTCATTCGTGTTCTGCAAAAGCTTGGCTTCGTAATGGGGCAACACTCTGTATCTCTCTCTCTCGCAGAGCCCGGCTGCCAAATTCGAAACATCCAGCGATTGCGCCCACACAAAAGCTGCCAGCACGGAAAGCTGTAGCTGGTTTTCACTGTCCCTTGGAACTGCATTCGCTGCCGCACAGTCATTCGTGTTCTGCAAAAGCTTGGCTTGGTAATGGGGCAACACTGTGTATCTCTCTCTCGCAGAGCCCGGCTGCCAAATTCGAAACGTCCAGCGATTGCGCCCACACGAAAGCTGCCAGCACGGAAAGCTGTAGCTGGTTTTCACTGTCCCTTGGAACTGCATTCGCTGCCGCACAGTCATTCGTGTTCTGCAAAAGCTTGGCTTGGTAATGGGGCAACACTCTGTATCTCTCTCTGGCAGAGCCCGGCTGCCAAATTCGAAACGTCCAGCGATTGCGCCCACACGAAAGCTGCCAGCATGGAAAGCTGTAGCTGGTTTTCACTGTCCCTTGGAACTGCATTCGCTGCCACACAGTCATTCGTGTTCTGCAAAAGCTTGGCTTGGTAATGGGGCAACACTCTGTATCTCTCTCTCGCAGAGCCCGGCTGCCAAATTCAAAACGTCCAGCGATTGCGCCCACACGAAAGCTGCCAGCACGGAAAGCTGTAGCTGGTTTTCACTGTCCCTTGGAACTGCATTCGCTGCCACACAGTCATTCGTGTTCTGCAAAAGCTTGGCTTGGTCATGGGGGAACACTGTGTATCTCTCTCTCGCAGAGCCCGGCTGCCAAATTCGAAACGTCCAGCGATTGCGCCCACACGAAAGCTGCCAGCACGGAAAGCTGTAGCTGGTTTTCACTGTCCCTTGGAACTGCATTCGCTGCCACACAGTCATTCGTGTTCTGCAAAAGCTTGGCTTCGTAATGGGGCAACACTCTGTATCTCTCTCTGGCAGAGCCCGGCTGCCAAATTCGAAACGTCCAGCGATTGCGCCCACACGAAAGCTGCCAGCACGGAAAGCTGTAGCTGGTTTTCACTGTCCCTTGGAACTGCATTCGCTGCCGCACAGTCATTCGTGTTCTGCAAAAGCTTGGATTGGTAATGGGGCAACACTCTGTATCTCTCTCTCGCAGAGCCCGGCTGCCAAATTCGAAACGTCCAGCGATTGCGCCCACACGAAAGCTGCCAGCACGGAAAGCTGTAGCTGGTTTTCACTGTCCCTTGGAACTGCATTCGCTGCCGCACAGTCATTCGTGTTCTGCAAAAGCTTGGCTTGGTAATGGGGCAACACTCTGTATCTCTCTCTCGAAGAGCCCGGCTGCCAAATTCGAAACGTCCAGCGATTGCGCCCACACGAAAGCTGCCAGCACGGAAAGCTGTAGCTGGTTTTCACTGTCCCTTGGAACTGCATTCGCTGCCACACAGTCATTCGTGTTCTGCAAAAGCTTGGCTTGGTAATGGGGCAACACTCTGTATCTCTCTCTCGCAGAGCCCGGCTGCCAAATTCGAAACGTCCAGCGATTGCGCCCACACGAAAGCTGCCAGCACGGAAAGCTGTAGCTGGTTTTCACTGTCCCTTGGAACTGCATTCGCTGCCGCACAGTCATTCGTGTTCTGCAAAAGCTTGGCTTGGTAATGGGGCAACACTGTGTATCTCTCTCTCGCAGAGCCCGGCTGCCAAATTCGAAACGTCCAGCGATTGCGCCCACACGAAAGCTGCCAGCACGGAAAGCTGTAGCTGGTTTTCACTGTCCCTTGGAACTGCATTCGCTGCCGCACAGTCATTCGTGTTCTGCAAAAGCTTGGCTTGGTAATGGGGCAACACTCTGTATCTCTCTCTCGCAGAGCCCGGCTGCCAAATTCGAAACGTCCAGCGATTGCGCCCACACGAAAGCTGCCAGCACGGAAAGCTGTAGCTGGTTTTCACTGTCCCTTGGAACTGCATTCGCTGCCGCACAGTCATTCGTGTTCTGCAAAAGCTTGGCTTGGTAATGGGGCAACACTCTGTATCTCTCTCTGGCAGAGCCCGGCTGCCAAATTCGAAACGTCCAGCGATTGCGCCCATACCAAAATTGCCAGCACGGAAAGCTGTAGCTGGTTTTCACTGTCCCTTGGAACTGCATTCGCTGCCGCACAGTCATTCGTGTTCTGCAAAAGCTTGGCTTCGTAATGGGGCAACACTCTGTATCTCTCTCTCGCAGAGCCCGGCTGCCAAATTCGAAACGTCCAGCGATTGCGCCCACACGAAAGCTGCCAGCACGGAAAGGTGTAGCTGGTTTTCACTGTCCCTTGGAACTGCATTCGCTGCCACACAGTCATTCGTGTTCTGCAAAAGCTTGGCTTCGTAATGGGGCAACACTCTGTATCTCTCTCTGGCAGAGCCCGGCTGCCAAATTCGAAACGTCCAGCGATTGCGCCCACACGAAATCTGCCAGAACGGAAAGCTGTAGCTGGTTTTCACTGTCCCTTGGAACTGCATTCGCTGCCGCACAGTCATTCGTGTTCTGCAAAAGCTTGGCTTGGTAATGAGGCAAGACTGTGTATCTCTCTCTGGCAGAGCCCGGCTGCCAAATTCGAAACGTCCAGCGATTGCGCCCACACGAAAGCTGCCAGCACGGAAAGCTGTAGCTGGTTTTCACTGTCCCTTGGAACTGCATTCGCTGCCACACAGTCATTCGTGTTCTGCAAAAGCTTGGCTTGGTAATGGGGCAACACTCTGTATCTCTCTCTGGCAGAGCCCGGCTGCCAAATTCGAAACGTCCAGCGATTGCGCCCACACGAAAGCTGCCAGCACAGAAAGCTGTAGCTGGTTTTCACTGTCCCTTGGAACTGCATTCGCTGCCGCACAGTCATTCGTGTTCTGCAAAAGCTTGGCTTGGTAATGGGGCAACACTCTGTATCTCTCTCTCGCAGAGCCCGGCTGCCAAATTCGAAACGTCCAGCGATTGCGCCCACACAAAAGCTGCCAGCACGGAAAGCTGTAGCTGGTTTTCACTGTCCCTTGGAACTGCATTCGCTGCCGCACAGTCATTCGTGTTCTGCAAAAGCTTGGCTTCGTAATGGGGCAACACTCTGTATCTCTCTCTCTCGCAGAGCCCGGCTGCCAAATTCGAAACATCCAGCGATTGCGCCCACACAAAAGCTGCCAGCACGGAAAGCTGTAGCTGGTTTTCACTGTCCCTTGGAACTGCATTCGCTGCCGCACAGTCATTCGTGTTCTGCAAAAGCTTGGCTTGGTAATGGGGCAACACTGTGTATCTCTCTCTCGCAGAGCCCGGCTGCCAAATTCGAAACGTCCAGCGATTGCGCCCACACGAAAGCTGCCAGCACGGAAAGCTGTAGCTGGTTTTCACTGTCCCTTGGAACTGCATTCGCTGCCGCACAGTCATTCGTGTTCTGCAAAAGCTTGGCTTGGTAATGGGGCAACACTCTGTATCTCTCTCTGGCAGAGCCCGGCTGCCAAATTCGAAACGTCCAGCGATTGCGCCCACACGAAAGCTGCCAGCATGGAAAGCTGTAGCTGGTTTTCACTGTCCCTTGGAACTGCATTCGCTGCCACACAGTCATTCGTGTTCTGCAAAAGCTTGGCTTGGTAATGGGGCAACACTCTGTATCTCTCTCTCGCAGAGCCCGGCTGCCAAATTCAAAACGTCCAGCGATTGCGCCCACTCGAAAGCTGCCAGCACGGAAAGCTGTAGCTGGTTTTCACTGTCCCTTGGAACTGCATTCGCTGCCGCACAGTCATTCGTGTTCTGCAAAAGCTTGGCTTGGTAATGGGGCAACACTGTGTATCTCTCTCTCGCAGAGCCCGGCTGCCAAATTCGAAACGTCCAGCGATTGCGCCCACACGAAAGCTGCCAGCACGGAAAGCTGTAGCTGGTTTTCACTGTCCCTTGGAACTGCATTCGCTGCCGCACAGTCATTCGTGTTCTGCAAAAGCTTGGCTTCGTAATGGGGCAACACTGTGTATCTCTCTCTCGCAGAGCCCGGCTGCCAAATTCGAAACGTCCAGCGATTGCGCCCACACGAAAGCTGCCAGCACGGAAAGCTGTAGCTGGTTTTCACTGTCCCTTGGAACTGCATTCGCTGCCGCACAGTCATTCGTGTTCTGCAAAAGCTTGGCTTGGTAATGGGGCAACACTCTGTATCTCTCTCTCGCAGAGCCCGGCTGCCAAATTCAAAACGTCCAGCGATTGCGCCCACACGAAAGCTGCCAGCACGGAAAGCTGTAGCTGGTTTTCACTGTCCCTTGGAACTGCATTCGCTGCCGCACAGTCATTCGTGTTCTGCAAAAGCTTGGCTTGGTAATGGGGCAACACTGTGTATCTCTCTCTGGCAGAGCCCGGCTGCCAAATTCGAAACGTCCAGCGATTGCGCCCACACGAAAGCTGCCAGCACGGAAAGGTGTAGCTGGTTTTCACTGTCCCTTGGAACTGCATTCGCTGCCACACAGTCATTCGTGTTCTGCAAAAGCTTGGCTTCGTAATGGGGCAACACTCTGTATCTCTCTCTGGCAGAGCCCGGCTGCCAAATTCGAAACGTCCAGCGATTGCGCCCACAAGAAAGCTGCCAGCACGGAAAGCTGTAGCTGGTTTTCACTGTCCCTTGGAACTGCATTCGCTGCCACACAGTCATTCGTGTTCTGCAAAAGCTTGGCTTGGTAATGAGGCAACACTCTGTATCTCTCTCTGGCAGAGCCCGGCTGCCAAATTCGAAACGTCCAGCGATTGCGCCCACACGAAAGCTGCCAGCACGGAAAGGTGTAGCTGGTTTTCACTGTCCCTTGGAACTGCATTCGCTGCCGCACAGTCATTCGTGTTCTGCAAAAGCTTGGCTTCGTAATGCGGCAACACTCTGTATCTCTCTCTCGCAGAGCCCGGCTGCCAAATTCGAAACGTCCAGCGATTGCGCCCACACGAAAGCTGCCAGCACAGAAAGCTGTAGCTGGTTTTCACTGTCCCTTGGAACTGCATTCGCTGCCGCACAGTCATTCGTGTTCTGCAAAAGCTTGGCTTCGTAATGCGGCAACACTGTGTATCTCTCTCTCGCAGAGCCCGGCTGCCAAATTCGAAACGTCCAGCGATTGCGCCCACACGAAAGCTGCCAGCACGGAAAGCTGTAGCTGGTTTTCACTGTCCCTTGGAACTGCATTCGCTGCCGCACAGTCATTCGTGTTCTGCAAAAGCTTGGCTTGGTAATGGGGCAACACTGTGTATCTCTCTCTCGCAGAGCCCGGCTGCCAAATTCGAAACGTCCAGCGATTGCGCCCACACGAAAGCTGCCAGCACGGAAAGCTGTAGCTGGTTTTCACTGTCCCTTGGAACTGCATTCGCTGCCGCACAGTCATTCGTGTTCTGCAAAAGCTTGGCTTCGTAATGGGGCAACACTGTGTATCTCTCTCTCGCAGAGCCCGGCTGCCAAATTCGAAACGTCCAGCGATTGCGCCCACACGAAAGCTGCCAGCACGGAAAGCTGTAGCTGGTTTTCACTGTCCCTTGGAACTGCATTCGCTGCCGCACAGTCATTCGTGTTCTGCAAAAGCTTGGCTTGGTAATGGGGCAACACTCTGTATCTCTCTCTCGCAGAGCCCGGCTGCCAAATTCGAAACGTCCAGCGATTGCGCCCACACGAAAGCTGCCAGCACGGAAAGCTGTAGCTGGTTTTCACTGTCCCTTGGAACTGCATTCGCTGCCGCACAGTCATTCGTGTTCTGCAAAAGCTTGGCTTGGTAATGGGGCAACACTGTGTATCTCTCTCTGGCAGAGCCCGGCTGCCAAATTCGAAACGTCCAGCGATTGCGCCCACACGAAAGCTGCCAGCACGGAAAGGTGTAGCTGGTTTTCACTGTCCCTTGGAACTGCATTCGCTGCCACACAGTCATTCGTGTTCTGCAAAAGCTTGGCTTCGTAATGGGGCAACACTCTGTATCTCTCTCTGGCAGAGCCCGGCTGCCAAATTCGAAACGTCCAGCGATTGCGCCCACACGAAAGCTGCCAGCACGGAAAGGTGTAGCTGGTTTTCACTGTCCCTTGGAACTGCATTCGCTGCCGCACAGTCATTCGTGTTCTGCAAAAGCTTGGCTTCGTAATGCGGCAACACTCTGTATCTCTCTCTCGCAGAGCCCGGCTGCCAAATTCGAAACGTCCAGCGATTGCGCCCACACGAAAGCTGCCAGCACAGAAAGCTGTAGCTGGTTTTCACTGTCCCTTGGAACTGCATTCGCTGCCGCACAGTCATTCGTGTTCTGCAAAAGCTTGGCTTGGTAATGGGGCAACACTGTGTATCTCTCTCTGGCAGAGCCCGGCTGCCAAATTCGAAACGTCCAGCGATTGCGCCCACACGAAAGCTGCCAGCACGGAAAGCTGTAGCTGGTTTTCACTGTCCCTTGGAACTGCATTCGCTGCCGCACAGTCATTCGTGTTCTGCAAAAGCTTGGCTTGGTAATGGGGCAACACTCTGTATCTCTCTCTCGCAGAGCCCGGCTGCCAAATTCGAAACGTCCAGCGATTGCGCCCACACGAAAGCTGCCAGCACGGAAAGCTGTAGCTGGTTTTCACTGTCCCTTGGAACTGCATTCGCTGCCACACAGTCATTCGTGTTCTGCAAAAGCTTGGCTTGGTAATGAGGCAACACTGTGTATCTCTCTCTGGCAGAGCCCGGCTGCCAAATTCGAAACGTCCAGCGATTGCGCCCACACGAAAGCTGCCAGCACGGAAAGCTGTAGCTGGTTTTCACTGTCCCTTGGAACTGCATTCGCTGCCACACAGTCATTCGTGTTCTGCAAAAGCTTGGCTTCGTAATGCGGCAACACTCTGTATCTCTCTCTCGCAGAGCCCGGCTGCCAAATTCGAAACGTCCAGCGATTGCGCCCACACGAAAGCTGCCAGCACAGAAAGCTGTAGCTGGTTTTCACTGTCCCTTGGAACTGCATTCGCTGCCGCACAGTCATTCGTGTTCTGCAAAAGCTTGGCTTCGTAATGCGGCAACACTGTGTATCTCTCTCTCGCAGAGCCCGGCTGCCAAATTCGAAACGTCCAGCGATTGCGCCCACACGAAAGCTGCCAGCACGGAAAGCTGTAGCTGGTTTTCACTGTCCCTTGGAACTGCATTCGCTGCCGCACAGTCATTCGTGTTCTGCAAAAGCTTGGCTTGGTAATGGGGCAACACTGTGTATCTCTCTCTCGCAGAGCCCGGCTGCCAAATTCGAAACGTCCAGCGATTGCGCCCACACGAAAGCTGCCAGCACGGAAAGCTGTAGCTGGTTTTCACTGTCCCTTGGAACTGCATTCGCTGCCGCACAGTCATTCGTGTTCTGCAAAAGCTTGGCTTCGTAATGGGGCAACACTGTGTATCTCTCTCTCGCAGAGCCCGGCTGCCAAATTCGAAACGTCCAGCGATTGCGCCCACACGAAAGCTGCCAGCACGGAAAGCTGTAGCTGGTTTTCACTGTCCCTTGGAACTGCATTCGCTGCCGCACAGTCATTCGTGTTCTGCAAAAGCTTGGCTTGGTAATGGGGCAACACTCTGTATCTCTCTCTCGCAGAGCCCGGCTGCCAAATTCGAAACGTCCAGCGATTGCGCCCACACGAAAGCTGCCAGCACGGAAAGCTGTAGCTGGTTTTCACTGTCCCTTGGAACTGCATTCGCTGCCGCACAGTCATTCGTGTTCTGCAAAAGCTTGGCTTGGTAATGGGGCAACACTGTGTATCTCTCTCTGGCAGAGCCCGGCTGCCAAATTCGAAACGTCCAGCGATTGCGCCCACACGAAAGCTGCCAGCACGGAAAGGTGTAGCTGGTTTTCACTGTCCCTTGGAACTGCATTCGCTGCCACACAGTCATTCGTGTTCTGCAAAAGCTTGGCTTCGTAATGGGGCAACACTCTGTATCTCTCTCTGGCAGAGCCCGGCTGCCAAATTCGAAACGTCCAGCGATTGCGCCCACACGAAAGCTGCCAGCACGGAAAGGTGTAGCTGGTTTTCACTGTCCCTTGGAACTGCATTCGCTGCCGCACAGTCATTCGTGTTCTGCAAAAGCTTGGCTTCGTAATGCGGCAACACTCTGTATCTCTCTCTCGCAGAGCCCGGCTGCCAAATTCGAAACGTCCAGCGATTGCGCCCACACGAAAGCTGCCAGCACAGAAAGCTGTAGCTGGTTTTCACTGTCCCTTGGAACTGCATTCGCTGCCGCACAGTCATTCGTGTTCTGCAAAAGCTTGGCTTGGTAATGGGGCAACACTGTGTATCTCTCTCTGGCAGAGCCCGGCTGCCAAATTCGAAACGTCCAGCGATTGCGCCCACACGAAAGCTGCCAGCACGGAAAGCTGTAGCTGGTTTTCACTGTCCCTTGGAACTGCATTCGCTGCCGCACAGTCATTCGTGTTCTGCAAAAGCTTGGCTTGGTAATGGGGCAACACTCTGTATCTCTCTCTCGCAGAGCCCGGCTGCCAAATTCGAAACGTCCAGCGATTGCGCCCACACGAAAGCTGCCAGCACGGAAAGCTGTAGCTGGTTTTCACTGTCCCTTGGAACTGCATTCGCTGCCACACAGTCATTCGTGTTCTGCAAAAGCTTGGCTTGGTAATGAGGCAACACTGTGTATCTCTCTCTGGCAGAGCCCGGCTGCCAAATTCGAAACGTCCAGCGATTGCGCCCACACGAAAGCTGCCAGCACGGAAAGCTGTAGCTGGTTTTCACTGTCCCTTGGAACTGCATTCGCTGCCACACAGTCATTCGTGTTCTGCAAAAGCTTGGCTTCGTAATGGGGCAACACTCTGTATCTCTCTCTCGCAGAGCCCGGCTGCCAAATTCAAAACGTCCAGCGATTGCGCCCACACGAAAGCTGCCAGCACGGAAAGCTGTAGCTGGTTTTCACTGTCCCTTGGAACTGCATTCGCTGCCACACAGTCATTCGTGTTCTGCAAAAGCTTGGCTTGGTAATGAGGCAACACTGTGTATCTCTCTCTGGCAGAGCCCGGCTGCCAAATTCGAAACGTCCAGCGATTGCGCCCACACGAAAGCTGCCAGCACGGAAAGGTGTAGCTGGTTTTCACTGTCCCTTGGAACTGCATTCGCTGCCACACAGTCATTCGTGTTCTGCAAAAGCTTGGCTTGGTAATGGGGCAACACTCTGTATCTCTCTCTCGCAGAGCCCGGCTGCCAAATTCGAAACGTCCAGCGATTGCGCCCACACGAAAGCTGCCAGCACGGAAAGCTGTAGCTGGTTTTCACTGTCCCTTGGAACTGCATTCGCTGCCACACAGTCATTCGTGTTCTGCAAAAGCTTGGCTTGGTCATGGGGGAACACTGTGTATCTCTCTCTCGCAGAGCCCGGCTGCCAAATTCGAAACGTCCAGCGATTGCGCCCACACGAAAGCTGCCAGCACGGAAAGCTGTAGCTGGTTTTCACTGTCCCTTGGAACTGCATTCGCTGCCGCACAGTCATTCGTGTTCTGCAAAAGCTTGGCTTCGTAATGGGGCAACACTCTGTATCTCTCTCTCTCGCAGAGCTCGGCTGCCAAATTCGAAACGTCCAGCGATTGCGCCCACACGAAAGCTGCCAGCACGGAAAGCTGTAGCTGGTTTTCACTGTCCCTTGGAACTGCATTCGCTGCCGCACAGTCATTCATGTTCTGCAAAAGCTTGGCTTGGTAATGGGGCAACACTGTGTATCTCTCTCTGGCAGAGCCCGGCTGCCAAATTCGAAACGTCCAGCGATTGCGCCCACACGAAAGCTGCCAGCACGGAAAGCTGTAGCTGGTTTTCACTGTCCCTTGGAACTGCATTCGCTGCCACACAGTCATTCGTGTTCTGCAAAAGCTTGGCTTGGTAATGGGGCAACACTCTGTATCTCTCTCTCGCAGAGTCCGGCTGCCAAATTTGAAACGTCCAGCGATTGCGCCCACACGAAAGCTGCCAGCACGGAAAGCTGTAGCTGGTTTTCACTGTCCCTTGGAACTGCATTCGCTGCCGCACAGTCATTCGTGTTCTGCAAAAGCTTGGCTTGGTAATGGGGCAACACTCTGTATCTCTCTCTCGCAGAGCCCGGCTGCCAAATTCGAAACGTCCAGCGATTGCGCCCACACGAAAGCTGCCAGCACGGAAAGCTGTAGCTGGTTTTCACTGTCCCTTGGAACTGCATTCGCTGCCGCACAGTCATTCGTGTTCTGCAAAAGCTTGGCTTGGTAATGGGGCAACACTCTGTATCTCTCTCTCGAAGAGCCCGGCTGCCAAATTCGAAACGTCCAGCGATTGCGCCCACACGAAAGCTGCCAGCACGGAAAGCTGTAGCTGGTTTTCACTGTCCCTTGGAACTGCATTCGCTGCCACACAGTCATTCGTGTTCTGCAAAAGCTTGGCTTCGTAATGCGGCAACACTCTGTATCTCTCTCTCGCAGAGCCCGGCTGCCAAATTCGAAACGTCCAGCGATTGCGCCCACACGAAAGCTGCCAGCACGGAAAGGTGTAGCTGGTTTTCACTGTCCCTTGGAACTGCATTCGCTGCCGCACAGTCATTCGTGTTCTGCAAAAGCTTGGCTTGGTAATGGGGCAACACTCTGTATCTCTCTCTCGCAGAGCCCGGCTGCCAAATTCGAAACGTCCAGCGATTGCGCCCATACGAAAGTTGCCAGCACGGAAAGCTGTAGCTGGTTTTCACTGTCCCTTGGAACTGCATTCGCTGCCGCACAGTCATTCGTGTTCTGCAAAAGCTTGGCTTCGTAATGGGGCAACACTCTGTATCTCTCTCTCGCAGAGCCCGGCTGCCAAATTCGAAACGTCCAGCGATTGCGCCCACACGAAAGCTGCCAGCACGGAAAGGTGTAGCTGGTTTTCACTTTCCCTTGGAACTGCATTCGCTGCCACACAGTCATTCGTGTTCTGCAAAAGCTTGGCTTCGTAATGGGGCAACACTCTGTATCTCTCTCTGGCAGAGCCCGACTGCCAAATTCGAAACGTCCAGCGATTGCGCCCACACGAAAGCTGCCAGAACGGAAAGCTGTAGCTGGTTTTCACTGTCCCTTGGAACTGCATTCGCTGCCACACAGTCATTCGTGTTCTGCAAAAGCTTGGCTTGGTAATGAGGCAACACTTTGTATCTCTCTCTGGCAGAGCCCGGCTGCCAAATTCGAAACGTCCAGCGATTGCGCCCACACGAAAGCTGCCAGCACGGAAAGCTGTAGCTGGTTTTCACTGTCCCTTGGAACTGCATTCGCTGCCACACAGTCATTCGTGTTCTGCAAAAGCTTGGCTTGGTAATGGGGCAACACTGTGTATCTCTCTCTGGCAGAGCCCGGCTGCCAAATTCGAAACGTCCAGCGATTGCGCCCACACGAAAGCTGCCAGCACGGAAAGGTGTAGCTGGTTTTCACTGTCCCTTGGAACTGCATTCGCTGCCGCACAGTCATTCGTGTTCTGCAAAAGCTTGGCTTGGTAATGGGGCAACACTCTGTATCTCTCTCTCGCAGAGCCCGGCTGCCAAATTCGAAACGTCCAGCGATTGCGCCCACACAAAAGCTGCCAGCACGGAAAGCTGTAGCTGGTTTTCACTGTCCCTTGGAACTGCATTCGCTGCCGCACAGTCATTCGTGTTCTGCAAAAGCTTGGCTTCGTAATGGGGCAACACTCTGTATCTCTCTCTCTCGCAGAGCCCGGCTGCCAAATTCGAAACATCCAGCGATTGCGCCCACACAAAAGCTGCCAGCACGGAAAGCTGTAGCTGGTTTTCACTGTCCCTTGGAACTGCATTCGCTGCCGCACAGTCATTCGTGTTCTGCAAAAGCTTGGCTTGGTAATGGGGCAACACTCTGTATCTCTCTTTGGCAGAGCCCGGCTGCCAAATTCGAAACGTCCAGCGATTGCGCCCACACGAAAGCTGCCAGCATGGAAAGCTGTAGCTGGTTTTCACTGTCCCTTGGAACTGCATTCGCTGCCACACAGTCATTCGTGTTCTGCAAAAGCTTGGCTTCGTAATGGGGCAACACTGTGTATCTCTCTCTGGCAGAGCCCGGCTGCCAAATTCGAAACGTCCAGCGATTGCGCCCACACGAAAGCTGCCAGCACGGAAAGCTGTAGCTGGTTTTCACTGTCCCTTGGAACTGCATTCGCTGCCGCACAGTCATTCGTGTTCTGCAAAAGCTTGGCTTGGTAATGGGGCAACACTGTGTATCTCTCTCTCGCAGAGCCCGGCTGCCAAATTCGAAACGTCCAGCGATTGCGCCCACACGAAAGCTGCCAGCACGGAAAGCTGTAGCTGGTTTTCACTGTCCCTTGGAACTGCATTCGCTGCCGCACAGTCATTCGTGTTCTGCAAAAGCTTGGCTTCGTAATGGGGCAACACTGTGTATCTCTCTCTCGCAGAGCCCGGCTGCCAAATTCGAAACGTCCAGCGATTGCGCCCACACGAAAGCTGCCAGCACGGAAAGCTGTAGCTGGTTTTCACTGTCCCTTGGAACTGCATTCGCTGCCGCACAGTCATTCGTGTTCTGCAAAAGCTTGGCTTGGTAATGGGGCAACACTCTGTATCTCTCTCTCGCAGAGCCCGGCTGCCAAATTCGAAACGTCCAGCGATTGCGCCCACACGAAAGCTGCCAGCACGGAAAGCTGTAGCTGGTTTTCACTGTCCCTTGGAACTGCATTCGCTGCCGCACAGTCATTCGTGTTCTGCAAAAGCTTGGCTTGGTAATGGGGCAACACTGTGTATCTCTCTCTGGCAGAGCCCGGCTGCCAAATTCGAAACGTCCAGCGATTGCGCCCACACGAAAGCTGCCAGCACGGAAAGGTGTAGCTGGTTTTCACTGTCCCTTGGAACTGCATTCGCTGCCACACAGTCATTCGTGTTCTGCAAAAGCTTGGCTTGGTAATGGGGCAACACTGTGTATCTCTCTCTGGCAGAGCCCGGCTGCCAAATTCGAAACGTCCAGCGATTGCGCCCACAAGAAAGCTGCCAGCACGGAAAGCTGTAGCTGGTTTTCACTGTCCCTTGGAACTGCATTCGCTGCCACACAGTCATTCGTGTTCTGCAAAAGCTTGGCTTGGTAATGAGGCAACACTCTGTATCTCTCTCTGGCAGAGCCCGGCTGCCAAATTCGAAACGTCCAGCGATTGCGCCCACACGAAAGCTGCCAGCACGGAAAGGTGTAGCTGGTTTTCACTGTCCCTTGGAACTGCATTCGCTGCCGCACAGTCATTCGTGTTCTGCAAAAGCTTGGCTTCGTAATGCGGCAACACTGTGTATCTCTCTCTCGCAGAGCCCGGCTGCCAAATTCGAAACGTCCAGCGATTGCGCCCACACGAAAGCTGCCAGCACGGAAAGCTGTAGCTGGTTTTCACTGTCCCTTGGAACTGCATTCGCTGCCGCACAGTCATTCGTGTTCTGCAAAAGCTTGGCTTGGTAATGGGGCAACACTGTGTATCTCTCTCTCGCAGAGCCCGGCTGCCAAATTCGAAACGTCCAGCGATTGCGCCCACACGAAAGCTGCCAGCACGGAAAGCTGTAGCTGGTTTTCACTGTCCCTTGGAACTGCATTCGCTGCCGCACAGTCATTCGTGTTCTGCAAAAGCTTGGCTTCGTAATGGGGCAACACTGTGTATCTCTCTCTCGCAGAGCCCGGCTGCCAAATTCGAAACGTCCAGCGATTGCGCCCACACGAAAGCTGCCAGCACGGAAAGCTGTAGCTGGTTTTCACTGTCCCTTGGAACTGCATTCGCTGCCGCACAGTCATTCGTGTTCTGCAAAAGCTTGGCTTGGTAATGGGGCAACACTCTGTATCTCTCTCTCGCAGAGCCCGGCTGCCAAATTCGAAACGTCCAGCGATTGCGCCCACACGAAAGCTGCCAGCACGGAAAGCTGTAGCTGGTTTTCACTGTCCCTTGGAACTGCATTCGCTGCCGCACAGTCATTCGTGTTCTGCAAAAGCTTGGCTTGGTAATGGGGCAACACTGTGTATCTCTCTCTGGCAGAGCCCGGCTGCCAAATTCGAAACGTCCAGCGATTGCGCCCACACGAAAGCTGCCAGCACGGAAAGCTGTAGCTGGTTTTCACTGTCCCTTGGAACTGCATTCGCTGCCACACAGTCATTCGTGTTCTGCAAAAGCTTGGCTTCGTAATGGGGCAACACTCTGTATCTCTCTCTGGCAGAGCCCGGCTGCCAAATTCGAAACGTCCAGCGATTGCGCCCACAAGAAAGCTGCCAGCACGGAAAGCTGTAGCTGGTTTTCACTGTCCCTTGGAACTGCATTCGATGCCACACAGTCATTCGTGTTCTGCAAAAGCTTGGCTTGGTAATGAGGCAACACTCTGTATCTCTCTCTGGCAGAGCCCGGCTGCCAAATTCGAAACGTCCAGCGATTGCGCCCACACGAAAGCTGCCAGCACGGAAAGGTGTAGCTGGTTTTCACTGTCCCTTGGAACTGCATTCGCTGCCGCACAGTCATTCGTGTTCTGCAAAAGCTTGGCTTCGTAATGCGGCAACACTCTGTATCTCTCTCTCGCAGAGCCCGGCTGCCAAATTCGAAACGTCCAGCGATTGCGCCCACACGAAAGCTGCCAGCACAGAAAGCTGTAGCTGGTTTTCACTGTCCCTTGGAACTGCATTCGCTGCCGCACAGTCATTCGTGTTCTGCAAAAGCTTGGCTTCGTAATGGGGCAACACTCTGTATCTCTCTCTCTCGCAGAGCCCGGCTGCCAAATTCGAAACGTCCAGCGATTGCGCCCACACGAAAGCTGCCAGCACGGAAAGCTGTAGCTGGTTTTCACTGTCCCTTGGAACTGCATTCGCTGCCGCACAGTCATTCGTGTTCTGCAAAAGCTTGGCTTGGTAATGGGGCAACACTCTGTATCTCTCTCTCGCAGAGCCCGGCTGCCAAATTCGAAACGTCCAGCGATTGCGCCCACACGAAAGCTGCCAGCACGGAAAGCTGTAGCTGGTTTTCACTGTCCCTTGGTACTGCATTCGCTGCCGCACAGTCATTCGTGTTCTGCAAAAGCTTGGCTTGGTAATGGGGCAACACTCTGTATCTCTCTCTGGCAGAGCCCGGCTGCCAAATTCGAAACGTCCAGCGATTGCGCCCACACGAAAGCTGCCAGCATGGAAAGCTGTAGCTGGTTTTCACTGTCCCTTGGAACTGCATTCGCTGCCACACAGTCATTCGTGTTCTGCAAAAGCTTGGCTTCGTAATGGGGCAACACTCTGTATCTCTCTCTCGCAGAGCCCGGCTGCCAAATTCAAAACGTCCAGCGATTGCGCCCACACGAAAGCTGCCAGCACGGAAAGCTGTAGCTGGTTTTCACTGTCCCTTGGAACTGCATTCGCTGCCACACAGTCATTCGTGTTCTGCAAAAGCTTGGCTTGGTAATGAGGCAACACTGTGTATCTCTCTCTGGCAGAGCCCGGCTGCCAAATTCGAAACGTCCAGCGATTGCGCCCACACGAAAGCTGCCAGCATGGAAAGCTGTAGCTGGTTTTCACTGTCCCTTGGAACTGCATTCGCTGCCACACAGTCATTCGTGTTCTGCAAAAGCTTGGCTTCGTAATGGGGCAACACTCTGTATCTCTCTCTCGCAGAGCCCGGCTGCCAAATTCAAAACGTCCAGCGATTGCGCCCACAAGAAAGCTGCCAGCACGGAAAGCTGTAGCTGGTTTTCACTGTCCCTTGGAACTGCATTCGCTGCCACACAGTCATTCGTGTTCTGCAAAAGCTTGGCTTGGTAATGAGGCAACACTGTGTATCTCTCTCTGGCAGAGCCCGGCTGCCAAATTCGAAACGTCCAGCGATTGCGCCCACACGAAAGCTGCCAGCACGGAAAGGTGTAGCTGGTTTTCACTGTCCCTTGGAACTGCATTCGCTGCCACACAGTCATTCGTGTTCTGCAAAAGCTTGGCTTGGTAATGGGGCAACACTCTGTATCTCTCTCTCGCAGAGCCTGGCTGCCAAATTCGAAACGTCCAGCGATTGCGCCCACACGAAAGCTGCCAGCACGGAAAGCTGTAGCTGGTTTTCACTGTCCCTTGGAACTGCATTCGCTGCCACACAGTCATTCGTGTTCTGCAAAAGCTTGGCTTGGTCATGGGGGAACACTGTGTATCTCTCTCTCGCAGAGCCCGGCTGCCAAATTCGAAACGTCCAGCGATTGCGCCCACACGAAAGCTGCCAGCACGGAAAGCTGTAGCTGGTTTTCACTGTCCCTTGGAACTGCATTCGCTGCCGCACAGTCATTCGTGTTCTGCAAAAGCTTGGCTTCGTAATGCGGCAACACTCTGTATCTCTCTCTCTCGCAGAGCTCGGCTGCCAAATTCGAAACGTCCAGCGATTGCGCCCACACGAAAGCTGCCAGCACGGAAAGCTGTAGCTGGTTTTCACTGTCCCTTGGAACTGCATTCGCTGCCGCACAGTCATTCATGTTCTGCAAAAGCTTGGCTTGGTAATGGGGCAACACTGTGTATCTCTCTCTGGCAGAGCCCGGCTGCCAAATTCGAAACGTCCAGCGATTGCGCCCACACGAAAGCTGCCAGCACGGAAAGCTGTAGCTGGTTTTCACTGTCCCTTGGAACTGCATTCGCTGCCGCACAGTCATTCGTGTTCTGCAAAAGCTTGGCTTCGTAATGGGGCAACACTCTGTATCTCTCTCTGGCAGAGCCCGGCTGCCAAATTCGAAACATCCAGCGATTGCGCCCACACGAAAGCTGCCAGCACGGAAAGCTGTAGCTGGTTTTCACTGTCCCTTGGAACTGCATTCGCTGCCGCACAGTCATTCGTGTTCTGCAAAAGCTTGGCTTGGTAATGGGGCAACACTCTGTATCTCTCTCTCGCAGAGCCCGGCTGCCAAATTCGAAACGTCCAGCGATTGCGCCCACACGAAAGCTGCCAGCACGGAAAGCTGTAGCTGGTTTTCACTGTCCCTTGGAACTGCATTCGCTGCCGCACAGTCATTCGTGTTCTGCAAAAGCTTGGCTTGGTAATGGGGCAACACTCTGTATCTCTCTCTCGAAGAGCCCGGCTGCCAAATTCGAAACGTCCAGCGATTGCGCCCACACGAAAGCTGCCAGCACGGAAAGCTGTAGCTGGTTTTCACTGTCCCTTGGAACTGCATTCGCTGCCACACAGTCATTCGTGTTCTGCAAAAGCTTGGCTTGGTAATGGGGCAACACTCTGTATCTCTCTCTCGCAGAGCCCGGCTGCCAAATTCGAAACGTCCAGCGATTGCGCCCACACGAAAGCTGCCAGCACGGAAAGCTGTAGCTGGTTTTCACTGTCCCTTGGAACTGCATTCGCTGCCGCACAGTCATTCGTGTTCTGCAAAAGCTTGGCTTGGTAATGGGGCAACACTGTGTATCTCTCTCTCGCAGAGCCCGGCTGCCAAATTCGAAACGTCCAGCGATTGCGCCCACACGAAAGCTGCCAGCACGGAAAGCTGTAGCTGGTTTTCACTGTCCCTTGGAACTGCATTCGCTGCCGCACAGTCATTCGTGTTCTGCAAAAGCTTGGCTTGGTAATGGGGCAACACTCTGTATCTCTCTCTCGCAGAGCCCGGCTGCCAAATTCGAAACGTCCAGCGATTGCGCCCACACGAAAGCTGCCAGCACGGAAAGCTGTAGCTGGTTTTCACTGTCCCTTGGAACTGCATTCGCTGCCGCACAGTCATTCGTGTTCTGCAAAAGCTTGGCTTGGTAATGGGGCAACACTCTGTATCTCTCTCTCGCAGAGCCCGGCTGCCAAATTCGAAACGTCCAGCGATTGCGCCCATACGAAAGTTGCCAGCACGGAAAGCTGTAGCTGGTTTTCACTGTCCCTTGGAACTGCATTCGCTGCCACACAGTCATTCGTGTTCTGCAAAAGCTTGGCTTGGTAATGAGGCAACACTGTGTATCTCTCTCTGGCAGAGCCCGGCTGCCTAATTCGAAACGTCCAGCGATTGCGCCCACACGAAAGCTGCCAGCACGGAAAGCTGTAGCTGGTTTTCACTGTCCCTTGGAACTGCATTCGCTGCCACACAGTCATTCGTGTTCTGCAAAAGCTTGGCTTGGTAATGGGGCAACACTGTGTATCTCTCTCTGGCAGAGCCCGGCTGCCAAATTCGAAACGTCCAGCGATTGCGCCCACACAAAAGCTGCCAGCACGGAAAGGTGTAGCTGGTTTTCACTGTCCCTTGGAACTGCATTCGCTGCCGCACAGTCATTCGTGTTCTGCAAAAGCTTGGCTTCGTAATGCGGCAACACTCTGTATCTCTCTCTCGCAGAGCCCGGCTGCCAAATTCGAAACGTCCAGCGATTGCGCCCACACAAAAGCTGCCAGCACGGAAAGCTGTAGCTGGTTTTCACTGTCCCTTGGAACTGCATTCGCTGCCGCACAGTCATTCGTGTTCTGCAAAAGCTTGGCTTCGTAATGGGGCAACACTCTGTATCTCTCTCTCTCGCAGAGCCCGGCTGCCAAATTCGAAACATCCAGCGATTGCGCCCACACAAAAGCTGCCAGCACGGAAAGCTGTAGCTGGTTTTCACTGTCCCTTGGAACTGCATTCGCTGCCACACAGTCATTCGTGTTCTGCAAAAGCTTGGCTTCGTAATGGGGCAACACTCTGTATCTCTCTCTGGCAGAGCCCGGCTGCCAAATTCGAATCGTCCAGCGATTGCGCCCACACGAAAGCTGCCAGCACGGAAAGCTGTAGCTGGTTTTCACTGTCCCTTGGAACTGCATTCGCTGCCACACAGTCATTCGTGTTCTGCAAAAGCTTGGCTTGGTCATGGGGGAACACTGTGTATCTCTCTCTCGCAGAGCCCGGCTGCCAAATTCGAAACGTCCAGCGATTGCGCCCACACGAAAGCTGCCAGCACGGAAAGCTGTAGCTGGTTTTCACTGTCCCTTGGAACTGCATTCGCTGCCGCACAGTCATTCGTGTTCTGCAAAAGCTTGGCTTCGTAATGCGGCAACACTCTGTATCTCTCTCTCTCGCAGAGCTCGGCTGCCAAATTCGAAACGTCCAGCGATTGCGCCCACACGAAAGCTGCCAGCACGGAAAGCTGTAGCTGGTTTTCACTGTCCCTTGGAACTGCATTCGCTGCCGCACAGTCATTCATGTTCTGCAAAAGCTTGGCTTGGTAATGGGGCAACACTGTGTATCTCTCTCTGGCAGAGCCCGGCTGCCAAATTCGAAACGTCCAGCGATTGCGCCCACACGAAAGCTGCCAGCACGGAAAGCTGTAGCTGGTTTTCACTGTCCCTTGGAACTGCATTCGCTGCCACACAGTCATTCGTGTTCTGCAAAAGCTTGGCTTCGTAATGGGGCAACACTCTGTATCTCTCTCTGGCAGAGCCCGGCTGCCAAATTCGAAACGTCCAGCGATTGCGCCCACACGAAAGCTGCCAGCACGGAAAGCTGTAGCTGGTTTTCACTGTCCCTTGGAACTGCATTCGCTGCCGCACAGTCATTCGTGTTCTGCAAAAGCTTGGCTTGGTAATGGGGCAACACTCTGTATCTCTCTCTCGCAGAGCCCGGCTGCCAAATTCGAAACGTCCAGCGATTGCGCCCACACGAAAGCTGCCAGCACGGAAAGCTGTAGCTGGTTTTCACTGTCCCTTGGAACTGCATTCGCTGCCGCACAGTCATTCGTGTTCTGCAAAAGCTTGGCTTGGTAATGGGGCAACACTCTGTATCTCTCTCTCGAAGAGCCCGGCTGCCAAATTCGAAACGTCCAGCGATTGCGCCCACACGAAAGCTGCCAGCACGGAAAGCTGTAGCTGGTTTTCACTGTCCCTTGGAACTGCATTCGCTGCCACACAGTCATTCGTGTTCTGCAAAAGCTTGGCTTGGTAATGGGGCAACACTCTGTATCTCTCTCTCGCAGAGCCCGGCTGCCAAATTCGAAACGTCCAGCGATTGCGCCCACACGAAAGCTGCCAGCACGGAAAGCTGTAGCTGGTTTTCACTGTCCCTTGGAACTGCATTCGCTGCCGCACAGTCATTCGTGTTCTGCAAAAGCTTGGCTTGGTAATGGGGCAACACTGTGTATCTCTCTCTCGCAGAGCCCGGCTGCCAAATTCGAAACGTCCAGCGATTGCGCCCACACGAAAGCTGCCAGCACGGAAAGCTGTAGCTGGTTTTCACTGTCCCTTGGAACTGCATTCGCTGCCGCACAGTCATTCGTGTTCTGCAAAAGCTTGGCTTGGTAATGGGGCAACACTCTGTATCTCTCTCTCGCAGAGCCCGGCTGCCAAATTCGAAACGTCCAGCGATTGCGCCCACACGAAAGCTGCCAGCACGGAAAGCTGTAGCTGGTTTTCACTGTCCCTTGGAACTGCATTCGCTGCCGCACAGTCATTCGTGTTCTGCAAAAGCTTGGCTTGGTAATGGGGCAACACTCTGTATCTCTCTCTCGCAGAGCCCGGCTGCCAAATTCGAAACGTCCAGCGATTGCGCCCATACGAAAGTTGCCAGCACGGAAAGCTGTAGCTGGTTTTCACTGTCCCTTGGAACTGCATTCGCTGCCACACAGTCATTCGTGTTCTGCAAAAGCTTGGCTTGGTAATGAGGCAACACTGTGTATCTCTCTCTGGCAGAGCCCGGCTGCCTAATTCGAAACGTCCAGCGATTGCGCCCACACGAAAGCTGCCAGCACGGAAAGCTGTAGCTGGTTTTCACTGTCCCTTGGAACTGCATTCGCTGCCACACAGTCATTCGTGTTCTGCAAAAGCTTGGCTTGGTAATGGGGCAACACTGTGTATCTCTCTCTGGCAGAGCCCGGCTGCCAAATTCGAAACGTCCAGCGATTGCGCCCACACGAAAGCTGCCAGCACGGAAAGGTGTAGCTGGTTTTCACTGTCCCTTGGAACTGCATTCGCTGCCGCACAGTCATTCGTGTTCTGCAAAAGCTTGGCTTCGTAATGCGGCAACACTCTGTATCTCTCTCTGGCAGAGCCCGGCTGCCAAATTCGAAACGTCCAGCGATTGCGCCCACACGAAAGCTGCCAGCACAGAAAGCTGTAGCTGGTTTTCACTGTCCCTTGGAACTGCATTCGCTGCCGCACAGTCATTCGTGTTCTGCAAAAGCTTGGCTTGGTAATGGGGCAACACTCTGTATCTCTCTCTCGCAGAGCCCGGCTGCCAAATTCGAAACGTCCAGCGATTGCGCCCACACAAAAGCTGCCAGCACGGAAAGCTGTAGCTGGTTTTCACTGTCCCTTGGAACTGCATTCGCTGCCGCACAGTCATTCGTGTTCTGCAAAAGCTCGGCTTCGTAATGGGGCAACACTCTGTATCTCTCTGTCTCGCAGAGCCCGGCTGCCAAATTCGAAACGTCCAGCGATTGCGCCCACACGAAAGCTGCCAGCACGGAAAGCTGTAGCTGGTTTTCACTGTCCCTTGGAACTGCATTCGCTGCCGCACAGTCATTCGTGTTCTGCAAAAGCTTGGCTTGGTAATGGGGCAACACTCTGTATCTCTCTCTCGCAGAGCCCGGCTGCCAAATTCGAAACGTCCAGCGATTGCGCCCACACGAAAGCTGCCAGCACGGAAAGCTGTAGCTGGTTTTCACTGTCCCTTGGAACTGCATTCGCTGCCGCACAGTCATTCGTGTTCTGCAAAAGCTTGGCTTGGTAATGGGGCAACACTGTGTATCTCTCTCTGGCAGAGCCCGGCTGCCAAATTCGAAACGTCCAGCGATTGCGCCCACACGAAAGCTGCCAGCACGGAAAGGTGTAGCTGGTTTTCACTGTCCCTTGGAACTGCATTCGCTGCCACACAGTCATTCGTGTTCTGCAAAAGCTTGGCTTCGTAATGGGGCAACACTCTGTATCTCTCTCTGGCAGAGCCCGGCTGCCAAATTCGAAACGTCCAGCGATTGCGCCCACAAGAAAGCTGCCAGCACGGAAAGCTGTAGCTGGTTTTCACTGTCCCTTGGAACTGCATTCGCTGCCACACAGTCATTCGTGTTCTGCAAAAGCTTGGCTTGGTAATGAGGCAACACTCTGTATCTCTCTCTGGCAGAGCCCGGCTGCCAAATTCGAAACGTCCAGCGATTGCGCCCACACGAAAGCTGCCAGCACGGAAAGGTGTAGCTGGTTTTCACTGTCCCTTGGAACTGCATTCGCTGCCGCACAGTCATTCGTGTGCTGCAAAAGCTTGGCTTCGTAATGCGGCAACACTCTGTATCTCTCTCTCGCAGAGCCCGGCTGCCAAATTCGAAACGTCCAGCGATTGCGCCCACACGAAAGCTGCCAGCACAGAAAGCTGTAGCTGGTTTTCACTGTCCCTTGGAACTGCATTCGCTGCCGCACAGTCATTCGTGTTCTGCAAAAGCTTGGCTTCGTAATGGGGCAACACTGTGTATCTCTCTCTCGCAGAGCCCGGCTGCCAAATTCGAAACGTCCAGCGATTGCGCCCACACGAAAGCTGCCAGCACGGAAAGCTGTAGCTGGTTTTCACTGTCCCTTGGAACTGCATTCGCTGCCGCACAGTCATTCGTGTTCTGCAAAAGCTTGGCTTGGTAATGGGGCAACACTGTGTATCTCTCTCTCGCAGAGCCCGGCTGCCAAATTCGAAACGTCCAGCGATTGCGCCCACACGAAAGCTGCCAGCACGGAAAGCTGTAGCTGGTTTTCACTGTCCCTTGGAACTGCATTCGCTGCCGCACAGTCATTCGTGTTCTGCAAAAGCTTGGCTTCGTAATGGGGCAACACTGTGTATCTCTCTCTCGCAGAGCCCGGCTGCCAAATTCGAAACGTCCAGCGATTGCGCCCACACGAAAGCTGCCAGCACGGAAAGCTGTAGCTGGTTTTCACTGTCCCTTGGAACTGCATTCGCTGCCGCACAGTCATTCGTGTTCTGCAAAAGCTTGGCTTGGTAATGGGGCAACACTGTGTATCTCTCTCTGGCAGAGCCCGGCTGCCAAATTCGAAACGTCCAGCGATTGCGCCCACACGAAAGCTGCCAGCACGGAAAGCTGTAGCTGGTTTTCACTGTCCCTTGGAACTGCATTCGCTGCCACACAGTCATTCGTGTTCTGCAAAAGCTTGGCTTCGTAATGGGGCAACACTCTGTATCTCTCTCTGGCAGAGCCCGGCTGCCAAATTCGAAACGTCCAGCGATTGCGCCCACAAGAAAGCTGCCAGCACGGAAAGCTGTAGCTGGTTTTCACTGTCCCTTGGAACTGCATTCGCTGCCACACAGTCATTCGTGTTCTGCAAAAGCTTGGCTTGGTAATGAGGCAACACTCTGTATCTCTCTCTGGCAGAGCCCGGCTGCCAAATTCGAAACGTCCAGCGATTGCACCCACACGAAAGCTGCCAGCACGGAAAGGTGTAGCTGGTTTTCACTGTCCCTTGGAACTGCATTCGCTGCCGCACAGTCATTCGTGTTCTGCAAAAGCCTGGCTTCGTAATGCGGCAACACTCTGTATCTCTCTCTCGCAGAGCCCGGCTGCCAAATTCGAAACGTCCAGCGATTGCGCCCACACGAAAGCTGCCAGCACAGAAAGCTGTAGCTGGTTTTCACTGTCCCTTGGAACTGCATTCGCTGCCGCACAGTCATTCGTGTTCTGCAAAAGCTTGGCTTCGTAATGGGGCAACACTGTGTATCTCTCTCTCGCAGAGCCCGGCTGCCAAATTCGAAACGTCCAGCGATTGCGCCCACACGAAAGCTGCCAGCACGGAAAGCTGTAGCTGGTTTTCACTGTCCCTTGGAACTGCATTCGCTGCCGCACAGTCATTCGTGTTCTGCAAAAGCTTGGCTTGGTAATGGGGCAACACTCTGTATCTCTCTCTCGCAGAGCCCGGCTGCCAAATTCGAAACGTCCAGCGATTGCGCCCACACGAAAGCTGCCAGCACGGAAAGCTGTAGCTGGTTTTCACTGTCCCTTGGTACTGCATTCGCTGCCGCACAGTCATTCGTGTTCTGCAAAAGCTTGGCTTGGTAATGGGGCAACACTCTGTATCTCTCTCTGGCAGAGCCCGGCTGTCAAATTCGAAACGTCCAGCGATTGCGCCCACACGAAAGCTGCCAGCACGGAAAGGTGTAGCTGGTTTTCACTGTCCCTTGGAACTGCATTCGCTGCCACACAGTCATTCGTGTTCTGCAAAAGCTTGGCTTCGTAATGGGGCAACACTCTGTATCTCTCTCTGGCAGAGCCCGGCTGCCAAATTCGAAACGTCCAGCGATTGCGCCCACACGAAAGCTGCCAGCACGGAAAGCTGTAGCTGGTTTTCACTGTCCCTTGGAACTGCATTCGCTGCCACACAGTCATTCGTGTTCTGCAAAAGCTTGGCTTGGTAATGAGGCAACACTCTGTATCTCTCTCTGGCAGAGCCCGGCTGCCAAATTCGAAACGTCCAGCGATTGCGCCCACACGAAAGCTGCCAGCACGGAAAGCTGTAGCTGGTTTTCACTGTCCCTTGGAACTGCATTCGCTGCCGCACAGTCATTCGTGTTCTGCAAAAGCTTGGCTTCGTAATGCGGCAACACTCTGTATCTCTCTCTCGCAGAGCCCGGCTGCCAAATTCGAAACGTCCAGCGATTGCGCCCACACGAAAGCTGCCAGCACAGAAAGCTGTAGCTGGTTTTCACTGTCCCTTGGAACTGCATTCGCTGCCGCACAGTCATTCGTGTTCTGCAAAAGCTTGGCTTCGTAATGGGGCAACACTGTGTATCTCTCTCTCGCAGAGCCCGGCTGCCAAATTCGAAACGTCCAGCGATTGCGCCCACACGAAAGCTGCCAGCACAGAAAGCTGTAGCTGGTTTTCACTGTCCCTTGGAACTGCATTCGCTGCCGCACAGTCATTCGTGTTCTGCAAAAGCTTGGCTTCGTAATGGGGCAACACTCTGTATCTCTCTCTCGCAGAGCCCGGCTGCCAAATTCAAAACGTCCAGCGATTGCGCCCACACGAAAGCTGCCAGCACGGAAAGCTGTAGCTGGTTTTCACTGTCCCTTGGAACTGCATTCGCTGCCGCACAGTCATTCGTGTTCTGCAAAAGCTTGGCTTGGTAATGGGGCAACACTCTGTATCTCTCTCTGGCAGAGCCCGGCTGCCAAATTCGAAACGTCCAGCGATTGCGCCCACACGAAAGCTGCCAGCATGGAAAGCTGTAGCTGGTTTTCACTGTCCCTTGGAACTGCATTCGCTGCCACACAGTCATTCGTGTTCTGCAAAAGCTTGGCTTCGTAATGGGGCAACACTCTGTATCTCTCTCTGGCAGAGCCCGGCTGCCAAATTCAAAACGTCCAGCGATTGCGCCCACACGAAAGCTGCCAGCACGGAAAGCTGTAGCTGGTTTTCACTGTCCCTTGGAACTGCATTCGCTGCCGCACAGTCATTCGTGTTCTGCAAAAGCTTGGCTTGGTAATGGGGCAACACTCTGTATCTCTCTCTCGCAGAGCCCGGCTGCCAAATTCGAAACGTCCAGCGATTGCGCCCACACGAAAGCTGCCAGCACGGAAAGCAGTAGCTGGTTTTCACTGTCCCTTGGAACTGCATTCGCTGCCACACAGTCATTCGTGTTCTGCAAAGGCTTGGCTTGGTAATGGGGCAACACTGTGTATCTCTCTCTGGCAGAGCCCAGCTGCCAAATTCGAAACGTCCAGCGATTGCGCCCACACGAAAGCTGCCAGCACGGAAAGCTGTAGCTGGTTTTCACTGTCCCTTGGAACTGCATTCGCTGCCGCACAGTCATTCGTGTTCTGCAAAAGCTTGGCTTGGTAATGGGGCAACACTGTGTATCTCTCTCTGGCAGAGCCCGGCTGCCAAATTCGAAACATCCAGCGATTGCGCCCACACGAAAGCTGCCAGCACGGAAAGCTGTAGCTGGTTTTCACTGTCCCTTGGAACTGCATTCGCTGCCGCACAGTCATTCGTGTTCTGCAAAAGCTTGGCTTGGTAATGGGGCAACACTGTGTATCTCTCTCTCGCAGAGCCCGGCTGCCAAATTCGAAACGTCCAGCGATTGCGCCCACACGAAAGCTGCCAGCACGGAAAGCTGTAGCTGGTTTTCACTGTCCCTTGGAACTGCATTCGCTGCCACACAGTCATTCGTGTTCTGCAAAGGCTTGGCTTGGTAATGGGGCAACACTGTGTATCTCTCTCTGGCAGAGCCCGGCTGCCAAATTCGAAACGTCCAGCGATTGCGCCCACACGAAAGCTGCCAGCACGGAAAGCTGTAGCTGGTTTTCACTGTCCCTTGGAACTGCATTCGCTGCCGCACAGTCATTCGTGTTCTGCAAAAGCTTGGCTTGGTAATGGGGCAACACTGTGTATCTCTCTCTGGCAGAGCCCGGCTGCCAAATTCGAAACATCCAGCGATTGCGCCCACACGAAAGCTGCCAGCACGGAAAGCTGTAGCTGGTTTTCACTGTCCCTTGGAACTGCATTCGCTGCCGCACAGTCATTCGTGTTCTGCAAAAGCTTGGCTTGGTAATGGGGCAACACTGTGTATCTCTCTCTCGCAGAGCCCGGCTGCCAAATTCGAAACGTCCAGCGATTGCGCCCACACGAAAGCTGCCAGCACGGAAAGCTGTAGCTGGTTTTCACTGTCCCTTGGAACTGCATTCGCTGCCACACAGTCATTCGTGTTCTGCAAAGGCTTGGCTTGGTAATGGGGCAACACTGTGTATCTCTCTCTCGCAGAGCCCAGCTGCCAAATTCAAAACGTCCAGCGATTGCGCCCACACGAAAGCTGCCAGCACGGAAAGCTGTAGCTGGTTTTCACTGTCCCTTGGAACTGCATTCGCTGCCGCACAGTCATTCGTGTTCTGCAAAAGCTTGGCTTGGTAATGGGGCAACACTGTGTATCTCTCTCTGGCAGAGCCCGGCTGCCAAATTTGAAACGTCCAGCGATTGCGCCCACACGAAAGCTGCCAGCAAGGAAACCTGTAGCTGGTTTTCACTGTCCCTTGGAAATGCATTCGCTGCCACACAGTCATTCGTGTTCTGCAAAAGCTTGGCTTCGTAATGGGGCAACACTCTGTATCTCTCTCTCGCAGAGCCCGGCTGCAAATTCGAAACGTCCAGCGATTGCGCCCACACGAAACCTGCCAGCATGGAAAGCTGTAGCTGGTTTTCACTGTCCCTTGGAACTGCATTCGCTGCCGCACAGTCATTCGTGTTCTGCAAAAGCTTGGCTTCGTAATGGGGCAACACTGTGTATCTCTCTCTCGCAGAGCCCGGCTGCCAAATTCGAAACGTCCAGCGATTGCGCCCACACGAAACCTGCCAGCACGGAAAGCTGTAGCTGGTTTTCACTGTCCCTTGGAACTGCATTCGCTGCCGCACAGTCATTCGTGTTCTGCAAAAGCTTGGCTTGGTAATGGGGCAACACTGTGTATCTCTCTCTCGCAGAGCCCGGCTGCCAAATTCGAAACGTCCAGCGATTGCGCCCACACGAAAGCTGCCAGCACGGAAAGCTGTAGCTGGTTTTCACTGTCCCTTGGAACTGCATTCGCTGCCGCACAGTCATTCGTGTTCTGCAAAAGCTTGGCTTCGTAATGGGGCAACACTCTGTATCTCTCTCTCTCGCAGAGCCCGGCTGCCAAATTCGAAACGTCCAGCGATTGCGCCCACACGAAAGCTGCCAGCACGGAAAGCTGTAGCTGGTTTTCACTGTCCCTTGGAACTGCATTCGCTGCCGCACAGTCATTCGTGTTCTGCAAAAGCTTGGCTTGGTAATGGGGCAACACTCTGTATCTCTCTCTGGCAGAGCCCGGCTGCCAAATTCGAAACGTCCAGCGATTGCGCCCACACGAAAGCTGCCAGCAAGGAAAGCTGTAGCTGGTTTTCACTGTCCCTTGGAACTGCATTCGCTGCCACACAGTCATTCGTGTTCTGCAAAAGCTTTGATTCGTAATGGGGCAACACTCTGTATCTCTCTCTCGCAGAGCCCGGCTGCCAAATTCGAAACGTCCAGCGATTGCGCCCACACGAAAGCTGCCAGCACGGAAAGGTGTAGCTGGTTTTCACTGTCCCTTGGAACTGCATTCGCTGCCACACAGTCATTCGTGTTCTGCAAAAGCTTGGCTTGGTAATGGGGCAACACTCTGTATCTCTCTCTGGCAGAGCCCGGCTGCCAAATTCGAAACGTCCAGCGATTGCGCCCACACGAAAGCTGCCAGCACGGAAAGCTGTAGCTGGTTTTCACTGTCCCTTGGAACTGCATTCGCTGCCACACAGTCATTCATGTTCTGCAAAAGCTTGGCTTGGTAATGAGGCAACACTCTGTATCTCTCTCTGGCAGAGCCCGGCTGCCAAATTCGAAACGTCCAGCGATTGCGCCCACACGAAAGCTGCCAGCAAGGAAAGCTGTAGCTGGTTTTCACTGTCCCTTGGAACTGCATTCGCTGCCACACAGTCATTCGTGTTCTGCAAAAGCTTGGCTTGGTAATGGGGGAACACTGTGTATCTCTCTCTGGCAGAGCCCGGCTGCCAAATTCGAAACGTCCAGCGATTGCGCCCACACGAAAGCTGCCAGCACGGAAAGGTGTAGCTGGTTTTCACTGTCCCTTGGAACTGCATTCGCTGCCGCACAGTCATTCGTGTTCTGCAAAAGCTTGGCTTGGTAATGGGGCAACACTCTGTATCTCTCTCTTGCATAGCCCGGCTGCCAAATTCAAAACGTCCAGCGATTGCGCCCACACGAAAGCTGCCAGCACGGAAAGCTGTAGCTGGTTTTCACTGTCCCTTGGAACTGCATTCGCTGCCGCACAGTCATTCGTGTTCTGCAAAAGCTTGGCTTGGTAATGGGGCAACACTCTGTATCTCTCTCTCGCAGAGCCCGGCTGCCAAATTCGAAACGTCCAGCGATTGCGCCCACACGAAAGCTGCCAGCACGGAAAGCTGTAGCTGGTTTTCACTGTCCCTTGGAACTGCATTCGCTGCCACACAGTCATTCGTGTTCTGCAAAAGCTTGGCTTCGTAATGGGGCAACACTCTGTATCTCTCTCTCGCAGAGCCCGGCTGCCAAATTCGAAACGTCCAGCGATTGCGCCCACACGAAAGCTGCCAGCACGGAAAGCTGTAGCTGGTTTTCACTGTCCCTTGGAACTGCATTCGCTGCCACACAGTCATTCGTGTTGTGCAAAAGCTTGGCTTGGTAATGGGGCAACACTGTGTATCTCTCTCTCGCAGAGCCCGGCTGCCAAATTCGAAACGTCCAGCGATTGCGCCCACACGAAAGCTGCCAGCACGGAAAGCTGTAGCTGGTTTTCACTGTCCCTTGGAACTGCATTCGCTGCCGCACAGTCATTCGTGTTCTGCAAAAGCTTGGCTTCGTAATGGGGCAACACTCTGTATCTCTCTCTGGCAGAGCCCGGCTGCCAAATTCGAAACGTCCAGCGATTGCGCCCACACGAAAGCTGCCAGCACGGAAAGCTGTAGCTGGTTTTCACTGTCCCTTGGAACTGCATTCGCTGCCGCACAGTCATTCGTGTTCTGCAAAAGCTTGGCTTGGTAATGGGGCAACACTCTGTATCTCTCTCTCGCAGAGCCCAGCTGCCAAATTCAAAACGTCCAGCGATTGCGCCCACACGAAAGCTGCCAGCACGGAAAGCTGTAGCTGGTTTTCACTGTCCCTTGGAACTGCATTCGCTGCCGCACAGTCATTCGTGTTCTGCAAAAGCTTGGCTTGGTAATGGGGCAACACTCTGTATCTCTCTCTGGCAGAGCCCGGCTGCCAAATTCGAAACGTCCAGCGATTGCGCCCACACGAAAGCTGCCAGCACGGAAAGCTGTAGCTGGTTTTCACTGTCCCTTGGAACTGCATTCGCTGCCGCACAGTCATTCGTGTTCTGCAAAAGCTTGGCTTCGTAATGGGGCAACACTGTGTATCTCTCTCTGGCAGAGCCCGGCTGCCAAATTCGAAACGTCCAGCGATTGCGCCCACACGAAAGCTGCCAGCAAGGAAAGCTGTAGCTGGTTTTCACTGTCCCTTGGAACTGCATTCGCTGCCACACAGTCATTCGTGTTCTGCAAAAGCTTGGCTTGGTAATGGGGGAACACTGTGTATCTCTCTCTGGCAGAGCCCGGCTGCCAAATTCAAAACGTCCAGCGATTGCGCCCACACGAAATCTGCCAGCACGGAAAGGTGTAGCTGGTTTTCACTGTCCCTTGGAACTGCATTCGCTGCCGCACAGTCATTCGTGTTCTGCAAAAGCTTGGCTTGGTAATGGGGCAACACTCTGTATCTCTCTCTCGCAGAGCCCGGCTGCCAAATTCAAAACGTCCAGCGATTGCGCCCACACGAAAGCTGCCAGCACGGAAAGCTGTAGCTGGTTTTCACTGTCCCTTGGAACTGCATTCGCTGCCGCACAGTCATTCGTGTTCTGCAAAAGCTTGGCTTGGTAATGGGGCAACACTGTGTATCTCTCTCTCGCAGAGCCCGGCTGCCAAATTCGAAACGTCCAGCGATTGCGCCCACACGAAAGCTGCCAGCACGGAAAGCTGTAGCTGGTTTTCACTGTCCCTTGGAACTGCATTCGCTGCCACACAGTCATTCGTGTTCTGCAAAAGCTTGGCTTCGTAATGGGGCAACACTCTGTATCTCTCTCTCGCAGAGCCCGGCTGCCAAATTCGAAACGTCCAGCGATTGCGCCCACACGAAAGCTGCCAGCACGGAAAGCTGTAGCTGGTTTTCACTGTCCCTTGGAACTGCATTCGCTGCCACACAGTCATTCGTGTTGTGCAAAAGCTTGGCTTGGTAATGGGGCAACACTGTGTATCTCTCTCTCGCAGAGCCCGGCTGCCAAATTCGAAACGTCCAGCGATTGCGCCCACACGAAAGCTGCCAGCACGGAAAGCTGTAGCTGGTTTTCACTGTCCCTTGGAACTGCATTCGCTGCCGCACAGTCATTCGTGTTCTGCAAAAGCTTGGCTTGGTAATGGGGCAACACTCTGTATCTCTCTCTGGCAGAGCCCGGCTGCCAAATTTGAAACGTCCAGCGATTGCGCCCACACGAAAGCTGCCAGCACGGAAAGCTGTAGCTGGTTTTCACTGTCCCTTGGAACTGCATTCGCTGCCGCACAGTCATTCGTGTTCTGCAAAAGCTTGGCTTGGTAATGGGGCAACACTCTGTATCTCTCTCTTGCATAGCCCGGCTGCCAAATTCAAAACGTCCAGCGATTGCGCCCACACGAAAGCTGCCAGCACGGAAAGCTGTAGCTGGTTTTCACTGTCCCTTGGAACTGCATTCGCTGCCGCACAGTCATTCGTGTTCTGCAAAAGCTTGGCTTGGTAATGGGGCAACACTCTGTATCTCTCTCTTGCATAGCCCGGCTGCCAAATTCAAAACGTCCAGCGATTGCGCCCACACAAAAGCTGCCAGCACGGAAAGCTGTAGCTGGTTTTCACTGTCCCTTGGAACTGCATTCGCTGCCGCACAGTCATTCGTGTTCTGCAAAAGCTTGGCTTGGTAATGGGGCAACACTCTGTATCTCTCTCTCGCAGAGCCCGGCTGCCAAATTCAAAACGTCCAGCGATTGCGCCCACACGAAAGCTGCCAGCACGGAAAGCTGTAGCTGGTTTTCACTGTCCCTTGGAACTGCATTCGCTGCCGCACAGTCATTCGTGTTCTGCAAAAGCTTGGCTTGGTAATGGGGCAACACTGTGTATCTCTCTCTCGCAGAGCCCGGCTGCCAAATTCGAAACGTCCAGCGATTGCGCCCACACGAAAGCTGCCAGCACGGAAAGCTGTAGCTGGTTTTCACTGTCCCTTGGAACTGCATTCGCTGCCACACAGTCATTCGTGTTCTGCAAAAGCTTGGCTTCGTAATGGGGCAACACTCTGTATCTCTCTCTCGCAGAGCCCGGCTGCCAAATTCGAAACGTCCAGCGATTGCGCCCACACGAAAGCTGCCAGCACGGAAAGCTGTAGCTGGTTTTCACTGTCCCTTGGAACTGCATTCGCTGCCACACAGTCATTCGTGTTGTGCAAAAGCTTGGCTTGGTAATGGGGCAACACTGTGTATCTCTCTCTCGCAGAGCCCGGCTGCCAAATTCGAAACGTCCAGCGATTGCGCCCACACGAAAGCTGCCAGCACGGAAAGCTGTAGCTGGTTTTCACTGTCCCTTGGAACTGCATTCGCTGCCGCACAGTCATTCGTGTTCTGCAAAAGCTTGGCTTGGTAATGGGGCAACACTCTGTATCTCTCTCTGGCAGAGCCCGGCTGCCAAATTTGAAACGTCCAGCGATTGCGCCCACACGAAAGCTGCCAGCACGGAAAGCTGTAGCTGGTTTTCACTGTCCCTTGGAACTGCATTCGCTGCCGCACAGTCATTCGTGTTCTGCAAAAGCTTGGCTTGGTAATGGGGCAACACTCTGTATCTCTCTCTGGCAGAGCCCGGCTGCCAAATTCGAAACGTCCAGCGATTGCGCCCACACGAAAGCTGCCAGCAAGGAAAGCTGTAGCTGGTTTTCACTGTCCCTTGGAACTGCATTCGCTGCCACACAGTCATTCGTGTTCTGCAAAAGCTTTGATTCGTAATGGGGCAACACTCTGTATCTCTCTCTGGCAGAGCCCGGCTGCCAAATTCGAAACGTCCAGCGATTGCGCCCACACGAAAGCTGCCAGCACGGAAAGCTGTAGCTGGTTTTCACTGTCCCTTGGAACTGCATTCGCTGCCGCACAGTCATTCGTGTTCTGCAAAAGCTTGGCTTCGTAATGGGGCAACACTCTGTATCTCTCTCTAACAGAGCCCGGCTGCCAAATTCGAAACGTCCAGCGATTGCGCCCACACGAAAGCTGCCAGCACGGAAAGCTGTAGCTGGTTTTCACTGTCCCTTGGAACTGCATTCGCTGCCGCACAGTCATTCGTGTTCTGCAAAAGCTTGGCTTCGTAATGGGGCAACACTCTGTATCTCTCTCTGGCAGAGCCCGGCTGCCAAATTCGAAACGTCCAGCGATTGCGCCCACACGAAAGCTGCCAGCACGGAAAGCTGTAGCTGGTTTTCACTGTCCCTTGGAACTGCATTCGCTGCCGCACAGTCATTCGTGTTCTGCAAAAGCTTGGCTTGGTAATGGGGCAACAATCTGTATCTCTCTCTGGCAGAGCCCGGCTGCCAAATTCGAAACGTCCAGCGATTGCGCCCACACGAAAGCTGCCAGCACGGAAAGCTGTAGCTGGTTTTCACTGTCCCTTGGAACTGCATTCGCTGCCGCACAGTCATTCGTGTTCTGCAAAAGCTTGGCTTGGTAATGGGGCAACACTCTGTATCTCTCTCTCGCAGAGCCCGGCTGCCAAATTCGAAACGTCCAGCGATTGCGCCCACACGAAAGCTGCCAGCAAGGAAAGCTGTAGCTGGTTTTCACTGTCCCTTGGAACTGCATTCGCTGCCACACAGTCATTCGTGTTCTGCAAAAGCTTGGCTTCGTAATGGGGCAACACTCTGTATCTCTCTCTCGCAGAGCCCGGCTGCAAATTCGAAACGTCCAGCGATTGCGCCCACACGAAAGCTGCCAGCACGGAAAGCTGTAGCTGGTTTTCACTGTCCCTTGGAACTGCATTCGCTGCCGCACAGTCATTCGTGTTCTGCAAAAGCTTGGCTTGGTAATGGGGCAACACTGTGTATCTCTCTCTCGCAGAGCCCGGCTGCCAAATTCGAAACGTCCAGCGATTGCGCCCACACGAAAGCTGCCAGCACGGAAAGCTGTAGCTGGTTTTCACTGTCCCTTGGAACTGCATTCGCTGCCGCACAGTCATTCGTGTTCTGCAAAAGCTTGGCTTGGTAATGGGGCAACACTGTGTATCTCTCTCTCGCAGAGCACGGCTGCAAAATTCGAAACGTCCAGCGATTGCGCCCACACGAAAGCTGCCAGCACGGAAAGGTGTAGCTGGTTTTCACTGTCCCTTGGAACTGCATTCGCTGCCACACAGTCATTCGTGTTCTGCAAAAGCTTGGCTTCGTAATGGGGCAACACTCTGTATCTCTCTCTCGCAGAGCCCGGCTGCCAAATTCGAAACATCCAGCGATTGCGCCCACACAAAAGCTGCCAGCACGGAAAGCTGTAGCTGGTTTTCACTGTCCCTTGGAACTGCATTCGCTGCCGCACAGTCATTCGTGTTCTGCAAAAGCTTGGCTTGGTAATGGGGCAACACTCTGTATCTCTCTCTCGCAGAGCCCGGCTGCCAAATTCGAAACGTCCAGCGATTGCGCCCACACGAAAGCTGCCAGCACGGAAAGCTGTAGCTGGTTTTCACTGTCCCTTGGAACTGCATTCGCTGCCACACAGTCATTCGTGTTCTGCAAAAGCTTGGCTTCGTAATGGGGCAACACTCTGTATCTCTCTCTCGCAGAGCCCGGCTGCCAAATTCGAAACGTCCAGCGATTGCGCCCACACGAAAGCTGCCAGCACGGAAAGCTGTAGCTGGTTTTCACTGTCCCTTGGAACTGCATTCGCTGCCGCACAGTCATTCGTGTTCTGCAAAAGCTTGGCTTGGTAATGGGGCAACACTCTGTATCTCTCTCTTGCATAGCCCGGCTGCCAAATTCAAAACGTCCAGCGATTGCGCCCACACGAAAGCTGCCAGCACGGAAAGGTGTAGCTGGTTTTCACTGTCCCTTGGAACTGCATTCGCTGCCGCACAGTCATTCGTGTTCTGCAAAAGCTTGGCTTGGTAATGGGGCAACACTCTGTATCTCTCTCTCGCAGAGCCCGGCTGCCAAATTCAAAACGTCCAGCGATTGCGCCCACACGAAAGCTGCCAGCACGGAAAGCTGTAGCTGGTTTTCACTGTCCCTTGGAACTGCATTCGCTGCCGCACAGTCATTCGTGTTCTGCAAAAGCTTGGCTTGGTAATGGGGCAACACTGTGTATCTCTCTCTCGCAGAGCCCGGCTGCCAAATTCGAAACGTCCAGCGATTGCGCCCACACGAAAGCTGCCAGCACGGAAAGCTGTAGCTGGTTTTCACTGTCCCTTGGAACTGCATTCGCTGCCACACAGTCATTCGTGTTCTGCAAAAGCTTGGCTTCGTAATGGGGCAACACTCTGTATCTCTCTCTCGCAGAGCCCGGCTGCCAAATTCGAAACGTCCAGCGATTGCGCCCACACGAAAGCTGCCAGCACGGAAAGCTGTAGCTGGTTTTCACTGTCCCTTGGAACTGCATTCGCTGCCACACAGTCATTCGTGTTGTGCAAAAGCTTGGCTTGGTAATGGGGCAACACTCTGTATCTCTCTCTCGCAGAGCCCGGCTGCCAAATTCGAAACGTCCAGCGATTGCGCCCACACGAAAGCTGCCAGCACGGAAAGCTGTAGCTGGTTTTCACTGTCCCTTGGAACTGCATTCGCTGCCGCACAGTCATTCGTGTTCTGCAAAAGCTTGGCTTGGTAATGGGGCAACACTCTGTATCTCTCTCTGGCAGAGCCCGGCTGCCAAATTTGAAACGTCCAGCGATTGCGCCCACACGAAAGCTGCCAGCACGGAAAGCTGTAGCTGGTTTTCACTGTCCCTTGGAACTGCATTCGCTGCCGCACAGTCATTCGTGTTCTGCAAAAGCTTGGCTTGGTAATGGGGCAACACTCTGTATCTCTCTCTGGCAGAGCCCGGCTGCCAAATTCGAAACGTCCAGCGATTGCGCCCACACGAAAGCTGCCAGCAAGGAAAGCTGTAGCTGGTTTTCACTGTCCCTTGGAACTGCATTCGCTGCCACACAGTCATTCGTGTTCTGCAAAAGCTTTGATTCGTAATGGGGCAACACTCTGTATCTCTCTCTCGCAGAGCCCGGCTGCCAAATTCGAAACGTCCAGCGATTGCGCCCACACAAAAGCTGCCAGCACGGAAAGCTGTAGCTGGTTTTCACTGTCCCTTGGAACTGCATTCGCTGCCGCACAGTCATTCGTGTTCTGCAAAAGCTTGGCTTCGTAATGGGGCAACACTCTGTATCTCTCTCTGGCAGAGCCCGGCTGCCAAATTCGAAACGTCCAGCGATTGCGCCCACACGAAAGCTGCCAGCACGGAAAGCTGTAGCTGGTTTTCACTGTCCCTTGGAACTGCATTCGCTGCCGCACAGTCATTCGTGTTCTGCAAAAGCTTGGCTTCGTAATGGGGCAACACTCTGTATCTCTCTCTAACAGAGCCCGGCTGCCAAATTCGAAACGTCCAGCGATTGCGCCCACACGAAAGCTGCCAGCACGGAAAGCTGTAGCTGGTTTTCACTGTCCCTTGGAACTGCATTCGCTGCCGCACAGTCATTCGTGTTCTGCAAAAGCTTGGCTTCGTAATGGGGCAACACTCTGTATCTCTCTCTGGCAGAGCCCGGCTGCCAAATTCGAAACGTCCAGCGATTGCGCCCACACGAAAGCTGCCAGCACGGAAAGCTGTAGCTGGTTTTCACTGTCCCTTGGAACTGCATTCGCTGCCGCACAGTCATTCGTGTTCTGCAAAAGCTTGGCTTGGTAATGGGGCAACACTCTGTATCTCTCTCTCGCAGAGCCCAGCTGCCAAATTCAAAACGTCCAGCGATTGCGCCCACACGAAAGCTGCCAGCACGGAAAGCTGTAGCTGGTTTTCACTGTCCCTTGGAACTGCATTCGCTGCCGCACAGTCATTCGTGTTCTGCAAAAGCTTGGCTTGGTAATGGGGCAACACTCTGTATCTCTCTCTCGCAGAGCCCGGCTGCCAAATTCGAAACGTCCAGCGATTGCGCCCACACGAAAGCTGCCAGCAAGGAAAGCTGTAGCTGGTTTTCACTGTCCCTTGGAACTGCATTCGCTGCCACACAGTCATTCGTGTTCTGCAAAAGCTTGGCTTCGTAATGGGGCAACACTCTGTATCTCTCTCTCGCAGAGCCCGGCTGCAAATTCGAAACGTCCAGCGATTGCGCCCACACGAAAGCTGCCAGCACGGAAAGCTGTAGCTGGTTTTCACTGTCCCTTGGAACTGCATTCGCTGCCGCACAGTCATTCGTGTTCTGCAAAAGCTTGGCTTGGTAATGGGGCAACACTGTGTATCTCTCTCTCGCAGAGCCCGGCTGCCAAATTCGAAACGTCCAGCGATTGCGCCCACACGAAAGCTGCCAGCACGGAAAGCTGTAGCTGGTTTTCACTGTCCCTTGGAACTGCATTCGCTGCCGCACAGTCATTCGTGTTCTGCAAAAGCTTGGCTTGGTAATGGGGCAACACTGTGTATCTCTCTCTCGCAGAGCACGGCTGCAAAATTCGAAACGTCCAGCGATTGCGCCCACACGAAAGCTGCCAGCACGGAAAGGTGTAGCTGGTTTTCACTGTCCCTTGGAACTGCATTCGCTGCCACACAGTCATTCGTGTTCTGCAAAAGCTTGGCTTCGTAATGGGGCAACACTCTGTATCTCTCTCTCGCAGAGCCCGGCTGCCAAATTCGAAACATCCAGCGATTGCGCCCACACAAAAGCTGCCAGCACGGAAAGCTGTAGCTGGTTTTCACTGTCCCTTGGAACTGCATTCGCTGCCGCACAGTCATTCGTGTTCTGCAAAAGCTTGGCTTGGTAATGGGGCAACACTCTGTATCTCTCTCTCGCAGAGCCCGGCTGCCAAATTCGAAACGTCCAGCGATTGCGCCCACACGAAAGCTGCCAGCACGGAAAGCTGTAGCTGGTTTTCACTGTCCCTTGGAACTGCATTCGCTGCCACACAGTCATTCGTGTTCTGCAAAAGCTTGGCTTCGTAATGGGGCAACACTCTGTATCTCTCTCTCGCAGAGCCCGGCTGCCAAATTCGAAACGTCCAGCGATTGCGCCCACACGAAAGCTGCCAGCACGGAAAGCTGTAGCTGGTTTTCACTGTCCCTTGGAACTGCATTCGCTGCCACACAGTCATTCGTGTTGTGCAAAAGCTTGGCTTGGTAATGGGGCAACACTGTGTATCTCTCTCTCGCAGAGCCCGGCTGCCAAATTCGAAACGTCCAGCGATTGCGCCCACACGAAAGCTGCCAGCACAGAAAGCTGTAGCTGGTTTTCACTGTCCCTTGGAACTGCATTCGCTGCCGCACAGTCATTCGTGTTCTGCAAAAGCTTGGCTTGGTAATGGGGCAACACTCTGTATCTCTCTCTGGCAGAGCCCGGCTGCCAAATTCGAAACGTCCAGCGATTGCGCCCACACGAAAGCTGCCAGCAAGGAAAGCTGTAGCTGGTTTTCACTGTCCCTTGGAACTGCATTCGCTGCCACACAGTCATTCGTGTTCTGCAAAAGCTTTGATTCGTAATGGGGCAACACTCTGTATCTCTCTCTGGCAGAGCCCGGCTGCCAAATTCGAAACGTCCAGCGATTGCGCCCACACAAAAGCTGCCAGCACGGAAAGCTGTAGCTGGTTTTCACTGTCCCTTGGAACTGCATTCGCTGCCACACAGTCATTCGTGTTCTGCAAAAGCTTGGCTTCGTAATGGGGCAACACTCTGTATCTCTCTCTGGCAGAGCCCGGCTGCCAAATTCGAAACGTCCAGCGATTGCGCCCACACGAAAGCTGCCAGCACGGAAAGCTGTAGCTGGTTTTCACTGTCCCTTGGAACTGCATTCGCTGCCGCACAGTCATTCGTGTTCTGCAAAAGCTTGGCTTGGTAATGGGGCAACACTCTGTATCTCTCTCTAACAGAGCCCGGCTGCCAAATTCGAAACGTCCAGCGATTGCGCCCACACGAAAGCTGCCAGCACGGAAAGCTGTAGCTGGTTTTCACTGTCCCTTGGAACTGCATTCGCTGCCGCACAGTCATTCGTGTTCTGCAAAAGCTTGGCTTCGTAATGGGGCAACACTCTGTATCTCTCTCTCGCAGAGCCCGGCTGCCAAATTCAAAACGTCCAGCGATTGCGCCCACACGAAAGCTGCCAGCACGGAAAGCTGTAGCTGGTTTTCACTGTCCCTTGGAACTGCATTCGCTGCCGCACAGTCATTCGTGTTCTGCAAAAGCTTGGCTTGGTAATGGGGCAACACTCTGTATCTCTCTCTGGCAGAGCCCGGCTGCCAAATTCGAAACGTCCAGCGATTGCGCCCACACGAAAGCTGCCAGCACGGAAAGCTGTAGCTGGTTTTCACTGTCCCTTGGAACTGCATTCGCTGCCGCACAGTCATTCGTGTTCTGCAAAAGCTTGGCTTGGTAATGGGGCAACACTGTGTATCTCTCTCTCGCAGAGCCCGGCTGCCAAATTCGAAACGTCCAGCGATTGCGCCCACACGAAAGCTGCCAGCAAGGAAAGCTGTAGCTGGTTTTCACTGTCCCTTGGAACTGCATTCGCTGCCACACAGTCATTCGTGTTCTGCAAAAGCTTGGCTTGGTAATGGGGCAACACTCTGTATCTCTCTCTTGCAGAGCCCGGCTGCAAATTCGAAACGTCCAGCGATTGCGCCCACACGAAAGCTGCCAGCACGGAAAGCTGTAGCTGGTTTTCACTGTCCCTTGGAACTGCATTCGCTGCCGCACAGTCATTCGTGTTCTGCAAAAGCTTGGCTTGGTAATGGGGCAACACTGTGTATCTCTCTCTCGCAGAGCCCGGCTGCCAAATTCGAAACGTCCAGCGATTGCGCCCACACGAAAGCTGCCAGCATGGAAAGCTGTAGCTGGTTTTCACTGTCCCTTGGAACTGCATTCGCTGCCGCACAGTCATTCGTGTTCTGCAAAAGCTTGGCTTGGTAATGGGGCAACACTGTGTATCTCTCTCTCGCAGAGCCCGGCTGCCAAATTCGAAACGTCCAGCGATTGCGCCCACACGAAAGCTGCCAGCACGGAAAGGTGTAGCTGGTTTTCACTGTCCCTTGGAACTGCATTCGCTGCCACACAGTCATTCGTGTTCTGCAAAAGCTTGGCTTCGTAATGGGGCAACACTCTGTATCTCTCTCTGGCAGAGCCCGGCTGCCAAATTCGAAACGTCCAGTGATTGCGCCCACACAAAAGCTGCCAGCACGGAAAGCTGTAGCTGGTTTTCACTGTCCCTTGGAACTGCATTCGCTGCCACACAGTCATTCGTGTTCTGCAAAAGCTTGGCTTGGTAATGAGGCAACACTGTGTATCTCTCTCTGGCAGAGCCCGGCTGCCAAATTCGAAACGTCCAGCGATTGCGCCCACACGAAAGCTGCCAGCAAGGAAAGCTGTAGCTGGTTTTCACTGTCCCTTGCAACTGCATTCGCTGCCACACAGTCATTCGTGTTCTGCAAAAGCTTGGCTTGGTAATGGGGCAACACTGTGTATCTCTCTCTGGCAGAGCCCGGCTGCCAAATTCGAAACGTCCAGCGATTGCGCCCACACGAAAGCTGCCAGCACGGAAAGGTGTAGCTGGTTTTCACTGTCCCTTGGAACTGCATTCGCTGCCGCACAGTCATTCGTGTTCTGCAAAAGCTTGGCTTCGTAATGCGGCAACACTCTGTATCTCTCTCTCGCAGAGCCCGGCTGCCAAATTCGAAACATCCAGCGATTGCGCCCACACGAAAGCTGCCAGCACAGAAAGCTGTAGCTGGTTTTCACTGTCCCTTGGAACTGCATTCGCTGCCGCACAGTCATTCGTGTTCTGCAAAAGCTTGGCTTGGTAATGGGGCAACACTGTGTATCTCTCTCTCGCAGAGCCCGGCTGCCAAATTCGAAACGTCCAGCGATTGCGCCCACACGAAAGCTGCCAGCACGGAAAGCTGTAGCTGGTTTTCACTGTCCCTTGGAACTGCATTCGCTGCCGCACAGTCATTCGTGTTCTGCAAAAGCTTGGCTTGGTAATGGGGCAACACTCTGTATCTCTCTCTCGCAGAGCCCGGCTGCCAAATTCGAAACGTCCAGCGATTGCGCCCACACGAAAGCTGCCAGCACGGAAAGCTGTAGCTGGTTTTCACTGTGCTTTGGAACTGCATTCGCTGCCGCACAGTCATTCGTGTTCTGCAAAAGCTTGGCTTCGTAATGGGGCAACACTCTGTATCTCTCTCTCGCAGAGCCCGGCTGCCAAATTCAAAACGTCCAGCGATTGCGCCCACACGAAAGCTGCCAGCATGGAAAGCTGTAGCTGGTTTTCACTGTCCCTTGGAACTGCATGCGCTGCCACACAGTCATTCGTGTTCTGCAAAAGCTTGGCTTCGTAATGGGGCAACACTCTGTATCTCTTTCTCGCAGAGCCCGGCTGCCAAATTCAAAACGTCCAGCGATTGCACCCACACGAAAGCTGCCAGCACGGAAAGCTGTAGCTGGTTTTCACTGTCCCTTGGAACTGCATTCGCTGCCGCACAGTCATTCGTGTTCTGCAAAAGCTTGGCTTGGTAATGGGGCAACACTGTGTATCTCTCTCTCGCAGAGCCCGGCTGCCAAATTCGAAACGTCCAGCGATGGCGCCCACACGAAAGCTGCCAGCACGGAAAGCAGTAGCTGGTTTTCACTGTCCCTTGGAACTGCATTCGCTGCCACACAGTCATTCGTGTTCTGCAAAAGCTTGGCTTCGTAATGCGGCAACACTCTGTATCTCTCTCTCGCAGAGCCCGGCTGCCAAATTCGAAACGTCCAGCGATTGCGCCCACAAGAAAGCTGCCAGCACGGAAAGCTGTAGCTGGTTTTCACTGTCCCTTGGAACTGCATTCGCTGCCACACAGTCATTCGTGTTCTGCAAAAGCTTGGCTTGGTAATGGGGCAACACTGTGTATCTCTCTCTGGCAGAGCCCGGCTGCCAAATTCGAAACGTCCAGCGATTGCGCCCACACGAAAGCTGCCAGCAAGGAAAGCTGTAGCTGGTTTTCACTGTCCCTTGGAACTGCATTCGCTGCCGCACAGTCATTCGTGTTCTGCAAAAGCTTGGCTTGGTAATGGTGCAACACTCTGTATCTCTCTCTCAAAGAGCCCGGCTGCCAAATTCGAAACGTCCAGCGATTGCGCCCACACGAAAGCTGCCAGCACGGAAAGCTGTAGCTGGTTTTCACTGTCCCTTGGAACTGCATTCGCTGCCGCACAGTCATTCGTGTTCTGCAAAAGCTTGGCTTGGTAATGGGGCAACACTGTGTATCTCTCTCTCGCAGAGCCCGGCTGCCAAATTCGAAACGTCCAGCGATTGCGCCCACACGAAAGCTGCCAGCACGGAAAGCTGTAGCTGGTTTTCACTGTCCCTTGGAACTGCATTCGCTGCCACACAGTCATTCGTGTTCTGCAAAAGCTTGGCTTGGTAATGGGGCAACACTGTGTATCTCTCTCTGGCAGAGCCCGGCTGCCAAATTCGAAACGTCCAGCGATTGCGCCCACACGAAAGCTGCCAGCACGGAAAGCTGTAGCTGGTTTTCACTGTCCCTTGGAACTGCATTCGCTGCCACACAGTCATTCGTGTTCTGCAAAAGCTTGACTTGGTAATGAGGCAACACTGTGTATCTCTCTCTGGCAGAGCCCGGCTGCCAAATTCGAAACGTCCAGCGATTGCGCCCACACGAAAGCTGCCAGCAAGGAAAGCTGTAGCTGGTTTTCACTGTCCCTTGGAACTGCATTCGCTGCCGCACAGTCATTCGTGTTCTGCAAAAGCTTGGCTTGGTAATGGGGCAACACTGTGTATCTCTCTCTGGCAGAGCCCGGCTGCCAAATTCGAAACGTCCAGCGATTGCGCCCACACGAAAGCTGCCAGCACGGAAAGCAGTAGCTGGTTTTCACTGTCCCTTGGAACTGCATTCGCTGCCGCACTGTCATTCGTGTTCTGCAAAAGCTTGGCTTCGTAATGCGGCAACACTCTGTATCTCTCTCTCGCAGAGCCCGGCTGCCAAATTCGAAACGTCCAGCGATTGCGCCCACACGAAAGCTGCCAGCACAGAAAGCTGTAGCTGGTTTTCACTGTCCCTTGGAACTGCATTCGCTGCCGCACAGTCATTCGTGTTCTGCAAAAGCTTGGCTTGGTAATGGGGCAACACTGTGTATCTCTCTCTCGCAGACCCGGCTGCCAAATTCGAAACGTCCAGCGATTGCGCCCACACGAAAGCTGCCAGCACGGAAAGCTGTAGCTGGTTTTCACTGTCCCTTGGAACTGCATTCGCTGCCACACAGTCATTCGTGTTCTGCAAAAGCTTGGCTTCGTAATGCGGCAACACTCTGTATCTCTCTCTCGCAGAGCCCGGCTGCCAAATTCGAAACGTCCAGCGATTGCGCCCACAAGAAAGCTGCCAGCACGGAAAGCTGTAGCTGGTTTTCACTGTCCCTTGGAACTGCATTCGCTGCCACACAGTCATTCGTGTTCTGCAAAAGCTTGGCTTGGTAATGGGGCAACACTGTGTATCTCTCTCTGGCAGAGCCCGGCTGCCAAATTCGAAACGTCCAGCGATTGCGCCCACACGAAAGCTGCCAGCAAGGAAAGCTGTAGCTGGTTTTCACTGTCCCTTGGAACTGCATTCGCTGCCGCACAGTCATTCGTGTTCTGCAAAAGCTTGGCTTGGTAATGGGGCAACACTCTGTATCTCTCTCTCGCAGAGCCCGGCTGCCAAATTCGAAACGTCCAGCGATTGCGCCCACACGAAAGCTGCCAGCACGGAAAGCTGTAGCTGGTTTTCACTGTCCCTTGGAACTGCATTCGCTGCCGCACAGTCATTCGTGTTCTGCAAAAGCTTGGCTTGGTAATGGGGCAACACTGTGTATCTCTCTCTCGCAGAGCCCGGCTGCCAAATTCGAAACGTCCAGCGATTGCGCCCACACGAAAGCTGCCAGCACGGAAAGGTGTAGCTGGTTTTCACTGTCCCTTGGAACTGCATTCGCTGCCACACAGTCATTCGTGTTCTGCAAAAGCTTGGCTTGGTAATGGGGCAACACTGTGTATCTCTCTCTGGCAGAGCCCGGCTGCCAAATTCGAAACGTCCAGCGATTGCGCCCACACGAAAGCTGCCAGCACGGAAAGCTGTAGCTGGTTTTCACTGTCCCTTGGAACTGCATTCGCTGCCACACAGTCATTCGTGTTCTGCAAAAGCTTGACTTGGTAATGAGGCAACACTGTGTATCTCTCTCTGGCAGAGCCCGGCTGCCAAATTCGAAACGTCCAGCGATTGCGCCCACACGAAAGCTGCCAGCAAGGAAAGCTGTAGCTGGTTTTCACTGTCCCTTGGAACTGCATTCGCTGCCGCACAGTCATTCGTGTTCTGCAAAAGCTTGGCTTGGTAATGGGGCAACACTGTGTATCTCTCTCTGGCAGAGCCCGGCTGCCAAATTCGAAACGTCCAGCGATTGCGCCCACACGAAAGCTGCCAGCACGGAAAGCAGTAGCTGGTTTTCACTGTCCCTTGGAACTGCATTCGCTGCCGCACTGTCATTCGTGTTCTGCAAAAGCTTGGCTTGGTAATGGGGCAACACTCTGTATCTCTCTCTCGCAGAGCCCGGCTGCCAAATTCGAAACGTCCAGCGATTGCGCCCACACGAAAGCTGCCAGCACAGAAAGCTGTAGCTGGTTTTCACTGTCCCTTGGAACTGCATTCGCTGCCGCACAGTCATTCGTGTTCTGCAAAAGCTTGGCTTGGTAATGGGGCAACACTGTGTATCTCTCTCTCGCAGACCCGGCTGCCAAATTCGAAACGTCCAGCGATTGCGCCCACACGAAAGCTGCCAGCACGGAAAGCTGTAGCTGGTTTTCACTGTCCCTTGGAACTGCATTCGCTGCCGCACAGTCATTCGTGTTCTGCAAAAGCTTGGCTTCGTAATGGGGCAACACTCTGTATCTCTCTCTCGCAGAGCCCGGCTGCCAAATTCAAAACGTCCAGCGATTGCGCCCACACGAAAGCTGCCAGCACGGAAAGCTGTAGCTGGTTTTCACTGTCCCTTGGAACTGCATTCGCTGCCGCACAGTCATTCGTGTTCTGCAAAAGCTTGGCTTCATAATGGGGCAACACTGTGTATCTCTCTCTCGCAGAGCCCGGCTGCCAAATTCGAAACGTCCAGCGATTGCGCCCACACGAAAGCTGCCAGCACGGAAAGCAGTAGCTGGTTTTCACTGTCCCTTGGAACTGCATTCGCTGCCACACAGTCATTCGTGTTTTGCAAAAGCTTGGCTTCGTCATGCGGCAACACTCTGTATCTCTCTCTGGCAGAGCCCGGCTGCCAAATTCGAAACGTCCAGCGATTGCGCCCACAAGAAAGCTGCCAGCACGGAAAGCTGTAGCTGGTTTTCACTGTCCCTTGGAACTGCATTCGCTGCCGCACAGTCATTCGTGTTCTGCAAAAGCTTGGCTTGGTAATGGGGCAACACTCTGTATCTCTCTCTGGCAGAGCCCGGCTGCCAAATTCGAAACGTCCAGCGATTGCGCCCACACGAAAGCTGCCAGTAAGGAAACCTGTAGCTGGTTTTCACTGTCCCTTGGAACTGCATTCGCTGCCGCACAGTCATTCGTGTTCTGCAAAAGCTTGGCTTGGTCATGGGGGAACACTCTGTATCTCTCTCTGGCAGAGCCCGGCTGCCAAATTCGAAACGTCCAGCGATTGCGCCCACACGAAAGCTGCCAGCACGGAAAGCTGTAGCTGGTTTTCACTGTCCCTTGGAACTGCATTCGCTGCCGCACAGTCATTCGTGTTCTGCAAAAGCTTGGCTTCGTAATGCGGCAACACTCTGTATCTCTCTCTCTCTCGCAGAGCTCGGCTGCCAAATTCGAAACGTCCAGCGATTGCGCCCACACGAAAGCTGCCAGCACGGAAAGCTGTAGCTGGTTTTCACTGTCCCTTGGAACTGCATTCGCTGCCGCACAGTCATTCGTGTTCTGCAAAAGCTTGGCTTGGTAATGGGGCAACACTCTGTATCTCTCTCTGGCAGAGCCCGGCTGCCAAATTCGAAACGTCCAGCGATTGCGCCCACACGAAAGCTGCCAGCACGGAAAGCTGTAGCTGGTTTTCACTGTCCCTTGGAACTGCATTCGCTGCCACACAGTCATTCGTGTTCTGCAAAAGCTTGGCTTGGTAATGGTGCAACACTCTGTATCTCTCTCTCGCAGAGCCCGGCTGCCAAATTCGAAACGTCCAGCGATTGCGCCCACACGAAAGCTGCCAGCACGGAAAGCTGTAGCTGGTTTTCACTGTCCCTTGGAACTGCATTCGCTGCCACACAGTCATTCGTGTTCTGCAAAAGCTTGGCTTGGTAATGGGGCAACACTGTGTATCTCTCTCTCGCAGAGCCCGGCTGCCAAATTCGAAACGTCCAGCGATTGCGCCCACACGAAAGCTGCCAGCACGGAAAGGTGTAGCTGGTTTTCACTGTCCCTTGGAACTGCATTCGCTGCCACACAGTCATTCGTGTTCTGCAAAAGCTTGGCTTCGTAATGGGGCAACACTCTGTATCTCTCTCTCGCAGAGCCCGGCTGCCAAATTCGAAACGTCCAGCGATTGCGCCCACACGAAAGCTGCCAGCACGGAAAGCTGTAGCTGGTTTTCACTGTCCCTTGGAACTGCATTCGCTGCCACACAGTCATTCGTGTTCTGCAAAAGCTTGGCTTGGTAATGGGGCAACACTGTGTATCTCTCTCTGGCAGAGCCCGGCTGCCAAATTCGAAACGTCCAGCGATTGCGCCCACACGAAAGCTGCCAGCACGGAAAGCTGTAGCTGGTTTTCACTGTCCCTTGGAACTGCATTCGCTGCCGCACAGTCATTCGTGTTCTGCAAAAGCTTGGCTTCGTAATGCGGCAACACTCTGTATCTCTCTCTCGCAGAGCCCGGCTGCCAAATTCGAAACGTCCAGCGATTGCGCCCACACGAAAGCTGCCAGCACGGAAAGCTGTAGCTGGTTTTCACTGTCCCTTGGAACTGCATTCGCTGCCGCACAGTCATTCGTGTTCTGCAAAAGCTTGGCTTGGTAATGGGGCAACACTGTGTATCTCTCTCTCGCAGAGCCCGGCTGCCAAATTCGAAACGTCCAGCGATTGCGCCCACACGAAAGCTGCCAGCACGGAAAGCTGTAGCTGGTTTTCACTGTCCCTTGGAACTGCATTCGCTGCCGCACAGTCATTCGTGTTCTGCAAAAGCTTGGCTTCGTAATGGGGCAACACTCTGTATCTCTCTCTGGCAGAGCCCGGCTGCCAAATTCAAAACGTCCAGCGATTGCGCCCACACGAAAGCTGCCAGCACGGAAAGCTGTAGCTGGTTTTCACTGTCCCTTGGAACTGCATTCGCTGCCGCACAGTCATTCGTGTTCTGCAAAAGCTTGGCTTCATAATGGGGCAACACTGTGTTTCTCTCTCTGGCAGAGCCCGGCTGCCAAATTCGAAACGTCCAGCGATTGCGCCCACACGAAAGCTGCCAGCACGGAAAGCAGTAGCTGGTTTTCACTGTCCCTTGGAACTGCATTCGCTGCCACACAGTCATTCGTGTTCTGCAAAAGCTTGGCTTCGTCATGCGGCAACACTCTGTATCTCTCTCTGGCAGAGCCCGGCTGCCAAATTCGAAATGTCCAGCGATTGCGCCCACAAGAAAGCTACCAGCACGGAAAGCTGTAGCTGGTTTTCACTGTCCCTTGGAACTGCATTCGCTGCCACACAGTCATTCGTGTTCTGCAAAAGCTTGGCTTGGTAATGGGGCAACACTGTGTATCTCTCTCTGGCAGAGCCCGGCTGCCAAATTCGAAACGTCCAGCGATTGCGCCCACACGAAAGCTGCCAGCAAGGAAACCTGTAGCTGGTTTTCACTGTCCCTTGGAACTGCATTCGCTGCCGCACAGTCATTCGTGTTCTGCAAAAGCTTGGCTTGGTCATGGGGGAACACTGTGTATCTCTCTCTGGCAGAGCCCGGCTGCCAAATTCGAAACGTCCAGCGATTGCGCCCACACGAAAGCTGCCAGCACGGAAAGCTGTAGCTGGTTTTCACTGTCCCTTGGAACTGCATTCGCTGCCGCACAGTCATTCGTGTTCTGCAAAAGCTTGGCTTCGTAATGCGGCAACACTCTGTATCTCTCTCTCTCGCAGAGCTCGGCTGCCAAATTCGAAACGTCCAGCGATTGCGCCCACACGAAAGCTGCCAGCACGGAAAGCTGTAGCTGGTTTTCACTGTCCCTTGGAACTGCATTCGCTGCCGCACAGTCATTCATGTTCTGCAAAAGCTTGGCTTGGTAATGTGGCAACAATCGGTATCTCTCTCTGGCAGAGCCCGGCTGCCAAATTCGAAACGTCCAGCGATTGCGCCCACACGAAAGCTGCCAGCACGGAAAGCTGTAGCTGGTTTTCACTGTCCCTTGGAACTGCATTCGCTGCCGCACAGTCATTCGTGTTCTGCAAAAGCTTGGCTTGGTAATGGGGCAACACTCTGTATCTCTCTCTCGCAGAGCCCGGCTGCCAAATTCAAAACGTCCAGCGATTGCGCCCACACGAAAGCTGCCAGCACGGAAAGCTGTAGCTGGTTTTCACTGTCCCTTGGAACTGCATTCGCTGCCGCACAGTCATTCGTGTTCTGCAAAAGCTTGGCTTGGTAATGGGGCAACACTGTGTATCTCTCTCTCGCAGAGCCCGGCTGCCAAATTCGAAACGTCCAGCGATTGCGCCCACACGAAAGCTGCCAGCACGGAAAGCTGTAGCTGGTTTTCACTGTCCCTTGGAACTGCATTCGCTGCCACACAGTCATTCGTGTTCTGCAAAAGCTTGGCTTCGTAATGGGGCAACACTCTGTATCTCTCTCTCGCAGAGCCCGGCTGCCAAATTCGAAACGTCCAGCGATTGCGCCCACACGAAAGCTGCCAGCACGGAAAGCTGTAGCTGGTTTTCACTGTCCCTTGGAACTGCATTCGCTGCCACACAGTCATTCGTGTTGTGCAAAAGCTTGGCTTGGTAATGGGGCAACACTCTGTATCTCTCTCTCGCAGAGCCCGGCTGCCAAATTCGAAACGTCCAGCGATTGCGCCCACACGAAAGCTGCCAGCACGGAAAGCTGTAGCTGGTTTTCACTGTCCCTTGGAACTGCATTCGCTGCCGCACAGTCATTCGTGTTCTGCAAAAGCTTGGCTTGGTAATGGGGCAACACTCTGTATCTCTCTCTGGCAGAGCCCGGCTGCCAAATTTGAAACGTCCAGCGATTGCGCCCACACGAAAGCTGCCAGCACGGAAAGCTGTAGCTGGTTTTCACTGTCCCTTGGAACTGCATTCGCTGCCGCACAGTCATTCGTGTTCTGCAAAAGCTTGGCTTGGTAATGGGGCAACACTCTGTATCTCTCTCTGGCAGAGCCCGGCTGCCAAATTCGAAACGTCCAGCGATTGCGCCCACACGAAAGCTGCCAGCAAGGAAAGCTGTAGCTGGTTTTCACTGTCCCTTGGAACTGCATTCGCTGCCACACAGTCATTCGTGTTCTGCAAAAGCTTTGATTCGTAATGGGGCAACACTCTGTATCTCTCTCTCGCAGAGCCCGGCTGCCAAATTCGAAACGTCCAGCGATTGCGCCCACACAAAAGCTGCCAGCACGGAAAGCTGTAGCTGGTTTTCACTGTCCCTTGGAACTGCATTCGCTGCCGCACAGTCATTCGTGTTCTGCAAAAGCTTGGCTTCGTAATGGGGCAACACTCTGTATCTCTCTCTGGCAGAGCCCGGCTGCCAAATTCGAAACGTCCAGCGATTGCGCCCACACGAAAGCTGCCAGCACGGAAAGCTGTAGCTGGTTTTCACTGTCCCTTGGAACTGCATTCGCTGCCGCACAGTCATTCGTGTTCTGCAAAAGCTTGGCTTCGTAATGGGGCAACACTCTGTATCTCTCTCTAACAGAGCCCGGCTGCCAAATTCGAAACGTCCAGCGATTGCGCCCACACGAAAGCTGCCAGCACGGAAAGCTGTAGCTGGTTTTCACTGTCCCTTGGAACTGCATTCGCTGCCGCACAGTCATTCGTGTTCTGCAAAAGCTTGGCTTCGTAATGGGGCAACACTCTGTATCTCTCTCTGGCAGAGCCCGGCTGCCAAATTCGAAACGTCCAGCGATTGCGCCCACACGAAAGCTGCCAGCACGGAAAGCTGTAGCTGGTTTTCACTGTCCCTTGGAACTGCATTCGCTGCCGCACAGTCATTCGTGTTCTGCAAAAGCTTGGCTTGGTAATGGGGCAACACTCTGTATCTCTCTCTCGCAGAGCCCAGCTGCCAAATTCAAAACGTCCAGCGATTGCGCCCACACGAAAGCTGCCAGCACGGAAAGCTGTAGCTGGTTTTCACTGTCCCTTGGAACTGCATTCGCTGCCGCACAGTCATTCGTGTTCTGCAAAAGCTTGGCTTGGTAATGGGGCAACACTCTGTATCTCTCTCTCGCAGAGCCCGGCTGCCAAATTCGAAACGTCCAGCGATTGCGCCCACACGAAAGCTGCCAGCAAGGAAAGCTGTAGCTGGTTTTCACTGTCCCTTGGAACTGCATTCGCTGCCACACAGTCATTCGTGTTCTGCAAAAGCTTGGCTTGGTAATGGGGCAACACTCTGTATCTCTCTCTCGCAGAGCCCGGCTGCAAATTCGAAACGTCCAGCGATTGCGCCCACACGAAAGCTGCCAGCACGGAAAGCTGTAGCTGGTTTTCACTGTCCCTTGGAACTGCATTCGCTGCCGCACAGTCATTCGTGTTCTGCAAAAGCTTGGCTTGGTAATGGGGCAACACTGTGTATCTCTCTCTCGCAGAGCCCGGCTGCCAAATTCGAAACGTCCAGCGATTGCGCCCACACGAAAGCTGCCAGCACGGAAAGCTGTAGCTGGTTTTCACTGTCCCTTGGAACTGCATTCGCTGCCGCACAGTCATTCGTGTTCTGCAAAAGCTTGGCTTGGTAATGGGGCAACACTGTGTATCTCTCTCTCGCAGAGCACGGCTGCAAAATTCGAAACGTCCAGCGATTGCGCCCACACGAAAGCTGCCAGCACGGAAAGGTGTAGCTGGTTTTCACTGTCCCTTGGAACTGCATTCGCTGCCACACAGTCATTCGTGTTCTGCAAAAGCTTGGCTTCGTAATGGGGCAACACTCTGTATCTCTCTCTCGCAGAGCCCGGCTGCCAAATTCGAAACATCCAGCGATTGCGCCCACACAAAAGCTGCCAGCACGGAAAGCTGTAGCTGGTTTTCACTGTCCCTTGGAACTGCATTCGCTGCCGCACAGTCATTCGTGTTCTGCAAAAGCTTGGCTTGGTAATGGGGCAACACTCTGTATCTCTCTCTCGCAGAGCCCGGCTGCCAAATTCGAAACGTCCAGCGATTGCGCCCACACGAAAGCTGCCAGCACGGAAAGCTGTAGCTGGTTTTCACTGTCCCTTGGAACTGCATTCGCTGCCACACAGTCATTCGTGTTCTGCAAAAGCTTGGCTTCGTAATGGGGCAACACTCTGTATCTCTCTCTCGCAGAGCCCGGCTGCCAAATTCGAAACGTCCAGCGATTGCGCCCACACGAAAGCTGCCAGCACGGAAAGCTGTAGCTGGTTTTCACTGTCCCTTGGAACTGCATTCGCTGCCACACAGTCATTCGTGTTGTGCAAAAGCTTGGCTTGGTAATGGGGCAACACTGTGTATCTCTCTCTCGCAGAGCCCGGCTGCCAAATTCGAAACGTCCAGCGATTGCGCCCACACGAAAGCTGCCAGCACAGAAAGCTGTAGCTGGTTTTCACTGTCCCTTGGAACTGCATTCGCTGCCGCACAGTCATTCGTGTTCTGCAAAAGCTTGGCTTGGTAATGGGGCAACACTCTGTATCTCTCTCTGGCAGAGCCCGGCTGCCAAATTCGAAACGTCCAGCGATTGCGCCCACACGAAAGCTGCCAGCAAGGAAAGCTGTAGCTGGTTTTCACTGTCCCTTGGAACTGCATTCGCTGCCACACAGTCATTCGTGTTCTGCAAAAGCTTTGATTCGTAATGGGGCAACACTCTGTATCTCTCTCTGGCAGAGCCCGGCTGCCAAATTCGAAACGTCCAGCGATTGCGCCCACACAAAAGCTGCCAGCACGGAAAGCTGTAGCTGGTTTTCACTGTCCCTTGGAACTGCATTCGCTGCCACACAGTCATTCGTGTTCTGCAAAAGCTTGGCTTCGTAATGGGGCAACACTCTGTATCTCTCTCTGGCAGAGCCCGGCTGCCAAATTCGAAACGTCCAGCGATTGCGCCCACACGAAAGCTGCCAGCACGGAAAGCTGTAGCTGGTTTTCACTGTCCCTTGGAACTGCATTCGCTGCCGCACAGTCATTCGTGTTCTGCAAAAGCTTGGCTTGGTAATGGGGCAACACTCTGTATCTCTCTCTAACAGAGCCCGGCTGCCAAATTCGAAACGTCCAGCGATTGCGCCCACACGAAAGCTGCCAGCACGGAAAGCTGTAGCTGGTTTTCACTGTCCCTTGGAACTGCATTCGCTGCCGCACAGTCATTCGTGTTCTGCAAAAGCTTGGCTTCGTAATGGGGCAACACTCTGTATCTCTCTCTGGCAGAGCCCGGCTGCCAAATTCGAAACGTCCAGCGATTGCGCCCACACGAAAGCTGCCAGCACGGAAAGCTGTAGCTGGTTTTCACTGTCCCTTGGAACTGCATTCGCTGCCGCACAGTCATTCGTGTTCTGCAAAAGCTTGGCTTGGTAATGGGGCAACACTCTGTATCTCTCTCTGGCAGAGCCCGGCTGCCAAATTCGAAACGTCCAGCGATTGCGCCCACACGAAAGCTGCCAGCACGGAAAGCTGTAGCTGGTTTTCACTGTCCCTTGGAACTGCATTCGCTGCCGCACAGTCATTCGTGTTCTGCAAAAGCTTGGCTTGGTAATGGGGCAACACTGTGTATCTCTCTCTCGCAGAGCCCGGCTGCCAAATTCGAAACGTCCAGCGATTGCGCCCACACGAAAGCTGCCAGCAAGGAAAGCTGTAGCTGGTTTTCACTGTCCCTTGGAACTGCATTCGCTGCCACACAGTCATTCGTGTTCTGCAAAAGCTTGGCTTGGTAATGGGGCAACACTCTGTATCTCTCTCTTGCAGAGCCCGGCTGCAAATTCGAAACGTCCAGCGATTGCGCCCACACGAAAGCTGCCAGCACGGAAAGCTGTAGCTGGTTTTCACTGTCCCTTGGAACTGCATTCGCTGCCGCACAGTCATTCGTGTTCTGCAAAAGCTTGGCTTGGTAATGGGGCAACACTGTGTATCTCTCTCTCGCAGAGCCCGGCTGCCAAATTCGAAACGTCCAGCGATTGCGCCCACACGAAAGCTGCCAGCATGGAAAGCTGTAGCTGGTTTTCACTGTCCCTTGGAACTGCATTCGCTGCCGCACAGTCATTCGTGTTCTGCAAAAGCTTGGCTTGGTAATGGGGCAACACTGTGTATCTCTCTCTCGCAGAGCCCGGCTGCCAAATTCGAAACGTCCAGCGATTGCGCCCACACGAAAGCTGCCAGCACGGAAAGGTGTAGCTGGTTTTCACTGTCCCTTGGAACTGCATTCGCTGCCACACAGTCATTCGTGTTCTGCAAAAGCTTGGCTTCGTAATGGGGCAACACTCTGTATCTCTCTCTGGCAGAGCCCGGCTGCCAAATTCGAAACGTCCAGTGATTGCGCCCACACAAAAGCTGCCAGCACGGAAAGCTGTAGCTGGTTTTCACTGTCCCTTGGAACTGCATTCGCTGCCACACAGTCATTCGTGTTCTGCAAAAGCTTGGCTTGGTAATGAGGCAACACTGTGTATCTCTCTCTGGCAGAGCCCGGCTGCCAAATTCGAAACGTCCAGCGATTGCGCCCACACGAAAGCTGCCAGCAAGGAAAGCTGTAGCTGGTTTTCACTGTCCCTTGCAACTGCATTCGCTGCCACACAGTCATTCGTGTTCTGCAAAAGCTTGGCTTGGTAATGGGGCAACACTGTGTATCTCTCTCTGGCAGAGCCCGGCTGCCAAATTCGAAACGTCCAGCGATTGCGCCCACACGAAAGCTGCCAGCACGGAAAGGTGTAGCTGGTTTTCACTGTCCCTTGGAACTGCATTCGCTGCCGCACAGTCATTCGTGTTCTGCAAAAGCTTGGCTTCGTAATGCGGCAACACTCTGTATCTCTCTCTCGCAGAGCCCGGCTGCCAAATTCGAAACATCCAGCGATTGCGCCCACACGAAAGCTGCCAGCACAGAAAGCTGTAGCTGGTTTTCACTGTCCCTTGGAACTGCATTCGCTGCCGCACAGTCATTCGTGTTCTGCAAAAGCTTGGCTTGGTAATGGGGCAACACTGTGTATCTCTCTCTCGCAGAGCCCGGCTGCCAAATTCGAAACGTCCAGCGATTGCGCCCACACGAAAGCTGCCAGCACGGAAAGCTGTAGCTGGTTTTCACTGTCCCTTGGAACTGCATTCGCTGCCGCACAGTCATTCGTGTTCTGCAAAAGCTTGGCTTGGTAATGGGGCAACACTCTGTATCTCTCTCTCGCAGAGCCCGGCTGCCAAATTCGAAACGTCCAGCGATTGCGCCCACACGAAAGCTGCCAGCACGGAAAGCTGTAGCTGGTTTTCACTGTGCTTTGGAACTGCATTCGCTGCCGCACAGTCATTCGTGTTCTGCAAAAGCTTGGCTTCGTAATGGGGCAACACTCTGTATCTCTCTCTCGCAGAGCCCGGCTGCCAAATTCAAAACGTCCAGCGATTGCGCCCACACGAAAGCTGCCAGCATGGAAAGCTGTAGCTGGTTTTCACTGTCCCTTGGAACTGCATGCGCTGCCACACAGTCATTCGTGTTCTGCAAAAGCTTGGCTTCGTAATGGGGCAACACTCTGTATCTCTTTCTCGCAGAGCCCGGCTGCCAAATTCAAAACGTCCAGCGATTGCACCCACACGAAAGCTGCCAGCACGGAAAGCTGTAGCTGGTTTTCACTGTCCCTTGGAACTGCATTCGCTGCCGCACAGTCATTCGTGTTCTGCAAAAGCTTGGCTTGGTAATGGGGCAACACTGTGTATCTCTCTCTCGCAGAGCCCGGCTGCCAAATTCGAAACGTCCAGCGATGGCGCCCACACGAAAGCTGCCAGCACGGAAAGCAGTAGCTGGTTTTCACTGTCCCTTGGAACTGCATTCGCTGCCACACAGTCATTCGTGTTCTGCAAAAGCTTGGCTTCGTAATGCGGCAACACTCTGTATCTCTCTCTCGCAGAGCCCGGCTGCCAAATTCGAAACGTCCAGCGATTGCGCCCACAAGAAAGCTGCCAGCACGGAAAGCTGTAGCTGGTTTTCACTGTCCCTTGGAACTGCATTCGCTGCCACACAGTCATTCGTGTTCTGCAAAAGCTTGGCTTGGTAATGGGGCAACACTGTGTATCTCTCTCTGGCAGAGCCCGGCTGCCAAATTCGAAACGTCCAGCGATTGCGCCCACACGAAAGCTGCCAGCAAGGAAAGCTGTAGCTGGTTTTCACTGTCCCTTGGAACTGCATTCGCTGCCGCACAGTCATTCGTGTTCTGCAAAAGCTTGGCTTGGTAATGGTGCAACACTCTGTATCTCTCTCTCAAAGAGCCCGGCTGCCAAATTCGAAACGTCCAGCGATTGCGCCCACACGAAAGCTGCCAGCACGGAAAGCTGTAGCTGGTTTTCACTGTCCCTTGGAACTGCATTCGCTGCCGCACAGTCATTCGTGTTCTGCAAAAGCTTGGCTTGGTAATGGGGCAACACTGTGTATCTCTCTCTCGCAGAGCCCGGCTGCCAAATTCGAAACGTCCAGCGATTGCGCCCACACGAAAGCTGCCAGCACGGAAAGGTGTAGCTGGTTTTCACTGTCCCTTGGAACTGCATTCGCTGCCACACAGTCATTCGTGTTCTGCAAAAGCTTGGCTTGGTAATGGGGCAACACTGTGTATCTCTCTCTGGCAGAGCCCGGCTGCCAAATTCGAAACGTCCAGCGATTGCGCCCACACGAAAGCTGCCAGCACGGAAAGCTGTAGCTGGTTTTCACTGTCCCTTGGAACTGCATTCGCTGCCACACAGTCATTCGTGTTCTGCAAAAGCTTGACTTGGTAATGAGGCAACACTGTGTATCTCTCTCTGGCAGAGCCCGGCTGCCAAATTCGAAACGTCCAGCGATTGCGCCCACACGAAAGCTGCCAGCAAGGAAAGCTGTAGCTGGTTTTCACTGTCCCTTGGAACTGCATTCGCTGCCGCACAGTCATTCGTGTTCTGCAAAAGCTTGGCTTGGTAATGGGGCAACACTGTGTATCTCTCTCTGGCAGAGCCCGGCTGCCAAATTCGAAACGTCCAGCGATTGCGCCCACACGAAAGCTGCCAGCACGGAAAGCAGTAGCTGGTTTTCACTGTCCCTTGGAACTGCATTCGCTGCCGCACTGTCATTCGTGTTCTGCAAAAGCTTGGCTTCGTAATGCGGCAACACTCTGTATCTCTCTCTCGCAGAGCCCGGCTGCCAAATTCGAAACGTCCAGCGATTGCGCCCACACGAAAGCTGCCAGCACAGAAAGCTGTAGCTGGTTTTCACTGTCCCTTGGAACTGCATTCGCTGCCGCACAGTCATTCGTGTTCTGCAAAAGCTTGGCTTGGTAATGGGGCAACACTGTGTATCTCTCTCTCGCAGACCCGGCTGCCAAATTCGAAACGTCCAGCGATTGCGCCCACACGAAAGCTGCCAGCACGGAAAGCTGTAGCTGGTTTTCACTGTCCCTTGGAACTGCATTCGCTGCCACACAGTCATTCGTGTTCTGCAAAAGCTTGGCTTCGTAATGCGGCAACACTCTGTATCTCTCTCTCGCAGAGCCCGGCTGCCAAATTCGAAACGTCCAGCGATTGCGCCCACAAGAAAGCTGCCAGCACGGAAAGCTGTAGCTGGTTTTCACTGTCCCTTGGAACTGCATTCGCTGCCACACAGTCATTCGTGTTCTGCAAAAGCTTGGCTTGGTAATGGGGCAACACTGTGTATCTCTCTCTGGCAGAGCCCGGCTGCCAAATTCGAAACGTCCAGCGATTGCGCCCACACGAAAGCTGCCAGCAAGGAAAGCTGTAGCTGGTTTTCACTGTCCCTTGGAACTGCATTCGCTGCCGCACAGTCATTCGTGTTCTGCAAAAGCTTGGCTTGGTAATGGGGCAACACTCTGTATCTCTCTCTCGCAGAGCCCGGCTGCCAAATTCGAAACGTCCAGCGATTGCGCCCACACGAAAGCTGCCAGCACGGAAAGCTGTAGCTGGTTTTCACTGTCCCTTGGAACTGCATTCGCTGCCGCACAGTCATTCGTGTTCTGCAAAAGCTTGGCTTGGTAATGGGGCAACACTGTGTATCTCTCTCTCGCAGAGCCCGGCTGCCAAATTCGAAACGTCCAGCGATTGCGCCCACACGAAAGCTGCCAGCACGGAAAGGTGTAGCTGGTTTTCACTGTCCCTTGGAACTGCATTCGCTGCCACACAGTCATTCGTGTTCTGCAAAAGCTTGGCTTGGTAATGGGGCAACACTGTGTATCTCTCTCTGGCAGAGCCCGGCTGCCAAATTCGAAACGTCCAGCGATTGCGCCCACACGAAAGCTGCCAGCACGGAAAGCTGTAGCTGGTTTTCACTGTCCCTTGGAACTGCATTCGCTGCCACACAGTCATTCGTGTTCTGCAAAAGCTTGACTTGGTAATGAGGCAACACTGTGTATCTCTCTCTGGCAGAGCCCGGCTGCCAAATTCGAAACGTCCAGCGATTGCGCCCACACGAAAGCTGCCAGCAAGGAAAGCTGTAGCTGGTTTTCACTGTCCCTTGGAACTGCATTCGCTGCCGCACAGTCATTCGTGTTCTGCAAAAGCTTGGCTTGGTAATGGGGCAACACTGTGTATCTCTCTCTGGCAGAGCCCGGCTGCCAAATTCGAAACGTCCAGCGATTGCGCCCACACGAAAGCTGCCAGCACGGAAAGCAGTAGCTGGTTTTCACTGTCCCTTGGAACTGCATTCGCTGCCGCACTGTCATTCGTGTTCTGCAAAAGCTTGGCTTGGTAATGGGGCAACACTCTGTATCTCTCTCTCGCAGAGCCCGGCTGCCAAATTCGAAACGTCCAGCGATTGCGCCCACACGAAAGCTGCCAGCACAGAAAGCTGTAGCTGGTTTTCACTGTCCCTTGGAACTGCATTCGCTGCCGCACAGTCATTCGTGTTCTGCAAAAGCTTGGCTTGGTAATGGGGCAACACTGTGTATCTCTCTCTCGCAGACCCGGCTGCCAAATTCGAAACGTCCAGCGATTGCGCCCACACGAAAGCTGCCAGCACGGAAAGCTGTAGCTGGTTTTCACTGTCCCTTGGAACTGCATTCGCTGCCGCACAGTCATTCGTGTTCTGCAAAAGCTTGGCTTCGTAATGGGGCAACACTCTGTATCTCTCTCTCGCAGAGCCCGGCTGCCAAATTCAAAACGTCCAGCGATTGCGCCCACACGAAAGCTGCCAGCACGGAAAGCTGTAGCTGGTTTTCACTGTCCCTTGGAACTGCATTCGCTGCCGCACAGTCATTCGTGTTCTGCAAAAGCTTGGCTTCATAATGGGGCAACACTGTGTATCTCTCTCTCGCAGAGCCCGGCTGCCAAATTCGAAACGTCCAGCGATTGCGCCCACACGAAAGCTGCCAGCACGGAAAGCAGTAGCTGGTTTTCACTGTCCCTTGGAACTGCATTCGCTGCCACACAGTCATTCGTGTTTTGCAAAAGCTTGGCTTCGTCATGCGGCAACACTCTGTATCTCTCTCTGGCAGAGCCCGGCTGCCAAATTCGAAACGTCCAGCGATTGCGCCCACAAGAAAGCTGCCAGCACGGAAAGCTGTAGCTGGTTTTCACTGTCCCTTGGAACTGCATTCGCTGCCGCACAGTCATTCGTGTTCTGCAAAAGCTTGGCTTGGTAATGGGGCAACACTCTGTATCTCTCTCTGGCAGAGCCCGGCTGCCAAATTCGAAACGTCCAGCGATTGCGCCCACACGAAAGCTGCCAGTAAGGAAACCTGTAGCTGGTTTTCACTGTCCCTTGGAACTGCATTCGCTGCCGCACAGTCATTCGTGTTCTGCAAAAGCTTGGCTTGGTCATGGGGGAACACTCTGTATCTCTCTCTGGCAGAGCCCGGCTGCCAAATTCGAAACGTCCAGCGATTGCGCCCACACGAAAGCTGCCAGCACGGAAAGCTGTAGCTGGTTTTCACTGTCCCTTGGAACTGCATTCGCTGCCGCACAGTCATTCGTGTTCTGCAAAAGCTTGGCTTCGTAATGCGGCAACACTCTGTATCTCTCTCTCTCTCGCAGAGCTCGGCTGCCAAATTCGAAACGTCCAGCGATTGCGCCCACACGAAAGCTGCCAGCACGGAAAGCTGTAGCTGGTTTTCACTGTCCCTTGGAACTGCATTCGCTGCCGCACAGTCATTCGTGTTCTGCAAAAGCTTGGCTTGGTAATGGGGCAACACTCTGTATCTCTCTCTGGCAGAGCCCGGCTGCCAAATTCGAAACGTCCAGCGATTGCGCCCACACGAAAGCTGCCAGCACGGAAAGCTGTAGCTGGTTTTCACTGTCCCTTGGAACTGCATTCGCTGCCACACAGTCATTCGTGTTCTGCAAAAGCTTGGCTTGGTAATGGTGCAACACTCTGTATCTCTCTCTCGCAGAGCCCGGCTGCCAAATTCGAAACGTCCAGCGATTGCGCCCACACGAAAGCTGCCAGCACGGAAAGCTGTAGCTGGTTTTCACTGTCCCTTGGAACTGCATTCGCTGCCACACAGTCATTCGTGTTCTGCAAAAGCTTGGCTTGGTAATGGGGCAACACTGTGTATCTCTCTCTCGCAGAGCCCGGCTGCCAAATTCGAAACGTCCAGCGATTGCGCCCACACGAAAGCTGCCAGCACGGAAAGGTGTAGCTGGTTTTCACTGTCCCTTGGAACTGCATTCGCTGCCACACAGTCATTCGTGTTCTGCAAAAGCTTGGCTTCGTAATGGGGCAACACTCTGTATCTCTCTCTCGCAGAGCCCGGCTGCCAAATTCGAAACGTCCAGCGATTGCGCCCACACGAAAGCTGCCAGCACGGAAAGCTGTAGCTGGTTTTCACTGTCCCTTGGAACTGCATTCGCTGCCACACAGTCATTCGTGTTCTGCAAAAGCTTGGCTTGGTAATGGGGCAACACTGTGTATCTCTCTCTGGCAGAGCCCGGCTGCCAAATTCGAAACGTCCAGCGATTGCGCCCACACGAAAGCTGCCAGCACGGAAAGCTGTAGCTGGTTTTCACTGTCCCTTGGAACTGCATTCGCTGCCGCACAGTCATTCGTGTTCTGCAAAAGCTTGGCTTCGTAATGCGGCAACACTCTGTATCTCTCTCTCGCAGAGCCCGGCTGCCAAATTCGAAACGTCCAGCGATTGCGCCCACACGAAAGCTGCCAGCACGGAAAGCTGTAGCTGGTTTTCACTGTCCCTTGGAACTGCATTCGCTGCCGCACAGTCATTCGTGTTCTGCAAAAGCTTGGCTTGGTAATGGGGCAACACTGTGTATCTCTCTCTCGCAGAGCCCGGCTGCCAAATTCGAAACGTCCAGCGATTGCGCCCACACGAAAGCTGCCAGCACGGAAAGCTGTAGCTGGTTTTCACTGTCCCTTGGAACTGCATTCGCTGCCGCACAGTCATTCGTGTTCTGCAAAAGCTTGGCTTCGTAATGGGGCAACACTCTGTATCTCTCTCTGGCAGAGCCCGGCTGCCAAATTCAAAACGTCCAGCGATTGCGCCCACACGAAAGCTGCCAGCACGGAAAGCTGTAGCTGGTTTTCACTGTCCCTTGGAACTGCATTCGCTGCCGCACAGTCATTCGTGTTCTGCAAAAGCTTGGCTTCATAATGGGGCAACACTGTGTTTCTCTCTCTGGCAGAGCCCGGCTGCCAAATTCGAAACGTCCAGCGATTGCGCCCACACGAAAGCTGCCAGCACGGAAAGCAGTAGCTGGTTTTCACTGTCCCTTGGAACTGCATTCGCTGCCACACAGTCATTCGTGTTCTGCAAAAGCTTGGCTTCGTCATGCGGCAACACTCTGTATCTCTCTCTGGCAGAGCCCGGCTGCCAAATTCGAAACGTCCAGCGATTGCGCCCACAAGAAAGCTACCAGCACGGAAAGCTGTAGCTGGTTTTCACTGTCCCTTGGAACTGCATTCGCTGCCACACAGTCATTCGTGTTCTGCAAAAGCTTGGCTTGGTAATGGGGCAACACTGTGTATCTCTCTCTGGCAGAGCCCGGCTGCCAAATTCGAAACGTCCAGCGATTGCGCCCACACGAAAGCTGCCAGCAAGGAAACCTGTAGCTGGTTTTCACTGTCCCTTGGAACTGCATTCGCTGCCGCACAGTCATTCGTGTTCTGCAAAAGCTTGGCTTGGTCATGGGGGAACACTGTGTATCTCTCTCTGGCAGAGCCCGGCTGCCAAATTCGAAACGTCCAGCGATTGCGCCCACACGAAAGCTGCCAGCACGGAAAGCTGTAGCTGGTTTTCACTGTCCCTTGGAACTGCATTCGCTGCCGCACAGTCATTCGTGTTCTGCAAAAGCTTGGCTTCGTAATGCGGCAACACTCTGTATCTCTCTCTCTCGCAGAGCTCGGCTGCCAAATTCGAAACGTCCAGCGATTGCGCCCACACGAAAGCTGCCAGCACGGAAAGCTGTAGCTGGTTTTCACTGTCCCTTGGAACTGCATTCGCTGCCGCACAGTCATTCATGTTCTGCAAAAGCTTGGCTTGGTAATGTGGCAACAATCGGTATCTCTCTCTGGCAGAGCCCGGCTGCCAAATTCGAAACGTCCAGCGATTGCGCCCACACGAAAGCTGCCAGCACGGAAAGCTGTAGCTGGTTTTCACTGTCCCTTGGAACTGCATTCGCTGCCGCACAGTCATTCGTGTTCTGCAAAAGCTTGGCTTCGTAATGGGGCAACACTGTGTATCTCTCTCTCGCAGAGCCCGGCTGCCAAATTCGAAACGTCCAGCGATTGCGCCCACACGAAAGCTGCCAGCACGGAAAGCTGTAGCTGGTTTTCACTGTCCCTTGGAACTGCATTCGCTGCCGCACAGTCATTCGTGTTCTGCAAAAGCTTGGCTTCGTAATGGGGCAACACTCTGTATCTCTCTCTCGCAGAGCCCGGCTGCCAAATTCAAAACGTCCAGCGATTGCGCCCACCCGAAAGCTGCCAGCACGGAAAGCTGTAGCTGGTTTTCACTGTCCCTTGGAACTGCATTCGCTGCCGCACAGTCATTCGTGTTCTGCAAAAGCTTGGCTTGGTAATGGGGCAACACTGTGTATCTCTCTCTCGCAGAGCCCGGCTGCCAAATTCGAAACGTCCAGCGATTGCGCCCACACGAAAGCTGCCAGCACGGAAAGCTGTAGCTGGTTTTCACTGTCCCTTGGAACTGCATTCGCTGCCACACAGTCATTCGTGTTCTGCAAAAGCTTGGCTTGGTAATGGGGCAACACTCTGTATCTCTCTCTCGAAGAGACCGGCTGCCAAATTCGAAACGTCCAGCGATTGCGCCCACACGAAAGCTGCCAGCACGGAAAGCTGTAGCTGGTTTTCACTGTCCCTTGGAACTGCATTCGCTGCCACACAGTCATTCGTGTTCTGCAAAAGCTTGGCTTGGTAATGGGGCAACACTCTGTATCTCTCTCTCGCAGAGCCCGGCTGCCAAATTCGAAACGTCCAGCGATTGCGCCCACACGAAAGCTGCCAGCACGGAAAGCTGTAGCTGGTTTTCACTGTCCCTTGGAACTGCATTCGCTGCCGCACAGTCATTCGTGTTCTGCAAAAGCTTGGCTTGGTAATGGGGCAACACTCTGTATCTCTCTCTCTCGCAGAGCTCGGCTGCCAAATTCGAAACGTCCAGCGATTGCGCCCACACGAAAGCTGCCAGCACGGAAAGCTGTAGCTGGTTTTCACTGTCCCTTGGAACTGCATTCGCTGCCGCACAGTCATTCGTGTTCTGCAAAAGCTTGGCTTGGTAATGGGGCAACACTGTGTATCTCTCTCTGGCAGAGCCCGGCTGCCAAATTCGAAACGTCCAGCGATTGCGCCCACACGAAAGCTGCCAGCAAGGAAAGCTGTAGCTGGTTTTCACTGTCCCTTGGAACTGCATTCGCTGCCACACAGTCATTCGTGTTCTGCAAAAGCTTGGCTTCGTAATGGGGCAACACTCTGTATCTCTCTCTGGCAGAGCCCGGCTGCCAAATTCGAAACGTCCAGCGATTGCGCCCACACGAAAGCTGCCAGCACGGAAAGCAGTAGCTGGTTTTCACTGTCCCTTGGAACTGCATTCGCTGCCGCACAGTCATTCGTGTTCTGCAAAAGCTTGGCTTCGTAATGGGGCAACACTCTGTATCTCTCTCTGGCAGAGCCCGGCTGCCAAATTCGAAACGTCCAGCGATTGCGCCCACACAAAAGCTGCCAGCACGGAAAGCTGTAGCTGGTTTTCACTGTCCCTTGGAACTGCATTCGCTGCCGCACAGTCATTCGTGTTCTGCAAAATCTTGGCTTCGTAATGCGGCAACACTCTGTATCTCTCTCTCGCAGAGCCCGGCTGCCAAATTCGAAACGTCCAGCGATTGCGCCCACAAGAAAGCTGCCAGCACGGAAAGCTGTAGCTGGTTTTCACTGTCCCTTGGAACTGCATTCGCTGCCACACAGTCATTCGTGTTCTGCAAAAGCTTGGCTTGGTAATGGGGCAACACTGTGTATCTCTCTCTGGCAGAGCCCGGCTGCCAAATTCGAAACGTCCAGCGATTGCGCCCACACGAAAGCTGCCAGCACGGAAAGCTGTAGCTGGTTTTCACTGTCCCTTGGAACTGCATTCGCTGCCACACAGTCATTCGTGTTCTGCAAAAGCTTGGCTTGGTAATGGTGCAACACTCTGTATCTCTCTCTCGCAGAGCCCGGCTGCCAAATTCGAAACGTCCAGCGATTGCGCCCACACGAAAGCTGCCAGCACGGAAAGCTGTAGCTGGTTTTCACTGTCCCTTGGAACTGCATTCGCTGCCGCACAGTCATTCGTGTTCTGCAAAAGCTTGGCTTCGTAATGGGGCAACACTGTGTATCTCTCTCTCGCAGAGCCCGGCTGCCAAATTCGAAACGTCCAGCGATTGCGCCCACACGAAAGCTGCCAGCACGGAAAGGTGTAGCTGGTTTTCACTGTCCCTTGGAACTGCATTCGCTGCCACACAGTCATTCGTGTTCTGCAAAAGCTTGGCTTCGTAATGGGGCAACACTCTGTATCTCTCTCTCGCAGAGCCCGGCTGCCAAATTCGAAACGTCCAGCGATTGCGCCCACACGAAAGCTGCCAGCACGGAAAGCTGTAGCTGGTTTTCACTGTCCCTTGGAACTGCATTCGCTGCCACACAGTCATTCGTGTTCTGCAAAAGCTTGGCTTGGTAATGGGGCAACACTCTGTATCTCTCTCTCGCAGAGCCCGGCTGCCAAATTCGAAACGTCCAGCGATTGCGCCCACACGAAAGCTGCCAGCACGGAAAGCTGTAGCTGGTTTTCACTGTCCCTTGGAACTGCATTCGCTGCCGCACAGTCATTCGTGTTCTGCAAAAGCTTGGCTTCGTAATGCGGCAACACTCTGTATCTCTCTCTCGCAGAGCCCGGCTGCCAAATTCGAAACGTCCAGCGATTGCGCCCACACGAAAGCTGCCAGCACAGAAAGCTGTAGCTGGTTTTCACTGTCCCTTGGAACTGCATTCGCTGCCGCACAGTCATTCGTGTTCTGCAAAAGCTTGGCTTGGTAATGGGGCAACACTGTGTATCTCTCTCTGGCAGTGCCCGGCTGCCAAATTCGAAACGTCCAGCGATTGCGCCCACACGAAAGCTGCCAGCACGGAAAGCTGTAGCTGGTTTTCACTGTCCCTTGGAACTGCATTCGCTGCCGCACAGTCATTCGTGTTCTGCAAAAGCTTGGCTTCGTAATGGGGCAACACTCTGTATCTCTCTCTGGCAGAGCCCGGCTGCCAAATTCAAAACGTCCAGCGATTGCGCCCACACGAAAGCTGCCAGCACGGAAAGCTGTAGCTGGTTTTCACTGTCCCTTGGAACTGCATTCGCTGCCGCACAGTCATTCGTGTTCTGCAAAAGCTTGGCTTCATAATGGGGCAACACTGTGTTTCTCTCTCTGGCAGAGCCCGGCTGCCAAATTCGAAACGTCCAGCGATTGCGCCCACACGAAAGCTGCCAGCACGGAAAGCAGTAGCTGGTTTTCACTGTCCCTTGGAACTGCATTCGCTGCCACACAGTCATTCGTGTTCTGCAAAAGCTTGGCTTCGTCATGCGGCAACACTCTGTATCTCTCTCTGGCAGAGCCCGGCTGCCAAATTCGAAACGTCCAGCGATTGCGCCCACAAGAAAGCTGCCAGCACGGAAAGCTGTAGCTGGTTTTCACTGTCCCTTGGAACTGCATTCGCTGCCACACAGTCATTCGTGTTCTGCAAAAGCTTGGCTTGGTAATGGGGCAACACGGTGTATTTCTCTCTGGCAGAGCCCGGCTGCCAAATTCGAAACGTCCAGCGATTGCGCCCACACGAAAGCTGCCAGCAAGGAAACCTGTAGCTGGTTTTCACTGTCCCTTGGAACTGCATTCGCTGCCGCACAGTCATTCGTGTTCTGCAAAAGCTTGGCTTGGTCATGGGGGAACACTGTGTATCTCTCTCTGGCAGAGCCCGGCTGCCAAATTCGAAACGTCCAGCGATTGCGCCCACACGAAAGCTGCCAGCACGGAAAGCTGTAGCTGGTTTTCACTGTCCCTTGGAACTGCATTCGCTGCCGCACAGTCATTCGTGTTCTGCAAAAGCTTGGCTTCGTAATGCGGCAACACTCTGTATCTCTCTCTCTCGCAGAGCTCGGCTGCCAAATTCGAAACGTCCAGCGATTGCGCCCACACGAAAGCTGCCAGCACGGAAAGCTGTAGCTGGTTTTCACTGTCCCTTGGAACTGCATTCGCTGCCGCACAGTCATTCATGTTCTGCAAAAGCTTGGCTTGGTAATGTGGCAACAATCGGTATCTCTCTCTGGCAGAGCCCGGCTGCCAAATTCGAAACGTCCAGCGATTGCGCCCACACGAAAGCTGCCAGCACGGAAAGCTGTAGCTGGTTTTCACTGTCCCTTGAAACTGCATTCGCTGCCACACAGTCATTCGTGTTCTGCAAAAGCTTGGCTTCGTAATGGGGCAACACTCTGTATCTCTCTCTCGCAGAGCCCGGCTGCCAAATTCGAAACGTCCAGCGATTGTGCCCACATGAAAACTGCCAGCACGGAAAGCTGTAGCTGGTTTTCACTGTCCCTTGGAACTGCATTCGCTGCCGCACAGTCATTCGTGTTCTGCAAAAGCTTGGCTTGGTAATGGGGCAACACTCTGTATCTCTCTCTCGCAGAGCCCGGCTGCCAAATTCGAAACGTCCAGCGATTGCGCCCACACGAAAGCTGCCAGCACGGAAAGCTGTAGCTGGTTTTCACTGTCCCTTGGAACTGCATTCGCTGCCGCACAGTCATTCGTGTTCTGCAAAAGCTTGGCTTGGTAATGGGGCAACACTGTGTATCTCTCTCTCGCAGAGCCCGGCTGCCAAATTCGAAACGTCCAGCGATTGCGCCCACACGAAAGCTGCCAGCACGGAAAGCTGTAGCTGGTTTTCACTGTCCCTTGGAACTGCATTCGCTGCCGCACAGTCATTCGTGTTCTGCAAAAGCTTGGCTTGGTAATGGGGCAACACTCTGTATCTCTCTCTCGAAGAGACCGGCTGCCAAATTCGAAACGTCCAGCGATTGCGCCCACACGAAAGCTGCCAGCACGGAAAGCTGTAGCTGGTTTTCACTGTCCCTTGGAACTGCATTCGCTGCCACACAGTCATTCGTGTTCTGCAAAAGCTTGGCTTGGTAATGGGGCAACACTCTGTATCTCTCTCTCGCAGAGCCCGGCTGCCAAATTCGAAACGTCCAGCGATTGCGCCCACACGAAAGCTGCCAGCACGGAAAGCTGTAGCTGGTTTTCACTGTCCCTTGGAACTGCATTCGCTGCCGCACAGTCATTCGTGTTCTGCAAAAGCTTGGCTTGGTAATGGGGCAACACTCTGTATCTCTCTCTCTCGCAGAGCCCGGCTGCCAAATTCGAAACGTCCAGCGATTGCGCCCACACGAAAGCTGCCAGCACGGAAAGGTGTAGCTGGTTTTCACTGTCCCTTGGAACTGCATTCGCTGCCACACAGTCATTCGTGTTCTGCAAAAGCTTGGCTTGGTAATGAGGCAACACTGTGTATCTCTCTCTGGCAGAGCCCGGCTGCCAAATTCGAAACGTCCAGCGATTGCGCCCACACGAAAGCTGCCAGCACGGAAAGCTGTAGCTGGTTTTCACTGTCCCTTGGAACTGCATTCGCTGCCACACAGTCATTCGTGTTCTGCAAAAGCTTGGCTTGGTAATGGGGCAACACTGTGTATCTCTCTCTGGCAGAGCCCGGCTGCCAAATTCGAAACGTCCAGTGATTGCGCCCACACGAAAGCTGCCAGCACGGAAAGGTGTAGCTGGTTTTCACTGTCCCTTGGAACTGCATTCGCTGCCGCACAGTCATTCGTGTTCTGCAAAATCTTGGCTTCGTAATGCGGCAACACTCTGTATCTCTCTCTCGCAGAGCCCGGCTGCCAAATTCGAAACGTCCAGCGATTGCGCCCACACGAAAGCTACCAGCAAGGAAAGCTGTAGCTGGTTTTCACTGTCCCTTGGAACTGCATTCGCTGCCACACAGTCATTCGTGTTCTGCAAAAGCTTGGCTTGGTAATGGGGCAACACTGTGTATCTCTCTCGCAGAGCCCGGCTGCCAAATTCGAAACGTCCAGCGATTGCGCCCACACGAAAGCTGCCAGCACGGAAAGCTGTAGCTGGTTTTCACTGTCCCTTGGAACTGCATTCGCTGCCACACAGTCATTCGTGTTCTGCAAAAGCTTGGCTTGGTAATGGGGCAACACTCTGTATCTCTCTCTGGCAGAGCCCGGCTGCCAAATTCGAAACGTCCAGCGATTGCGCCCACACGAAAGCTGCCAGCATGGAAAGCTGTAGCTGGTTTTCACTGTCCCTTGGAACTGCATTCGCTGCCACACAGTCATTCGTGTTCTGCAAAAGCTTGGCTTCGTAATGGGGCAACACTCTGTATCTCTCTCTCGCAGAGCCCGGCTGCCAAATTCAAAACGTCCAGCGATTGCGCCCACACGAAAGCTGCCAGCACGGAAAGCTGTAGCTGGTTTTCACTGTCCCTTGGAACTGCATTCGCTGCCGCACAGTCATTCGTGTTCTGCAAAAGCTTGGCTTCGTAATGGGGCAACACTGTGTATCTCTCTCTCGCAGAGCCCGGCTGCCAAATTCGAAACGTCCAGCGATTGCGCCCACACGAAAGCTGCCAGCACGGAAAGCTGTAGCTGGTTTTCACTGTCCCTTGGAACTGCATTCGCTGCCGCACAGTCATTCGTGTTCTGCAAAAGCTTGGCTTGGTAATGGGGCAACACTCTGTATCTCTCTCTCGCAGAGCCCGGCTGCCAAATTCGAAACGTCCAGCGATTGCGCCCACACGAAAGCTGCCAGCACGGAAAGCTGTAGCTGGTTTTCACTGTCCCTTGGAACTGCATTCGCTGCCGCACAGTCATTCGTGTTCTGCAAAAGCTTGGCTTGGTAATGGGGCAACACTCTGTATCTCTCTCTGGCAGAGCCCGGCTGCCAAATTCGAAACGTCCAGCGATTGCGCCCACACGAAAGCTGCCAGCACGGAAAGCTGTAGCTGGTTTTCACTGTCCCTTGGAACTGCATTCGCTGCCGCACAGTCATTCGTGTTCTGCAAAAGCTTGGCTTGGTAATGGGGCAACACTGTGTATCTCTCTCTGGCAGAGCCCGGCTGCCAAATTCGAAACGTCCAGCGATTGCGCCCACACGAAAGCTGCCAGCACGGAAAGCTGTAGCTGGTTTTCACTGTCCCTTGGAACTGCATTCGCTGCCGCACAGTCATTCGTGTTCTGCAAAAGCTTGGCTTGGTAATGGGGCAACACTCTGTATCTCTCTCTCGAAGAGACCGGCTGCCAAATTCGAAACGTCCAGCGATTGCGCCCACACGAAAGCTGCCAGCACGGAAAGCTGTAGCTGGTTTTCACTGTCCCTTGGAACTGCATTCGCTGCCACACAGTCATTCGTGTTCTGCAAAAGCTTGGCTTGGTAATGGGGCAACACTCTGTATCTCTCTCTCGCAGAGCCCGGCTGCCAAATTCGAAACGTCCAGCGATTGCGCCCACACGAAAGCTGCCAGCACGGAAAGCTGTAGCTGGTTTTCACTGTCCCTTGGAACTGCATTCGCTGCCGCACAGTCATTCGTGTTCTGCAAAAGCTTGGCTTGGTAATGGGGCAACACTCTGTATCTCTCTCTCTCGCAGAGCCCGGCTGCCAAATTCGAAACGTCCAGCGATTGCGCCCACACGAAAGCTGCCAGCACGGAAAGGTGTAGCTGGTTTTCACTGTCCCTTGGAACTGCATTCGCTGCCACACAGTCATTCGTGTTCTGCAAAAGCTTGGCTTGGTAATGAGGCAACACTGTGTATCTCTCTCTGGCAGAGCCCGGCTGCCAAATTCGAAACGTCCAGCGATTGCGCCCACACGAAAGCTGCCAGCACGGAAAGCTGTAGCTGGTTTTCACTGTCCCTTGGAACTGCATTCGCTGCCACACAGTCATTCGTGTTCTGCAAAAGCTTGGCTTGGTAATGAGGCAACACTGTGTATCTCTCTCTCGCAGAGCCCGGCTGCCAAATTCGAAACGTCCAGCGATTGCGCCCACACGAAAGCTGCCAGCACGGAAAGCTGTAGCTGGTTTTCACTGTCCCTTGGAACTGCATTCGCTGCCACACAGTCATTCGTGTTCTGCAAAAGCTTGGCTTGGTAATGGGGCAACACTGTGTATCTCTCTCTGGCAGAGCCCGGCTGCCAAATTCGAAACGTCCAGCGATTGCGCCCACACGAAAGCTGCCAGCACGGAAAGGTGTAGCTGGTTTTCACTGTCCCTTGGAACTGCATTCGCTGCCGCACAGTCATTCGTGTTCTGCAAAAGCTTGGCTTCGTAATGCGGCAACACTCTGTATCTCTCTCTCGCAGAGCCCGGCTGCCAAATTCGAAACGTCCAGCGATTGCGCCCACACGAAAGCTGCCAGCACGGAAAGCTGTAGCTGGTTTTCACTGTCCCTTGGAACTGCATTCGCTGCCGCACAGTCATTCGTGTTCTGCAAAAGCTTGGCTTGGTAATGGGGCAACACTCTGTATCTCTCTCTCGCAGAGCCCGGCTGCCAAATTCGAAACGTCCAGCGATTGCGCCCACACGAAAGCTGCCAGCACGGAAAGGTGTAGCTGGTTTTCACTGTCCCTTGGAACTGCATTCGCTGCCGCACAGTCATTCGTGTTCTGCAAAAGCTTGGCTTGGTAATGGGGCAACACTCTGTATCTCTCTCTGGCAGAGCCCGGCTGCCAAATTCGAAACGTCCAGCGATTGCGCCCACACGAAAGCTGCCAGCACGGAAAGCTGTAGCTGGTTTTCACTGTCCCTTGGAACTGCATTCGCTGCCGCACAGTCATTCGTGTTCTGCAAAAGCTTGGCTTGGTAATGGGGCAACACTGTGTATCTCTCTCTGGCGGAGCCCGGCTGCCAAATTCGAAACGTCCAGCGATTGCGCCCACACGAAAGCTGCCAGCACGGAAAGCTGTAGCTGGTTTTCACTGTCCCTTGGAACTGCATTCGCTGCCGCACAGTCATTCGTGTTCTGCAAAAGCTTGGCTTGGTAATGGGGCAACACTCTGTATCTCTCTCTCGAAGAGACCGGCTGCCAAATTCGAAACGTCCAGCGATTGCGCCCACACGAAAGCTGCCAGCACGGAAAGCTGTAGCTGGTTTTCACTGTCCCTTGGAACTGCATTCGCTGCCACACAGTCATTCGTGTTCTGCAAAAGCTTGGCTTGGTAATGGGGCAACACTCTGTATCTCTCTCTCGCAGAGCCCGGCTGCCAAATTCGAAACGTCCAGCGATTGCGCCCACACGAAAGCTGCCAGCACGGAAAGCTGTAGCTGGTTTTCACTGTCCCTTGGAACTGCATTCGCTGCCGCACAGTCATTCGTGTTCTGCAAAAGCTTGGCTTGGTAATGGGGCAACACTCTGTATCTCTCTCTCTCGCAGAGCCCGGCTGCCAAATTCGAAACGTCCAGCGATTGCGCCCACACGAAAGCTGCCAGCACGGAAAGGTGTAGCTGGTTTTCACTGTCCCTTGGAACTGCATTCGCTGCCACACAGTCATTCGTGTTCTGCAAAAGCTTGGCTTGGTAATGAGGCAACACTGTGTATCTCTCTCTGGCAGAGCCCGGCTGCCAAATTCGAAACGTCCAGCGATTGCGCCCACACGAAAGCTGCCAGCACGGAAAGCTGTAGCTGGTTTTCACTGTCCCTTGGAACTGCATTCGCTGCCACACAGTCATTCGTGTTCTGCAAAAGCTTGGCTTGGTAATGAGGCAACACTGTGTATCTCTCTCTGGCAGAGCCCGGCTGCCAAATTCGAAACGTCCAGCGATTGCGCCCACACGAAAGCTGCCAGCACGGAAAGCTGTAGCTGGTTTTCACTGTCCCTTGGAACTGCATTCGCTGCCACACAGTCATTCGTGTTCTGCAAAAGCTTGGCTTGGTAATGGGGCAACACTGTGTATCTCTCTCTGGCAGAGCCCGGCTGCCAAATTCGAAACGTCCAGCGATTGCGCCCACACGAAAGCTGCCAGCACGGAAAGGTGTAGCTGGTTTTCACTGTCCCTTGGAACTGCATTCGCTGCCGCACAGTCATTCGTGTTCTGCAAAAGCTTGGCTTCGTAATGCGGCAACACTCTGTATCTCTCTCTCGCAGAGCCCGGCTGCCAAATTCGAAACGTCCAGCGATTGCGCCCACACGAAAGCTGCCAGCAAGGAAAGCTGTAGCTGGTTTTCACTGTCCCTTGGAACTGCATTCGCTGCCACACAGTCATTCGTGTTCTGCAAAAGCTTGGCTTGGTAATGGGGCAACACTCTGTATCTCTCTCTCGCAGAGCCCGGCTGCCAAATTCAAAACGTCCAGCGATTGCGCCCACACGAAAGCTGCCAGCACGGAAAGCTGTAGCTGGTTTTCACTGTCCCTTGGAACTGCATTCGCTGCCGCACAGTCATTCGTGTTCTGCAAAAGCTTGGCTTGGTAATGGGGCAACACTCTGTATCTCTCTCTCGCAGAGCCCGGCTGCCAAATTCGAAACGTCCAGCGATTGCGCCCACACGAAAGCTGCCAGCACGGAAAGCTGTAGCTGGTTTTCACTGTCCCTTGGAACTGCATTCGCTGCCGCACAGTCATTCGTGTTCTGCAAAAGCTTGGCTTGGTAATGGGGCAACACTCTGTATCTCTCTCTGGCAGAGCCCGGCTGCCAAATTCGAAACGTCCAGCGATTGCGCCCACACGAAAGCTGCCAGCACGGAAAGCTGTAGCTGGTTTTCACTGTCCCTTGGAACTGCATTCGCTGCCGCACAGTCATTCGTGTTCTGCAAAAGCTTGGCTTGGTAATGGGGCAACACTCTGTATCTCTCTCTGGCAGAGCCCGGCTGCCAAATTCGAAACGTCCAGCGATTGCGCCCACACGAAAGCTGCCAGCACGGAAAGCTGTAGCTGGTTTTCACTGTCCCTTGGAACTGCATTCGCTGCCGCACAGTCATTCGTGTTCTGCAAAAGCTTGGCTTGGTAATGGGGCAACACTGTGTATCTCTCTCTGGCGGAGCCCGGCTGCCAAATTCGAAACGTCCAGCGATTGCGCCCACACGAAAGCTGCCAGCACGGAAAGCTGTAGCTGGTTTTCACTGTCCCTTGGAACTGCATTCGCTGCCGCACAGTCATTCGTGTTCTGCAAAAGCTTGGCTTGGTAATGGGGCAACACTCTGTATCTCTCTCTCGCAGAGCCCGGCTGCCAAATTCGAAACGTCCAGCGATTGCGCCCACACGAAAGCTGCCAGCACGGAAAGCTGTAGCTGGTTTTCACTGTCCCTTGGAACTGCATTCGCTGCCACACAGTCATTCGTGTTCTGCAAAAGCTTGGCTTGGTAATGGGGCAACACTCTGTATCTCTCTCTCGCAGAGCCCGGCTGCCAAATTCGAAACGTCCAGCGATTGCGCCCACACGAAAGCTGCCAGCACGGAAAGCTGTAGCTGGTTTTCACTGTCCCTTGGAACTGCATTCGCTGCCGCACAGTCATTCGTGTTCTGCAAAAGCTTGGCTTGGTAATGGGGCAACACTCTGTATCTCTCTCTCTCGCAGAGCCCGGCTGCCAAATTCGAAACGTCCAGCGATTGCGCCCACACGAAAGCTGCCAGCACGGAAAGGTGTAGCTGGTTTTCACTGTCCCTTGGAACTGCATTCGCTGCCACACAGTCATTCGTGTTCTGCAAAAGCTTGGCTTGGTAATGAGGCAACACTGTGTATCTCTCTCTGGCAGAGCCCGGCTGCCAAATTCGAAACGTCCAGCGATTGCGCCCACACGAAAGCTGCCAGCACGGAAAGCTGTAGCTGGTTTTCACTGTCCCTTGGAACTGCATTCGCTGCCACACAGTCATTCGTGTTCTGCAAAAGCTTGGCTTGGTAATGAGGCAACACTGTGTATCTCTCTCTGGCAGAGCCCGGCTGCCAAATTCGAAACGTCCAGCGATTGCGCCCACACGAAAGCTGCCAGCACGGAAAGCTGTAGCTGGTTTTCACTGTCCCTTGGAACTGCATTCGCTGCCACACAGTCATTCGTGTTCTGCAAAAGCTTGGCTTGGTAATGGGGCAACACTGTGTATCTCTCTCTGGCAGAGCCCGGCTGCCAAATTCGAAACGTCCAGCGATTGCGCCCACACGAAAGCTGCCAGCACGGAAAGGTGTAGCTGGTTTTCACTGTCCCTTGGAACTGCATTCGCTGCCGCACAGTCATTCGTGTTCTGCAAAAGCTTGGCTTCGTAATGCGGCAACACTCTGTATCTCTCTCTCGCAGAGCCCGGCTGCCAAATTCGAAACGTCCAGCGATTGCGCCCACACGAAAGCTGCCAGCAAGGAAAGCTGTAGCTGGTTTTCACTGTCCCTTGGAACTGCATTCGCTGCCACACAGTCATTCGTGTTCTGCAAAAGCTTGGCTTGGTAATGGGGCAACACTGTGTATCTCTCTCTGGCAGAGCCCGGCTGCCAAATTCGAAACGTCCAGCGATTGCGCCCACACGAAAGCTGCCAGCACGGAAAGCTGTAGCTGGTTTTCACTGTCCCTTGGAACTGCATTCGCTGCCGCACAGTCATTCGTGTTCTGCAAAAGCTTGGCTTGGTAATGGGGCAACACTCTGTATCTCTCTCTCGCAGAGCCCGGCTGCCAAATTCAAAACGTCCAGCGATTGCGCCCACACGAAAGCTGCCAGCACGGAAAGCTGTAGCTGGTTTTCACTGTCCCTTGGAACTGCATTCGCTGCCGCACAGTCATTCGTGTTCTGCAAAAGCTTGGCTTGGTAATGGGGCAACACTCTGTATCTCTCTCTGGCAGAGCCCGGCTGCCAAATTCGAAACGTCCAGCGATTGCGCCCACACGAAAGCTGCCAGCACGGAAAGCTGTAGCTGGTTTTCACTGTCCCTTGGAACTGCATTCGCTGCCACACAGTCATTCGTGTTCTGCAAAAGCTTGGCTTCGTAATGGGGCAACACTCTGTATCTCTCTCTCGCAGAGCCCGGCTGCCAAATTCAAAACGTCCAGCGATTGCGCCCACAAGAAAGCTGCCAGCACGGAAAGCTGTAGCTGGTTTTCACTGTCCCTTGGAACTGCATTCGCTGCCACACAGTCATTCGTGTTCTGCAAAAGCTTGGCTTGGTAATGAGGCAACACTGTGTATCTCTCTCTCGCAGAGCCCGGCTGCCAAATTCGAAACGTCCAGCGATTGCGCCCACACGAAAGCTGCCAGCACGGAAAGCTGTAGCTGGTTTTCACTGTCCCTTGGAACTGCATTCGCTGCCGCACAGTCATTCGTGTTCTGCAAAAGCTTGGCTTCGTAATGCGGCAACACTCTGTATCTCTCTCTGGCAGAGCCCGGCTGCCAAATTCGAAACGTCCAGCGATTGCGCCCACACGAAAGCTGCCAGCACGGAAAGCTGTAGCTGGTTTTCACTGTCCCTTGGAACTGCATTCGCTGCCGCACAGTCATTCGTGTTCTGCAAAAGCTTGGCTTCGTAATGGGGCAACACTCTGTATCTCTCTCTCTCGCAGAGCCCGGCTGCCAAATTCAAAACGTCCAGCGATTGCGCCCACACGAAAGCTGCCAGCACGGAAAGCTGTAGCTGGTTTTCACTGTCCCTTGGAACTGCATTCGCTGCCGCACAGTCATTCGTGTTCTGCAAAAGCTTGGCTTGGTAATGGGGCAACACTGTGTATCTCTCTCTCGCAGAGCCCGGCTGCCAAATTCGAAACGTCCAGCGATTGCGCCCACACGAAAGCTGCCAGCACGGAAAGCTGTAGCTGGTTTTCACTGTCCCTTGGAACTGCATTCGCTGCCGCACAGTCATTCGTGTTCTGCAAAAGCTTGGCTTGGTAATGGGGCAACACTCTGTATCTCTCTCTGGCAGAGCCCGGCTGCCAAATTCGAAACGTCCAGCGATTGCGCCCACACGAAAGCTGCCAGCATGGAAAGCTGTAGCTGGTTTTCACTGTCCCTTGGAACTGCATTCGCTGCCACACAGTCATTCGTGTTCTGCAAAAGCTTGGCTTCGTAATGGGGCAACACTCTGTATCTCTCTCTCGCAGAGCCCGGCTGCCAAATTCAAAACGTCCAGCGATTGCGCCCACACGAAAGCTGCCAGCACGGAAAGCTGTAGCTGGTTTTCACTGTCCCTTGGAACTGCATTCGCTGCCGCACAGTCATTCGTGTTCTGCAAAAGCTTGGCTTGGTAATGGGGCAACACTGTGTATCTCTCTCTCGCAGAGCCCGGCTGCCAAATTCGAAACGTCCAGCGATTGCGCCCACACGAAAGCTGCCAGCACGGAAAGCTGTAGCTGGTTTTCACTGTCCCTTGGAACTGCATTCGCTGCCGCACAGTCATTCGTGTTCTGCAAAAGCTTGGCTTCGTAATGCGGCAACACTCTGTATCTCTCTCTCTCGCAGAGCTCGGCTGCCAAATTCGAAACGTCCAGCGATTGCGCCCACACGAAAGCTGCCAGCATGGAAAGCTGTAGCTGGTTTTCACTGTCCCTTGGAACTGCATTCGCTGCCGCACAGTCATTCGTGTTCTGCAAAAGCTTGGCTTCGTAATGGGGCAACACTCTGTATCTCTCTCTCGCAGAGCCCGGCTGCCAAATTCGAAACGTCCAGCGATTGTGCCCACACGAAAACTGCCAGCACGGAAAGCTATAGCTGGTTTTCACTGTCCCTTGGAACTGCATTTGCTGCCGCACAGTCATTCGTGTTCTGCAAAAGCTTGGCTTGGTAATGGGGCAACACTGTGTATCTCTCTCTCGCAGAGCCCGGCTGCCAAATTCGAAACGTCCAGCGATTGCGCCCACACGAAAGCTGCCAGCACGGAAAGCTGTAGCTGGTTTTCACTGTCCCTTGGAACTGCATTCGCTGCCGCACAGTCATTCGTGTTCTGCAAAAGCTTGGCTTGGTAATGGGGCAACACTGTGTATCTCTCTCTGGCAGAGCCCGGCTGCCAAATTCGAAACGTCCAGCGATTGCGCCCACACGAAAGCTGCCAGCACGGAAAGCTGTAGCTGGTTTTCACTGTCCCTTGGAACTGCATTCGCTGCCGCACAGTCATTCGTGTTCTGCAAAAGCTTGGCTTCGTAATGGGGCAACACTCTGTATCTCTCTCTCGAAGAGACCGGCTGCCAAATTCGAAACGTCCAGCGATTGCGCCCACACGAAAGCTGCCAGCACGGAAAGGTGTAGCTGGTTTTCACTGTCCCTTGGAACTGCATTCGCTGCCACACAGTCATTCGTGTTCTGCAAAAGCTTGGCTTGGTAATGGGGCAACACTCTGTATCTCTCTCTCGCAGAGCCCGGCTGCCAAATTCGAAACGTCCAGCGATTGCGCCCACACGAAAGCTGCCAGCACGGAAAGCTGTAGCTGGTTTTCACTGTCCCTTGGAACTGCATTCGCTGCCACACAGTCATTCGTGTTCTGCAAAAGCTTGGCTTGGTAATGAGGCAACACTGTGTATCTCTCTCTGGCAGAGCCCGGCTGCCAAATTCGAAACGTCCAGCGATTGCGCCCACACGAAAGCTGCCAGCACGGAAAGCTGTAGCTGGTTTTCACTGTCCCTTGGAACTGCATTCGCTGCCGCACAGTCATTCGTGTTCTGCAAAAGCTTGGCTTCGTAATGCGGCAACACTCTGTATCTCTCTCTCGCAGAGCCCGGCTGCCAAATTCGAAACGTCCAGCGATTGCGCCCACACGAAAGCTGCCAGCACGGAAAGCTGTAGCTGGTTTTCACTGTCCCTTGGAACTGCATTCGCTGCCGCACAGTCATTCGTGTTCTGCAAAAGCTTGGCTTGGTAATGGGGCAACACTCTGTATCTCTCTCTCGCAGAGCCCGGCTGCCAAATTCGAAACGTCCAGCGATTGCGCCCACACGAAAGCTGCCAGCACGGAAAGCTGTAGCTGGTTTTCACTGTCCCTTGGAACTGCATTCGCTGCCGCACAGTCATTCGTGTTCTGCAAAAGCTTGGCTTCGTAATGGGGCAACACTCTGTATCTCTCTCTCTCGCAGAGCCCGGCTGCCAAATTCGAAACGTCCAGCGATTGCGCCCACACGAAAGCTGCCAGCACGGAAAGCTGTAGCTGGTTTTCACTGTCCCTTGGAACTGCATTCGCTGCCGCACAGTCATTCGTGTTCTGCAAAAGCTTGGCTTGGTAATGGGGCAACACTCTGTATCTCTCTCTCGCAGAGCCCGGCTGCCAAATTCAAAACGTCCAGCGATTGCGCCCACACGAAAGCTGCCAGCACGGAAAGCTGTAGCTGGTTTTCACTGTCCCTTGGAACTGCATTCGCTGCCGCACAGTCATTCGTGTTCTGCAAAAGCTTGGCTTGGTAATGGGGCATCACTCTGTATCTCTCTCTGGCAGAGCCCGGCTGCCAAATTCGAAACGTCCAGCGATTGCGCCCACACGAAAGCTGCCAGCATGGAAAGCTGTAGCTGGTTTTCACTGTCCCTTGGAACTGCATTCGCTGCCGCACAGTCATTCGTGTTCTGCAAAAGCTTGGCTTCGTAATGGGGCAACACTCTGTATCTCTCTCTCGCAGAGCCCGGCTGCCAAATTCAATACGTCCAGCGATTGCGCCCACACGAAAGCTGCCAGCACGGAAAGCTGTAGCTGGTTTTCACTGTCCCTTGGAACTGCATTCGCTGCCGCACAGTCATTCGTGTTCTGCAAAATCTTGGCTTGGTAATGGGGCAACACTGTGTATCTCTCTCTGGCAGAGCCCGGCTGCCAAATTCAAAACGTCCAGCGATTGCGCCCACACGAAAGCTGCCAGCACGGAAAGCAGTAGCTGGTTTTCACTGTCCCTTGGAACTGCATTCGCTGCCACACAGTCATTCGTGTTCTGCAAAAGCTTGGCTTCGTAATGCGGCAAAACTCTGTATCTCTCTCTGGCAGAGCCCGGCTGCCAAATTCGAAACGTCCAGCGATTGCGCCCACACGAAAGCTGCCAGCACGGAAAGCTGTAGCTGGTTTTCACTGTCCCTTGGAACTGCATTCGCTGCCACACAGTCATTCGTGTTCTGCAAAAGCTTGGCTTGGTAATAGGGCAACACTCTGTATCTCTCTCTCGCAGAGCCCGGCTGCCAAATTCGAAACGTCCAGCGATTGCGCCCACACGAAAGCTGCCAGCACGGAAAGCTGTAGCTGGTTTTCACTGTCCCTTGGAACTGCATTCGCTGCCGCACAGTCATTCGTGTTCTGCAAAAGCTTGGCTTGGTAATGGGGCAACACTCTGTATCTCTCTCTCTCGCAGAGCCCGGCTGCCAAATTCGAAACGTCCAGCGATTGCGCCCACACGAAAGCTGCCAGCACGGAAAGGTGTAGCTGGTTTTCACTGTCCCTTGGAACTGCATTCGCTGCCACACAGTCATTCGTGTTCTGCAAAAGCTTGGCTTCGTAATGGGGCAACACTCTGTATCTCTCTCTGGCAGAGCCCGACTGCCAAATTCGAAACGTCCAGCGATTGCGCCCACACGAAAGCTGCCAGAACGGAAAGCTGTAGCTGGTTTTCACTGTCCCTTGGAACTGCATTCGCTGCCACACAGTCATTCGTGTTCTGCAAAAGCTTGGCTTGGTAATGAGGCAACACTGTGTATCTCTCTCTGGCAGAGCCCGGCTGCCAAATTCGAAACGTCCAGCGATTGCGCCCACACGAAAGCTGCCAGCACGGAAAGCTGTAGCTGGTTTTCACTGTCCCTTGGAACTGCATTCGCTGCCACACAGTCATTCGTGTTCTGCAAAAGCTTGGCTTGGTAATGGGGCAACACTGTGTATCTCTCTCTGGCAGAGCCCGGCTGCCAAATTCGAAACGTCCAGCGATTGCGCCCACACGAAAGCTGCCAGCACGGAAAGGTGTAGCTGGTTTTCACTGTCCCTTGGAACTGCATTCGCTGCCGCACAGTCATTCGTATTCTGCAAAAGCTTGGCTTCGTAATGCGGCAACACTCTGTATCTCTCTCTCGCAGAGCCCGGCTGCCAAATTCGAAACGTCCAGCGATTGCGCCCACACGAAAGCTGCCAGCAAGGAAAGCTGTAGCTGGTTTTCACTGTCCCTTGGAACTGCATTCGCTGCCACACAGTCATTCGTGTTCTGCAAAAGCTTGGCTTGGTAATGGGGCAACACTGTGTATCTCTCTCTCGCAGAGCCCGGCTGCCAAATTCGAAACGTCCAGCGATTGCGCCCACACAAAAGCTGCCAGCACGGAAAGCTGTAGCTGGTTTTCACTGTCCCTTGGAACTGCATTCGCTGCCGCACAGTCATTCGTGTTCTGCAAAAGCTTGGCTTCGTAATGGGGCAACACTGTGTATCTCTCTCTCGCAGAGCCCGGCTGCCAAATTCGAAACGTCCAGCGATTGCGCCCACACGAAAGCTGCCAGCACGGAAAGCTGTAGCTGGTTTTCACTGTCCCTTGGAACTGCATTCGCTGCCACACAGTCATTCGTGTTCTGCAAAAGCTTGGCTTGGTAATGGGGCAACACTCTGTATCTCTCTCTCGCAGAGCCCGGCTGCCAAATTCAAAACGTCCAGCGATTGCGCCCACACGAAAGCTGCCAGCACGGAAAGCTGTAGCTGGTTTTCACTGTCCCTTGGAACTGCATTCGCTGCCGCACAGTCATTCGTGTTCTGCAAAAGCTTGGCTTCGTAATGGGGCAACACTGTGTATCTCTCTCTCGCAGAGCCCGGCTGCCAAATTCGAAACGTCCAGCGATTGCGCCCACACGAAAGCTGCCAGCACGGAAAGCTGTAGCTGGTTTTCACTGTCCCTTGGAACTGCATTCGCTGCCGCACAGTCATTCGTGTTCTGCAAAAGCTTGGCTTGGTAATGGGGCAACACTCTGTATCTCTCTCTCGCAGAGCCCGGCTGCCAAATTCGAAACGTCCAGCGATTGCGCCCACAAGAAAGCTGCCAGCACGGAAAGCTGTAGCTGGTTTTCACTGTCCCTTGGAACTGCATTCGCTGCCGCACAGTCATTCGTGTTCTGCAAAAGCTTGGCTTGGTAATGGGGCAACACTCTGTATCTCTCTCTGGCAGAGCCCGGCTGCCAAATTCGAAACGTCCAGCGATTGCGCCCACACGAAAGCTGCCAGCACGGAAAGCTGTAGCTGGTTTTCACTGTCCCTTGGAACTGCATTCGCTGCCACACAGTCATTCGTGTTCTGCAAAAGCTTGGCTTCGTAATGGGGCAACACTCTGTATCTCTCTCTGGCAGAGCCCGGCTGCCAAATTCGAAACGTCCAGCGATTGCGCCCACACGAAAGCTGCCAGCAAGGAAAGCTGTAGCTGGTTTTCACTGTCCCTTGGAACTGCATTCGCTGCCACACAGTCATTCGTGTTCTGCAAAAGCTTGGCTTGGTAATGGGGCAACACTCTGTATCTCTCTCTCGCAGAGCCCGGCTGCCAAATTCAAAACGTCCAGCGATTGCGCCCACACGAAAGCTGCCAGCACGGAAAGCTGTAGCTGGTTTTCACTGTCCCTTGGAACTGCATTCGCTGCCGCACAGTCATTCGTGTTCTGCAAAAGCTTGGCTTGGTAATGGGGCAACACTCTGTATCTCTCTCTCGCAGAGCCCGGCTGCCAAATTCGAAACGTCCAGCGATTGCGCCCACACGAAAGCTGCCAGCACGGAAAGCTGTAGCTGGTTTTCACTGTCCCTTGGAACTGCATTCGCCGCCGCACAGTCATTCGTGTTCTGCAAAAGCTTGGCTTGGTAATGGGGCAACACTCTGTATCTCTCTCTGGCAGAGCCCGGCTGCCAAATTCGAAACGTCCAGCGATTGCGCCCACACGAAAGCTGCCAGCACGGAAAGCTGTAGCTGGTTTTCACTGTCCCTTGGAACTGCATTCGCTGCCACACAGTCATTCGTGTTCTGCAAAAGCTTGGCTTCGTAATGGGGCAACACTCTGTATCTCTCTCTCGCAGAGCCCGGCTGCCAAATTCAAAACGTCCAGCGATTGCGCCCACAAGAAAGCTGCCAGCACGGAAAGCTGTAGCTGGTTTTCACTGTCCCTTGGAACTGCATTCGCTGCCACACAGTCATTCGTGTTCTGCAAAAGCTTGGCTTGGTAATGAGGCAACACTGTGTATCTCTCTCTCGCAGAGCCCGGCTGCCAAATTCGAAACGTCCAGCGATTGCGCCCACACGAAAGCTGCCAGCACGGAAAGCTGTAGCTGGTTTTCACTGTCCCTTGGAACTGCATTCGCTGCCGCACAGTCATTCGTGTTCTGCAAAAGCTTGGCTTCGTAATGCGGCAACACTCTGTATCTCTCTCTGGCAGAGCCCGGCTGCCAAATTCGAAACGTCCAGCGATTGCGCCCACACGAAAGCTGCCAGCACGGAAAGCTGTAGCTGGTTTTCACTGTCCCTTGGAACTGCATTCGCTGCCGCACAGTCATTCGTGTTCTGCAAAAGCTTGGCTTCGTAATGGGGCAACACTCTGTATCTCTCTCTCTCGCAGAGCCCGGCTGCCAAATTCAAAACGTCCAGCGATTGCGCCCACACGAAAGCTGCCAGCACGGAAAGCTGTAGCTGGTTTTCACTGTCCCTTGGAACTGCATTCGCTGCCGCACAGTCATTCGTGTTCTGCAAAAGCTTGGCTTGGTAATGGGGCAACACTGTGTATCTCTCTCTCGCAGAGCCCGGCTGCCAAATTCGAAACGTCCAGCGATTGCGCCCACACGAAAGCTGCCAGCACGGAAAGCTGTAGCTGGTTTTCACTGTCCCTTGGAACTGCATTCGCTGCCGCACAGTCATTCGTGTTCTGCAAAAGCTTGGCTTGGTAATGGGGCAACACTCTGTATCTCTCTCTGGCAGAGCCCGGCTGCCAAATTCGAAACGTCCAGCGATTGCGCCCACACGAAAGCTGCCAGCATGGAAAGCTGTAGCTGGTTTTCACTGTCCCTTGGAACTGCATTCGCTGCCACACAGTCATTCGTGTTCTGCAAAAGCTTGGCTTCGTAATGGGGCAACACTCTGTATCTCTCTCTCGCAGAGCCCGGCTGCCAAATTCAAAACGTCCAGCGATTGCGCCCACACGAAAGCTGCCAGCACGGAAAGCTGTAGCTGGTTTTCACTGTCCCTTGGAACTGCATTCGCTGCCGCACAGTCATTCGTGTTCTGCAAAAGCTTGGCTTCGTAATGGGGCAACACTCTGTATCTCTCTCTCGCAGAGCCCGGCTGCCAAATTCAAAACGTCCAGCGATTGCGCCCACACGAAAGCTGCCAGCACGGAAAGCTGTAGCTGGTTTTCACTGTCCCTTGGAACTGCATTCGCTGCCGCACAGTCATTCGTGTTCTGCAAAAGCTTGGCTTCGTAATGCGGCAACACTCTGTATCTCTCTCTCTCGCAGAGCTCGGCTGCCAAATTCGAAACGTCCAGCGATTGCGCCCACACGAAAGCTGCCAGCATGGAAAGCTGTAGCTGGTTTTCACTGTCCCTTGGAACTGCATTCGCTGCCGCACAGTCATTCGTGTTCTGCAAAAGCTTGGCTTCGTAATGGGGCAACACTCTGTATCTCTCTCTCGCAGAGCCCGGCTGCCAAATTCGAAACGTCCAGCGATTGTGCCCACACGAAAACTGCCAGCACGGAAAGCTGTAGCTGGTTTTCACTGTCCCTTGGAACTGCATTTGCTGCCGCACAGTCATTCGTGTTCTGCAAAAGCTTGGCTTGGTAATGGGGCAACACTGTGTATCTCTCTCTCGCAGAGCCCGGCTGCCAAATTCGAAACGTCCAGCGATTGCGCCCACACGAAAGCTGCCAGCACGGAAAGCTGTAGCTGGTTTTCACTGTCCCTTGGAACTGCATTCGCTGCCGCACAGTCATTCGTGTTCTGCAAAAGCTTGGCTTGGTAATGGGGCAACACTCTGTATCTCTCTCTCGCAGAGCCCGGCTGCCAAATTCGAAACGTCCAGCGATTGCGCCCACACGAAAGCTGCCAGCACGGAAAGCTGTAGCTGGTTTTCACTGTCCCTTGGAACTGCATTCGCTGCCGCACAGTCATTCGTGTTCTGCAAAAGCTTGGCTTCGTAATGGGGCAACACTCTGTATCTCTCTCTCGAAGAGACCGGCTGCCAAATTCGAAACGTCCAGCGATTGCGCCCACACGAAAGCTGCCAGCACGGAAAGGTGTAGCTGGTTTTCACTGTCCCTTGGAACTGCATTCGCTGCCACACAGTCATTCGTGTTCTGCAAAAGCTTGGCTTGGTAATGGGGCAACACTCTGTACCTCTCTCTCGCAGAGCCCGGCTGCCAAATTCGAAACGTCCAGCGATTGCGCCCACACGAAAGCTGCCAGCACGGAAAGCTGTAGCTGGTTTTCACTGTCCCTTGGAACTGCATTCGCTGCCACACAGTCATTCGTGTTCTGCAAAAGCTTGGCTTGGTAATGAGGCAACACTGTGTATCTCTCTCTGGCAGAGCCCGGCTGCCAAATTCGAAACGTCCAGCGATTGCGCCCACACGAAAGCTGCCAGCACGGAAAGCTGTAGCTGGTTTTCACTGTCCCTTGGAACTGCATTCGCTGCCGCACAGTCATTCGTGTTCTGCAAAAGCTTGGCTTCGTAATGCGGCAACACTCTGTATCTCTCTCTCGCAGAGCCCGGCTGCCAAATTCGAAACGTCCAGCGATTGCGCCCACACGAAAGCTGCCAGCACGGAAAGCTGTAGCTGGTTTTCACTGTCCCTTGGAACTGCATTCGCTGCCGCACAGTCATTCGTGTTCTGCAAAAGCTTGGCTTGGTAATGGGGCAACACTCTGTATCTCTCTCTCGCAGAGCCCGGCTGCCAAATTCGAAACGTCCAGCGATTGCGCCCACACGAAAGCTGCCAGCACGGAAAGCTGTAGCTGGTTTTCACTGTCCCTTGGAACTGCATTCGCTGCCGCACAGTCATTCGTGTTCTGCAAAAGCTTGGCTTCGTAATGCGGCAACACTCTGTATCTCTCTCTCTCGCAGAGCCCGGCTGCCAAATTCGAAACGTCCAGCGATTGCGCCCACACGAAAGCTGCCAGCACGGAAAGCTGTAGCTGGTTTTCACTGTCCCTTGGAACTGCATTCGCTGCCGCACAGTCATTCGTGTTCTGCAAAAGCTTGGCTTGGTAATGGGGCAACACTCTGTATCTCTCTCTCGCAGAGCCCGGCTGCCAAATTCAAAACGTCCAGCGATTGCGCCCACACGAAAGCTGCCAGCACGGAAAGCTGTAGCTGGTTTTCACTGTCCCTTGGAACTGCATTCGCTGCCGCACAGTCATTCGTGTTCTGCAAAAGCTTGGCTTGGTAATGGGGCATCACTCTGTATCTCTCTCTGGCAGAGCCCGGCTGCCAAATTCGAAACGTCCAGCGATTGCGCCCACACGAAAGCTGCCAGCATGGAAAGCTGTAGCTGGTTTTCACTGTCCCTTGGAACTGCATTCGCTGCCGCACAGTCATTCGTGTTCTGCAAAAGCTTGGCTTCGTAATGGGGCAACGCTCTGTATCTCTCTCTCGCAGAGCCCGGCTGCCAAATTCAATACGTCCAGCGATTGCGCCCACACGAAAGCTGCCAGCACGGAAAGCTGTAGCTGGTTTTCACTGTCCCTTGGAACTGCATTCGCTGCCGCACAGTCATTCGTGTTCTGCAAAATCTTGGCTTGGTAATGGGGCAACACTGTGTATCTCTCTCTGGCAGAGCCCGGCTGCCAAATTCAAAACGTCCAGCGATTGCGCCCACACGAAAGCTGCCAGCACGGAAAGCAGTAGCTGGTTTTCACTGTCCCTTGGAACTGCATTCGCTGCCACACAGTCATTCGTGTTCTGCAAAAGCTTGGCTTCGTAATGCGGCAAAACTCTGTATCTCTCTCTGGCAGAGCCCGGCTGCCAAATTCGAAACGTCCAGCGATTGCGCCCACACGAAAGCTGCCAGCACGGAAAGCTGTAGCTGGTTTTCACTGTCCCTTGGAACTGCATTCGCTGCCACATAGTCATTCGTGTTCTGCAAAAGCTTGGCTTGGTAATAGGGCAACACTCTGTATCTCTCTCTCGCAGAGCCCGGCTGCCAAATTCGAAACGTCCAGCGATTGCGCCCACACGAAAGCTGCCAGCACGGAAAGCTGTAGCTGGTTTTCACTGTCCCTTGGAACTGCATTCGCTGCCGCACAGTCATTCGTGTTCTGCAAAAGCTTGGCTTGGTAATGGGGCAACACTCTGTATCTCTCTCTCTCGCAGAGCCCGGCTGCCAAATTCGAAACGTCCAGCGATTGCGCCCACACGAAAGCTGCCAGCACGGAAAGGTGTAGCTGGTTTTCACTGTCCCTTGGAACTGCATTCGCTGCCACACAGTCATTCGTGTTCTGCAAAAGCTTGGCTTCGTAATGGGGCAACACTCTGTATCTCTCTCTGGCAGAGCCCGACTGCCAAATTCGAAACGTCCAGCGATTGCGCCCACACGAAAGCTGCCAGAACGGAAAGCTGTAGCTGGTTTTCACTGTCCCTTGGAACTGCATTCGCTGCCACACAGTCATTCGTGTTCTGCAAAAGCTTGGCTTGGTAATGAGGCAACACTGTGTATCTCTCTCTGGCAGAGCCCGGCTGCCAAATTCGAAACGTCCAGCGATTGCGCCCACACGAAAGCTGCCAGCACGGAAAGCTGTAGCTGGTTTTCACTGTCCCTTGGAACTGCATTCGCTGCCACACAGTCATTCGTGTTCTGCAAAAGCTTGGCTTGGTAATGGGGCAACACTGTGTATCTCTCTCTGGCAGAGCCCGGCTGCCAAATTCGAAACGTCCAGCGATTGCGCCCACACGAAAGCTGCCAGCACGGAAAGGTGTAGCTGGTTTTCACTGTCCCTTGGAACTGCATTCGCTGCCGCACAGTCATTCGTGTTCTGCAAAAGCTTGGCTTCGTAATGCGGCAACACTCTGTATCTCTCTCTCGCAGAGCCCGGCTGCCAAATTCGAAACGTCCAGCGATTGCGCCCACACGAAAGCTGCCAGCAAGGAAAGCTGTAGCTGGTTTTCACTGTCCCTTGGAACTGCATTCGCTGCCACACAGTCATTCGTGTTCTGCAAAAGCTTGGCTTGGTAATGGGGCAACACTGTGTATCTCTCTCTCGCAGAGCCCGGCTGCCAAATTCGAAACGTCCAGCGATTGCGCCCACACAAAAGCTGCCAGCACGGAAAGCTGTAGCTGGTTTTCACTGTCCCTTGGAACTGCATTCGCTGCCGCACAGTCATTCGTGTTCTGCAAAAGCTTGGCTTCGTAATGGGGCAACACTGTGTATCTCTCTCTCGCAGAGCCCGGCTGCCAAATTCGAAACGTCCAGCGATTGCGCCCACACGAAAGCTGCCAGCACGGAAAGCTGTAGCTGGTTTTCACTGTCCCTTGGAACTGCATTCGCTGCCACACAGTCATTCGTGTTCTGCAAAAGCTTGGCTTGGTAATGGGGCAACACTCTGTATCTCTCTCTGGCAGAGCCCGGCTGCCAAATTCGAAACGTCCAGCGATTGCGCCCACACGAAAGCTGCCAGCATGGAAAGCTGTAGCTGGTTTTCACTGTCCCTTGGAACTGCATTCGCTGCCGCACAGTCATTCGTGTTCTGCAAAAGCTTGGCTTCGTAATGGGGCAACACTCTGTATCTCTCTCTCGCAGAGCCCGGCTGCCAAATTCAAAACGTCCAGCGATTGCGCCCACACGAAAGCTGCCAGCACGGAAAGCTGTAGCTGGTTTTCACTGTCCCTTGGAACTGCATTCGCTGCCGCACAGTCATTCGTGTTCTGCAAAAGCTTGGCTTCGTAATGGGGCAACACTGTGTATCTCTCTCTCGCAGAGCCCGGCTGCCAAATTCGAAACGTCCAGCGATTGCGCCCACACGAAAGCTGCCAGCACGGAAAGCTGTAGCTGGTTTTCACTGTCCCTTGGAACTGCATTCGCTGCCGCACAGTCATTCGTGTTCTGCAAAAGCTTGGCTTGGTAATGGGGCAACACTCTGTATCTCTCTCTCGCAGAGCCCGGCTGCCAAATTCGAAACGTCCAGCGATTGCGCCCACACGAAAGCTGCCAGCACGGAAAGCTGTAGCTGGTTTTCACTGTCCCTTGGAACTGCATTCGCTGCCGCACAGTCATTCGTGTTCTGCAAAAGCTTGGCTTGGTAATGGGGCAACACTCTGTATCTCTCTCTGGCAGAGCCCGGCTGCCAAATTCGAAACGTCCAGCGATTGCGCCCACACGAAAGCTGCCAGCACGGAAAGCTGTAGCTGGTTTTCACTGTCCCTTGGAACTGCATTCGCTGCCACACAGTCATTCGTGTTCTGCAAAAGCTTGGCTTCGTAATGGGGCAACACTCTGTATCTCTCTCTGGCAGAGCCCGGCTGCCAAATTCGAAACGTCCAGCGATTGCGCCCACAAGAAAGCTGCCAGCACGGAAAGCTGTAGCTGGTTTTCACTGTCCCTTGGAACTGCATTCGCTGCCACACAGTCATTCGTGTTCTGCAAAAGCTTGGCTTGGTAATGAGGCAACACTGTGTATCTCTCTCTGGCAGAGCCCGGCTGCCAAATTCGAAACGTCCAGCGATTGCGCCCACACGAAAGCTGCCAGCACGGAAAGCTGTAGCTGGTTTTCACTGTCCCTTGGAACTGCATTCGCTGCCGCACAGTCATTCGTGTTCTGCAAAAGCTTGGCTTCGTAATGCGGCAACACTCTGTATCTCTCTCTGGCAGAGCCCGGCTGCCAAATTCGAAACGTCCAGCGATTGCGCCCACACGAAAGCTGCCAGCACGGAAAGCTGTAGCTGGTTTTCACTGTCCCTTGGAACTGCATTCGCTGCCGCACAGTCATTCGTGTTCTGCAAAAGCTTGGCTTCGTAATGGGGCAACACTCTGTATCTCTCTCTCTCGCAGAGCCCGGCTGCCAAATTCGAAACGTCCAGCGATTGCGCCCACACGAAAGCTGCCAGCACGGAAAGCTGTAGCTGGTTTTCACTGTCCCTTGGAACTGCATTCGCTGCCGCACAGTCATTCGTGTTCTGCAAAAGCTTGGCTTGGTAATGGGGCAACACTGTGTATCTCTCTCTCGCAGAGCCCGGCTGCCAAATTCGAAACGTCCAGCGATTGCGCCCACACGAAAGCTGCCAGCACGGAAAGCTGTAGCTGGTTTTCACTGTCCCTTGGAACTGCATTCGCTGCCGCACAGTCATTCGTGTTCTGCAAAAGCTTGGCTTGGTAATGGGGCAACACTCTGTATCTCTCTCTGGCAGAGCCCGGCTGCCAAATTCGAAACGTCCAGCGATTGCGCCCACACGAAAGCTGCCAGCATGGAAAGCTGTAGCTGGTTTTCACTGTCCCTTGGAACTGCATTCGCTGCCACACAGTCATTCGTGTTCTGCAAAAGCTTGGCTTCGTAATGGGGCAACACTCTGTATCTCTCTCTCGCAGAGCCCGGCTGCCAAATTCAAAACGTCCAGCGATTGCGCCCACACGAAAGCTGCCAGCACGGAAAGCTGTAGCTGGTTTTCACTGTCCCTTGGAACTGCATTCGCTGCCGCACAGTCATTCGTGTTCTGCAAAAGCTTGGCTTGGTAATGGGGCAACACTCTGTATCTCTCTCTCGAAGAGCCCGGCTGCCAAATTCGAAACGTCCAGCGATTGCGCCCACACGAAAGCTGCCAGCACGGAAAGCTGTAGCTGGTTTTCACTGTCCCTTGGAACTGCATTCGCTGCCGCACAGTCATTCGTGTTCTGCAAAAGCTTGGCTTCGTAATGCGGCAACACTCTGTATCTCTCTCTCTCGCAGAGCTCGGCTGCCAAATTCGAAACGTCCAGCGATTGCGCCCACACGAAAGCTGCCAGCATGGAAAGCTGTAGCTGGTTTTCACTGTCCCTTGGAACTGCATTCGCTGCCGCACAGTCATTCGTGTTCTGCAAAAGCTTGGCTTGGTAATGGGGCAACACTGTGTATCTCTCTCTCGCAGAGCCCGGCTGCCAAATTCGAAACGTCCAGCGATTGTGCCCACACGAAAATTGCCAGCACGGAAAGCTGTAGCTGGTTTTCACTGTCCCTTGGAACTGCATTTGCTGCCGCACAGTCATTCGTGTTCTGCAAAAGCTTGGCTTGGTAATGGGGCAACACTGTGTATCTCTCTCTCGCAGAGCCCGGCTGCCAAATTCGAAACGTCCAGCGATTGCGCCCACACGAAAGCTGCCAGCACGGAAAGCTGTAGCTGGTTTTCACTGTCCCTTGGAACTGCATTCGCTGCCGCACAGTCATTCGTGTTCTGCAAAAGCTTGGCTTGGTAATGGGGCAACACTCTGTATCTCTCTCTCGCAGAGCCCGGCTGCCAAATTCGAAACGTCCAGCGATTGCGCCCACACGAAAGCTGCCAGCACGGAAAGCTGTAGCTGGTTTTCACTGTCCCTTGGAACTGCATTCGCTGCCACACAGTCATTCGTGTTCTGCAAAAGCTTGGCTTCGTAATGGGGCAACACTCTGTATCTCTCTCTCGCAGAGCCCGGCTGCCAAATTCAAAACGTCCAGCGATTGCGCCCACACGAAAGCTGCCAGCACGGAAAGCTGTAGCTGGTTTTCACTGTCCCTTGGAACTGCATTCGCTGCCGCACAGTCATTCGTGTTCTGCAAAAGCTTGGCTTGGTAATGGGGCAACACTCTGTATCTCTCTCTCGAAGAGCCCGGCTGCCAAATTCGAAACGTCCAGCGATTGCGCCCACACGAAAGCTGCCAGCACGGAAAGCTGTAGCTGGTTTTCACTGTCCCTTGGAACTGCATTCGCTGCCGCACAGTCATTCGTGTTCTGCAAAAGCTTGGCTTCGTAATGCGGCAACACTCTGTATCTCTCTCTCTCGCAGAGCTCGGCTGCCAAATTCGAAACGTCCAGCGATTGCGCCCACACGAAAGCTGCCAGCATGGAAAGCTGTAGCTGGTTTTCACTGTCCCTTGGAACTGCATTCGCTGCCGCACAGTCATTCGTGTTCTGCAAAAGCTTGGCTTGGTAATGGGGCAACACTGTGTATCTCTCTCTCGCAGAGCCCGGCTGCCAAATTCGAAACGTCCAGCGATTGTGCCCACACGAAAATTGCCAGCACGGAAAGCTGTAGCTGGTTTTCACTGTCCCTTGGAACTGCATTTGCTGCCGCACAGTCATTCGTGTTCTGCAAAAGCTTGGCTTGGTAATGGGGCAACACTGTGTATCTCTCTCTCGCAGAGCCCGGCTGCCAAATTCGAAACGTCCAGCGATTGCGCCCACACGAAAGCTGCCAGCACGGAAAGCTGTAGCTGGTTTTCACTGTCCCTTGGAACTGCATTCGCTGCCGCACAGTCATTCGTGTTCTGCAAAAGCTTGGCTTGGTAATGGGGCAACACTCTGTATCTCTCTCTCGCAGAGCCCGGCTGCCAAATTCGAAACGTCCAGCGATTGCGCCCACACGAAAGCTGCCAGCACGGAAAGCTGTAGCTGGTTTTCACTGTCCCTTGGAACTGCATTCGCTGCCGCACAGTCATTCGTGTTCTGCAAAAGCTTGGCTTCGTAATGGGGCAACACTCTGTATCTCTCTCTCGAAGAGACCGGCTGCCAAATTCGAAACGTCCAGCGATTGCGCCCACACGAAAGCTGCCAGCACGGAAAGGTGTAGCTGGTTTTCACTGTCCCTTGGAACTGCATTCGCTGCCACACAGTCATTCGTGTTCTGCAAAAGCTTGGCTTGGTAATGGGGCAACACTCTGTATCTCTCTCTCGCAGAGCCCGGCTGCCAAATTCGAAACGTCCAGCGATTGCGCCCACACGAAAGCTGCCAGCACGGAAAGCTGTAGCTGGTTTTCACTGTCCCTTGGAACTGCATTCGCTGCCGCACAGTCATTCGTGTTCTGCAAAAGCTTGGCTTGGTAATGGGGCAACACTCTGTATCTCTCTCTCGCAGAGCCCGGCTGCCAAATTCAAAACGTCCAGCGATTGCGCCCACACGAAAGCTGCCAGCACGGAAAGCTGTAGCTGGTTTTCACTGTCCCTTGGAACTGCATTCGCTGCCGCACAGTCATTCGTGTTCTGCAAAAGCTTGGCTTCGTAATGCGGCAACACTCTGTATCTCTCTCTCGCAGAGCCCGGCTGCCAAATTCGAAACGTCCAGCGATTGCGCCCACACGAAAGCTGCCAGCACGGAAAGCTGTAGCTGGTTTTCACTGTCCCTTGGAACTGCATTCGCTGCCGCACAGTCATTCGTGTTCTGCAAAAGCTTGGCTTGGTAATGGGGCAACACTCTGTATCTCTCTCTCGCAGAGCCCGGCTGCCAAATTCGAAACGTCCAGCGATTGCGCCCACACGAAAGCTGCCAGCACGGAAAGCTGTAGCTGGTTTTCACTGTCCCTTGGAACTGCATTCGCTGCCGCACAGTCATTCGTGTTCTGCAAAAGCTTGGCTTCGTAATGGGGCAACACTCTGTATCTCTCTCTCTCGCAGAGCCCGGCTGCCAAATTCGAAACGTCCAGCGATTGCGCCCACACGAAAGCTGCCAGCACGGAAAGCTGTAGCTGGTTTTCACTGTCCCTTGGAACTGCATTCGCTGCCGCACAGTCATTCGTGTTCTGCAAAAGCTTGGCTTGGTAATGGGGCAACACTCTGTATCTCTCTCTCGCAGAGCCCGGCTGCCAAATTCAAAACGTCCAGCGATTGCGCCCACACGAAAGCTGCCAGCACGGAAAGCTGTAGCTGGTTTTCACTGTCCGTTGGAACTGCATTCGCTGCCGCACAGTCATTCGTGTTCTGCAAAAGCTTGGCTTGGTAATGGGGCATCACTCTGTATCTCTCTCTGGCAGAGCCCGGCTGCCAAATTCGAAACGTCCAGCGATTGCGCCCACACGAAAGCTGCCAGCATGGAAAGCTGTAGCTGGTTTTCACTGTCCCTTGGAACTGCATTCGCTGCCACACAGTCATTCGTGTTCTGCAAAAGCTTGGCTTCGTAATGGGGCAACACTCTGTATCTCTCTCTCGCAGAGCCCGGCTGCCAAATTCAAAACGTCCAGCGATTGCGCCCACACGAAAGCTGCCAGCACGGAAAGCTGTAGCTGGTTTTCACTGTCCCTTGGAACTGCATTCGCTGCCACACAGTCATTCGTGTTCTGCAAAAGCTTGGCTTCGTAATGGGGCAACACTCTGTATCTCTCTCTGGCAGAGCCCGACTGCCAAATTCGAAACGTCCAGCGATTGCGCCCACACGAAAGCTGCCAGCACGGAAAGCTGTAGCTGGTTTTCACTGTCCCTTGGAACTGCATTCGCTGCCACACAGTCATTCGTGTTCTGCAAAAGCTTGGCTTGGTAATGGGGCAACACTGTGTATCTCTCTCTGGCAGAGCCCGGCTGCCAAATTCGAAACGTCCAGCGATTGCGCCCACACGAAAGCTGCCAGCACGGAAAGGTGTAGCTGGTTTTCACTGTCCCTTGGAACTGCATTCGCTGCCGCACAGTCATTCGTGTTCTGCAAAAGCTTGGCTTCGTAATGCGGCAACACTCTGTATCTCTCTCTCGCAGAGCCCGGCTGCCAAATTCGAAACGTCCAGCGATTGCGCCCACACGAAAGCTGCCAGCAAGGAAAGCTGTAGCTGGTTTTCACTGTCCCTTGGAACTGCATTCGCTGCCACACAGTCATTCGTGTTCTGCAAAAGCTTGGCTTGGTAATGGGGCAACACTGTGTATCTCTCTCTCGCAGAGCCCGGCTGCCAAATTCGAAACGTCCAGCGATTGCGCCCACACAAAAGCTGCCAGCACGGAAAGCTGTAGCTGGTTTTCACTGTCCCTTGGAACTGCATTCGCTGCCGCACAGTCATTCGTGTTCTGCAAAAGCTTGGCTTCGTAATGGGGCAACACTGTGTATCTCTCTCTCGCAGAGCCCGGCTGCCAAATTCGAAACGTCCAGCGATTGCGCCCACACGAAAGCTGCCAGCACGGAAAGCTGTAGCTGGTTTTCACTGTCCCTTGGAACTGCATTCGCTGCCACACAGTCATTCGTGTTCTGCAAAAGCTTGGCTTGGTAATGGGGCAACACTCTGTATCTCTCTCTGGCAGAGCCCGGCTGCCAAATTCGAAACGTCCAGCGATTGCGCCCACACGAAAGCTGCCAGCATGGAAAGCTGTAGCTGGTTTTCACTGTCCCTTGGAACTGCATTCGCTGCCACACAGTCATTCGTGTTCTGCAAAAGCTTGGCTTCGTAATGGGGCAACACTCTGTATCTCTCTCTCGCAGAGCCCGGCTGCCAAATTCAAAACGTCCAGCGATTGCGCCCACACGAAAGCTGCCAGCACGGAAAGCTGTAGCTGGTTTTCACTGTCCCTTGGAACTGCATTCGCTGCCGCACAGTCATTCGTGTTCTGCAAAAGCTTGGCTTCGTAATGGGGCAACACTGTGTATCTCTCTCTCGCAGAGCCCGGCTGCCAAATTCGAAACGTCCAGCGATTGCGCCCACACGAAAGCTGCCAGCACGGAAAGCTGTAGCTGGTTTTCACTGTCCCTTGGAACTGCATTCGCTGCCGCACAGTCATTCGTGTTCTGCAAAAGCTTGGCTTGGTAATGGGGCAACACTCTGTATCTCTCTCTCGCAGAGCCCGGCTGCCAAATTCGAAACGTCCAGCGATTGCGCCCACACGAAAGCTGCCAGCACGGAAAGCTGTAGCTGGTTTTCACTGTCCCTTGGAACTGCATTCGCTGCCGCACAGTCATTCGTGTTCTGCAAAAGCTTGGCTTGGTAATGGGGCAACACTCTGTATCTCTCTCTGGCAGAGCCCGGCTGCCAAATTCGAAACGTCCAGCGATTGCGCCCACACGAAAGCTGCCAGCACGGAAAGCTGTAGCTGGTTTTCACTGTCCCTTGGAACTGCATTCGCTGCCACACAGTCATTCGTGTTCTGCAAAAGCTTGGCTTCGTAATGGGGCAACACTCTGTATCTCTCTCTGGCAGAGCCCGGCTGCCAAATTCGAAACGTCCAGCGATTGCGCCCACAAGAAAGCTGCCAGCACGGAAAGCTGTAGCTGGTTTTCACTGTCCCTTGGAACTGCATTCGCTGCCACACAGTCATTCGTGTTCTGCAAAAGCTTGGCTTGGTAATGAGGCAACACTGTGTATCTCTCTCTGGCAGAGCCCGGCTGCCAAATTCGAAACGTCCAGCGATTGCGCCCACACGAAAGCTGCCAGCACGGAAAGCTGTAGCTGGTTTTCACTGTCCCTTGGAACTGCATTCGCTGCCGCACAGTCATTCGTGTTCTGCAAAAGCTTGGCTTCGTAATGTGGCAACACTCTGTATCTCTCTCTGGCAGAGCCCGGCTGCCAAATTCGAAACGTCCAGCGATTGCGCCCACACGAAAGCTGCCAGCACGGAAAGCTGTAGCTGGTTTTCACTGTCCCTTGGAACTGCATTCGCTGCCGCACAGTCATTCGTGTTCTGCAAAAGCTTGGCTTCGTAATGGGGCAACACTCTGTATCTCTCTCTCTCGCAGAGCCCGGCTGCCAAATTCGAAACGTCCAGCGATTGCGCCCACACGAAAGCTGCCAGCACGGAAAGCTGTAGCTGGTTTTCACTGTCCCTTGGAACTGCATTCGCTGCCGCACAGTCATTCGTGTTCTGCAAAAGCTTGGCTTGGTAATGGGGCAACACTGTGTATCTCTCTCTCGCAGAGCCCGGCTGCCAAATTCGAAACGTCCAGCGATTGCGCCCACACGAAAGCTGCCAGCACGGAAAGCTGTAGCTGGTTTTCACTGTCCCTTGGAACTGCATTCGCTGCCGCACAGTCATTCGTGTTCTGCAAAAGCTTGGCTTGGTAATGGGGCAACACTCTGTATCTCTCTCTGGCAGAGCCCGGCTGCCAAATTCGAAACGTCCAGCGATTGCGCCCACACGAAAGCTGCCAGCATGGAAAGCTGTAGCTGGTTTTCACTGTCCCTTGGAACTGCATTCGCTGCCACACAGTCATTCGTGTTCTGCAAAAGCTTGGCTTCGTAATGGGGCAACACTCTGTATCTCTCTCTCGCAGAGCCCGGCTGCCAAATTCAAAACGTCCAGCGATTGCGCCCACACGAAAGCTGCCAGCACGGAAAGCTGTAGCTGGTTTTCACTGTCCCTTGGAACTGCATTCGCTGCCGCACAGTCATTCGTGTTCTGCAAAAGCTTGGCTTGGTAATGGGGCAACACTCTGTATCTCTCTCTCGAAGAGCCCGGCTGCCAAATTCGAAACGTCCAGCGATTGCGCCCACACGAAAGCTGCCAGCACGGAAAGCTGTAGCTGGTTTTCACTGTCCCTTGGAACTGCATTCGCTGCCGCACAGTCATTCGTGTTCTGCAAAAGCTTGGCTTCGTAATGCGGCAACACGCTGTATCTCTCTCTCTCGCAGAGCTCGGCTGCCAAATTCGAAACGTCCAGCGATTGCGCCCACACGAAAGCTGCCAGCATGGAAAGCTGTAGCTGGTTTTCACTGTCCCTTGGAACTGCATTCGCTGCCGCACAGTCATTCGTGTTCTGCAAAAGCTTGGCTTGGTAATGGGGCAACACTGTGTATCTCTCTCTCGCAGAGCCCGGCTGCCAAATTCGAAACGTCCAGCGATTGTGCCCACACGAAAATTGCCAGCACGGAAAGCTGTAGCTGGTTTTCACTGTCCCTTGGAACTGCATTTGCTGCCGCACAGTCATTCGTGTTCTGCAAAAGCTTGGCTTGGTAATGGGGCAACACTGTGTATCTCTCTCTCGCAGAGCCCGGCTGCCAAATTCGAAACGTCCAGCGATTGCGCCCACACGAAAGCTGCCAGCACGGAAAGCTGTAGCTGGTTTTCACTGTCCCTTGGAACTGCATTCGCTGCCGCACAGTCATTCGTGTTCTGCAAAAGCTTGGCTTGGTAATGGGGCAACACTCTGTATCTCTCTCTCGCAGAGCCCGGCTGCCAAATTCGAAACGTCCAGCGATTGCGCCCACACGAAAGCTGCCAGCACGGAAAGCTGTAGCTGGTTTTCACTGTCCCTTGGAACTGCATTCGCTGCCGCACAGTCATTCGTGTTCTGCAAAAGCTTGGCTTCGTAATGGGGCAACACTCTGTATCTCTCTCTCGAAGAGACCGGCTGCCAAATTCGAAACGTCCAGCGATTGCGCCCACACGAAAGCTGCCAGCACGGAAAGGTGTAGCTGGTTTTCACTGTCCCTTGGAACTGCATTCGCTGCCACACAGTCATTCGTGTTCTGCAAAAGCTTGGCTTGGTAATGGGGCAACACTCTGTATCTCTCTCTCGCAGAGCCCGGCTGCCAAATTCGAAACGTCCAGCGATTGCGCCCACACGAAAGCTGCCAGCACGGAAAGCTGTAGCTGGTTTTCACTGTCCCTTGGAACTGCATTCGCTGCCGCACAGTCATTCGTGTTCTGCAAAAGCTTGGCTTGGTAATGGGGCAACACTCTGTATCTCTCTCTCGCAGAGCCCGGCTGCCAAATTCAAAACGTCCAGCGATTGCGCCCACACGAAAGCTGCCAGCACGGAAAGCTGTAGCTGGTTTTCACTGTCCCTTGGAACTGCATTCGCTGCCGCACAGTCATTCGTGTTCTGCAAAAGCTTGGCTTCGTAATGCGGCAACACTCTGTATCTCTCTCTCGCAGAGCCCGGCTGCCAAATTCGAAACGTCCAGCGATTGCGCCCACACGAAAGCTGCCAGCACGGAAAGCTGTAGCTGGTTTTCACTGTCCCTTGGAACTGCATTCGCTGCCGCACAGTCATTCGTGTTCTGCAAAAGCTTGGCTTGGTAATGGGGCAACACTCTGTATCTCTCTCTCGCAGAGCCCGGCTGCCAAATTCGAAACGTCCAGCGATTGCGCCCACACGAAAGCTGCCAGCACGGAAAGCTGTAGCTGGTTTTCACTGTCCCTTGGAACTGCATTCGCTGCCGCACAGTCATTCGTGTTCTGCAAAAGCTTGGCTTGGTAATGGGGCAACACTCTGTATCTCTCTCTCGCAGAGCCCGGCTGCCAAATTCGAAACGTCCAGCGATTGCGCCCACACGAAAGCTGCCAGCACGGAAAGCTGTAGCTGGTTTTCACTGTCCCTTGGAACTGCATTCGCTGCCGCACAGTCATTCGTGTTCTGCAAAAGCTTGGCTTGGTAATGGGGCAACACTCTGTATCTCTCTCTCGCAGAGCCCGGCTGCCAAATTCGAAACGTCCAGCGATTGCGCCCACACGAAAGCTGCCAGCACGGAAAGCTGTAGCTGGTTTTCACTGTCCCTTGGAACTGCATTCGCTGCCGCACAGTCATTCGTGTTCTGCAAAAGCTTGGCTTCGTAATGGGGCAACACTCTGTATCTCTCTCTCTCGCAGAGCCCGGCTGCCAAATTCGAAACGTCCAGCGATTGCGCCCACACGAAAGCTGCCAGCACGGAAAGCTGTAGCTGGTTTTCACTGTCCCTTGGAACTGCATTCGCTGCCGCACAGTCATTCGTGTTCTGCAAAAGCTTGGCTTGGTAATGGGGCAACACTGTGTATCTCTCTCTGGCAGAGCCCGGCTGCCAAATTCAAAACGTCCAGCGATTGCGCCCACACGAAAGCTGCCAGCACGGAAAGCTGTAGCTGGTTTTCACTGTCCGTTGGAACTGCATTCGCTGCCGCACAGTCATTCGTGTTCTGCAAAAGCTTGGCTTGGTAATGGGGCATCACTCTGTATCTCTCTCTGGCAGAGCCCGGCTGCCAAATTCGAAACGTCCAGCGATTGCGCCCACACGAAAGCTGCCAGCACGGAAAGCTGTAGCTGGTTTTCACTGTCCCTTGGAACTGCATTCGCTGCCACACAGTCATTCGTGTTCTGCAAAAGCTTGGCTTCGTAATGGGGCAACACTCTGTATCTCTCTCTGGCAGAGCCCGGCTGCCAAATTCGAAACGTCCAGCGATTGCGCCCACAAGAAAGCTGCCAGCACGGAAAGCTGTAGCTGGTTTTCACTGTCCCTTGGAACTGCATTCGCTGCCACACAGTCATTCGTGTTCTGCAAAAGCTTGGCTTGGTAATGAGGCAACACTGTGTATCTCTCTCTGGCAGAGCCCGGCTGCCAAATTCGAAACGTCCAGCGATTGCGCCCACACGAAAGCTGCCAGCACGGAAAGCTGTAGCTGGTTTTCACTGTCCCTTGGAACTGCATTCGCTGCCGCACAGTCATTCGTGTTCTGCAAAAGCTTGGCTTTGTAATGCGGCAACACTCTGTATCTCTCTCTGGCAGAGCCCGGCTGCCAAATTCGAAACGTCCAGCGATTGCGCCCACACGAAAGCTGCCAGCACGGAAAGCTGTAGCTGGTTTTCACTGTCCCTTGGAACTGCATTCGCTGCCGCACAGTCATTCGTGTTCTGCAAAAGCTTGGCTTCGTAATGGGGCAACACTCTGTATCTCTCTCTCTCGCAGAGCCCGGCTGCCAAATTCAAAACGTCCAGCGATTGCGCCCACACGAAAGCTGCCAGCACGGAAAGCTGTAGCTGGTTTTCACTGTCCCTTGGAACTGCATTCGCTGCCGCACAGTCATTCGTGTTCTGCAAAAGCTTGGCTTGGTAATGGGGCAACACTGTGTATCTCTCTCTCGCAGAGCCCGGCTGCCAAATTCGAAACGTCCAGCGATTGCGCCCACACGAAAGCTGCCAGCACGGAAAGCTGTAGCTGGTTTTCACTGTCCCTTGGAACTGCATTCGCTGCCGCACAGTCATTCGTGTTCTGCAAAAGCTTGGCTTGGTAATGGGGCAACACTCTGTATCTCTCTCTGGCAGAGCCCGGCTGCCAAATTCGAAACGTCCAGCGATTGCGCCCACACGAAAGCTGCCAGCATGGAAAGCTGTAGCTGGTTTTCACTGTCCCTTGGAACTGCATTCGCTGCCGCACAGTCATTCGTGTTCTGCAAAAGCTTGGCTTGGTAATGGGGCAACACTGTGTATCTCTCTCTCGCAGAGCCCGGCTGCCAAATTCGAAACGTCCAGCGATTGCGCCCACACGAAAGCTGCCAGCACGGAAAGCTGTAGCTGGTTTTCACTGTCCCTTGGAACTGCATTCGCTACCGCACAGTCATTCGTGTTCTGCAAAAGCTTGGCTTGGTAATGGGGCAACACTCTGTATCTCTCTCTGGCAGAGCCCGGCTGCCAAATTCGAAACGTCCAGCGATTGCGCCCACACGAAAGCTGCCAGCATGGAAAGCTGTAGCTGGTTTTCACTGTCCCTTGGAACTGCATTCGCTGCCACACAGTCATTCGTGTTCTGCAAAAGCTTGGCTTCGTAATGGGGCAACACTCTGTATCTCTCTCTCGCAGAGCCCGGCTGCCAAATTCAAAACGTCCAGCGATTGCGCCCACACGAAAGCTGCCAGCACGGAAAGCTGTAGCTGGTTTTCACTGTCCCTTGGAACTGCATTCGCTGCCGCACAGTCATTCGTGTTCTGCAAAAGCTTGGCTTGGTAATGGGGCAACACTCTGTATCTCTCTCTCGAAGAGCCCGGCTGCCAAATTCGAAACGTCCAGCGATTGCGCCCACACGAAAGCTGCCAGCACGGAAAGCTGTAGCTGGTTTTCACTGTCCCTTGGAACTGCATTCGCTGCCGCACAGTCATTCGTGTTCTGCAAAAGCTTGGCTTCGTAATGCGGCAACACGCTGTATCTCTCTCTCTCGCAGAGCTCGGCTGCCAAATTCGAAACGTCCAGCGATTGCGCCCACACGAAAGCTGCCAGCATGGAAAGCTGTAGCTGGTTTTCACTGTCCCTTGGAACTGCATTCGCTGCCGCACAGTCATTCGTGTTCTGCAAAAGCTTGGCTTGGTAATGGGGCAACACTGTGTATCTCTCTCTCGCAGAGCCCGGCTGCCAAATTCGAAACGTCCAGCGATTGTGCCCACACGAAAATTGCCAGCACGGAAAGCTGTAGCTGGTTTTCACTGTCCCTTGGAACTGCATTTGCTGCCGCACAGTCATTCGTGTTCTGCAAAAGCTTGGCTTGGTAATGGGGCAACACTGTGTATCTCTCTCTCGCAGAGCCCGGCTGCCAAATTCGAAACGTCCAGCGATTGCGCCCACACGAAAGCTGCCAGCACGGAAAGCTGTAGCTGGTTTTCACTGTCCCTTGGAACTGCATTTGCTGCCGCACAGTCATTCGTGTTCTGCAAAAGCTTGGCTTGGTAATGGGGCAACACTGTGTATCTCTCTCTCGCAGAGCCCGGCTGCCAAATTCGAAACGTCCAGCGATTGCGCCCACACGAAAGCTGCCAGCACGGAAAGCTGTAGCTGGTTTTCACTGTCCCTTGGAACTGCATTCGCTGCCGCACAGTCATTCGTGTTCTGCAAAAGCTTGGCTTGGTAATGGGGCAACACTCTGTATCTCTCTCTCGCAGAGACCGGCTGCCAAATTCGAAACGTCCAGCGATTGCGCCCACACGAAAGCTGCCAGCACGGAAAGGTGTAGCTGGTTTTCACTGTCCCTTGGAACTGCATTCGCTGCCACACAGTCATTCGTGTTCTGCAAAAGCTTGGCTTGGTAATGGGGCAACACTCTGTATCTCTCTCTCGCAGAGCCCGGCTGCCAAATTCGAAACGTCCAGCGATTGCGCCCACACGAAAGCTGCCAGCACGGAAAGCTGTAGCTGGTTTTCACTGTCCCTTGGAACTGCATTCGCTGCCGCACAGTCATTCGTGTTCTGCAAAAGCTTGGCTTGGTAATGGGGCAACACTCTGTATCTCTCTCTCGCAGAGCCCGGCTGCCAAATTCAAAACGTCCAGCGATTGCGCCCACACGAAAGCTGCCAGCACGGAAAGCTGTAGCTGGTTTTCACTGTCCCTTGGAACTGCATTCGCTGCCGCACAGTCATTCGTGTTCTGCAAAAGCTTGGCTTGGTAATGGGGCAACACTCTGTATCTCTCTCTCGCAGAGCCCGGCTGCCAAATTCGAAACGTCCAGCGATTGCGCCCACACGAAAGCTGCCAGCACGGAAAGCTGTAGCTGGTTTTCACTGTCCCTTGGAACTGCATTCGCTGCCGCACAGTCATTCGTGTTCTGCAAAAGCTTGGCTTGGTAATGGGGCAACACTCTGTATCTCTCTCTCGCAGAGCCCGGCTGCCAAATTCGAAACGTCCAGCGATTGCGCCCACACGAAAGCTGCCAGCACGGAAAGCTGTAGCTGGTTTTCACTGTCCCTTGGAACTGCATTCGCTGCCGCACAGTCATTCGTGTTCTGCAAAAGCTTGGCTTGGTAATGGGGCAACACTCTGTATCTCTCTCTCGCAGAGCCCGGCTGCCAAATTCGAAACGTCCAGCGATTGCGCCCACACGAAAGCTGCCAGCACGGAAAGCTGTAGCTGGTTTTCACTGTCCCTTGGAACTGCATTCGCTGCCGCACAGTCATTCGTGTTCTGCAAAAGCTTGGCTTGGTAATGGGGCAACACTCTGTATCTCTCTCTCGCAGAGCCCGGCTGCCAAATTCGAAACGTCCAGCGATTGCGCCCACACGAAAGCTGCCAGCACGGAAAGCTGTAGCTGGTTTTCACTGTCCCTTGGAACTGCATTCGCTGCCGCACAGTCATTCGTGTTCTGCAAAAGCTTGGCTTCGTAATGGGGCAACACTCTGTATCTCTCTCTCTCGCAGAGCCCGGCTGCCAAATTCGAAACGTCCAGCGATTGCGCCCACACGAAAGCTGCCAGCACGGAAAGCTGTAGCTGGTTTTCACTGTCCCTTGGAACTGCATTCGCTGCCGCACAGTCATTCGTGTTCTGCAAAAGCTTGGCTTGGTAATGGGGCAACACTGTGTATCTCTCTCTGGCAGAGCCCGGCTGCCAAATTCAAAACGTCCAGCGATTGCGCCCACACGAAAGCTGCCAGCACGGAAAGCTGTAGCTGGTTTTCACTGTCCGTTGGAACTGCATTCGCTGCCGCACAGTCATTCGTGTTCTGCAAAAGCTTGGCTTGGTAATGGGGCATCACTCTGTATCTCTCTCTGGCAGAGCCCGGCTGCCAAATTCGAAACGTCCAGCGATTGCGCCCACACGAAAGCTGCCAGCACGGAAAGCTGTAGCTGGTTTTCACTGTCCCTTGGAACTGCATTCGCTGCCACACAGTCATTCGTGTTCTGCAAAAGCTTGGCTTCGTAATGGGGCAACACTCTGTATCTCTCTCTGGCAGAGCCCGGCTGCCAAATTCGAAACGTCCAGCGATTGCGCCCACAAGAAAGCTGCCAGCACGGAAAGCTGTAGCTGGTTTTCACTGTCCCTTGGAACTGCATTCGCTGCCACACAGTCATTCGTGTTCTGCAAAAGCTTGGCTTGGTAATGAGGCAACACTGTGTATCTCTCTCTGGCAGAGCCCGGCTGCCAAATTCGAAACGTCCAGCGATTGCGCCCACACGAAAGCTGCCAGCACGGAAAGCTGTAGCTGGTTTTCACTGTCCCTTGGAACTGCATTCGCTGCCGCACAGTCATTCGTGTTCTGCAAAAGCTTGGCTTCGTAATGCGGCAACACTCTGTATCTCTCTCTGGCAGAGCCCGGCTGCCAAATTCGAAACGTCCAGCGATTGCGCCCACACGAAAGCTGCCAGCACGGAAAGCTGTAGCTGGTTTTCACTGTCCCTTGGAACTGCATTCGCTGCCGCACAGTCATTCGTGTTCTGCAAAAGCTTGGCTTCGTAATGGGGCAACACTCTGTATCTCTCTCTCTCGCAGAGCCCGGCTGCCAAATTCAAAACGTCCAGCGATTGCGCCCACACGAAAGCTGCCAGCACGGAAAGCTGTAGCTGGTTTTCACTGTCCCTTGGAACTGCATTCGCTGCCGCACAGTCATTCGTGTTCTGCAAAAGCTTGGCTTGGTAATGGGGCAACACTGTGTATCTCTCTCTCGCAGAGCCCGGCTGCCAAATTCGAAACGTCCAGCGATTGCGCCCACACGAAAGCTGCCAGCACGGAAAGCTGTAGCTGGTTTTCACTGTCCCTTGGAACTGCATTCGCTGCCGCACAGTCATTCGTGTTCTGCAAAAGCTTGGCTTGGTAATGGGGCAACACTCTGTATCTCTCTCTGGCAGAGCCCGGCTGCCAAATTCGAAACGTCCAGCGATTGCGCCCACACGAAAGCTGCCAGCATGGAAAGCTGTAGCTGGTTTTCACTGTCCCTTGGAACTGCATTCGCTGCCACACAGTCATTCGTGTTCTGCAAAAGCTTGGCTTCGTAATGGGGCAACACTCTGTATCTCTCTCTCGCAGAGCCCGGCTGCCAAATTCAAAACGTCCAGCGATTGCGCCCACACGAAAGCTGCCAGCACGGAAAGCAGTAGCTGGTTTTCAGTGTCCCTTGGAACTGCATTCGCTGCCGCACAGTCATTCGTGTTCTGCAAAAGCTTGGCTTGGTAATGGGGCAACACTCTGTATCTCTCTCTCGCAGAGCCCGGCTGCCAAATTCGAAACGTCCAGCGATTGCGCCCACACGAAAGCTGCCAGCACGGAAAGCTGTAGCTGGTTTTCACTGTCCCTTGGAACTGCATTCGCTGCCGCACAGTCATTCGTGTTCTGCAAAAGCTTGGCTTCGTAATGCGGCAACACTCTGTATCTCTCTCTCTCGCAGAGCTCGGCTGCCAAATTCGAAACGTCCAGCGATTGCGCCCACACGAAAGCTGCCAGCATGGAAAGCTGTAGCTGGTTTTCACTGTCCCTTGGAACTGCATTCGCTGCCGCACAGTCATTCGTGTTCTGCAAAAGCTTGGCTTCGTAATGGGGCAACACTCTGTATCTCTCTCTGGCAGAGCCCGGCTGCCAAATTCGAAACGTCCAGCGATTGTGCCCACACGAAAACTGCCAGCACGGAAAGCTGTAGCTGGTTTTCACTGTCCCTTGGAACTGCATTTGCTGCCGCACAGTCATTCGTGTTCTGCAAAAGCTTGGCTTGTTAATGGGGCAACACTGTGTATCTCTCTCTCGCAGAGCCCGGCTGCCAAATTCGAAACGTCCAGCGATTGCGCCCACACGAAAGCTGCCAGCACGGAAAGCTGTAGCTGGTTTTCACTGTCCCTTGGAACTGCATTCGCTGCCGCACAGTCATTCGTGTTCTGCAAAAGCTTGGCTTGGTAATGGGGCAACACTCTGTATCTCTCTCTCGCAGAGCCCGGCTGCCAAATTCGAAACGTCCAGCGATTGCGCCCACACGAAAGCTGCCAGCACGGAAAGCTGTAGCTGGTTTTCACTGTCCCTTGGAACTGCATTCGCTGCCGCACAGTCATTCGTGTTCTGCAAAAGCTTGGCTTCGTAATGGGGCAACACTCTGTATCTCTCTCTCGAAGAGACCGGCTGCCAAATTCGAAACGTCCAGCGATTGCGCCCACACGAAAGCTGCCAGCACGGAAAGGTGTAGCTGGTTTTCACTGTCCCTTGGAACTGCATTCGCTGCCACACAGTCATTCGTGTTCTGCAAAAGCTTGGCTTGGTCATGGGGCAACACTCTGTATCTCTCTCTCGCAGAGCCCGGCTGCCAAATTCGAAACGTCCAGCGATTGCGCCCACACGAAAGCTGCCAGCACGGAAAGCTGTAGCTGGTTTTCACTGTCCCTTGGAACTGCATTCGCTGCCACACAGTCATTCGTGTTCTGCAAAAGCTTGGCTTGGTAATGAGGCAACACTCTGTATCTCTCTCTGGCAGAGCCCGGCTGCCAAATTCGAAACGTCCAGCGATTGCGCCCACACGAAAGCTGCCAGCACGGAAAGCTGTAGCTGGTTTTCACTGTCCCTTGGAACTGCATTCGCTGCCGCACAGTCATTCGTGTTCTGCAAAAGCTTGGCTTCGTAATGCGGCAACACTCTGTATCTCTCTCTCGCAGAGCCCGGCTGCCAAATTCGAAACGTCCAGCGATTGCGCCCACACGAAAGCTGCCAGCACGGAAAGCTGTAGCTGGTTTTCACTGTCCCTTGGAACTGCATTCGCTGCCGCACAGTCATTCGTGTTCTGCAAAAGCTTGGCTTCGTAATGGGGCAACACTCTGTATCTCTCTCTCGCAGAGCCCGGCTGCCAAATTCGAAACGTCCAGCGATTGCGCCCACACGAAAGCTGCCAGCACGGAAAGCTGTAGCTGGTTTTCACTGTCCCTTGGAACTGCATTCGCTGCCGCACAGTCATTCGTGTTCTGCAAAAGCTTGGCTTCGTAATGGGGCAACTCTCTGTATCTCTCTCTCTCGCAGAGCCCGGCTGCCAAATTCGAAACGTCCAGCGATTGCGCCCACACGAAAGCTGCCAGCACGGAAAGCTGTAGCTGGTTTTCACTGTCCCTTGGAACTGCATTCGCTGCCGCACAGTCATTCGTGTTCTGCAAAAGCTTGGCTTCGTAATGGGGCAACACTCTGTATCTCTCTCTCGCAGAGCCCGGCTGCCAAATTCAAAACGTCCAGCGATTGCGCCCACACGAAAGCTGCCAGCACGGAAAGCTGTAGCTGGTTTTCACTGTCCCTTGGAACTGCATTCGCTGCCGCACAGTCATTCGTGTTCTGCAAAAGCTTGGCTTCGTAATGGGGCATCACTCTGTATCTCTCTCTGGCAGAGCCCGGCTGCCAAATTCGAAACGTCCAGCGATTGCGCCCACACGAAAGCTGCCAGCATGGAAAGCTGTAGCTGGTTTTCACTGTCCCTTGGAACTGCATTCGCTGCCGCACAGTCATTCGTGTTCTGCAAAAGCTTGGCTTCGTAATGGGGCAACACTCTGTATCTCTCTCTCGCAGAGCCCGGCTGCCAAATTAAAAACGTCCAGCGATTGCGCCCACACGAAAGCTGCCAGCACGGAAAGCTGTAGCTGGTTTTCACTGTCCCTTGGAACTGCATTCGCTGCCGCACAGTCATTCGTGTTCTGCAAAAGCTTGGCTTGGTAATGGGGCAACACTCTGTATCTCTCTCTGGCAGAGCCCGGCTGCCAAATTCGAAACGTCCAGCGATTGCGCCCACACGAAAGCTGCCAGCACGGAAAGCAGTAGCTGGTTTTCACTGTCCCTTGGAACTGCATTCGCTGCCACACAGTCATTCGTGTTCTGCAAAAGCTTGGCTTCGTAATGCGGCAACACTCTGTATCTCTCTCTGGCAGAGCCCGGCTGCCAAATTCGAAACGTCCAGCGATTGCGCCCACACGAAAGCTGCCAGCACGGAAAGCTGTAGCTGGTTTTCACTGTCCCTTGGAACTGCATTCGCTGCCGCACAGTCATTCGTGTTCTGCAAAAGCTTGGCTTCGTAATGCGGCAACACTCTGTATCTCTCTCTCGCAGAGCCCGGCTGCCAAATTCGAAACGTCCAGCGATTGCGCCCACACGAAAGCTGCCAGCACGGAAAGCTGTAGCTGGTTTTTACTGTCCCTTGGAACTGCATTCGCTGCCGCACAGTCATTCGTGTTCTGCAAAAGCTTGGCTTCGTAATGGGGCAACACTCTGTATCTCTCTCTCTCGCAGAGCCCGGCTGCCAAATTCGAAACGTCCAGCGATTGCGCCCACACGAAAGCTGCCAGCACGGAAAGCTGTAGCTGGTTTTCACTGTCCCTTGGAACTGCATTCGCTGCCGCACAGTCATTCGTGTTCTGCAAAAGCTTGGCTTCGTAATGGGGCAACACTGTGTATCTCTCTCTAGCAGAGCCCGGCTGCCAAATTCGAAACGTCCAGCGATTGCGCCCACACGAAAGCTGCCAGCACGGAAAGCAGTAGCTGGTTTTCACTGTCCCTTGGAACTGCATTCGCTGCCACACAGTCATTCGTGTTCTGCAAAAGCTTGGCTTGGTAATGGGGCAACACTCTGTATCTCTCTCTCGCAGAGCCCGGCTGCCAAATTCGAAACGTCCAGCGATTGCGCCCACACGAAAGCTGCCAGCACGGAAAGCTGTAGCTGGTTTTCACTGTCCCTTGGAACTGCATTCGCTGCCACACAGTCATTCGTGTTCTGCAAAAGCTTGGCTTGGTAATGGGGCAACACTCTGTATCTCTCTCTCGCAGAGCCCGGCTGCCAAATTCGAAACGTCCAGCGATTGCGCCCACACGAAAGCTGCCAGCACGGAAAGCTGTAGCTGGTTTTCACTGTCCCTTGGAACTGCATTCGCTGCCACACAGTCATTCGTGTTCTGCAAAAGCTTGGCTTGGTAATGAGGCAACACTGTGTATCTCTCTCTGGCAGAGCCCGGCTGCCAAATTCGAAACGTCCAGCGATTGCGCCCACACGAAAGCTGCCAGCACGGAAAGCTGTAGCTGGTTTTCACTGTCCCTTGGAACTGCATTCGCTGCCGCACAGTCATTCGTGTTCTGCAAAAGCTTGGCTTCGTAATGCGGCAACACTCTGTATCTCTCTCTCGCAGAGCCCGGCTGCCAAATTCGAAACGTCCAGCGATTGCGCCCACACGAAAGCTGCCAGCACGGAAAGCTGTAGCTGGTTTTCACTGTCCCTTGGAACTGCATTCGCTGCCGCACAGTCATTCGTGTTCTGCAAAAGCTTGGCTTGGTAATGGGGCAACACTCTGTATCTCTCTCTGGCAGAGCCCGGCTGCCAAATTCGAAACGTCCAGCGATTGCGCCCACACGAAAGCTGCCAGCACGGAAAGCTGTAGCTTGTTTTCACTGTCCCTTGGAACTGCATTCGCTGCCGCACAGTCATTCGTGTTCTGCAAAAGCTTGGCTTCGTAATGGGGCAACACTCTGTATCTCTCTCTCTCGCAGAGCCCGGCTGCCAAATTCGAAACGTCCAGCGATTGCGCCCACACGAAAGCTGCCAGCACGGAAAGCTGTAGCTGGTTTTCACTGTCCCTTGGAACTGCATTCGCTGCCGCACAGTCATTCGTGTTCTGCAAAAGCTTGGCTTCGTAATGGGGCAACACTCTGTATCTCTCTCTCGCAGAGCCCGGCTGCCAAATTCAAAACGTCCAGCGATTGCGCCCACACGAAAGCTGCCAGCACGGAAAGCTGTAGCTGGTTTTCACTGTCCCTTGGAACTGCATTCGCTGCCGCACAGTCATTCGTGTTCTGCAAAAGCTTGGCTTCGTAATGGGGCAACACTCTGTATCTCTCTCTCTCGCAGAGCCCGGCTGCCAAATTCGAAACGTCCAGCGATTGCGCCCACACGAAAGCTGCCAGCACGGAAAGCTGTAGCTGGTTTTCACTGTCCCTTGGAACTGCATTCGCTGCCGCACAGTCATTCGTGTTCTGCAAAAGCTTGGCTTCGTAATGGGGCAACACTCTGTATCTCTCTCTCGCAGAGCCCGGCTGCCAAATTCAAAACGTCCAGCGATTGCGCCCACACGAAAGCTGCCAGCACGGAAAGCTGTAGCTGGTTTTCACTGTCCCTTGGAACTGCATTCGCTGCCGCACAGTCATTCGTGTTCTGCAAAAGCTTGGCTTGGTAATGGGGCAACACTGTGTATCTCTCTCTGGCAGAGCCCGGCTGCCAAATTCGAAACGTCCAGCGATTGCGCCCACACGAAAGCTGCCAGCACGGAAAGCAGTAGCTGGTTTTCACTGTCCCTTGGAACTGCATTCGCTGCCACACAGTCATTCGTGTTCTGCAAAAGCTTGGCTTCGTAATGCGGCAACACTCTGTATCTCTCTCTGGCAGAGCCCGGCTGCCAAATTCGAAACGTCCAGCGATTGCGCCCACACGAAAGCTGCCAGCACGGAAAGCTGTAGCTGGTTTTCACTGTCCCTTGGAACTGCATTCGCTGCCGCACAGTCATTCGTGTTCTGCAAAAGCTTGGCTTGGTAATGGGGCATCACTCTGTATCTCTCTCTGGCAGAGCCCGGCTGCCAAATTCGAAACGTCCAGCGATTGCGCCCACACGAAAGCTGCCAGCATGGAAAGCTGTAGCTGGTTTTCACTGTCCCTTGGAACTGCATTCGCTGCCACACAGTCATTCGTGTTCTGCAAAAGCTTGGCTTCGTAATGGGGCAACACTCTGTATCTCTCTCTCGCAGAGCCCGGCTGCCAAATTCAAAACGTCCAGCGATTGCGCCCACACGAAAGCTGCCAGCACGGAAAGCTGTAGCTGGTTTTCACTGTCCCTTGGAACTGCATTCGCTGCCGCACAGTCATTCGTGTTCTGCAAAAGCTTGGCTTGGTAATGGGGCAACACTGTGTATCTCTCTCTGGCAGAGCCCGGCTGCCAAATTCAAAACGTCCAGCGATTGCGCCCACACGAAAGCTGCCAGCACGGAAAGCAGTAGCTGGTTTTCACTGTCCCTTGGAACTGCATTCGCTGCCACACAGTCATTCGTGTTCTGCAAAAGCTTGGCTTCGTAATGCGGCAACACTCTGTATCTCTCTCTCGCAGAGCCCGGCTGCCAAATTCGAAACGTCCAGCGATTGCGCCCACACGAAAGCTGCCAGCACGGAAAGCTGTAGCTGGTTTTCACTGTCCCTTGGAACTGCATTCGCTGCCACACAGTCATTCGTGTTCTGCAAAAGCTTGGCTTCGTAATGCGGCAACACTCTGTATCTCTCTCTCGCAGAGCCCGGCTGCCAAATTCGAAACGTCCAGCGATTGCGCCCACACGAAAGCTGCCAGCACGGAAAGCTGTAGCTGGTTTTCACTGTCCCTTGGAACTGCATTCGCTGCCGCACAGTCATTCGTGTTCTGCAAAAGCTTGGCTTCGTAATGGGGCAACACTCTGTATCTCTCTCTCGCAGAGCCCGGCTGCCAAATTCGAAACGTCCAGCGATTGCGCCCACACGAAAGCTGCCAGCACGGAAAGCTGTAGCTGGTTTTCACTGTCCCTTGGAACTGCATTCGCTGCCGCACAGTCATTCGTGTTCTGCAAAAGCTTGGCTTGGTAATGGGGCAACACTGTGTATCTCTCTCTGGCAGAGCCCGGCTGCCAAATTCGAAACGTCCAGCGATTGCGCCCACACGAAAGCTGCCAGCACGGAAAGCAGTAGCTGGTTTTCACTGTCCCTTGGAACTGCATTCGCTGCCACACAGTCATTCGTGTTCTGCAAAAGCTTGGCTTGGTAATGGGGCAACACTCTGTATCTCTCTCTCGCAGAGCCCGGCTGCCAAATTCGAAACGTCCAGCGATTGCGCCCACACGAAAGCTGCCAGCACGGAAAGCTGTAGCTGGTTTTCACTGTCCCTTGGAACTGCATTCGCTGCCGCACAGTCATTCGTGTTCTGCAAAAGCTTGGCTTGGTAATGGGGCAACACTGTGTATCTCTCTCTGGCAGAGCCCGGCTGCCAAATTCAAAACGTCCAGCGATTGCGCCCACACGAAAGCTGCCAGCACGGAAAGCAGTAGCTGGTTTTCACTGTCCCTTGGAACTGCATTCGCTGCCACACAGTCATTCGTGTTCTGCAAAAGCTTGGCTTCGTAATGCGGCAACACTCTGTATCTCTCTCTCGCAGAGCCCGGCTGCCAAATTCGAAACGTCCAGCGATTGCGCCCACACGAAAGCTGCCAGCACGGAAAGCTGTAGCTGGTTTTCACTGTCCCTTGGAACTGCATTCGCTGCCACACAGTCATTCGTGTTCTGCAAAAGCTTGGCTTGGTAATGGGGCAACACTCTGTATCTCTCTCTCGCAGAGCCCGGCTGCCAAATTCGAAACGTCCAGCGATTGCGCCCACACGAAAGCTGCCAGCACGGAAAGCTGTAGCTGGTTTTCACTGTCCCTTGGAACTGCATTCGCTGCCGCACAGTCATTCGTGTTCTGCAAAAGCTTGGCTTCGTAATGGGGCAACACTCTGTATCTCTCTCTCGCAGAGCCCGGCTGCCAAATTCGAAACGTCCAGCGATTGCGCCCACACGAAAGCTGCCAGCACGGAAAGCTGTAGCTGGTTTTCACTGTCCCTTGGAACTGCATTCGCTGCCGCACAGTCATTCGTGTTCTGCAAAAGCTTGGCTTGGTAATGGGGCAACACTGTGTATCTCTCTCTGGCAGAGCCCGGCTGCCAAATTCGAAACGTCCAGCGATTGCGCCCACACGAAAGCTGCCAGCACGGAAAGCAGTAGCTGGTTTTCACTGTCCCTTGGAACTGCATTCGCTGCCACACAGTCATTCGTGTTCTGCAAAAGCTTGGCTTGGTAATGGGGCAACACTCTGTATCTCTCTCTCGCAGAGCCCGGCTGCCAAATTCGAAACGTCCAGCGATTGCGCCCACACGAAAGCTGCCAGCACGGAAAGCTGTAGCTGGTTTTCACTGTCCCTTGGAACTGCATTCGCTGCCACACAGTCATTCGTGTTCTGCAAAAGCTTGGCTTCGTAATGGGGCAACACTCTGTATCTCTCTCTCGCAGAGCCCGGCTGCCAAATTCGAAACGTCCAGCGATTGCGCCCACACGAAAGCTGCCAGCACGGAAAGCTGTAGCTGGTTTTCACTGTCCCTTGGAACTGCATTCGCTGCCGCACAGTCATTCGTGTTCTGCAATAGCTTGGCTTGGTAATGGGGCAACACTCTGTATCTCTCTCTGGCAGAGCCCGGCTGCCAAATTCGAAACGTCCAGCGATTGCGCCCACACGAAAGCTGCCAGCACGGAAAGCTGTAGCTTGTTTTCACTGTCCCTTGGAACTGCATTCGCTGCCGCACAGTCATTCGTGTTCTGCAAAAGCTTGGCTTCGTAATGGGGCAACACTCTGTATCTCTCTCTCTCGCAGAGCCCGGCTGCCAAATTCGAAACGTCCAGCGATTGCGCCCACACGAAAGCTGCCAGCACGGAAAGCTGTAGCTGGTTTTCACTGTCCCTTGGAACTGCATTCGCTGCCGCACAGTCATTCGTGTTCTGCAAAAGCTTGGCTTGGTAATGGGGCAACACTGTGTATCTCTCTCTCGCAGAGCCCGGCTGCCAAATTCGAAACGTCCAGCGATTGCGCCCACACGAAAGCTGCCAGCACGGAAAGCTGTAGCTGGTTTTCACTGTCCCTTGGAACTGCATTCGCTGCCGCACAGTCATTCGTGTTCTGCAAAAGCTTGGCTTGGTAATGGGGCAACACTCTGTATCTCTCTCTCTCGCAGAGCCCGGCTGCCAAATTCGAAACGTCCAGCGATTGCGCCCACACGAAAGCTGCCAGCACGGAAAGCTGTAGCTGGTTTTCACTGTCCCTTGGAACTGCATTCGCTGCCGCACAGTCATTCGTGTTCTGCAAAAGCTTGGCTTCGTAATGGGGCAACACTCTGTATCTCTCTCTCGCAGAGCCCGGCTGCCAAATTCAAAACGTCCAGCGATTGCGCCCACACGAAAGCTGCCAGCACGGAAAGCTGTAGCTGGTTTTCACTGTCCCTTGGAACTGCATTCGCTGCCGCACAGTCATTCGTGTTCTGCAAAAGCTTGGCTTGGTAATGGGGCAACACTGTGTATCTCTCTCTGGCAGAGCCCGGCTGCCAAATTCGAAACGTCCAGCGATTGCGCCCACACGAAAGCTGCCAGCACGGAAAGCAGTAGCTGGTTTTCACTGTCCCTTGGAACTGCATTCGCTGCCACACAGTCATTCGTGTTCTGCAAAAGCTTGGCTTCGTAATGCGGCAACACTCTGTATCTCTCTCTGGCAGAGCCCGGCTGCCAAATTCGAAACGTCCAGCGATTGCGCCCACACGAAAGCTGCCAGCACGGAAAGCTGTAGCTGGTTTTCACTGTCCCTTGGAACTGCATTCGCTGCCGCACAGTCATTCGTGTTCTGCAAAAGCTTGGCTTCGTAATGCGGCAACACTCTGTATCTCTCTCTCGCAGAGCCCGGCTGCCAAATTCGAAACGTCCAGCGATTGCGCCCACACGAAAGCTGCCAGCACGGAAAGCTGTAGCTGGTTTTCACTGTCCCTTGGAACTGCATTCGCTGCCGCACAGTCATTCGTGTTCTGCAAAAGCTTGGCTTGGTAATGGGGCAACACTCTGTATCTCTCTCTCGCAGAGCCCGGCTGCCAAATTCGAAACGTCCAGCGATTGCGCCCACACGAAAGCTGCCAGCACGGAAAGCTGTAGCTTGTTTTCACTGTCCCTTGGAACTGCATTCGCTGCCGCACAGTCATTCGTGTTCTGCAAAAGCTTGGCTTGGTAATGCGGCAACACTCTGTATCTCTCTCTCTCGCAGAGCCCGGCTGCCAAATTCGAAACGTCCAGCGATTGCGCCCACACGAAAGCTGCCAGCACGGAAAGCTGTAGCTGGTTTTCACTGTCCCTTGGAACTGCATTCGCTGCCGCACAGTCATTCGTGTTCTGCAAAAGCTTGGCTTCGTAATGGGGCAACACTCTGTATCTCTCTCTCGCAGAGCCCGGCTGCCAAATTCGAAACGTCCAGCGATTGCGCCCACAAGAAAGCTGCCAGCACGGAAAGCTGTAGCTGGTTTTCACTGTCCCTTGGAACTGCATTCGCTGCCGCACAGTCATTCGTGTTCTGCAAAAGCTTGGCTTGGTAATGGGGCATCACTCTGTATCTCTCTCTGGCAGAGCCCGGCTGCCAAATTCGAAACGTCCAGCGATTGCGCCCACACGAAAGCTGCCAGCACGGAAAGCTGTAGCTGGTTCTCACTGTCCCTTGGAACTGCATTCGCTGCCGCACAGTCATTCGTGTTCTGCAAAAGCTTGGCTTCGTAATGGGGCAACACTCTGTATCTCTCTCTCGCAGAGCCCGGCTGCCAAATTCAAAACGTCCAGCGATTGCGCCCACACGAAAGCTGCCAGCACGGAAAGCTGTAGCTGGTTTTCACTGTCCCTTGGAACTGCATTCGCTGCCGCACAGTCATTCGTGTTCTGCAAAAGCTTGGCTTGGTAATGGGGCAACACTCTGTATCTCTCTCTCGCAGAGCCCGGCTGCCAAATTCGAAACGTCCAGCGATTGCGCCCACACGAAAGCTGCCAGCACGGAAAGCAGTAGCTGGTTTTCACTGTCCCTTGGAACTGCATTCGCTGCCACACAGTCATTCGTGTTCTGCAAAAGCTTGGCTTCGTAATGCGGCAACACTCTGTATCTCTCTCTCGCAGAGCCCGGCTGCCAAATTCGAAACGTCCAGCGATTGCGCCCACACGAAAGCTGCCAGCACGGAAAGCTGTAGCTGGTTTTCACTGTCCCTTGGAACTGCATTCGCTGCCGCACAGTCATTCGTGTTCTGCAAAAGCTTGGCTTGGTAATGGGGCAACACTGTGTATCTCTCTCTGGCAGAGCCCGGCTGCCAAATTCGAAACGTCCAGCGATTGCGCCCACACGAAAGCTGCCAGCACGGAAAGCTGTAGCTGGTTTTCACTGTCCCTTGGAACTGCATTCGCTGCCGCACAGTCATTCGTGTTCTGCAAAAGCTTGGCTTGGTAATGGGGCAACACTCTGTATCTCTCTCTCGCAGAGCCCGGCTGCCAAATTCGAAACGTCCAGCGATTGCGCCCACACGAAAGCTGCCAGCACGGAAAGCTGTAGCTGGTTTTCACTGTCCCTTGGAACTGCATTCGCTGCCGCACAGTCATTCGTGTTCTGCAAAAGCTTGGCTTCGTAATGGGGCAACACTCTGTATCTCTCTCTCGCAGAGCCCGGCTGCCAAATTCAAAACGTCCAGCGATTGCGCCCACACGAAAGCTGCCAGCACGGAAAGCTGTAGCTGGTTTTCACTGTCCCTTGGAACTGCATTCGCTGCCGCACAGTCATTCGTGTTCTGCAAAAGCTTGGCTTGGTAATGGGGCAACACTCTGTATCTCTCTCTCGCAGAGCCCGGCTGCCAAATTCGAAACGTCCAGCGATTGCGCCCACACGAAAGCTGCCAGCACGGAAAGCAGTAGCTGGTTTTCACTGTCCCTTGGAACTGCATTCGCTGCCGCACAGTCATTCGTGTTCTGCAAAAGCTTGGCTTGGTAATGGGGCAACACTCTGTATCTCTCTCTGGCAGAGCCCGGCTGCCAAATTCGAAACGTCCAGCGATTGCGCCCACACGAAAGCTGCCAGCACGGAAAGCTGTAGCTGGTTTTCACTGTCCCTTGGAACTGCATTCGCTGCCACACAGTCATTCGTGTTCTGCAAAAGCTTGGCTTGGTAATGAGGCAACACTGTGTATCTCTCTCTGGCAGAGCCCGGCTGCCAAATTCGAAACGTCCAGCGATTGCGCCCACACGAAAGCTGCCAGCACGGAAAGCTGTAGCTGGTTTTCACTGTCCCTTGGAACTGCATTCGCTGCCGCACAGTCATTCGTGTTCTGCAAAAGCTTGGCTTGGTAATGGGGCAACACTCTGTATCTCTCTCTCGCAGAGCCCGGCTGCCAAATTCAAAACGTCCAGCGATTGCGCCCACACGAAAGCTGCCAGCACGGAAAGCTGTAGCTTGTTTTCACTGTCCCTTGGAACTGCATTCGCTGCCGCACAGTCATTCGTGTTCTGCAAAAGCTTGGCTTCGTAATGGGGCAACACTCTGTATCTCTCTCTCGCAGAGCCCGGCTGCCAAATTCGAAACGTCCAGCGATTGCGCCCACAAGAAAGCTGCCAGCACGGAAAGCTGTAGCTGGTTTTCACTGTCCCTTGGAACTGCATTCGCTGCCGCACAGTCATTCGTGTTCTGCAAAAGCTTGGCTTGGTAATGGGGCATCACTCTGTATCTCTCTCTGGCAGAGCCCGGCTGCCAAATTCGAAACGTCCAGCGATTGCGCCCACACGAAAGCTGCCAGCACGGAAAGCTGTAGCTGGTTTTCACTGTCCCTTGGAACTGCATTAGCTGCCGCACAGTCATTCGTGTTCTGCAAAAGCTTGGCTTGGTAATGGGGCATCACTGTGTATCTCTCTCTGGCAGAGCCCGGCTGCCAAATTCGAAACGTCCAGCGATTGCGCCCACACGAAAGCTGCCAGCACGGAAAGCTGTAGCTGGTTTTCACTGTCCCTTGGAACTGCATTCGCTGCCACACAGTCATTCGTGTTCTGCAAAAGCTTGGCTTCGTAATGCGGCAACACTCTGTATCTCTCTCTGGCAGAGCCCGGCTGCCAAATTCGAAACGTCCAGCGATTGCACCCACACGAAAGCTGCCAGCACGGAAAGCTGTAGCTGGTTTTCACTGTCCCTTGGAACTGCATTCGCTGCCACACAGTCATTCGTGTTCTGCAAAAGCTTGGCTTGGTAATGAGGCAACACTGTGTATCTCTCTCTGGCAGAGCCCGGCTGCCAAATTCGAAACGTCCAGCGATTGCACCCACACGAAAGCTGCCAGCACGGAAAGCTGTAGCTGGTTTTCACTGTCCCTTGGAACTGCATTCGCTGCCACACAGTCATTCGTGTTCTGCAAAAGCTTGGCTTGGTAATGAGGCAACACTCTGTATCTCTCTCTGGCAGAGCCCGGCTGCCAAATTCGAAACGTTCAGCGATTGCGCCCACACGAAAGCTGCCAGCACGGAAAGCTGTAGCCGGTTTTCACTGTCCCTTGGAACTGCATTCGCTGCCACACAGTCATTCGTGTTCTGCAAAAGCTTGGCTTCGTAATGCGGCAACACTCTGTATCTCTCTCTGGCAGAGCCCGGCTGCCAAATTCGAAACGTCCAGCGATTGCGCCCACACGAAAGCTGCCAGCACGGAAAGCTGTAGCTGGTTTTCACTGTCCCTTGGAACTGCATTCGCTGCCGCACAGTCATTCGTGTTCTGCAAAAGCTTGGCTTCGTAATGCGGCAACACTCTGTATCTCTCTCTCGCAGAGCCCGGCTGCCAAATTCGAAACGTCCAGCGATTGCGCCCACACGAAAGCTGCCAGCACGGAAAGCTGTAGCTGGTTTTCACTGTCCCTTGGAACTGCATTCGCTGCCGCACAGTCATTCGTGTTCTGCAAAAGCTTGGCTTGGTAATGGGGCAACACTCTGTATCTCTCTCTCGCAGAGCCCGGCTGCCAAATTCGAAACGTCCAGCGATTGCGCCCACACGAAAGCTGCCAGCACGGAAAGCTGTAGCTGGTTTTCACTGTCCCTTGGAACTGCATTCGCTGCCGCACAGTCATTCGTGTTCTGCAAAAGCTTGGCTTCGTAATGGGGCAACACTCTGTATCTCTCTCTCTCGCAGAGCCCGGCTGCCAAATTCGAAACGTCCAGCGATTGCGCCCACACGAAAGCTGCCAGCACGGAAAGCTGTAGCTGGTTTTCACTGTCCCTTGGAACTGCATTCGCTGCCGCACAGTCATTCGTGTTCTGCAAAAGCTTGGCTTCGTAATGGGGCAACACTCTGTATCTCTCTCTCGCAGAGCCCGGCTGCCAAATTCAAAACGTCCAGCGATTGCGCCCACACGAAAGCTCCCAGCACGGAAAGCTGTAGCTGGTTTTCACTGTCCCTTGGAACTGCATTCGCTGCCGCACAGTCATTCGTGTTCTGCAAAAGCTTGGCTTGGTAATGGGGCATCACTCTGTATCTCTCTCTGGCAGAGCCCGGCTGCCAAATTCGAAACGTCCAGCGATTGCGCCCACACGAAAGCTGCCAGCACGGAAAGCTGTAGCTGGTTTTCACTGTCCCTTGGAACTGCATTCGCTGCCGCACAGTCATTCGTGTTCTGCAAAAGCTTGGCTTCGTAATGGGGCAACACTCTGTATCTCTCTCTCGCAGAGCCCGGCTGCCAAATTCAAAACGTCCAGCGATTGCGCCCACACGAAAGCTGCCAGCACGGAAAGCTGTAGCTGGTTTTCACTGTCCCTTGGAACTGCATTCGCTGCCGCACAGTCATTCGTGTTCTGCAAAAGCTTGGCTTGGTAATGGGGCATCACTGTGTATCTCTCTCTGGCAGAGCCCGGCTGCCAAATTCGAAACGTCCAGCGATTGCGCCCACACGAAAGCTGCCAGCACGGAAAGCAGTAGCTGGTTTTCACTGTCCCTTGGAACTGCATTCGCTGCCACACAGTCATTCGTGTTCTGCAAAAGCTTGGCTTCGTAATGCGGCAACACTCTGTATCTCTCTCTGGCAGAGCCCGGCTGCCAAATTCGAAACGTCCAGCGATTGCACCCACACGAAAGCTGCCAGCACGGAAAGCTGTAGCTGGTTTTCACTGTCCCTTGGAACTGCATTCGCTGCCACACAGTCATTCGTGTTCTGCAAAAGCTTGGCTTGGTAATGAGGCAACACTCTGTATCTCTCTCTCGCAGAGCCCGGCTGCCAAATTCGAAACGTCCAGCGATTGCGCCCACACGAAAGCTGCCAGCACGGAAAGCTGTAGCTGGTTTTCACTGTCCCTTGGAACTGCATTCGCTGCCGCACAGTCATTCGTGTTCTGCAAAAGCTTGGCTTCGTAATGGGGCAACACTGTATCTCTCTCTCGCAGAGCCCGGCTGCCAAATTCAAAACGTCCAGCGATTGCGCCCACACGAAAGCTGCCAGCACGGAAAGCTGTAGCTGGTTTTCACTGTCCCTTGGAACTGCATTCGCTGCCGCACAGTCATTCGTGTTCTGCAAAAGCTTGGCTTGGTAATGGGGCAACACTCTGTATCTCTCTCTGGCAGAGCCCGGCTGCCAAATTCGAAACGTCCAGCGATTGCGCCCACACGAAAGCTGCCAGCACGGAAAGCAGTAGCTGGTTTTCACTGTCCCTTGGAACTGCATTCGCTGCCACACAGTCATTCGTGTTCTGCAAAAGCTTGGCTTCGTAAATGCGGCAACACTCTGTATCTCTCTCTCGCAGAGCCCGGCTGCCAAATTCGAAACGTCCAGCGATTGCACCCACACGAAAGCTGCCAGCACGGAAAGCTGTAGCTGGTTTTCACTGTCCCTTGGAACTGCATTCGCTGCCACACAGTCATTCGTGTTCTGCAAAAGCTTGGCTTGGTAATGAGGCAACACTGTGTATCTCTCTCTGGCAGAGCCCGGCTGCCAAATTCGAAACGTCCAGCGATTGCGCCCACACGAAAGCTGCCAGCACGGAAAGCTGTAGCTGGTTTTCACTGTCCCTTGGAACTGCATTCGCTGCCGCACAGTCATTCGTGTTCTGCAAAAGCTTGGCTTCGTAATGGGGCAACACTCTGTATCTCTCTCTCGCAGAGCCCGGCTGCCAAATTCGAAACGTCCAGCGATTGCGCCCACACGAAAGCTGCCAGCACGGAAAGCTGTAGCTGGTTTTCACTGTCCCTTGGAACTGCATTCGCTGCCGCACAGTCATTCGTGTTCTGCAAAAGCTTGGCTTGGTAATGGGGCAACACTGTGTATCTCTCTCTGGCAGAGCCCGGCTGCCAAATTCGAAACGTCCAGCGATTGCGCCCACACGAAAGCTGCCAGCACGGAAAGCTGTAGCTGGTTTTCACTGTCCCTTGGAACTGCATTCGCTGCCGCACAGTCATTCGTGTTCTGCAAAAGCTTGGCTTGGTAATGGGGCAACACTCTGTATCTCTCTCTCGCAGAGCCCGGCTGCCAAATTCGAAACGTCCAGCGATTGCGCCCACACGAAAGCTGCCAGCACGGAAAGCTGTAGCTGGTTTTCACTGTCCCTTGGAACTGCATTCGCTGCCGCACAGTCATTCGTGTTCTGCAAAAGCTTGGCTTCGTAATGGGGCAACACTCTGTATCTCTCTCTGGCAGAGCCCGGCTGCCAAATTCAAAACGTCCAGCGATTGCGCCCACACGAAAGCTGCCAGCACGGAAAGCTGTAGCTGGTTTTCACTGTCCCTTGGAACTGCATTCGCTGCCGCACAGTCATTCGTGTTCTGCAAAAGCTTGGCTTGGTAATGGGGCAACACTGTGTATCTCTCTCTGGCAGAGCCCGGCTGCCAAATTCGAAACGTCCAGCGATTGCGCCCACACGAAAGCTGCCAGCACGGAAAGCTGTAGCTTGTTTTCACTGTCCCTTGGAACTGCATTCGCTGCCGCACAGTCATTCGTGTTCTGCAAAAGCTTGGCTTCGTAATGGGGCAACACTCTGTATCTCTCTCTCTCGCAGAGCCCGGCTGCCAAATTCGAAACGTCCAGCGATTGCGCCCACACGAAAGCTGCCAGCACGGAAAGCTGTAGCTGGTTTTCACTGTCCCTTGGAACTGCATTCGCTGCCGCACAGTCATTCGTGTTCTGCAAAAGCTTGGCTTGGTAATGGGGCAACACTCTGTATCTCTCTCTCGCAGAGCCCGGCTGCCAAATTCGAAACGTCCAGCGATTGCGCCCACACAAAAGCTGCCAGCACGGAAAGCTGTAGCTGGTTTTCACTGTCCCTTGGAACTGCATTCGCTGCCGCACAGTCATTCGTGTTCTGCAAAAGCTTGGCTTGGTAATGGGGCATCACTCTGTATCTCTCTCTGGCAGAGCCCGGCTGCCAAATTCGAAACGTCCAGCGATTGCGCCCACACGAAAGCTGCCAGCACGGAAAGCTGTAGCTGGTTTTCACTGTCCCTTGGAACTGCATTCGCTGCCGCACAGTCATTCGTGTTCTGCAAAAGCTTGGCTTCGTAATGGGGCAACACTCTGTATCTCTCTCTCGCAGAGCCCGGCTGCCAAATTCAAAACGTCCAGCGATTGCGCCCACACGAAAGCTGCCAGCACGGAAAGCTGTAGCTGGTTTTCACTGTCCCTTGGAACTGCATTCGCTGCCGCACAGTCATTCGTGTTCTGCAAAAGCTTGGCTTGGTAATGAGGCAACACTGTGTATCTCTCTCTGGCAGAGCCCGGCTGCCAAATTCGAAACGTCCAGCGATTGCACCCACACGAAAGCTGCCAGCACGGAAAGCTGTAGCTGGTTTTCACTGTCCCTTGGAACTGCATTCGCTGCCACACAGTCATTCGTGTTCTGCAAAAGCTTGGCTTGGTAATGAGGCAACACTGTGTATCTCTCTCTGGCAGAGCCCGGCTGCCAAATTCGAAACGTCCAGCGATTGCGCCCACACGAAAGCTGCCAGCACGGAAAGCTGTAGCTGGTTTTCACTGTCCCTTGGAACTGCATTCGCTGCCGCACAGTCATTCGTGTTCTGCAAAAGCTTGGCTTGGTAATGGGGCAACACTGTGTATCTCTCTCTGGCAGAGTCCGTCTGCCAAATTCGAAACGTCCAGCGATTGCACCCACACGAAAGCTGCCAGCACGGAAAGCTGTAGCTGGTTTTCACTGTCCCTTGGAACTGCATTCGCTGCCACACAGTCATTCGTGTTCTGCAAAAGCTTGGCTTGGTAATGAGGCAACACTGTGTATCTCTCTCTGGCAGAGCCCGGCTGCCAAATTCGAAACGTCCAGCGATTGCGCCCACACGAAAGCTGCCAGCACGGAAAGCTGTAGCTGGTTTTCACTGTCCCTTGGAACTGCATTCGCTGCCGCACAGTCATTCGTGTTCTGCAAAAGCTTGGCTTGGTAATGGGGCAACACTGTGTATCTCTCTCTGGCAGAGTCCGTCTGCCAAATTCGAAACGTCCAGCGATTGCGCCCACACGAAAGCTGCCAGCACGGAAAGCAGTAGCTGGTTTTCACTGTCCCTTGGAACTGCATTCGCTGCCACACAGTCATTCGTGTTCTGCAAAAGCTTGGCTTCGTAATGCGGCAACACTCTGTATCTCTCTCTGGCAGAGCCCGGCTGCCAAATTCGAAACGTCCAGCGATTGCGCCCACACGAAAGCTGCCAGCACGGAAAGCTGTAGCTGGTTTTCACTGTCCCTTGGAACTGCATTCGCTGCCGCACAGTCATTCGTGTTCTGCAAAAGCTTGGCTTCGTAATGGGGCAACACTCTGTATCTCTCTCTCGCAGAGCCCGGCTGCCAAATTCGAAACGTCCAGCGATTGCGCCCACACGAAAGCTGCCAGCACGGAAAGCTGTAGCTGGTTTTCACTGTCCCTTGGAACTGCATTCGCTGCCGCACAGTCATTCGTGTTCTGCAAAAGCTTGGCTTGGTAATGGGGCAACACTGTGTATCTCTCTCTGGCAGAGCCCGGCTGCCAAATTCGAAACGTCCAGCGATTGCGCCCACACGAAAGCTGCCAGCACGGAAAGCTGTAGCTGGTTTTCACTGTCCCTTGGAACTGCATTCGCTGCCGCACAGTCATTCGTGTTCTGCAAAAGCTTGGCTTGGTAATGGGGCAACACTCTGTATCTCTCTCTCGCAGAGCCCGGCTGCCAAATTCGAAACGTCCAGCGATTGCGCCCACACGAAAGCTGCCAGCACGGAAAGCTGTAGCTGGTTTTCACTGTCCCTTGGAACTGCATTCGCTGCCGCACAGTCATTCGTGTTCTGCAAAAGCTTGGCTTCGTAATGGGGCAACACTCTGTATCTCTCTCTCGCAGAGCCCGGCTGCCAAATTCAAAACGTCCAGCGATTGCGCCCACACGAAAGCTGCCAGCACGGAAAGCTGTAGCTGGTTTTCACTGTCCCTTGGAACTGCATTCGCTGCCGCACAGTCATTCGTGTTCTGCAAAAGCTTGGCTTGGTAATGGGGCAACACTGTGTATCTCTCTCTGGCAGAGCCCGGCTGCCAAATTCGAAACGTCCAGCGATTGCGCCCACACGAAAGCTGCCAGCACGGAAAGCTGTAGCTTGTTTTCACTGTCCCTTGGAACTGCATTCGCTGCCGCACAGTCATTCGTGTTCTGCAAAAGCTTGGCTTCGTAATGGGGCAACACTCTGTATCTCTCTCTCTCGCAGAGCCCGGCTGCCAAATTCGAAACGTCCAGCGATTGCGCCCACACGAAAGCTGCCAGCACGGAAAGCTGTAGCTGGTTTTCACTGTCCCTTGGAACTGCATTCGCTGCCGCACAGTCATTCGTGTTCTGCAAAAGCTTGGCTTCGTAATGGGGCAACACTCTGTATCTCTCTCTCGCAGAGCCCGGCTGCCAAATTCGAAACGTCCAGCGATTGCGCCCACACAAAAGCTGCCAGCACGGAAAGCTGTAGCTGGTTTTCACTGTCCCTTGGAACTGCATTCGCTGCCGCACAGTCATTCGTGTTCTGCAAAAGCTTGGCTTGGTAATGGGGCATCACTCTGTATCTCTCTCTGGCAGAGCCCGGCTGCCAAATTCGAAACGTCCAGCGATTGCGCCCACACGAAAGCTGCCAGCACGGAAAGCTGTAGCTGGTTTTCACTGTCCCTTGGAACTGCATTCGCTGCCGCACAGTCATTCGTGTTCTGCAAAAGCTTGGCTTCGTAATGGGGCAACACTCTGTATCTCTCTCTCGCAGAGCCCGGCTGCCAAATTCAAAACGTCCAGCGATTGCGCCCACACGAAAGCTGCCAGCACGGAAAGCTGTAGCTGGTTTTCACTGTCCCTTGGAACTGCATTCGCTGCCGCACAGTCATTCGTGTTCTGCAAAAGCTTGGCTTGGTAATGAGGCAACACTGTGTATCTCTCTCTGGCAGAGCCCGGCTGCCAAATTCGAAACGTCCAGCGATTGCACCCACACGAAAGCTGCCAGCACGGAAAGCTGTAGCTGGTTTTCACTGTCCCTTGGAACTGCATTCGCTGCCACACAGTCATTCGTGTTCTGCAAAAGCTTGGCTTGGTAATGAGGCAACACTGTGTATCTCTCTCTGGCAGAGCCCGGCTGCCAAATTCGAAACGTCCAGCGATTGCGCCCACACGAAAGCTGCCAGCACGGAAAGCAGTAGCTGGTTTTCACTGTCCCTTGGAACTGCATTCGCTGCCGCACAGTCATTCGTGTTCTGCAAAAGCTTGGCTTGGTAATGGGGCAACACTGTGTATCTCTCTCTGGCAGAGTCCGTCTGCCAAATTCGAAACGTCCAGCGATTGCGCCCACACGAAAGCTGCCAGCACGGAAAGCAGTAGCTGGTTTTCACTGTCCCTTGGAACTGCATTCGCTGCCACACAGTCATTCGTGTTCTGCAAAAGCTTGGCTTCGTAATGCGGCAACACTCTGTATCTCTCTCTGGCAGAGCCCGGCTGCCAAATTCGAAACGTCCAGCGATTGCGCCCACACGAAAGCTGCCAGCACGGAAAGCTGTAGCTGGTTTTCACTGTCCCTTGGAACTGCATTCGCTGCCACACAGTCATTCGTGTTCTGCTAAAGCATTGCTTCGTAATGGGGCAACACTCTGTATCTCTCTCTCGCAGAGCCCGGCTGCCAAATTCGAAACGTCCAGCGATTGCGCCCACACGAAAGCTGCCAGCACGGAAAGCTGTAGCTGGTTTTCACTGTCCCTTGGAACTGCATTCGCTGCCACACAGTCATTCGTGTTCTGCAAAAGCTTGGCTTGGTAATGAGGCAACACTGTGTATCTCTCTCTGGCAGAGCCCGGCTGCCAAATTCGAAACGTCCAGCGATTGCGCCCACACGAAAGCTGCCAGCACGGAAAGCTGTAGCTGGTTTTCACTGTCCCTTGGAACTGCATTCGCTGCCGCACAGTCATTCGTGTTCTGCAAAAGCTTGGCTTCGTAATGCGGCAACACTCTGTATCTCTCTCTCGCAGAGCCCGGCTGCCAAATTCGAAACGTCCAGCGATTGCGCCCACACGAAAGCTGCCAGCACGGAAAGCTGTAGCTGGTTTTCACTGTCCCTTGGAACTGCATTCGCTGCCGCACAGTCATTCGTGTTCTGCAAAAGCTTGGCTTGGTAATGGGGCAACACTCTGTATCTCTCTCTCGCAGAGCCCGGCTGCCAAATTCGAAACGTCCAGCGATTGCGCCCACAAGAAAGCTGCCAGCACGGAAAGCTGTAGCTTGTTTTCACTGTCCCTTGGAACTGCATTCGCTGCCGCACAGTCATTCGTGTTCTGCAAAAGCTTGGCTTCGTAATGGGGCAACACTCTGTATCTCTCTCTCTCGCAGAGCCCGGCTGCCAAATTCGAAACGTCCAGCGATTGCGCCCACACGAAAGCTGCCAGCACGGAAAGCTGTAGCTGGTTTTCACTGTCCCTTGGAACTGCATTCGCTGCCGCACAGTCATTCGTGTTCTGCAAAAGCTTGGCTTCGTAATGGGGCAACACTCTGTATCTCTCTCTCGCAGAGCCCGGCTGCCAAATTCGAAACGTCCAGCGATTGCGCCCACACGAAAGCTGCCAGCACGGAAAGCTGTAGCTGGTTTTCACTGTCCCTTGGAACTGCATTCGCTGCCGCACAGTCATTCGTGTTCTGCAAAAGCTTGGCTTGGTAATGGGGCATCACTCTGTATCTCTCTCTGGCAGAGCCCGGCTGCCAAATTCGAAACGTCCAGCGATTGCGCCCACACGAAAGCTGCCAGCACGGAAAGCTGTAGCTGGTTTTCACTGTCCCTTGGAACTGCATTCGCTGCCGCACAGTCATTCGTGTTCTGCAAAAGCTTGGCTTCGTAATGGGGCAACACTCTGTATCTCTCTCTCGCAGAGCCCGGCTGCCAAATTCAAAACGTCCAGCGATTGCGCCCACACGAAAGCTGCCAGCACGGAAAGCTGTAGCTGGTTTTCACTGTCCCTTGGAACTGCATTCGCTGCCGCACAGTCATTCGTGTTCTGCAAAAGCTTGGCTTGGTAATGGGGCATCACTGTGTATCTCTCTCTGGCAGAGCCCGGCTGCCAAATTCGAAACGTCCAGCGATTGCGCCCACACGAAAGCTGCCAGCACGGAAAGCAGTAGCTGGTTTTCACTGTCCCTTGGAACTGCATTCGCTGCCACACAGTCATTCGTGTTCTGCAAAAGCTTGGCTTCGTAATGCGGCAACACTCTGTATCTCTCTCTGGCAGAGCCCGGCTGCCAAATTCGAAACGTCCAGCGATTGCACCCACACGAAAGCTGCCAGCACGGAAAGCTGTAGCTGGTTTTCACTGTCCCTTGGAACTGCATTCGCTGCCACACAGTCATTCGTGTTCTGCAAAAGCTTGGCTTGGTAATGAGGCAACACTGTGTATCTCTCTCTGGCAGAGCCCGGCTGCCAAATTCGAAACGTCCAGCGATTGCGCCCACACGAAAGCTGCCAGCACGGAAAGCTGTAGCTGGTTTTCACTGTCCCTTGGAACTGCATTCGCTGCCGCACAGTCATTCGTGTTCTGCAAAAGCTTGGCTTCGTAATGGGGCAACACTCTGTATCTCTCTCTCGCAGAGCCCGGCTGCCAAATTCGAAACGTCCAGCGATTGCGCCCACACGAAAGCTGCCAGCACGGAAAGCTGTAGCTGGTTTTCACTGTCCCTTGGAACTGCATTCGCTGCCGCACAGTCATTCGTGTTCTGCAAAAGCTTGGCTTGGTAATGGGGCAACACTCTGTATCTCTCTCTCGCAGAGCCCGGCTGCCAAATTCGAAACGTCCAGCGATTGCGCCCACACGAAAGCTGCCAGCACGGAAAGCTGTAGCTGGTTTTCACTGTCCCTTGGAACTGCATTCGCTGCCGCACAGTCATTCGTGTTCTGCAAAAGCTTGGCTTCGTAATGGGGCAACACTCTGTATCTCTCTCTGGCAGAGCCCGGCTGCCAAATTCGAAACGTCCAGCGATTGCGCCCACACGAAAGCTGCCAGCACGGAAAGCTGTAGCTGGTTTTCACTGTCCCTTGGAACTGCATTCGCTGCCGCACAGTCATTCGTGTTCTGCAAAAGCTTGGCTTGGTAATGGGGCAACACTCTGTATCTCTCTCTCGCAGAGCCCGGCTGCCAAATTCGAAACGTCCAGCGATTGCGCCCACACGAAAGCTGCCAGCACGGAAAGCTGTAGCTGGTTTTCACTGTCCCTTGGAACTGCATTCGCTGCCGCACAGTCATTCGTGTTCTGCAAAAGCTTGGCTTCGTAATGGGGCAACACTCTGTATCTCTCTCTCTCGCAGAGCCCGGCTGCCAAATTCGAAACGTCCAGCGATTGCGCCCACACGAAAGCTGCCAGCACGGAAAGCAGTAGCTGGTTTTCACTGTCCCTTGGAACTGCATTCGCTGCCACACAGTCATTCGTGTTCTGCAAAAGCTTGGCTTCGTAATGCGGCAACACTCTGTATCTCTCTCTGGCAGAGCCCGGCTGCCAAATTCGAAACGTCCAGCGATTGCGCCCACACGAAAGCTGCCAGCACGGAAAGCTGTAGCTGGTTTTCACTGTCCCTTGGAACTGCATTCGCTGCCACACAGTCATTCGTGTTCTGCAAAAGCTTGGCTTGGTAATGGGGCAACACTCTGTATCTCTCTCTCGCAGAGCCCGGCTGCCAAATTCGAAACGTCCAGCGATTGCGCCCACACGAAAGCTGCCAGCACGGAAAGCTGTAGCTGGTTTTCACTGTCCCTTGGAACTGCATTCGCTGCCACACAGTCATTCGGGTTCTGCAAAAGCTTGGCTTGGTAATGAGGCAACACTGTGTATCTCTCTCTGGCAGAGCCCGGCTGCCAAATTCGAAACGTCCAGCGATTGCGCCCACACGAAAGCTGCCAGCACGGAAAGCTGTAGCTGGTTTTCACTGTCCCTTGGAACTGCATTCGCTGCCGCACAGTCATTCGTGTTCTGCAAAAGCTTGGCTTCGTAATGGGGCAACACTCTGTATCTCTCTCTCGCAGAGCCCGGCTGCCAAATTCGAAACGTCCAGCGATTGCGCCCACACGAAAGCTGCCAGCACGGAAAGCTGTAGCTGGTTTTCACTGTCCCTTGGAACTGCATTCGCTGCCGCACAGTCATTCGTGTTCTGCAAAAGCTTGGCTTCGTAATGGGGCAACACTCTGTATCTCTCTCTCTCGCAGAGCCCGGCTGCCAAATTCGAAACGTCCAGCGATTGCGCCCACACGAAAGCTGCCAGCACGGAAAGCTGTAGCTGGTTTTCACTGTCCCTTGGAACTGCATTCGCTGCCGCACAGTCATTCGTGTTCTGCAAAAGCTTGGCTTCGTAATGGGGCAACACTCTGTATCTCTCTCTCGCAGAGCCCGGCTGCCAAATTCGAAACGTCCAGCGATTGCGCCCACACGAAAGCTGCCAGCACGGAAAGCTGTAGCTGGTTTTCACTGTCCCTTGGAACTGCATTCGCTGCCGCACAGTCATTCGTGTTCTGCAAAAGCTTGGCTTGGTAATGGGGCATCACTCTGTATCTCTCTCTGGCAGAGCCCGGCTGCCAAATTCGAAACGTCCAGCGATTGCGCCCACACGAAAGCTGCCAGCACGGAAAGCTGTAGCTGGTTTTCACTGTCCCTTGGAACTGCATTCGCTGCCGCACAGTCATTCGTGTTCTGCAAAAGCTTGGCTTCGTAATGGGGCAACACTCTGTATCTCTCTCTCGCAGAGCCCGGCTGCCAAATTCAAAACGTCCAGCGATTGCGCCCACACGAAAGCTGCCAGCACGGAAAGCTGTAGCTGGTTTTCACTGTCCCTTGGAACTGCATTCGCTGCCGCACAGTCATTCGTGTTCTGCAAAAGCTTGGCTTGGTAATGGGGCATCACTGTGTATCTCTCTCTGGCAGAGCCCGGCTGCCAAATTCGAAACGTCCAGCGATTGCGCCCACACGAAAGCTGCCAGCACGGAAAGCAGTAGCTGGTTTTCACTGTCCCTTGGAACTGCATTCGCTGCCACACAGTCATTCGTGTTCTGCAAAAGCTTGGCTTCGTAATGCGGCAACACTCTGTATCTCTCTCTGGCAGAGCCCGGCTGCCAAATTCGAAACGTCCAGCGATTGCACCCACACGAAAGCTGCCAGCACGGAAAGCTGTAGCTGGTTTTCACTGTCCCTTGGAACTGCATTCGCTGCCACACAGTCATTCGTGTTCTGCAAAAGCTTGGCTTGGTAATGAGGCAACACTGTGTATCTCTCTCTGGCAGAGCCCGGCTGCCAAATTCGAAACGTCCAGCGATTGCGCCCACACGAAAGCTGCCAGCACGGAAAGCTGTAGCTGGTTTTCACTGTCCCTTGGAACTGCATTCGCTGCCGCACAGTCATTCGTGTTCTGCAAAAGCTTGGCTTCGTAATGGGGCAACAATCTGTATCTCTCTCTCGCAGAGCCCGGCTGCCAAATTCGAAACGTCCAGCGATTGCGCCCACACGAAAGCTGCCAGCACGGAAAGCTGTAGCTGGTTTTCACTGTCCCTTGGAACTGCATTCGCTGCCGCACAGTCATTCGTGTTCTGCAAAAGCTTGGCTTGGTAATGGGGCAACACTCTGTATCTCTCTCTCGCAGAGCCCGGCTGCCAAATTCGAAACGTCCAGCGATTGCGCCCACACGAAAGCTGCCAGCACGGAAAGCTGTAGCTGGTTTTCACTGTCCCTTGGAACTGCATTCGCTGCCGCACAGTCATTCGTGTTCTGCAAAAGCTTGGCTTCGTAATGGGGCAACACTCTGTATCTCTCTCTGGCAGAGCCCGGCTGCCAAATTCGAAACGTCCAGCGATTGCGCCCACACGAAAGCTGCCAGCACGGAAAGCTGTAGCTGGTTTTCACTGTCCCTTGGAACTGCATTCGCTGCCGCACAGTCATTCGTGTTCTGCAAAAGCTTGGCTTGGTAATGGGGCAACACTCTGTATCTCTCTCTCGCAGAGCCCGGCTGCCAAATTCGAAACGTCCAGCGATTGCGCCCACACGAAAGCTGCCAGCACGGAAAGCTGTAGCTGGTTTTCACTGTCCCTTGGAACTGCATTCGCTGCCGCACAGTCATTCGTGTTCTGCAAAAGCTTGGCTTCGTAATGGGGCAACACTCTGTATCTCTCTCTCTCGCAGAGCCCGGCTGCCAAATTCGAAACGTCCAGCGATTGCGCCCACACGAAAGCTGCCAGCACGGAAAGCAGTAGCTGGTTTTCACTGTCCCTTGGAACTGCATTCGCTGCCACACAGTCATTCGTGTTCTGCAAAAGCTTGGCTTCGTAATGCGGCAACACTCTGTATCTCTCTCTGGCAGAGCCCGGCTGCCAAATTCGAAACGTCCAGCGATTGCGCCCACACGAAAGCTGCCAGCACGGAAAGCTGTAGCTGGTTTTCACTGTCCCTTGGAACTGCATTCGCTGCCACACAGTCATTCGTGTTCTGCAAAAGCTTGGCTTGGTAATGGGGCAACACTCTGTATCTCTCTCTCGCAGAGCCCGGCTGCCAAATTCGAAACGTCCAGCGATTGCGCCCACACGAAAGCTGCCAGCACGGAAAGCTGTAGCTGGTTTTCACTGTCCCTTGGAACTGCATTCGCTGCCACACAGTCATTCGGGTTCTGCAAAAGCTTGGCTTGGTAATGAGGCAACACTGTGTATCTCTCTCTGGCAGAGCCCGGCTGCCAAATTCGAAACGTCCAGCGATTGCGCCCACACGAAAGCTGCCAGCACGGAAAGCTGTAGCTGGTTTTCACTGTCCCTTGGAACTGCATTCGCTGCCGCACAGTCATTCGTGTTCTGCAAAAGCTTGGCTTCGTAATGGGGCAACACTCTGTATCTCTCTCTCGCAGAGCCCGGCTGCCAAATTCGAAACGTCCAGCGATTGCGCCCACACGAAAGCTGCCAGCACGGAAAGCTGTAGCTGGTTTTCACTGTCCCTTGGAACTGCATTCGCTGCCGCACAGTCATTCGTGTTCTGCAAAAGCTTGGCTTCGTAATGGGGCAACACTCTGTATCTCTCTCTCTCGCAGAGCCCGGCTGCCAAATTCGAAACGTCCAGCGATTGCGCCCACACGAAAGCTGCCAGCACGGAAAGCTGTAGCTGGTTTTCACTGTCCCTTGGAACTGCATTCGCTGCCGCACAGTCATTCGTGTTCTGCAAAAGCTTGGCTTCGTAATGGGGCAACACTCTGTATCTCTCTCTCGCAGAGCCCGGCTGCCAAATTCAAAACGTCCAGCGATTGCGCCCACACGAAAGCTGCCAGCACGGAAAGCTGTAGCTGGTTTTCACTGTCCCTTGGAACTGCATTCGCTGCCACACAATCATTCGTGTTCTGCAAAAGCTTGGCTTGGTAATGGGGCAACACTGTGTATCTCTCTCTGGCAGAGCCCGGCTGCCAAATTCGAAACGTCCAGCGATTGCGCCCACACGAAAGCTGCCAGCACGGAAAGCAGTAGCTGGTTTTCACTGTCCCTTGGAACTGCATTCGCTGCCACACAGTCATTCGTGTTCTGCAAAAGCTTGGCTTCGTAATGCGGCAACACTCTGTATCTCTCTCTGGCAGAGCCCGGCTGCCAAATTCGAAACGTCCAGCGATTGCGCCCACACGAAAGCTGCCAGCACGGAAAGCTGTAGCTGGTTTTCACTGTCCCTTGGAACTGCATTCGCTACCACACAGTCATTCGTGTTCTGCAAAAGCTTGGCTTGGTAATGGGGCAACACTCTGTATCTCTCTCTCGCAGAGCCCGGCTGCCAAATTCGAAACGTCCAGCGATTGCGCCCACACGAAAGCTGCCAGCACGGAAAGCTGTAGCTGGTTTTCACTGTCCCTTGGAACTGCATTCGCTGCCACACAGTCATTCGTGTTCTGCAAAAGCTTGGCTTGGTAATGAGGCAACACTGTGTATCTCTCTCTGGCAGAGCCCGGCTGCCAAATTCGAAACGTCCAGCGATTGCGCCCACACGAAAGCTGCCAGCACGGAAAGCTGTAGCTGGTTTTCACTGTCCCTTGGAACTGCATTCGCTGCCGCACAGTCATTCGTGTTCTGCAAAAGCTTGGCTTCGTAATGTGGCAACACTCTGTATCTCTCTCTCGCAGAGCCCGGCTGCCAAATTCGAAACGTCCAGCGATTGCGCCCACACGAAAGCTGCCAGCACGGAAAGCTGTAGCTGGTTTTCACTGTCCCTTGGAACTGCATTCGCTGCCGCACAGTCATTCGTGTTCTGCAAAAGCTTGGCTTGGTAATGGGGCAACACTATGTATCTCTCTCTCGCAGAGCCCGGCTGCCAAATTCGAAACGTCCAGCGATTGCGCCCACACGAAAGCTGCCAGCACGGAAAGCTGTAGCTTGTTTTCACTGTCCCTTGGAACTGCATTCGCTGCCGCACAGTCATTCGTGTTCTGCAAAAGCTTGGCTTCGTAATGGGGCAACACTCTGTATCTCTCTCTCTCGCAGAGCCCGGCTGCCAAATTCGAAACGTCCAGCGATTGCGCCCACACGAAAGCTGCCAGCACGGAAAGCTGTAGCTGGTTTTCACTGTCCCTTGGAACTGCATTCGCTGCCGCACAGTCATTCGTGTTCTGCAAAAGCTTGGCTTCGTAATGGGGCAACACTCTGTATCTCTCTCTCGCAGAGCCCGGCTGCCAAATTCGAAACGTCCAGCGATTGCGCCCACACGAAAGCTGCCAGCACGGAAAGCTGTAGCTGGTTTTCACTGTCCCTTGGAACTGCATTCGCTGCCGCACAGTCATTCGTGTTCTGCAAAAGCTTGGCTTGGTAATGGGGCATCACTCTGTATCTCTCTCTGGCAGAGCCCGGCTGCCAAATTCGAAACGTCCAGCGATTGCGCCCACACGAAAGCTGCCAGCACGGAAAGCTGTAGCTGGTTTTCACTGTCCCTTGGAACTGCATTCGCTGCCACACAGTCATTCGTGTTCTGCAAAAGCTTGGCTTGGTAATGGGGCAACACTGTGTATCTCTCTCTGGCAGAGCCCGGCTGCCAAATTCGAAACGTCCAGCGATTGCGCCCACACGAAAGCTGCCAGCACGGAAAGCTGTAGCTGGTTTTCACTGTCCCTTGGAACTGCATTCGCTGCCGCACAGTCATTCGTGTTCTGCAAAAGCTTGGCTTGGTAATGGGGCAACACTGTGTATCTCTCTCTGGCAGAGCCCGGCTGCCAAATTCGAAACGTCCAGCGATTGCGCCCACACGAAAGCTGCCAGCACGGAAAGCAGTAGCTGGTTTTCACTGTCCCTTGGAACTGCATTCGCTGCCACACAGTCATTCGTGTTCTGCAAAAGCTTGGCTTGGTAATGGGGCAACACTCTGTATCTCTCTCTCGCAGAGCCCGGCTGCCAAATTCGAAACGTCCAGCGATTGCGCCCACACGAAAGCTGCCAGCACGGAAAGCTGTAGCTGGTTTTCACTGTCCCTTGGAACTGCATTCGCTGCCGCACAGTCATTCGTGTTCTGCAAAAGCTTGGCTTCGTAATGGGGCAACACTCTGTATCTCTCTCTCTCGCAGAGCCCGGCTGCCAAATTCGAAACGTCCAGCGATTGCGCCCACACGAAAGCTGCCAGCACGGAAAGCTGTAGCTGGTTTTCACTGTCCCTTGGAACTGCATTCGCTGCCGCACAGTCATTCGTGTTCTGCAAAAGCTTGGCTTCGTAATGGGGCAACACTCTGTATCTCTCTCTCGCAGAGCCCGGCTGCCAAATTCGAAACGTCCAGCGATTGCGCCCACACCAAAGCTGCCAGCACGGAAAGCTGTAGCTGGTTTTCACTGTCCCTTGGAACTGCATTCGCTGCCGCACAGTCATTCGTGTTCTGCAAAAGCTTGGCTTGGTAATGGGGCAACACTGTGTATCTCTCTCTCGCAGAGCCCGGCTGCCAAATTCGAAACGTCCAGCGATTGCGCCCACACGAAAGCTGCCAGCACGGAAAGCTGTAGCTGGTTTTCACTGTCCCTTGGAACTGCATTCGCTGCCACACAGTCATTCGTGTTCTGCAAAAGCTTGGCTTCGTAATGCGGCAACACTCTGTATCTCTCTCTGGCAGAGCCCGGCTGCCAAATTCGAAACGTCCAGCGATTGCGCCCACAAGAAAGCTGCCAGCACGGAAAGCTGTAGCTGGTTTTCACTGTCCCTTGGAACTGCATTCGCTGCCACACAGTCATTCGTGTTCTGCAAAAGCGTGGCTTGGTAATGAGGCAACACTGTGTATCTCTCTCTGGCAGAGCCCGGCTGCCAAATTCGAAACGTCCAGCGATTGCGCCCACACGAAAGCTGCCAGCAAGGAAAGCTGTAGCTGGTTTTCACTGTCCCTTGGAACTGCATTCGCTGCCGCACAGTCATTCGTGTTCTGCAAAAGCTTGGCTTCGTAATGGGGCAACACTGTGTATCTCTCTCTGGCAGAGCCCGGCTGCCAAATTCGAAACGTCCAGCGATTGCGCCCACACGAAAGCTGCCAGCACGGAAAGCTGTAGCTGGTTTTCACTGTCCCTTGGAACTGCATTCGCTGCCGCACAGTCATTCGTGTTCTGCAAAAGCTTGGCTTCGTAATGCGGCAACACTCTGTATCTCTCTCTCGCAGAGCCCGGCTGCCAAATTCGAAACGTCCAGCGATTGCGCCCACACGAAAGCTGCCAGCACGGAAAGCTGTAGCTGGTTTTCACTGTCCCTTGGAACTGCATTCGCTGCCGCACAGTCATTCGTGTTCTGCAAAAGCTTGGCTTGGTAATGGGGCAACACTCTGTATCTCTCTCTCGCAGAGCCCGGCTGCCAAATTCGAAACGTCCAGCGATTGCGCCCACACGAAAGCTGCCAGCACGGAAAGCTGTAGCTGGTTTTCACTGTCCCTTGGAACTGCATTCGCTGCCGCACAGTCATTCGTGTTCTGCAAAAGCTTGGCTTCGTAATGGGGCAACACTCTGTATCTCTCTCTCTCGCAGAGCCCGGCTGCCAAATTCGAAACGTCCAGCGATTGCGCCCACACGAAAGCTGCCAGCACGGAAAGCTGTAGCTGGTTTTCACTGTCCCTTGGAACTGCATTCGCTGCCGCACAGTCATTCGTGTTCTGCAAAAGCTTGGCTTGGTAATGGGGCATCACTCTGTATCTCTCTCTGGCAGAGCCCGGCTGCCAAATTCGAAACGTCCAGCGATTGCGCCCACACGAAAGCTGCCAGCATGGAAAGCTGTAGCTGGTTTTCACTGTCCCTTGGAACTGCATTCGCTGCCACACAGTCATTCGTGTTCTGCAAAAGCTTGGCTTCGTAATGGGGCAACACTCTGTATCTCTCTCTCGCAGAGCCCGGCTGCCAAATTCAAAACGTCCAGCGATTGCGCCCACACGAAAGCTGCCAGCACGGAAAGCTGTAGCTGGTTTTCACTGTCCCTTGGAACTGCATTCGCTGCCGCACAGTCATTCGTGTTCTGCAAAAGCTTGGCTTGGTAATGGGGCAACACTGTGTATCTCTCTCTGGCAGAGCCCGGCTGCCAAATTCGAAACGTCCAGCGATTGCGCCCACACGAAAGCTGCCAGCACGGAAAGCAGTAGCTGGTTTTCACTGTCCCTTGGAACTGCATTCGCTGCCACACAGTCATTCGTGTTCTGCAAAAGCTTGGCTTGGTAATGGGGCAACACTCTGTATCTCTCTCTGGCAGAGCCCGGCTGCCAAATTCGAAACGTCCAGCGATTGCGCCCACACGAAAGCTGCCAGCACGGAAAGCTGTAGCTGGTTTTCACTGTCCCTTGGAACTGCATTCGCTGCCACACAGTCATTCGTGTTCTGCAAAAGCTTGGCTTGGTAATGGGGCAACACTCTGTATCTCTCTCTCGCAGAGCCCGGCTGCCAAATTCGAAACGTCCAGCGATTGCGCCCACACGAAAGCTGCCAGCACGGAAAGCTGTAGCTGGTTTTCACTGTCCCTTGGAACTGCATTCGCTGCCACACAGTCATTCGTGTTCTGCAAAAGCTTGGCTTGGTAATGAGGCAACACTGTGTATCTCTCTCTGGCAGAGCCCGGCTGCCAAATTCGAAACGTCCAGCGATTGCGCCCACACGAAAGCTGCCAGCAAGGAAAGCTGTAGCTGGTTTTCACTGTCCCTTGGAACTGCATTCGCTGCCACACAGTCATTCGTGTTCTGCAAAAGCTTGGCTTCGTAATGGGGCAACACTGTGTATCTCTCTCTCGCAGAGCCCGGCTGCCAAATTCGAAACGTCCAGCGATTGCGCCCACACGAAAGCTGCCAGCACGGAAAGCTGTAGCTGGTTTTCACTGTCCCTTGGAACTGCATTCGCTGCCGCACAGTCATTCGTGTTCTGCAAAAGCTTGGCTTCGTAATGCGTCAACACTCTGTATCTCTCTCTCGCAGAGCCCGGCTGCCAAATTCGAAACGTCCAGCGATTGCGCCCACACGAAAGCTGCCAGCATGGAAAGCTGTAGCTGGTTTTCACTGTCCCTTGGAACTGCATTCGCTGCCGCACAGTCATTCGTGTTCTGCAAAAGCTTGGCTTGGTAATGGGGCAACACTGTGTATCTCTCTCTCGCAGAGCCCGGCTGCCAAATTCGAAACGTCCAGCGATTGCGCCCACACGAAAGCTGCCAGCACGGAAAGCTGTAGCTGGTTTTCACTGTCCCTTGGAACTGCATTCGCTGCCGCACAGTCATTCGTGTTCTGCAAAAGCTTGGCTTCGTAATGCGGCAACACTCTGTATCTCTCTCTCTCGCAGAGCCCGGCTGCCAAATTCAAAACGTCCAGCGATTGCGCCCATACGAAAGCTGCCAGCACGGAAAGCTGTAGCTGGTTTTCACTGTCCCTTGGAACTGCATTCGCTGCCGCACAGTCATTCGTGTTCTGCAAAAGCTTGGCTTCGTAATGGGGCAACACTCTGTATCTCTCTCTCGCAGAGCCCGGCTGCCAAATTCGAAACGTCCAGCGATTGCGCCCACACGAAAGTTGCCAGCACGGAAAGCTGTAGCTGGTTTTCACTGTCCCTTGGAACTGCATTCGCTGCCGCACAGTCATTCGTGTTCTGCAAAAGCTTGGCTTGGTAATGGGGCAACACTCTGTATCTCTCTCTGGCAGAGCCCGGCTGCCAAATTCGAAACGTCCAGCGATTGCGCCCACACGAAAGCTGCCAGCACGGAAAGCTGTAGTTGGTTTTCACTGTCCCTTGGAACTGCATTCGCTGCCGCACAGTCATTCGTGTTCTGCAAAAGCTTGGCTTCGTAATGGGGCAACACTCTGTATCTCTCTCTGGCAGAGCCCGGCTGCCAAATTTGAAACGTCCAGCGATTGCGCCCACACGAAAGCTGCCAGCACGGAAAGCTGTAGCTGGTTTTCACTGTCCCTTGGAACTGCATTCGCTGCCGCACAGTCATTCGTGTTCTGCAAAAGCTTGGCTTCGTAATGGGGCAACACTCTGTATCTCTCTCTCTCGCAGAGCCCGGCTGCCAAATTCGAAACGTCCAGCGATTGCGCCCACACGAAAGCTGCCAGCACGGAAAGCTGTAGCTGGTTTTCACTGTCCCTTGGAACTGCATTCGCTACCGCACAGTCATTCGTGTTCTGCAAAAGCTTGGCTTCGTAATGGGGCAACACTCTGTATCTCTCTCTCGCAGAGCTCGGCTGCCAAATTCGAAACGTCCAGCGATTGCGCCCACACGAAAGCTGCCAGCACGGAAAGCTGTAGCTGGTTTTCACTGTCCCTTGGAACTGCATTCGCTGCCGCACAGTCATTCGTGTTCTGCAAAAGCTTGGCTTGGTAATGGGGCATCACTCTGTATCTCTCTCTGGCAGAGCCCAGCTGCCAAATTCGAAACGTCCAGCGATTGCGACCACACGAAAGCTGCCAGCATGGAAAGCTGTAGCTGGTTTTCACTGTCCCTTGGAACTGCATTCGCTGCCACACAGTCATTCGTGTTCTGCAAAAGCTTGGCTTCGTAATGGGGCAACACTCTGTATCTCTCTCTCGCAGAGCCCGGCTGCCAAATTCAAACCGTCCAGCGATTGCGCCCACACGAAAGCTGCCAGCACGGAAAGCTGTAGCTGGTTTTCACTGTCCCTTGGAACTGCATTCGCTGCCGCACAGTCATTCGTGTTCTGCAAAAGCTTGGCTTGGTAATGGGGCAACACTGTATCTCTCTCTGGCAGAGCCCGGCTGCCAAATTCGAAACGTCCAGCGATTGCGCCCACACGAAAGCTGCCAGCACGGAAAGCAGTAGCTGGTTTTCACTGTCCCTTGGAACTGCATTCGCTGCCACACAGTCATTCGTGTTCTGCAAAAGCTTGGCTTCGTAATGCGGCAACACTCTGTATCTCTCTCTGGCAGAGCCCGGCTGCCAAATTCGAAACGTCCAGCGATTGCGCCCACACGAAAGCTGCCAGCACGGAAAGCTGTAGCTGGTTTTCACTGTCCCTTGGAACTGCATTCGCTGCCACACAGTCATTCGTGTTCTGCAAAAGCTTGGCTTGGTAATGGGGCAACACTCTGTATCTCTCTCTCGCAGAGCCCGGCTGCCAAATTCGAAACGTCCAGCGATTGCGCCCACACGAAAGCTGCCAGCACGGAAAGCTGTAGCTGGTTTTCACTGTCCCTTGGAACTGCATTCGCTGCCACACAGTCATTCGTGTTCTGCAAAAGCTTGGCTTCGTAATGGGGCAACACTCTGTATCTCTCTCTGGCAGAGCCCGGCTGCCAAATTCGAAACGTCCAGCGATTGCGCCCACACGAAAGCTGCCAGCACGGAAAGCTGTAGCTGGTTTTCACTGTCCCTTGGAACTGCATTCGCTGCCGCACAGTCATTCGTGTTCTGCAAAAGCTTGGCTTGGTAATGGGGCAACACTGTGTATCTCTCTCTCGCAGAGCCCGGCTGCCAAATTCGAAACGTCCAGCGATTGCGCCCACACGAAAGCTGCCAGCACGGAAAGCTGTAGCTGGTTTTCACTGTCCCTTGGAACTGCATTTGCTGCCGCACAGTCATTCGTGTTCTGCAAAAGCTTGGCTTGGTAATGGGGCAACACTGTGTATCTCTCTCTCGCAGAGCCCGGCTGCCAAATTCGAAACGTCCAGCGATTGCGCCCACACTAAAGCTGCCAGCACGGAAAGCTGTAGCTGGTTTTCACTGTCCCTTGGAACTGCATTCGCTGCCGCACAGTCATTCGTGTTCTGCAAAAGCTTGGCTTGGTAATGGGGCAACACTCTGTATCTCTCTCTCGCAGAGCCCGGCTGCCAAATTCGAAACGTCCAGCGATTGCGCCCACACGAAAGCTGCCAGCACGGAAAGCTGTAGCTGGTTTTCACTGTCCCTTGGAACTGCATTCGCTGCCGCACAGTCATTCGTGTTCTGCAAAAGCTTGGCTTCGTAATGGGGCAACACTCTGTATCTCTCTCTCGAAGAGACCGGCTGCCAAATTCGAAACGTCCAGCGATTGCGCCCACACGGAAGCTGCCAGCACGGAAAGGTGTAGCTGGTTTTCACTGTCCCTTGGAACTGCATTCGCTGCCACACAGTCATTCGTGTTCTGCAAAAGCTTGGCTTGGTAATGGGGCAACACTCTGTATCTCTCTCTCGCAGAGCCCGGCTGCCAAATTCGAAACGTCCAGCGATTGCGCCCACACGAAAGCTGCCAGCACGGAAAGCTGTAGCTGGTTTTCACTGTCCCTTGGAACTGCATTCGCTGCCACACAGTCATTCGTGTTCTGCAAAAGCTTGGCTTGGTAATGAGGCAACACTGTGTATCTCTCTCTGGCAGAGCCCGGCTGCCAAATTCGAAACGTCCACCGATTGCGCCCACACGAAAGCTGCCAGCACGGAAAGCTGTAGCTGGTTTTCACTGTCCCTTGGAACTGCATTCGCTGCCGCACAGTCATTCGTGTTCTGCAAAAGCTTGGCTTCGTAATGCGGCAACACTCTGTATCTCTCTCTCTCGCAGAGCCCGGCTGCCAAATTCGAAACGTCCAGCGATTGCGCCCACACGAAAGCTGCCAGCACGGAAAGCTGTAGCTGGTTTTCACTGTCCCTTGGAACTGCATTCGCTGCCGCACAGTCATTCGTGTTCTGCAAAAGCTTGGCTTGGTAATGGGGCAACACTCTGTATCTCTCTCTCGCAGAGCCCGGCTGCCAAATTCGAAACGTCCAGCGATTGCGCCCACACGAAAGCTGCCAGCACGGAAAGCTGTAGCTGGTTTTCACTGTCCCTTGGAACTGCATTCGCTGCCGCACAGTCATTCGTGTTCTGCAAAAGCTTGGCTTCGTAATGGGGCAACACTCTGTATCTCTCTCTCTCGCAGAGCCCGGCTGCCAAATTCGAAACGTCCAGCGATTGCGCCCACACGAAAGCTGCCAGCACGGAAAGCTGTAGCTGGTTTTCACTGTCCCTTGGAACTGCATTCGCTACCGCACAGTCATTCGTGTTCTGCAAAAGCTTGGCTTCGTAATGGGGCAACACTCTGTATCTCTCTCTCGCAGAGCTCGGCTGCCAAATTCGAAACGTCCAGCGATTGCGCCCACACGAAAGCTGCCAGCACGGAAAGCTGTAGCTGGTTTTCACTGTCCCTTGGAACTGCATTCGCTGCCGCACAGTCATTCGTGTTCTGCAAAAGCTTGGCTTGGTAATGGGGCATCACTCTGTATCTCTCTCTGGCAGAGCCCAGCTGCCAAATTCGAAACGTCCAGCGATTGCGACCACACGAAAGCTGCCAGCATGGAAAGCTGTAGCTGGTTTTCACTGTCCCTTGGAACTGCATTCGCTGCCACACAGTCATTCGTGTTCTGCAAAAGCTTGGCTTCGTAATGGGGCAACACTCTGTATCTCTCTCTGGCAGAGCCCGGCTGCCAAATTCGAAACGTCCAGCGATTGCGCCCACACGAAAGCTGCCAGCACGGAAAGCTGTAGCTGGTTTTCACTGTCCCTTGGAACTGCATTCGCTGCCACACAGTCATTCGTGTTCTGCAAAAGCTTGGCTTGGTAATGGGGCAACACTCTGTATCTCTCTCTCGCAGAGCCCGGCTGCCAAATTCGAAACGTCCAGCGATTGCGCCCACACGAAAGCTGCCAGCACGGAAAGCTGTAGCTGGTTTTCACTGTCCCTTGGAACTGCATTCGCTGCCACACAGTCATTCGTGTTCTGCAAAAGCTTGGCTTGGTAATGAGGCAACACTGTGTATCTCTCTCTGGCAGAGCCCGGCTGCCAAATTCGAAACGTCCAGCGATTGCGCCCACACGAAAGCTGCCAGCACGGAAAGCTGTAGCTGGTTTTCACTGTCCCTTGGAACTGCATTCGCTGCCGCACAGTCATTCGTGTTCTGCAAAAGCTTGGCTTCGTAATGCGGCAACACTCTGTATCTCTCTCTCTCGCAGAGCCCGGCTGCCAAATTCGAAACGTCCAGCGATTGCGCCCACACGAAAGCTGCCAGCACGGAAAGCTGTAGCTGGTTTTCACTGTCCCTTGGAACTGCATTCGCTGCCGCACAGTCATTCGTGTTCTGCAAAAGATTGGCTTGGTAATGGGGCAACACTCTGTATCTCTCTCTCGCAGAGCCCGGCTGCCAAATTCGAAACGTCCAGCGATTGCGCCCACACGAAAGCTGCCAGCACGGAAAGCTGTAGCTGGTTTTCACTGTCCCTTGGAACTGCATTCGCTGCCGCACAGTCATTCGTGTTCTGCAAAAGCTTGGCTTCGTAATGGGGCAACACTCTGTATCTCTCTCTCTCGCAGAGCCCGGCTGCCAAATTCGAAACGTCCAGCGATTGCGCCCACACGAAAGCTGCCAGCACGGAAAGCTGTAGCTGGTTTTCACTGTCCCTTGGAACTGCATTCGCTACCGCACAGTCATTCGTGTTCTGCAAAAGCTTGGCTTCGTAATGGGGCAACACTCTGTATCTCTCTCTCGCAGAGCTCGGCTGCCAAATTCGAAACGTCCAGCGATTGCGCCCACACGAAAGCTGCCAGCACGGAAAGCTGTAGCTGGTTTTCACTGTCCCTTGGAACTGCATTCGCTGCCGCACAGTCATTCGTGTTCTGCAAAAGCTTGGCTTGGTAATGGGGCATCACTCTGTATCTCTCTCTGGCAGAGCCCAGCTGCCAAATTCGAAACGTCCAGCGATTGCGACCACACGAAAGCTGCCAGCACGGAAAGCTGTAGCTGGTTTTCACTGTCCCTTGGAACTGCATTCGCTGCCACACAGTCATTCGTGTTCTGCAAAAGCTTGGCTTCGTAATGGGGCAACACTCTGTATCTCTCTCTGGCAGAGCCCGGCTGCCAAATTCGAAACGTCCAGCGATTGCGCCCACACGAAAGCTGCCAGCACGGAAAGCTGTAGCTGGTTTTCACTGTCCCTTGGAACTGCATTCGCTGCCACACAGTCATTCGTGTTCTGCAAAAGCTTGGCTTGGTAATGGGGCAACACTCTGTATCTCTCTCTCGCAGAGCCCGGCTGCCAAATTCGAAACGTCCAGCGATTGCGCCCACACGAAAGCTGCCAGCACGGAAAGCAGTAGCTGGTTTTCACTGTCCCTTGGAACTGCATTCGCTGCCACACAGTCATTCGTGTTCTGCAAAAGCTTGGCTTGGTAATGAGGCAACACTGTGTATCTCTCTCTGGCAGAGCCCGGCTGCCAAATTCGAAACATCCAGCGATTGCGCCCACACGAAAGCTGCCAGCACGGAAAGCTGTAGCTGGTTTTCACTGTCCCTTGGAACTGCATTCGCTGCCGCACAGTCATTCGTGTTCTGCAAAAGCTTGGCTTGGTAATGGGGCAACACTGTGTATCTCTCTCTCGCAGAGCCCGGCTGCCAAATTCGAAACGTCCAGCGATTGCGCCCACACGAAAGCTGCCAGCACGGAAAGCTGTAGCTGGTTTTCACTGTCCCTTGGAACTGCATTCGCTGCCGCACAGTCATTCGTGTTCTGCAAAAGCTTGGCTTGGTAATGGGGCAACACTCTGTATCTCTCTCTGGCAGAGCCCGGCTGCCAAATTCGAAACGTCCAGCGATTGCGCCCACAAGAAAGCTGCCAGCATGGAAAGCTGTAGCTGGTTTTCACTGTCCCTTGGAACTGCATTCGCTGCCACACAGTCATTCGTGTTCTGCAAAAGCTTGGCTTCGTAATGGGGCAACACTGTGTATCTCTCTCTCGCAGAGCCCGGCTGCCAAATTCAAAACGTCCAGCGATTGCGCCCACACGAAAGCTGCCAGCACGGAAAGCTGTAGCTGGTTTTCACTGTCCCTTGGAACTGCATTCGCTGCCGCACAGTCATTCGTGTTCTGCAAAAGCTTGGCTTGGTAATGGGGCAACACTCTGTATCTCTCTCTGGCAGAGCCCGGCTGCCAAATTCGAAACGTCCAGCGATTGCGCCCACACGAAAGCTGCCAGCACGGAAAGCTGTAGCTGGTTTTCACTGTCCCTTGGAACTGCATTCGCTGCCGCACAGTCATTCGTGTTCTGCAAAAGCTTGGCTTCGTAATGGGGCAACACTCTGTATCTCTCTCTCGCAGAGCCCGGCTGCCAAATTCAAAACGTCCAGCGATTGCGCCCACACGAAAGCTGCCAGCACGGAAAGCTGTAGCTGGTTTTCACTGTCCCTTGGAACTGCATTCGCTGCCGCACAGTCATTCGTGTTCTGCAAAAGCTTGGCTTGGTAATGGGGCAACACTGTGTATCTCTCTCTCGCAGAGCCCGGCTGCCAAATTCAAAACGTCCAGCGATTGCGCCCACACGAAAGCTGCCAGCACGGAAAGCTGTAGCTGGTTTTCACTGTCCCTTGGAACTGCATTCGCTGCCGCACAGTCATTCGTGTTCTGCAAAAGCTTGGCTTGGTAATGGGGCAACACTCTGTATCTCTCTCTCGCAGAGCCCGGCTGCCAAATTCGAAACGTCCAGCGATTGCGCCCACACGAAAGCTGCCAGCACGGAAAGCTGTAGCTGGTTTTCACTGTCCCTTGGAACTGCATTCGCTGCCGCACAGTCATTCGTGTTCTGCAAAAGCTTGGCTTCGTAATGGGGCAACACTCTGTATCTCTCTCTCTCGCAGAGCCCGGCTGCCAAATTCGAAACGTCCAGCGATTGCGCCCACACGAAAGCTGCCAGCACGGAAAGCTGTAGCTGGTTTTCACTGTCCCTTGGAACTGCATTCGCTGCCGCACAGTCATTCGTGTTCTGCAAAAGCTTGGCTTGGTAATGGGGCATCACTCTGTATCTCTCTCTGGCAGAGCCCGGCTGCCAAATTCGAAACGTCCAGCGATTGCGCCCACACGAAAGCTGCCAGCATGGAAAGCTGTAGCTGGTTTTCACTGTCCCTTGGAACTGCATTCGCTGCCACACAGTCATTCGTGTTCTGCAAAAGCTTGGCTTCGTAATGGGGCAACACTCTGTATCTCTCTCTCGCAGAGCCCGGCTGCCAAATTCAAAACGTCCAGCGATTGCGCCCACACGAAAGCTGCCAGCACGGAAAGCTGTAGCTGGTTTTCACTGTCCCTTGGAACTGCATTCGCTGCCGCACAGTCATTCGTGTTCTGCAAAAGCTTGGCTTGGTAATGGGGCAACACTGTGTATCTCTCTCTGGCAGAGCCCGGCTGCCAAATTCGAAACGTCCAGCGATTGCGCCCACACGAAAGCTGCCAGCACGGAAAGCAGTAGCTGGTTTTCACTGTCCCTTGGAACTGCATTCGCTGCCACACAGTCATTCGTGTTCTGCAAAAGCTTGGCTTGGTAATGGGGCAACACTCTGTATCTCTCTCTGGCAGAGCCCGGCTGCCAAATTCGAAACGTCCAGCGATTGCGCCCACACGAAAGCTGCCAGCACGGAAAGCTGTAGCTGGTTTTCACTGTCCCTTGGAACTGCATTCGCTGCCACACAGTCATTCGTGTTCTGCAAAAGCTTGGCTTGGTAATGGGGCAACACTCTGTATCTCTCTCTGGCAGAGCCCGGCTGCCAAATTCGAAACGTCCAGCGATTGCGCCCACACGAAAGCTGCCAGCACGGAAAGCTGTAGCTGGTTTTCACTGTCCCTTGGAACTGCATTCGCTGCCACACAGTCATTCGTGTTCTGCAAAAGCTTGGCTTGGTAATGAGGCAACACTGTGTATCTCTCTCTGGCAGAGCCCGGCTGCCAAATTCGAAACGTCCAGCGATTGCGCCCACACGAAAGCTGCCAGCAAGGAAAGCTGTAGCTGGTTTTCACTGTCCCTTGGAACTGCATTCGCTGCCACACAGTCATTCGTGTTCTGCAAAAGCTTGGCTTCGTAATGGGGCAACACTGTGTATCTCTCTCTCGCAGAGCCCGGCTGCCAAATTCGAAACGTCCAGCGATTGCGCCCACACGAAAGCTGCCAGCACGGAAAGCTGTAGCTGGTTTTCACTGTCCCTTGGAACTGCATTCGCTGCCGCACAGTCATTCGTGTTCTGCAAAAGCTTGGCTTCGTAATGCGTCAACACTCTGTATCTCTCTCTCGCAGAGCCCGGCTGCCAAATTCGAAACGTCCAGCGATTGCGCCCACACGAAAGCTGCCAGCATGGAAAGCTGTAGCTGGTTTTCACTGTCCCTTGGAACTGCATTCGCTGCCGCACAGTCATTCGTGTTCTGCAAAAGCTTGGCTTGGTAATGGGGCAACACTGTGTATCTCTCTCTCGCAGAGCCCGGCTGCCAAATTCGAAACGTCCAGCGATTGCGCCCACACGAAAGCTGCCAGCACGGAAAGCTGTAGCTGGTTTTCACTGTCCCTTGGAACTGCATTCGCTGCCGCACAGTCATTCGTGTTCTGCAAAAGCTTGGCTTCGTAATGGGGCAACACTCTGTATCTCTCTCTCTCGCAGAGCCCGGCTGCCAAATTCAAAACGTCTAGCGATTGCGCCCATACGAAAGCTGCCAGCACGGAAAGCTGTAGCTGGTTTTCACTGTCCCTTGGAACTGCATTCGCTGCCGCACAGTCATTCGTGTTCTGCAAAAGCTTGGCTTCGTAATGGGGCAACACTCTGTATCTCTCTCTCGCAGAGCCCGGCTGCCAAATTCGAAACGTCCAGCGATTGCGCCCACACGAAAGCTGCCAGCACGGAAAGCTGTAGCTGGTTTTCACTGTCCCTTGGAACTGCATTCGCTGCCGCACAGTCATTCGTGTTCTGCAAAAGCTTGGCTTGGTAATGGGGCAACACTCTGTATCTCTCTCTGGCAGAGCCCGGCTGCCAAATTCGAAACGTCCAGCGATTGCGCCCACACGAAAGCTGCCAGCACGGAAAGCTGTAGCTGGTTTTCACTGTCCCTTGGAACTGCATTCGCTGCCACACAGTCATTCGTGTTCTGCAAAAGCTTGGCTTCGTAATGGGGCAACACTCTGTATCTCTCTCTGGCAGAGCCCGGCTGCCAAATTTGAAACGTCCAGCGATTGCGCCCACACGAAAGCTGCCAGCACGGAAAGCTGTAGCTGGTTTTCACTGTCCCTTGGAACTGCATTCGCTGCCGCACAGTCATTCGTGTTCTGCAAAAGCTTGGCTTCGTAATGGGGCAACACTCTGTATCTCTCTCTCTCGCAGAGCCCGGCTGCCAAATTCGAAACGTCCAGCGATTGCGCCCACACGAAAGCTGCCAGCACGGAAAGCTGTAGCTGGTTTTCACTGTCCCTTGGAACTGCATTCGCTACCGCACAGTCATTCGTGTTCTGCAAAAGCTTGGCTTCGTAATGGGGCAACACTCTGTATCTCTCTCTCGCAGAGCTCGGCTGCCAAATTCGAAACGTCCAGCGATTGCGCCCACACGAAAGCTGCCAGCACGGAAAGCTGTAGCTGGTTTTCACTGTCCCTTGGAACTGCATTCGCTGCCGCACAGTCATTCGTGTTCTGCAAAAGCTTGGCTTGGTAATGGGGCATCACTCTGTATCTCTCTCTGGCAGAGCCCAGCTGCCAAATTCGAAACGTCCAGCGATTGCGACCACACGAAAGCTGCCAGCATGGAAAGCTGTAGCTGGTTTTCACTGTCCCTTGGAACTGCATTCGCTGCCACACAGTCATTCGTGTTCTGCAAAAGCTTGGCTTCGTAATGGGGCAACACTCTGTATCTCTCTCTCGCAGAGCCCGGCTGCCAAATTCAAACCGTCCAGCGATTGCGCCCACACGAAAGCTGCCAGCACGGAAAGCTGTAGCTGGTTTTCACTGTCCCTTGGAACTGCATTCGCTGCCGCACAGTCATTCGTGTTCTGCAAAAGCTTGGCTTGGTAATGGGGCAACACTGTATCTCTCTCTGGCAGAGCCCGGCTGCCAAATTCGAAACGTCCAGCGATTGCGCCCACACGAAAGCTGCCAGCACGGAAAGCAGTAGCTGGTTTTCACTGTCCCTTGGAACTGCATTCGCTGCCACACAGTCATTCGTGTTCTGCAAAAGCTTGGCTTCGTAATGCGGCAACACTCTGTATCTCTCTCTGGCAGAGCCCGGCTGCCAAATTCGAAACGTCCAGCGATTGCGCCCACACGAAAGCTGCCAGCACGGAAAGCTGTAGCTGGTTTTCACTGTCCCTTGGAACTGCATTCGCTGCCACACAGTCATTCGTGTTCTGCAAAAGCTTGGCTTGGTAATGGGGCAACACTCTGTATCTCTCTCTCGCAGAGCCCGGCTGCCAAATTCGAAACGTCCAGCGATTGCGCCCACACGAAAGCTGCCAGCACGGAAAGCTGTAGCTGGTTTTCACTGTCCCTTGGAACTGCATTCGCTGCCACACAGTCATTCGTGTTCTGCAAAAGCTTGGCTTCGTAATGGGGCAACACTCTGTATCTCTCTCTGGCAGAGCCCGGCTGCCAAATTCGAAACGTCCAGCGATTGCGCCCACACGAAAGCTGCCAGCACGGAAAGCTGTAGCTGGTTTTCACTGTCCCTTGGAACTGCATTCGCTGCCGCACAGTCATTCGTGTTCTGCAAAAGCTTGGCTTGGTAATGGGGCAACACTGTGTATCTCTCTCTCGCAGAGCCCGGCTGCCAAATTCGAAACGTCCAGCGATTGCGCCCACACGAAAGCTGCCAGCACGGAAAGCTGTAGCTGGTTTTCACTGTCCCTTGGAACTGCATTTGCTGCCGCACAGTCATTCGTGTTCTGCAAAAGCTTGGCTTGGTAATGGGGCAACACTGTGTATCTCTCTCTCGCAGAGCCCGGCTGCCAAATTCGAAACGTCCAGCGATTGCGCCCACACTAAAGCTGCCAGCACGGAAAGCTGTAGCTGGTTTTCACTGTCCCTTGGAACTGCATTCGCTGCCGCACAGTCATTCGTGTTCTGCAAAAGCTTGGCTTGGTAATGGGGCAACACTCTGTATCTCTCTCTCGCAGAGCCCGGCTGCCAAATTCGAAACGTCCAGCGATTGCGCCCACACGAAAGCTGCCAGCACGGAAAGCTGTAGCTGGTTTTCACTGTCCCTTGGAACTGCATTCGCTGCCGCACAGTCATTCGTGTTCTGCAAAAGCTTGGCTTCGTAATGGGGCAACACTCTGTATCTCTCTCTCGAAGAGACCGGCTGCCAAATTCGAAACGTCCAGCGATTGCGCCCACACGAAAGCTGCCAGCACGGAAAGGTGTAGCTGGTTTTCACTGTCCCTTGGAACTGCATTCGCTGCCACACAGTCATTCGTGTTCTGCAAAAGCTTGGCTTGGTAATGGGGCAACACTCTGTATCTCTCTCTCGCAGAGCCCGGCTGCCAAATTCGAAACGTCCAGCGATTGCGCCCACACGAAAGCTGCCAGCACGGAAAGCTGTAGCTGGTTTTCACTGTCCCTTGGAACTGCATTCGCTGCCACACAGTCATTCGTGTTCTGCAAAAGCTTGGCTTCGTAATGGGGCAACACTCTGTATCTCTCTCTCGCAGAGCCCGGCTGCCAAATTCAAAACGTCCAGCGATTGCGCCCACACGAAAGCTGCCAGCACGGAAAGCTGTAGCTGGTTTTCACTGTCCCTTGGAACTGCATTCGCTGCCGCACAGTCATTCGTGTTCTGCAAAAGCTTGGCTTGGTAATGGGGCAACACTGTGTATCTCTCTCTGGCAGAGCCCGGCTGCCAAATTCGAAACGTCCAGCGATTGCGCCCACACGAAAGCTGCCAGCACGGAAAGCAGTAGCTGGTTTTCACTGTCCCTTGGAACTGCATTCGCTGCCACACAGTCATTCGTGTTCTGCAAAAGCTTGGCTTGGTAATGGGGCAACACTCTGTATCTCTCTCTGGCAGAGCCCGGCTGCCAAATTCGAAACGTCCAGCGATTGCGCCCACACGAAAGCTGCCAGCACGGAAAGCTGTAGCTGGTTTTCACTGTCCCTTGGAACTGCATTCGCTGCCACACAGTCATTCGTGTTCTGCAAAAGCTTGGCTTGGTAATGGGGCAACACTCTGTATCTCTCTCTGGCAGAGCCCGGCTGCCAAATTCGAAACGTCCAGCGATTGCGCCCACACGAAAGCTGCCAGCACGGAAAGCTGTAGCTGGTTTTCACTGTCCCTTGGAACTGCATTCGCTGCCACACAGTCATTCGTGTTCTGCAAAAGCTTGGCTTGGTAATGAGGCAACACTGTGTATCTCTCTCTGGCAGAGCCCGGCTGCCAAATTCGAAACGTCCAGCGATTGCGCCCACACGAAAGCTGCCAGCAAGGAAAGCTGTAGCTGGTTTTCACTGTCCCTTGGAACTGCATTCGCTGCCACACAGTCATTCGTGTTCTGCAAAAGCTTGGCTTCGTAATGGGGCAACACTGTGTATCTCTCTCTCGCAGAGCCCGGCTGCCAAATTCGAAACGTCCAGCGATTGCGCCCACACGAAAGCTGCCAGCACGGAAAGCTGTAGCTGGTTTTCACTGTCCCTTGGAACTGCATTCGCTGCCGCACAGTCATTCGTGTTCTGCAAAAGCTTGGCTTCGTAATGCGTCAACACTCTGTATCTCTCTCTCGCAGAGCCCGGCTGCCAAATTCGAAACGTCCAGCGATTGCGCCCACACGAAAGCTGCCAGCATGGAAAGCTGTAGCTGGTTTTCACTGTCCCTTGGAACTGCATTCGCTGCCGCACAGTCATTCGTGTTCTGCAAAAGCTTGGCTTGGTAATGGGGCAACACTGTGTATCTCTCTCTCGCAGAGCCCGGCTGCCAAATTCGAAACGTCCAGCGATTGCGCCCACACGAAAGCTGCCAGCACGGAAAGCTGTAGCTGGTTTTCACTGTCCCTTGGAACTGCATTCGCTGCCGCACAGTCATTCGTGTTCTGCAAAAGCTTGGCTTCGTAATGGGGCAACACTCTGTATCTCTCTCTCTCGCAGAGCCCGGCTGCCAAATTCAAAACGTCCAGCGATTGCGCCCATACGAAAGCTGCCAGCACGGAAAGCTGTAGCTGGTTTTCACTGTCCCTTGGAACTGCATTCGCTGCCGCACAGTCATTCGTGTTCTGCAAAAGCTTGGCTTCGTAATGGGGCAACACTCTGTATCTCTCTCTCGCAGAGCCCGGCTGCCAAATTCGAAACGTCCAGCGATTGCGCCCACACGAAAGCTGCCAGCACGGAAAGCTGTAGCTGGTTTTCACTGTCCCTTGGAACTGCATTCGCTGCCGCACAGTCATTCGTGTTCTGCAAAAGCTTGGCTTGGTAATGGGGCAACACTCTGTATCTCTCTCTGGCAGAGCCCGGCTGCCAAATTCGAAACGTCCAGCGATTGCGCCCACACGAAAGCTGCCAGCACGGAAAGCTGTAGCTGGTTTTCACTGTCCCTTGGAACTGCATTCGCTGCCACACAGTCATTCGTGTTCTGCAAAAGCTTGGCTTCGTAATGGGGCAACACTCTGTATCTCTCTCTGGCAGAGCCCGGCTGCCAAATTTGAAACGTCCAGCGATTGCGCCCACACGAAAGCTGCCAGCACGGAAAGCTGTAGCTGGTTTTCACTGTCCCTTGGAACTGCATTCGCTGCCGCACAGTCATTCGTGTTCTGCAAAAGCTTGGCTTCGTAATGGGGCAACACTCTGTATCTCTCTCTCTCGCAGAGCCCGGCTGCCAAATTCGAAACGTCCAGCGATTGCGCCCACACGAAAGCTGCCAGCACGGAAAGCTGTAGCTGGTTTTCACTGTCCCTTGGAACTGCATTCGCTACCGCACAGTCATTCGTGTTCTGCAAAAGCTTGGCTTCGTAATGGGGCAACACTCTGTATCTCTCTCTCGCAGAGCTCGGCTGCCAAATTCGAAACGTCCAGCGATTGCGCCCACACGAAAGCTGCCAGCACGGAAAGCTGTAGCTGGTTTTCACTGTCCCTTGGAACTGCATTCGCTGCCGCACAGTCATTCGTGTTCTGCAAAAGCTTGGCTTGGTAATGGGGCATCACTCTGTATCTCTCTCTGGCAGAGCCCAGCTGCCAAATTCGAAACGTCCAGCGATTGCGACCACACGAAAGCTGCCAGCATGGAAAGCTGTAGCTGGTTTTCACTGTCCCTTGGAACTGCATTCGCTGCCACACAGTCATTCGTGTTCTGCAAAAGCTTGGCTTCGTAATGGGGCAACACTCTGTATCTCTCTCTCGCAGAGCCCGGCTGCCAAATTCAAACCGTCCAGCGATTGCGCCCACACGAAAGCTGCCAGCACGGAAAGCTGTAGCTGGTTTTCACTGTCCCTTGGAACTGCATTCGCTGCCGCACAGTCATTCGTGTTCTGCAAAAGCTTGGCTTGGTAATGGGGCAACACTGTATCTCTCTCTGGCAGAGCCCGGCTGCCAAATTCGAAACGTCCAGCGATTGCGCCCACACGAAAGCTGCCAGCACGGAAAGCAGTAGCTGGTTTTCACTGTCCCTTGGAACTGCATTCGCTGCCACACAGTCATTCGTGTTCTGCAAAAGCTTGGCTTCGTAATGGGGCAACACTCTGTATCTCTCTCTGGCAGAGCCCGGCTGCCAAATTCGAAACGTCCAGCGATTGCGCCCACACGAAAGCTGCCAGCACGGAAAGCTGTAGCTGGTTTTCACTGTCCCTTGGAACTGCATTCGCTGCCACACAGTCATTCGTGTTCTGCAAAAGCTTGGCTTGGTAATGGGGCAACACTCTGTATCTCTCTCTCGCAGAGCCCGGCTGCCAAATTCGAAACGTCCAGCGATTGCGCCCACACGAAAGCTGCCAGCACGGAAAGCTGTAGCTGGTTTTCACTGTCCCTTGGAACTGCATTCGCTGCCACACAGTCATTCGTGTTCTGCAAAAGCTTGGCTTCGTAATGGGGCAACACTCTGTATCTCTCTCTGGCAGAGCCCGGCTGCCAAATTCGAAACGTCCAGCGATTGCGCCCACACGAAAGCTGCCAGCACGGAAAGCTGTAGCTGGTTTTCACTGTCCCTTGGAACTGCATTCGCTGCCGCACAGTCATTCGTGTTCTGCAAAAGCTTGGCTTGGTAATGGGGCAACACTGTGTATCTCTCTCTCGCAGAGCCCGGCTGCCAAATTCGAAACGTCCAGCGATTGCGCCCACACGAAAGCTGCCAGCACGGAAAGCTGTAGCTGGTTTTCACTGTCCCTTGGAACTGCATTTGCTGCCGCACAGTCATTCGTGTTCTGCAAAAGCTTGGCTTGGTAATGGGGCAACACTGTGTATCTCTCTCTCGCAGAGCCCGGCTGCCAAATTCGAAACGTCCAGCGATTGCGCCCACACTAAAGCTGCCAGCACGGAAAGCTGTAGCTGGTTTTCACTGTCCCTTGGAACTGCATTCGCTGCCGCACAGTCATTCGTGTTCTGCAAAAGCTTGGCTTGGTAATGGGGCAACACTCTGTATCTCTCTCTCGCAGAGCCCGGCTGCCAAATTCGAAACGTCCAGCGATTGCGCCCACACGAAAGCTGCCAGCACGGAAAGCTGTAGCTGGTTTTCACTGTCCCTTGGAACTGCATTCGCTGCCGCACAGTCATTCGTGTTCTGCAAAAGCTTGGCTTCGTAATGGGGCAACACTCTGTATCTCTCTCTCGAAGAGACCGGCTGCCAAATTCGAAACGTCCAGCGATTGCGCCCACACGAAAGCTGCCAGCACGGAAAGGTGTAGCTGGTTTTCACTGTCCCTTGGAACTGCATTCGCTGCCACACAGTCATTCGTGTTCTGCAAAAGCTTGGCTTGGTAATGGGGCAACACTCTGTATCTCTCTCTCGCAGAGCCCGGCTGCCAAATTCGAAACGTCCAGCGATTGCGCCCACACGAAAGCTGCCAGCACGGAAAGCTGTAGCTGGTTTTCACTGTCCCTTGGAACTGCATTCGCTGCCACACAGTCATTCGTGTTCTGCAAAAGCTTGGCTTGGTAATGAGGCAACACTGTGTATCTCTCTCTGGCAGAGCCCGGCTGCCAAATTCGAAACGTCCACCGATTGCGCCCACACGAAAGCTGCCAGCACGGAAAGCTGTAGCTGGTTTTCACTGTCCCTTGGAACTGCATTCGCTGCCGCACAGTCATTCGTGTTCTGCAAAAGCTTGGCTTCGTAATGCGGCAACACTCTGTATCTCTCTCTCTCGCAGAGCCCGGCTGCCAAATTCGAAACGTCCAGCGATTGCGCCCACACGAAAGCTGCCAGCACGGAAAGGTGTAGCTGGTTTTCACTGTCCCTTGGAACTGCATTCGCTGCCGCACAGTCATTCGTGTTCTGCAAAAGCTTGGCTTCGTAATGGGGCAACACTCTGTATCTCTCTCTCGCAGAGCCCGGCTGCCAAATTCGAAACGTCCAGCGATTGCGCCCACACGAAAGCTGCCAGCACGGAAAGCTGTAGCTGGTTTTCACTGTCCCTTGGAACTGCATTCGCTGCCGCACAGTCATTCGTGTTCTGCAAAAGCTTGGCTTCGTAATGGGGCAACACTCTGTATCTCTCTCTCTCGCAGAGCCCGGCTGCCAAATTCGAAACGTCCAGCGATTGCGCCCACACGAAAGCTGCCAGCACGGAAAGCTGTAGCTGGTTTTCACTGTCCCTTGGAACTGCATTCGCTACCGCACAGTCATTCGTGTTCTGCAAAAGCTTGGCTTCGTAATGGGGCAACACTCTGTATCTCTCTCTCGCAGAGCTCGGCTGCCAAATTCGAAACGTCCAGCCATTGCGCCCACACGAAAGCTGCCAGCACGGAAAGCTGTAGCTGGTTTTCACTGTCCCTTGGAACTGCATTCGCTGCCGCACAGTCATTCGTGTTCTGCAAAAGCTTGGCTTGGTAATGGGGCATCACTCTGTATCTCTCTCTGGCAGAGCCCAGCTGCCAAATTCGAAACGTCCAGCGATTGCGCCCACACGAAAGCTGCCAGCATGGAAAGCTGTAGCTGGTTTTCACTGTCCCTTGGAACTGCATTCGCTGCCACACAGTCATTCGTGTTCTGCAAAAGCTTGGCTTCGTAATGGGGCAACACTCTGTATCTCTCTCTGGCAGAGCCCGGCTGCCAAATTCGAAACGTCCAGCGATTGCGCCCACACGAAAGCTGCCAGCACGGAAAGCTGTAGCTGGTTTTCACTGTCCCTTGGAACTGCATTCGCTGCCACACAGTCATTCGTGTTCTGCAAAAGCTTGGCTTGGTAATGGGGCAACACTCTGTATCTCTCTCTCGCAGAGCCCGGCTGCCAAATTCGAAACGTCCAGCGATTGCGCCCACACGAAAGCTGCCAGCACGGAAAGCTGTAGCTGGTTTTCACTGTCCCTTGGAACTGCATTCGCTGCCACACAGTCATTCGTGTTCTGCAAAAGCTTGGCTTGGTAATGAGGCAACACTGTGTATCTCTCTCTGGCAGAGCCCGGCTGCCAAATTCGAAACGTCCAGCGATTGCGCCCACACGAAAGCTGCCAGCACGGAAAGCTGTAGCTGGTTTTCACTGTCCCTTGGAACTGCATTCGCTGCCGCACAGTCATTCGTGTTCTGCAAAAGCTTGGCTTGGTAATGGGGCAACACTGTGTATCTCTCTCTCGCAGAGCCCGGCTGCCAAATTCGAAACGTCCAGCGATTGCGCCCACACGAAAGCTGCCAGCACGGAAAGCTGTAGCTGGTTTTCACTGTCCCTTGGAACTGCATTCGCTGCCGCACAGTCATTCGTGTTCTGCAAAAGCTTGGCTTGGTAATGGGGCAACACTCTGTATCTCTCTCTGGCAGAGCCCGGCTGCCAAATTCGAAACGTCCAGCGATTGCGCCCACAAGAAAGCTGCCAGCATGGAAAGCTGTAGCTGGTTTTCACTGTCCCTTGGAACTGCATTCGCTGCCACACAGTCATTCGTGTTCTGCAAAAGCTTGGCTTCGTAATGGGGCAACACTCTGTATCTCTCTCTCGCAGAGCCCGGCTGCCAAATTCAAAACGTCCAGCGATTGCGCCCACACGAAAGCTGCCAGCACGGAAAGCTGTAGCTGGTTTTCACTGTCCCTTGGAACTGCATTCGCTGCCGCACAGTCATTCGTGTTCTGCAAAAGCTTGGCTTGGTAATGGGGCAACACTCTGTATCTCTCTCTGGCAGAGCCCGGCTGCCAAATTCGAAACGTCCAGCGATTGCGCCCACACGAAAGCTGCCAGCACGGAAAGCTGTAGCTGGTTTTCACTGTCCCTTGGAACTGCATTCGCTGCCGCACAGTCATTCGTGTTCTGCAAAAGCTTGGCTTCGTAATGGGGCAACACTCTGTATCTCTCTCTCGCAGAGCCCGGCTGCCAAATTCAAAACGTCCAGCGATTGCGCCCACACGAAAGCTGCCAGCACGGAAAGGTGTAGCTGGTTTTCACTGTCCCTTGGAACTGCATTCGCTGCCGCACAGTCATTCGTGTTCTGCAAAAGCTTGGCTTCGTAATGGGGCAACACTGTGTATCTCTCTCTGGCAGAGCCCGGCTGCCAAATTCGAAACGTCCAGCGATTGCGCCCACACGAAAGCTGCCAGCACGGAAAGCTGTAGCTGGTTTTCACTGTCCCTTGGAACTGCATTCGCTGCCACACAGTCATTCGTGTTCTGCAAAAGCTTGGCTTGGTAATGAGGCAACACTGTGTATCTCTCTCTGGCAGAGCCCGGCTGCCAAATTCGAAACGTCCAGCGATTGCGCCCACACGAAAGCTGCCAGCATGGAAAGCTGTAGCTGGTTTTCACTGTCCCTTGGAACTGCATTCGCTGCCACACAGTCATTCGTGTTCTGCAAAAGCTTGGCTTGGTAATGGGGTATCACTCTGTATCTCTGTCTGGCAGAGCCCGGCTGCCAAATTCAAAACGTCCAGCGATTGCGCCCACACGAAAGCTGCCAGCACGGAAAGCTGTAGCTGGTTTTCACTGTCCCTTGGAACTGCATTCGCTGCCGCACAGTCATTCGTGTTCTGCAAAAGCTTGGCTTGGTAATGGGGCAACACTGTGTATCTCTCTCTGTCAGAGCCCGGCTGCCAAATTCGAAACGTCCAGCGATTGCGCCCACACGAAAGCTGCCAGCACGGAAAGCAGTAGCTGGTTTTCACTGTCCCTTGGAACTGCATTCGCTGCCACACAGTCATTCGTGTTCTGCAAAAGCTTGGCTTCGTAATGCGGCAACACTCTGTATCTCTCTCTGGCAGAGCCCGGCTGCCAAATTCGAAACGTCCAGCGATTGCGCCCACACGAAAGCTGCCAGCACGGAAAGGTGTAGCTGGTTTTCACTGTCCCTTGGAACTGCATTCGCTGCCACACAGTCATTCGTGTTCTGCAAAAGCTTGGCTTGGTAATGGGGCAACACTCTGTATCTCTCTCTCGCAGAGCCCGGCTGCCAAATTCGAAACGTCCAGCGATTGCGCCCACACGAAAGCTGCCAGCACGGAAAGCTGTAGCTGGTTTTCACTGTCCCTTGGAACTGCATTCGCTGCCACACAGTCATTCGTGTTCTGCAAAAGCTTGGCTTGGTAATGAGGCAACACTGTGTATCTCTCTCTGGCAGAGCCCGGCTGCCAAATTCGAAACGTCCAGCGATTGCGCCCACACGAAAGCTGCCAGCACGGAAAGCTGTAGCTGGTTTTCACTGTCCCTTGGAACTGCATTCGCTGCCGCACAGTCATTCGTGTTCTGCAAAAGCTTGGCTTCGTAATGGGGCAACACTCTGTATCTCTCTCTCGCAGAGCCCGGCTGCCAAATTCGAAACGTCCAGCGATTGCGCCCACACGAAAGCTGCCAGCACGGAAAGCTGTAGCTGGTTTTCACTGTCCCTTGGAACTGCATTCGCTGCCGCACAGTCATTCGTGTTCTGCAAAAGCTTGGCTTGGTAATGGGGCAACACTCTGTATCTCTCTCTTGCAGAGCCCGGCTGCCAAATTCGAAACGTCCAGCGATTGCGCCCACACGAAAGCTGCCAGCACGGAAAGCTGTAGCTGGTTTTCACTGTCCCTTGGAACTGCATTCGCTGCCGCACAGTCATTCGTGTTCTGCAAAAGCTTGGCTTCGTAATGGGGCAACACTCTGTATCTCTCTCTCGCAGAGCCCGGCTGCCAAATTCAAAACGTCCAGCGATTGCGCCCACACGAAAGCTGCCAGCACGGAAAGCTGTAGCTGGTTTTCACTGTCCCTTGGAACTGCATTCGCTGCCGCACAGTCATTCGTGTTCTGCAAAAGCTTGGCTTGGTAATGGGGCATCACTCTGTATCTCTGTCTGGCAGAGCCCGGCTGCCAAATTCGAAACGTCCAGCGATTGCGCCCACACGAAAGCTGCCAGCATGGAAAGCTGTAGCTGGTTTTCACTGTCCCTTGGAACTGCATTCGCTGCCACACAGTCATTCGTGTTCTGCAAAAGCTTGGCTTCGTAATGGGGCAACACTCTGTATCTCTCTCTCGCAGAGCCCGGCTGCCAAATTCAAAACGTCCAGCGATTGCGCCCACACGAAAGCTGCCAGCACGGAAAGCTGTAGCTGGTTTTCACTGTCCCTTGGAACTGCATTCGCTGCCGCACAGTCATTCGTGTTCTGCAAAAGCTTGGCTTGGTAATGGGGCAACACTCTGTATCTCTCTCTCGCAGAGCCCGGCTGCCAAATTCGAAACGTCCAGCGATTGCGCCCACACGAAAGCTGCCAGCACGGAAAGCTGTAGCTGGTTTTCACTGTCCCTTGGAACTGCATTCGCTGCCACACAGTCATTCGTGTTCTGCAAAAGCTTGGCTTGGTAATGAGGCAACACTGTGTATCTCTCTCTGGCAGAGCCCGGCTGCCAAATTCAAAACGTCCAGCGATTGCGCCCACACGAAAGCTGCCAGCATGGAAAGCTGTAGCTGGTTTTCACTGTCCCTTGGAACTGCATTCGCTGCCACACAGTCATTCGTGTTCTGCAAAAGCTTGGCTTCGTAATGGGGCAACACTCTGTATCTCTCTCTCGCAGAGCCCGGCTGCCAAATTCAAAACGTCCAGCGATTGCGCCCACACGAAAGCTGCCAGCACGGAAAGCTGTAGCTGGTTTTCACTGTCCCTTGGAACTGCATTCGCTGCCGCACAGTCATTCGTGTTCTGCAAAAGCTTGGCTTGGTAATGGGGCAACACTGTGTATCTCTCTCTGGCAGAGCCCGGCTGCCAAATTCGAAACGTCCAGCGATTGCGCCCACACGAAAGCTGCCAGCACGGAAAGCAGTAGCTGGTTTTCACTGTCCCTTGGAACTGCATTCGCTGCCACACAGTCATTCGTGTTCTGCAAAAGCTTGGCTTGGTAATGGGGCAACACTCTGTATCTCTCTCTCGCAGAGCCCGGCTGCCAAATTCGAAACGTCCAGCGATTGCGCCCACACGAAAGCTGCCAGCACGGAAAGCTGTAGCTGGTTTTCACTGTCCCTTGGAACTGCATTCGCTGCCACACAGTCATTCGTGTTCTGCAAAAGCTTGGCTTGGTAATGAGGCAACACTGTGTATCTCTCTCTGGCAGAGCCCGGCTGCCAAATTCGAAACGTCCAGCGATTGCGCCCACACGAAAGCTGCCAGCACGGAAAGCTGTAGCTGGTTTTCACTGTCCCTTGGAACTGCATTCGCTGCCGCACAGTCATTCGTGTTCTGCAAAAGCTTGGCTTCGTAATGGGGCAACACTCTGTATCTCTCTCTCGCAGAGCCCGGCTGCCAAATTCGAAACGTCCAGCGATTGCGCCCACACGAAAGCTGCCAGCACGGAAAGGTGTAGCTGGTTTTCACTGTCCCTTGGAACTGCATTCGCTGCCACACAGTCATTCGTGTTCTGCAAAAGCTTGGCTTCGTTATGGGGCAACACTCTGTATCTCTCTCTCGCAGAGCCCGGCTGCCAAATTCAAAACGTCCAGCGATTGCGCCCACACGAAAGCTGCCAGCACGGAAAGCTGTAGCTGGTTTTCACTGTCCCTTGGAACTGCATTCGCTGCCGCACAGTCATTCGTGTTCTGCAAAAGCTTGGCTTGGTAATGGGGCAACACTGTGTATCTCTCTCTGGCAGAGCCCGGCTGCCAAATTCGAAACGTCCAGCGATTGCGCCCACACGAAAGCTGCCAGCACGGAAAGCTGTAGCTGGTTTTCACTGTCCCTTGGAACTGCATTCGCTGCCGCACAGTCATTCGTGTTCTGCAAAAGCTTGGCTTGGTAATGGGGCAACACTCTGTATCTCTCTCTCGCAGAGCCCGGCTGCCAAATTCAAAACGTCCAGCGATTGCGCCCACACGAAAGCTGCCAGCACGGAAAGCTGTAGCTGGTTTTCACTGTCCCTTGGAACTGCATTCGCTGCCGCACAGTCATTCGTGTTCTGCAAAAGCTTGGCTTGGTAATGGGGCATCACTCTGTATCTCTCTCTGGCAGAGCCCGGCTGCCAAATTCGAAACGTCCAGCGATTGCGCCCACACGAAAGCTGCCAGCATGGAAAGCTGTAGCTGGTTTTCACTGTCCCTTGGAACTGCATTCGCTGCCACACAGTCATTCGTGTTCTGCAAAAGCTTGGCTTCGTAATGGGGCAACACTCTGTATCTCTCTCTCGCAGAGCCCGGCTGCCAAATTCAAAACGTCCAGCGATTGCGCCCACACGAAAGCTGCCAGCACGGAAAGCTGTAGCTGGTTTTCACTGTCCCTTGGAACTGCATTCGCTGCCGCACAGTCATTCGTGTTCTGCAAAAGCTTGGCTTGGTAATGGGGCAACACTGTGTATCTCTCTCTGGCAGAGCCCGGCTGCCAAATTCGAAACGTCCAGCGATTGCGCCCACACGAAAGCTGCCAGAACGGAAAGCAGTAGCTGGTTTTCACTGTCCCTTGGAACTGCATTCGCTGCCACACAGTCATTCGTGTTCTGCAAAAGCTTGGCTTCGTAATGCGGCAACACTCTGTATCTCTCTCTGGCAGAGCCCGGCTGCCAAATTCGAAACGTCCAGCGATTGCGCCCACAAGAAAGCTGCCAGCACGGAAAGCTGTAGCTGGTTTTCACTGTCCCTTGGAACTGCATTCGCTGCCACACAGTCATTCGTGTTCTGCAAAAGCTTGGCTTGGTAATGAGGCAACACTGTGTATCTCTCTCTGGCAGAGCCCGGCTGCCAAATTCGAAACGTCCAGCGATTGCGCCCACACGAAAGCTGCCAGCACGGAAAGGTGTAGCTGGTTTTCACTGTCCCTTGGAACTGCATTCGCTGCCACACAGTCATTCGTGTTCTGCAAAAGCTTGGCTTGGTAATGGGGCAACACTCTGTATCTCTCTCTCGCAGAGCCCGGCTGCCAAATTCGAAACGTCCAGCGATTGCGCCCACACGAAAGCTGCCAGCACGGAAAGCTGTAGCTGGTTTTCACTGTCCCTTGGAACTGCATTCGCTGCCACACAGTCATTCGTGTTCTGCAAAAGCTTGGCTTGGTAATGAGGCAACACTGTGTATCTCTCTCTGGCAGAGCCCGGCTGCCAAATTCGAAACGTCCAGCGATTGCGCCCACACGAAAGCTGCCAGCACGGAAAGCTGTAGCTGGTTTTCACTGTCCCTTGGAACTGCATTCGCTGCCGCACAGTCATTCGTGTTCTGCAAAAGCTTGGCTTCGTAATGGGGCAACACTCTGTATCTCTCTCTCGCAGAGCCCGGCTGCCAAATTCGAAACGTCCAGCGATTGCGCCCACACGAAAGCTGCCAGCACGGAAAGCTGTAGCTGGTTTTCACTGTCCCTTGGAACTGCATTCGCTGCCGCACAGTCATTCGTGTTCTGCAAAAGCTTGGCTTGGTAATGGGGCAACACTCTGTATCTCTCTCTTGCAGAGCCCGGCTGCCAAATTCGAAACGTCCAGCGATTGCGCCCACACGAAAGCTGCCAGCACGGAAAGCTGTAGCTGGTTTTCACTGTCCCTTGGAACTGCATTCGCTGCCGCACAGTCATTCGTGTTCTGCAAAAGCTTGGCTTCGTAATGGGGCAACACTCTGTATCTCTCTCTCGCAGAGCCCGGCTGCCAAATTCAAAACGTCCAGCGATTGCGCCCACACGAAAGCTGCCAGCACGGAAAGCTGTAGCTGGTTTTCACTGTCCCTTGGAACTGCATTCGCTGCCGCACAGTCATTCGTGTTCTGCAAAAGCTTGGCTTGGTAATGGGGCATCACTCTGTATCTCTGTCTGGCAGAGCCCGGCTGCCAAATTCGAAACGTCCAGCGATTGCGCCCACACGAAAGCTGCCAGCATGGAAAGCTGTAGCTGGTTTTCACTGTCCCTTGGAACTGCATTCGCTGCCACACAGTCATTCGTGTTCTGCAAAAGCTTGGCTTCGTAATGGGGCAACACTCTGTATCTCTCTCTCGCAGAGCCCGGCTGCCAAATTCAAAACGTCCAGCGATTGCGCCCACACGAAAGCTGCCAGCACGGAAAGCTGTAGCTGGTTTTCACTGTCCCTTGGAACTGCATTCGCTGCCGCACAGTCATTCGTGTTCTGCAAAAGCTTGGCTTGGTAATGGGGCAACACTCTGTATCTCTCTCTCGCAGAGCCCGGCTGCCAAATTCGAAACGTCCAGCGATTGCGCCCACACGAAAGCTGCCAGCACGGAAAGCTGTAGCTGGTTTTCACTGTCCCTTGGAACTGCATTCGCTGCCACACAGTCATTCGTGTTCTGCAAAAGCTTGGCTTGGTAATGAGGCAACACTGTGTATCTCTCTCTGGCAGAGCCCGGCTGCCAAATTCAAAACGTCCAGCGATTGCGCCCACACGAAAGCTGCCAGCATGGAAAGCTGTAGCTGGTTTTCACTGTCCCTTGGAACTGCATTCGCTGCCACACAGTCATTCGTGTTCTGCAAAAGCTTGGCTTCGTAATGGGGCAACACTCTGTATCTCTCTCTCGCAGAGCCCGGCTGCCAAATTCAAAACGTCCAGCGATTGCGCCCACACGAAAGCTGCCAGCACGGAAAGCTGTAGCTGGTTTTCACTGTCCCTTGGAACTGCATTCGCTGCCGCACAGTCATTCGTGTTCTGCAAAAGCTTGGCTTGGTAATGGGGCAACACTGTGTATCTCTCTCTGGCAGAGCCCGGCTGCCAAATTCGAAACGTCCAGCGATTGCGCCCACACGAAAGCTGCCAGCACGGAAAGCAGTAGCTGGTTTTCACTGTCCCTTGGAACTGCATTCGCTGCCACACAGTCATTCGTGTTCTGCAAAAGCTTGGCTTCGTAATGCGGCAACACTCTGTATCTCTCTCTGGCAGAGCCCGGCTGCCAAATTCGAAACGTCCAGCGATTGCGCCCACACGAAAGCTGCCAGCACGGAAAGCTGTAGCTGGTTTTCACTGTCCCTTGGAACTGCATTCGCTGCCACACAGTCATTCGTGTTCTGCAAAAGCTTGGCTTGGTAATGGGGCAACACTCTGTATCTCTCTCTCGCAGAGCCCGGCTGCCAAATTCGAAACGTCCAGCGATTGCGCCCACACGAAAGCTGCCAGCACGGAAAGCTGTAGCTGGTTTTCACTGTCCCTTGGAACTGCATTCGCTGCCACACAGTCATTCGTGTTCTGCAAAAGCTTGGCTTGGTAATGAGGCAACACTGTGTATCTCTCTCTGGCAGAGCCCGGCTGCCAAATTCGAAACGTCCAGCGATTGCGCCCACACGAAAGCTGCCAGCACGGAAAGCTGTAGCTGGTTTTCACTGTCCCTTGGAACTGCATTCGCTGCCGCACAGTCATTCGTGTTCTGCAAAAGCTTGGCTTCGTAATGGGGCAACACTCTGTATCTCTCTCTCGCAGAGCCCGGCTGCCAAATTCGAAACGTCCAGCGATTGCGCCCACACGAAAGCTGCCAGCACGGAAAGGTGTAGCTGGTTTTCACTGTCCCTTGGAACTGCATTCGCTGCCACACAGTCATTCGTGTTCTGCAAAAGCTTGGCTTCGTTATGGGGCAACACTCTGTATCTCTCTCTCGCAGAGCCCGGCTGCCAAATTCAAAACGTCCAGCGATTGCGCCCACACGAAAGCTGCCAGCACGGAAAGCTGTAGCTGGTTTTCACTGTCCCTTGGAACTGCATTCGCTGCCGCACAGTCATTCGTGTTCTGCAAAAGCTTGGCTTGGTAATGGGGCAACACTGTGTATCTCTCTCTGGCAGAGCCCGGCTGCCAAATTCGAAACGTCCAGCGATTGCGCCCACACGAAAGCTGCCAGCACGGAAAGCTGTAGCTGGTTTTCACTGTCCCTTGGAACTGCATTCGCTGCCGCACAGTCATTCGTGTTCTGCAAAAGCTTGGCTTGGTAATGGGGCAACACTCTGTATCTCTCTCTCGCAGAGCCCGGCTGCCAAATTCAAAACGTCCAGCGATTGCGCCCACACGAAAGCTGCCAGCACGGAAAGCTGTAGCTGGTTTTCACTGTCCCTTGGAACTGCATTCGCTGCCGCACAGTCATTCGTGTTCTGCAAAAGCTTGGCTTGGTAATGGGGCATCACTCTGTATCTCTCTCTGGCAGAGCCCGGCTGCCAAATTCGAAACGTCCAGCGATTGCGCCCACACGAAAGCTGCCAGCATGGAAAGCTGTAGCTGGTTTTCACTGTCCCTTGGAACTGCATTCGCTGCCACACAGTCATTCGTGTTCTGCAAAAGCTTGGCTTCGTAATGGGGCAACACTCTGTATCTCTCTCTCGCAGAGCCCGGCTGCCAAATTCAAAACGTCCAGCGATTGCGCCCACACGAAAGCTGCCAGCACGGAAAGCTGTAGCTGGTTTTCACTGTCCCTTGGAACTGCATTCGCTGCCGCACAGTCATTCGTGTTCTGCAAAAGCTTGGCTTGGTAATGGGGCAACACTGTGTATCTCTCTCTGGCAGAGCCCGGCTGCCAAATTCGAAACGTCCAGCGATTGCGCCCACACGAAAGCTGCCAGAACGGAAAGCAGTAGCTGGTTTTCACTGTCCCTTGGAACTGCATTCGCTGCCACACAGTCATTCGTGTTCTGCAAAAGCTTGGCTTCGTAATGCGGCAACACTCTGTATCTCTCTCTGGCAGAGCCCGGCTGCCAAATTCGAAACGTCCAGCGATTGCGCCCACAAGAAAGCTGCCAGCACGGAAAGCTGTAGCTGGTTTTCACTGTCCCTTGGAACTGCATTCGCTGCCACACAGTCATTCGTGTTCTGCAAAAGCTTGGCTTGGTAATGAGGCAACACTGTGTATCTCTCTCTGGCAGAGCCCGGCTGCCAAATTCGAAACGTCCAGCGATTGCGCCCACACGAAAGCTGCCAGCACGGAAAGGTGTAGCTGGTTTTCACTGTCCCTTGGAACTGCATTCGCTGCCGCACAGTAATTCGTGTTCTGCAAAAGCTTGGCTTGGTAATGGGGCAACACTCTGTATCTCTCTCTCGCAGAGCCCGGCTGCCAAATTCGAAACGTCCAGCGATTGCGCCCACACGAAAGCTGCCAGCACGGAAAGCTGTAGCTGGTTTTCACTGTCCCTTGGAACTGCATTCGCTGCCACACAGTCATTCGTGTTCTGCAAAAGCTTGGCTTGGTAATGAGGCAACACTGTGTATCTCTCTCTGGCAGAGCCCGGCTGCCAAATTCGAAACGTCCAGCGATTGCGCCCACACGAAAGCTGCCAGCACGGAAAGCTGTAGCTGGTTTTCACTGTCCCTTGGAACTGCATTCGCTGCCGCACAGTCATTCGTGTTCTGCAAAAGCTTGGCTTCGTAATGGGGCAACACTCTGTATCTCTCTCTCGCAGAGCCCGGCTGCCAAATTCGAAACGTCCAGCGATTGCGCCCACACGAAAGCTGCCAGCACGGAAAGCTGTAGCTGGTTTTCACTGTCCCTTGGAACTGCATTCGCTGCCGCACAGTCATTCGTGTTCTGCAAAAGCTTGGCTTGGTAATGGGGCAACACTCTGTATCTCTCTCTCGCAGAGCCCGGCTGCCAAATTCGAAACGTCCAGCGATTGCGCCCACACGAAAGCTGCCAGCACGGAAAGCTGTAGCTGGTTTTCACTGTCCCTTGGAACTGCATTCGCTGCCGCACAGTCATTCGTGTTCTGCAAAAGCTTGGCTTGGTAATGGGGCAACACTCTGTATCTCTCTCTCTCGCAGAGCCCGGCTGCCAAATTCGAAACGTCCAGCGATTGCGCCCACACGAAAGCTGCCAGCACGGAAAGCTGTAGCTGGTTTTCACTGTCCCTTGGAACTGCATTCGCTGCCGCACAGTCATTCGTGTTCTGCAAATGCTTGGCTTCGTAATGGGGCAACACTCTGTATCTCTCTCTCGCAGAGCCCGGCTGCCAAATTCGAAACGTCCAGCGATTGCGCCCACACGAAAGCTGCCAGCACGGAAAGCTGTAGCTGGTTTTCACTGTCCCTTGGAACTGCATTCGCTGCCGCACAGTCATTCGTGTTCTGCAAAAGCTTGGCTTGGTAATGGGGCATCACTGTGTATCTCTCTCTGGCAGAGCCCGGCTGCCAAATTCGAAACGTCCAGCGATTGCGCCCACACGAAAGCTGCCAGCATGGAAAGCTGTAGCTGGTTTTCACTGTCCCTTGGAACTGCATTCGCTGCCACACAGTCATTCGTGTTCTGCAAAAGCTTGGCTTGGTAATGGGGCAACACTCTGTATCTCTCTCTCGCAGAGCCCGGCTGCCAAATTTGAAACGTCCAGCGATTGCGCCCACACGAAAGCTGCCAGCACGGAAAGCTGTAGCTGGTTTTCACTGTCCCTTGGAACTGCATTCGCTGCCGCACAGTCATTCGTGTTCTGCAAAAGCTTGGCTTGGTAATGGGGCAACACTGTGTATCTCTCTCTGGCAGAGCCCGGCTGCCAAATTCGAAACGTCCAGCGATTGCGCCCACACGAAAGCTGCCAGCACGGAAAGCAGTAGCTGGTTTTCACTGTCCCTTGGAACTGCATTCGCTGCCACACAGTCATTCGTGTTCTGCAAAAGCTTGGCTTCGTAATGCGGCAACACTCTGTATCTCTCTCTGGCAGAGCCCGGCTGCCAAATTCAAAACGTCCAGCGATTGCGCCCACACGAAAGCTGCCAGCATGGAAAGCTGTAGCTGGTTTTCACTGTCCCTTGGAACTGCATTCGCTGCCACACAGTCATTCGTGTTCTGCAAAAGCTTGGCTTCGTAATGGGGCAACACTCTGTATCTCTCTCTCGCAGAGCCCGGCTGCCAAATTCAAAACGTCCAGCGATTGCGCCCACACGAAAGCTGCCAGCACGGAAAGCTGTAGCTGGTTTTCACTGTCCCTTGGAACTGCATTCGCTGCCGCACAGTCATTCGTGTTCTGCAAAAGCTTGGCTTGGTAATGGGGCAACACTGTGTATCTCTCTCTGGCAGAGCCCGGCTGCCAAATTCGAAACGTCCAGCGATTGCGCCCACACGAAAGCTGCCAGCACGGAAAGCAGTAGCTGGTTTTCACTGTCCCTTGGAACTGCATTCGCTGCCACACAGTCATTCGTGTTCTGCAAAAGCTTGGCTTCGTAATGCGGCAACACTGTGTATCTCTCTCTGGCAGAGCCCGGCTGCCAAATTCGAAACGTCCAGCGATTGCGCCCACACGAAAGCTGCCAGCACGGAAAGCTGTAGCTGGTTTTCACTGTCCCTTGGAACTGCATTCGCTGCCACACAGTCATTCGTGTTCTGCAAAAGCTTGGCTTGGTAATGGGGCAACACTCTGTATCTCTCTCTCGCAGAGCCCGGCTGCCAAATTCGAAACGTCCAGCGATTGCGCCCACACGAAAGCTGCCAGCACGGAAAGCTGTAGCTGGTTTTCACTGTCCCTTGGAACTGCATTCGCTGCCACACAGTCATTCGTGTTCTGCAAAAGCTTGGCTTGGTAATGAGGCAACACTGTGTATCTCTCTCTGGCAGAGCCCGGCTGCCAAATTCGAAACGTCCAGCGATTGCGCCCACACGAAAGCTGCCAGCACGGAAAGCTGTAGCTGGTTTTCACTGTCCCTTGGAACTGCATTCGCTGCCGCACAGTCATTCGTGTTCTGCAAAAGCTTGGCTTCGTAATGGGGCAACACTCTGTATCTCTCTCTCGCAGAGCCCGGCTGCCAAATTCGAAACGTCCAGCGATTGCGCCCACACGAAAGCTGCCAGCACGGAAAGGTGTAGCTGGTTTTCACTGTCCCTTGGAACTGCATTCGCTGCCACACAGTCATTCGTGTTCTGCAAAAGCTTGGCTTCGTTATGGGGCAACACTCTGTATCTCTCTCTCGCAGAGCCCGGCTGCCAAATTCAAAACGTCCAGCGATTGCGCCCACACGAAAGCTGCCAGCACGGAAAGCTGTAGCTGGTTTTCACTGTCCCTTGGAACTGCATTCGCTGCCGCACAGTCATTCGTGTTCTGCAAAAGCTTGGCTTGGTAATGGGGCAACACTGTGTATCTCTCTCTGGCAGAGCCCGGCTGCCAAATTCGAAACGTCCAGCGATTGCGCCCACACGAAAGCTGCCAGCACGGAAAGCTGTAGCTGGTTTTCACTGTCCCTTGGAACTGCATTCGCTGCCGCACAGTCATTCGTGTTCTGCAAAAGCTTGGCTTGGTAATGGGGCAACACTCTGTATCTCTCTCTCGCAGAGCCCGGCTGCCAAATTCAAAACGTCCAGCGATTGCGCCCACACGAAAGCTGCCAGCACGGAAAGCTGTAGCTGGTTTTCACTGTCCCTTGGAACTGCATTCGCTGCCGCACAGTCATTCGTGTTCTGCAAAAGCTTGGCTTGGTAATGGGGCATCACTCTGTATCTCTCTCTGGCAGAGCCCGGCTGCCAAATTCGAAACGTCCAGCGATTGCGCCCACACGAAAGCTGCCAGCATGGAAAGCTGTAGCTGGTTTTCACTGTCCCTTGGAACTGCATTCGCTGCCACACAGTCATTCGTGTTCTGCAAAAGCTTGGCTTCGTAATGGGGCAACACTCTGTATCTCTCTCTCGCAGAGCCCGGCTGCCAAATTCAAAACGTCCAGCGATTGCGCCCACACGAAAGCTGCCAGCACGGAAAGCTGTAGCTGGTTTTCACTGTCCCTTGGAACTGCATTCGCTGCCGCACAGTCATTCGTGTTCTGCAAAAGCTTGGCTTGGTAATGGGGCAACACTGTGTATCTCTCTCTGGCAGAGCCCGGCTGCCAAATTCGAAACGTCCAGCGATTGCGCCCACACGAAAGCTGCCAGAACGGAAAGCAGTAGCTGGTTTTCACTGTCCCTTGGAACTGCATTCGCTGCCACACAGTCATTCGTGTTCTGCAAAAGCTTGGCTTCGTAATGCGGCAACACTCTGTATCTCTCTCTGGCAGAGCCCGGCTGCCAAATTCGAAACGTCCAGCGATTGCGCCCACAAGAAAGCTGCCAGCACGGAAAGCTGTAGCTGGTTTTCACTGTCCCTTGGAACTGCATTCGCTGCCACACAGTCATTCGTGTTCTGCAAAAGCTTGGCTTGGTAATGAGGCAACACTGTGTATCTCTCTCTGGCAGAGCCCGGCTGCCAAATTCGAAACGTCCAGCGATTGCGCCCACACGAAAGCTGCCAGCACGGAAAGGTGTAGCTGGTTTTCACTGTCCCTTGGAACTGCATTCGCTGCCACACAGTAATTCGTGTTCTGCAAAAGCTTGGCTTGGTAATGGGGCAACACTCTGTATCTCTCTCTCGCAGAGCCCGGCTGCCAAATTCGAAACGTCCAGCGATTGCGCCCACACGAAAGCTGCCAGCACGGAAAGCTGTAGCTGGTTTTCACTGTCCCTTGGAACTGCATTCGCTGCCGCACAGTCATTCGTGTTCTGCAAAAGCTTGGCTTGGTAATGAGGCAACACTGTGTATCTCTCTCTGGCAGAGCCCGGCTGCCAAATTCGAAACGTCCAGCGATTGCGCCCACACGAAAGCTGCCAGCACGGAAAGCTGTAGCTGGTTTTCACTGTCCCTTGGAACTGCATTCGCTGCCGCACAGTCATTCGTGTTCTGCAAAAGCTTGGCTTCGTAATGGGGCAACACTCTGTATCTCTCTCTCGCAGAGCCCGGCTGCCAAATTCGAAACGTCCAGCGATTGCGCCCACACGAAAGCTGCCAGCACGGAAAGCTGTAGCTGGTTTTCACTGTCCCTTGGAACTGCATTCGCTGCCGCACAGTCATTCGTGTTCTGCAAAAGCTTTGATTCGTAATGGGGCAACACTCTGTATCTCTCTCTCGCAGAGCCCGGCTGCCAAATTCGAAACGTCCAGCGATTGCGCCCACACGAAAGCTGCCAGCACGGAAAGCTGTAGCTGGTTTTCACTGTCCCTTGGAACTGCATTCGCTGCCGCACAGTCATTCGTGTTCTGCAAAAGCTTGGCTTGGTAATGGGGCAACACTCTGTATCTCTCTCTCTCGCAGAGCCCGGCTGCCAAATTCGAAACGTCCAGCGATTGCGCCCACACGAAAGCTGCCAGCACGGAAAGCTGTAGCTGGTTTTCACTGTCCCTTGGAACTGCATTCGCTGCCGCACAGTCATTCGTGTTCTGCAAATGCTTGGCTTCGTAATGGGGCAACACTCTGTATCTCTCTCTCGCAGAGCCCGGCTGCCAAATTCGAAACGTCCAGCGATTGCGCCCACACGAAAGCTGCCAGCACGGAAAGCTGTAGCTGGTTTTCACTGTCCCTTGGAACTGCATTCGCTGCCGCACAGTCATTCGTGTTCTGCAAAAGCTTGGCTTGGTAATGGGGCATCACTGTGTATCTCTCTCTGGCAGAGCCCGGCTGCCAAATTCGAAACGTCCAGCGATTGCGCCCACACGAAAGCTGCCAGCATGGAAAGCTGTAGCTGGTTTTCACTGTCCCTTGGAACTGCATTCGCTGCCACACAGTCATTCGTGTTCTGCAAAAGCTTGGCTTGGTAATGGGGCAACACTCTGTATCTCTCTCTCGCAGAGCCCGGCTGCCAAATTTGAAACGTCCAGCGATTGCGCCCACACGAAAGCTGCCAGCACGGAAAGCTGTAGCTGGTTTTCACTGTCCCTTGGAACTGCATTCGCTGCCGCACAGTCATTCGTGTTCTGCAAAAGCTTGGCTTGGTAATGGGGCAACACTGTGTATCTCTCTCTGGCAGAGCCCGGCTGCCAAATTCGAAACGTCCAGCGATTGCGCCCACACGAAAGCTGCCAGCACGGAAAGCAGTAGCTGGTTTTCACTGTCCCTTGGAACTGCATTCGCTGCCACACAGTCATTCGTGTTCTGCAAAAGCTTGGCTTCGTAATGCGGCAACACTCTGTATCTCTCTCTGGCAGAGCCCGGCTGCCAAATTCGAAACGTCCAGCGATTGCGCCCACACGAAAGCTGCCAGCACGGAAAGCTGTAGCTGGTTTTCACTGTCCCTTGGAACTGCATTCGCTGCCACACAGTCATTCGTGTTCTGCAAAAGCTTGGCTTGGTAATGGGGCAACACTCTGTATCTCTCTCTCGCAGAGCCCGGCTGCCAAATTCGAAACGTCCAGCGATTGCGCCCACACGAAAGCTGCCAGCACGGAAAGCTGTAGCTGGTTTTCACTGTCCCTTGGAACTGCATTCGCTGCCACACAGTCATTCGTGTTCTGCAAAAGCTTGGCTTGGTAATGAGGCAACACTGTGTATCTCTCTCTGGCAGAGCCCGGCTGCCAAATTCGAAACGTCCAGCGATTGCGCCCACACGAAAGCTGCCAGCACGGAAAGCTGTAGCTGGTTTTCACTGTCCCTTGGAACTGCATTCGCTGCCGCACAGTCATTCGTGTTCTGCAAAAGCTTGGCTTGGTAATGGGGCAACACTGTGTATCTCTCTCTGGCAGAGCCCGGCTGCCAAATTCGAAACGTCCAGCGATTGCGCCCACACGAAAGCTGCCAGCACGGAAAGCTGTAGCTGGTTTTCACTGTCCCTTGGAACTGCATTCGCTGCCGCACAGTCATTCGTGTTCTGCAAAAGCTTGGCTTCGTAATGGGGCAACACTCTGTATCTCTCTCTGGCAGAGCCCGGCTGCCAAATTCGAAACGTCCAGCGATTGCGCCCACACGAAAGCTGCCAGCACGGAAAGCTGTAGCTGGTTTTCACTGTCCCTTGGAACTGCATTCGCTGCCGCACAGTCATTCGTGTTCTGCAAAAGCTTGGCTTGGTAATGGGGCATCACTCTGTATCTCTCTCTGGCAGAGCCCGGCTGCCAAATTCGAAACGTCCAGCGATTGCGCCCACACGAAAGCTGCCAGCATGGAAAGCTGTAGCTGGTTTTCACTGTCCCTTGGAACTGCATTCGCTGCCACACAGTCATTCGTGTTCTGCAAAAGCTTGGCTTCGTAATGGGGCAACACTCTGTATCTCTCTCTCGCAGAGCCCGGCTGCCAAATTCAAAACGTCCAGCGATTGCGCCCACACGAAAGCTGCCAGCATGGAAAGCTGTAGCTGGTTTTCACTGTCCCTTGGAACTGCATTCGCTGCCGCACAGTCATTCGTGTTCTGCAAAAGCTTGGCTTGGTAATGGGGCAACACTGTGTATCTCTCTCTGGCAGAGCCCGGCTGCCAAATTCGAAACGTCCAGCGATTGCGCCCACACGAAAGCTGCCAGCACGGAAAGCAGTAGCTGGTTTTCACTGTCGCTTGGAACTGCATTCGCTGCCACACAGTCATTCGTGTTCTGCAAAAGCTTGGCTTCGTAATGCGGCAACACTCTGTATCTCTCTCTCGCAGAGCCCGGCTGCCAAATTCGAAACGTCCAGCGATTGCGCCCACACGAAAGCTGCCAGCACAGAAAGCTGTAGCTGGTTTTCACTGTCCCTTGGAACTGCATTCGCTGCCGCACAGTCATTCGTGTTCTGCAAAAGCTTGGCTTGGTAATGGGGCAACACTGTGTATCTCTCTCTCGCAGAGCCCGGCTGCCAAATTCGAAACGTCCAGCGATTGCGCCCACACGAAAGCTGCCAGCACGGAAAGCTGTAGCTGGTTTTCACTGTCCCTTGGAACTGCATTCGCTGCCGCACAGTCATTCGTGTTCTGCAAAAGCTTGGCTTCGTAATGGGGCAACACTCTGTATCTCTCTCTCTCGCAGAGCCCGGCTGCCAAATTCAAAACATCCAGCGATTGCGCCCACACGAAAGCTGCCAGCACGGAAAGCTGTAGCTGGTTTTCACTGTCCCTTGGAACTGCATTCGCTGCCGCACAGTCATTCGTGTTCTGCAAAAGCTTGGCTTCGTAATGGGGCAACACTGTGTATCTCTCTCTCTCGCAGAGCCCGGCTGCCAAATTCGAAACGTCCAGCGATTGCGCCCACACGAAAGCTGCCAGCACGGAAAGCTGTAGCTGGTTTTCACTGTCCCTTGGAACTGCATTCGCTGCCGCACAGTCATTCGTGTTCTGCAAAAGCTTGGCTTCGTAATGCGGCAACACTCTGTATCTCTCTCTCTCGCAGAGCTCGGCTGCCAAATTCGAAACGTCCAGCGATTGCGCCCACACGAAAGCTGCCAGCACGGAAAGCTGTAGCTGGTTTTCACTGTCCCTTGGAACTGCATTCGCTGCCGCACAGTCATTCGTGTTCTGCAAAAGCTTGGCTTGGTAATGGGGCAACAATCTGTATCTCTCTCTGGCAGAGCCCGGCTGCCAAATTCGAAACGTCCAGCGATTGCGCCCACACGAAAGCTGCCAGCACAGAAAGCTGTAGCTGGTTTTCACTGTCCCTTGGAACTGCATTCGCTGCCACACAGTCATTCGTGTTCTGCAAAAGCTTGGCTTCGTAATGGGGCAACACTCTGTATCTCTCTCTCGCAGAGCCCGGCTGCCAAATTCAAAACGTCCAGCGATTGCGCCCACACGAAAGCTGCCAGCACGGAAAGCTGTAGCTGGTTTTCACTGTCCCTTGGAACTGCATTCGCTGCCGCACAGTCATTCGTGTTCTGCAAAAGCTTGGCTTCGTAATGGGGCAACACTCTGTATCTCTCTCTCGCAGAGCCCGGCTGCCAAATTCAAAACGTCCAGCGATTGCGCCCACACGAAAGCTGCCAGCACGGAAAGCTGTAGCTGGTTTTCACTGTCCCTTGGAACTGCATTCGCTGCCGCACAGTCATTCGTGTTCTGCAAAAGCTTGGCTTGGTAATGGGGCATCACTCTGTATCTCTCTCTCGCAGAGCCCGGCTGCCAAATTCGAAACGTCCAGCGATTGCGCCCACACGAAAGCTGCCAGCACGGAAAGCTGTAGCTGGTTTTCACTGTCCCTTGGAACTGCATTCGCTGCCGCACAGTCATTCGTGTTCTGCAAAAGCTTGGCTTCGTAATGGGGCAACACTCTGTATCTCTCTCTCTCGCAGAGCCCGGCTGCCAAATTCGAAACGTCCAGCGATTGCGCCCACACGAAAGCTGCCAGCACGGAAAGCTGTAGCTGGTTTTCACTGTCCCTTGGAACTGCATTCGCTGCCGCACAGTCATTCGTGTTCTGCAAAAGCTTGTCTTCGTAATGGGGCAACACTCTGTATCTCTCTCTCGCAGAGCCCGGCTGCCAAATTCGAAACGTCCAGCGATTGCGCCCACACGAAAGCTGCCAGCACGGAAAGCTGTAGCTGGTTTTCACTGTCCCTTGGAACTGCATTCGCTGCCGCACAGTCATTCGTGTTCTGCAAAAGCTTGGCTTGGTAATGGGGCAACACTGTGTATCTCTCTCTCGCAGAGCCCGGCTGCCAAATTCGAAACGTCCAGCGATTGCGCCCACACGAAAGCTGCCAGCACGGAAAGCAGTAGCTGGTTTTCACTGTCCCTTGGAACTGCATTCGCTGCCACACAGTCATTCGTGTTCTGCAAAAGCTTGGCTTGGTAATGAGGCAACACTGTGTATCTCTCTCTGGCAGAGCCCGGCTGCCAAATTCGAAACGTCCAGCGATTGCGCCCACACGAAAGCTGCCAGCACGGAAAGCTGTAGCTGGTTTTCACTGTCCCTTGGAACTGCATTCGCTGCCACACAGTCATTCGTGTTCTGCAAAAGCTTGGCTTCGTAATGGGGCAACACTCTGTATCTCTCTCTGGCAGAGCCCGGCTGCCAAATTCAAAACGTCCAGCGATTGCGCCCACACGAAAGCTGCCAGCACGGAAAGCTGTAGCTGGTTTTCACTGTCCCTTGGAACTGCATTCGCTGCCGCACAGTCATTCGTGTTCTGCAAAAGCTTGGCTTCGTAATGCGGCAACACTCTGTATCTCTCTCTCTCGCAGAGCTCGGCTGCCAAATTCGAAACGTCCAGCGATTGCGCCCACACGAAAGCTGCCAGCACGGAAAGCTGTAGCTGGTTTTCACTGTCCCTTGGAACTGCATTCGCTGCCGCACAGTCATTCGTGTTCTGCAAAAGCTTGGCTTCGTAATGGGGCAACACTCTGTATCTCTCTCTGGCAGAGCCCGGCTGCCAAATTCGAAACGTCCAGCGATTGTGCCCACAAGAAAACTGCCAGCACGGAAAGCTGTAGCTGGTTTTCACTGTCCCTTGGAACTGCATTCGCTGCCGCACAGTCATTCGTGTTCTGCAAAAGCTTGGCTTGGTAATGGGGCAACACTGTGTATCTCTCTCTGGCAGAGCCCGGCTGCCAAATTCGAAACGTCCAGCGATTGCGCCCACACGAAAGCTGCCAGCACGGAAAGCTGTAGCTGGTTTTCACTGTCCCTTGGAACTGCATTCGCTGCCGCACAGTCATTCGTGTTCTGCAAAAGCTTGGCTTGGTAATGGGGCAACACTGTGTATCTCTCTCTCGCAGAGCCCGGCTGCCAAATTCGAAACGTCCAGCGATTGCGCCCACACGAAAGCTGCCAGCACGGAAAGCTGTAGCTGGTTTTCACTGTCCCTTGGAACTGCATTCGCTGCCGCACAGTCATTCGTGTTCTGCAAAAGCTTGGCTTGGTAATGGGGCAACACTGTGTATCTCTCTCTCGAAGAGACCGGCTGCCAAATTCGAAACGTCCAGCGATTGCGCCCACACGAAAGCTGCCAGCACGGAAAGCTGTAGCTGGTTTTCACTGTCCCTTGGAACTGCATTCGCTGCCACACAGTCATTCGTGTTCTGCAAAAGCTTGGCTTGGTAATGGGGCAACACTCTGTATCTCTCTCTCGCAGAGCCCGGCTGCCAAATTCGAAACGTCCAGCGATTGCGCCCACACGAAAGCTGCCAGCACGGAAAGCTGTAGCTGGTTTTCACTGTCCCTTGGAACTGCATTCGCTGCCGCACAGTCATTCGTGTTCTGCAAAAGCTTGGCTTGGTAATGGGGCAACACTCTGTATCTCTCTCTCGCAGAGCCCGGCTGCCAAATTCGAAACGTCCAGCGATTGCGCCCACACGAAAGCTGCCAGCACGGAAAGCTGTAGCTGGTTTTCACTGTCCCTTGGAACTGCATTCGCTGCCGCACAGTCATTCGTGTTCTGCAAAAGCTTGGCTTCGTAATGGGGCAACACTGTGTATCTCTCTCTCTCGCAGAGCCCGGCTGCCAAATTCGAAACGTCCAGCGATTGCGCCCACACGAAAGCTGCCAGCACGGAAAGCTGTAGCTGGTTTTCACTGTCCCTTGGAACTGCATTCGCTGCCGCACAGTCATTCGTGTTCTGCAAAAGCTTGGCTTGGTAATGGGGCAACACTCTGTATCTCTCTCTCGCAGAGCCCGGCTGCCAAATTCGAAACGTCCAGCGATTGCGCCCACACGAAAGCTGCCAGCACGGAAAGCTGTAGCTGGTTTTCACTGTCCCTTGGAACTGCATTCGCTGCCGCACAGTCATTCGTGTTCTGCAAAAGCTTTGATTCGTAATGGGGCAACACTCTGTATCTCTCTCTCGCAGAGCCCAGCTGCCAAATTCAAAACGTCCAGCGATTGCGCCCACACGAAAGCTGCCAGCACAGAAAGCTGTAGCTGGTTTTCACTGTCCCTTGGAACTGCATTCGCTGCCGCACAGTCATTCGTGTTCTGCAAAAGCTTGGCTTCGTAATGGGGCAACACTCTGTATCTCTCTCTCGCAGAGCCCGGCTGCCAAATTCGAAACGTCCAGCGATTGCGCCCACACGAAAGCTGCCAGCACAGAAAGCTGTAGCTGGTTTTCACTGTCCCTTGGAACTGCATTCGCTGCCGCACAGTCATTCGTGTTCTGCAAAAGCTTGGCTTGGTAATGGGGCAACACTCTGTATCTCTCTCTGGCAGAGCCCGGCTGCCAAATTCGAAACGTCCAGCGATTGCGCCCACACGAAAGCTGCCAGCACGGAAAGCTGTAGCTGGTTTTCACTGTCCCTTGGAACTGCATTCGCTGCCGCACAGTCATTCGTGTTCTGCAAAAGCTTGGCTTCGTAATGGGGCAACACTCTGTATCTCTCTCTCGCAGAGCCCGGCTGCCAAATTCGAAACGTCCAGCGATTGCGCCCACACGAAAGCTGCCAGCACGGAAAGCTGTAGCTGGTTTTCACTGTCCCTTGGAACTGCATTCGCTGCCGCACAGTCATTCGTGTTCTGCAAAAGCTTGGCTTCGTAATGCGGCAACACTCTGTATCTCTCTCTCTCGCAGAGCTCGGCTGCCAAATTCGAAACGTCCAGCGATTGCGCCCACACGAAAGCTGCCAGCACGGAAAGCTGTAGCTGGTTTTCACTGTCCCTTGGAACTGCATTCGCTGCCGCACAGTCATTCGTGTTCTGCAAAAGCTTGGCTTGGTAATGGGGCAACAATCTGTATCTCTCTCTGGCAGAGCCCGGCTGCCAAATTCGAAACGTCCAGCGATTGCGCCCACACGAAAGCTGCCAGCACGGAAAGCTGTAGCTGGTTTTCACTGTCCCTTGGAACTGCATTCGCTGCCGCACAGTCATTCGTGTTCTGCAAAAGCTTGGCTTCGTAATGGGGCAACACTCTGTATCTCTCTCTCGAAGAGCCCGGCTGCCAAATTCGAAACGTCCAGCGATTGCGCCCACACGAAAGCTGCCAGCACGGAAAGCTGTAGCTGGTTTTCACTGTCCCTTGGAACTGCATTCGCTGCCACACAGTCATTCGTGTTCTGCAAAAGCTTGGCTTGGTAATGGGGCAACACTCTGTATCTCTCTCTCGCAGAGCCCGGCTGCCAAATTCGAAACGTCCAGCGATTGCGCCCACACGAAAGCTGCCAGCACGGAAAGCTGTAGCTGGTTTTCACTGTCCCTTGGAACTGCATTCGCTGCCGCACAGTCATTCGTGTTCTGCAAAAGCTTGGCTTGGTAATGGGGCAACACTGTGTATCTCTCTCTCGCAGAGCCCGGCTGCCAAATTCGAAACGTCCAGCGATTGCGCCCACACGAAAGCTGCCAGCACGGAAAGCTGTAGCTGGTTTTCACTGTCCCTTGGAACTGCATTCGCTGCCGCACAGTCATTCGTGTTCTGCAAAAGCTTGGCTTCGTAATGGGGCAACACTCTGTATCTCTCTCTCTCGCAGAGCCCGGCTGCCAAATTCGAAACGTCCAGCGATTGCGCCCACACGAAAGCTGCCAGCACGGAAAGCTGTAGCTGGTTTTCACTGTCCCTTGGAACTGCATTCGCTGCCGCACAGTCATTCGTGTTCTGCAAAAGCTTGGCTTCGTAATGGGGCAACACTCTGTATCTCTCTCTCGCAGAGCCCGGCTGCCAAATTCGAAACGTCCAGCGATTGCGCCCACACGAAAGCTGCCAGCACGGAAAGCTGTAGCTGGTTTTCACTGTCCCTTGGAACTGCATTCGCTGCCCCACAGTCATTCGTGTTCTGCAAAAGCTTGGCTTGGTAATGGGGCAACACGGTGTATCTCTCTCTCGCAGAGCCCGGCTGCCAAATTCGAAACGTCCAGCGATTGCGCCCACACGAAAGCTGCCAGCACGGAAAGCTGTAGCTGGTTTTCACTGTCCCTTGGAACTGCATTCGCTGCCGCACAGTCATTCGTGTTCTGCAAAAGCTTTGATTCGTAATGGGGCAACACTCTGTATCTCTCTCTCGCAGAGCCCGGCTGCCAAATTCGAAACGTCCAGCGATTGCGCCCACACGAAAGCTGCCAGCACGGAAAGCTGTAGCTGGTTTTCACTGTCCCTTGGAACTGCATTCGCTGCCGCACAGTCATTTGTGTTCTGCAAAAGCTTGGCTTGGTAATGGGGAAACACTGTGTATCTCTCTCTCTCGCAGAGCCCGGCTGCCAAATTCGAAACGTCCAGCGATTGCGCCCACACGAAAGCTGCCAGCACGGAAAGCTGTAGCTGGTTTTCACTGTCCCTTGGAACTGCATTCGCTGCCGCACAGTCATTCGTGTTCTGCAAAAGCTTGGCTTCGTAATGGGGCAACACTGTGTATCTCTCTCTCTCGCAGAGCCCGGCTGCCAAATTCGAAACGTCCAGCGATTGCGCCCACACGAAAGCTGCCAGCACGGAAAGCTGTAGCTGGTTTTCACTGTCCCTTGGAACTGCATTCGCTGCCGCACAGTCATTCGTGTTCTGCAAAAGCTTGGCTTGGTAATGGGGCAACACTCTGTATCTCTCTCTCGCAGAGCCCGGCTGCCAAATTCGAAACGTCCAGCGATTGCGCCCACACGAAAGCTGCCAGCACGGAAAGCTGTAGCTGGTTTTCACTGTCCCTTGGAACTGCATTCGCTGCCGCACAGTCATTCGTGTTCTGCAAAAGCTTTGATTCGTAATGGGGCAACACTCTGTATCTCTCTCTCGCAGAGCCCAGCTGCCAAATTCAAAACGTCCAGCGATTGCGCCCACACGAAAGCTGCCAGCACAGAAAGCTGTAGCTGGTTTTCACTGTCCCTTGGAACTGCATTCGCTGCCGCACAGTCATTCGTGTTCTGCAAAAGCTTGGCTTCGTAATGGGGCAACACTCTGTATCTCTCTCTCGCAGAGCCCGGCTGCCAAATTCGAAACGTCCAGCGATTGCGCCCACACGAAAGCTGCCAGCACAGAAAGCTGTAGCTGGTTTTCACTGTCCCTTGGAACTGCATTCGCTGCCGCACAGTCATTCGTGTTCTGCAAAAGCTTGGCTTCGTAATGGGGCAACACTGTGTATCTCTCTCTCTCGCAGAGCCCGGCTGCCAAATTCGAAACGTCCAGCGATTGCGCCCACACGAAAGCTGCCAGCACGGAAAGCTGTAGCTGGTTTTCACTGTCCCTTGGAACTGCATTCGCTGCCGCACAGTCATTCGTGTTCTGCAAAAGCTTGGCTTGGTAATGGGGCAACACTCTGTATCTCTCTCTCGCAGAGCCCGGCTGCCAAATTCGAAACGTCCAGCGATTGCGCCCACACGAAAGCTGCCAGCACGGAAAGCTGTAGCTGGTTTTCACTGTCCCTTGGAACTGCATTCGCTGCCGCACAGTCATTCGTGTTCTGCAAAAGCTTGGCTTCGTAATGGGGCAACACTGTGTATCTCTCTCTCTCGCAGAGCCCGGCTGCCAAATTCGAAACGTCCAGCGATTGCGCCCACACGAAAGCTGCCAGCACGGAAAGCTGTAGCTGGTTTTCACTGTCCCTTGGAACTGCATTCGCTGCCGCACAGTCATTCGTGTTCTGCAAAAGCTTGGCTTGGTAATGGGGCAACACTCTGTATCTCTCTCTCGCAGAGCCCGGCTGCCAAATTCGAAACGTCCAGCGATTGCGCCCACACGAAAGCTGCCAGCACGGAAAGCTGTAGCTGGTTTTCACTGTCCCTTGGAACTGCATTCGCTGCCGCACAGTCATTCGTGTTCTGCAAAAGCTTTGATTCGTAATGGGGCAACAATCTGTATCTCTCTCTCGCAGAGCCCAGCTGCCAAATTCAAAACGTCCAGCGATTGCGCCCACACGAAAGCTGCCAGCACAGAAAGCTGTAGCTGGTTTTCACTGTCCCTTGGAACTGCATTCGCTGCCGCACAGTCATTCGTGTTCTGCAAAAGCTTGGCTTCGTAATGGGGCAACACTCTGTATCTCTCTCTCGCAGAGCCCGGCTGCCAAATTCGAAACGTCCAGCGATTGCGCCCACACGAAAGCTGCCAGCACAGAAAGCTGTAGCTGGTTTTCACTGTCCCTTGGAACTGCATTCGCTGCCGCACAGTCATTCGTGTTCTGCAAAAGCTTGGCTTGGTAATGGGGCAACACTCTGTATCTCTCTCTGGCAGAGCCCGGCTGCCAAATTCGAAACGTCCAGCGATTGCGCCCACACGAAAGCTGCCAGCACGGAAAGCTGTAGCTGGTTTTCACTGTCCCTTGGAACTGCATTCGCTGCCGCACAGTCATTCGTGTTCTGCAAAAGCTTGGCTTCGTAATGGGGCAACACTCTGTATCTCTCTCTCGCAGAGCCCGGCTGCCAAATTCGAAACGTCCAGCGATTGCGCCCACACGAAAGCTGCCAGCACGGAAAGCTGTAGCTGGTTTTCACTGTCCCTTGGAACTGCATTCGCTGCCGCACAGTCATTCGTGTTCTGCAAAAGCTTGGCTTCGTAATGCGGCAACACTCTGTATCTCTCTCTCTCGCAGAGCTCGGCTGCCAAATTCGAAACGTCCAGCGATTGCGCCCACACGAAAGCTGCCAGCACGGAAAGCTGTAGCTGGTTTTCACTGTCCCTTGGAACTGCATTCGCTGCCGCACAGTCATTCGTGTTCTGCAAAAGCTTGGCTTGGTAATGGGGCAACAATCTGTATCTCTCTCTGGCAGAGCCCGGCTGCCAAATTCGAAACGTCCAGCGATTGCGCCCACACGAAAGCTGCCAGCACGGAAAGCTGTAGCTGGTTTTCACTGTCCCTTGGAACTGCATTCGCTGCCGCACAGTCATTCGTGTTCTGCAAAAGCTTGGCTTCGTAATGGGGCAACACTCTGTATCTCTCTCTCGAAGAGCCCGGCTGCCAAATTCGAAACGTCCAGCGATTGCGCCCACACGAAAGCTGCCAGCACGGAAAGCTGTAGCTGGTTTTCACTGTCCCTTGGAACTGCATTCGCTGCCACACAGTCATTCGTGTTCTGCAAAAGCTTGGCTTGGTAATGGGGCAACACTCTGTATCTCTCTCTCGCAGAGCCCGGCTGCCAAATTCGAAACGTCCAGCGATTGCGCCCACACGAAAGCTGCCAGCACGGAAAGCTGTAGCTGGTTTTCACTGTCCCTTGGAACTGCATTCGCTGCCGCACAGTCATTCGTGTTCTGCAAAAGCTTGGCTTCGTAATGGGGCAACACTGTGTATCTCTCTCTCGCAGAGCCCGGCTGCCAAATTCGAAACGTCCAGCGATTGCGCCCACACGAAAGCTGCCAGCACGGAAAGCTGTAGCTGGTTTTCACTGTCCCTTGGAACTGCATTCGCTGCCGCACAGTCATTCGTGTTCTGCAAAAGCTTGGCTTCGTAATGGGGCAACACTCTGTATCTCTCTCTCTCGCAGAGCCCGGCTGCCAAATTCGAAACGTCCAGCGATTGCGCCCACACGAAAGCTGCCAGCACGGAAAGCTGTAGCTGGTTTTCACTGTCCCTTGGAACTGCATTCGCTGCCGCACAGTCATTCGTGTTCTGCAAAAGCTTGGCTTCGTAATGGGGCAACACTCTGTATCTCTCTCTCGCAGAGCCCGGCTGCCAAATTCGAAACGTCCAGCGATTGCGCCCACACGAAAGCTGCCAGCACGGAAAGCTGTAGCTGGTTTTCACTGTCCCTTGGAACTGCATTCGCTGCCCCACAGTCATTCGTGTTCTGCAAAAGCTTGGCTTGGTAATGGGGCAACACGGTGTATCTCTCTCTCGCAGAGCCCGGCTGCCAAATTCGAAACGTCCAGCGATTGCGCCCACACGAAAGCTGCCAGCACGGAAAGCTGTAGCTGGTTTTCACTGTCCCTTGGAACTGCATTCGCTGCCGCACAGTCATTCGTGTTCTGCAAAAGCTTTGATTCGTAATGGGGCAACACTCTGTATCTCTCTCTCGCAGAGCCCGGCTGCCAAATTCGAAACGTCCAGCGATTGCGCCCACACGAAAGCTGCCAGCACGGAAAGCTGTAGCTGGTTTTCACTGTCCCTTGGAACTGCATTCGCTGCCGCACAGTCATTTGTGTTCTGCAAAAGCTTGGCTTGGTAATGGGGAAACACTGTGTATCTCTCTCTCTCGCAGAGCCCGGCTGCCAAATTCGAAACGTCCAGCGATTGCGCCCACACGAAAGCTGCCAGCACGGAAAGCTGTAGCTGGTTTTCACTGTCCCTTGGAACTGCATTCGCTGCCGCACAGTCATTCGTGTTCTGCAAAAGCTTGGCTTCGTAATGGGGCAACACTGTGTATCTCTCTCTCTCGCAGAGCCCGGCTGCCAAATTCGAAACGTCCAGCGATTGCGCCCACACGAAAGCTGCCAGCACGGAAAGCTGTAGCTGGTTTTCACTGTCCCTTGGAACTGCATTCGCTGCCGCACAGTCATTCGTGTTCTGCAAAAGCTTGGCTTGGTAATGGGGCAACACTCTGTATCTCTCTCTCGCAGAGCCCGGCTGCCAAATTCGAAACGTCCAGCGATTGCGCCCACACGAAAGCTGCCAGCACGGAAAGCTGTAGCTGGTTTTCACTGTCCCTTGGAACTGCATTCGCTGCCGCACAGTCATTCGTGTTCTGCAAAAGCTTTGATTCGTAATGGGGCAACACTCTGTATCTCTCTCTCGCAGAGCCCAGCTGCCAAATTCAAAACGTCCAGCGATTGCGCCCACACGAAAGCTGCCAGCACAGAAAGCTGTAGCTGGTTTTCACTGTCCCTTGGAACTGCATTCGCTGCCGCACAGTCATTCGTGTTCTGCAAAAGCTTGGCTTCGTAATGGGGCAACACTCTGTATCTCTCTCTCGCAGAGCCCGGCTGCCAAATTCGAAACGTCCAGCGATTGCGCCCACACGAAAGCTGCCAGCACAGAAAGCTGTAGCTGGTTTTCACTGTCCCTTGGAACTGCATTCGCTGCCGCACAGTCATTCGTGTTCTGCAAAAGCTTGGCTTGGTAATGGGGCAACACTCTGTATCTCTCTCTGGCAGAGCCCGGCTGCCAAATTCGAAACGTCCAGCGATTGCGCCCACACGAAAGCTGCCAGCACGGAAAGCTGTAGCTGGTTTTCACTGTCCCTTGGAACTGCATTCGCTGCCGCACAGTCATTCGTGTTCTGCAAAAGCTTGGCTTCGTAATGGGGCAACACTCTGTATCTCTCTCTCGCAGAGCCCGGCTGCCAAATTCGAAACGTCCAGCGATTGCGCCCACACGAAAGCTGCCAGCACGGAAAGCTGTAGCTGGTTTTCACTGTCCCTTGGAACTGCATTCGCTGCCGCACAGTCATTCGTGTTCTGCAAAAGCTTGGCTTCGTAATGCGGCAACACTCTGTATCTCTCTCTCTCGCAGAGCTCGGCTGCCAAATTCGAAACGTCCAGCGATTGCGCCCACACGAAAGCTGCCAGCACGGAAAGCTGTAGCTGGTTTTCACTGTCCCTTGGAACTGCATTCGCTGCCGCACAGTCATTCGTGTTCTGCAAAAGCTTGGCTTGGTAATGGGGCAACAATCTGTATCTCTCTCTGGCAGAGCCCGGCTGCCAAATTCGAAACGTCCAGCGATTGCGCCCACACGAAAGCTGCCAGCACGGAAAGCTGTAGCTGGTTTTCACTGTCCCTTGGAACTGCATTCGCTGCCGCACAGTCATTCGTGTTCTGCAAAAGCTTGGCTTCGTAATGGGGCAACACTCTGTATCTCTCTCTCGAAGAGCCCGGCTGCCAAATTCGAAACGTCCAGCGATTGCGCCCACACGAAAGCTGCCAGCACGGAAAGCTGTAGCTGGTTTTCACTGTCCCTTGGAACTGCATTCGCTGCCACACAGTCATTCGTGTTCTGCAAAAGCTTGGCTTGGTAATGGGGCAACACTCTGTATCTCTCTCTCGCAGAGCCCGGCTGCCAAATTCGAAACGTCCAGCGATTGCGCCCACACGAAAGCTGCCAGCACGGAAAGCTGTAGCTGGTTTTCACTGTCCCTTGGAACTGCATTCGCTGCCGCACAGTCATTCGTGTTCTGCAAAAGCTTGGCTTGGTAATGGGGCAACACTGTGTATCTCTCTCTCGCAGAGCCCGGCTGCCAAATTCGAAACGTCCAGCGATTGCGCCCACACGAAAGCTGCCAGCACGGAAAGCTGTAGCTGGTTTTCACTGTCCCTTGGAACTGCATTCGCTGCCGCACAGTCATTCGTGTTCTGCAAAAGCTTGGCTTCGTAATGGGGCAACACTCTGTATCTCTCTCTCTCGCAGAGCCCGGCTGCCAAATTCGAAACGTCCAGCGATTGCGCCCACACGAAAGCTGCCAGCACGGAAAGCTGTAGCTGGTTTTCACTGTCCCTTGGAACTGCATTCGCTGCCGCACAGTCATTCGTGTTCTGCAAAAGCTTGGCTTGGTAATGGGGCAACACTCTGTATCTCTCTCTCGCAGAGCCTGGCTGCCAAATTCGAAACGTCCAGCGATTGCGCCCACACGAAAGCTGCCAGCACGGAAAGCTGTAGCTGGTTTTCACTGTCCCTTGGAACTGCATTCGCTGCCCCACAGTCATTCGTGTTCTGCAAAAGCTTGGCTTGGTAATGGGGCAACACGGTGTATCTCTCTCTCGCAGAGCCCGGCTGCCAAATTCGAAACGTCCAGCGATTGCGCCCACACGAAAGCTGCCAGCACGGAAAGCTGTAGCTGGTTTTCACTGTCCCTTGGAACTGCATTCGCTGCCGCACAGTCATTCGTGTTCTGCAAAAGCTTTGATTCGTAATGGGGCAACACTCTGTATCTCTCTCTCGCAGAGCCCGGCTGCCAAATTCGAAACGTCCAGCGATTGCGCCCACACGAAAGCTGCCAGCACGGAAAGCTGTAGCTGGTTTTCACTGTCCCTTGGAACTGCATTCGCTGCCGCACAGTCATTTGTGTTCTGCAAAAGCTTGGCTTGGTAATGGGGAAACACTGTGTATCTCTCTCTCTCGCAGAGCCCGGCTGCCAAATTCGAAACGTCCAGCGATTGCGCCCACACGAAAGCTGCCAGCACGGAAAGCTGTAGCTGGTTTTCACTGTCCCTTGGAACTGCATTCGCTGCCGCACAGTCATTCGTGTTCTGCAAAAGCTTGGCTTCGTAATGGGGCAACACTCTGTATCTCTCTCTCGCAGAGCCCGGCTGCCAAATTCGAAACGTCCAGCGATTGCGCCCACACGAAAGCTGCCAGCACGGAAAGCTGTAGCTGGTTTTCACTGTCCCTTGGAACTGCATTCGCTGCCGCACAGTCATTCGTGTTCTGCAAAAGCTTGGCTTCGTAATGCGGCAACACTCTGTATCTCTCTCTCTCGCAGAGCTCGGCTGCCAAATTCGAAACGTCCAGCGATTGCGCCCACACGAAAGCTGCCAGCACGGAAAGCTGTAGCTGGTTTTCACTGTCCCTTGGAACTGCATTCGCTGCCGCACAGTCATTCGTGTTCTGCAAAAGCTTGGCTTGGTAATGGGGCAACAATCTGTATCTCTCTCTGGCAGAGCCCGGCTGCCAAATTCGAAACGTCCAGCGATTGCGCCCACACGAAAGCTGCCAGCACGGAAAGCTGTAGCTGGTTTTCACTGTCCCTTGGAACTGCATTCGCTGCCGCACAGTCATTCGTGTTCTGCAAAAGCTTGGCTTCGTAATGGGGCAACACTCTGTATCTCTCTCTCGAAGAGCCCGGCTGCCAAATTCGAAACGTCCAGCGATTGCGCCCACACGAAAGCTGCCAGCACGGAAAGCTGTAGCTGGTTTTCACTGTCCCTTGGAACTGCATTCGCTGCCACACAGTCATTCGTGTTCTGCAAAAGCTTGGCTTGGTAATGGGGCAACACTCTGTATCTCTCTCTCGCAGAGCCCGGCTGCCAAATTCGAAACGTCCAGCGATTGCGCCCACACGAAAGCTGCCAGCACGGAAAGGTGTAGCTGGTTTTCACTGTCCCTTGGAACTGCATTCGCTGCCGCACAGTCATTCGTGTTCTGCAAAAGCTTGGCTTGGTAATGGGGCAACACTGTGTATCTCTCTCTCGCAGAGCCCGGCTGCCAAATTCGAAACGTCCAGCGATTGCGCCCACACGAAAGCTGCCAGCACGGAAAGCTGTAGCTGGTTTTCACTGTCCCTTGGAACTGCATTCGCTGCCGCACAGTCATTCGTGTTCTGCAAAAGCTTGGCTTCGTAATGGGGCAACACTCTGTATCTCTCTCTCTCGCAGAGCCCGGCTGCCAAATTCGAAACGTCCAGCGATTGCGCCCACACGAAAGCTGCCAGCACGGAAAGCTGTAGCTGGTTTTCACTGTCCCTTGGAACTGCATTCGCTGCCGCACAGTCATTCGTGTTCTGCAAAAGCTTGGCTTGGTAATGGGGCAACACTCTGTATCTCTCTCTCGCAGAGCCCGGCTGCCAAATTCGAAACGTCCAGCGATTGCGCCCACACGAAAGCTGCCAGCACGGAAAGCTGTAGCTGGTTTTCACTGTCCCTTGGAACTGCATTCGCTGCCCCACAGTCATTCGTGTTCTGCAAAAGCTTGGCTTGGTAATGGGGCAACACGGTGTATCTCTCTCTCGCAGAGCCCGGCTGCCAAATTCGAAACGTCCAGCGATTGCGCCCACACGAAAGCTGCCAGCACGGAAAGCTGTAGCTGGTTTTCACTGTCCCTTGGAACTGCATTCGCTGCCGCACAGTCATTCGTGTTCTGCAAAAGCTTTGATTCGTAATGGGGCAACACTGTGTATCTCTCTCTCTCGCAGAGCCCGGCTGCCAAATTCGAAACGTCCAGCGATTGCGCCCACACGAAAGCTGCCAGCACGGAAAGCTGTAGCTGGTTTTCACTGTCCCTTGGAACTGCATTCGCTGCCGCACAGTCATTCGTGTTCTGCAAAAGCTTGGCTTGGTAATGGGGCAACACTCTGTATCTCTCTCTCGCAGAGCCCGGCTGCCAAATTCGAAACGTCCAGCGATTGCGCCCACACGAAAGCTGCCAGCACGGAAAGCTGTAGCTGGTTTTCACTGTCCCTTGGAACTGCATTCGCTGCCGCACAGTCATTCGTGTTCTGCAAAAGCTTGGCTTGGTAATGGGGCAACACTCTGTATCTCTCTCTCGCAGAGCCCGGCTGCCAAATTCGAAACGTCCAGCGATTGCGCCCACACGAAAGCTGCCAGCATGGAAAGCTGTAGCTGGTTTTCACTGTCCCTTGGAACTGCATTCGCTGCCGCACAGTCATTCGTGTTCTGCAAAAGCTTGGCTTCGTAATGGGGCAACACTGTGTATCTCTCTCTCGCAGAGCCCGGCTGCCAAATTCAAAACGTCCAGCGATTGCGCCCACACGAAAGCTGCCAGCACGGAAAGCTGTAGCTGGTTTTCACTGTCCCTTGGAACTGCATTCGCTGCCGCACAGTCATTCGTGTTCTGCAAAAGCTTGGCTTGGTAATGGGGCAACACTCTGTATCTCTCTCTCGCAGAGCCCGGCTGCCAAATTCGAAACGTCCAGCGATTGCGCCCACACGAAAGCTGCCAGCACGGAAAGCTGTAGCTGGTTTTCACTGTCCCTTGGAACTGCATTCGCTGCCGCACAGTCATTCGTGTTCTGCAAAAGCTTGGCTTCGTAATGGGGCAACACTCTGTATCTCTCTCTCTCGCAGAGCCCGGCTGCCAAATTCGAAACGTCCAGCGATTGCGCCCACACGAAAGCTGCCAGCACGGAAAGCTGTAGCTGGTTTTCACTGTCCCTTGGAACTGCATTCGCTGCCGCACAGTCATTCGTGTTCTGCAAAAGCTTGGCTTCGTAATGGGGCAACACTCTGTATCTCTCTCTCGCAGAGCCCGGCTGCCAAATTCGAAACGTCCAGCGATTGCGCCCACACGAAAGCTGCCAGCACGGAAAGCTGTAGCTGGTTTTCACTGTCCCTTGGAACTGCATTCGCTGCCGCACAGTCATTCGTGTTCTGCAAAAGCTTGGCTTGGTAATGGGGCAACACTCTGTATCTCTCTCTCGCAGAGCCCGGCTGCCAAATTCGAAACGTCCAGCGATTGCGCCCACACGAAAGCTGCCAGCACGGAAAGCAGTAGCTGGTTTTCACTGTCCCTTGGAACTGCATTCGCTGCCACACAGTCATTCGTGTTCTGCAAAAGCTTGGCTTCGTAATGGGGCAACACTCTGTATCTCTCTCTGGCAGAGCCCGGCTGCCAAATTCGAAACGTCCAGCGATTGCGCCCACAAGAAAGCTGCCAGCACGGAAAGCTGTAGCTGGTTTTCACTGTCCCTTGGAACTGCATTCGCTGCCACACAGTCATTCGTGTTCTGCAAAAGCTTGGCTTGGTAATGAGGCAACACTGTGTATCTCTCTCTGGCAGAGCCCGGCTGCCAAATTCGAAACGTCCAGCGATTGCGCCCACACGAAAGCTGCCAGCAAGGAAAGCTGTAGCTGGTTTTCACTGTCCCTTGGAACTGCATTCGCTGCCGCACAGTCATTCGTGTTCTGCAAAAGCTTGGCTTCGTAATGGGGCAACACTCTGTATCTCTCTCTCTCGCAGAGCCCGGCTGCCAAATTCAAAACATCCAGCGATTGCGCCCACACGAAAGCTGCCAGCACGGAAAGCTGTAGCTGGTTTTCACTGTCCCTTGGAACTGCATTCGCTGCCGCACAGTCATTCGTGTTCTGCAAAAGCTTGGCTTCGTAATGGGGCAACACTGTGTATCTCTCTCTCTCGCAGAGCCCGGCTGCCAAATTCGAAACGTCCAGCGATTGCGCCCACACGAAAGCTGCCAGCACGGAAAGCTGTAGCTGGTTTTCACTGTCCCTTGGAACTGCATTCGCTGCCGCACAGTCATTCGTGTTCTGCAAAAGCTTGGCTTGGTAATGGGGCAACACTCTGTATCTCTCTCTCGCAGAGCCCGGCTGCCAAATTCGAAACGTCCAGCGATTGCGCCCACACGAAAGCTGCCAGCACGGAAAGCTGTAGCTGGTTTTCACTGTCCCTTGGAACTGCATTCGCTGCCGCACAGTCATTCGTGTTCTGCAAAAGCTTGGCTTCGTAATGGGGCAACACTGTGTATCTCTCTCTCTCGCAGAGCCCGGCTGCCAAATTCGAAACGTCCAGCGATTGCGCCCACACGAAAGCTGCCAGCACGGAAAGCTGTAGCTGGTTTTCACTGTCCCTTGGAACTGCATTCGCTGCCGCACAGTCATTCGTGTTCTGCAAAAGCTTGGCTTGGTAATGGGGCAACACTCTGTATCTCTCTCTCGCAGAGCCCGGCTGCCAAATTCGAAACGTCCAGCGATTGCGCCCACACGAAAGCTGCCAGCACGGAAAGCTGTAGCTGGTTTTCACTGTCCCTTGGAACTGCATTCGCTGCCGCACAGTCATTCGTGTTCTGCAAAAGCTTTGATTCGTAATGGGGCAACACTCTGTATCTCTCTCTCGCAGAGCCCAGCTGCCAAATTCAAAACGTCCAGCGATTGCGCCCACACGAAAGCTGCCAGCACAGAAAGCTGTAGCTGGTTTTCACTGTCCCTTGGAACTGCATTCGCTGCCGCACAGTCATTCGTGTTCTGCAAAAGCTTGGCTTCGTAATGGGGCAACACTCTGTATCTCTCTCTCGCAGAGCCCGGCTGCCAAATTCGAAACGTCCAGCGATTGCGCCCACACGAAAGCTGCCAGCACAGAAAGCTGTAGCTGGTTTTCACTGTCCCTTGGAACTGCATTCGCTGCCGCACAGTCATTCGTGTTCTGCAAAAGCTTGGCTTGGTAATGGGGCAACACTCTGTATCTCTCTCTGGCAGAGCCCGGCTGCCAAATTCGAAACGTCCAGCGATTGCGCCCACACGAAAGCTGCCAGCACGGAAAGCTGTAGCTGGTTTTCACTGTCCCTTGGAACTGCATTCGCTGCCGCACAGTCATTCGTGTTCTGCAAAAGCTTGGCTTCGTAATGGGGCAACACTCTGTATCTCTCTCTCGCAGAGCCCGGCTGCCAAATTCAAAACGTCCAGCGATTGCGCCCACACGAAAGCTGCCAGCACGGAAAGCTGTAGCTGGTTTTCACTGTCCCTTGGAACTGCATTCGCTGCCGCACAGTCATTCGTGTTCTGCAAAAGCTTGGCTTCGTAATGCGGCAACACTCTGTATCTCTCTCTCTCGCAGAGCTCGGCTGCCAAATTCGAAACGTCCAGCGATTGCGCCCACACGAAAGCTGCCAGCACGGAAAGCTGTAGCTGGTTTTCACTGTCCCTTGGAACTGCATTCGCTGCCGCACAGTCATTCGTGTTCTGCAAAAGCTTGGCTTGGTAATGGGGCAACAATCTGTATCTCTCTCTGGCAGAGCCCGGCTGCCAAATTCGAAACGTCCAGCGATTGCGCCCACACGAAAGCTGCCAGCACGGAAAGCTGTAGCTGGTTTTCACTGTCCCTTGGAACTGCATTCGCTGCCGCACAGTCATTCGTGTTCTGCAAAAGCTTGGCTTCGTAATGGGGCAACACTCTGTATCTCTCTCTCGAAGAGCCCGGCTGCCAAATTCGAAACGTCCAGCGATTGCGCCCACACGAAAGCTGCCAGCACGGAAAGCTGTAGCTGGTTTTCACTGTCCCTTGGAACTGCATTCGCTGCCGCACAGTCATTCGTGTTCTGCAAAAGCTTGGCTTGGTAATGGGGCAACACTCTGTATCTCTCTCTCGCAGAGCCCGGCTGCCAAATTCGAAACGTCCAGCGATTGCGCCCACACGAAAGCTGCCAGCACGGAAAGCTGTAGCTGGTTTTCACTGTCCCTTGGAACTGCATTCGCTGCCGCACAGTCATTCGTGTTCTGCAAAAGCTTGGCTTCGTAATGGGGCAACACTCTGTATCTCTCTCTCTCGCAGAGCCCGGCTGCCAAATTCGAAACGTCCAGCGATTGCGCCCACACGAAAGCTGCCAGCACGGAAAGCTGTAGCTGGTTTTCACTGTCCCTTGGAACTGCATTCGCTGCCGCACAGTCATTCGTGTTCTGCAAAAGCTTGGCTTGGTAATGGGGCAACACTCTGTATCTCTCTCTCGCAGAGCCCGGCTGCCAAATTCGAAACGTCCAGCGATTGCGCCCACACGAAAGCTGCCAGCACGGAAAGCTGTAGCTGGTTTTCACTGTCCCTTGGAACTGCATTCGCTGCCGCACAGTCATTCGTGTTCTGCAAAAGCTTGGCTTCGTAATGGGGCAACACTGTGTATCTCTCTCTCTCGCAGAGCCCGGCTGCCAAATTCGAAACGTCCAGCGATTGCGCCCACACGAAAGCTGCCAGCACGGAAAGCTGTAGCTGGTTTTCACTGTCCCTTGGAACTGCATTCGCTGCCGCACAGTCATTCGTGTTCTGCAAAAGCTTGGCTTGGTAATGGGGCAACACTCTGTATCTCTCTCTCGCAGAGCCCGGCTGCCAAATTCGAAACGTCCAGCGATTGCGCCCACACGAAAGCTGCCAGCACGGAAAGCTGTAGCTGGTTTTCACTGTCCCTTGGAACTGCATTCGCTGCCGCACAGTCATTCGTGTTCTGCAAAAGCTTTGATTCGTAATGGGGCAACACTCTGTATCTCTCTCTCGCAGAGCCCAGCTGCCAAATTCAAAACGTCCAGCGATTGCGCCCACACGAAAGCTGCCAGCACAGAAAGCTGTAGCTGGTTTTCACTGTCCCTTGGAACTGCATTCGCTGCCGCACAGTCATTCGTGTTCTGCAAAAGCTTGGCTTCGTAATGGGGCAACACTCTGTATCTCTCTCTCGCAGAGCCCGGCTGCCAAATTCGAAACGTCCAGCGATTGCGCCCACACGAAAGCTGCCAGCACAGAAAGCTGTAGCTGGTTTTCACTGTCCCTTGGAACTGCATTCGCTGCCGCACAGTCATTCGTGTTCTGCAAAAGCTTGGCTTGGTAATGGGGCAACACTCTGTATCTCTCTCTGGCAGAGCCCGGCTGCCAAATTCGAAACGTCCAGCGATTGCGCCCACACGAAAGCTGCCAGCACGGAAAGCTGTAGCTGGTTTTCACTGTCCCTTGGAACTGCATTCGCTGCCGCACAGTCATTCGTGTTCTGCAAAAGCTTGGCTTCGTAATGGGGCAACACTCTGTATCTCTCTCTCGCAGAGCCCGGCTGCCAAATTCGAAACGTCCAGCGATTGCGCCCACACGAAAGCTGCCAGCACGGAAAGCTGTAGCTGGTTTTCACTGTCCCTTGGAACTGCATTCGCTGCCGCACAGTCATTCGTGTTCTGCAAAAGCTTGGCTTCGTAATGCGGCAACACTCTGTATCTCTCTCTCTCGCAGAGCTCGGCTGCCAAATTCGAAACGTCCAGCGATTGCGCCCACACGAAAGCTGCCAGCACGGAAAGCTGTAGCTGGTTTTCACTGTCCCTTGGAACTGCATTCGCTGCCGCACAGTCATTCGTGTTCTGCAAAAGCTTGGCTTGGTAATGGGGCAACAATCTGTATCTCTCTCTGGCAGAGCCCGGCTGCCAAATTCGAAACGTCCAGCGATTGCGCCCACACGAAAGCTGCCAGCACGGAAAGCTGTAGCTGGTTTTCACTGTCCCTTGGAACTGCATTCGCTGCCGCACAGTCATTCGTGTTCTGCAAAAGCTTGGCTTCGTAATGGGGCAACACTCTGTATCTCTCTCTCGAAGAGCCCGGCTGCCAAATTCGAAACGTCCAGCGATTGCGCCCACACGAAAGCTGCCAGCACGGAAAGCTGTAGCTGGTTTTCACTGTCCCTTGGAACTGCATTCGCTGCCACACAGTCATTCGTGTTCTGCAAAAGCTTGGCTTGGTAATGGGGCAACACTCTGTATCTCTCTCTCGCAGAGCCCGGCTGCCAAATTCGAAACGTCCAGCGATTGCGCCCACACGAAAGCTGCCAGCACGGAAAGCTGTAGCTGGTTTTCACTGTCCCTTGGAACTGCATTCGCTGCCGCACAGTCATTCGTGTTCTGCAAAAGCTTGGCTTGGTAATGGGGCAACACTGTGTATCTCTCTCTCGCAGAGCCCGGCTGCCAAATTCGAAACGTCCAGCGATTGCGCCCACACGAAAGCTGCCAGCACGGAAAGCTGTAGCTGGTTTTCACTGTCCCTTGGAACTGCATTCGCTGCCGCACAGTCATTCGTGTTCTGCAAAAGCTTGGCTTCGTAATGGGGCAACACTCTGTATCTCTCTCTCTCGCAGAGCCCGGCTGCCAAATTCGAAACGTCCAGCGATTGCGCCCACACGAAAGCTGCCAGCACGGAAAGCTGTAGCTGGTTTTCACTGTCCCTTGGAACTGCATTCGCTGCCGCACAGTCATTCGTGTTCTGCAAAAGCTTGGCTTCGTAATGGGGCAACACTCTGTATCTCTCTCTCGCAGAGCCCGGCTGCCAAATTCGAAACGTCCAGCGATTGCGCCCACACGAAAGCTGCCAGCACGGAAAGCTGTAGCTGGTTTTCACTGTCCCTTGGAACTGCATTCGCTGCCCCACAGTCATTCGTGTTCTGCAAAAGCTTGGCTTGGTAATGGGGCAACACGGTGTATCTCTCTCTCGCAGAGCCCGGCTGCCAAATTCGAAACGTCCAGCGATTGCGCCCACACGAAAGCTGCCAGCACGGAAAGCTGTAGCTGGTTTTCACTGTCCCTTGGAACTGCATTCGCTGCCGCACAGTCATTCGTGTTCTGCAAAAGCTTTGATTCGTAATGGGGCAACACTCTGTATCTCTCTCTCGCAGAGCCCGGCTGCCAAATTCGAAACGTCCAGCGATTGCGCCCACACGAAAGCTGCCAGCACGGAAAGCTGTAGCTGGTTTTCACTGTCCCTTGGAACTGCATTCGCTGCCGCACAGTCATTTGTGTTCTGCAAAAGCTTGGCTTGGTAATGGGGAAACACTGTGTATCTCTCTCTCTCGCAGAGCCCGGCTGCCAAATTCGAAACGTCCAGCGATTGCGCCCACACGAAAGCTGCCAGCACGGAAAGCTGTAGCTGGTTTTCACTGTCCCTTGGAACTGCATTCGCTGCCGCACAGTCATTCGTGTTCTGCAAAAGCTTGGCTTCGTAATGGGGCAACACTGTGTATCTCTCTCTCTCGCAGAGCCCGGCTGCCAAATTCGAAACGTCCAGCGATTGCGCCCACACGAAAGCTGCCAGCACGGAAAGCTGTAGCTGGTTTTCACTGTCCCTTGGAACTGCATTCGCTGCCGCACAGTCATTCGTGTTCTGCAAAAGCTTGGCTTGGTAATGGGGCAACACTCTGTATCTCTCTCTCGCAGAGCCCGGCTGCCAAATTCGAAACGTCCAGCGATTGCGCCCACACGAAAGCTGCCAGCACGGAAAGCTGTAGCTGGTTTTCACTGTCCCTTGGAACTGCATTCGCTGCCGCACAGTCATTCGTGTTCTGCAAAAGCTTTGATTCGTAATGGGGCAACACTCTGTATCTCTCTCTCGCAGAGCCCAGCTGCCAAATTCAAAACGTCCAGCGATTGCGCCCACACGAAAGCTGCCAGCACAGAAAGCTGTAGCTGGTTTTCACTGTCCCTTGGAACTGCATTCGCTGCCGCACAGTCATTCGTGTTCTGCAAAAGCTTGGCTTCGTAATGGGGCAACACTCTGTATCTCTCTCTCGCAGAGCCCGGCTGCCAAATTCGAAACGTCCAGCGATTGCGCCCACACGAAAGCTGCCAGCACAGAAAGCTGTAGCTGGTTTTCACTGTCCCTTGGAACTGCATTCGCTGCCGCACAGTCATTCGTGTTCTGCAAAAGCTTGGCTTGGTAATGGGGCAACACTCTGTATCTCTCTCTGGCAGAGCCCGGCTGCCAAATTCGAAACGTCCAGCGATTGCGCCCACACGAAAGCTGCCAGCACGGAAAGCTGTAGCTGGTTTTCACTGTCCCTTGGAACTGCATTCGCTGCCGCACAGTCATTCGTGTTCTGCAAAAGCTTGGCTTCGTAATGGGGCAACACTCTGTATCTCTCTCTCGCAGAGCCCGGCTGCCAAATTCGAAACGTCCAGCGATTGCGCCCACACGAAAGCTGCCAGCACGGAAAGCTGTAGCTGGTTTTCACTGTCCCTTGGAACTGCATTCGCTGCCGCACAGTCATTCGTGTTCTGCAAAAGCTTGGCTTCGTAATGCGGCAACACTCTGTATCTCTCTCTCTCGCAGAGCTCGGCTGCCAAATTCGAAACGTCCAGCGATTGCGCCCACACGAAAGCTGCCAGCACGGAAAGCTGTAGCTGGTTTTCACTGTCCCTTGGAACTGCATTCGCTGCCGCACAGTCATTCGTGTTCTGCAAAAGCTTGGCTTGGTAATGGGGCAACAATCTGTATCTCTCTCTGGCAGAGCCCGGCTGCCAAATTCGAAACGTCCAGCGATTGCGCCCACACGAAAGCTGCCAGCACGGAAAGCTGTAGCTGGTTTTCACTGTCCCTTGGAACTGCATTCGCTGCCGCACAGTCATTCGTGTTCTGCAAAAGCTTGGCTTCGTAATGGGGCAACACTCTGTATCTCTCTCTCGAAGAGCCCGGCTGCCAAATTCGAAACGTCCAGCGATTGCGCCCACACGAAAGCTGCCAGCACGGAAAGCTGTAGCTGGTTTTCACTGTCCCTTGGAACTGCATTCGCTGCCACACAGTCATTCGTGTTCTGCAAAAGCTTGGCTTGGTAATGGGGCAACACTCTGTATCTCTCTCTCGCAGAGCCCGGCTGCCAAATTCGAAACGTCCAGCGATTGCGCCCACACGAAAGCTGCCAGCACGGAAAGCTGTAGCTGGTTTTCACTGTCCCTTGGAACTGCATTCGCTGCCGCACAGTCATTCGTGTTCTGCAAAAGCTTGGCTTGGTAATGGGGCAACACTGTGTATCTCTCTCTCGCAGAGCCCGGCTGCCAAATTCGAAACGTCCAGCGATTGCGCCCACACGAAAGCTGCCAGCACGGAAAGCTGTAGCTGGTTTTCACTGTCCCTTGGAACTGCATTCGCTGCCGCACAGTCATTCGTGTTCTGCAAAAGCTTGGCTTCGTAATGGGGCAACACTCTGTATCTCTCTCTCTCGCAGAGCCCGGCTGCCAAATTCGAAACGTCCAGCGATTGCGCCCACACGAAAGCTGCCAGCACGGAAAGCTGTAGCTGGTTTTCACTGTCCCTTGGAACTGCATTCGCTGCCGCACAGTCATTCGTGTTCTGCAAAAGCTTGGCTTGGTAATGGGGCAACACTCTGTATCTCTCTCTCGCAGAGCCTGGCTGCCAAATTCGAAACGTCCAGCGATTGCGCCCACACGAAAGCTGCCAGCACGGAAAGCTGTAGCTGGTTTTCACTGTCCCTTGGAACTGCATTCGCTGCCCCACAGTCATTCGTGTTCTGCAAAAGCTTGGCTTGGTAATGGGGCAACACGGTGTATCTCTCTCTCGCAGAGCCCGGCTGCCAAATTCGAAACGTCCAGCGATTGCGCCCACACGAAAGCTGCCAGCACGGAAAGCTGTAGCTGGTTTTCACTGTCCCTTGGAACTGCATTCGCTGCCGCACAGTCATTCGTGTTCTGCAAAAGCTTTGATTCGTAATGGGGCAACACTCTGTATCTCTCTCTCGCAGAGCCCGGCTGCCAAATTCGAAACGTCCAGCGATTGCGCCCACACGAAAGCTGCCAGCACGGAAAGCTGTAGCTGGTTTTCACTGTCCCTTGGAACTGCATTCGCTGCCGCACAGTCATTTGTGTTCTGCAAAAGCTTGGCTTGGTAATGGGGAAACACTGTGTATCTCTCTCTCTCGCAGAGCCCGGCTGCCAAATTCGAAACGTCCAGCGATTGCGCCCACACGAAAGCTGCCAGCACGGAAAGCTGTAGCTGGTTTTCACTGTCCCTTGGAACTGCATTCGCTGCCGCACAGTCATTCGTGTTCTGCAAAAGCTTGGCTTCGTAATGGGGCAACACTCTGTATCTCTCTCTCGCAGAGCCCGGCTGCCAAATTCGAAACGTCCAGCGATTGCGCCCACACGAAAGCTGCCAGCACGGAAAGCTGTAGCTGGTTTTCACTGTCCCTTGGAACTGCATTCGCTGCCGCACAGTCATTCGTGTTCTGCAAAAGCTTGGCTTCGTAATGCGGCAACACTCTGTATCTCTCTCTCTCGCAGAGCTCGGCTGCCAAATTCGAAACGTCCAGCGATTGCGCCCACACGAAAGCTGCCAGCACGGAAAGCTGTAGCTGGTTTTCACTGTCCCTTGGAACTGCATTCGCTGCCGCACAGTCATTCGTGTTCTGCAAAAGCTTGGCTTGGTAATGGGGCAACAATCTGTATCTCTCTCTGGCAGAGCCCGGCTGCCAAATTCGAAACGTCCAGCGATTGCGCCCACACGAAAGCTGCCAGCACGGAAAGCTGTAGCTGGTTTTCACTGTCCCTTGGAACTGCATTCGCTGCCGCACAGTCATTCGTGTTCTGCAAAAGCTTGGCTTCGTAATGGGGCAACACTCTGTATCTCTCTCTCGAAGAGCCCGGCTGCCAAATTCGAAACGTCCAGCGATTGCGCCCACACGAAAGCTGCCAGCACGGAAAGCTGTAGCTGGTTTTCACTGTCCCTTGGAACTGCATTCGCTGCCACACAGTCATTCGTGTTCTGCAAAAGCTTGGCTTGGTAATGGGGCAACACTCTGTATCTCTCTCTCGCAGAGCCCGGCTGCCAAATTCGAAACGTCCAGCGATTGCGCCCACACGAAAGCTGCCAGCACGGAAAGGTGTAGCTGGTTTTCACTGTCCCTTGGAACTGCATTCGCTGCCGCACAGTCATTCGTGTTCTGCAAAAGCTTGGCTTGGTAATGGGGCAACACTGTGTATCTCTCTCTCGCAGAGCCCGGCTGCCAAATTCGAAACGTCCAGCGATTGCGCCCACACGAAAGCTGCCAGCACGGAAAGCTGTAGCTGGTTTTCACTGTCCCTTGGAACTGCATTCGCTGCCGCACAGTCATTCGTGTTCTGCAAAAGCTTGGCTTCGTAATGGGGCAACACTCTGTATCTCTCTCTCTCGCAGAGCCCGGCTGCCAAATTCGAAACGTCCAGCGATTGCGCCCACACGAAAGCTGCCAGCACGGAAAGCTGTAGCTGGTTTTCACTGTCCCTTGGAACTGCATTCGCTGCCGCACAGTCATTCGTGTTCTGCAAAAGCTTGGCTTGGTAATGGGGCAACACTCTGTATCTCTCTCTCGCAGAGCCCGGCTGCCAAATTCGAAACGTCCAGCGATTGCGCCCACACGAAAGCTGCCAGCACGGAAAGCTGTAGCTGGTTTTCACTGTCCCTTGGAACTGCATTCGCTGCCCCACAGTCATTCGTGTTCTGCAAAAGCTTGGCTTGGTAATGGGGCAACACGGTGTATCTCTCTCTCGCAGAGCCCGGCTGCCAAATTCGAAACGTCCAGCGATTGCGCCCACACGAAAGCTGCCAGCACGGAAAGCTGTAGCTGGTTTTCACTGTCCCTTGGAACTGCATTCGCTGCCGCACAGTCATTCGTGTTCTGCAAAAGCTTTGATTCGTAATGGGGCAACACTGTGTATCTCTCTCTCTCGCAGAGCCCGGCTGCCAAATTCGAAACGTCCAGCGATTGCGCCCACACGAAAGCTGCCAGCACGGAAAGCTGTAGCTGGTTTTCACTGTCCCTTGGAACTGCATTCGCTGCCGCACAGTCATTCGTGTTCTGCAAAAGCTTGGCTTGGTAATGGGGCAACACTCTGTATCTCTCTCTCGCAGAGCCCGGCTGCCAAATTCGAAACGTCCAGCGATTGCGCCCACACGAAAGCTGCCAGCACGGAAAGCTGTAGCTGGTTTTCACTGTCCCTTGGAACTGCATTCGCTGCCGCACAGTCATTCGTGTTCTGCAAAAGCTTGGCTTGGTAATGGGGCAACACTCTGTATCTCTCTCTCGCAGAGCCCGGCTGCCAAATTCGAAACGTCCAGCGATTGCGCCCACACGAAAGCTGCCAGCATGGAAAGCTGTAGCTGGTTTTCACTGTCCCTTGGAACTGCATTCGCTGCCGCACAGTCATTCGTGTTCTGCAAAAGCTTGGCTTCGTAATGGGGCAACACTCTGTATCTCTCTCTCGCAGAGCCCGGCTGCCAAATTCAAAACGTCCAGCGATTGCGCCCACACGAAAGCTGCCAGCACGGAAAGCTGTAGCTGGTTTTCACTGTCCCTTGGAACTGCATTCGCTGCCGCACAGTCATTCGTGTTCTGCAAAAGCTTGGCTTGGTAATGGGGCAACACTCTGTATCTCTCTCTCGCAGAGCCCGGCTGCCAAATTCGAAACGTCCAGCGATTGCGCCCACACGAAAGCTGCCAGCACGGAAAGCTGTAGCTGGTTTTCACTGTCCCTTGGAACTGCATTCGCTGCCGCACAGTCATTCGTGTTCTGCAAAAGCTTGGCTTCGTAATGGGGCAACACTCTGTATCTCTCTCTCTCGCAGAGCCCGGCTGCCAAATTCGAAACGTCCAGCGATTGCGCCCACACGAAAGCTGCCAGCACGGAAAGCTGTAGCTGGTTTTCACTGTCCCTTGGAACTGCATTCGCTGCCGCACAGTCATTCGTGTTCTGCAAAAGCTTGGCTTCGTAATGGGGCAACACTCTGTATCTCTCTCTCGCAGAGCCCGGCTGCCAAATTCGAAACGTCCAGCGATTGCGCCCACACGAAAGCTGCCAGCACGGAAAGCTGTAGCTGGTTTTCACTGTCCCTTGGAACTGCATTCGCTGCCGCACAGTCATTCGTGTTCTGCAAAAGCTTGGCTTGGTAATGGGGCAACACTCTGTATCTCTCTCTCGCAGAGCCCGGCTGCCAAATTCGAAACGTCCAGCGATTGCGCCCACACGAAAGCTGCCAGCACGGAAAGCAGTAGCTGGTTTTCACTGTCCCTTGGAACTGCATTCGCTGCCACACAGTCATTCGTGTTCTGCAAAAGCTTGGCTTCGTAATGGGGCAACACTCTGTATCTCTCTCTGGCAGAGCCCGGCTGCCAAATTCGAAACGTCCAGCGATTGCGCCCACAAGAAAGCTGCCAGCACGGAAAGCTGTAGCTGGTTTTCACTGTCCCTTGGAACTGCATTCGCTGCCACACAGTCATTCGTGTTCTGCAAAAGCTTGGCTTGGTAATGAGGCAACACTGTGTATCTCTCTCTGGCAGAGCCCGGCTGCCAAATTCGAAACGTCCAGCGATTGCGCCCACACGAAAGCTGCCAGCAAGGAAAGCTGTAGCTGGTTTTCACTGTCCCTTGGAACTGCATTCGCTGCCGCACAGTCATTCGTGTTCTGCAAAAGCTTGGCTTCGTAATGGGGCAACACTCTGTATCTCTCTCTCTCGCAGAGCCCGGCTGCCAAATTCAAAACATCCAGCGATTGCGCCCACACGAAAGCTGCCAGCACGGAAAGCTGTAGCTGGTTTTCACTGTCCCTTGGAACTGCATTCGCTGCCGCACAGTCATTCGTGTTCTGCAAAAGCTTGGCTTCGTAATGGGGCAACACTGTGTATCTCTCTCTCTCGCAGAGCCCGGCTGCCAAATTCGAAACGTCCAGCGATTGCGCCCACACGAAAGCTGCCAGCACGGAAAGCTGTAGCTGGTTTTCACTGTCCCTTGGAACTGCATTCGCTGCCGCACAGTCATTCGTGTTCTGCAAAAGCTTGGCTTGGTAATGGGGCAACACTCTGTATCTCTCTCTCGCAGAGCCCGGCTGCCAAATTCGAAACGTCCAGCGATTGCGCCCACACGAAAGCTGCCAGCACGGAAAGCTGTAGCTGGTTTTCACTGTCCCTTGGAACTGCATTCGCTGCCGCACAGTCATTCGTGTTCTGCAAAAGCTTGGCTTCGTAATGGGGCAACACTGTGTATCTCTCTCTCTCGCAGAGCCCGGCTGCCAAATTCGAAACGTCCAGCGATTGCGCCCACACGAAAGCTGCCAGCACGGAAAGCTGTAGCTGGTTTTCACTGTCCCTTGGAACTGCATTCGCTGCCGCACAGTCATTCGTGTTCTGCAAAAGCTTGGCTTGGTAATGGGGCAACACTCTGTATCTCTCTCTCGCAGAGCCCGGCTGCCAAATTCGAAACGTCCAGCGATTGCGCCCACACGAAAGCTGCCAGCACGGAAAGCTGTAGCTGGTTTTCACTGTCCCTTGGAACTGCATTCGCTGCCGCACAGTCATTCGTGTTCTGCAAAAGCTTTGATTCGTAATGGGGCAACACTCTGTATCTCTCTCTCGCAGAGCCCAGCTGCCAAATTCAAAACGTCCAGCGATTGCGCCCACACGAAAGCTGCCAGCACAGAAAGCTGTAGCTGGTTTTCACTGTCCCTTGGAACTGCATTCGCTGCCGCACAGTCATTCGTGTTCTGCAAAAGCTTGGCTTCGTAATGGGGCAACACTCTGTATCTCTCTCTCGCAGAGCCCGGCTGCCAAATTCGAAACGTCCAGCGATTGCGCCCACACGAAAGCTGCCAGCACAGAAAGCTGTAGCTGGTTTTCACTGTCCCTTGGAACTGCATTCGCTGCCGCACAGTCATTCGTGTTCTGCAAAAGCTTGGCTTGGTAATGGGGCAACACTCTGTATCTCTCTCTGGCAGAGCCCGGCTGCCAAATTCGAAACGTCCAGCGATTGCGCCCACACGAAAGCTGCCAGCACGGAAAGCTGTAGCTGGTTTTCACTGTCCCTTGGAACTGCATTCGCTGCCGCACAGTCATTCGTGTTCTGCAAAAGCTTGGCTTCGTAATGGGGCAACACTCTGTATCTCTCTCTCGCAGAGCCCGGCTGCCAAATTCGAAACGTCCAGCGATTGCGCCCACACGAAAGCTGCCAGCACGGAAAGCTGTAGCTGGTTTTCACTGTCCCTTGGAACTGCATTCGCTGCCGCACAGTCATTCGTGTTCTGCAAAAGCTTGGCTTCGTAATGCGGCAACACTCTGTATCTCTCTCTCTCGCAGAGCTCGGCTGCCAAATTCGAAACGTCCAGCGATTGCGCCCACACGAAAGCTGCCAGCACGGAAAGCTGTAGCTGGTTTTCACTGTCCCTTGGAACTGCATTCGCTGCCGCACAGTCATTCGTGTTCTGCAAAAGCTTGGCTTGGTAATGGGGCAACAATCTGTATCTCTCTCTGGCAGAGCCCGGCTGCCAAATTCGAAACGTCCAGCGATTGCGCCCACACGAAAGCTGCCAGCACGGAAAGCTGTAGCTGGTTTTCACTGTCCCTTGGAACTGCATTCGCTGCCGCACAGTCATTCGTGTTCTGCAAAAGCTTGGCTTCGTAATGGGGCAACACTCTGTATCTCTCTCTCGAAGAGCCCGGCTGCCAAATTCGAAACGTCCAGCGATTGCGCCCACACGAAAGCTGCCAGCACGGAAAGCTGTAGCTGGTTTTCACTGTCCCTTGGAACTGCATTCGCTGCCACACAGTCATTCGTGTTCTGCAAAAGCTTGGCTTGGTAATGGGGCAACACTCTGTATCTCTCTCTCGCAGAGCCCGGCTGCCAAATTCGAAACGTCCAGCGATTGCGCCCACACGAAAGCTGCCAGCACGGAAAGCTGTAGCTGGTTTTCACTGTCCCTTGGAACTGCATTCGCTGCCGCACAGTCATTCGTGTTCTGCAAAAGCTTGGCTTCGTAATGGGGCAACACTCTGTATCTCTCTCTCTCGCAGAGCCCGGCTGCCAAATTCGAAACGTCCAGCGATTGCGCCCACACGAAAGCTGCCAGCACGGAAAGCTGTAGCTGGTTTTCACTGTCCCTTGGAACTGCATTCGCTGCCGCACAGTCATTCGTGTTCTGCAAAAGCTTGGCTTGGTAATGGGGCAACACTCTGTATCTCTCTCTCGCAGAGCCCGGCTGCCAAATTCGAAACGTCCAGCGATTGCGCCCACACGAAAGCTGCCAGCACGGAAAGCTGTAGCTGGTTTTCACTGTCCCTTGGAACTGCATTCGCTGCCGCACAGTCATTCGTGTTCTGCAAAAGCTTGGCTTGGTAATGGGGCAACACGGTGTATCTCTCTCTCGCAGAGCCCGGCTGCCAAATTCGAAACGTCCAGCGATTGCGCCCACACGAAAGCTGCCAGCACGGAAAGCTGTAGCTGGTTTTCACTGTCCCTTGGAACTGCACTCGCTGCCGCACAGTCATTCGTGTTCTGGAAAAGCTTTGATTCGTAATGGGGCAACACTCTGTATCTCTCTCTCGCAGAGCCCGGCTGCCAAATTCGAAACGTCCAGCGATTGCGCCCACACGAAAGCTGCCAGCACGGAAAGCTGTAGCTGGTTTTCACTGTCCCTTGGAACTGCATTCGCTGCCGCACAGTCATTTGTGTTCTGCAAAAGCTTGGCTTGGTAATGGGGAAACACTGTGTATCTCTCTCTCTCGCAGAGCCCGGCTGCCAAATTCGAAACGTCCAGCGATTGCGCCCACACGAAAGCTGCCAGCACGGAAAGCTGTAGCTGGTTTTCACTGTCCCTTGGAACTGCATTCGCTGCCGCACAGTCATTCGTGTTCTGCAAAAGCTTGGCTTCGTAATGGGGCAACACTGTGTATCTCTCTCTCTCGCAGAGCCCGGCTGCCAAATTCGAAACGTCCAGCGATTGCGCCCACACGAAAGCTGCCAGCACGGAAAGCTGTAGCTGGTTTTCACTGTCCCTTGGAACTGCATTCGCTGCCGCACAGTCATTCGTGTTCTGCAAAAGCTTGGCTTGGTAATGGGGCAACACTCTGTATCTCTCTCTCGCAGAGCCCGGCTGCCAAATTCGAAACGTCCAGCGATTGCGCCCACACGAAAGCTGCCAGCACGGAAAGCTGTAGCTGGTTTTCACTGTCCCTTGGAACTGCATTCGCTGCCGCACAGTCATTCGTGTTCTGCAAAAGCTTTGATTCGTAATGGGGCAACACTCTGTATCTCTCTCTCGCAGAGCCCAGCTGCCAAATTCAAAACGTCCAGCGATTGCGCCCACACGAAAGCTGCCAGCACAGAAAGCTGTAGCTGGTTTTCACTGTCCCTTGGAACTGCATTCGCTGCCGCACAGTCATTCGTGTTCTGCAAAAGCTTGGCTTCGTAATGGGGCAACACTCTGTATCTCTCTCTCGCAGAGCCCGGCTGCCAAATTCGAAACGTCCAGCGATTGCGCCCACACGAAAGCTGCCAGCACAGAAAGCTGTAGCTGGTTTTCACTGTCCCTTGGAACTGCATTCGCTGCCGCACAGTCATTCGTGTTCTGCAAAAGCTTGGCTTGGTAATGGGGCAACACTCTGTATCTCTCTCTGGCAGAGCCCGGCTGCCAAATTCGAAACGTCCAGCGATTGCGCCCACACGAAAGCTGCCAGCACGGAAAGCTGTAGCTGGTTTTCACTGTCCCTTGGAACTGCATTCGCTGCCGCACAGTCATTCGTGTTCTGCAAAAGCTTGGCTTCGTAATGGGGCAACACTCTGTATCTCTCTCTCGCAGAGCCCGGCTGCCAAATTCGAAACGTCCAGCGATTGCGCCCACACGAAAGCTGCCAGCACAGAAAGCTGTAGCTGGTTTTCACTGTCCCTTGGAACTGCATTCGCTGCCGCACAGTCATTCGTGTTCTGCAAAAGCTTGGCTTCGTAATGCGGCAACACTCTGTATCTCTCTCTCTCGCAGAGCTCGGCTGCCAAATTCGAAACGTCCAGCGATTGCGCCCACACGAAAGCTGCCAGCACGGAAAGCTGTAGCTGGTTTTCACTGTCCCTTGGAACTGCATTCGCTGCCGCACAGTCATTCGTGTTCTGCAAAAGCTTGGCTTGGTAATGGGGCAACAATCTGTATCTCTCTCTGGCAGAGCCCGGCTGCCAAATTCGAAACGTCCAGCGATTGCGCCCACACGAAAGCTGCCAGCACGGAAAGCTGTAGCTGGTTTTCACTGTCCCTTGGAACTGCATTCGCTGCCGCACAGTCATTCGTGTTCTGCAAAAGCTTGGCTTCGTAATGGGGCAACACTCTGTATCTCTCTCTCGAAGAGCCCGGCTGCCAAATTCGAAACGTCCAGCGATTGCGCCCACACGAAAGCTGCCAGCACGGAAAGCTGTAGCTGGTTTTCACTGTCCCTTGGAACTGCATTCGCTGCCACACAGTCATTCGTGTTCTGCAAAAGCTTGGCTTGGTAATGGGGCAACACTCTGTATCTCTCTCTCGCAGAGCCCGGCTGCCAAATTCGAAACGTCCAGCGATTGCGCCCACACGAAAGCTGCCAGCACGGAAAGCTGTAGCTGGTTTTCACTGTCCCTTGGAACTGCATTCGCTGCCGCACAGTCATTCGTGTTCTGCAAAAGCTTGGCTTGGTAATGGGGCAACACTGTGTATCTCTCTCTCGCAGAGCCCGGCTGCCAAATTCGAAACGTCCAGCGATTGCGCCCACACGAAAGCTGCCAGCACGGAAAGCTGTAGCTGGTTTTCACTGTCCCTTGGAACTGCATTCGCTGCCGCACAGTCATTCGTGTTCTGCAAAAGCTTGGCTTCGTAATGGGGCAACACTCTGTATCTCTCTCTCTCGCAGAGCCCGGCTGCCAAATTCGAAACGTCCAGCGATTGCGCCCACACGAAAGCTGCCAGCACGGAAAGCTGTAGCTGGTTTTCACTGTCCCTTGGAACTGCATTCGCTGCCGCACAGTCATTCGTGTTCTGCAAAAGCTTGGCTTGGTAATGGGGCAACACTCTGTATCTCTCTCTCGCAGAGCCCGGCTGCCAAATTCGAAACGTCCAGCGATTGCGCCCACACGAAAGCTGCCAGCACGGAAAGCTGTAGCTGGTTTTCACTGTCCCTTGGAACTGCATTCGCTGCCCCACAGTCATTCGTGTTCTGCAAAAGCTTGGCTTGGTAATGGGGCAACACTGTGTATCTCTCTCTCGCAGAGCCCGGCTGCCAAATTCGAAACGTCCAGCGATTGCGCCCACACGAAAGCTGCCAGCACGGAAAGCTGTAGCTGGTTTTCACTGTCCCTTGGAACTGCATTCGCTGCCGCACAGTCATTCGTGTTCTGCAAAAGCTTGGCTTCGTAATGGGGCAACACTCTGTATCTCTCTCTGGCAGAGCCCGGCTGCCAAATTCAAAACATCCAGCGATTGCGCCCACACGAAAGCTGCCAGCACGGAAAGCTGTAGCTGGTTTTCACTGTCCCTTGGAACTGCATTCGCTGCCGCACAGTCATTCGTGTTCTGCAAAAGCTTGGCTTCGTAATGGGGCAACACTGTGTATCTCTCTCTCTCGCAGAGCCCGGCTGCCAAATTCGAAACGTCCAGCGATTGCGCCCACACGAAAGCTGCCAGCACGGAAAGCTGTAGCTGGTTTTCACTGTCCCTTGGAACTGCATTCGCTGCCGCACAGTCATTCGTGTTCTGCAAAAGCTTGGCTTCGTAATGCGGCAACACTCTGTATCTCTCTCTCGCAGAGCCCGGCTGCCAAATTCGAAACGTCCAGCGATTGCGCCCACACGAAAGCTGCCAGCACGGAAAGCTGTAGCTGGTTTTCACTGTCCCTTGGAACTGCATTCGCTGCCGCACAGTCATTCGTGTTCTGCAAAAGCTTGGCTTCGTAATGGGGCAACACTGTGTATCTCTCTCTCTCGCAGAGCCCGGCTGCCAAATTCGAAACGTCCAGCGATTGCGCCCACACGAAAGCTGCCAGCACGGAAAGCTGTAGCTGGTTTTCACTGTCCCTTGGAACTGCATTCGCTGCCGCACAGTCATTCGTGTTCTGCAAAAGCTTGGCTTGGTAATGGGGCAACACTCTGTATCTCTCTCTCGCAGAGCCCGGCTGCCAAATTCGAAACGTCCAGCGATTGCGCCCACACGAAAGCTGCCAGCACGGAAAGCTGTAGCTGGTTTTCACTGTCCCTTGGAACTGCATTCGCTGCCGCACAGTCATTCGTGTTCTGCAAAAGCTTTGATTCGTAATGGGGCAACACTCTGTATCTCTCTCTCGCAGAGCCCAGCTGCCAAATTCAAAACGTCCAGCGATTGCGCCCACACGAAAGCTGCCAGCACAGAAAGCTGTAGCTGGTTTTCACTGTCCCTTGGAACTGCATTCGCTGCCGCACAGTCATTCGTGTTCTGCAAAAGCTTGGCTTCGTAATGGGGCAACACTCTGTATCTCTCTCTCGCAGAGCCCGGCTGCCAAATTCGAAACGTCCAGCGATTGCGCCCACACGAAAGCTGCCAGCACAGAAAGCTGTAGCTGGTTTTCACTGTCCCTTGGAACTGCATTCGCTGCCGCACAGTCATTCGTGTTCTGCAAAAGCTTGGCTTGGTAATGGGGCAACACTCTGTATCTCTCTCTCGCAGAGCCCAGCTGCCAAATTCGAAACGTCCAGCGATTGCGCCCACACGAAAGCTGCCAGCACGGAAAGCTGTAGCTGGTTTTCACTGTCCCTTGGAACTGCATTCGCTGCCGCACAGTCATTCGTGTTCTGCAAAAGCTTGGCTTCGTAATGGGGCAACACTCTGTATCTCTCTCTCGCAGAGCCCGGCTGCCAAATTCGAAACGTCCAGCGATTGCGCCCACACGAAAGCTGCCAGCACGGAAAGCTGTAGCTGGTTTTCACTGTCCCTTGGAACTGCATTCGCTGCCGCACAGTCATTCGTGTTCTGCAAAAGCTTGGCTTCGTAATGCGGCAACACTCTGTATCTCTCTCTCTCGCAGAGCTCGGCTGCCAAATTCGAAACGTCCAGCGATTGCGCCCACACGAAAGCTGCCAGCACGGAAAGCTGTAGCTGGTTTTCACTGTCCCTTGGAACTGCATTCGCTGCCGCACAGTCATTCGTGTTCTGCAAAAGCTTGGCTTGGTAATGGGGCAACAATCTGTATCTCTCTCTGGCAGAGCCCGGCTGCCAAATTCGAAACGTCCAGCGATTGCGCCCACACGAAAGCTGCCAGCACGGAAAGCTGTAGCTGGTTTTCACTGTCCCTTGGAACTGCATTCGCTGCCGCACAGTCATTCGTGTTCTGCAAAAGCTTGGCTTCGTAATGGGGCAACACTCTGTATCTCTCTCTCGAAGAGCCCGGCTGCCAAATTCGAAACGTCCAGCGATTGCGCCCACACGAAAGCTGCCAGCACGGAAAGCTGTAGCTGGTTTTCACTGTCCCTTGGAACTGCATTCGCTGCCACACAGTCATTCGTGTTCTGCAAAAGCTTGGCTTGGTAATGGGGCAACACTCTGTATCTCTCTCTCGCAGAGCCCGGCTGCCAAATTCGAAACGTCCAGCGATTGCGCCCACACGAAAGCTGCCAGCACGGAAAGCTGTAGCTGGTTTTCACTGTCCCTTGGAACTGCATTCGCTGCCGCACAGTCATTCGTGTTCTGCAAAAGCTTGGCTTGGTAATGGGGCAACACTGTGTATCTCTCTCTCGCAGAGCCCGGCTGCCAAATTCGAAACGTCCAGCGATTGCGCCCACACGAAAGCTGCCAGCACGGAAAGCTGTAGCTGGTTTTCACTGTCCCTTGGAACTGCATTCGCTGCCGCACAGTCATTCGTGTTCTGCAAAAGCTTGGCTTCGTAATGGGGCAACACTCTGTATCTCTCTCTCTCGCAGAGCCCGGCTGCCAAATTCGAAACGTCCAGCGATTGCGCCCACACGAAAGCTGCCAGCACGGAAAGCTGTAGCTGGTTTTCACTGTCCCTTGGAACTGCATTCGCTGCCGCACAGTCATTCGTGTTCTGCAAAAGCTTGGCTTGGTAATGGGGCAACACTCTGTATCTCTCTCTCGCAGAGCCCGGCTGCCAAATTCGAAACGTCCAGCGATTGCGCCCACACGAAAGCTGCCAGCACGGAAAGCTGTAGCTGGTTTTCACTGTCCCTTGGAACTGCATTCGCTGCCCCACAGTCATTCGTGTTCTGCAAAAGCTTGGCTTGGTAATGGGGCAACACGGTGTATCTCTCTCTCGCAGAGCCCGGCTGCCAAATTCGAAACGTCCAGCGATTGCGCCCACACGAAAGCTGCCAGCACGGAAAGCTGTAGCTGGTTTTCACTGTCCCTTGGAACTGCATTCGCTGCCGCACAGTCATTCGTGTTCTGCAAAAGCTTTGATTCGTAATGGGGCAACACTCTGTATCTCTCTCTCGCAGAGCCCGGCTGCCAAATTCGAAACGTCCAGCGATTGCGCCCACACGAAAGCTGCCAGCACGGAAAGCTGTAGCTGGTTTTCACTGTCCCTTGGAACTGCATTCGCTGCCGCACAGTCATTTGTGTTCTGCAAAAGCTTGGCTTGGTAATGGGGAAACACTGTGTATCTCTCTCTCTCGCAGAGCCCGGCTGCCAAATTCGAAACGTCCAGCGATTGCGCCCACACGAAAGCTGCCAGCACGGAAAGCTGTAGCTGGTTTTCACTGTCCCTTGGAACTGCATTCGCTGCCGCACAGTCATTCGTGTTCTGCAAAAGCTTGGCTTCGTAATGGGGCAACACTGTGTATCTCTCTCTCTCGCAGAGCCCGGCTGCCAAATTCGAAACGTCCAGCGATTGCGCCCACACGAAAGCTGCCAGCACGGAAAGCTGTAGCTGGTTTTCACTGTCCCTTGGAACTGCATTCGCTGCCGCACAGTCATTCGTGTTCTGCAAAAGCTTGGCTTGGTAATGGGGCAACACTCTGTATCTCTCTCTCGCAGAGCCCGGCTGCCAAATTCGAAACGTCCAGCGATTGCGCCCACACGAAAGCTGCCAGCACGGAAAGCTGTAGCTGGTTTTCACTGTCCCTTGGAACTGCATTCGCTGCCGCACAGTCATTCGTGTTCTGCAAAAGCTTTGATTCGTAATAGGGCAACACTCTGTATCTCTCTCTCGCAGAGCCCAGCTGCCAAATTCAAAACGTCCAGCGATTGCGCCCACACGAAAGCTGCCAGCACAGAAAGCTGTAGCTGGTTTTCACTGTCCCTTGGAACTGCATTCGCTGCCGCACAGTCATTCGTGTTCTGCAAAAGCTTGGCTTCGTAATGGGGCAACACTCTGTATCTCTCTCTCGCAGAGCCCGGCTGCCAAATTCGAAACGTCCAGCGATTGCGCCCACACGAAAGCTGCCAGCACAGAAAGCTGTAGCTGGTTTTCACTGTCCCTTGGAACTGCATTCGCTGCCGCACAGTCATTCGTGTTCTGCAAAAGCTTGGCTTGGTAATGGGGCAACACTCTGTATCTCTCTCTGGCAGAGCCCGGCTGCCAAATTCGAAACGTCCAGCGATTGCGCCCACACGAAAGCTGCCAGCACGGAAAGCTGTAGCTGGTTTTCACTGTCCCTTGGAACTGCATTCGCTGCCGCACAGTCATTCGTGTTCTGCAAAAGCTTGGCTTCGTAATGGGGCAACACTCTGTATCTCTCTCTCGCAGAGCCCGGCTGCCAAATTCGAAACGTCCAGCGATTGCGCCCACACGAAAGCTGCCAGCACGGAAAGCTGTAGCTGGTTTTCACTGTCCCTTGGAACTGCATTCGCTGCCGCACAGTCATTCGTGTTCTGCAAAAGCTTGGCTTCGTAATGCGGCAACACTCTGTATCTCTCTCTCTCGCAGAGCTCGGCTGCCAAATTCGAAACGTCCAGCGATTGCGCCCACACGAAAGCTGCCAGCACGGAAAGCTGTAGCTGGTTTTCACTGTCCCTTGGAACTGCATTCGCTGCCGCACAGTCATTCGTGTTCTGCAAAAGCTTGGCTTGGTAATGGGGCAACAATCTGTATCTCTCTCTGGCAGAGCCCGGCTGCCAAATTCGAAACGTCCAGCGATTGCGCCCACACGAAAGCTGCCAGCACGGAAAGCTGTAGCTGGTTTTCACTGTCCCTTGGAACTGCATTCGCTGCCGCACAGTCATTCGTGTTCTGCAAAAGCTTGGCTTCGTAATGGGGCAACACTCTGTATCTCTCTCTCGAAGAGCCCGGCTGCCAAATTCGAAACGTCCAGCGATTGCGCCCACACGAAAGCTGCCAGCACGGAAAGCTGTAGCTGGTTTTCACTGTCCCTTGGAACTGCATTCGCTGCCACACAGTCATTCGTGTTCTGCAAAAGCTTGGCTTGGTAATGGGGCAACACTCTGTATCTCTCTCTCGCAGAGCCCGGCTGCCAAATTCGAAACGTCCAGCGATTGCGCCCACACGAAAGCTGCCAGCACGGAAAGCTGTAGCTGGTTTTCACTGTCCCTTGGAACTGCATTCGCTGCCGCACAGTCATTCGTGTTCTGCAAAAGCTTGGCTTGGTAATGGGGCAACACTGTGTATCTCTCTCTCGCAGAGCCCGGCTGCCAAATTCGAAACGTCCAGCGATTGCGCCCACACGAAAGCTGCCAGCACGGAAAGCTGTAGCTGGTTTTCACTGTCCCTTGGAACTGCATTCGCTGCCGCACAGTCATTCGTGTTCTGCAAAAGCTTGGCTTCGTAATGGGGCAACACTCTGTATCTCTCTCTCTCGCAGAGCCCGGCTGCCAAATTCGAAACGTCCAGCGATTGCGCCCACACGAAAGCTGCCAGCACGGAAAGCTGTAGCTGGTTTTCACTGTCCCTTGGAACTGCATTCGCTGCCGCACAGTCATTCGTGTTCTGCAAAAGCTTGGCTTGGTAATGGGGCAACACTCTGTATCTCTCTCTCGCAGAGCCCGGCTGCCAAATTCGAAACGTCCAGCGATTGCGCCCACACGAAAGCTGCCAGCACGGAAAGCTGTAGCTGGTTTTCACTGTCCCTTGGAACTGCATTCGCTGCCCCACAGTCATTCGTGTTCTGCAAAAGCTTGGCTTGGTAATGGGGCAACACGGTGTATCTCTCTCTCGCAGAGCCCGGCTGCCAAATTCGAAACGTCCAGCGATTGCGCCCACACGAAAGCTGCCAGCACGGAAAGCTGTAGCTGGTTTTCACTGTCCCTTGGAACTGCATTCGCTGCCGCACAGTCATTCGTGTTCTGCAAAAGCTTTGATTCGTAATGGGGCAACACTCTGTATCTCTCTCTCGCAGAGCCCGGCTGCCAAATTCGAAACGTCCAGCGATTGCGCCCACACGAAAGCTGCCAGCACGGAAAGCTGTAGCTGGTTTTCACTGTCCCTTGGAACTGCATTCGCTGCCGCACAGTCATTTGTGTTCTGCAAAAGCTTGGCTTGGTAATGGGGAAACACTGTGTATCTCTCTCTCTCGCAGAGCCCGGCTGCCAAATTCGAAACGTCCAGCGATTGCGCCCACACGAAAGCTGCCAGCACGGAAAGCTGTAGCTGGTTTTCACTGTCCCTTGGAACTGCATTCGCTGCCGCACAGTCATTCGTGTTCTGCAAAAGCTTGGCTTGGTAATGGGGCAACACTCTGTATCTCTCTCTCGCAGAGCCCGGCTGCCAAATTCGAAACGTCCAGCGATTGCGCCCACACGAAAGCTGCCAGCACGGAAAGCTGTAGCTGGTTTTCACTGTCCCTTGGAACTGCATTCGCTGCCGCACAGTCATTCGTGTTCTGCAAAAGCTTGGCTTGGTAATGGGGCAACACTCTGTATCTCTCTCTCGCAGAGCCCGGCTGCCAAATTCGAAACGTCCAGCGATTGCGCCCACACGAAAGCTGCCAGCATGGAAAGCTGTAGCTGGTTTTCACTGTCCCTTGGAACTGCATTCGCTGCCGCACAGTCATTCGTGTTCTGCAAAAGCTTGGCTTCGTAATGGGGCAACACTCTGTATCTCTCTCTCGCAGAGCCCGGCTGCCAAATTCAAAACGTCCAGCGATTGCGCCCACACGAAAGCTGCCAGCACGGAAAGCTGTAGCTGGTTTTCACTGTCCCTTGGAACTGCATTCGCTGCCGCACAGTCATTCGTGTTCTGCAAAAGCTTGGCTTGGTAATGGGGCAACACTCTGTATCTCTCTCTCGCAGAGCCCGGCTGCCAAATTCGAAACGTCCAGCGATTGCGCCCACACGAAAGCTGCCAGCACGGAAAGCTGTAGCTGGTTTTCACTGTCCCTTGGAACTGCATTCGCTGCCGCACAGTCATTCGTGTTCTGCAAAAGCTTGGCTTCGTAATGGGGCAACACTCTGTATCTCTCTCTCTCGCAGAGCCCGGCTGCCAAATTCGAAACGTCCAGCGATTGCGCCCACACGAAAGCTGCCAGCACGGAAAGCTGTAGCTGGTTTTCACTGTCCCTTGGAACTGCATTCGCTGCCGCACAGTCATTCGTGTTCTGCAAAAGCTTGGCTTCGTAATGGGGCAACACTCTGTATCTCTCTCTCGCAGAGCCCGGCTGCCAAATTCGAAACGTCCAGCGATTGCGCCCACACGAAAGCTGCCAGCACGGAAAGCTGTAGCTGGTTTTCACTGTCCCTTGGAACTGCATTCGCTGCCGCACAGTCATTCGTGTTCTGCAAAAGCTTGGCTTGGTAATGGGGCAACACTGTGTATCTCTCTCTCGCAGAGCCCGGCTGCCAAATTCGAAACGTCCAGTGATTGCGCCCACACGAAAGCTGCCAGCACGGAAAGCAGTAGCTGGTTTTCACTGTCCCTTGGAACTGCATTCGCTGCCACACAGTCATTCGTGTTCTGCAAAAGCTTGGCTTCGTAATGCGGCAACACTCTGTATCTCTCTCTGGCAGAGCCCGGCTGCCAAATTCGAAACGTCCAGCGATTGCGCCCACAAGAAAGCTGCCAGCACGGAAAGCTGTAGCTGGTTTTCACTGTCCCTTGGAACTGCATTCGCTGCCGCACAGTCATTCGTGTTCTGCAAAAGCTTGGCTTGGTAATGAGGCAACACTGTGTATCTCTCTCTGGCAGAGCCCGGCTGCCAAATTCGAAACGTCCAGCGATTGTGCCCACAAGAAAACTGCCAGCACGGAAAGCTGTAGCTGGTTTTCACTGTCCCTTGGAACTGCATTCGCTGCCGCACAGTCATTCGTGTTCTGCAAAAGCTTGGCTTCGTAATGCGGCAACACTCTGTATCTCTCTCTCGCAGAGCCCGGCTGCCAAATTCGAAACGTCCAGCGATTGCGCCCACACGAAAGCTGCCAGCACGGAAAGCTGTAGCTGGTTTTCACTGTCCCTTGGAACTGCATTCGCTGCCGCACAGTCATTCGTGTTCTGCAAAAGCTTGGCTTGGTAATGGGGCAACACTGTGTATCTCTCTCTCGAAGAGACCGGCTGCCAAATTCGAAACGTCCAGCGATTGCGCCCACACGAAAGCTGCCAGCACGGAAAGCTGTAGCTGGTTTTCACTGTCCCTTGGAACTGCATTCGCTGCCACACAGTCATTCGTGTTCTGCAAAAGCTTGGCTTGGTAATGGGGCAACACTCTGTATCTCTCTCTCGCAGAGCCCGGCTGCCAAATTCGAAACGTCCAGCGATTGCGCCCACACGAAAGCTGCCAGCACGGAAAGCTGTAGCTGGTTTTCACTGTCCCTTGGAACTGCATTCGCTGCCGCACAGTCATTCGTGTTCTGCAAAAGCTTGGCTTGGTAATGGGGCAACACTCTGTATCTCTCTCTCGCAGAGCCCGGCTGCCAAATTCGAAACGTCCAGCGATTGCGCCCACACGAAAGCTGCCAGCACGGAAAGCTGTAGCTGGTTTTCACTGTCCCTTGGAACTGCATTCGCTGCCGCACAGTCATTCGTGTTCTGCAAAAGCTTGGCTTCGTAATGGGGCAACACTCTGTATCTCTCTCTCGCAGAGCCCGGCTGCCAAATTCGAAACGTCCAGCGATTGCGCCCACACGAAAGCTGCCAGCACGGAAAGCTGTAGCTGGTTTTCACTGTCCCTTGGAACTGCATTCGCTGCCGCACAGTCATTCGTGTTCTGCAAAAGCTTGGCTTGGTAATGGGGCAACACTCTGTATCTCTCTCTCGCAGAGCCCGGCTGCCAAATTCGAAACGTCCAGCGATTGCGCCCACACGAAAGCTGCCAGCACGGAAAGCTGTAGCTGGTTTTCACTGTCCCTTGGAACTGCATTCGCTGCCGCACAGTCATTCGTGTTCTGCAAAAGCTTTGATTCGTAATGGGGCAACACTCTGTATCTCTCTCTCGCAGAGCCCAGCTGCCAAATTCAAAACGTCCAGCGATTGCGCCCACACGAAAGCTGCCAGCACAGAAAGCTGTAGCTGGTTTTCACTGTCCCTTGGAACTGCATTCGCTGCCGCACAGTCATTCGTGTTCTGCAAAAGCTTGGCTTGGTAATGGGGCAACACTCTGTATCTCTCTCTGGCAGAGCCCGGCTGCCAAATTCGAAACGTCCAGCGATTGCGCCCACACGAAAGCTGCCAGCACGGAAAGCTGTAGCTGGTTTTCACTGTCCCTTGGAACTGCATTCGCTGCCGCAAAGTCATTCGTGTTCTGCAAAAGCTTGGCTTGGTAATGGGGCAACACTCTGTATCTCTCTCTCGCAGAGCCCGGCTGCCAAATTCGAAACGTCCAGCGATTGCGCCCACACGAAAGCTGCCAGCACGGAAAGCTGTAGCTGGTTTTCACTGTCCCTTGGAACTGCATTCGCTGCCGCACAGTCATTCGTGTTCTGCAAAAGCTTGGCTTGGTAATGGGGCAACAATCTGTATCTCTCTCTGGCAGAGCCCGGCTGCCAAATTCGAAACGTCCAGCGATTGCGCCCACACGAAAGCTGCCAGCACGGAAAGCTGTAGCTGGTTTTCACTGTCCCTTGGAACTGCATTCGCTGCCGCACAGTCATTCGTGTTCTGCAAAAGCTTGGCTTCGTAATGGGGCAACACTCTGTATCTCTCTCTCGAAGAGCCCGGCTGCCAAATTCGAAACGTCCAGCGATTGCGCCCACACGAAAGCTGCCAGCACGGAAAGCTGTAGCTGGTTTTCACTGTCCCTTGGAACTGCATTCGCTGCCACACAGTCATTCGTGTTCTGCAAAAGCTTGGCTTGGTAATGGGGCAACACTCTGTATCTCTCTCTCGCAGAGCCCGGCTGCCAAATTCGAAACGTCCAGCGATTGCGCCCACACGAAAGCTGCCAGCACGGAAAGCTGTAGCTGGTTTTCACTGTCCCTTGGAACTGCATTCGCTGCCGCACAGTCATTCGTGTTCTGCAAAAGCTTGGCTTGGTAATGGGGCAACACTGTGTATCTCTCTCTCGCAGAGCCCGGCTGCCAAATTCGAAACGTCCAGCGATTGCGCCCACACGAAAGCTGCCAGCACGGAAAGCTGTAGCTGGTTTTCACTGTCCCTTGGAACTGCATTCGCTGCCGCACAGTCATTCGTGTTCTGCAAAAGCTTGGCTTGGTAATGGGGCAACACTCTGTATCTCTCTCTCTCGCAGAGCCCGGCTGCCAAATTCGAAACGTCCAGCGATTGCGCCCACACGAAAGCTGCCAGCACGGAAAGCTGTAGCTGGTTTTCACTGTCCCTTGGAACTGCATTCGCTGCCGCACAGTCATTCGTGTTCTGCAAAAGCTTGGCTTGGTAATGGGGCAACACTCTGTATCTCTCTCTCGCAGAGCCCGGCTGCCAAATTCGAAACGTCCAGCGATTGCGCCCACACGAAAGCTGCCAGCACGGAAAGCTGTAGCTGGTTTTCACTGTCCCTTGGAACTGCATTCGCTGCCCCACAGTCATTCGTGTTCTGCAAAAGCTTGGCTTGGTAATGGGGCAACACGGTGTATCTCTCTCTCGCAGAGCCCGGCTGCCAAATTCGAAACGTCCAGCGATTGCGCCCACACGAAAGCTGCCAGCACGGAAAGCTGTAGCTGGTTTTCACTGTCCCTTGGAACTGCATTCGCTGCCGCACAGTCATTCGTGTTCTGCAAAAGCTTGGCTTGGTAATGGGGCAACACTCTGTATCTCTCTCTCGCAGAGCCCGGCTGCCAAATTCGAAACGTCCAGCGATTGCGCCCACACGAAAGCTGCCAGCACGGAAAGCTGTAGCTGGTTTTCACTGTCCCTTGGAACTGCATTCGCTGCCGCACAGTCATTTGTGTTCTGCAAAAGCTTGGCTTGGTAATGGGGAAACACTGTGTATCTCTCTCTCTCGCAGAGCCCGGCTGCCAAATTCGAAACGTCCAGCGATTGCGCCCACACGAAAGCTGCCAGCACGGAAAGCTGTAGCTGGTTTTCACTGTCCCTTGGAACTGCATTCGCTGCCGCACAGTCATTCGTGTTCTGCAAAAGCTTGGCTTGGTAATGGGGCAACACTCTGTATCTCTCTCTCGCAGAGCCCGGCTGCCAAATTCGAAACGTCCAGCGATTGCGCCCACACGAAAGCTGCCAGCACGGAAAGCTGTAGCTGGTTTTCACTGTCCCTTGGAACTGCATTCGCTGCCGCACAGTCATTCGTGTTCTGCAAAAGCTTGGCTTGGTAATGGGGCAACACTCTGTATCTCTCTCTCGCAGAGCCCGGCTGCCAAATTCGAAACGTCCAGCGATTGCGCCCACACGAAAGCTGCCAGCATGGAAAGCTGTAGCTGGTTTTCACTGTCCCTTGGAACTGCATTCGCTGCCGCACAGTCATTCGTGTTCTGCAAAAGCTTGGCTTCGTAATGGGGCAACACTCTGTATCTCTCTCTCGCAGAGCCCGGCTGCCAAATTCAAAACGTCCAGCGATTGCGCCCACACGAAAGCTGCCAGCACGGAAAGCTGTAGCTGGTTTTCACTGTCCCTTGGAACTGCATTCGCTGCCGCACAGTCATTCGTGTTCTGCAAAAGCTTGGCTTGGTAATGGGGCAACACTGTGTATCTCTCTCTGGCAGAGCCCGGCTGCCAAATTCGAAACGTCCAGCGATTGCGCCCACACGAAAGCTGCCAGCACAGAAAGCAGTAGCTGGTTTTCACTGTCCCTTGGAACTGCATTCGCTGCCACACAGTCATTCGTGTTCTGCAAAAGCTTGGCTTCGTAATGGGGCAACACTCTGTATCTCTCTCTGGCAGAGCCCGGCTGCCAAATTCGAAACGTCCAGCGATTGCGCCCACAAGAAAGCTGCCAGCACGGAAAGGTGTAGCTGGTTTTCACTGTCCCTTGGAACTGCATTCGCTGCCACACAGTCATTCGTGTTCTGCAAAAGCTTGGCTTGGTAATGAGGCAACACTGTGTATCTCTCTCTGGCAGAGCCCGGCTGCCAAATTCGAAACGTCCAGCGATTGCGCCCACAAGAAAGCTGCCAGCAAGGAAAGCTGTAGCTGGTTTTCACTGTCCCTTGGAACTGCATTCGCTGCCACACAGTCATTCGTGTTCTGCAAAAGCTTGGCTTCGTAATGGGGCAACACTCTGTATCTCTCTCTGGCAGAGCCCGGCTGCCAAATTCAAAACGTCCAGCGATTGCGCCCACACGAAAGCTGCCAGCACGGAAAGCTGTAGCTGGTTTTCACTGTCCCTTGGAACTGCATTCGCTGCCACACAGTCATTCGTGTTCTGCAAAAGCTTGGCTTGGTAATGGGGCAACACTGTGTATCTCTCTCTGGCAGAGCCCGGCTGCCAAATTCGAAACGTCCAGCGATTGCGCCCACACGAAAGCTGCCAGCACGGAAAGCTGTAGCTGGTTTTCACTGTCCCTTGGAACTGCATTCGCTGCCACACAGTCATTCGTGTTCTGCAAAAGCTTGGCTTCGTAATGGGGCAACACTCTGTATCTCTCTCTGGCAGAGCCCGGCTGCCAAATTCAAAACGTCCAGCGATTGCGCCCACACGAAAGCTGCCAGCACGGAAAGCTGTAGCTGGTTTTCACTGTCCCTTGGAACTGCATTCGCTGCCGCACAGTCATTCGTGTTCTGCAAAAGCTTGGCTTCGTAATGCGGCAACACTCTGTATCTCTCTCTCTCGCAGAGCTCGGCTGCCAAATTCGAAACGTCCAGCGATTGCGCCCACACGAAAGCTGCCAGCACGGAAAGCTGTAGCTGGTTTTCACTGTCCCTTGGAACTGCATTCGCTGCCGCACAGTCATTCGTGTTCTGCAAAAGCTTGGCTTCGTAATGGGGCAACACTCTGTATCTCTCTCTGGCAGAGCCCGGCTGCCAAATTCGAAACGTCCAGCGATTGTGCCCACAAGAAAACTGCCAGCACGGAAAGCTGTAGCTGGTTTTCACTGTCCCTTGGAACTGCATTCGCTGCCGCACAGTCATTCGTGTTCTGCAAAAGCTTGGCTTGGTAATGGGGCAACACTGTGTATCTCTCTCTCGCAGAGCCCGGCTGCCAAATTCGAAACGTCCAGCGATTGCGCCCACACGAAAGCTGCCAGCACGGAAAGCTGTAGCTGGTTTTCACTGTCCCTTGGAACTGCATTCGCTGCCGCACAGTCATTCGTGTTCTGCAAAAGCTTGGCTTGGTAATGGGGCAACACTCTGTATCTCTCTCTCTCGCAGAGCGCGGCTGCCAAATTCGAAACGTCCAGCGATTGCGCCCACACGAAAGCTGCCAGCACGGAAAGCTGTAGCTGGTTTTCACTGTCCCTTGGAACTGCATTCGCTGCCGCACAGTCATTCGTGTTCTGCAAAAGCTTGGCTTGGTAATGGGGCAACACTGTGTATCTCTCTCTCGAAGAGACCGGCTGCCAAATTCGAAACGTCCAGCGATTGCGCCCACACGAAAGCTGCCAGCACGGAAAGCTGTAGCTGGTTTTCACTGTCCCTTGGAACTGCATTCGCTGCCACACAGTCATTCGTGTTCTGCAAAAGCTTGGCTTGGTAATGGGGCAACACTCTGTATCTCTCTCTCGCAGAGCCCGGCTGCCAAATTCGAAACGTCCAGCGATTGCGCCCACACGAAAGCTGCCAGCACGGAAAGCTGTAGCTGGTTTTCACTGTCCCTTGGAACTGCATTCGCTGCCGCACAGTCATTCGTGTTCTGCAAAAGCTTGGCTTGGTAATGGGGCAACACTCTGTATCTCTCTCTCGCAGAGCCCGGCTGCCAAATTCGAAACGTCCAGCGATTGCGCCCACACGAAAGCTGCCAGCACGGAAAGCTGTAGCTGGTTTTCACTGTCCCTTGGAACTGCATTCGCTGCCGCACAGTCATTCGTGTTCTGCAAAAGCTTGGCTTCGTAATGGGGCAACACTGTGTATCTCTCTCTCTCGCAGAGCCCGGCTGCCAAATTCGAAACGTCCAGCGATTGCGCCCACACGAAAGCTGCCAGCACGGAAAGCTGTAGCTGGTTTTCACTGTCCCTTGGAACTGCATTCGCTGCCGCACAGTCATTCGTGTTCTGCAAAAGCTTGGCTTGGTAATGGGGCAACACTCTGTATCTCTCTCTCGCAGAGCCCGGCTGCCAAATTCGAAACGTCCAGCGATTGCGCCCACACGAAAGCTGCCAGCACGGAAAGCTGTAGCTGGTTTTCACTGTCCCTTGGAACTGCATTCGCTGCCGCACAGTCATTCATGTTCTGCAAAAGCTTTGATTCGTAATGGGGCAACACTCTGTATCTCTCTCTCGCAGAGCCCAGCTGCCAAATTCAAAACGTCCAGCGATTGCGCCCACACGAAAGCTGCCAGCACAGAAAGCTGTAGCTGGTTTTCACTGTCCCTTGGAACTGCATTCGCTGCCGCACAGTCATTCGTGTTCTGCAAAAGCTTGGCTTGGTAATGGGGCAACACTCTGTATCTCTCTCTGGCAGAGCCCGGCTGCCAAATTCGAAACGTCCAGCGATTGCGCCCACACGAAAGCTGCCAGCATGGAAAGCTGTAGCTGGTTTTCACTGTCCCTTGGAACTGCATTCGCTGCCACACAGTCATTCGTGTTCTGCAAAAGCTTGGCTTCGTAATGGGGCAACACTCTGTATCTCTCTCTGGCAGAGCCCGGCTGCCAAATTCAAAACGTCCAGCGATTGCGCCCACACGAAAGCTGCCAGCACGGAAAGCTGTAGCTGGTTTTCACTGTCCCTTGGAACTGCATTCGCTGCCGCACAGTCATTCGTGTTCTGCAAAAGCTTGGCTTCGTAATGCGGCAACACTCTGTATCTCTCTCTCTCGCAGAGCTCGGCTGCCAAATTCGAAACGTCCAGCGATTGCGCCCACACGAAAGCTGCCAGCACGGAAAGCTGTAGCTGGTTTTCACTGTCCCTTGGAACTGCATTCGCTGTCGCACAGTCATTCGTGTTCTGCAAAAGCTTGGCTTCGTAATGGGGCAACACTCTGTATCTCTCTCTGGCAGAGCCCGGCTGCCAAATTCGAAACGTCCAGCGATTGTGCCCACAAGAAAACTGCCAGCACGGAAAGCTGTAGCTGGTTTTCACTGTCCCTTGGAACTGCATTCGCTGCCGCACAGTCATTCGTGTTCTGCAAAAGCTTGGCTTGGTAATGGGGCAACACTGTGTATCTCTCTCTGGCAGAGCCCGGCTGCCAAATTCGAAACGTCCAGCGATTGCGCCCACACGAAAGCTGCCAGCACGGAAAGCTGTAGCTGGTTTTCACTGTCCCTTGGAACTGCATTCGCTGCCGCACAGTCATTCGTGTTCTGCAAAAGCTTGGCTTGGTAATGGGGCAACACTGTGTATCTCTCTCTCGCAGAGCCCGGCTGCCAAATTCGAAACGTCCAGCGATTGCGCCCACACGAAAGCTGCCAGCACGGAAAGCTGTAGCTGGTTTTCACTGTCCCTTGGAACTGCATTCGCTGCCGCACAGTCATTCGTGTTCTGCAAAAGCTTGGCTTGGTAATGGGGCAACACTGTGTATCTCTCTCTCGAAGAGACCGGCTGCCAAATTCGAAACGTCCAGCGATTGCGCCCACACGAAAGCTGCCAGCATGGAAAGCTGTAGCTGGTTTTCACTGTCCCTTGGAACTGCATTCGCTGCCACACAGTCATTCGTGTTCTGCAAAAGCTTGGCTTGGTAATGGGGCAACACTCTGTATCTCTCTCTGGCAGAGCCCGGCTGCCAAATTCGAAACGTCCAGCGATTGCGCCCACACGAAAGCTGCCAGCACGGAAAGCTGTAGCTGGTTTTCACTGTCCCTTGGAACTGCATTCGCTGCCGCACAGTCATTCGTGTTCTGCAAAAGCTTGGCTTGGTAATGGGGCAACACTCTGTATCTCTCTCTCGCAGAGCCCGGCTGCCAAATTCGAAACGTCCAGCGATTGCGCCCACACGAAAGCTGCCAGCACGGAAAGCTGTAGCTGGTTTTCACTGTCCCTTGGAACTGCATTCGCTGCCGCACAGTCATTCGTGTTCTGCAAAAGCTTGGCTTGGTAATGGGGCAACAATCTGTATCTCTCTCTCGAAGAGACCGGCTGCCAAATTCGAAACGTCCAGCGATTGCGCCCACACGAAAGCTGCCAGCACGGAAAGCTGTAGCTGGTTTTCACTGTCCCTTGGAACTGCATTCGCTGCCACACAGTCATTCGTGTTCTGCAAAAGCTTGGCTTGGTAATGGGGCAACACTCTGTATCTCTCTCTCGCAGAGCCCGGCTGCCAAATTCGAAACGTCCAGCGATTGCGCCCACACGAAAGCTGCCAGCACGGAAAGCTGTAGCTGGTTTTCACTGTCCCTTGGAACTGCATTCGCTGCCGCACAGTCATTCGTGTTCTGCAAAAGCTTGGCTTCGTAATGGGGCAACACTCTGTATCTCTCTCTCGCAGAGCCCGGCTGCCAAATTCGAAACGTCCAGCGATTGCGCCCACACGAAAGCTGCCAGCACGGAAAGCTGTAGCTGGTTTTCACTGTCCCTTGGAACTGCATTCGCTGCCGCACAGTCATTCGTGTTCTGCAAAAGCTTGGCTTCGTAATGGGGCAACACTGTGTATCTCTCTCTCTCGCAGAGCCCGGCTGCCAAATTCGAAACGTCCAGCGATTGCGCCCACACGAAAGCTGCCAGCACGGAAAGCTGTAGCTGGTTTTCACTGTCCCTTGGAACTGCATTCGCTGCCGCACAGTCATTCGTGTTCTGCAAAAGCTTGGCTTGGTAATGGGGCAACACTCTGTATCTCTCTCTCGCAGAGCCCGGCTGCCAAATTCGAAACGTCCAGCGATTGCGCCCACACGAAAGCTGCCAGCACGGAAAGCTGTAGCTGGTTTTCACTGTCCCTTGGAACTGCATTCGCTGCCGCACAGTCATTCGTGTTCTGCAAAAGCTTTGATTCGTAATGGGGCAACACTCTGTATCTCTCTCTCGCAGAGCCCAGCTGCCAAATTCAAAACGTCCAGCGATTGCGCCCACACGAAAGCTGCCAGCACAGAAAGCTGTAGCTGGTTTTCACTGTCCCTTGGAACTGCATTCGCTGCCGCACAGTCATTCGTGTTCTGCAAAAGCTTGGCTTGGTAATGGGGCAACACTCTGTATCTCTCTCTGGCAGAGCCCGGCTGCCAAATTCGAAACGTCCAGCGATTGCGCCCACACGAAAGCTGCCAGCACGGAAAGCTGTAGCTGGTTTTCACTGTCCCTTGGAACTGCATTCGCTGCCGCACAGTCATTCGTGTTCTGCAAAAGCTTGGCTTCGTAATGGGGCAACACTCTGTATCTCTCTCTCGCAGAGCCCGGCTGCCAAATTCGAAACGTCCAGCGATTGCGCCCACACGAAAGCTGCCAGCACGGAAAGCTGTAGCTGGTTTTCACTGTCCCTTGGAACTGCATTCGCTGCCGCACAGTCATTCGTGTTCTGCAAAAGCTTGGCTTCGTAATGCGGCAACACTCTGTATCTCTCTCTCTCGCAGAGCTCGGCTGCCAAATTCGAAACGTCCAGCGATTGCGCCCACACGAAAGCTGCCAGCACGGAAAGCTGTAGCTGGTTTTCACTGTCCCTTGGAACTGCATTCGCTGCCGCACAGTCATTCGTGTTCTGCAAAAGCTTGGCTTGGTAATGGGGCAACAATCTGTATCTCTCTCTGGCAGAGCCCGGCTGCCAAATTCGAAACGTCCAGCGATTGCGCCCACACGAAAGCTGCCAGCACGGAAAGCTGTAGCTGGTTTTCACTGTCCCTTGGAACTGCATTCGCTGCCGCACAGTCATTCGTGTTCTGCAAAAGCTTGGCTTCGTAATGGGGCAACACTCTGTATCTCTCTCTCGAAGAGCCCGGCTGCCAAATTCGAAACGTCCAGCGATTGCGCCCACACGAAAGCTGCCAGCACGGAAAGCTGTAGCTGGTTTTCACTGTCCCTTGGAACTGCATTCGCTGCCACACAGTCATTCGTGTTCTGCAAAAGCTTGGCTTGGTAATGGGGCAACACTCTGTATCTCTCTCTCGCAGAGCCCGGCTGCCAAATTCGAAACGTCCAGCGATTGCGCCCACACGAAAGCTGCCAGCACGGAAAGCTGTAGCTGGTTTTCACTGTCCCTTGGAACTGCATTCGCTGCCGCACAGTCATTCGTGTTCTGCAAAAGCTTGGCTTGGTAATGGGGCAACACTGTGTATCTCTCTCTCGCAGAGCCCGGCTGCCAAATTCGAAACGTCCAGCGATTGCGCCCACACGAAAGCTGCCAGCACGGAAAGCTGTAGCTGGTTTTCACTGTCCCTTGGAACTGCATTCGCTGCCGCACAGTCATTCGTGTTCTGCAAAAGCTTGGCTTCGTAATGGGGCAACACTCTGTATCTCTCTCTCTCGCAGAGCCCGGCTGCCAAATTCGAAACGTCCAGCGATTGCGCCCACACGAAAGCTGCCAGCACGGAAAGCTGTAGCTGGTTTTCACTGTCCCTTGGAACTGCATTCGCTGCCGCACAGTCATTCGTGTTCTGCAAAAGCTTGGCTTGGTAATGGGGCAACACTCTGTATCTCTCTCTCGCAGAGCCCGGCTGCCAAATTCGAAACGTCCAGCGATTGCGCCCACACGAAAGCTGCCAGCACGGAAAGCTGTAGCTGGTTTTCACTGTCCCTTGGAACTGCATTCGCTGCCCCACAGTCATTCGTGTTCTGCAAAAGCTTGGCTTGGTAATGGGGCAACACGGTGTATCTCTCTCTCGCAGAGCCCGGCTGCCAAATTCGAAACGTCCAGCGATTGCGCCCACACGAAAGCTGCCAGCACGGAAAGCTGTAGCTGGTTTTCACTGTCCCTTGGAACTGCATTCGCTGCCGCACAGTCATTCGTGTTCTGCAAAAGCTTGGCTTGGTAATGGGGCAACACTCTGTATCTCTCTCTCGCAGAGCCCGGCTGCCAAATTCGAAACGTCCAGCGATTGCGCCCACACGAAAGCTGCCAGCACGGAAAGCTGTAGCTGGTTTTCACTGTCCCTTGGAACTGCATTCGCTGCCGCACAGTCATTTGTGTTCTGCAAAAGCTTGGCTTGGTAATGGGGAAACACTGTGTATCTCTCTCTCTCGCAGAGCCCGGCTGCCAAATTCGAAACGTCCAGCGATTGCGCCCACACGAAAGCTGCCAGCACGGAAAGCTGTAGCTGGTTTTCACTGTCCCTTGGAACTGCATTCGCTGCCGCACAGTCATTCGTGTTCTGCAAAAGCTTGGCTTGGTAATGGGGCAACACTCTGTATCTCTCTCTCGCAGAGCCCGGCTGCCAAATTCGAAACGTCCAGCGATTGCGCCCACACGAAAGCTGCCAGCACGGAAAGCTGTAGCTGGTTTTCACTGTCCCTTGGAACTGCATTCGCTGCCGCACAGTCATTCGTGTTCTGCAAAAGCTTGGCTTGGTAATGGGGCAACACTCTGTATCTCTCTCTCGCAGAGCCCGGCTGCCAAATTCGAAACGTCCAGCGATTGCGCCCACACGAAAGCTGCCAGCATGGAAAGCTGTAGCTGGTTTTCACTGTCCCTTGGAACTGCATTCGCTGCCGCACAGTCATTCGTGTTCTGCAAAAGCTTGGCTTCGTAATGGGGCAACACTCTGTATCTCTCTCTAGCAGAGCCCGGCTGCCAAATTCAAAACGTCCAGCGATTGCGCCCACACGAAAGCTGCCAGCACGGAAAGCTGTAGCTGGTTTTCACTGTCCCTTGGAACTGCATTCGCTGCCGCACAGTCATTCGTGTTCTGCAAAAGCTTGGCTTGGTAATGGGGCAACACTGTGTATCTCTCTCTGGCAGAGCCCGGCTGCCAAATTCGAAACGTCCAGCGATTGCGCCCACACGAAAGCTGCCAGCACGGAAAGCAGTAGCTGGTTTTCACTGTCCCTTGGAACTGCATTCGCTGCCACACAGTCATTCGTGTTCTGCAAAAGCTTGGCTTCGTAATGGGGCAACACTCTGTATCTCTCTCTGGCAGAGCCCGGCTGCCAAATTCGAAACGTCCAGCGATTGCGCCCACAAGAAAGCTGCCAGCACGGAAAGGTGTAGCTGGTTTTCACTGTCCCTTGGAACTGCATTCGCTGCCACACAGTCATTCGTGTTCTGCAAAAGCTTGGCTTGGTAATGAGGCAACACTGTGTATCTCTCTCTGGCAGAGCCCGGCTGCCAAATTCGAAACGTCCAGCGATTGCGCCCACAAGAAAGCTGCCAGCAAGGAAAGCTGTAGCTGGTTTTCACTGTCCCTTGGAACTGCATTCGCTGCCACACAGTCATTCGTGTTCTGCAAAAGCTTGGCTTCGTAATGGGGCAACACTCTGTATCTCTCTCTGGCAGAGCCCGGCTGCCAAATTCAAAACGTCCAGCGATTGCGCCCACACGAAAGCTGCCAGCACGGAAAGCTGTAGCTGGTTTTCACTGTCCCTTGGAACTGCATTCGCTGCCACACAGTCATTCGTGTTCTGCAAAAGCTTGGCTTGGTAATGGGGCAACACTGTGTATCTCTCTCTGGCAGAGCCCGGCTGCCAAATTCGAAACGTCCAGCGATTGCGCCCACACGAAAGCTGCCAGCACGGAAAGCTGTAGCTGGTTTTCACTGTCCCTTGGAACTGCATTCGCTGCCACACAGTCATTCGTGTTCTGCAAAAGCTTGGCTTCGTAATGGGGCAACACTCTGTATCTCTCTCTGGCAGAGCCCGGCTGCCAAATTCAAAACGTCCAGCGATTGCGCCCACACGAAAGCTGCCAGCACGGAAAGCTGTAGCTGGTTTTCACTGTCCCTTGGAACTGCATTCGCTGCCGCACAGTCATTCGTGTTCTGCAAAAGCTTGGCTTCGTAATGCGGCAACACTCTGTATCTCTCTCTCTCGCAGAGCTCGGCTGCCAAATTCGAAACGTCCAGCGATTGCGCCCACACGAAAGCTGCCAGCACGGAAAGCTGTAGCTGGTTTTCACTGTCCCTTGGAACTGCATTCGCTGCCGCACAGTCATTCGTGTTCTGCAAAAGCTTGGCTTCGTAATGGGGCAACACTCTGTATCTCTCTCTGGCAGAGCCCGGCTGCCAAATTCGAAACGTCCAGCGATTGTGCCCACAAGAAAACTGCCAGCACGGAAAGCTGTAGCTGGTTTTCACTGTCCCTTGGAACTGCATTCGCTGCCGCACAGTCATTCGTGTTCTGCAAAAGCTTGGCTTGGTAATGGGGCAACACTGTGTATCTCTCTCTCGCAGAGCCCGGCTGCCAAATTCGAAACGTCCAGCGATTGCGCCCACACGAAAGCTGCCAGCACGGAAAGCTGTAGCTGGTTTTCACTGTCCCTTGGAACTGCATTCGCTGCCGCACAGTCATTCGTGTTCTGCAAAAGCTTGGCTTGGTAATGGGGCAACACTCTGTATCTCTCTCTCTCGCAGAGCGCGGCTGCCAAATTCGAAACGTCCAGCGATTGCGCCCACACGAAAGCTGCCAGCACGGAAAGCTGTAGCTGGTTTTCACTGTCCCTTGGAACTGCATTCGCTGCCGCACAGTCATTCGTGTTCTGCAAAAGCTTGGCTTGGTAATGGGGCAACACTGTGTATCTCTCTCTCGAAGAGACCGGCTGCCAAATTCGAAACGTCCAGCGATTGCGCCCACACGAAAGCTGCCAGCACGGAAAGCTGTAGCTGGTTTTCACTGTCCCTTGGAACTGCATTCGCTGCCGCACAGTCATTCGTGTTCTGCAAAAGCTTGGCTTGGTAATGGGGCAACACTCTGTATCTCTCTCTCGCAGAGCCCGGCTGCCAAATTCGAAACGTCCAGCGATTGCGCCCACACGAAAGCTGCCAGCACGGAAAGCTGTAGCTGGTTTTCACTGTCCCTTGGAACTGCATTCGCTGCCGCACAGTCATTCGTGTTCTGCAAAAGCTTGGCTTCGTAATGGGGCAACACTCTGTATCTCTCTCTCTCGCAGAGCCCGGCTGCCAAATTCGAAACGTCCAGCGATTGCGCCCACACGAAAGCTGCCAGCACGGAAAGCTGTAGCTGGTTTTCACTGTCCCTTGGAACTGCATTCGCTGCCGCACAGTCATTCGTGTTCTGCAAAAGCTTGGCTTGGTAATGGGGCAACACTCTGTATCTCTCTCTCGCAGAGCCCGGCTGCCAAATTCGAAACGTCCAGCGATTGCGCCCACACGAAAGCTGCCAGCACGGAAAGCTGTAGCTGGTTTTCACTGTCCCTTGGAACTGCATTCGCTGCCTCACAGTCATTCATGTTCTGCAAAAGCTTTGATTCGTAATGGGGCAACACTCTGTATCTCTCTCTCGCAGAGCCCAGCTGCCAAATTCAAAACGTCCAGCGATTGCGCCCACACGAAAGCTGCCAGCACAGAAAGCTGTAGCTGGTTTTCACTGTCCCTTGGAACTGCATTCGCTGCCGCACAGTCATTCGTGTTCTGCAAAAGCTTGGCTTGGTAATGGGGCAACACTCTGTATCTCTCTCTGGCAGAGCCCGGCTGCCAAATTCGAAACGTCCAGCGATTGCGCCCACACGAAAGCTGCCAGCACGGAAAGCTGTAGCTGGTTTTCACTGTCCCTTGGAACTGCATTCGCTGCCACACAGTCATTCGTGTTCTGCAAAAGCTTGGCTTCGTAATGGGGCAACACTCTGTATCTCTCTCTGGCAGAGCCCGGCTGCCAAATTCAAAACGTCCAGCGATTGCGCCCACACGAAAGCTGCCAGCACGGAAAGCTGTAGCTGGTTTTCACTGTCCCTTGGAACTGCATTCGCTGCCGCACAGTCATTCGTGTTCTGCAAAAGCTTGGCTTCGTAATGCGGCAACACTCTGTATCTCTCTCTCTCGCAGAGCTCGGCTGCCAAATTCGAAACGTCCAGCGATTGCGCCCACACGAAAGCTGCCAGCACGGAAAGCTGTAGCTGGTTTTCACTGTCCCTTGGAACTGCATTCGCTGCCGCACAGTCATTCGTGTTCTGCAAAAGCTTGGCTTCGTAATGGGGCAACACTCTGTATCTCTCTCTGGCAGAGCCCGGCTGCCAAATTCGAAACGTCCAGCGATTGTGCCCACAAGAAAACTGCCAGCACGGAAAGCTGTAGCTGGTTTTCACTGTCCCTTGGAACTGCATTCGCTGCCGCACAGTCATTCGTGTTCTGCAAAAGCTTGGCTTGGTAATGGGGCAACACTGTGTATCTCTCTCTGGCAGAGCCCGGCTGCCAAATTCGAAACGTCCAGCGATTGCGCCCACACGAAAGCTGCCAGCACGGAAAGCTGTAGCTGGTTTTCACTGTCCCTTGGAACTGCATTCGCTGCCGCACAGTCATTCGTGTTCTGCAAAAGCTTGGCTTGGTAATGGGGCAACACTGTGTATCTCTCTCTCGCAGAGCCCGGCTGCCAAATTCGAAACGTCCAGCGATTGCGCCCACACGAAAGCTGCCAGCACGGAAAGCTGTAGCTGGTTTTCACTGTCCCTTGCAACTGCATTCGCTGCCGCACAGTCATTCGTGTTCTGCAAAAGCTTGGCTTGGTAATGGGGCAACACTGTGTATCTCTCTCTCGAAGAGACCGGCTGCCAAATTCGAAACGTCCAGCGATTGCGCCCACACGAAAGCTGCCAGCATGGAAAGCTGTAGCTGGTTTTCACTGTCCCTTGGAACTGCATTCGCTGCCACACAGTCATTCGTGTTCTGCAAAAGCTTGGCTTGGTAATGGGGCAACACTCTGTATCTCTCTCTCGCAGAGCCCGGCTGCCAAATTCGAAACGTCCAGCGATTGCGCCCACACGAAAGCTGCCAGCACGGAAAGCTGTAGCTGGTTTTCACTGTCCCTTGGAACTGCATTCGCTGCCGCACAGTCATTCGTGTTCTGCAAAAGCTTGGCTTGGTAATGGGGCAACACTCTGTATCTCTCTCTCGCAGAGCCCGGCTGCCAAATTCGAAACGTCCAGCGATTGCGCCCACACGAAAGCTGCCAGCACGGAAAGCTGTAGCTGGTTTTCACTGTCCCTTGGAACTGCATTCGCTGCCGCACAGTCATTCGTGTTCTGCAAAAGCTTGGCTTCGTAATGGGGCAACACTGTGTATCTCTCTCTCTCGCAGAGCCCGGCTGCCAAATTCGAAACGTCCAGCGATTGCGCCCACACGAAAGCTGCCAGCACGGAAAGCTGTAGCTGGTTTTCACTGTCCCTTGGAACTGCATTCGCTGCCGCACAGTCATTCGTGTTCTGCAAAAGCTTGGCTTGGTAATGGGGCAACACTCTGTATCTCTCTCTCGCAGAGCCCGGCTGCCAAATTCGAAACGTCCAGCGATTGCGCCCACACGAAAGCTGCCAGCACGGAAAGCTGTAGCTGGTTTTCACTGTCCCTTGGAACTGCATTCGCTGCCGCACAGTCATTCGTGTTCTGCAAAAGCTTTGATTCGTAATGGGGCAACACTCTGTATCTCTCTCTCGCAGAGCCCAGCTGCCAAATTCAAAACGTCCAGCGATTGCGCCCACACGAAAGCTGCCAGCACAGAAAGCTGTAGCTGGTTTTCACTGTCCCTTGGAACTGCATTCGCTGCCGCACAGTCATTCGTGTTCTGCAAAAGCTTGGCTTGGTAATGGGGCAACACTCTGTATCTCTCTCTGGCAGAGCCCGGCTGCCAAATTCGAAACGTCCAGCGATTGCGCCCACACGAAAGCTGCCAGCACGGAAAGCTGTAGCTGGTTTTCACTGTCCCTTGGAACTGCATTCGCTGCCGCACAGTCATTCGTGTTCTGCAAAAGCTTGGCTTCGTAATGGGGCAACACTCTGTATCTCTCTCTCGCAGAGCCCGGCTGCCAAATTCGAAACGTCCAGCGATTGCGCCCACACGAAAGCTGCCAGCACGGAAAGCTGTAGCTGGTTTTCACTGTCCCTTGGAACTGCATTCGCTGCCGCACAGTCATTCGTGTTCTGCAAAAGCTTGGCTTCGTAATGCGGCAACACTCTGTATCTCTCTCTCTCGCAGAGCTCGGCTGCCAAATTCGAAACGTCCAGCGATTGCGCCCACACGAAAGCTGCCAGCACGGAAAGCTGTAGCTGGTTTTCACTGTCCCTTGGAACTGCATTCGCTGCCGCACAGTCATTCGTGTTCTGCAAAAGCTTGGCTTGGTAATGGGGCAACAATCTGTATCTCTCTCTGGCAGAGCCCGGCTGCCAAATTCGAAACGTCCAGCGATTGCGCCCACACGAAAGCTGCCAGCACGGAAAGCTGTAGCTGGTTTTCACTGTCCCTTGGAACTGCATTCGCTGCCGCACAGTCATTCGTGTTCTGCAAAAGCTTGGCTTCGTAATGGGGCAACACTCTGTATCTCTCTCTCGAAGAGCCCGGCTGCCAAATTCGAAACGTCCAGCGATTGCGCCCACACGAAAGCTGCCAGCACGGAAAGCTGTAGCTGGTTTTCACTGTCCCTTGGAACTGCATTCGCTGCCACACAGTCATTCGTGTTCTGCAAAAGCTTGGCTTGGTAATGGGGCAACACTCTGTATCTCTCTCTCGCAGAGCCCGGCTGCCAAATTCGAAACGTCCAGCGATTGCGCCCACACGAAAGCTGCCAGCACGGAAAGCTGTAGCTGGTTTTCACTGTCCCTTGGAACTGCATTCGCTGCCGCACAGTCATTCGTGTTCTGCAAAAGCTTGGCTTGGTAATGGGGCAACACTGTGTATCTCTCTCTCGCAGAGCCCGGCTGCCAAATTCGAAACGTCCAGCGATTGCGCCCACACGAAAGCTGCCAGCACGGAAAGCTGTAGCTGGTTTTCACTGTCCCTTGGAACTGCATTCGCTGCCGCACAGTCATTCGTGTTCTGCAAAAGCTTGGCTTCGTAATGGGGCAACACTCTGTATCTCTCTCTCGCAGAGCCCGGCTGCCAAATTCGAAACGTCCAGCGATTGCGCCCACACGAAAGCTGCCAGCACGGAAAGCTGTAGCTGGTTTTCACTGTCCCTTGGAACTGCATTCGCTGCCGCACAGTCATTCGTGTTCTGCAAAAGCTTGGCTTGGTAATGGGGCAACACTCTGTATCTCTCTCTCGCAGAGCCCGGCTGCCAAATTCGAAACGTCCAGCGATTGCGCCCACACGAAAGCTGCCAGCACGGAAAGCTGTAGCTGGTTTTCACTGTCCCTTGGAACTGCATTCGCTGCCGCACAGTCATTTGTGTTCTGCAAAAGCTTGGCTTGGTAATGGGGAAACACTGTGTATCTCTCTCTCTCGCAGAGCCCGGCTGCCAAATTCGAAACGTCCAGCGATTGCGCCCACACGAAAGCTGCCAGCACGGAAAGCTGTAGCTGGTTTTCACTGTCCCTTGGAACTGCATTCGCTGCCGCACAGTCATTCGTGTTCTGCAAAAGCTTGGCTTGGTAATGGGGCAACACTCTGTATCTCTCTCTCGCAGAGCCCGGCTGCCAAATTCGAAACGTCCAGCGATTGCGCCCACACGAAAGCTGCCAGCACGGAAAGCTGTAGCTGGTTTTCACTGTCCCTTGGAACTGCATTCGCTGCCGCACAGTCATTCGTGTTCTGCAAAAGCTTGGCTTGGTAATGGGGCAACACTCTGTATCTCTCTCTCGCAGAGCCCGGCTGCCAAATTCGAAACGTCCAGCGATTGCGCCCACACGAAAGCTGCCAGCATGGAAAGCTGTAGCTGGTTTTCACTGTCCCTTGGAACTGCATTCGCTGCCGCACAGTCATTCGTGTTCTGCAAAAGCTTGGCTTCGTAATGGGGCAACACTCTGTATCTCTCTCTCGCAGAGCCCGGCTGCCAAATTCAAAACGTCCAGCGATTGCGCCCACACGAAAGCTGCCAGCACGGAAAGCTGTAGCTGGTTTTCACTGTCCCTTGGAACTGCATTCGCTGCCGCACAGTCATTCGTGTTCTGCAAAAGCTTGGCTTGGTAATGGGGCAACACTGTGTATCTCTCTCTGGCAGAGCCCGGCTGCCAAATTCGAAACGTCCAGCGATTGCGCCCACACGAAAGCTGCCAGCACGGAAAGCAGTAGCTGGTTTTCACTGTCCCTTGGAACTGCATTCGCTGCCACACAGTCATTCGTGTTCTGCAAAAGCTTGGCTTCGTAATGGGGCAACACTCTGTATCTCTCTCTGGCAGAGCCCGGCTGCCAAATTCGAAACGTCCAGCGATTGCGCCCACAAGAAAGCTGCCAGCACGGAAAGGTGTAGCTGGTTTTCACTGTCCCTTGGAACTGCATTCGCTGCCACACAGTCATTCGTGTTCTGCAAAAGCTTGGCTTGGTAATGAGGCAACACTGTGTATCTCTCTCTGGCAGAGCCCGGCTGCCAAATTCGAAACGTCCAGCGATTGCGCCCACAAGAAAGCTGCCAGCAAGGAAAGCTGTAGCTGGTTTTCACTGTCCCTTGGAACTGCATTCGCTGCCACACAGTCATTCGTGTTCTGCAAAAGCTTGGCTTCGTAATGGGGCAACACTCTGTATCTCTCTCTCGCAGAGCCCGGCTGCCAAATTCAAAACGTCCAGCGATTGCGCCCACACGAAAGCTGCCAGCACGGAAAGCTGTAGCTGGTTTTCACTGTCCCTTGGAACTGCATTCGCTGCCACACAGTCATTCGTGTTCTGCAAAAGCTTGGCTTGGTAATGGGGCAACACTGTGTATCTCTCTCTGGCAGAGCCCGGCTGCCAAATTCGAAACGTCCAGCGATTGCGCCCACACGAAAGCTGCCAGCACGGAAAGCTGTAGCTGGTTTTCACTGTCCCTTGGAACTGCATTCGCTGCCACACAGTCATTCGTGTTCTGCAAAAGCTTGGCTTCGTAATGGGGCAACACTCTGTATCTCTCTCTGGCAGAGCCCGGCTGCCAAATTCAAAACGTCCAGCGATTGCGCCCACACGAAAGCTGCCAGCACGGAAAGCTGTAGCTGGTTTTCACTGTCCCTTGGAACTGCATTCGCTGCCGCACAGTCATTCGTGTTCTGCAAAAGCTTGGCTTCGTAATGGGGCAACACTCTGTATCTCTCTCTCTCGCAGAGCTCGGCTGCCAAATTCGAAACGTCCAGCGATTGCGCCCACACGAAAGCTGCCAGCACGGAAAGCTGTAGCTGGTTTTCACTGTCCCTTGGAACTGCATTCGCTGCCACACAGTCATTCGTGTTCTGCAAAAGCTTGGCTTGGTAATGGGGCAACACTCTGTATCTCTCTCTCGCAGAGCCCGGCTGCCAAATTCGAAACGTCCAGCGATTGCGCCCACACGAAAGCTGCCAGCACGGAAAGCTGTAGCTGGTTTTCACTGTCCCTTGGAACTGCATTCGCTGCCGCACAGTCATTCGTGTTCTGCAAAAGCTTGGCTTGGTAATGGGGCAACACTGTGTATCTCTCTCTCGCAGAGCCCGGCTGCCAAATTCGAAACGTCCAGCGATTGCGCCCACACGAAAGCTGCCAGCACGGAAAGCTGTAGCTGGTTTTCACTGTCCCTTGGAACTGCATTCGCTGCCGCACAGTCATTCGTGTTCTGCAAAAGCTTGGCTTCGTAATGGGGCAACACTCTGTATCTCTCTCTCGCAGAGCCCGGCTGCCAAATTCGAAACGTCCAGCGATTGCGCCCACACGAAAGCTGCCAGCACGGAAAGCTGTAGCTGGTTTTCACTGTCCCTTGGAACTGCATTCGCTGCCGCACAGTCATTCGTGTTCTGCAAAAGCTTGGCTTGGTAATGGGGCAACACTCTGTATCTCTCTCTCGCAGAGCCCGGCTGCCAAATTCGAAACGTCCAGCGATTGCGCCCACACGAAAGCTGCCAGCACGGAAAGCTGTAGCTGGTTTTCACTGTCCCTTGGAACTGCATTCGCTGCCGCACAGTCATTTGTGTTCTGCAAAAGCTTGGCTTGGTAATGGGGAAACACTGTGTATCTCTCTCTCTCGCAGAGCCCGGCTGCCAAATTCGAAACGTCCAGCGATTGCGCCCACACGAAAGCTGCCAGCACGGAAAGCTGTAGCTGGTTTTCACTGTCCCTTGGAACTGCATTCGCTGCCGCACAGTCATTCGTGTTCTGCAAAAGCTTGGCTTGGTAATGGGGCAACACTCTGTATCTCTCTCTCGCAGAGCCCGGCTGCCAAATTCGAAACGTCCAGCGATTGCGCCCACACGAAAGCTGCCAGCACGGAAAGCTGTAGCTGGTTTTCACTGTCCCTTGGAACTGCATTCGCTGCCGCACAGTCATTCGTGTTCTGCAAAAGCTTGGCTTGGTAATGGGGCAACACTCTGTATCTCTCTCTCGCAGAGCCCGGCTGCCAAATTCGAAACGTCCAGCGATTGCGCCCACACGAAAGCTGCCAGCATGGAAAGCTGTAGCTGGTTTTCACTGTCCCTTGGAACTGCATTCGCTGCCGCACAGTCATTCGTGTTCTGCAAAAGCTTGGCTTCGTAATGGGGCAACACTCTGTATCTCTCTCTCGCAGAGCCCGGCTGCCAAATTCAAAACGTCCAGCGATTGCGCCCACACGAAAGCTGCCAGCACGGAAAGCTGTAGCTGGTTTTCACTGTCCCTTGGAACTGCATTCGCTGCCGCACAGTCATTCGTGTTCTGCAAAAGCTTGGCTTGGTAATGGGGCAACACTGTGTATCTCTCTCTGGCAGAGCCCGGCTGCCAAATTCGAAACGTCCAGCGATTGCGCCCACACGAAAGCTGCCAGCACGGAAAGCAGTAGCTGGTTTTCACTGTCCCTTGGAACTGCATTCGCTGCCACACAGTCATTCGTGTTCTGCAAAAGCTTGGCTTCGTAATGGGGCAACACTCTGTATCTCTCTCTGGCAGAGCCCGGCTGCCAAATTCGAAACGTCCAGCGATTGCGCCCACAAGAAAGCTGCCAGCACGGAAAGGTGTAGCTGGTTTTCACTGTCCCTTGGAACTGCATTCGCTGCCACACAGTCATTCGTGTTCTGCAAAAGCTTGGCTTGGTAATGAGGCAACACTGTGTATCTCTCTCTGGCAGAGCCCGGCTGCCAAATTCGAAACGTCCAGCGATTGCGCCCACAAGAAAGCTGCCAGCAAGGAAAGCTGTAGCTGGTTTTCACTGTCCCTTGGAACTGCATTCGCTGCCACACAGTCATTCGTGTTCTGCAAAAGCTTGGCTTCGTAATGGGGCAACACTCTGTATCTCTCTCTCGCAGAGCCCGGCTGCCAAATTCAAAACGTCCAGCGATTGCGCCCACACGAAAGCTGCCAGCACGGAAAGCTGTAGCTGGTTTTCACTGTCCCTTGGAACTGCATTCGCTGCCACACAGTCATTCGTGTTCTGCAAAAGCTTGGCTTGGTAATGGGGCAACACTGTGTATCTCTCTCTGGCAGAGCCCGGCTGCCAAATTCGAAACGTCCAGCGATTGCGCCCACACGAAAGCTGCCAGCACGGAAAGCTGTAGCTGGTTTTCACTGTCCCTTGGAACTGCATTCGCTGCCACACAGTCATTCGTGTTCTGCAAAAGCTTGGCTTCGTAATGGGGCAACACTCTGTATCTCTCTCTGGCAGAGCCCGGCTGCCAAATTCAAAACGTCCAGCGATTGCGCCCACACGAAAGCTGCCAGCACGGAAAGCTGTAGCTGGTTTTCACTGTCCCTTGGAACTGCATTCGCTGCCGCACAGTCATTCGTGTTCTGCAAAAGCTTGGCTTCGTAATGCGGCAACACTCTGTATCTCTCTCTCTCGCAGAGCTCGGCTGCCAAATTCGAAACGTCCAGCGATTGCGCCCACACGAAAGCTGCCAGCACGGAAAGCTGTAGCTGGTTTTCACTGTCCCTTGGAACTGCATTCGCTGCCGCACAGTCATTCGTGTTCTGCAAAAGCTTGGCTTGGTAATGGGGCAACACTCTGTATCTCTCTCTCGCAGAGCCCGGCTGCCAAATTCGAAACGTCCAGCGATTGCGCCCACACGAAAGCTGCCAGCACGGAAAGCTGTAGCTGGTTTTCACTGTCCCTTGGAACTGCATTCGCTGCCGCACAGTCATTCGTGTTCTGCAAAAGCTTGGCTTGGTAATGGGGCAACACTGTGTATCTCTCTCTCGCAGAGCCCGGCTGCCAAATTCGAAACGTCCAGCGATTGCGCCCACACGAAAGCTGCCAGCACGGAAAGCTGTAGCTGGTTTTCACTGTCCCTTGGAACTGCATTCGCTGCCGCACAGTCATTCGTGTTCTGCAAAAGCTTGGCTTCGTAATGGGGCAACACTCTGTATCTCTCTCTCGCAGAGCCCGGCTGCCAAATTCGAAACGTCCAGCGATTGCGCCCACACGAAAGCTGCCAGCACGGAAAGCTGTAGCTGGTTTTCACTGTCCCTTGGAACTGCATTCGCTGCCGCACAGTCATTCGTGTTCTGCAAAAGCTTGGCTTGGTAATGGGGCAACACTCTGTATCTCTCTCTCGCAGAGCCCGGCTGCCAAATTCGAAACGTCCAGCGATTGCGCCCACACGAAAGCTGCCAGCACGGAAAGCTGTAGCTGGTTTTCACTGTCCCTTGGAACTGCATTCGCTGCCGCACAGTCATTTGTGTTCTGCAAAAGCTTGGCTTGGTAATGGGGAAACACTGTGTATCTCTCTCTCTCGCAGAGCCCGGCTGCCAAATTCGAAACGTCCAGCGATTGCGCCCACACGAAAGCTGCCAGCACGGAAAGCTGTAGCTGGTTTTCACTGTCCCTTGGAACTGCATTCGCTGCCACACAGTCATTCGTGTTCTGCAAAAGCTTGGCTTGGTAATGGGGCAACACTCTGTATCTCTCTCTCGCAGAGCCCGGCTGCCAAATTCGAAACGTCCAGCGATTGCGCCCACACGAAAGCTGCCAGCACGGAAAGCTGTAGCTGGTTTTCACTGTCCCTTGGAACTGCATTCGCTGCCGCACAGTCATTCGTGTTCTGCAAAAGCTTGGCTTGGTAATGGGGCAACACTCTGTATCTCTCTCTCGCAGAGCCCGGCTGCCAAATTCGAAACGTCCAGCGATTGCGCCCACACGAAAGCTGCCAGCACGGAAAGCTGTAGCTGGTTTTCACTGTCCCTTGGAACTGCATTCGCTGCCGCACAGTCATTCGTGTTCTGCAAAAGCTTGGCTTCGTAATGGGGCAACACTGTGTATCTCTCTCTCTCGCAGAGCCCGGCTGCCAAATTCGAAACGTCCAGCGATTGCGCCCACACGAAAGCTGCCAGCACGGAAAGCTGTAGCTGGTTTTCACTGTCCCTTGGAACTGCATTCGCTGCCGCACAGTCATTCGTGTTCTGCAAAAGCTTGGCTTGGTAATGGGGCAACACTCTGTATCTCTCTCTCGCAGAGCCCGGCTGCCAAATTCGAAACGTCCAGCGATTGCGCCCACACGAAAGCTGCCAGCACGGAAAGCTGTAGCTGGTTTTCACTGTCCCTTGGAACTGCATTCGCTGCCGCACAGTCATTCGTGTTCTGCAAAAGCTTTGATTCGTAATGGGGCAACACTCTGTATCTCTCTCTCGCAGAGCCCAGCTGCCAAATTCAAAACGTCCAGCGATTGCGCCCACACGAAAGCTGCCAGCACAGAAAGCTGTAGCTGGTTTTCACTGTCCCTTGGAACTGCATTCGCTGCCGCACAGTCATTCGTGTTCTGCAAAAGCTTGGCTTGGTAATGGGGCAACACTCTGTATCTCTCTCTGGCAGAGCCCGGCTGCCAAATTCGAAACGTCCAGCGATTGCGCCCACACGAAAGCTGCCAGCACGGAAAGCTGTAGCTGGTTTTCACTGTCCCTTGGAACTGCATTCGCTGCCGCACAGTCATTCGTGTTCTGCAAAAGCTTGGCTTGGTAATGGGGCAACACTCTGTATCTCTCTCTCGCAGAGCCCGGCTGCCAAATTCGAAACGTCCAGCGATTGCGCCCACACGAAAGCTGCCAGCACGGAAAGCTGTAGCTGGTTTTCACTGTCCCTTGGAACTGCATTCGCTGCCGCACAGTCATTCGTGTTCTGCAAAAGCTTGGCTTCGTAATGCGGCAACACTCTGTATCTCTCTCTCTCGCAGAGCTCGGCTGCCAAATTCGAAACGTCCAGCGATTGCGCCCACACGAAAGCTGCCAGCACGGAAAGCTGTAGCTGGTTTTCACTGTCCCTTGGAACTGCATTCGCTGCCGCACAGTCATTCGTGTTCTGCAAAAGCTTGGCTTGGTAATGGGGCAACAATCTGTATCTCTCTCTGGCAGAGCCCGGCTGCCAAATTCGAAACGTCCAGCGATTGCGCCCACACGAAAGCTGCCAGCACGGAAAGCTGTAGCTGGTTTTCACTGTCCCTTGGAACTGCATTCGCTGCCGCACAGTCATTCGTGTTCTGCAAAAGCTTGGCTTCGTAATGGGGCAACACTCTGTATCTCTCTCTCGAAGAGCCCGGCTGCCAAATTCGAAACGTCCAGCGATTGCGCCCACACGAAAGCTGCCAGCACGGAAAGCTGTAGCTGGTTTTCACTGTCCCTTGGAACTGCATTCGCTGCCGCACAGTCATTCGTGTTCTGCAAAAGCTTGGCTTGGTAATGGGGCAACACTGTGTATCTCTCTCTCGAAGAGACCGGCTGCCAAATTCGAAACGTCCAGCGATTGCGCCCACACGAAAGCTGCCAGCACGGAAAGCTGTAGCTGGTTTTCACTGTCCCTTGGAACTGCATTCGCTGCCACACAGTCATTCGTGTTCTGCAAAAGCTTGGCTTGGTAATGGGGCAACACTCTGTATCTCTCTCTCGCAGAGCCCGGCTGCCAAATTCGAAACGTCCAGCGATTGCGCCCACACGAAAGCTGCCAGCACGGAAAGCTGTAGCTGGTTTTCACTGTCCCTTGGAACTGCATTCGCTGCCGCACAGTCATTCGTGTTCTGCAAAAGCTTGGCTTGGTAATGGGGCAACACTCTGTATCTCTCTCTCGCAGAGCCCGGCTGCCAAATTCGAAACGTCCAGCGATTGCGCCCACACGAAAGCTGCCAGCACGGAAAGCTGTAGCTGGTTTTCACTGTCCCTTGGAACTGCATTCGCTGCCGCACAGTCATTCGTGTTCTGCAAAAGCTTGGCTTCGTAATGGGGCAACACTGTGTATCTCTCTCTCTCGCAGAGCCCGGCTGCCAAATTCGAAACGTCCAGCGATTGCGCCCACACGAAAGCTGCCAGCACGGAAAGCTGTAGCTGGTTTTCACTGTCCCTTGGAACTGCATTCGCTGCCCCACAGTCATTCGTGTTCTGCAAAAGCTTGGCTTGGTAATGGGGCAACACTCTGTATCTCTCTCTCGCAGAGCCCGGCTGCCAAATTCGAAACGTCCAGCGATTGCGCCCACACGAAAGCTGCCAGCACGGAAAGCTGTAGCTGGTTTTCACTGTCCCTTGGAACTGCATTCGCTGCCGCACAGTCATTCATGTTCTGCAAAAGCTTTGATTCGTAATGGGGCAACACTCTGTATCTCTCTCTCGCAGAGCCCAGCTGCCAAATTCAAAACGTCCAGCGATTGCGCCCACACGAAAGCTGCCAGCACAGAAAGCTGTAGCTGGTTTTCACTGTCCCTTGGAACTGCATTCGCTGCCGCACAGTCATTCGTGTTCTGCAAAAGCTTGGCTTGGTAATGGGGCAACACTCTGTATCTCTCTCTGGCAGAGCCCGGCTGCCAAATTCGAAACGTCCAGCGATTGCGCCCACACGAAAGCTGCCAGCACGGAAAGCTGTAGCTGGTTTTCACTGTCCCTTGGAACTGCATTCGCTGCCACACAGTCATTCGTGTTCTGCAAAAGCTTGGCTTCGTAATGGGGCAACACTCTGTATCTCTCTCTGGCAGAGCCCGGCTGCCAAATTCGAAACGTCCAGCGATTGCGCCCACAAGAAAGCTGCCAGCACGGAAAGCTGTAGCTGGTTTTCACTGTCCCTTGGAACTGCATTCGCTGCCACACAGTCATTCGTGTTCTGCAAAAGCTTGTCTTGGTAATGAGGCAACACTGTGTATCTCTCTCTGGCAGAGCCCGGCTGCCAAATTCGAAACGTCCAGCGATTGCGCCCACACGAAAGCTGCCAGCAAGGAAAGCTGTAGCTGGTTTTCACTGTCCCTTGGAACTGCATTCGCTGCCACACAGTCATTCGTGTTCTGCAAAAGCTTGGCTTCGTAATGGGGCAACACTCTGTATCTCTCTCTGGCAGAGCCCGGCTGCCAAATTCAAAACGTCCAGCGATTGCGCCCACACGAAAGCTGCCAGCACGGAAAGCTGTAGCTGGTTTTCACTGTCCCTTGGAACTGCATTCGCTGCCGCACAGTCATTTGTGTTCTGCAAAAGCTTGGCTTCGTAATGCGGCAACACTCTGTATCTCTCTCTCTCGCAGAGCTCGGCTGCCAAATTCGAAACGTCCAGCGATTGCGCCCACACGAAAGCTGCCAGCACGGAAAGCTGTAGCTGGTTTTCACTGTCCCTTGGAACTGCATTCGCTGCCACACAGTCATTCGTGTTCTGCAAAAGCTTGGCTTGGTAATGGGGCAACACTCTGTATCTCTCTCTGGCAGAGCCCGGCTGCCAAATTCGAAACGTCCAGCGATTGCGCCCACACGAAAGCTGCCAGCACAGAAAGCTGTAGCTGGTTTTCACTGTCCCTTGGAACTGCATTCGCTGCCACACAGTCATTCGTGTTCTGCAAAAGCTTGGCTTCGTAATGGGGCAACACTCTGTATCTCTCTCTGGCAGAGCCCGGCTGCCAAATTCAAAACGTCCAGCGATTGCGCCCACACGAAAGCTGCCAGCACGGAAAGGTGTAGCTGGTTTTCACTGTCCCTTGGAACTGCATTCGCTGCCGCACAGTCATTCGTGTTCTGCAAAAGCTTGGCTTCGTAATGCGGCAACGCTCTGTATCTCTCTCTCGCAGAGCCCGGCTGCCAAATTCGAAACGTCCAGCGATTGCGCCCACACGAAAGCTGCCAGCAGAGAAAGCTGTAGCTGGTTTTCACTGTCCCTTGGAACTGCATTCGCTGCCGCACAGTCATTCGTGTTCTGCAAAAGCTTGGCTTCGTAATGGGGCAACACTCTGTATCTCTCTCTCTCGCAGAGCCCGGCTGCCAAATTCGAAACATCCAGCGATTGCGCCCACACAAAAGCTGCCAGCACGGAAAGCTGTAGCTGGTTTTCACTGTCCCTTGGAACTGCATTCGCTGCCGCACAGTCATTCGTGTTCTGCAAAAGCTTGGCTTCGTAATGGGGCAACACTCTGTATCTCTCTCTCGCAGAGCCCGGCTGCCAAATTCGAAACGTCCAGCGATTGCGCCCACACAAAAGCTGCCAGCACGGAAAGCTGTAGCTGGTTTTCACTGTCCCTTGGAACTGCATTCGCTGCCGCACAGTCATTCGTGTTCTGCAAAAGCTTGGCTTCGTAATGGGGCAACACTCTGTATCTCTCTCTCTCGCAGAGCGCGGCTGCCAAATTCGAAACATCCAGCGATTGCGCCCACACGAAAGCTGCCAGCACGGAAAGCTGTAGCTGGTTTTCACTGTCCCTTGGAACTGCATTCGGTGCCGCACAGTCATTCGTGTTCTGCAAAAGCTTGGCTTGGTAATGGGGCAACACTCTGTATCTCTCTCTCGCAGAGCCCGGCTGCCAAATTCGAAACGTCCAGCGATTGCGCCCACACGAAAGCTGCCAGCATGGAAAGCTGTAGCTGGTTTTCACTGTCCCTTGGAACTGCATTCGCTGCCACACAGTCATTCGTGTTCTGCAAAAGCTTGGCTTCGTAATGGGGCAACACTCTGTATCTCTCTCTCGCAGAGCCCGGCTGCCAAATTCAAAACGTCCAGCGATTGCGCCCACACGAAAGCTGCCAGCACGGAAAGCTGTAGCTGGTTTTCACTGTCCCTTGGAACTGCATTCGCTGCCGCACAGTCATTTGTGTTCTGCAAAAGCTTGGCTTCGTAATGCGGCAACACTCTGTATCTCTCTCTCTCGCAGAGCTCGGCTGCCAAATTCGAAACGTCCAGCGATTGCGCCCACACGAAAGCTGCCAGCACGGAAAGGTGTAGCTGGTTTTCACTGTCCCTTGGAACTGCATTCGCTGCCGCACAGTCATTCGTGTTCTGCAAAAGCTTGGCTTCGTAATGCGGCAACACTCTGTATCTCTCTCTCGCAGAGCCCGGCTGCCAAATTCGAAACGTCCAGCGATTGCGCCCACACGAAAGCTGCCAGCACAGAAAGCTGTAGCTGGTTTTCACTGTCCCTTGGAACTGCATTCGCTGTCGCACAGTCATTCGTGTTCTGCAAAAGCTTGGCTTCGTAATGGGGCAACACTCTGTATCTCTCTCTCGCAGAGCCCGGCTGCCAAATTCGAAACGTCCAGCGATTGCGCCCACACAAAAGCTGCCAGCACGGAAAGCTGTAGCTGGTTTTCACTGTCCCTTGGAACTGCATTCGCTGCCGCACAGTCATTCGTGTTCTGCAAAAGCTTGGCTTCGTAATGGGGCAACACTCTGTATCTCTCTCTCTCGCAGAGCGCGGCTGCCAAATTCGAAACATCCAGCGATTGCGCCCACACGAAAGCTGCCAGCACGGAAAGCTGTAGCTGGTTTTCACTGTCCCTTGGAACTGCATTCGCTGCCGCACAGTCATTCGTGTTCTGCAAAAGCTTGGCTTGGTAATGGGGCAACACTGTGTATCTCTCTCTCGCAGAGCCCGGCTGCCAAATTCGAAACGTCCAGCGATTGCGCCCACACGAAAGCTGCCAGCATGGAAAGCTGTAGCTGGTTTTCACTGTCCCTTGGAACTGCATTCGCTGCCACACAGTCATTCGTGTTCTGCAAAAGCTTGGCTTCGTAATGGGGCAACACTCTGTATCTCTCTCTCGCAGAGCCCGGCTGCCAAATTCAAAACGTCCAGCGATTGCGCCCACACGAAAGCTGCCAGCACGGAAAGCTGTAGCTGGTTTTCACTGTCCCTTGGAACTGCATTCGCTGCCGCACAGTCATTCGTGTTCTGCAAAAGCTTGGCTTGGTAATGGGGCATCACTCTGTATCTCTCTCTCGCAGAGCCCGGCTGCCAAATTCGAAACGTCCAGCGATTGCGCCCACACGAAAGCTGCCAGCACAGAAAGCTGTAGCTGGTTTTCACTGTCCCTTGGAACTGCATTCGCTGCCACACAGTCATTCGTGTTCTGCAAAAGCTTGGCTTCGTAATGGGGAACACTGTGTATCTCTCTCTCGCAGAGCCCGGCTGCCAAATTCGAAACGTCCAGCGATTGCGCCCACACGAAAGCTGCCAGCACGGAAAGCTGTAGCTGGTTTTCACTGTCCCTTGGAACTGCATTCGCTGCCGCACAGTCATTCGTGTTCTGCAAAAGCTTGGCTTCGTAATGGGGCAACACTCTGTATCTCTCTCTCGCAGAGCCCGGCTGCCAAATTCGAAACGTCCAGCGATTGCGCCCACACGAAAGCTGCCAGCACGGAAAGCTGTAGCTGGTTTTCACTGTCCCTTGGAACTGCATTCGCTGCCACACAGTCATTCGTGTTCTGCAAAAGCTTGGCTTGGTAATGGGGCAACAATCTGTATCTCTCTCTGGCAGAGCCCGGCTGCCAAATTCGAAACGTCCAGCGATTGCGCCCACACGAAAGCTGCCAGCACGGAAAGCTGTAGCTGGTTTTCACTGTCCCTTGGAACTGCATTCGCTGCCACACAGTCATTCGTGTTCTGCAAAAGCTTGGCTTCGTAATGGGGCAACACTCTGTATCTCTCTCTCGCAGAGCCCGGCTGCCAAATTCGAAACGTCCAGCGATTGTGCCCACATGAAAACTGCCAGCACGGAAAGCTGTAGCTGGTTTTCACTGTCCCTTGGAACTGCATTCGCTGCCACACAGTCATTCGTGTTCTGCAAAAGCTTGGCTTCGTAATGGGGCAACATTCTGTATCTCTCTCTCTCGCAGAGCCCGGCTGCCAAATTCGAAACGTCCAGCGATTGCGCCCACACGAAAGCTGCCAGCACGGAAAGCTGTAGCTGGTTTTCACTGTCCCTTGGAACTGCATTCGCTGCCGCACAGTCATTCGTGTTCTGCAAAAGCTTGGCTTGGTAATGGGGCAACACTCTGTATCTCTCTCTCGCAGAGCCCGGCTGCCAAATTCGAAACGTCCAGCGATTGCGCCCACACGAAAGCTGCCAGCACGGAAAGCTGTAGCTGGTTTTCACTGTCCCTTGGAACTGCATTCGCTGCCCCACAGTCATTCGTGTTCTGCAAAAGCTTGGCTTGGTAATGGGGCAACACGGTGTATCTCTCTCTCGCAGAGCCCGGCTGCCAAATTCGAAACGTCCAGCGATTGCGCCCACACGAAAGCTGCCAGCACGGAAAGCTGTAGCTGGTTTTCACTGTCCCTTGGAACTGCATTCGCTGCCGCACAGTCATTCGTGTTCTGCAAAAGCTTTGATTCGTAATGGGGCAACACTCTGTATCTCTCTCTCGCAGAGCCCGGCTGCCAAATTCGAAACGTCCAGCGATTGCGCCCACACGAAAGCTGCCAGCACGGAAAACTGTAGCTGGTTTTCACTGTCCCTTGGAACTGCATTCGCTGCCGCACAGTCATTTGTGTTCTGCAAAAGCTTGGCTTGGTAATGGGGAAACACTGTGTATCTCTCTCTCTGGCAGAGCCCGGCTGCCAAATTCGAAACGTCCAGCGATTGCGCCCACACGAAAGCTGCCAGCACGGAAAGCTGTAGCTGGTTTTCACTGTCCCTTGGAACTGCATTCGCTGCCGCACAGTCATTCGTGTTCTGCAAAAGCTTGGCTTCGTAATGGGGCAACACTCTGTATCTCTCTCTCTCGCAGAGCCCGGCTGCCAAATTCGAAACGTCCAGCGATTGCGCCCACACGAAAGCTGCCAGCACGGAAAGCTGTAGCTGGTTTTCACTGTCCCTTGGAACTGCATTCGCTGCCGCACAGTCATTCGTGTTCTGCAAAAGCTTGGCTTCGTAATGGGGCAACACTCTGTATCTCTCTCTCGCAGAGCCCGGCTGCCAAATTCGAAACGTCCAGCGATTGCGCCCACACGAAAGCTGCCAGCACGGAAAGCTGTAGCTGGTTTTCACTGTCCCTTGGAACTGCATTCGCTGCCGCACAGTCATTCGTGTTCTGCAAAAGCTTGGCTTGGTAATGGGGCAACACTCTGTATCTCTCTCTCGCAGAGCCCGGCTGCCAAATTCGAAACGTCCAGCGATTGCGCCCACACGAAAGCTGCCAGCATGGAAAGCTGTAGCTGGTTTTCACTGTCCCTTGGAACTGCATTCGCTGCCGCACAGTCATTCGTGTTCTGCAAAAGCTTGGCTTCGTAATGGGGCAACACTCTGTATCTCTCTCTCGCAGAGCCCGGCTGCCAAATTCAAAACGTCCAGCGATTGCGCCCACACGAAAGCTGCCAGCACGGAAAGCTGTAGCTGGTTTTCACTGTCCCTTGGAACTGCATTCGCTGCCGCACAGTCATTCGTGTTCTGCAAAAGCTTGGCTTGGTAATGGGGCAACACTGTGTATCTCTCTCTGGCAGAGCCCGGCTGCCAAATTCGAAACGTCCAGCGATTGCGCCCACACGAAAGCTGCCAGCACGGAAAGCAGTAGCTGGTTTTCACTGTCCCTTGGAACTGCATTCGCTGCCACACAGTCATTCGTGTTCTGCAAAAGCTTGGCTTCGTAATGGGGCAACACTCTGTATCTCTCTCTGGCAGAGCCCGGCTGCCAAATTCGAAACGTCCAGCGATTGCGCCCACAAGAAAGCTGCCAGCACGGAAAGCTGTAGCTGGTTTTCACTGTCCCTTGGAACTGCATTCGCTGCCACACAGTCATTCGTGTTCTGCAAAAGCTTGGCTTCGTAATGGGGCAACACTCTGTATCTCTCTCTGGCAGAGCCCGGCTGCCAAATTCAAAACGTCCAGCGATTGCGCCCACACGAAAGCTGCCAGCACGGAAAGCTGTAGCTGGTTTTCACTGTCCCTTGGAACTGCATTCGCTGCCGCACAGTCATTTGTGTTCTGCAAAAGCTTGGCTTCGTAATGCGGCAACACTCTGTATCTCTCTCTCTCGCAGAGCTCGGCTGCCAAATTCGAAACGTCCAGCGATTGCGCCCACACGAAAGCTGCCAGCACGGAAAGCTGTAGCTGGTTTTCACTGTCCCTTGGAACTGCATTCGCTGCCACACAGTCATTCGTGTTCTGCAAAAGCTTGGCTTGGTAATGGGGCAACACTGTGTATCTCTCTCTGGCAGAGCCCGGCTGCCAAATTCGAAACGTCCAGCGATTGCGCCCACACGAAAGCTGCCAGCACAGAAAGCTGTAGCTGGTTTTCACTGTCCCTTGGAACTGCATTCGCTGCCACACAGTCATTCGTGTTCTGCAAAAGCTTGGCTTCGTAATGGGGCAACACTCTGTATCTCTCTCTGGCAGAGCCCGGCTGCCAAATTCAAAACGTCCAGCGATTGCGCCCACACGAAAGCTGCCAGCACGGAAAGGTGTAGCTGGTTTTCACTGTCCCTTGGAACTGCATTCGCTGCCGCACAGTCATTCGTGTTCTGCAAAAGCTTGGCTTCGTAATGCGGCAACACTCTGTATCTCTCTCTCGCAGAGCCCGGCTGCCAAATTCGAAACGTCCAGCGATTGCGCCCACACGAAAGCTGCCAGCACAGAAAGCTGTAGCTGGTTTTCACTGTCCCTTGGAACTGCATTCGCTGTCGCACAGTCATTCGTGTTCTGCAAAAGCTTGGCTTCGTAATGGGGCAACACTCTGTATCTCTCTCTCGCAGAGCCCGGCTGCCAAATTCGAAACGTCCAGCGATTGCGCCCACACGAAAGCTGCCAGCACGGAAAGCTGTAGCTGGTTTTCACTGTCCCTTGGAACTGCATTCGCTGCCGCACAGTCATTCGTGTTCTGCAAAAGCTTGGCTTCGTAATGGGGCAACACTCTGTATCTCTCTCTCTCGCAGAGCGCGGCTGCCAAATTCGAAACATCCAGCGATTGCGCCCACACGAAAGCTGCCAGCACGGAAAGCTGTAGCTGGTTTTCACTGTCCCTTGGAACTGCATTCGCTGCCGCACAGTCATTCGTGTTCTGCAAAAGCTTGGCTTGGTAATGGGGCAACACTCTGTATCTCTCTCTCGCAGAGCCCGGCTGCCAAATTCGAAACGTCCAGCGATTGCGCCCACACGAAAGCTGCCAGCATGGAAAGCTGTAGCTGGTTTTCACTGTCCCTTGGAACTGCATTCGCTGCCACACAGTCATTCGTGTTCTGCAAAAGCTTGGCTTCGTAATGGGGCAACACTCTGTATCTCTCTCTCGCAGAGCCCGGCTGCCAAATTCAAAACGTCCAGCGATTGCGCCCACACGAAAGCTGCCAGCACGGAAAGCTGTAGCTGGTTTTCACTGTCCCTTGGAACTGCATTCGCTGCCGCACAGTCATTTGTGTTCTGCAAAAGCTTTGCTTCGTAATGCGGCAACACTCTGTATCTCTCTCTCTCGCAGAGCTCGGCTGCCAAATTCGAAACGTCCAGCGATTGCGCCCACACGAAAGCTGCCAGCACGGAAAGGTGTAGCTGGTTTTCACTGTCCCTTGGAACTGCATTCGCTGCCGCACAGTCATTCGTGTTCTGCAAAAGCTTGGCTTCGTAATGCGGCAACACTCTGTATCTCTCTCTCGCAGAGCCCGGCTGCCAAATTCGAAACGTCCAGCGATTGCGCCCACACGAAAGCTGCCAGCACAGAAAGCTGTAGCTGGTTTTCACTGTCCCTTGGAACTGCATTCGCTGTCGCACAGTCATTCGTGTTCTGCAAAAGCTTGGCTTCGTAATGGGGCAACACTCTGTATCTCTCTCTCGCAGAGCCCGGCTGCCAAATTCGAAACGTCCAGCGATTGCGCCCACACGAAAGCTGCCAGCACGGAAAGCTGTAGCTGGTTTTCACTGTCCCTTGGAACTGCATTCGCTGCCGCACAGTCATTCGTGTTCTGCAAAAGCTTGGCTTCGTAATGGGGCAACACTCTGTATCTCTCTCTCTCGCAGAGCGCGGCTGCCAAATTCGAAACATCCAGCGATTGCGCCCACACGAAAGCTGCCAGCACGGAAAGCTGTAGCTGGTTTTCACTGTCCCTTGGAACTGCATTCGCTGCCGCACAGTCATTCGTGTTCTGCAAAAGCTTGGCTTGGTAATGGGGCAACACTCTGTATCTCTCTCTGGCAGAGCCCGGCTGCCAAATTCGAAACGTCCAGCGATTGCGCCCACACGAAAGCTGCCAGCATGGAAAGCTGTAGCTGGTTTTCACTGTCCCTTGGAACTGCATTCGCTGCCACACAGTCATTCGTGTTCTGCAAAAGCTTGGCTTCGTAATGGGGCAACACTCTGTATCTCTCTCTCGCAGAGCCCGGCTGCCAAATTCAAAACGTCCAGCGATTGCGCCCACACGAAAGCTGCCAGCACGGAAAGCTGTAGCTGGTTTTCACTGTCCCTTGGAACTGCATTCGCTGCCGCACAGTCATTCGTGTTCTGCAAAAGCTTGGCTTGGTAATGGGGCATCACTCTGTATCTCTCTCTCGCAGAGCCCGGCTGCCAAATTCGAAACGTCCAGCGATTGCGCCCACACGAAAGCTGCCAGCACAGAAAGCTGTAGCTGGTTTTCACTGTCCCTTGGAACTGCATTCGCTGCCGCACAGTCATTCGTGTTCTGCAAAAGCTTGGCTTCGTAATGGGGCAACACTGTGTATCTCTCTCTCGCAGAGCCCGGCTGCCAAATTCGAAACGTCCAGCGATTGCGCCCACACGAAAGCTGCCAGCACGGAAAGCTGTAGCTGGTTTTCACTGTCCCTTGGAACTGCATTCGCTGCCGCACAGTCATTCGTGTTCTGCAAAAGCTTGGCTTCGTAATGGGGCAACACTCTGTATCTCTCTCTCGCAGAGCCCGGCTGCCAAATTCGAAACGTCCAGCGATTGCGCCCACACGAAAGCTGCCAGCACGGAAAGGTGTAGCTGGTTTTCACTGTCCCTTGGAACTGCATTCGCTGCCGCACAGTCATTCGTGTTCTGCAAAAGCTTGGCTTCGTAATGGGGCAACACTCTGTATCTCTCTCTCGCAGAGCCCGGCTGCCAAATTCGAAACGTCCAGCGATTGTGCCCACATGAAAACTGCCAGCACGGAAAGCTGTAGCTGGTTTTCACTGTCCCTTGGAACTGCATTCGCTGCCGCACAGTCATTCGTGTTCTGCAAAAGCTTGGCTTGGTAATGGGGCAACACTCTGTATCTCTCTCTCGCAGAGCCCGGCTGCCAAATTCGAAACGTCCAGCGATTGCGCCCACACGAAAGCTGCCAGCACGGAAAGCTGTAGCTGGTTTTCACTGTCCCTTGGAACTGCATTCGCTGCCGCACAGTCATTCGTGTTCTGCAAAAGCTTGGCTTGGTAATGGGGCAACACTCTGTATCTCTCTCTCGCAGAGCCCGGCTGCCAAATTCGAAACGTCCAGCGATTGCGCCCACACGAAAGCTGCCAGCACGGAAAGCTGTAGCTGGTTTTCACTGTCCCTTGGAACTGCATTCGCTGCCGCACAGTCATTCGTGTTCTGCAAAAGCTTGGCTTGGTAATGGGGCAACACTCTGTATCTCTCTCTCGCAGAGCCCGGCTGCCAAATTCGAAACGTCCAGCGATTGCGCCCACACGAAAGCTGCCAGCACGGAAAGCAGTAGCTGGTTTTCATTGTCCCTTGGAACTGCATTCGCTGCCACACAGTCATTCGTGTTCTGCAAAAGCTTGGCTTCGTAATGCGGCAACACTCTGTATCTCTCTCTGGCAGAGCCCGGCTGCCAAATTCGAAACGTCCAGCGATTGCGCCCACAAGAAAGCTGCCAGCACGGAAAGCTGTAGCTGGTTTTCACTGTCCCTTGGAACTGCATTCGCTGCCACACAGTCATTCGTGTTCTGCAAAAGCTTGGCTTGGTAATGGGGCAACACTGTGTATCTCTCTCTGGCAGAGCCCGGCTGCCAAATTCGAAACGTCCAGCGATTGCGCCCACACGAAAGCTGCCAGCACGGAAAGCTGTAGCTGGTTTTCACTGTCCCTTGGAACTGCATTCGCTGCCGCACAGTCATTCGTGTTCTGCAAAAGCTTGGCTTCGTAATGCGGCAACACTCTGTATCTCTCTCTCGCAGAGCCCGGCTGCCAAATTCGAAACGTCCAGCGATTGCGCCCACACGAAAGCTGCCAGCACGGAAAGCTGTAGCTGGTTTTCACTGTCCCTTGGAACTGCATTCGCTGCCGCACAGTCATTCGTGTTCTGCGAAAGCTTGGCTTCGTAATGCGGCAACACTCTGTATCTCTCTCTCGCAGAGCCCGGCTGCCAAATTCGAAACGTCCAGCGATTGCGCCCACACGAAAGCTGCCAGCACAGAAAGCTGTAGCTGGTTTTCACTGTCCCTTGGAACTGCATTCGCTGCCGCACAGTCATTCGTGTTCTGCAAAAGCTTGGCTTGGTAATGGGGCAACACTCTGTATCTCTCTCTCGCAGAGCCCGGCTGCCAAATTCGAAACGTTCAGCGATTGCGCCCACACAAAAGCTGCCAGCACGGAAAGCTGTAGCTGGTTTTCACTGTCCCTTGGAACTGCATTCGCTGCCGCACAGTCATTCGTGTTCTGCAAAAGCTTGGCTTCGTAATGGGGCAACACTCTGTATCTCTCTCTCGCAGAGCCCGGCTGCCAAATTCGAAACGTCCAGCGATTGCGCCCACACGAAAGCTGCCAGCACGGAAAGCTGTAGCTGGTTTTCACTGTCCCTTGGAACTGCATTCGCTGCCGCACAGTCATTCGTGTTCTGCAAAAGCTTGGCTTGGTAATGGGGCAACACTCTGTATCTCTCTCTGGCAGAGCCCGGCTGCCAAATTCGAAACGTCCAGCGATTGCGCCCACACGAAAGCTGCCAGCATGGAAAGCTGTAGCTGGTTTTCACTGTCCCTTGGAACTGCATTCGCTGCCACACAGTCATTCGTGTTCTGCAAAAGCTTGGCTTCGTAATGGGGCAACACTGTGTATCTCTCTCTGGCAGAGCCCGGCTGCCAAATTCGAAACGTCCAGCGATTGCGCCCACACGAAAGCTGCCAGCACGGAAAGCTGTAGCTGGTTTTCACTGTCCCTTGGAACTGCATTCGCTGCCGCACAGTCATTCGTGTTCTGCAAAAGCTTGGCTTCGTAATGGGGCAACACTGTGTATCTCTCTCTCGCAGAGCCCGGCTGCCAAATTCGAAACGTCCAGCGATTGCGCCCACACGAAAGCTGCCAGCACGGAAAGCTGTAGCTGGTTTTCACTGTCCCTTGGAACTGCATTCGCTGCCGCACAGTCATTCGTGTTCTGCAAAAGCTTGGCTTCGTAATGGGGCAACACTGTGTATCTCTCTCTCGCAGAGCCCGGCTGCCAAATTTGAAACGTCCAGCGATTGCGCCCACACGAAAGCTGCCAGCACGGAAAGCTGTAGCTGGTTTTCACTGTCCCTTGGAACTGCATTCGCTGCCACACAGTCATTCGTGTTCTGCAAAAGCTTGGCTTGGTAATGAGGCAACACTGTGTATCTCTCTCTGGCAGAGCCCGGCTGCCAAATTCGAAACGTCCAGCGATTGCGCCCACACGAAAGCTGCCAGCACGGAAAGCTGTAGCTGGTTTTCACTGTCCCTTGGAACTGCATTCGCTGCCGCACAGTCATTCGTGTTCTGCAAAAGCTTGGCTTCGTAATGCGGCAACACTCTGTATCTCTCTCTCGCAGAGCCCGGCTGCCAAATTCGAAACGTCCAGCGATTGCGCCCACACGAAAGCTGCCAGCACAGAAAGCTGTAGCTGGTTTTCACTGTCCCTTGGAATTGCATTCGCTGCCGCACAGTCATTCGTGTTCTGCAAAAGCTTGGCTTCGTAATGGGGCAACACTCTGTATCTCTCTCTCTCGCAGAGCCCGGCTGCCAAATTCAAAACGTCCAGCGATTGCGCCCACATGAAAGCTGCCAGCACGGAAAGCTGTAGCTGGTTTTCACTGTCCCTTGGAACTGCATTCGCTGCCGCACAGTCATTCGTGTTCTGCAAAAGCTTGGCTTCGTAATGGGGCAACACTGTGTATCTCTCTCTCGCAGAGCCCGGCTGCCAAATTCGAAACGTCCAGCGATTGCGCCCACACGAAAGCTGCCAGCACGGAAAGCTGTAGCTGGTTTTCACTGTCCCTTGGAACTGCATTCGCTGCCGCACAGTCATTCGTGTTCTGCAAAAGCTTGGCTTGGTAATGGGGCAACACTCTGTATCTCTCTCTGGCAGAGCCCGGCTGCCAAATTCGAAACGTCCAGCGATTGCGCCCACACGAAAGCTGCCAGCATGGAAAGCTGTAGCTGGTTTTCACTGTCCCTTGGAACTGCATTCGCTGCCACACAGTCATTCGTGTTCTGCAAAAGCTTGGCTTGGTAATGGGGCAACACTGTGTATCTCTCTCTCGCAGAGCCCGGCTGCCAAATTCGAAACGTCCAGCGATTGCGCCCACACGAAAGCTGCCAGCACGGAAAGCAGTAGCTGGTTTTCACTGTCCCTTGGAACTGCATTCGCTGCCACACAGTCATTGTGTTCTGCAAAAGCTTGGCTTCGTAATGCGGCAACACTCTGTATCTCTCTCTGGCAGAGCCCGGCTGCCAAATTCGAAACGTCCAGCGATTGCGCCCACAAGAAAGCTGCCAGCACGGAAAGCTGTAGCTGGTTTTCACTGTCCCTTGGAACTGCATTCGCTGCCGCACAGTCATTCGTGTTCTGCAAAAGCTTGGCTTCGTAATGCGGCAACACTCTGTATCTCTCTCTCTCGCAGAGCTCGGCTGCCAAATTCGAAACGTCCAGCGATTGCGCCCACACGAAAGCTGCCAGCATGGAAAGCTGTAGCTGGTTTTCACTGTCCCTTGGAACTGCATTCGCTGCCGCACAGTCATTCGTGTTCTGCAAAAGCTTGGCTTGGTAATGGGGCAACAATCTGTATCTCTCTCTGGCAGAGCCCGGCTGCCAAATTCGAAACGTCCAGCGATTGCGCCCACACGAAAGCTGCCAGCACGGAAAGCTGTAGCTGGTTTTCACTGTCCCTTGGAACTGCATTCGCTGCCGCACAGTCATTCGTGTTCTGCAAAAGCTTGGCTTCGTAATGGGGCAACACTCTGTATCTCTCTCTCGAAGAGACCGGCTGCCAAATTCGAAACGTCCAGCGATTGCGCCCACACGAAAGCTGCCAGCACGGAAAGGTGTAGCTGGTTTTCACTGTCCCTTGGAACTGCATTCGCTGCCACACAGTCATTCGTGTTCTGCAAAAGCTTGGCTTGGTAATGGGGCAACACTCTGTATCTCTCTCTCGCAGAGCCCGGCTGCCAAATTCGAAACGTCCAGCGATTGCGCCCACATGAAAGCTGCCAGCACGGAAAGCTGTAGCTGGTTTTCACTGTCCCTTGGAACTGCATTCGCTGCCACACAGTCATTCGTGTTCTGCAAAAGCTTGGCTTGGTAATGAGGCAACACTGTGTATCTCTCTCTGGCAGAGCCCGGCTGCCAAATTCGAAACGTCCAGCGATTGCGCCCACACGAAAGCTGCCAGCACGGAAAGCTGTAGCTGGTTTTCACTGTCCCTTGGAACTGCATTCGCTGCCGCACAGTCATTCGTGTTCTGCAAAAGCTTGGCTTCGTAATGGGGCAACACTCTGTATCTCTCTCTCTCGCAGAGCCCGGCTGCCAAATTCGAAACGTCCAGCGATTGCGCCCACACGAAAGCTGCCAGCACGGAAAGCTGTAGCTGGTTTTCACTGTCCCTTGGAACTGCATTCGCTGCCGCACAGTCATTCGTGTTCTGCAAAAGCTTGGCTTCGTAATGGGGCAACACTCTGTATCTCTCTCTCGCAGAGCCCGGCTGCCAAATTCGAAACGTCCAGCGATTGCGCCCACACGAAAGCTGCCAGCACGGAAAGCTGTAGCTGGTTTTCACTGTCCCTTGGAACTGCATTCGCTGCCGCACAGTCATTCGTGTTCTGCAAAAGCTTGGCTTGGTAATGGGGCAACACTCTGTATCTCTCTCTGGCAGAGCCCGGCTGCCAAATTCGAAACGTCCAGCGATTGCGCCCACACGAAAGCTGCCAGCATGGAAAACTGTAGCTGGTTTTCACTGTCCCTTGGAACTGCATTCGCTGCCACACAGTCATTCGTGTTCTGCAAAAGCTTGGCTTCGTAATGGGGCAACACTCTGTATCTCTCTCTCGCAGAGCCCGGCTGCCAAATTCAAAACGTCCAGCGATTGCGCCCACACGAAAGCTGCCAGCACGGAAAGCTGTAGCTGGTTTTCACTGTCCCTTGGAACTGCATTCGCTGCCGCACAGTCATTCGTGTTCTGCAAAAGCTTGGCTTGGTAATGGGGCAACACTCTGTATCTCTCTCTCGCAGAGCCCGGCTGCCAAATTCGAAACGTCCAGCGATTGCGCCCACACGAAAGCTGCCAGCACAGAAAGCTGTAGCTGGTTTTCACTGTCCCTTGGAACTGCATTCGCTGCCACACAGTCATTCGTGTTCTGCAAAAGCTTGGCTTCGTAATGCGGCAACACTCTGTATCTCTCTCTGGCAGAGCCCGGCTGCCAAATTCGAAACGTCCAGCGATTGCGCCCACAGGAAAGCTGCCAGCACGGAAAGCTGTAGCTGGTTTTCACTGTCCCTTGGAACTGCATTCGCTGCCGCACAGTCATTCGTGTTCTGCAAAAGCTTGGCTTCGTAATGGGGCAACACTCTGTATCTCTCTCTCGCAGAGCCCGGCTGCCAAATTCGAAACGTCCAGCGATTGCGCCCACACGAAAGCTGCCAGCACGGAAAGCTGTAGCTGGTTTTCACTGTCCCTTGGAACTGCATTCGCTGCCGCACAGTCATTCGTGTTCTGCAAAAGCTTGGCTTGGTAATGGGGCAACACTCTGTATCTCTCTCTGGCAGAGCCCGGCTGCCAAATTCGAAACGTCCAGCGATTGCGCCCACACGAAAGCTGCCAGCATGGAAAGCTGTAGCTGGTTTTCACTGTCCCTTGGAACTGCATTCGCTGCCGCACAGTCATTCGTGTTCTGCAAAAGCTTGGCTTGGTAATGGGGCAACACTCTGTATCTCTCTCTCGCAGAGCCCGGCTGCCAAATTCGAAACGTCCAGCGATTGCGCCCACACGAAAGCTGCCAGCACGGAAAGCAGTAGCTGGTTTTCACTGTCCCTTGGAACTGCATTCGCTGCCACACAGTCATTCGTGTTCTGCAAAAGCTTGGCTTGGTAATGGGGCAACAATCTGTATCTCTCTCTGGCAGAGCCCGGCTGCCAAATTCGAAACGTCCAGCGATTGCGCCCACACGAAAGCTGCCAGCACGGAAAGCTGTAGCTGGTTTTCACTGTCCCTTGGAACTGCATTCGCTGCCACACAGTCATTCGTGTTCTGCAAAAGCTTGGCTTCGTAATGGGGCAACACTGTGTATCTCTCTCTCGCAGAGCCCGGCTGCCAAATTCGAAACGTCCAGCGATTGTACCCACACGAAAACTGCCAGCACGGAAAGCTGTAGCTGGTTTTCACTGTCCCTTGGAACTGCATTCGCTGCCGCACAGTCATTCGTGTTCTGCAAAAGCTTGGCTTGGTAATGGGGCAACACTGTGTATCTCTCTCTCGCAGAGCCCGGCTGCCAAATTCGAAACGTCCAGCGATTGCGCCCACACGAAAGCTGCCAGCACGGAAAGCTGTAGCTGGTTTTCACTGTCCCTTGGAACTGCATTCGCTGCCGCACAGTCATTCGTGTTCTGCAAAAGCTTGGCTTGGTAATGGGGCAACACTCTGTATCTCTCTCTCGCAGAGCCCGGCTGCCAAATTCGAAACGTCCAGCGATTGCGCCCACACGAAAGCTGCCAGCACGGAAAGGTGTAGCTGGTTTTCACTGTCCCTTGGAACTGCATTCACTGCCGCACAGTCATTCGTGTTCTGCAAAAGCTTGGCTTCGTAATGGGGCAACACTCTGTATCTCTCTCTCGAAGAGACCGGCTGCCAAATTCGAAACGTCCAGCGATTGCGCCCACACGAAAGCTGCCAGCACGGAAAGGTGTAGCTGGTTTTCACTGTCCCTTGGAACTGCATTCGCTGCCACACAGTCATTCGTGTTCTGCAAAAGCTTGGCTTGGTAATGGGGCAACACTCTGTATCTCTCTCTCGCAGAGCCCGGCTGCCAAATTCGAAACGTCCAGCGATTGCGCCCACACGAAAGCTGCCAGCACGGAAAGCTGTAGCTGGTTTTCACTGTCCCTTGGAACTGCATTCGCTGCCACACAGTCATTCGTGTTCTGCAAAAGCTTGGCTTGGTAATGAGGCAACACTGTGTATCTCTCTCTGGCAGAGCCCGGCTGCCAAATTCGAAACGTCCAGCGATTGCGCCCACACGAAAGCTGCCAGCACGGAAAGCTGTAGCTGGTTTTCACTGTCCCTTGGAACTGCATTCGCTGCCGCACAGTCATTCGTGTTCTGCGAAAGCTTGGCTTCGTAATGCGGCAACACTCTGTATCTCTCTCTCGCAGAGCCCGGCTGCCAAATTCGAAACGTCCAGCGATTGCGCCCACACGAAAGCTGCCAGCACGGAAAGCTGTAGCTGGTTTTCACTGTCCCTTGGAACTGCATTCGCTGCCGCACAGTCATTCGTGTTCTGCAAAAGCTTGGCTTGGTAATGGGGCAACACTCTGTATCTCTCTCTCGCAGAGCCCGGCTGCCAAATTCGAAACGTCCAGCGATTGCGCCCACACGAAAGCTGCCAGCACGGAAAGCTGTAGCTGGTTTTCACTGTCCCTTGGAACTGCATTCGCTGCCGCACAGTCATTCGTGTTCTGCAAAAGCTTGGCTTCGTAATGGGGCAACACTCTGTATCTCTCTCTCTCGCAGAGCCCGGCTGCCAAATTCGAAACGTCCAGCGATTGCGCCCACACGAAAGCTGCCAGCACGGAAAGCTGTAGCTGGTTTTCACTGTCCCTTGGAACTGCATTCGCTGCCGCACAGTCATTCGTGTTCTGCAAAAGCTTGGCTTCGTAATGGGGCAACACTCTGTATCTCTCTCTGGCAGAGCCCGGCTGCCAAATTCGAAACGTCCAGCAATTGCGCCCACACGAAAGCTGCCAGCACGGAAAGCTGTAGCTGGTTTTCACTGTCCCTTGGAACTGCATTCGCTGCCGCACAGTCATTCGTGTTCTGCAAAAGCTTGGCTTGGTAATGAGGCAACACTGTGTATCTCTCTCTGGCAGAGCCCGGCTGCCAAATTCGAAACGTCCAGCGATTGCGCCCACACGAAAGCTGCCAGCACGGAAAGCTGTAGCTGGTTTTCACTGTCCCTTGGAACTGCATTCGCTGCCGCACAGTCATTCGTGTTCTGCAAAAGCTTGGCTTCGTAATGCGGCAACACTCTGTATCTCTCTCTCGCAGAGCCCGGCTGCCAAATTCGAAACGTCCAGCGATTGCGCCCACACGAAAGCTGCCAGCACGGAAAGCTGTAGCTGGTTTTCACTGTCCCTTGGAACTGCATTCGCTGCCGCACAGTCATTCGTGTTCTGCAAAAGCTTGGCTTGGTAATGGGGCAACACTCTGTATCTCTCTCTCGCAGAGCCCGGCTGCCAAATTCGAAACGTCCAGCGATTGCGCCCACACGAAAGCTGCCAGCACGGAAAGGTGTAGCTGGTTTTCACTGTCCCTTGGAACTGCATTCACTGCCGCACAGTCATTCGTGTTCTGCAAAAGCTTGGCTTCGTAATGGGGCAACACTCTGTATCTCTCTCTCGAAGAGACCGGCTGCCAAATTCGAAACGTCCAGCGATTGCGCCCACACGAAAGCTGCCAGCACGGAAAGCTGTAGCTGGTTTTCACTGTCCCTTGGAACTGCATTCGCTGCCACACAGTCATTCGTGTTCTGCAAAAGCTTGGCTTGGTAATGGGGCAACACTCTGTATCTCTCTCTCGCAGAGCCCGGCTGCCAAATTCGAAACGTCCAGCGATTGCGCCCACACGAAAGCTGCCAGCACGGAAAGCTGTAGCTGGTTTTCACTGTCCCTTGGAACTGCATTCGCTGCCACACAGTCATTCGTGTTCTGCAAAAGCTTGGCTTGGTAATGAGGCAACACTGTGTATCTCTCTCTGGCAGAGCCCGGCTGCCAAATTCGAAACGTCCAGCGATTGCGCCCACACGAAAGCTGCCAGCACGGAAAGCTGTAGCTGGTTTTCACTGTCCCTTGGAACTGCATTCGCTGCCGCACAGTCATTCGTGTTCTGCGAAAGCTTGGCTTCGTAATGCGGCAACACTCTGTATCTCTCTCTCGCAGAGCCCGGCTGCCAAATTCGAAACGTCCAGCGATTGCGCCCACACGAAAGCTGCCAGCACGGAAAGCTGTAGCTGGTTTTCACTGTCCCTTGGAACTGCATTCGCTGCCGCACAGTCATTCGTGTTCTGCAAAAGCTTGGCTTGGTAATGGGGCAACACTCTGTATCTCTCTCTCGCAGAGCCCGGCTGCCAAATTCGAAACGTCCAGCGATTGCGCCCACACGAAAGCTGCCAGCACGGAAAGCTGTAGCTGGTTTTCACTGTCCCTTGGAACTGCATTCGCTGCCGCACAGTCATTCGTGTTCTGCAAAAGCTTGGCTTCGTAATGGGGCAACACTCTGTATCTCTCTCTCTCGCAGAGCCCGGCTGCCAAATTCGAAACGTCCAGCGATTGCGCCCACACGAAAGCTGCCAGCACGGAAAGCTGTAGCTGGTTTTCACTGTCCCTTGGAACTGCATTCGCTGCCGCACAGTCATTCGTGTTCTGCAAAAGCTTGGCTTCGTAATGGGGCAACACTCTGTATCTCTCTCTGGCAGAGCCCGGCTGCCAAATTCGAAACGTCCAGCGATTGCGCCCACACGAAAGCTGCCAGCACGGAAAGCTGTAGCTGGTTTTCACTGTCCCTTGGAACTGCATTCGCTGCCGCACAGTCATTCGTGTTCTGCAAAAGCTTGGCTTGGTAATGAGGCAACACTGTGTATCTCTCTCTGGCAGAGCCCGGCTGCCAAATTCGAAACGTCCAGCGATTGCGCCCACACGAAAGCTGCCAGCACGGAAAGCTGTAGCTGGTTTTCACTGTCCCTTGGAACTGCATTCGCTGCCGCACAGTCATTCGTGTTCTGCAAAAGCTTGGCTTCGTAATGCGGCAACACTCTGTATCTCTCTCTCGCAGAGCCCGGCTGCCAAATTCGAAACGTCCAGCGATTGCGCCCACACGAAAGCTGCCAGCACGGAAAGCTGTAGCTGGTTTTCACTGTCCCTTGGAACTGCATTCGCTGCCGCACAGTCATTCGTGTTCTGCAAAAGCTTGGCTTGGTAATGGGGCAACACTCTGTATCTCTCTCTGGCAGAGCCCGGCTGCCAAATTCGAAACGTCCAGCGATTGCGCCCACACGAAAGCTGCCAGCATGGAAAGCTGTAGCTGGTTTTCACTGTCCCTTGGAACTGCATTCACTGCCGCACAGTCATTCGTGTTCTGCAAAAGCTTGGCTTCGTAATGGGGCAACACTCTGTATCTCTCTCTCGAAGAGACCGGCTGCCAAATTCGAAACGTCCAGCGATTGCGCCCACACGAAAGCTGCCAGCACGGAAAGGTGTAGCTGGTTTTCACTGTCCCTTGGAACTGCATTCGCTGCCACACAGTCATTCGTGTTGTGCAAAAGCTTGGCTTGGTAATGGGGCAACACTGTGTATCTCTCTCTCGCAGAGCCCGGCTGCCAAATTCGAAACGTCCAGCGATTGCGCCCACACGAAAGCTGCCAGCACGGAAAGCTGTAGCTGGTTTTCACTGTCCCTTGGAACTGCATTCGCTGCCACACAGTCATTCGTGTTCTGCAAAAGCTTGGCTTGGTAATGAGGCAACACTGTGTATCTCTCTCTGGCAGAGCCCGGCTGCCAAATTCGAAACGTCCAGCGATTGCGCCCACACGAAAGCTGCCAGCACGGAAAGCTGTAGCTGGTTTTCACTGTCCCTTGGAACTGCATTCGCTGCCGCACAGTCATTCGTGTTCTGCGAAAGCTTGGCTTCGTAATGCGGCAACACTCTGTATCTCTCTCTCGCAGAGCCCGGCTGCCAAATTCGAAACGTCCAGCGATTGCGCCCACACGAAAGCTGCCAGCACGGAAAGCTGTAGCTGGTTTTCACTGTCCCTTGGAACTGCATTCGCTGCCGCACAGTCATTCGTGTTCTGCAAAAGCTTGGCTTGGTAATGGGGCAACACTCTGTATCTCTCTCTCGCAGAGCCCGGCTGCCAAATTCGAAACGTCCAGCGATTGCGCCCACACGAAAGCTGCCAGCACGGAAAGCTGTAGCTGGTTTTCACTGTCCCTTGGAACTGCATTCGCTGCCGCACAGTCATTCGTGTTCTGCAAAAGCTTGGCTTCGTAATGGGGCAACACTCTGTATCTCTCTCTCTCGCAGAGCCCGGCTGCCAAATTCGAAACGTCCAGCGATTGCGCCCACACGAAAGCTGCCAGCACGGAAAGCTGTAGCTGGTTTTCACTGTCCCTTGGAACTGCATTCGCTGCCGCACAGTCATTCGTGTTCTGCAAAAGCTTGGCTTCGTAATGGGGCAACACTCTGTATCTCTCTCTGGCAGAGCCCGGCTGCCAAATTCGAAACGTCCAGCGATTGCGCCCACACGAAAGCTGCCAGCACGGAAAGCTGTAGCTGGTTTTCACTGTCCCTTGGAACTGCATTCGCTGCCGCACAGTCATTCGTGTTCTGCAAAAGCTTGGCTTGGTAATGAGGCAACACTGTGTATCTCTCTCTGGCAGAGCCCGGCTGCCAAATTCGAAACGTCCAGCGATTGCGCCCACACGAAAGCTGCCAGCACGGAAAGCTGTAGCTGGTTTTCACTGTCCCTTGGAACTGCATTCGCTGCCGCACAGTCATTCGTGTTCTGCAAAAGCTTGGCTTCGTAATGCGGCAACACTCTGTATCTCTCTCTCGCAGAGCCCGGCTGCCAAATTCGAAACGTCCAGCGATTGCGCCCACACGAAAGCTGCCAGCACGGAAAGCTGTAGCTGGTTTTCACTGTCCCTTGGAACTGCATTCGCTGCCGCACAGTCATTCGTGTTCTGCAAAAGCTTGGCTTGGTAATGGGGCAACACTCTGTATCTCTCTCTCGCAGAGCCCGGCTGCCAAATTCGAAACGTCCAGCGATTGCGCCCACACGAAAGCTGCCAGCACGGAAAGGTGTAGCTGGTTTTCACTGTCCCTTGGAACTGCATTCACTGCCGCACAGTCATTCGTGTTCTGCAAAAGCTTGGCTTCGTAATGGGGCAACACTCTGTATCTCTCTCTCGAAGAGACCGGCTGCCAAATTCGAAACGTCCAGCGATTGCGCCCACACGAAAGCTGCCAGCACGGAAAGCTGTAGCTGGTTTTCACTGTCCCTTGGAACTGCATTCGCTGCCACACAGTCATTCGTGTTCTGCAAAAGCTTGGCTTGGTAATGGGGCAACACTCTGTATCTCTCTCTCGCAGAGCCCGGCTGCCAAATTCGAAACGTCCAGCGATTGCGCCCACACGAAAGCTGCCAGCACGGAAAGCTGTAGCTGGTTTTCACTGTCCCTTGGAACTGCATTCGCTGCCACACAGTCATTCGTGTTCTGCAAAAGCTTGGCTTGGTAATGAGGCAACACTGTGTATCTCTCTCTGGCAGAGCCCGGCTGCCAAATTCGAAACGTCCAGCGATTGCGCCCACACGAAAGCTGCCAGCACGGAAAGCTGTAGCTGGTTTTCACTGTCCCTTGGAACTGCATTCGCTGCCGCACAGTCATTCGTGTTCTGCGAAAGCTTGGCTTCGTAATGCGGCAACACTCTGTATCTCTCTCTCGCAGAGCCCGGCTGCCAAATTCGAAACGTCCAGCGATTGCGCCCACACGAAAGCTGCCAGCACGGAAAGCTGTAGCTGGTTTTCACTGTCCCTTGGAACTGCATTCGCTGCCGCACAGTCATTCGTGTTCTGCAAAAGCTTGGCTTGGTAATGGGGCAACACTCTGTATCTCTCTCTCGCAGAGCCCGGCTGCCAAATTCGAAACGTCCAGCGATTGCGCCCACACGAAAGCTGCCAGCACGGAAAGCTGTAGCTGGTTTTCACTGTCCCTTGGAACTGCATTCGCTGCCGCACAGTCATTCGTGTTCTGCAAAAGCTTGGCTTCGTAATGGGGCAACACTCTGTATCTCTCTCTCTCGCAGAGCCCGGCTGCCAAATTCGAAACGTCCAGCGATTGCGCCCACACGAAAGCTGCCAGCACGGAAAGCTGTAGCTGGTTTTCACTGTCCCTTGGAACTGCATTCGCTGCCGCACAGTCATTCGTGTTCTGCAAAAGCTTGGCTTCGTAATGGGGCAACACTCTGTATCTCTCTCTGGCAGAGCCCGGCTGCCAAATTCGAAACGTCCAGCGATTGCGCCCACACGAAAGCTGCCAGCACGGAAAGCTGTAGCTGGTTTTCACTGTCCCTTGGAACTGCATTCGCTGCCGCACAGTCATTCGTGTTCTGCAAAAGCTTGGCTTGGTAATGAGGCAACACTGTGTATCTCTCTCTGGCAGAGCCCGGCTGCCAAATTCGAAACGTCCAGCGATTGCGCCCACACGAAAGCTGCCAGCACGGAAAGCTGTAGCTGGTTTTCACTGTCCCTTGGAACTGCATTCGCTGCCGCACAGTCATTCGTGTTCTGCAAAAGCTTGGCTTCGTAATGCGGCAACACTCTGTATCTCTCTCTCGCAGAGCCCGGCTGCCAAATTCGAAACGTCCAGCGATTGCGCCCACACGAAAGCTGCCAGCACGGAAAGCTGTAGCTGGTTTTCACTGTCCCTTGGAACTGCATTCGCTGCCGCACAGTCATTCGTGTTCTGCAAAAGCTTGGCTTGGTAATGGGGCAACACTCTGTATCTCTCTCTCGCAGAGCCCGGCTGCCAAATTCGAAACGTCCAGCGATTGCGCCCACACGAAAGCTGCCAGCACAGAAAGCTGTAGCTGGTTTTCACTGTCCCTTGGAACTGCATTCGCTGCCGCACAGTCATTCGTGTTCTGCAAAAGCTTGGCTTGGTAATGGGGCAACACTCTGTATCTCTCTCTCGCAGAGCCCGGCTGCCAAATTCGAAACGTCCAGCGATTGCGCCCGCACAAAAGCTGCCAGCACGGAAAGCTGTAGCTGGTTTTCACTGTCCCTTGGAACTGCATTCGCTGCCGCACAGTCATTCGTGTTCTGCAAAAGCTTGGCTTCGTAATGGGGCAACACTCTGTATCTCTCTCTCTCGCAGAGCGCGGCTGCCAAATTCGAAACATCCAGCGATTGCGCCCACACGAAAGCTGCCAGCACGGAAAGCTGTAGCTGGTTTTCACTGTCCCTTGGAACTGCATTCGCTGCCGCACAGTCATTCGTGTTCTGCAAAAGCTTGGCTTGGTAATGGGGCAACACTCTGTATCTCTCTCTCGCAGAGCCCGGCTGCCAAATTCGAAACGTCCAGCGATTGCGCCCACACGAAAGCTGCCAGCACGGAAAGCTGTAGCTGGTTTTCACTGTCCCTTGGAACTGCATTCGCTGCCGCACAGTCATTCGTGTTCTGCAAAAGCTTGGCTTGGTAATGGGGCAACACTCTGTATCTCTCTCTCGCAGAGCCCGGCTGCCAAATTCGAAACGTCCAGCGATTGCGCCCACACGAAAGCTGCCAGCATGGAAAGCTGTAGCTGGTTTTCACTGTCCCTTGGAACTGCATTCGCTGCCACACAGTCATTCGTGTTCTGCAAAAGCTTGGCTTCGTAATGGGGCAACACTCTGTATCTCTCTCTCGCAGAGCCCGGCTGCCAAATTCAAAACGTCCAGCGATTGCGCCCACACGAAAGCTGCCAGCACGGAACGCTGTAGCTGGTTTTCACTGTCCCTTGGAACTGCATTCGCTGCCGCACAGTCATTCGTGTTCTGCAAAAGCTTGGCTTCGTAATGGGGCAACACTCTGTATCTCTCTCTGGCAGAGCCCGGCTGCCAAATTCGAAACGTCCAGCGATTGCGCCCACACGAAAGCTGCCAGCACGGAAAGCTGTAGCTGGTTTTCACTGTCCCTTGGAACTGCATTCGCTGCCGCACAGTCATTCGTGTTCTGCAAAAGCTTGGCTTCGTAATGGGGCAACACTGTGTATCTCTCTCTCGCAGAGCCCGGCTGCCAAATTCGAAACGTCCAGCGATTGCGCCCACACGAAAGCTGCCAGCACGGAAAGCTGTAGCTGGTTTTCACTGTCCCTTGGAACTGCATTCGCTGCCGCACAGTCATTCGTGTTCTGCAAAAGCTTGGCTTCGTAATGGGGCAACACTCTGTATCTCTCTCTGGCAGAGCCCGGCTGCCAAATTTGAAACGTCCAGCGATTGCGCCCACACGAAAGCTGCCAGCACAGAAAGCTGTAGCTGGTTTTCACTGTCCCTTGGAACTGCATTCGCTGCCACACAGTCATTCGTGTTCTGCAAAAGCTTGGCTTGGTAATGAGGCAACACTGTGTATCTCTCTCTGGCAGAGCCCGGCTGCCAAATTCGAAACGTCCAGCGATTGCGCCCACACGAAAGCTGCCAGCACGGAAAGCTGTAGCTGGTTTTCACTGTCCCTTGGAACTGCATTCGCTGCCGCACAGTCATTCGTGTTCTGCAAAAGCTTGGCTTCGTAATGCGGCAACACTCTGTATCTCTCTCTCGCAGAGCCCGGCTGCCAAATTCGAAACGTCCAGCGATTGCGCCCACACGAAAGCTGCCAGCACAGAAAGCTGTAGCTGGTTTTCACTGTCCCTTGGAATTGCATTCGCTGCCGCACAGTCATTCGTGTTCTGCAAAAGCTTGGCTTCGTAATGGGGCAACACTCTGTATCTCTCTCTCTCGCAGAGCCCGGCTGCCAAATTCAAAACGTCCAGCGATTGCGCCCACACGAAAGCTGCCAGCACGGAAAGCTGTAGCTGGTTTTCACTGTCCCTTGGAACTGCATTCGCTGCCGCACAGTCATTCGTGTTCTGCAAAAGCTTGGCTTGGTAATGGGGCAACACTCTGTATCTCTCTCTGGCAGAGCCCGGCTGCCAAATTCGAAACGTCCAGCGATTGCGCCCACACGAAAGCTGCCAGCACGGAAAGCTGTAGCTGGTTTTCACTGTCCCTTGGAACTGCATTCGCTGCCGCACAGTCATTCGTGTTCTGCAAAAGCTTGGCTTGGTAATGGGGCAACACTCTGTATCTCTCTCTGGCAGAGCCCGGCTGCCAAATTCGAAACGTCCAGCGATTGCGCCCACACGAAAGCTGCCAGCATGGAAAGCTGTAGCTGGTTTTCACTGTCCCTTGGAACTGCATTCGCTGCCACACAGTCATTCGTGTTCTGCAAAAGCTTGGCTTGGTAATGGGGCAACACTGTGTATCTCTCTCTCGCAGAGCCCGGCTGCCAAATTCGAAACGTCCAGCGATTGCGCCCACACGAAAGCTGCCAGCACGGAAAGCAGTAGCTGGTTTTCACTGTCCCTTGGAACTGCATTCGCTGCCACACAGTCATTCGTGTTCTGCAAAAGCTTGGCTTCGTAATGCGGCAACACTCTGTATCTCTCTCTGGCAGAGCCCGGCTGCCAAATTCGAAACGTCCAGCGATTGCGCCCACAAGAAAGCTGCCAGCACGGAAAGCTGTAGCTGGTTTTCACTGTCCCTTGGAATTGCATTCGCTGCCGCACAGTCATTCGTGTTCTGCAAAAGCTTGGCTTCGTAATGCGGCAACACTCTGTACCTCTCTCTCTCGCAGAGCTCGGCTGCCAAATTCGAAACGTCCAGCGATTGCGCCCACACGAAAGCTGCCAGCATGGAAAGCTGTAGCTGGTTTTCACTGTCCCTTGGAACTGCATTCGCTGCCGCACAGTCATTCGTGTTCTGCAAAAGCTTGGCTTGGTAATGGGGCAACACTCTGTATCTCTCTCTCGCAGAGCCCGGCTGCCAAATTCGAAACGTCCAGCGATTGCGCCCACACGAAAGCTGCCAGCACGGAAAGCTGTAGCTGGTTTTCACTGTCCCTTGGAACTGCATTCGCTGCCGCACAGTCATTCGTGTTCTGCAAAAGCTTGGCTTGGTAATGGGGCAACACTCTGTATCTCTCTCTCGAAGAGACCGGCTGCCAAATTCGAAACGTCCAGCGATTGCGCCCACACGAAAGCTGCCAGCACGGAAAGGTGTAGCTGGTTTTCACTGTCCCTTGGAACTGCATTCGCTGCCACACAGTCATTCGTGTTCTGCAAAAGCTTGGCTTCGTAATGCGGCAACACTCTGTATCTCTCTCTGGCAGAGCCCGGCTGCCAAATTCGAAACGTCCAGCGATTGCGCCCACACGAAAGCTGCCAGCACGGAAAGCTGTAGCTGGTTTTCACTGTCCCTTGGAACTGCATTCGCTGCCACACAGTCATTCGTGTTCTGCAAAAGCTTGGCTTCGTAACGCGGCAACACTCTGTATCTCTCTCTGGCAGAGCCCGGCTGCCAAATTCGAAACGTCCAGCGATTGCGCCCACAAGAAAGCTGCCAGCACGGAAAGCTGTAGCTGGTTTTCACTGTCCCTTGGAACTGCATTCGCTGCCGCACAGTCATTCGTGTTCTGCAAAAGCTTGGCTTCGTAATGCGGCAACACTCTGTATCTCTCTCTCTCGCAGAGCTCGGCTGCCAAATTCGAAACGTCCAGCGATTGCGCCCACACGAAAGCTGCCAGCATGGAAAGCTGTAGCTGGTTTTCACTGTCCCTTGGAACTGCATTCGCTGCCGCACAGTCATTCGTGTTCTGCAAAAGCTTGGCTTGGTAATGGGGCAACACTGTGTATCTCTCTCTGGCAGAGCCCGGCTGCCAAATTCGAAACGTCCAGCGATTGCGCCCACAAGAAAGCTGCCAGCACGGAAAGCTGTAGCTGGTTTTCACTGTCCCTTGGAACTGCATTCGCTGCCGCACAGTCATTCGTGTTCTGCAAAAGCTTGGCTTGGTAATGGGGCAACACTCTGTATCTCTCTCTCGCAGAGCCCGGCTGCCAAATTCGAAACGTCCAGCGATTGTGCCCACACGAAAGCTGCCAGCACGGAAAGCTGTAGCTGGTTTTCACTGTCCCTTGGAACTGCATTCGCTGCCGCACAGTCATTCGTGTTCTGCAAAAGCTTGGCTTGGTAATGGGGCAACACTCTGTATCTCTCTCTCGAAGAGACCGGCTGCCAAATTCGAAACGTCCAGCGATTGCGCCCACACGAAAGCTGCCAGCACGGAAAGGTGTAGCTGGTTTTCACTGTCCCTTGGAACTGCATTCGCTGCCACACAGTCATTCGTGTTCTGCAAAAGCTTGGCTTGGTAATGGGGCAACACTCTGTATCTCTCTCTCGCAGAGCCCGGCTGCCAAATTCGAAACGTCCAGCGATTGCGCCCACATGAAAGCTGCCAGCACGGAAAGCTGTAGCTGGTTTTCACTGTCCCTTGGAACTGCATTCGCTGCCACACAGTCATTCGTGTTCTGCAAAAGCTTGGCTTGGTAATGAGGCAACACTGTGTATCTCTCTCTGGCAGAGCCCGGCTGCCAAATTCGAAACGTCCAGCGATTGCGCCCACACGAAAGCTGCCAGCACGGAAAGCTGTAGCTGGTTTTCACTGTCCCTTGGAACTGCATTCGCTGCCGCACAGTCATTCGTGTTCTGCAAAAGCTTGGCTTCGTAATGGGGCAACACTCTGTATCTCTCTCTCTCGCAGAGCCCGGCTGCCAAATTCGAAACGTCCAGCGATTGCGCCCACACGAAAGCTGCCAGCACGGAAAGCTGTAGCTGGTTTTCACTGTCCCTTGGAACTGCATTCGCTGCCGCACAGTCATTCGTGTTCTGCAAAAGCTTGGCTTCGTAATGGGGCAACACTCTGTATCTCTCTCTCGCAGAGCCCGGCTGCCAAATTCGAAACGTCCAGCGATTGCGCCCACACGAAAGCTGCCAGCACGGAAAGCTGTAGCTGGTTTTCACTGTCCCTTGGAAATGCATTCGCTGCCGCACAGTCATTCGTGTTCTGCAAAAGCTTGGCTTGGTAATGGGGCAACACTCTGTATCTCTCTCTGGCAGAGCCCGGCTGCCAAATTCGAAACGTCCAGCGATTGCGCCCACACGAAAGCTGCCAGCATGGAAAGCTGTAGCTGGTTTTCACTGTCCCTTGGAACTGCATTCGCTGCCACACAGTCATTCGTGTTCTGCAAAAGCTTGGCTTCGTAATGGGGCAACACTCTGTATCTCTCTCTCGCAGAGCCCGGCTGCCAAATTCAAAACGTCCAGCGATTGCGCCCACACGAAAGCTGCCAGCACGGAAAGCTGTAGCTGGTTTTCACTGTCCCTTGGAACTGCATTCGCTGCCGCACAGTCATTCGTGTTCTGCAAAAGCTTGGCTTGGTAATGGGGCAACACTCTGTATCTCTCTCTGGCAGAGCCCGGCTGCCAAATTCGAAACGTCCAGCGATTGCGCCCACACGAAAGCTGCCAGCACGGAAAGCTGTAGCTGGTTTTCACTGTCCCTTGGAACTGCATTCGCTGCCACACAGTCATTCGTGTTCTGCAAAAGCTTGGCTTCGTAATGCGGCAACACTCTGTATCTCTCTCTGGCAGAGCCCGGCTGCCAAATTCGAAACGTCCAGCGATTGCGCCCACAAGAAAGCTGCCAGCACGGAAAGCTGTAGCTGGTTTTCACTGTCCCTTGGAACTGCATTCGCTGCCACACAGTCATTCGTGTTCTGCAAAAGCTTGGCTTGGTAATGGGGCAACACTGTGTATCTCTCTCTGGCAGAGCCCGGCTGCCAAATTCGAAACGTCCAGCGATTGCGCCCACACGAAAGCTGCCAGCACGGAAAGCTGTAGCTGGTTTTCACTGTCCCTTGGAACTGCATTCGCTGCCGCACAGTCATTCGTGTTCTGCAAAAGCTTGGCTTGGTAATGGGGCAACACTCTGTATCTCTCTCTCGCAGAGCCCGGCTGCCAAATTCGAAACGTCCAGCGATTGCGCCCACACGAAAGCTGCCAGCACGGAAAGCTGTAGCTGGTTTTCACTGTCCCTTGGAACTGCATTCGCTGCCGCACAGTCATTCGTGTTCTGCAAAAGCTTGGCTTGGTAATGGGGCAACACTCTGTATCTCTCTCTCGCAGAGCCCGGCTGCCAAATTCGAAACGTCCAGCGATTGCGCCCACACGAAAGCTGCCAGCACGGAAAGCTGTAGCTGGTTTTCACTGTCCCTTGGAACTGCATTCGCTGCCGCACAGTCATTCGTGTTCTGCAAAAGCTTGGCTTGGTAATGGGGCAACACTCTGTATCTCTCTCTCGCAGAGCCCGGCTGCCAAATTCGAAACGTCCAGCGATTGCGCCCACACGAAAGCTGCCAGCACGGAAAGCTGTAGCTGGTTTTCACTGTCCCTTGGAACTGCATTCGCTGCCGCACAGTCATTCGTGTTCTGCAAAAGCTTGGCTTCGTAATGGGGCAACACTCTGTATCTCTCTCTGGCAGAGCCCGGCTGCCAAATTCGAAACATCCAGCGATTGCGCCCACACGAAAGCTGCCAGCATGGAAAGCTGTAGCTGGTTTTCACTGTCCCTTGGAACTGCATTCGCTGCCGCACAGTCATTCGTGTTCTGCAAAAGCTTGGCTTGGTAATGGGGCAACACTGTGTATCTCTCTCTGGCAGAGCCCGGCTGCCAAATTCGAAACGTCCAGCGATTGCGCCCACACGAAAGCTGCCAGCACGGAAAGCAGTAGCTGGTTTTCACTGTCCCTTGGAACTGCATTCGCTGCCACACAGTCATTCGTGTTCTGCAAAAGCTTGGCTTCGTAATGCGGCAACACTCTGTATCTCTCTCTGGCAGAGCCCGGCTGCCAAATTCGAAACGTCCAGCGATTGCGCCCACAAGAAAGCTGCCAGCACGGAAAGGTGTAGCTGGTTTTCACTGTCCCTTGGAACTGCATTCGCTGCCACACAGTCATTCGTGTTCTGCAAAAGCTTGGCTTGGTAATGAGGCAACACTGTGTATCTCTCTCTGGCAGAGCCCGGCTGCCAAATTCGAAACGTCCAGCGATTGCGCCCACACGAAAGCTGCCAGCAAGGAAAGCTGTAGCTGGTTTTCACTGTCCCTTGGAACTGCATTCGCTGCCACACAGTCATTCGTGTTCTGCAAAAGCTTGGCTTCGTAATGGGGCAACACTCTGTATCTCTCTCTCGCAGAGCCCGGCTGCCAAATTCGAAACGTCCAGCGATTGCGCCCACATGAAAGCTGCCAGCACGGAAAGCTGTAGCTGGTTTTCACTGTCCCTTGGAACTGCATTCGCTGCCACACAGTCATTCGTGTTCTGCAAAAGCTTGGCTTGGTAATGAGGCAACACTGTGTATCTCTCTCTGGCAGAGCCCGGCTGCCAAATTCGAAACGTCCAGCGATTGCGCCCACACGAAAGCTGCCAGCACGGAAAGCTGTAGCTGGTTTTCACTGTCCCTTGGAACTGCATTCGCTGCCGCACAGTCATTCGTGTTCTGCAAAAGCTTGGCTTCGTAATGGGGCAACACTCTGTATCTCTCTCTCTCGCAGAGCCCGGCTGCCAAATTCGAAACGTCCAGCGATTGCGCCCACACGAAAGCTGCCAGCACGGAAAGCTGTAGCTGGTTTTCACTGTCCCTTGGAACTGCATTCGCTGCCGCACAGTCATTCGTGTTCTGCAAAAGCTTGGCTTCGTAATGGGGCAACACTCTGTATCTCTCTCTCGCAGAGCCCGGCTGCCAAATTCGAAACGTCCAGCGATTGCGCCCACACGAAAGCTGCCAGCACGGAAAGCTGTAGCTGGTTTTCACTGTCCCTTGGAAATGCATTCGCTGCCGCACAGTCATTCGTGTTCTGCAAAAGCTTGGCTTGGTAATGGGGCAACACTCTGTATCTCTCTCTGGCAGAGCCCGGCTGCCAAATTCGAAACGTCCAGCGATTGCGCCCACACGAAAGCTGCCAGCATGGAAAGCTGTAGCTGGTTTTCACTGTCCCTTGGAACTGCATTCGCTGCCACACAGTCATTCGTGTTCTGCAAAAGCTTGGCTTCGTAATGGGGCAACACTCTGTATCTCTCTCTCGCAGAGCCCGGCTGCCAAATTCAAAACGTCCAGCGATTGCGCCCACACGAAAGCTGCCAGCACGGAAAGCTGTAGCTGGTTTTCACTGTCCCTTGGAACTGCATTCGCTGCCGCACAGTCATTCGTGTTCTGCAAAAGCTTGGCTTGGTAATGGGGCAACACTCTGTATCTCTCTCTGGCAGAGCCCGGCTGCCAAATTCGAAACGTCCAGCGATTGCGCCCACACGAAAGCTGCCAGCACGGAAAGCAGTAGCTGGTTTTCACTGTCCCTTGGAACTGCATTCGCTGCCACACAGTCATTCGTGTTCTGCAAAAGCTTGGCTTCGTAATGCGGCAACACTCTGTATCTCTCTCTGGCAGAGCCCGGCTGCCAAATTCGAAACGTCCAGCGATTGCGCCCACAAGAAAGCTGCCAGCACGGAAAGCTGTAGCTGGTTTTCACTGTCCCTTGGAACTGCATTCGCTGCCACACAGTCATTCGTGTTCTGCAAAAGCTTGGCTTGGTAATGGGGCAACACTGTGTATCTCTCTCTGGCAGAGCCCGGCTGCCAAATTCGAAACGTCCAGCGATTGCGCCCACACGAAAGCTGCCAGCACGGAAAGCTGTAGCTGGTTTTCACTGTCCCTTGGAACTGCATTCGCTGCCGCACAGTCATTCGTGTTCTGCAAAAGCTTGGCTTGGTAATGGGGCAACACTCTGTATCTCTCTCTCGCAGAGCCCGGCTGCCAAATTCGAAACGTCCAGCGATTGCGCCCACACGAAAGCTGCCAGCACGGAAAGCTGTAGCTGGTTTTCACTGTCCCTTGGAACTGCATTCGCTGCCGCACAGTCATTCGTGTTCTGCAAAAGCCTGGCTTGGTAATGGGGCAACACTCTGTATCTCTCTCTCGCAGAGCCCGGCTGCCAAATTCGAAACGTCCAGCGATTGCGCCCACACGAAAGCTGCCAGCACGGAAAGCTGTAGCTGGTTTTCACTGTCCCTTGGAACTGCATTCGCTGCCGCACAGTCATTCGTGTTCTGCAAAAGCTTGGCTTGGTAATGGGGCAACACTGTATCTCTCTCTGGCAGAGCCCGGCTGCCAAATTCGAAACGTCCAGCGATTGCGCCCACACGAAAGCTGCCAGCACGGAAAGGTGTAGCTGGTTTTCACTGTCCCTTGGAACTGCATTCGCTGCCACACAGTCATTCGTGTTCTGCAAAAGCTTGGCTTCGTAATGGGGCAACACTCTGTATCTCTCTCTCGCAGAGCCCGGCTGCCAAATTCGAAACGTCCAGCGATTGCGCCCACAAGAAAGCTGCCAGCACGGAAAGCTGTAGCTGGTTTTCACTGTCCCTTGGAACTGCATTCGCTGCCACACAGTCATTCGTGTTCTGCAAAAGCTTGGCTTGGTAATGAGGCAACAATCTGTATCTCTCTCTGGCAGAGCCCGGCTGCCAAATTCGAAACGTCCAGCGATTGCGCCCACACGAAAGCTGCCAGCACGGAAAGGTGTAGCTGGTTTTCACTGTCCCTTGGAACTGCATTCGCTGCCGCACAGTCATTCGTGTTCTGCAAAAGCTTGGCTTGGTAATGGGGCAACACTCTGTATCTCTCTCTCGCAGAGCCCGGCTGCCAAATTCGAAACGTCCAGCGATTGCGCCCACACGAAAGCTGCCAGCACAGAAAGCTGTAGCTGGTTTTCACTGTCCCTTGGAACTGCATTCGCTGCCGCACAGTCATTCGTGTTCTGCAAAAGCTTGGCTTGGTAATGGGGCAACACTGTGTATCTCTCTCTCGCAGAGCCCGGCTGCCAAATTCGAAACGTCCAGCGATTGCGCCCACACGAAAGCTGCCAGCACGGAAAGCTGTAGCTGGTTTTCACTGTCCCTTGGAACTGCATTCGCTGCCGCACAGTCATTCGTGTTCTGCAAAAGCTTGGCTTGGTAATGGGGCAACACTCTGTATCTCTCTCTCGCAGAGCCCGGCTGCCAAATTCGAAACGTCCAGCGATTGCGCCCACACGAAAGCTGCCAGCACGGAAAGCTGTAGCTGGTTTTCACTGTCCCTTGGAACTGCATTCGCTGCCCCACAGTCATTCGTGTTCTGCAAAAGCTTGGCTTCGTAATGGGGCAACACTGTGTATCTCTCTCTCGCAGAGCCCGGCTGCCAAATTCGAAACGTCCAGCGATTGCGCCCACACGAAAGCTGCCAGCACGGAAAGGTGTAGCTGGTTTTCACTGTCCCTTGGAACTGCATTCGCTGCCGCACAGTCATTCGTGTTCTGCAAAAGCTTGGCTTCGTAATGGGGCAACACTCTGTATCTCTCTCTCGCAGAGCCCGGCTGCCAAATTCGAAACGTCCAGCGATTGCGCCCACACGAAAGCTGCCAGCACGGAAAGCTGTAGCTGGTTTTCACTGTCCCTTGGAACTGCATTCGCTGCCACACAGTCATTCGTGTTCTGCAAAAGCTTGGCTTGGTAATGAGGCAACACTGTGTATCTCTCTCTGGCAGAGCCCGGCTGCCAAATTCGAAACGTCCAGCGATTGCGCCCACACGAAAGCTGCCAGCACGGAAAGCTGTAGCTGGTTTTCACTGTCCCTTGGAACTGCATTCGCTGCCACACAGTCATTCGTGTTCTGCAAAAGCTTGGCTTGGTCATGGGGGAACACTGTGTATCTCTCTCTCGCAGAGCCCGGCTGCCAAATTCGAAACGTCCAGCGATTGCGCCCACACGAAAGCTGCCAGCACGGAAAGCTGTAGCTGGTTTTCACTGTCCCTTGGAACTGCATTCGCTGCCGCACAGTCATTCGTGTTCTGCAAAAGCTTGGCTTCGTAATGCGGCAACACTCTGTATCTCTCTCTCTCGCAGAGCTCGGCTGCCAAATTCGAAACGTCCAGCGATTGCGCCCACACGAAAGCTGCCAGCACGGAAAGCTGTAGCTGGTTTTCACTGTCCCTTGGAACTGCATTCGCTGCCGCACAGTCATTCATGTTCTGCAAAAGCTTGGCTTGGTAATGGGGCAACACTGTGTATCTCTCTCTGGCAGAGCCCGGCTGCCAAATTCGAAACGTCCAGCGATTGCGCCCACACGAAAGCTGCCAGCACGGAAAGCTGTAGCTGGTTTTCACTGTCCCTTGGAACTGCATTCGCTGCCACACAGTCATTCGTGTTCTGCAAAAGCTTGGCTTCGTAATGGGGCAACACTCTGTATCTCTCTCTCGCAGAGCCCGGCTGCCAAATTCGAAACGTCCAGCGATTGCGCCCACACGAAAGCTGCCAGCACAGAAAGCTGTAGCTGATTTTCACTGTCCCTTGGAACTGCATTCGCTGCCGCACAGTCATTCGTGTTCTGCAAAAGCTTGGCTTGGTAATGGGGCAACACTCTGTATCTCTCTCTCGCAGAGCCCGGCTGCCAAATTCGAAACGTCCAGCGATTGCGCCCACACGAAAGCTGCCAGCACGGAAAGCTGTAGCTGGTTTTCACTGTCCCTTGGAACTGCATTCGCTGCCGCACAGTCATTCGTGTTCTGCAAAAGCTTGGCTTGGTAATGGGGCAACACTCTGTATCTCTCTCTCGCAGAGCCCGGCTGCCAAATTCGAAACGTCCAGCGATTGCGCCCACACGAAAGCTGCCAGCACGGAAAGCTGTAGCTGGTTTTCACTGTCCCTTGGAACTGCATTCGCTGCCACACAGTCATTCGTGTTCTGCAAAAGCTTGGCTTGGTAATGGGGCAACACTCTGTATCTCTCTCTCGCAGAGCCCGGCTGCCAAATTCGAAACGCCCAGCGATTGCGCCCACACGAAAGCTGCCAGCACGGAAAGCTGTAGCTGGTTTTCACTGTCCCTTGGAACTGCATTCGCTGCCACACAGTCATTCGTGTTCTGCAAAAGCTTGGCTTGGTAATGGGGCAACACTGTGTATCTCTCTCTCGCAGAGCCCGGCTGCCAAATTCGAAACGTCCAGCGATTGCGCCCACACGAAAGCTGCCAGCACGGAAAGCTGTAGCTGGTTTTCACTGTCCCTTGGAACTGCATTCGCTGCCGCACAGTCATTCGTGTTCTGCAAAAGCTTGGCTTCGTAATGGGGCAACACTCTGTATCTCTCTCTCGCAGAGCCCGGCTGCCAAATTCGAAACGTCCAGCGATTGCGCCCACACGAAAGCTGCCAGCACGGAAAGCTGTAGCTGGTTTTCACTGTCCCTTGGAACTGCATTCGCTGCCGCACAGTCATTCGTGTTCTGCAAAAGCTTGGCTTGGTAATGGGGCAACACTCTGTATCTCTCTCTCGCAGAGCCCGGCTGCCAAATTCGAAACGTCCAGCGATTGCGCCCACAAGAAAGCTGCCAGCACGGAAAGCTGTAGCTGGTTTTCACTGTCCCTTGGAACTGCATTCGCTGCCGCACAGTCATTCGTGTTCTGCAAAAGCTTGGCTTCGTAATGGGGCAACACTCTGTATCTCTCTCTCGCAGAGCCCGGCTGCCAAATTCGAAACGTCCAGCGATTGCGCCCACACGAAAGCTGCCAGCACGGAAAGGTGTAGCTGGTTTTCACTGTCCCTTGGAACTGCATTCGCTGCCACACAGTCATTCGTGTTCTGCAAAAGCTTGGCTTCGTAATGGGGCAACACTGTGTATCTCTCTCTGGCAGAGCCCGACTGCCAAATTCGAAACGTCCAGCGATTGCGCCCACACGAAAGCTGCCAGAACGGAAAGCTGTAGCTGGTTTTCACTGTCCCTTGGAACTGCATTCGCTGCCACACAGTCATTCGTGTTCTGCAAAAGCTTGGCTTGGTAATGAGGCAACACTGTGTATCTCTCTCTGGCAGAGCCCGGCTGCCAAATTCGAAACGTCCAGCGATTGCGCCCACACGAAAGCTGCCAGCACGGAAAGCTGTAGCTGGTTTTCACTGTCCCTTGGAACTGCATTCGCTGCCACACAGTCATTCGTGTTCTGCAAAAGCTTGGCTTGGTAATGGGGCAACACTGTGTATCTCTCTCTGGCAGAGCCCGGCTGCCAAATTCGAAACGTCCAGCGATTGCGCCCACACGAAAGCTGCCAGCACGGAAAGGTGTAGCTGGTTTTCACTGTCCCTTGGAACTGCATTCGCTGCCGCACAGTCATTCGTGTTCTGCAAAAGCTTGGCTTCGTAATGCGGCAACACTCTGTATCTCTCTCTGGCAGAGCCCGGCTGCCAAATTCGAAACGTCCAGCGATTGCGCCCACACGAAAGCTGCCAGCACAGAAAGCTGTAGCTGGTTTTCACTGTCCCTTGGAACTGCATTCGCTGCCGCACAGTCATTCGTGTTCTGCAAAAGCTTGGCTTGGTAATGGGGCAACACTCTGTATCTCTCTGTCGCAGAGCCTGGCTGCCAAATTCGAAACGTCCAGCGATTGCGCCCACACAAAAGCTGCCAGCACGGAAAGCTGTAGCTGGTTTTCACTGTCCCTTGGAACTGCATTCGCTGCCGCACAGTCATTCGTGTTCTGCAAAAACTTGGCTTCGTAATGGGGCAACACTCTGTATCTCTCTCTCTCGCAGAGCCCGGCTGCCAAATTCGAAACATCCAGCGATTGCGCCCACACAAAAGCTGCCAGCACGGAAAGCTGTAGCTGGTTTTCACTGTCCCTTGGAACTGCATTCGCTGCCGCACAGTCATTCGTGTTCTGCAAAAGCTTGGCTTGGTAATGGGGCAACACTCTGTATCTCTCTCTGGCAGAGCCCGGCTGCCAAATTCGAAACGTCCAGCGATTGCGCCCACACGAAAGCTGCCAGCACGGAAAGCTGTAGCTGGTTTTCACTGTCCCTTGGAACTGCATTCGCTGCCACACAGTCATTCGTGTTCTGCAAAAGCTTGGCTTGGTAATGGGGCAACACTGTGTATCTCTCTCTCGCAGAGCCCGGCTGCCAAATTCGAAACGTCCAGCGATTGCGCCCACACGAAAGCTGCCAGCACGGAAAGCTGTAGCTGGTTTTCACTGTCCCTTGGAACTGCATTCGCTGCCGCACAGTCATTCGTGTTCTGCAAAAGCTTGGCTTCGTAATGGGGCAACACTCTGTATCTCTCTCTCGCAGAGCCCGGCTGCCAAATTCGAAACGTCCAGCGATTGCGCCCACACGAAAGCTGCCAGCACGGAAAGCTGTAGCTGGTTTTCACTGTCCCTTGGAACTGCATTCGCTGCCGCACAGTCATTCGTGTTCTGCAAAAGCTTGGCTTGGTAATGGGGCAACACTCTGTATCTCTCTCTCGCAGAGCCCGGCTGCCAAATTCGAAACGTCCAGCGATTGCGCCCACACGAAAGCTGCCAGCACGGAAAGCTGTAGCTGGTTTTCACTGTCCCTTGGAACTGCATTCGCTGCCGCACAGTCATTCGTGTTCTGCAAAAGCTTGGCTTGGTAATGGGGCAACACTGTGTATCTCTCTCTGGCAGAGCCCGGCTGCCAAATTCGAAACGTCCAGCGATTGCGCCCACACGAAAGCTGCCAGCACGGAAAGGTGTAGCTGGTTTTCACTGTCCCTTGGAACTGCATTCGCTGCCACACAGTCATTCGTGTTCTGCAAAAGCTTGGCTTCGTAATGGGGCAACACTCTGTATCTCTCTCTGGCAGAGCCCGGCTGCCAAATTCGAAACGTCCAGCGATTGCGCCCACAAGAAAGCTGCCAGCACGGAAAGCTGTAGCTGGTTTTCACTGTCCCTTGGAACTGCATTCGCTGCCACACAGTCATTCGTGTTCTGCAAAAGCTTGGCTTGGTAATGAGGCAACACTCTGTATCTCTCTCTGGCAGAGCCCGGCTGCCAAATTCGAAACGTCCAGCGATTGCGCCCACACGAAAGCTGCCAGCACGGAAAGCTGTAGCTGGTTTTCACTGTACCTTGGAACTGCATTCGCTGCCGCACAGTCATTCGTGTTCTGCAAAAGCTTGGCTTGGTAATGGGGCAACACTCTGTATCTCTCTCTCGCAGAGCCCGGCTGCCAAATTCGAAACGTCCAGCGATTGCGCCCACACGAAAGCTGCCAGCACGGAAAGCTGTAGCTGGTTTTCACTGTCCCTTGGAACTGCATTCGCTGCCGCACAGTCATTCGTGTTCTGCAAAAGCTTGGCTTCGTAATGGGGCAACACTGTGTATCTCTCTCTCGCAGAGCCCGGCTGCCAAATTCGAAACGTCCAGCGATTGCGCCCACACGAAAGCTGCCAGCACGGAAAGGTGTAGCTGGTTTTCACTGTCCCTTGGAACTGCATTCGCTACCGCACAGTCATTCGTGTTCTGCAAAAGCTTGGCTTGGTAATGGGGCAACACTCTGTATCTCTCTCTCGCAGAGCCCGGCTGCCAAATTCGAAACGTCCAGCGATTGCGCCCACACGAAAGCTGCCAGCACGGAAAGCTGTAGCTGGTTTTCACTGTCCCTTGGAACTGCATTCGCTGCCGCACAGTCATTCGTGTTCTGCAAAAGCTTGGCTTGGTAATGGGGCAACACTGTGTATCTCTCTCTGGCAGAGCCCGGCTGCCAAATTCGAAACGTCCAGCGATTGCGCCCACACGAAAGCTGCCAGCACGGAAAGCTGTAGCTGGTTTTCACTGTCCCTTGGAACTGCATTCGCTGCCACACAGTCATTCGTGTTCTGCAAAAGCTTGGCTTCGTAATGGGGCAACACTCTGTATCTCTCTCTGGCAGAGCCCGGCTGCCAAATTCAAAACGTCCAGCGATTGCGCCCACAAGAAAGCTGCCAGCACGGAAAGCTGTAGCTGGTTTTCACTGTCCCTTGGAACTGCATTCGATGCCACACAGTCATTCGTGTTCTGCAAAAGCTTGGCTTGGTAATGAGGCAACACTCTGTATCTCTCTCTGGCAGAGCCCGGCTGCCAAATTCGAAACGTCCAGCGATTGCGCCCACACGAAAGCTGCCAGCACGGAAAGGTGTAGCTGGTTTTCACTGTCCCTTGGAACTGCATTCGCTGCCGCACAGTCATTCGTGTTCTGCAAAAGCTTGGCTTCGTAATGCGGCAACACTCTGTATCTCTCTCTGGCAGAGCCCGGCTGCCAAATTCGAAACGTCCAGCGATTGCGCCCACACGAAAGCTGCCAGCACAGAAAGCTGTAGCTGGTTTTCACTGTCCCTTGGAACTGCATTCGCTGCCGCACAGTCATTCGTGTTCTGCAAAAGCTTGGCTTCGTAATGGGGCAACACTGTGTATCTCTCTCTGGCAGAGCCCGGCTGCCAAATTCGAAACGTCCAGCGATTGCGCCCACACGAAAGCTGCCAGCACGGAAAGCTGTAGCTGGTTTTCACTGTCCCTTGGAACTGCATTCGCTGCCGCACAGTCATTCGTGTTCTGCAAAAGCTTGGCTTGGTAATGGGGCAACACTCTGTATCTCTCTCTCGCAGAGCCCGGCTGCCAAATTCGAAACGTCCAGCGATTGCGCCCACACGAAAGCTGCCAGCACGGAAAGCTGTAGCTGGTTTTCACTGTCCCTTGGTACTGCATTCGCTGCCGCACAGTCATTCGTGTTCTGCAAAAGCTTGGCTTGGTAATGGGGCAACACTCTGTATCTCTCTCTGGCAGAGCCCGGCTGCCAAATTCGAAACGTCCAGCGATTGCGCCCACACGAAAGCTGCCAGCATGGAAAGCTGTAGCTGGTTTTCACTGTCCCTTGGAACTGCATTCGCTGCCACACAGTCATTCGTGTTCTGCAAAAGCTTGGCTTGGTCATGGGGGAACACTGTGTATCTCTCTCTCGCAGAGCCCGGCTGCCAAATTCGAAACGTCCAGCGATTGCGCCCACACGAAAGCTGCCAGCACGGAAAGCTGTAGCTGGTTTTCACTGTCCCTTGGAACTGCATTCGCTGCCGCACAGTCATTCGTGTTCTGCAAAAGCTTGGCTTCGTAATGCGGCAACACTCTGTATCTCTCTCTCTCGCAGAGCTCGGCTGCCAAATTCGAAACGTCCAGCGATTGCGCCCACACGAAAGCTGCCAGCACGGAAAGCTGTAGCTGGTTTTCACTGTCCCTTGGAACTGCATTCGCTGCCGCACAGTCATTCATGTTCTGCAAAAGCTTGGCTTGGTAATGGGGCAACACTGTGTATCTCTCTCTGGCAGAGCCCGGCTGCCAAATTCGAAACGTCCAGCGATTGCGCCCACACGAAAGCTGCCAGCACGGAAAGCTGTAGCTGGTTTTCACTGTCCCTTGGAACTGCATTCGCTGCCACACAGTCATTCGTGTTCTGCAAAAGCTTGGCTTCGTAATGGGGCAACACTCTGTATCTCTCTCTCGCAGAGCCCGGCTGCCAAATTCGAAACGTCCAGCGATTGCGCCCACACGAAAGCTGCCAGCACGGAAAGCTGTAGCTGATTTTCACTGTCCCTTGGAACTGCATTCGCTGCCGCACAGTCATTCGTGTTCTGCAAAAGCTTGGCTTGGTAATGGGGCAACACTCTGTATCTCTCTCTCGCAGAGCCCGGCTGCCAAATTCGAAACGTCCAGCGATTGCGCCCACACGAAAGCTGCCAGCACGGAAAGCTGTAGCTGGTTTTCACTGTCCCTTGGAACTGCATTCGCTGCCGCACAGTCATTCGTGTTCTGCAAAAGCTTGGCTTGGTAATGGGGCAACACTCTGTATCTCTCTCTCGCAGAGCCCGGCTGCCAAATTCGAAACGTCCAGCGATTGCGCCCACACGAAAGCTGCCAGCACGGAAAGCTGTAGCTGGTTTTCACTGTCCCTTGGAACTGCATTCGCTGCCACACAGTCATTCGTGTTCTGCAAAAGCTTGGCTTGGTAATGGGGCAACACTCTGTATCTCTCTCTCGCAGAGCCCGGCTGCCAAATTCGAAACGCCCAGCGATTGCGCCCACACGAAAGCTGCCAGCACGGAAAGCTGTAGCTGGTTTTCACTGTCCCTTGGAACTGCATTCGCTGCCACACAGTCATTCGTGTTCTGCAAAAGCTTGGCTTGGTAATGGGGCAACACTGTGTATCTCTCTCTCGCAGAGCCCGGCTGCCAAATTCGAAACGTCCAGCGATTGCGCCCACACGAAAGCTGCCAGCACGGAAAGCTGTAGCTGGTTTTCACTGTCCCTTGGAACTGCATTCGCTGCCGCACAGTCATTCGTGTTCTGCAAAAGCTTGGCTTCGTAATGGGGCAACACTCTGTATCTCTCTCTCGCAGAGCCCGGCTGCCAAATTCGAAACGTCCAGCGATTGCGCCCACACGAAAGCTGCCAGCACGGAAAGCTGTAGCTGGTTTTCACTGTCCCTTGGAACTGCATTCGCTGCCGCACAGTCATTCGTGTTCTGCAAAAGCTTGGCTTGGTAATGGGGCAACACTCTGTATCTCTCTCTCGCAGAGCCCGGCTGCCAAATTCGAAACGTCCAGCGATTGCGCCCACAAGAAAGCTGCCAGCACGGAAAGCTGTAGCTGGTTTTCACTGTCCCTTGGAACTGCATTCGCTGCCGCACAGTCATTCGTGTTCTGCAAAAGCTTGGCTTCGTAATGGGGCAACACTCTGTATCTCTCTCTCGCAGAGCCCGGCTGCCAAATTCGAAACGTCCAGCGATTGCGCCCACACGAAAGCTGCCAGCACGGAAAGGTGTAGCTGGTTTTCACTGTCCCTTGGAACTGCATTCGCTGCCACACAGTCATTCGTGTTCTGCAAAAGCTTGGCTTCGTAATGGGGCAACACTGTGTATCTCTCTCTGGCAGAGCCCGACTGCCAAATTCGAAACGTCCAGCGATTGCGCCCACACGAAAGCTGCCAGAACGGAAAGCTGTAGCTGGTTTTCACTGTCCCTTGGAACTGCATTCGCTGCCACACAGTCATTCGTGTTCTGCAAAAGCTTGGCTTGGTAATGAGGCAACACTGTGTATCTCTCTCTGGCAGAGCCCGGCTGCCAAATTCGAAACGTCCAGCGATTGCGCCCACACGAAAGCTGCCAGCACGGAAAGCTGTAGCTGGTTTTCACTGTCCCTTGGAACTGCATTCGCTGCCACACAGTCATTCGTGTTCTGCAAAAGCTTGGCTTGGTAATGGGGCAACACTGTGTATCTCTCTCTGGCAGAGCCCGGCTGCCAAATTCGAAACGTCCAGCGATTGCGCCCACACGAAAGCTGCCAGCACGGAAAGGTGTAGCTGGTTTTCACTGTCCCTTGGAACTGCATTCGCTGCCGCACAGTCATTCGTGTTCTGCAAAAGCTTGGCTTCGTAATGCGGCAACACTCTGTATCTCTCTCTGGCAGAGCCCGGCTGCCAAATTCGAAACGTCCAGCGATTGCGCCCACACGAAAGCTGCCAGCACAGAAAGCTGTAGCTGGTTTTCACTGTCCCTTGGAACTGCATTCGCTGCCGCACAGTCATTCGTGTTCTGCAAAAGCTTGGCTTGGTAATGGGGCAACACTCTGTATCTCTCTGTCGCAGAGCCTGGCTGCCAAATTCGAAACGTCCAGCGATTGCGCCCACACAAAAGCTGCCAGCACGGAAAGCTGTAGCTGGTTTTCACTGTCCCTTGGAACTGCATTCGCTGCCGCACAGTCATTCGTGTTCTGCAAAAACTTGGCTTCGTAATGGGGCAACACTCTGTATCTCTCTCTCTCGCAGAGCCCGGCTGCCAAATTCGAAACATCCAGCGATTGCGCCCACACAAAAGCTGCCAGCACGGAAAGCTGTAGCTGGTTTTCACTGTCCCTTGGAACTGCATTCGCTGCCGCACAGTCATTCGTGTTCTGCAAAAGCTTGGCTTGGTAATGGGGCAACACTCTGTATCTCTCTCTGGCAGAGCCCGGCTGCCAAATTCGAAACGTCCAGCGATTGCGCCCACACGAAAGCTGCCAGCACGGAAAGCTGTAGCTGGTTTTCACTGTCCCTTGGAACTGCATTCGCTGCCACACAGTCATTCGTGTTCTGCAAAAGCTTGGCTTGGTAATGGGGCAACACTGTGTATCTCTCTCTCGCAGAGCCCGGCTGCCAAATTCGAAACGTCCAGCGATTGCGCCCACACGAAAGCTGCCAGCACGGAAAGCTGTAGCTGGTTTTCACTGTCCCTTGGAACTGCATTCGCTGCCGCACAGTCATTCGTGTTCTGCAAAAGCTTGGCTTCGTAATGGGGCAACACTCTGTATCTCTCTCTCGCAGAGCCCGGCTGCCAAATTCGAAACGTCCAGCGATTGCGCCCACACGAAAGCTGCCAGCACGGAAAGCTGTAGCTGGTTTTCACTGTCCCTTGGAACTGCATTCGCTGCCGCACAGTCATTCGTGTTCTGCAAAAGCTTGGCTTGGTAATGGGGCAACACTCTGTATCTCTCTCTCGCAGAGCCCGGCTGCCAAATTCGAAACGTCCAGCGATTGCGCCCACACGAAAGCTGCCAGCACGGAAAGCTGTAGCTGGTTTTCACTGTCCCTTGGAACTGCATTCGCTGCCGCACAGTCATTCGTGTTCTGCAAAAGCTTGGCTTGGTAATGGGGCAACACTGTGTATCTCTCTCTGGCAGAGCCCGGCTGCCAAATTCGAAACGTCCAGCGATTGCGCCCACACGAAAGCTGCCAGCACGGAAAGGTGTAGCTGGTTTTCACTGTCCCTTGGAACTGCATTCGCTGCCACACAGTCATTCGTGTTCTGCAAAAGCTTGGCTTCGTAATGGGGCAACACTCTGTATCTCTCTCTGGCAGAGCCCGGCTGCCAAATTCGAAACGTCCAGCGATTGCGCCCACAAGAAAGCTGCCAGCACGGAAAGCTGTAGCTGGTTTTCACTGTCCCTTGGAACTGCATTCGCTGCCACACAGTCATTCGTGTTCTGCAAAAGCTTGGCTTGGTAATGAGGCAACACTCTGTATCTCTCTCTGGCAGAGCCCGGCTGCCAAATTCGAAACGTCCAGCGATTGCGCCCACACGAAAGCTGCCAGCACGGAAAGCTGTAGCTGGTTTTCACTGTACCTTGGAACTGCATTCGCTGCCGCACAGTCATTCGTGTTCTGCAAAAGCTTGGCTTGGTAATGGGGCAACACTCTGTATCTCTCTCTCGCAGAGCCCGGCTGCCAAATTCGAAACGTCCAGCGATTGCGCCCACACGAAAGCTGCCAGCACGGAAAGCTGTAGCTGGTTTTCACTGTCCCTTGGAACTGCATTCGCTGCCGCACAGTCATTCGTGTTCTGCAAAAGCTTGGCTTCGTAATGGGGCAACACTGTGTATCTCTCTCTCGCAGAGCCCGGCTGCCAAATTCGAAACGTCCAGCGATTGCGCCCACACGAAAGCTGCCAGCACGGAAAGGTGTAGCTGGTTTTCACTGTCCCTTGGAACTGCATTCGCTGCCGCACAGTCATTCGTGTTCTGCAAAAGCTTGGCTTGGTAATGGGGCAACACTCTGTATCTCTCTCTCGCAGAGCCCGGCTGCCAAATTCGAAACGTCCAGCGATTGCGCCCACACGAAAGCTGCCAGCACGGAAAGCTGTAGCTGGTTTTCACTGTCCCTTGGAACTGCATTCGCTGCCGCACAGTCATTCGTGTTCTGCAAAAGCTTGGCTTGGTAATGGGGCAACACTGTGTATCTCTCTCTGGCAGAGCCCGGCTGCCAAATTCGAAACGTCCAGCGATTGCGCCCACACGAAAGCTGCCAGCACGGAAAGCTGTAGCTGGTTTTCACTGTCCCTTGGAACTGCATTCGCTGCCACACAGTCATTCGTGTTCTGCAAAAGCTTGGCTTCGTAATGGGGCAACACTCTGTATCTCTCTCTGGCAGAGCCCGGCTGCCAAATTCGAAACGTCCAGCGATTGCGCCCACAAGAAAGCTGCCAGCACGGAAAGCTGTAGCTGGTTTTCACTGTCCCTTGGAACTGCATTCGATGCCACACAGTCATTCGTGTTCTGCAAAAGCTTGGCTTGGTAATGAGGCAACACTCTGTATCTCTCTCTGGCAGAGCCCGGCTGCCAAATTCGAAACGTCCAGCGATTGCGCCCACACGAAAGCTGCCAGCACGGAAAGGTGTAGCTGGTTTTCACTGTCCCTTGGAACTGCATTCGCTGCCGCACAGTCATTCGTGTTCTGCAAAAGCTTGGCTTCGTAATGCGGCAACACTCTGTATCTCTCTCTGGCAGAGCCCGGCTGCCAAATTCGAAACGTCCAGCGATTGCGCCCACACGAAAGCTGCCAGCACAGAAAGCTGTAGCTGGTTTTCACTGTCCCTTGGAACTGCATTCGCTGCCGCACAGTCATTCGTGTTCTGCAAAAGCTTGGCTTCGTAATGGGGCAACACTGTGTATCTCTCTCTGGCAGAGCCCGGCTGCCAAATTCGAAACGTCCAGCGATTGCGCCCACACGAAAGCTGCCAGCACGGAAAGCTGTAGCTGGTTTTCACTGTCCCTTGGAACTGCATTCGCTGCCGCACAGTCATTCGTGTTCTGCAAAAGCTTGGCTTGGTAATGGGGCAACACTCTGTATCTCTCTCTCGCAGAGCCCGGCTGCCAAATTCGAAACGTCCAGCGATTGCGCCCACACGAAAGCTGCCAGCACGGAAAGCTGTAGCTGGTTTTCACTGTCCCTTGGTACTGCATTCGCTGCCGCACAGTCATTCGTGTTCTGCAAAAGCTTGGCTTGGTAATGGGGCAACACTCTGTATCTCTCTCTGGCAGAGCCCGGCTGCCAAATTCGAAACGTCCAGCGATTGCGCCCACACGAAAGCTGCCAGCATGGAAAGCTGTAGCTGGTTTTCACTGTCCCTTGGAACTGCATTCGCTGCCACACAGTCATTCGTGTTCTGCAAAAGCTTGGCTTGGTCATGGGGGAACACTGTGTATCTCTCTCTCGCAGAGCCCGGCTGCCAAATTCGAAACGTCCAGCGATTGCGCCCACACGAAAGCTGCCAGCACGGAAAGCTGTAGCTGGTTTTCACTGTCCCTTGGAACTGCATTCGCTGCCGCACAGTCATTCGTGTTCTGCAAAAGCTTGGCTTCGTAATGCGGCAACACTCTGTATCTCTCTCTCTCGCAGAGCTCGGCTGCCAAATTCGAAACGTCCAGCGATTGCGCCCACACGAAAGCTGCCAGCACGGAAAGCTGTAGCTGGTTTTCACTGTCCCTTGGAACTGCATTCGCTGCCGCACAGTCATTCATGTTCTGCAAAAGCTTGGCTTGGTAATGGGGCAACACTGTGTATCTCTCTCTGGCAGAGCCCGGCTGCCAAATTCGAAACGTCCAGCGATTGCGCCCACACGAAAGCTGCCAGCACGGAAAGCTGTAGCTGGTTTTCACTGTCCCTTGGAACTGCATTCGCTGCCGCACAGTCATTCGTGTTCTGCAAAAGCTTGGCTTCGTAATGGGGCAACACTCTGTATCTCTCTCTCGCAGAGCCCGGCTGCCAAATTCAAAACGTCCAGCGATTGCGCCCACACGAAAGCTGCCAGCACGGAAAGCTGTAGCTGGTTTTCACTGTCCCTTGGAACTGCATTCGCTGCCGCACAGTCATTCGTGTTCTGCAAAAGCTTGGCTTGGTAATGGGGCAACACTCTGTATCTCTCTCTCGCAGAGCCCGGCTGCCAAATTCGAAACGTCCAGCGATTGCGCCCACACGAAAGCTGCCAGCACGGAAAGCTGTAGCTGGTTTTCACTGTCCCTTGGAACTGCATTCGCTGCCGCACAGTCATTCGTGTTCTGCAAAAGCTTGGCTTGGTAATGGGGCAACACTCTGTATCTCTCTCTCGAAGAGCCCGGCTGCCAAATTCGAAACGTCCAGCGATTGCGCCCACACGAAAGCTGCCAGCACGGAAAGCTGTAGCTGGTTTTCACTGTCCCTTGGAACTGCATTCGCTGCCACACAGTCATTCGTGTTCTGCAAAAGCTTGGCTTCGTAATGGGGCAACACTCTGTATCTCTCTCTCGCAGAGCCCGGCTGCCAAATTCAAAACGTCCAGCGATTGCGCCCACACGAAAGCTGCCAGCACGGAAAGCTGTAGCTGGTTTTCACTGTCCCTTGGAACTGCATTCGCTGCCGCACAGTCATTCGTGTTCTGCAAAAGCTTGGCTTGGTAATGGGGCAACACTGTGTATCTCTCTCTCGCAGAGCCCGGCTGCCAAATTCGAAACGTCCAGCGATTGCGCCCACACGAAAGCTGCCAGCACGGAAAGCTGTAGCTGGTTTTCACTGTCCCTTGGAACTGCATTCGCTGCCACACAGTCATTCGTGTTCTGCAAAAGCTTGGCTTGGTAATGGGGCAACACTCTGTATCTCTCTCTCGCAGAGCCCGGCTGCCAAATTCGAAACGTCCAGCGATTGCGCCCACACGAAAGCTGCCAGCACGGAAAGCTGTAGCTGGTTTTCACTGTCCCTTGGAACTGCATTCGCTGCCGCACAGTCATTTGTGTTCTGCAAAAGCTTGGCTTGGTAATGGGGCAACACTCTGTATCTCTCTCTCGCAGAGCCCGGCTGCCAAATTCGAAACGTCCAGCGATTGCGCCCATACGAAAGTTGCCAGCACGGAAAGCTGTAGCTGGTTTTCACTGTCCCTTGGAACTGCATTCGCTGCCGCACAGTCATTCGTGTTCTGCAAAAGCTTGGCTTCGTAATGGGGCAACACTCTGTATCTCTCTCTCGCAGAGCCCGGCTGCCAAATTCGAAACGTCCAGCGATTGCGCCCACACGAAAGCTGCCAGCACGGAAAGGTGTAGCTGGTTTTCACTGTCCCTTGGAACTGCATTCGCTGCCACACAGTCATTCGTGTTCTGCAAAAGCTTGGCTTGGTAATGGGGCAACACTCTGTATCTCTCTCTCGAAGAGCCCGGCTGCCAAATTCGAAACGTCCAGCGATTGCGCCCACACGAAAGCTGCCAGCACGGAAAGCTGTAGCTGGTTTTCACTGTCCCTTGGAACTGCATTCGCTGCCACACAGTCATTCGTGTTCTGCAAAAGCTTGGCTTGGTAATGGGGCAACACTCTGTATCTCTCTCTCGCAGAGCCCGGCTGCCAAATTCGAAACGTCCAGCGATTGCGCCCACACGAAAGCTGCCAGCACGGAAAGCTTAGCTGGTTTTCACTGTCCCTTGGAACTGCATTCGCTGCCGCACAGTCATTCGTGTTCTGCAAAAGCTTGGCTTGGTAATGGGGCAACACTGTGTATCTCTCTCTGGCAGAGCCCGGCTGCCAAATTCGAAACGTCCAGCGATTGCGCCCACACGAAAGCTGCCAGCACGGAAAGCTGTAGCTGGTTTTCACTGTCCCTTGGAACTGCATTCGCTGCCGCACAGTCATTCGTGTTCTGCAAAAGCTTGGCTTGGTAATGGGGCAACACTCTGTATCTCTCTCTCGCAGAGCCCGGCTGCCAAATTCGAAACGTCCAGCGATTGCGCCCACACGAAAGCTGCCAGCACGGAAAGCTGTAGCTGGTTTTCACTGTCCCTTGGAACTGCATTCGCTGCCGCACAGTCATTTGTGTTCTGCAAAAGCTTGGCTTGGTAATGGGGCAACACTCTGTATCTCTCTCTCGCAGAGCCCGGCTGCCAAATTCGAAACGTCCAGCGATTGCGCCCATACGAAAGTTGCCAGCACGGAAAGCTGTAGCTGGTTTTCACTGTCCCTTGGAACTGCATTCGCTGCCGCACAGTCATTCGTGTTCTGCAAAAGCTTGGCTTCGTAATGGGGCAACACTCTGTATCTCTCTCTCGCAGAGCCCGGCTGCCAAATTCGAAACGTCCAGCGATTGCGCCCACACGAAAGCTGCCAGCACGGAAAGGTGTAGCTGGTTTTCACTGTCCCTTGGAACTGCATTCGCTGCCACACAGTCATTCGTGTTCTGCAAAAGCTTGGCTTCGTAATGGGGCAACACTCTGTATCTCTCTCTGGCAGAGCCCGACTGCCAAATTCGAAACGTCCAGCGATTGCGCCCACACGAAAGCTGCCAGAACGGAAAGCTGTAGCTGGTTTTCACTGTCCCTTGGAACTGCATTCGCTGCCACACAGTCATTCGTGTTCTGCAAAAGCTTGGCTTGGTAATGAGGCAACACTGTGTATCTCTCTCTGGCAGAGCCCGGCTGCCAAATTCGAAACGTCCAGCGATTGCGCCCACACGAAAGCTGCCAGCACGGAAAGCTGTAGCTGGTTTTCACTGTCCCTTGGAACTGCATTCGCTGCCACACAGTCATTCGTGTTCTGCAAAAGCTTGGCTTGGTAATGGGGCAACACTGTGTATCTCTCTCTGGCAGAGCCCGGCTGCCAAATTCGAAACGTCCAGCGATTGCGCCCACACGAAAGCTGCCAGCACGGAAAGGTGTAGCTGGTTTTCACTGTCCCTTGGAACTGCATTCGCTGCCGCACAGTCATTCGTGTTCTGCAAAAGCTTGGCTTCGTAATGCGGCAACACTCTGTATCTCTCTCTGGCAGAGCCCGGCTGCCAAATTCGAAACGTCCAGCGATTGCGCCCACACGAAAGCTGCCAGCACAGAAAGCTGTAGCTGGTTTTCACTGTCCCTTGGAACTGCATTCGCTGCCGCACAGTCATTCGTGTTCTGCAAAAGCTTGGCTTGGTAATGGGGCAACACTCTGTATCTCTCTCTCGCAGAGCCCGGCTGCCAAATTCGAAACGTCCAGCGATTGCGCCCATACAAAAGCTGCCAGCACGGAAAGCTGTAGCTGGTTTTCACTGTCCCTTGGAACTGCATTCGCTGCCGCACAGTCATTCGTGTTCTGCAAAAGCTTGGCTTCGTAATGGGGCAACACTCTGTATCTCTCTCTCTCGCAGAGCCCGGCTGCCAAATTCGAAACATCCAGCGATTGCGCCCACACAAAAGCTGCCAGCACGGAAAGCTGTAGCTGGTTTTCACTGTCCCTTGGAACTGCATTCGCTGCCGCACAGTCATTCGTGTTCTGCAAAAGCTTGGCTTGGTAATGGGGCAACACTCTGTATCTCTCTCTCGCAGAGCCCGGCTGCCAAATTCGAAACGTCCAGCGATTGCGCCCACACGAAAGCTGCCACCACGGAAAGCTGTAGCTGGTTTTCACTGTCCCTTGGAACTGCATTCGCTGCCGCACAGTCATTCGTGTTCTGCAAAAGCTTGGCTTGGTAATGGGGCAACACTCTGTATCTCTCTCTGGCAGAGCCCGGCTGCCAAATTCGAAACGTCCAGCGATTGCGCCCACACGAAAGCTGCCAGCATGGAAAGCTGTAGCTGGTTTTCACTGTCCCTTGGAACTGCATTCGCTGCCACACAGTCATTCGTGTTCTGCAAAAGCTTGGCTTCGTAATGGGGCAACACTCTGTATCTCTCTCTCGCAGAGCCCGGCTGCCAAATTCAAAACGTCCAGCGATTGCGCCCACACGAAAGCTGCCAGCACGGAAAGCTGTAGCTGGTTTTCACTGTCCCTTGGAACTGCATTCGCTGCCGCACAGTCATTCGTTTTCTGCAAAAGCTTGGCTTGGTAATGGGGCAACACTGTGTATCTCTCTCTCGCAGAGCCCGGCTGCCAAATTCGAAACGTCCAGCGATTGCGCCCACACGAAAGCTGCCAGCACGGAAAGCTGTAGCTGGTTTTCACTGTCCCTTGGAACTGCATTCGCTGCCGCACAGTCATTCGTGTTCTGCAAAAGCTTGGCTTCGTAATGGGGCAACACTCTGTATCTCTCTCTGGCAGAGCCCGGCTGCCAAATTCGAAACGTCCAGCGATTGCGCCCACAAGAAAGCTGCCAGCACGGAAAGCTGTAGCTGGTTTTCACTGTCCCTTGGAACTGCATTCGATGCCACACAGTCATTCGTGTTCTGCAAAAGCTTGGCTTGGTAATGAGGCAACACTCTGTATCTCTCTCTGGCAGAGCCCGGCTGCCAAATTCGAAACGTCCAGCGATTGCGCCCACACGAAAGCTGCCAGCACGGAAAGGTGTAGCTGGTTTTCACTGTCCCTTGGAACTGCATTCGCTGCCGCACAGTCATTCGTGTTCTGCAAAAGCTTGGCTTCGTAATGCGGCAACACTCTGTATCTCTCTCTCGCAGAGCCCGGCTGCCAAATTCGAAACGTCCAGCGATTGCGCCCACACGAAAGCTGCCAGCACAGAAAGCTGTAGCTGGTTTTCACTGTCCCTTGGAACTGCATTCGCTGCCGCACAGTCATTCGTGTTCTGCAAAAGCTTGGCTTCGTAATGGGGCAACACTGTGTATCTCTCTCTGGCAGAGCCCGGCTGCCAAATTCGAAACGTCCAGCGATTGCGCCCACACGAAAGCTGCCAGCACGGAAAGCTGTAGCTGGTTTTCACTGTCCCTTGGAACTGCATTCGCTGCCGCACAGTCATTCGTGTTCTGCAAAAGCTTGGCTTGGTAATGGGGCAACACTCTGTATCTCTCTCTCGCAGAGCCCGGCTGCCAAATTCGAAACGTCCAGCGATTGCGCCCACACGAAAGCTGCCAGCACGGAAAGCTGTAGCTGGTTTTCACTGTCCCTTGGTACTGCATTCGCTGCCGCACAGTCATTCGTGTTCTGCAAAAGCTTGGCTTGGTAATGGGGCAACACTCTGTATCTCTCTCTGGCAGAGCCCGGCTGCCAAATTCGAAACGTCCAGCGATTGCGCCCACACGAAAGCTGCCAGCATGGAAAGCTGTAGCTGGTTTTCACTGTCCCTTGGAACTGCATTCGCTGCCACACAGTCATTCGTGTTCTGCAAAAGCTTGGCTTCGTAATGGGGCAACACTCTGTATCTCTCTCTCGCAGAGCCCGGCTGCCAAATTCAAAACGTCCAGCGATTGCGCCCACACGAAAGCTGCCAGCACGGAAAGCTGTAGCTGGTTTTCACTGTCCCTTGGAACTGCATTCGCTGCCACACAGTCATTCGTGTTCTGCAAAAGCTTGGCTTGGTAATGAGGCAACACTGTGTATCTCTCTCTGGCAGAGCCCGGCTGCCAAATTCGAAACGTCCAGCGATTGCGCCCACACGAAAGCTGCCAGCATGGAAAGCTGTAGCTGGTTTTCACTGTCCCTTGGAACTGCATTCGCTGCCACACAGTCATTCGTGTTCTGCAAAAGCTTGGCTTCGTAATGGGGCAACACTCTGTATCTCTCTCTCGCAGAGCCCGGCTGCCAAATTCGAAACGTCCAGCGATTGCGCCCACAAGAAAGCTGCCAGCACGGAAAGCTGTAGCTGGTTTTCACTGTCCCTTGGAACTGCATTCGCTGCCACACAGTCATTCGTGTTCTGCAAAAGCTTGGCTTGGTAATGAGGCAACACTGTGTATCTCTCTCTGGCAGAGCCCGGCTGCCAAATTCGAAACGTCCAGCGATTGCGCCCACACGAAAGCTGCCAGCACGGAAAGCTGTAGCTGGTTTTCACTGTCCCTTGGAACTGCATTCGCTGCCACACAGTCATTCGTGTTCTGCAAAAGCTTGGCTTGGTAATGGGGCAACACTCTGTATCTCTCTCTCGCAGAGCCCGGCTGCCAAATTCGAAACGTCCAGCGATTGCGCCCACACGAAAGCTGCCAGCACGGAAAGCTGTAGCTGGTTTTCACTGTCCCTTGGAACTGCATTCGCTGCCACACAGTCATTCGTGTTCTGCAAAAGCTTGGCTTGGTCATGGGGGAACACTGTGTATCTCTCTCTCGCAGAGCCCGGCTGCCAAATTCGAAACGTCCAGCGATTGCGCCCACACGAAAGCTGCCAGCACGGAAAGCTGTAGCTGGTTTTCACTGTCCCTTGGAACTGCATTCGCTGCCGCACAGTCATTCGTGTTCTGCAAAAGCTTGGCTTCGTAATGCGGCAACACTCTGTATCTCTCTCTCTCGCAGAGCTCGGCTGCCAAATTCGAAACGTCCAGCGATTGCGCCCACACGAAAGCTGCCAGCACGGAAAGCTGTAGCTGGTTTTCACTGTCCCTTGGAACTGCATTCGCTGCCGCACAGTCATTCATGTTCTGCAAAAGCTTGGCTTGGTAATGGGGCAACACTGTGTATCTCTCTCTGGCAGAGCCCGGCTGCCAAATTCGAAACGTCCAGCGATTGCGCCCACAAGAAAGCTGCCAGCACGGAAAGCTGTAGCTGGTTTTCACTGTCCCTTGGAACTGCATTCGCTGCCGCACAGTCATTCGTGTTCTGCAAAAGCTTGGCTTCGTAATGGGGCAACACTCTGTATCTCTCTCTCGCAGAGCCCGGCTGCCAAATTCGAAACGTCCAGCGATTGCGCCCACACGAAAGCTGCCAGCACGGAAAGCTGTAGCTGGTTTTCACTGTCCCTTGGAACTGCATTCGCTGCCGCACAGTCATTCGTGTTCTGCAAAAGCTTGGCTTGGTAATGGGGCAACACTCTGTATCTCTCTCTCGCAGAGCCCGGCTGCCAAATTCGAAACGTCCAGCGATTGCGCCCACACGAAAGCTGCCAGCACGGAAAGCTGTAGCTGGTTTTCACTGTCCCTTGGAACTGCATTCGCTGCCGCACAGTCATTCGTGTTCTGCAAAAGCTTGGCTTGGTAATGGGGCAACACTCTGTATCTCTCTCTCGCAGAGCCCGGCTGCCAAATTCGAAACGTCCAGCGATTGCGCCCACACGAAAGCTGCCAGGAAGGAAAGCTGTAGCTGCTTTTCACTGTCCCTTGGAACTGCATTCGCTGCCACACAGTCATTCGTGTTCTGCAAAAGCTTGGCTTGGTAATGGGGCAACACTCTGTATCTCTCTCTCGCAGAGCCCGGCTGCCAAATTCGAAACGTCCAGCGATTGCGCCCACACGAAAGCTGCCAGCACGGAAAGCTGTAGCTGGTTTTCACTGTCCCTTGGAACTGCATTCGCTGCCGCACAGTCATTCGTGTTCTGCAAAAGCTTGGCTTGGTAATGGGGCAACACTGTGTATCTCTCTCTCGCAGAGCCCGGCTGCCAAATTCGAAACGTCCAGCGATTGCGCCCACACGAAAGCTGCCAGCACGGAAAGCTGTAGCTGGTTTTCACTGTCCCTTGGAACTGCATTCGCTGCCGCACAGTCATTCGTGTTCTGCAAAAGCTTGGCTTCGTAATGGGGCAACACTCTGTATCTCTCTCTCGCAGAGCCCGGCTGCCAAATTCGAAACGTCCAGCGATTGCGCCCACACGAAAGCTGCCAGCACGGAAAGCTGTAGCTGGTTTTCACTGTCCCTTGGAACTGCATTCGCTGCCGCACAGTCATTCGTGTTCTGCAAAAGCTTGGCTTGGTAATGGGGCAACACTCTGTATCTCTCTCTCGCAGAGCCCGGCTGCCAAATTCGAAACGTCCAGCGATTGCGCCCATACGAAAGTTGCCAGCACGGAAAGCTGTAGCTGGTTTTCACTGTCCCTTGGAACTGCATTCGCTGCCGCACAGTCATTCGTGTTCTGCAAAAGCTTGGCTTCGTAATGGGGCAACACTCTGTATCTCTCTCTCGCAGAGCCCGGCTGCCAAATTCGAAACGTCCAGCGATTGCGCCCACACGAAAGCTGCCAGCACGGAAAGGTGTAGCTGGTTTTCACTGTCCCTTGGAACTGCATTCGCTGCCACACAGTCATTCGTGTTCTGCAAAAGCTTGGCTTCGTAATGGGGCAACACTCTGTATCTCTCTCTGGCAGAGCCCGACTGCCAAATTCGAAACGTCCAGCGATTGCGCCCACACGAAAGCTGCCAGAACGGAAAGCTGTAGCTGGTTTTCACTGTCCCTTGGAACTGCATTCGCTGCCACACAGTCATTCGTGTTCTGCAAAAGCTTGGCTTGGTAATGAGGCAACACTGTGTATCTCTCTCTGGCAGAGCCCGGCTGCCAAATTCGAAACGTCCAGCGATTGCGCCCACACGAAAGCTGCCAGCACGGAAAGCTGTAGCTGGTTTTCACTGTCCCTTGGAACTGCATTCGCTGCCACACAGTCATTCGTGTTCTGCAAAAGCTTGGCTTGGTAATGGGGCAACACTGTGTATCTCTCTCTGGCAGAGCCCGGCTGCCAAATTCGAAACGTCCAGCGATTGCGCCCACACGAAAGCTGCCAGCACGGAAAGGTGTAGCTGGTTTTCACTGTCCCTTGGAACTGCATTCGCTGCCGCACAGTCATTCGTGTTCTGCAAAAGCTTGGCTTCGTAATGCAGCAACACTTTGTATCTCTCTCTGGCAGAGCCCGGCTGCCAAATTCGAAACGTCCAGCGATTGCGCCCACACGAAAGCTGCCAGCACAGAAAGCTGTAGCTGGTTTTCACTGTCCCTTGGAACTGCATTCGCTGCCGCACAGTCATTCGTGTTCTGCAAAAGCTTGGCTTGGTAATGGGGCAACACTCTGTATCTCTCTCTCGCAGAGCCCGGCTGCCAAATTCGAAACGTCCAGCGATTGCGCCCACACAAAAGCTGCCAGCACGGAAAGCTGTAGCTGGTTTTCACTGTCCCTTGGAACTGCATTCGCTGCCGCACAGTCATTCGTGTTCTGCAAAAGCTTGGCTTCGTAATGGGGCAACACTCTGTATCTCTCTCTCTCGCAGAGCCCGGCTGCCAAATTCGAAACATCCAGCGATTGCGCCCACACAAAAGCTGCCAGCACGGAAAGCTGTAGCTGGTTTTCACTGTCCCTTGGAACTGCATTCGCTGCCGCACAGTCATTCGTGTTCTGCAAAAGCTTGGCTTGGTAATGGGGCAACACTCTGTATCTCTCTCTCGCAGAGCCCGGCTGCCAAATTCGAAACGTCCAGCGATTGCGCCCACACGAAAGCTGCCAGCACGGAAAGCTGTAGCTGGTTTTCACTGTCCCTTGGAACTGCATTCGCTGCCGCACAGTCATTCGTGTTCTGCAAAAGCTTGGCTTGGTAATGGGGCAACACTCTGTATCTCTCTCTGGCAGAGCCCGGCTGCCAAATTCGAAACGTCCAGCGATTGCGCCCACACGAAAGCTGCCAGCATGGAAAGCTGTAGCTGGTTTTCACTGTCCCTTGGAACTGCATTCGCTGCCACACAGTCATTCGTGTTCTGCAAAAGCTTGGCTTCGTAATGGGGCAACACTCTGTATCTCTCTCTCGCAGAGCCCGGCTGCCAAATTCAAAACGTCCAGCGATTGCGCCCACACGAAAGCTGCCAGCACGGAAAGCTGTAGCTGGTTTTCACTGTCCCTTGGAACTGCATTCGCTGCCGCACAGTCATTCGTGTTCTGCAAAAGCTTGGCTTGGTAATGGGGCAACACTGTGTATCTCTCTCTCGCAGAGCCCGGCTGCCAAATTCGAAACGTCCAGCGATTGCGCCCACACGAAAGCTGCCAGCACGGAAAGCTGTAGCTGGTTTTCACTGTCCCTTGGAACTGCATTCGCTGCCGCACAGTCATTCGTGTTCTGCAAAAGCTTGGCTTCGTAATGGGGCAACACTGTGTATCTCTCTCTCGCAGAGCCCGGCTGCCAAATTCGAAACGTCCAGCGATTGCGCCCACACGAAAGCTGCCAGCACGGAAAGCTGTAGCTGGTTTTCACTGTCCCTTGGAACTGCATTCGCTGCCGCACAGTCATTCGTGTTCTGCAAAAGCTTGGCTTGGTAATGGGGCAACACTCTGTATCTCTCTCTCGCAGAGCCCGGCTGCCAAATTCGAAACGTCCAGCGATTGCGCCCACACGAAAGCTGCCAGCACGGAAAGCTGTAGCTGGTTTTCACTGTCCCTTGGAACTGCATTCGCTGCCACACAGTCATTCGTGTTCTGCAAAAGCTTGGCTTGGTAATGAGGCAACACTCTGTATCTCTCTCTGGCAGAGCCCGGCTGCCAAATTCGAAACGTCCAGCGATTGCGCCCACACGAAAGCTGCCAGCACGGAAAGGTGTAGCTGGTTTTCACTGTCCCTTGGAACTGCATTCGATGCCGCACAGTCATTCGTGTTCTGCAAAAGCTTGGCTTCGTAATGCGGCAACACTCTGTATCTCTCTCTCGCAGAGCCCGGCTGCCAAATTCGAAACGTCCAGCGATTGGGCCCACACGAAAGCTGCCAGCACAGAAAGCTGTAGCTGGTTTTCACTGTCCCTTGGAACTGCATTCGCTGCCGCACAGTCATTCGTGTTCTGCAAAAGCTTGGCTTCGTAATGGGGCAACACTGTGTATCTCTCTCTCGCAGAGCCCGGCTGCCAAATTCGAAACGTCCAGCGATTGCGCCCACACGAAAGCTGCCAGCACGGAAAGCTGTAGCTGGTTTTCACTGTCCCTTGGAACTGCATTCGCTGCCGCACAGTCATTCGTGTTCTGCAAAAGCTTGGCTTGGTAATGGGGCAACACTGTGTATCTCTCTCTCGCAGAGCCCGGCTGCCAAATTCGAAACGTCCAGCGATTGCGCCCACACGAAAGCTGCCAGCACGGAAAGCTGTAGCTGGTTTTCACTGTCCCTTGGAACTGCATTCGCTGCCGCACAGTCATTCGTGTTCTGCAAAAGCTTGGCTTCGTAATGGGGCAACACTGTGTATCTCTCTCTCGCAGAGCCCGGCTGCCAAATTCGAAACGTCCAGCGATTGCGCCCACACGAAAGCTGCCAGCACGGAAAGCTGTAGCTGGTTTTCACTGTCCCTTGGAACTGCATTCGCTGCCGCACAGTCATTCGTGTTCTGCAAAAGCTTGGCTTGGTAATGGGGCAACACTCTGTATCTCTCTCTCGCAGAGCCCGGCTGCCAAATTCGAAACGTCCAGCGATTGCGCCCACACGAAAGCTGCCAGCACGGAAAGCTGTAGCTGGTTTTCACTGTCCCTTGGAACTGCATTCGCTGCCGCACAGTCATTCGTGTTCTGCAAAAGCTTGGCTTGGTAATGAGGCAACACTCTGTATCTCTCTCTGGCAGAGCCCGGCTGCCAAATTCGAAACGTCCAGCGATTGCGCCCACACGAAAGCTGCCAGCACGGAAAGCTGTAGCTGGTTTTCACTGTCCCTTGGAACTGCATTCGCTGCCGCACAGTCATTCGTGTTCTGCAAAAGCTTGGCTTCGTAATGCGGCAACACTCTGTATCTCTCTCTCGCAGAGCCCGGCTGCCAAATTCGAAACGTCCAGCGATTGCGCCCACACGAAAGCTGCCAGCACGGAAAGCTGTAGCTGGTTTTCACTGTCCCTTGGAACTGCATTCGCTGCCGCACAGTCATTCGTGTTCTGCAAAAGCTTGGCTTCGTAATGGGGCAACACTGTGTATCTCTCTCTCGCAGAGCCCGGCTGCCAAATTCGAAACGTCCAGCGATTGCGCCCACACGAAAGCTGCCAGCACGGAAAGCTGTAGCTGGTTTTCACTGTCCCTTGGAACTGCATTCGCTGCCACACAGTCATTCGTGTTCTGCAAAAGCTTGGCTTCGTAATGGGGCAACACTCTGTATCTCTCTCTCGCAGAGCCCGGCTGCCAAATTCGAAACGTCCAGCGATTGCGCCCACACGAAAGCTGCCAGCACGGAAAGCTGTAGCTGGTTTTCACTGTCCCTTGGTACTGCATTCGCTGCCGCACAGTCATTCGTGTTCTGCAAAAGCTTGGCTTGGTAATGGGGCAACACTCTGTATCTCTCTCTGGCAGAGCCCGGCTGCCAAATTCGAAACGTCCAGCGATTGCGCCCACACGAAAGCTGCCAGCATGGAAAGCTGTAGCTGGTTTTCACTGTCCCTTGGAACTGCATTCGCTGCCACACAGTCATTCGTGTTCTGCAAAAGCTTGGCTTGGTAATGGGGCAACACTCTGTATCTCTCTCTCGCAGAGCCCGGCTGCCAAATTCAAAACGTCCAGCGATTGCGCCCACACGAAAGCTGCCAGCACGGAAAGCTGTAGCTGGTTTTCACTGTCCCTTGGAACTGCATTCGCTGCCGCACAGTCATTCGTGTTCTGCAAAAGCATGGCTTGGTAATGGGGCAACACTGTGTATCTCTCTCTGGCAGAGCCCGGCTGCCAAATTCGAAACGTCCAGCGATTGCGCCCACACGAAAGCTGCCAGCACGGAAAGCTGTAGCTGGTTTTCACTGTCCCTTGGAACTGCATTCGCTGCCGCACAGTCATTCGTGTTCTGCAAAAGCTTGGCTTGGTAATGGGGCAACACTCTGTATCTCTCTCTCGCAGAGCCCGGCTGCCAAATTCGAAACGTCCAGCGATTGCGCCCACACGAAAGCTGCCAGCATGGAAAGCTGTAGCTGGTTTTCACTGTCCCTTGGAACTGCATTCGCTGCCGCACAGTCATTCGTGTTCTGCAAAAGCTTGGCTTGGTAATGGGGCAACACTGTGTATCTCTCTCTGGCAGAGCCCGGCTGCCAAATTCGAAACGTCCCCGAATGCGCCCACACGAAAGCTGCCAGCACGGAAAGGTGTAGCTGGTTTTCACTGTCCCTTGGAACTGCATTCGCTGCCACACAGTCATTCGTGTTCTGCAAAAGCTTGGCTTGGTAATGGGGCAACACTCTGTATCTCTCTCTGGCAGAGCCCGGCTGCCAAATTCGAAACGTCCAGCGATTGCGCCCACACGAAAGCTGCCAGCACGGAAAGCTGTAGCTGGTTTTCACTGTCCCTTGGAACTGCATTCGCTGCCACACAGTCATTCGTGTTCTGCAAAAGCTTGGCTTGGTAATGAGGCAACACTCTGTATCTCTCTCTGGCAGAGCCCGGCTGCCAAATTCGAAACGTCCAGCGATTGCGCCCACACGAAAGCTGCCAGCACGGAAAGGTGTAGCTGGTTTTCACTGTCCCTTGGAACTGCATTCGCTGCCGCACAGTCATTCGTGTTCTGCAAAAGCTTGGCTTGGTAATGCGGCAACACTCTGTATCTCTCTCTCGCAGAGCCCGGCTGCCAAATTCGAAACGTCCAGCGATTGCGCCCACACGAAAGCTGCCAGCACAGAAAGCTGTAGCTGGTTTTCACTGTCCCTTGGAACTGCATTCGCTGCCGCACAGTCATTCGTGTTCTGCAAAAGCTTGGCTTGGTAATGGGGCAACACTGTGTATCTCTCTCTCGCAGAGCCCGGCTGCCAAATTCGAAACGTCCAGCGATTGCGCCCACACGAAAGCTGCCAGCACGGAAAGCTGTAGCTGGTTTTCACTGTCCCTTGGAACTGCATTCGCTGCCGCACAGTCATTCGTGTTCTGCAAAAGCTTGGCTTCGTAATGGGGCAACACTCTGTATCTCTCTCTCGCAGAGCCCGGCTGCCAAATTCGAAACGTCCAGCGATTGCGCCCACACGAAAGCTGCCAGCACGGAAAGCTGTAGCTGGTTTTCACTGTCCCTTGGAACTGCATTCGCTGCCGCACAGTCATTCGTGTTCTGCAAAAGCTTGGCTTGGTAATGGGGCAACACTCTGTATCTCTCTCTGGCAGAGCCCGGCTGCCAAATTCGAAACGTCCAGCGATTGCGCCCACACGAAAGCTGCCAGCATGGAAAGCTGTAGCTGGTTTTCACTGTCCCTTGGAACTGCATTCGCTGCCACACAGTCATTCGTGTTCTGCAAAAGCTTGGCTTGGTAATGGGGCAACACTGTGTATCTCTCTCTCGCAGAGCCCGGCTGCCAAATTCAAAACGTCCAGCGATTGCGCCCACACGAAAGCTGCCAGCACGGAAAGCAGTAGCTGGTTTTCACTGTCCCTTGGAACTGCATTCGCTGCCACACAGTCATTCGTGTTCTGCAAAGGCTTGGCTTGGTAATGGGGCAACACTGTGTATCTCTCTCTGGCAGAGCCCAGCTGCCAAATTCGAAACGTCCAGCGATTGCGCCCACACGAAAGCTGCCAGCACGGAAAGCTGTAGCTGGTTTTCACTGTCCCTTGGAACTGCATTCGCTGCCGCACAGTCATTCGTGTTCTGCAAAAGCTTGGCTTGGTAATGGGGCAACACTGTGTATCTCTCTCTGGCAGAGCCCGGCTGCCAAATTCGAAACATCCAGCGATTGCGCCCACACGAAAGCTGCCAGCACGGAAAGCTGTAGCTGGTTTTCACTGTCCCTTGGAACTGCATTCGCTGCCGCACAGTCATTCGTGTTCTGCAAAAGCTTGGCTTGGTAATGGGGCAACACTGTGTATCTCTCTCTCGCAGAGCCCGGCTGCCAAATTCGAAACGTCCAGCGATTGCACCCACACGAAAGCTGCCAGCACGGAAAGCTGTAGCTGGTTTTCACTGTCCCTTGGAACTGCATTCGCTGCCACACAGTCATTCGTGTTCTGCAAAGGCTTGGCTTGGTAATGGGGCAACACTGTGTATCTCTCTCTGGCAGAGCCCGGCTGCCAAATTCGAAACGTCCAGCGATTGCGCCCACACGAAAGCTGCCAGCACGGAAAGCTGTAGCTGGTTTTCACTGTCCCTTGGAACTGCATTCGCTGCCGCACAGTCATTCGTGTTCTGCAAAAGCTTGGCTTCGTAATGGGGCAACACTCTGTATCTCTCTCTCGCAGAGCCCGGCTGCCAAATTCGAAACGTCCAGCGATTGCGCCCACACGAAAGCTGCCAGCAAGGAAACCTGTAGCTGGTTTTCACTGTCCCTTGGAACTGCATTCGCTGCCACACAGTCATTCGTGTTCTGCAAAAGCTTGGCTTCGTAATGGGGCAACACTCTGTATCTCTCTCTCGCAGAGCCCGGCTGCAAATTCGAAACGTCCAGCGATTGCGCCCACACGAAAGCTGCCAGCACGGAAAGCTGTAGCTGGTTTTCACTGTCCCTTGGAACTGCATTCGCTGCCGCACAGTCATTCGTGTTCTGCAAAAGCTTGGCTTCGTAATGGGGCAACACTGTGTATCTCTCTCTCGCAGAGCCCGGCTGCCAAATTCGAAACGTCCAGCGATTGCGCCCACACGAAAGCTGCCAGCACGGAAAGCTGTAGCTGGTTTTCACTGTCCCTTGGAACTGCATTCGCTGCCGCACAGTCATTCGTGTTCTGCAAAAGCTTGGCTTGGTAATGGGGCAACACTGTGTATCTCTCTCTCGCAGAGCCCGGCTGCCAAATTCGAAACGTCCAGCGATTGCGCCCACACGAAAGCTGCCAGCACGGAAAGGTGTAGCTGGTTTTCACTGTCCCTTGGAACTGCATTCGCTGCCGCACAGTCATTCGTGTTCTGCAAAAGCTTGGCTTGGTAATGGGGCAACACTGTGTATCTCTCTCTCGCAGAGCCCGGCTGCCAAATTCGAAACGTCCAGCGATTGCGCCCACACGAAAGCTGCCAGCACGGAAAGCTGTAGCTGGTTTTCACTGTCCCTTGGAACTGCATTCGCTGCCACACAGTCATTCGTGTTCTGCAAAAGCTTGGCTTCGTAATGGGGCAACACTCTGTATCTCTCTCTCGCAGAGCCCGGCTGCTAAATTCGAAACGTCCAGCGATTGCACCCACACGAAAGCTGCCAGCACGGAAAGCTGTAGCTGGTTTTCACTGTCCCTTGGAACTGCATTCGCTGCCGCACAGTCATTCGTGTTCTGCAAAAGCTTGGCTTCGTAATGCGGCAACACTCTGTATCTCTCTCTCGCAGAGCCCGGCTGCCAAATTCGAAACGTCCAGCGATTGCGCCCACACGAAAGCTGCCAGCACAGAAAGCTGTAGCTGGTTTTCACTGTCCCTTGGAACTGCATTCGCTGCCGCACAGTCATTCGTGTTCTGCAAAAGCTTGGCTTGGTAATGGGGCAACACTCTGTATCTCTCTCTGGCAGAGCCCGGCTGCCAAATTCGAAACGTCCAGCGATTGCGCCCACACGAAAGCTGCCAGCACGGAAAGCTGTAGCTGGTTTTCACTGTCCCTTGGAACTGCATTCGCTGCCGCACAGTCATTCGTGTTCTGCAAAAGCTTGGCTTCGTAATGGGGCAACACTGTGTATCTCTCTCTGGCAGAGCCCGGCTGCCAAATTCGAAACGTCCAGCGATTGCGCCCACACGAAAGCTGCCAGCACGGAAAGCTGTAGCTGGTTTTCACTGTCCCTTGGAACTGCATTCGCTGCCGCACAGTCATTCGTGTTCTGCAAAAGCTTGGCTTGGTAATGGGGCAACACTCTGTATCTCTCTCTCGCAGAGCCCGGCTGCCAAATTCGAAACGTCCAGCGATTGCGCCCACACGAAAGCTGCCAGCACGGAAAGGTGTAGATGGTTTTCACTGTCCCTTGGAACTGCATTCGCTGCCGCACAGTCATTCGTGTTCTGCAAAAGCTTGGCTTGGTAATGGGGCAACACTGTGTATCTCTCTCTCGCAGAGCCCGGCTGCCAAATTCGAAACGTCCAGCGATTGCTCCCACACGAAAGCTGCCAGCACGGAAAGGTGTAGCTGGTTTTCACTGTCCCTTGGAACTGCATTCGCTGCCACACAGTCATTCGTGTTCTGCAAAAGCTTGGCTTGGTAATGGGGCAACACTCTGTATCTCTCTCTGGCAGAGCCCGGCTGCCAAATTCGAAACGTCCAGCGATTGCACCCACACGAAAGCTGCCAGCACGGAAAGGTGTAGCTGGTTTTCACTGTCCCTTGGAACTGCATTCGCTGCCGCACAGTCATTCGTGTTCTGCAAAAGCTTGGCTTCGTAATGCGGCAACACTCTGTATCTCTCTCTCGCAGAGCCCGGCTGCCAAATTCGAAACGTCCAGCGATTGCGCCCACACGAAAGCTGCCAGCACAGAAAGCTGTAGCTGGTTTTCACTGTCCCTTGGAACTGCATTCGCTGCCGCACAGTCATTCGTGTTCTGCAAAAGCTTGGCTTGGTAATGGGGCAACACTGTGTATCTCTCTCTGGCAGAGCCCGGCTGCCAAATTCGAAACGTCCAGCGATTGCGCCCACACGAAAGCTGCCAGCACGGAAAGCTGTAGCTGGTTTTCACTGTCCCTTGGAACTGCATTCGCTGCCGCACAGTCATTCGTGTTCTGCAAAAGCTTGGCTTCGTAATGGGGCAACACTCTGTATCTCTCCCTCTCGCAGAGCCCGGCTGCCAAATTCGAAACCTCCAGCGATTGCGCCCACACAAAAGCTGCCAGCACGGAAAGCTGTAGCTGGTTTTCACTGTCCCTTGGAACTGCATTCGCTGCCGCACAGTCATTCGTGTTCTGCAAAAGCTTGGCTTGGTAATGGGGCAACACTCTGTATCTCTCTCTCGCAGAGCCCGGCTGCCAAATTCGAAACGTCCAGCGATTGCGCCCACACGAAAGCTGCCAGCACGGAAAGCTGTAGCTGGTTTTCACTGTCCCTTGGAACTGCATTCGCTGCCGCACAGTCATTCGTGTTCTGCAAAAGCTTGGCTTGGTAATGGGGCAACACTGTGTATCTCTCTCTCGCAGAGCCCGGCTGCCAAATTCGAAACGTCCAGCGATTGCGCCCACACGAAAGCTGCCAGCACGGAAAGCTGTAGCTGGTTTTCACTGTCCCTTGGAACTGCATTCGCTGCCGCACAGTCATTCGTGTTCTGCAAAAGCTTGGCTTCGTAATGGGGCAACACTCTGTATCTCTCTCTCGCAGAGCCCGGCTGCCAAATTCGAAACGTCCAGCGACTGCGCCCACACGAAAGCTGCCAGCACGGAAAGCTGTAGCTGGTTTTCACTGTCCCTTGGAACTGCATTCGCTGCCACACAGTCATTCGTGTTGTGCAAAAGCTTGGCTTGGTAATGGGGCAACACTGTGTATCTCTCTCTGGCAGAGCCCGGCTGCCAAATTCGAAACGTCCAGTGATTGCGCCCACACGAAAGCTGCCAGCACGGAAAGCTGTAGCTGGTTTTCACTGTCCCTTGGAACTGCATTCGCTGCCACACAGTCATTCGTGTTCTGCAAAAGCTTGGCTTGGTAATGGGGCAACACTCTGTATCTCTCTCTGGCAGAGCCCGGCTGCCAAATTCGAAACGTCCAGCGATTGCGCCCACACGAAAGCTGCCAGCACGGAAAGCTGTAGCTGGTTTTCACTGTCCCTTGGAACTGCATTCGCTGCCGCACAGTCATTCGTGTTCTGCAAAAGCTTGGCTTGGTAATGGGGCAACACTGTGTATCTCTCTCTCGCAGAGCCCGGCTGCCAAATTCGAAACGTCCAGCGATTGCGCCCACACGAAAGCTGCCAGCACGGAAAGCTGTAGCTGGTTTTCACTGTCCCTTGGAACTGCATTCGCTGCCACACAGTCATTCGTGTTCTGCAAAAGCTTGGCTTCGTAATGGGGCAACACTCTGTATCTCTCTCTCGCAGAGCCCGGCTGCCAAATTCGAAACGTCCAGCGATTGCGCCCACACGAAAGCTGCCAGCACGGAAAGCTGTAGCTGGTTTTCACTGTCCCTTGGAACTGCATTCGCTGCCACACAGTCATTCGTGTTCTGCAAAAGCTTGGCTTCGTAATGCGGCAACACTCTGTATCTCTCTCTGGCAGAGCCCGGCTGCCAAATTCGAAACGTCCAGCGATTGCGCCCACACGAAAGCTGCCAGCACGGAAAGCTGTAGCTGGTTTTCACTGTCCCTTGGAACTGCATTCGCTGCCGCACAGTCATTCGTGTTCTGCAAAAGCTTGGCTTGGTAATGGGGCAACACTCTGTATCTCTCTCTCGCAGAGCCCGGCTGCCAAATTCGAAACGTCCAGCGATTGCGCCCACACGAAAGCTGCCAGCACGGAAAGCTGTAGCTGGTTTTCACTGTCCCTTGGAACTGCATTCGCTGCCGCACAGTCATTCGTGTTCTGCAAAAGCTTGGCTTGGTAATGGGGCAACACTCTGTATCTCTCTCTGGCAGAGCCCGGCTGCCAAATTCGAAACGTCCAGCGATTGCGCCCACACGAAAGCTGCCAGCACGGAAAGGTGTAGCTGGTTTTCACTGTCCCTTGGAACTGCATTCGCTGCCACACAGTCATTCGTGTTCTGCAAAAGCTTGGCTTCGTAATGGGGCAACACTCTGTATCTCTCTCTGGCAGAGCCCGGCTGCCAAATTCGAAACGTCCAGCGATTGCGCCCACACAAAAGCTGCCAGCACGGAAAGCTGTAGCTGGTTTTCACTGTCCCTTGGAACTGCATTCGCTGCCGCACAGTCATTCGTGTTCTGCAAAAGCTTGGCTTCGTAATGGGGCAACACTCTGTATCTCTCTCTGGCAGAGCCCGGCTGCCAAATTCGAAACGTCCAGCGATTGCGCCCACACGAAAGCTGCCAGCACGGAAAGCTGTAGCTGGTTTTCACTGTCCCTTGGAACTGCATTCGCTGCCGCACAGTCATTCGTGTTCTGCAAAAGCTTGGCTTCGTAATGGGGCAACACTCTGTATCTCTCTCTAACAGAGCCCGGCTGCCAAATTCGAAACGTCCAGCGATTGCGCCCACACGAAAGCTGCCAGCACGGAAAGCTGTAGCTGGTTTTCACTGTCCCTTGGAACTGCATTCGCTGCCGCACAGTCATTCGTGTTCTGCAAAAGCTTGGCTTCGTAATGGGGCAACACTCTGTATCTCTCTCTGGCAGAGCCCGGCTGCCAAATTCGAAACGTCCAGCGATTGCGCCCACACGAAAGCTGCCAGCACGGAAAGCTGTAGCTGGTTTTCACTGTCCCTTGGAACTGCATTCGCTGCCGCACAGTCATTCGTGTTCTGCAAAAGCTTGGCTTGGTAATGGGGCAACACTCTGTATCTCTCTCTCGCAGAGCCCAGCTGCCAAATTCAAAACGTCCAGCGATTGCGCCCACACGAAAGCTGCCAGCACGGAAAGCTGTAGCTGGTTTTCACTGTCCCTTGGAACTGCATTCGCTGCCGCACAGTCATTCGTGTTCTGCAAAAGCTTGGCTTGGTAATGGGGCAACACTGTGTATCTCTCTCTCGCAGAGCCCGGCTGCCAAATTCGAAACGTCCAGCGATTGCGCCCACACGAAAGCTGCCAGCAAGGAAAGCTGTAGCTGGTTTTCACTGTCCCTTGGAACTGCATTCGCTGCCACACAGTCATTCGTGTTCTGCAAAAGCTTGGCTTCGTAATGGGGCAACACTCTGTATCTCTCTCTCGCAGAGCCCGGCTGCAAATTCGAAACGTCCAGCGATTGCGCCCACACGAAAGCTGCCAGCACGGAAAGCTGTAGCTGGTTTTCACTGTCCCTTGGAACTGCATTCGCTGCCGCACAGTCATTCGTGTTCTGCAAAAGCTTGGCTTGGTAATGGGGCAACACTGTGTATCTCTCTCTGGCAGAGCCCGGCTGCCAAATTCGAAACGTCCAGCGATTGCGCCCACACGAAAGCTGCCAGCACGGAAAGCTGTAGCTGGTTTTCACTGTCCCTTGGAACTGCATTCGCTGCCGCACAGTCATTCGTGTTCTGCAAAAGCTTGGCTTGGTAATGGGGCAACACTGTGTATCTCTCTCTCGCAGAGCCCGGCTGCCAAATTCGAAACGTCCAGCGATTGCGCCCACACGAAAGCTGCCAGCACGGAAAGGTGTAGCTGGTTTTCACTGTCCCTTGGAACTGCATTCGCTGCCACACAGTCATTCGTGTTCTGCAAAAGCTTGGCTTCGTAATGGGGCAACACTCTGTATCTCTCTCTCGCAGAGCCCGGCTGCCAAATTCGAAACATCCAGCGATTGCGCCCACACAAAAGCTGCCAGCACGGAAAGCTGTAGCTGGTTTTCACTGTCCCTTGGAACTGCATTCGCTGCCGCACAGTCATTCGTGTTCTGCAAAAGCTTGGCTTGGTAATGGGGCAACACTGTGTATCTCTCTCTCGCAGAGCCCGGCTGCCAAATTCGAAACGTCCAGCGATTGCGCCCACACGAAAGCTGCCAGCACGGAAAGCTGTAGCTGGTTTTCACTGTCCCTTGGAACTGCATTCGCTGCCGCACAGTCATTCGTGTTCTGCAAAAGCTTGGCTTGGTAATGGGGCAACACTGTGTATCTCTCTCTCGCAGAGCCCGGCTGCCAAATTCGAAACGTCCAGCGATTGCGCCCACACGAAAGCTGCCAGCACGGAAAGCTGTAGCTGGTTTTCACTGTCCCTTGGAACTGCATTCGCTGCCACACAGTCATTCGTGTTCTGCAAAAGCTTGGCTTCGTAATGGGGCAACACTCTGTATCTCTCTCTCGCAGAGCCCGGCTGCCAAATTCGAAACGTCCAGCGATTGCGCCCACACGAAAGCTGCCAGCACGGAAAGCTGTAGCTGGTTTTCACTGTCCCTTGGAACTGCATTCGCTGCCACACAGTCATTCGTGTTGTGCAAAAGCTTGGCTTGGTAATGGGGCAACACTGTGTATCTCTCTCTCGCAGAGCCCGGCTGCCAAATTCGAAACGTCCAGCGATTGCGCCCACACGAAAGCTGCCAGCACGGAAAGCTGTAGCTGGTTTTCACTGTCCCTTGGAACTGCATTCGCTGCCGCACAGTCATTCGTGTTCTGCAAAAGCTTGGCTTGGTAATGGGGCAACACTCTGTATCTCTCTCTCGCAGAGCCCGGCTGCCAAATTCGAAACGTCCAGCGATTGCGCCCACACGAAAGCTGCCAGCACGGAAAGCTGTAGCTGGTTTTCACTGTCCCTTGGAACTGCATTCGCTGCCGCACAGTCATTCGTGTTCTGCAAAAGCTTGGCTTGGTAATGGGGCAACACTCTGTATCTCTCTCTGGCAGAGCCCGGCTGCCAAATTCGAAACGTCCAGCGATTGCGCCCACACGAAAGCTGCCAGCAAGGAAAGCTGTAGCTGGTTTTCACTGTCCCTTGGAACTGCATTCGCTGCCACACAGTCATTCGTGTTCTGCAAAAGCTTTGATTCGTAATGGGGCAACACTCTGTATCTCTCTCTGGCAGAGCCCGGCTGCCAAATTCGAAACGTCCAGCGATTGCGCCCACACAAAAGCTGCCAGCACGGAAAGCTGTAGCTGGTTTTCACTGTCCCTTGGAACTGCATTCGCTGCCGCACAGTCATTCGTGTTCTGCAAAAGCTTGGCTTCGTAATGGGGCAACACTCTGTATCTCTCTCTGGCAGAGCCCGGCTGCCAAATTCGAAACGTCCAGCGATTGCGCCCACACGAAAGCTGCCAGCACGGAAAGCTGTAGCTGGTTTTCACTGTCCCTTGGAACTGCATTCGCTGCCGCACAGTCATTCGTGTTCTGCAAAAGCTTGGCTTCGTAATGGGGCAACACTCTGTATCTCTCTCTAACAGAGCCCGGCTGCCAAATTCGAAACGTCCAGCGATTGCGCCCACACGAAAGCTGCCAGCACGGAAAGGTGTAGCTGGTTTTCACTGTCCCTTGGAACTGCATTCGCTGCCGCACAGTCATTCGTGTTCTGCAAAAGCTTGGCTTCGTAATGGGGCAACACTCTGTATCTCTCTCTGGCAGAGCCCGGCTGCCAAATTCGAAACGTCCAGCGATTGCGCCCACACGAAAGCTGCCAGCAAGGAAAGCTGTAGCTGGTTTTCACTGTCCCTTGGAACTGCATTCGCTGCCACACAGTCATTCGTGTTCTGCAAAAGCTTGGCTTCGTAATGGGGCAACACTGTGTATCTCTCTCTCGCAGAGCCCGGCTGCCAAATTCGAAACGTCCAGCGATTGCGCCCACACGAAAGCTGCCAGCACGGAAAGCTGTAGCTGGTTTTCACTGTCCCTTGGAACTGCATTCGCTGCCGCACAGTCATTCGTGTTCTGCAAAAGCTTGGCTTGGTAATGGGGCAACACTGTGTATCTCTCTCTCGCAGAGCCCGGCTGCCAAATTCGAAACGTCCAGCGATTGCGCCCACACGAAAGCTGCCAGCACGGAAAGGTGTAGCTGGTTTTCACTGTCCCTTGGAACTGCATTCGCTGCCACACAGTCATTCGTGTTCTGCAAAAGCTTGGCTTCGTAATGGGGCAACACTCTGTATCTCTCTCTGGCAGAGCCCGGCTGCCAAATTCGAAACATCCAGCGATTGCGCCCACACAAAAGCTGCCAGCACGGAAAGCTGTAGCTGGTTTTCACTGTCCCTTGGAACTGCATTCGCTGCCGCACAGTCATTCGTGTTCTGCAAAAGCTTGGCTTGGTAATGGGGCAACACTCTGTATCTCTCTCTCGCAGAGCCCGGCTGCCAAATTCGAAACGTCCAGCGATTGCGCCCACACGAAAGCTGCCAGCACGGAAAGCTGTAGCTGGTTTTCACTGTCCCTTGGAACTGCATTCGCTGCCACACAGTCATTCGTGTTGTGCAAAAGCTTGGCTTGGTAATGGGGCAACACTGTGTATCTCTCTCTGGCAGAGCCCGGCTGCCAAATTCGAAACGTCCAGCGATTGCGCCCACATGAAAGCTGCCAGCACGGAAAGCTGTAGCTGGTTTTCACTGTCCCTTGGAACTGCATTCGCTGCCGCACAGTCATTCGTGTTCTGCAAAAGCTTGGCTTGGTAATGGGGCAACACTGTGTATCTCTCTCTCGCAGAGCCCGGCTGCCAAATTCGAAACGTCCAGCGATTGCGCCCACACGAAAGCTGCCAGCACGGAAAGGTGTAGCTGGTTTTCACTGTCCCTTGGAACTGCATTCGCTGCCACACAGTCATTCGTGTTCTGCAAAAGCTTGGCTTCGTAATGGGGCAACACTCTGTATCTCTCTCTCGCAGAGCCCGGCTGCCAAATTCGAAACATCCAGCGATTGCGCCCACACAAAAGCTGCCAGCACGGAAAGCTGTAGCTGGTTTTCACTGTCCCTTGGAACTGCATTCGCTGCCGCACAGTCATTCGTGTTCTGCAAAAGCTTGGCTTGGTAATGGGGCAACACTCTGTATCTCTCTCTCGCAGAGCCCGGCTGCCAAATTCGAAACGTCCAGCGATTGCGCCCACACGAAAGCTGCCAGCACGGAAAGCTGTAGCTGGTTTTCACTGTCCCTTGGAACTGCATTCGCTGCCGCACAGTCATTCGTGTTCTGCAAAAGCTTGGCTTGGTAATGGGGCAACACTGTGTATCTCTCTCTCGCAGAGCCCGGCTGCCAAATTCGAAACGTCCAGCGATTGCGCCCACACGAAAGCTGCCAGCACGGAAAGCTGTAGCTGGTTTTCACTGTCCCTTGGAACTGCATTCGCTGCCACACAGTCATTCGTGTTCTGCAAAAGCTTGGCTTCGTAATGGGGCAACACTCTGTATCTCTCTCTCGCAGAGCCCGGCTGCCAAATTCGAAACGTCCAGCGATTGCGCCCACACGAAAGCTGCCAGCACGGAAAGCTGTAGCTGGTTTTCACTGTCCCTTGGAACTGCATTCGCTGCCACACAGTCATTCGTGTTCTGCAAAAGCTTGGCTTGGTAATGGGGCAACACTGTGTATCTCTCTCTCGCAGAGCCCGGCTGCCAAATTCGAAACGTCCAGCGATTGCGCCCACACGAAAGCTGCCAGCACGGAAAGCTGTAGCTGGTTTTCACTGTCCCTTGGAACTGCATTCGCTGCCGCACAGTCATTCGTGTTCTGCAAAAGCTTGGCTTCGTAATGCGGCAACACTCTGTATCTCTCTCTCGCAGAGCCCGGCTGCCAAATTCGAAACGTCCAGCGATTGCGCCCACACGAAAGCTGCCAGCACGGAAAGCTGTAGCTGGTTTTCACTGTCCCTTGGAACTGCATTCGCTGCCGCACAGTCATTCGTGTTCTGCAAAAGCTTGGCTTGGTAATGGGGCAACACTGTGTATCTCTCTCTCGCAGAGCCCGGCTGCCAAATTCGAAACGTCCAGCGATTGCGCCCACACGAAAGCTGCCAGCACGGAAAGGTGTAGCTGGTTTTCACTGTCCCTTGGAACTGCATTCGCTGCCACACAGTCATTCGTGTTCTGCAAAAGCTTGGCTTCGTAATGGGGCAACACTCTGTATCTCTCTCTGGCAGAGCCCGGCTGCCAAATTCGAAACATCCAGCGATTGCGCCCACACAAAAGCTGCCAGCACGGAAAGCTGTAGCTGGTTTTCACTGTCCCTTGGAACTGCATTCGCTGCCGCACAGTCATTCGTGTTCTGCAAAAGCTTGGCTTGGTAATGGGGCAACACTGTGTATCTCTCTCTGGCAGAGCCCGGCTGCCAAATTCGAAACGTCCAGCGATTGCGCCCACACGAAAGCTGCCAGCACGGAAAGCTGTAGCTGGTTTTCACTGTCCCTTGGAACTGCATTCGCTGCCGCACAGTCATTCGTGTTCTGCAAAAGCTTGGCTTGGTAATGGGGCAACACTGTGTATCTCTCTCTCGCAGAGCCCGGCTGCCAAATTCGAAACGTCCAGCGATTGCGCCCACACGAAAGCTGCCAGCACGGAAAGGTGTAGCTGGTTTTCACTGTCCCTTGGAACTGCATTCGCTGCCGCACAGTCATTCGTGTTCTGCAAAAGCTTGGCTTCGTAATGCGGCAACACTCTGTATCTCTCTCTCGCAGAGCCCGGCTGCCAAATTCGAAACGTCCAGCGATTGCGCCCACACGAAAGCTGCCAGCACGGAAAGCTGTAGCTGGTTTTCACTGTCCCTTGGAACTGCATTCGCTGCCGCACAGTCATTCGTGTTCTGCAAAAGCTTGGCTTGGTAATGGGGCAACACTGTGTATCTCTCTCTCGCAGAGCCCGGCTGCCAAATTCGAAACGTCCAGCGATTGCGCCCACACGAAAGCTGCCAGCACGGAAAGGTGTAGCTGGTTTTCACTGTCCCTTGGAACTGCATTCGCTGCCACACAGTCATTCGTGTTCTGCAAAAGCTTGGCTTCGTAATGGGGCAACACTCTGTATCTCTCTCTGGCAGAGCCCGGCTGCCAAATTCGAAACATCCAGCGATTGCGCCCACACAAAAGCTGCCAGCACGGAAAGCTGTAGCTGGTTTTCACTGTCCCTTGGAACTGCATTCGCTGCCGCACAGTCATTCGTGTTCTGCAAAAGCTTGGCTTGGTAATGGGGCAACACTGTGTATCTCTCTCTCGCAGAGCCCGGCTGCCAAATTCGAAACGTCCAGCGATTGCGCCCACACGAAAGCTGCCAGCACGGAAAGGTGTAGCTGGTTTTCACTGTCCCTTGGAACTGCATTCGCTGCCGCACAGTCATTCGTGTTCTGCAAAAGCTTGGCTTGGTAATGGGGCAACACTGTGTATCTCTCTCTCGCAGAGCCCGGCTGCCAAATTCGAAACGTCCAGCGATTGCGCCCACACGAAAGCTGCCAGCACGGAAAGCTGTAGCTGGTTTTCACTGTCCCTTGGAACTGCATTCGCTGCCACACAGTCATTCGTGTTCTGCAAAAGCTTGGCTTCGTAATGGGGCAACACTCTGTATCTCTCTCTCGCAGAGCCCGGCTGCCAAATTCGAAACGTCCAGCGATTGCGCCCACACGAAAGCTGCCAGCACGGAAAGCTGTAGCTGGTTTTCACTGTCCCTTGGAACTGCATTCGCTGCCACACAGTCATTCGTGTTCTGCAAAAGCTTGGCTTGGTAATGGGGCAACACTGTGTATCTCTCTCTGGCAGAGCCCGGCTGCCAAATTCGAAACGTCCAGCGATTGCGCCCACACGAAAGCTGCCAGCACGGAAAGCTGTAGCTGGTTTTCACTGTCCCTTGGAACTGCATTCGCTGCCGCACAGTCATTCGTGTTCTGCAAAAGCTTGGCTTGGTAATGGGGCAACACTGTGTATCTCTCTCTCGCAGAGCCCGGCTGCCAAATTCGAAACGTCCAGCGATTGCGCCCACACGAAAGCTGCCAGCACGGAAAGGTGTAGCTGGTTTTCACTGTCCCTTGGAACTGCATTCGCTGCCACACAGTCATTCGTGTTCTGCAAAAGCTTGGCTTCGTAATGGGGCAACACTCTGTATCTCTCTCTCGCAGAGCCCGGCTGCCAAATTCGAAACATCCAGCGATTGCGCCCACACAAAAGCTGCCAGCACGGAAAGCTGTAGCTGGTTTTCACTGTCCCTTGGAACTGCATTCGCTGCCGCACAGTCATTCGTGTTCTGCAAAAGCTTGGCTTGGTAATGGGGCAACACTCTGTATCTCTCTCTCGCAGAGCCCGGCTGCCAAATTCGAAACGTCCAGCGATTGCGCCCACACGAAAGCTGCCAGCACGGAAAGCTGTAGCTGGTTTTCACTGTCCCTTGGAACTGCATTCGCTGCCGCACAGTCATTCGTGTTCTGCAAAAGCTTGGCTTGGTAATGGGGCAACACTGTGTATCTCTCTCTCGCAGAGCCCGGCTGCCAAATTCGAAACGTCCAGCGATTGCGCCCACACGAAAGCTGCCAGCACGGAAAGCTGTAGCTGGTTTTCACTGTCCCTTGGAACTGCATTCGCTGCCACACAGTCATTCGTGTTCTGCAAAAGCTTGGCTTCGTAATGGGGCAACACTCTGTATCTCTCTCTCGCAGAGCCCGGCTGCCAAATTCGAAACGTCCAGCGATTGCGCCCACACGAAAGCTGCCAGCACGGAAAGCTGTAGCTGGTTTTCACTGTCCCTTGGAACTGCATTCGCTGCCACACAGTCATTCGTGTTGTGCAAAAGCTTGGCTTGGTAATGGGGCAACACTGTGTATCTCTCTCTCGCAGAGCCCGGCTGCCAAATTCGAAACGTCCAGCGATTGCGCCCACACGAAAGCTGCCAGCACGGAAAGCTGTAGCTGGTTTTCACTGTCCCTTGGAACTGCATTCGCTGCCGCACAGTCATTCGTGTTCTGCAAAAGCTTGGCTTGGTAATGGGGCAACACTCTGTATCTCTCTCTCGCAGAGCACGGCTGCCAAATTCGAAACGTCCAGCGATTGCGCCCACACGAAAGCTGCCAGCACGGAAAGCTGTAGCTGGTTTTCACTGTCCCTTGGAACTGCATTCGCTGCCGCACAGTCATTCGTGTTCTGCAAAAGCTTGGCTTGGTAATGGGGCAACACTCTGTATCTCTCTCTGGCAGAGCCCGGCTGCCAAATTCGAAACGTCCAGCGATTGCGCCCACACGAAAGCTGCCAGCAAGGAAAGCTGTAGCTGGTTTTCACTGTCCCTTGGAACTGCATTCGCTGCCACACAGTCATTCGTGTTCTGCAAAAGCTTTGATTCGTAATGGGGCAACACTCTGTATCTCTCTCTGGCAGAGCCCGGCTGCCAAATTCGAAACGTCCAGCGATTGCGCCCACACAAAAGCTGCCAGCACGGAAAGCTGTAGCTGGTTTTCACTGTCCCTTGGAACTGCATTCGCTGCCGCACAGTCATTCGTGTTCTGCAAAAGCTTGGCTTCGTAATGGGGCAACACTCTGTATCTCTCTCTGGCAGAGCCCGGCTGCCAAATTCGAAACGTCCAGCGATTGCGCCCACACGAAAGCTGCCAGCACGGAAAGCTGTAGCTGGTTTTCACTGTCCCTTGGAACTGCATTCGCTGCCGCACAGTCATTCGTGTTCTGCAAAAGCTTGGCTTCGTAATGCGGCAACACTCTGTATCTCTCTCTAACAGAGCCCGGCTGCCAAATTCGAAACGTCCAGCGATTGCGCCCACACGAAAGCTGCCAGCACGGAAAGCTGTAGCTGGTTTTCACTGTCCCTTGGAACTGCATTCGCTGCCGCACAGTCATTCGTGTTCTGCAAAAGCTTGGCTTCGTAATGGGGCAACACTCTGTATCTCTCTCTGGCAGAGCCCGGCTGCCAAATTCGAAACGTCCAGCGATTGCGCCCACACGAAAGCTGCCAGCAAGGAAAGCTGTAGCTGGTTTTCACTGTCCCTTGGAACTGCATTCGCTGCCACACAGTCATTCGTGTTCTGCAAAAGCTTGGCTTCGTAATGGGGCAACACTCTGTATCTCTTTCTCGCAGAGCCCGGCTGCAAATTCGAAACGTCCAGCGATTGCGCCCACACGAAAGCTGCCAGCACGGAAAGCTGTAGCTGGTTTTCACTGTCCCTTGGAACTGCATTCGCTGCCGCACAGTCATTCGTGTTCTGCAAAAGCTTGGCTTGGTAATGGGGCAACACTGTGTATCTCTCTCTCGCAGAGCCCGGCTGCCAAATTCGAAACGTCCAGCGATTGCGCCCACACGAAAGCTGCCAGCACGGAAAGCTGTAGCTGGTTTTCACTGTCCCTTGGAACTGCATTCGCTGCCGCACAGTCATTCGTGTTCTGCAAAAGCTTGGCTTGGTAATGGGGCAACACTGTGTATCTCTCTCTCGCAGAGCCCGGCTGCCAAATTCGAAACGTCCAGCGATTGCGCCCACACGAAAGCTGCCAGCACGGAAAGGTGTAGCTGGTTTTCACTGTCCCTTGGAACTGCATTCGCTGCCGCACAGTCATTCGTGTTCTGCAAAAGCTTGGCTTCGTAATGCGGCAACACTCTGTATCTCTCTCTCGCAGAGCCCGGCTGCCAAATTCGAAACGTCCAGCGATTGCGCCCACACGAAAGCTGCCAGCACGGAAAGCTGTAGCTGGTTTTCACTGTCCCTTGGAACTGCATTCGCTGCCGCACAGTCATTCGTGTTCTGCAAAAGCTTGGCTTCGTAATGCGGCAACACTGTGTATCTCTCTCTCGCAGAGCCCGGCTGCCAAATTCGAAACGTCCAGCGATTGCGCCCACACGAAAGCTGCCAGCACGGAAAGGTGTAGCTGGTTTTCACTGTCCCTTGGAACTGCATTCGCTGCCGCACAGTCATTCGTGTTCTGCAAAAGCTTGGCTTGGTAATGGGGCAACACTGTGTATCTCTCTCTCGCAGAGCCCGGCTGCCAAATTCGAAACGTCCAGCGATTGCGCCCACACGAAAGCTGCCAGCACGGAAAGCTGTAGCTGGTTTTCACTGTCCCTTGGAACTGCATTCGCTGCCACACAGTCATTCGTGTTCTGCAAAAGCTTGGCTTCGTAATGGGGCAACACTCTGTATCTCTCTCTCGCAGAGCCCGGCTGCCAAATTCGAAACGTCCAGCGATTGCGCCCACACGAAAGCTGCCAGCACGGAAAGCTGTAGCTGGTTTTCACTGTCCCTTGGAACTGCATTCGCTGCCACACAGTCATTCGTGTTCTGCAAAAGCTTGGCTTGGTAATGGGGCAACACTGTGTATCTCTCTCTGGCAGAGCCCGGCTGCCAAATTCGAAACGTCCAGCGATTGCGCCCACACGAAAGCTGCCAGCACGGAAAGCTGTAGCTGGTTTTCACTGTCCCTTGGAACTGCATTCGCTGCCGCACAGTCATTCGTGTTCTGCAAAAGCTTGGCTTGGTAATGGGGCAACACTCTGTATCTCTCTCTCGCAGAGCCCGGCTGCCAAATTCGAAACGTCCAGCGATTGCGCCCACACGAAAGCTGCCAGCACGGAAAGGTGTAGCTGGTTTTCACTGTCCCTTGGAACTGCATTCGCTGCCACACAGTCATTCGTGTTCTGCAAAAGCTTGGCTTCGTAATGGGGCAACACTCTGTATCTCTCTCTCGCAGAGCCCGGCTGCCAAATTCGAAACATCCAGCGATTGCGCCCACACAAAAGCTGCCAGCACGGAAAGCTGTAGCTGGTTTTCACTGTCCCTTGGAACTGCATTCGCTGCCGCACAGTCATTCGTGTTCTGCAAAAGCTTGGCTTGGTAATGGGGCAACACTCTGTATCTCTCTCTCGCAGAGCCCGGCTGCCAAATTCGAAACGTCCAGCGATTGCGCCCACACGAAAGCTGCCAGCACGGAAAGCTGTAGCTGGTTTTCACTGTCCCTTGGAACTGCATTCGCTGCCGCACAGTCATTCGTGTTCTGCAAAAGCTTGGCTTGGTAATGGGGCAACACTGTGTATCTCTCTCTCGCAGAGCCCGGCTGCCAAATTCGAAACGTCCAGCGATTGCGCCCACACGAAAGCTGCCAGCACGGAAAGCTGTAGCTGGTTTTCACTGTCCCTTGGAACTGCATTCGCTGCCACACAGTCATTCGTGTTCTGCAAAAGCTTGGCTTCGTAATGGGGCAACACTCTGTATCTCTCTCTCGCAGAGCCCGGCTGCCAAATTCGAAACGTCCAGCGATTGCGCCCACACGAAAGCTGCCAGCACGGAAAGCTGTAGCTGGTTTTCACTGTCCCTTGGAACTGCATTCGCTGCCACACAGTCATTCGTGTTGTGCAAAAGCTTGGCTTGGTAATGGGGCAACACTGTGTATCTCTCTCTCGCAGAGCCCGGCTGCCAAATTCGAAACGTCCAGCGATTGCGCCCACACGAAAGCTGCCAGCACGGAAAGCTGTAGCTGGTTTTCACTGTCCCTTGGAACTGCATTCGCTGCCGCACAGTCATTCGTGTTCTGCAAAAGCTTGGCTTGGTAATGGGGCAACACTCTGTATCTCTCTCTCGCAGAGCCCGGCTGCCAAATTCGAAACGTCCAGCGATTGCGCCCACACGAAAGCTGCCAGCACGGAAAGCTGTAGCTGGTTTTCACTGTCCCTTGGAACTGCATTCGCTGCCGCACAGTCATTCGTGTTCTGCAAAAGCTTGGCTTGGTAATGGGGCAACACTCTGTATCTCTCTCTCGCAGAGCCCGGCTGCCAAATTCGAAACGTCCAGCGATTGCGCCCACACGAAAGCTGCCAGCAAGGAAAGCTGTAGCTGGTTTTCACTGTCCCTTGGAACTGCATTCGCTGCCACACAGTCATTCGTGTTCTGCAAAAGCTTTGATTCGTAATGGGGCAACACTCTGTATCTCTCTCTGGCAGAGCCCGGCTGCCAAATTCGAAACGTCCAGCGATTGCGCCCACACAAAAGCTGCCAGCACGGAAAGCTGTAGCTGGTTTTCACTGTCCCTTGGAACTGCATTCGCTGCCGCACAGTCATTCGTGTTCTGCAAAAGCTTGGCTTCGTAATGGGGCAACACTCTGTATCTCTCTCTGGCAGAGCCCGGCTGCCAAATTCGAAACGTCCAGCGATTGCGCCCACACGAAAGCTGCCAGCACGGAAAGCTGTAGCTGGTTTTCACTGTCCCTTGGAACTGCATTCGCTGCCGCACAGTCATTCGTGTTCTGCAAAAGCTTGGCTTCGTAATGCGGCAACACTCTGTATCTCTCTCTAACAGAGCCCGGCTGCCAAATTCGAAACGTCCAGCGATTGCGCCCACACGAAAGCTGCCAGCACGGAAAGCTGTAGCTGGTTTTCACTGTCCCTTGGAACTGCATTCGCTGCCGCACAGTCATTCGTGTTCTGCAAAAGCTTGGCTTCGTAATGGGGCAACACTCTGTATCTCTCTCTGGCAGAGCCCGGCTGCCAAATTCGAAACGTCCAGCGATTGCGCCCACACGAAAGCTGCCAGCAAGGAAAGCTGTAGCTGGTTTTCACTGTCCCTTGGAACTGCATTCGCTGCCACACAGTCATTCGTGTTCTGCAAAAGCTTGGCTTCGTAATGGGGCAACACTCTGTATCTCTCTCTCGCAGAGCCCGGCTGCCAAATTCGAAACATCCAGCGATTGCGCCCACACAAAAGCTGCCAGCACGGAAAGCTGTAGCTGGTTTTCACTGTCCCTTGGAACTGCATTCGCTGCCGCACAGTCATTCGTGTTCTGCAAAAGCTTGGCTTGGTAATGGGGCAACACTCTGTATCTCTCTCTCGCAGAGCCCGGCTGCCAAATTCGAAACGTCCAGCGATTGCGCCCACACGAAAGCTGCCAGCACGGAAAGCTGTAGCTGGTTTTCACTGTCCCTTGGAACTGCATTCGCTGCCGCACAGTCATTCGTGTTCTGCAAAAGCTTGGCTTGGTAATGGGGCAACACTGTGTATCTCTCTCTCGCAGAGCCCGGCTGCCAAATTCGAAACGTCCAGCGATTGCGCCCACACGAAAGCTGCCAGCACGGAAAGCTGTAGCTGGTTTTCACTGTCCCTTGGAACTGCATTCGCTGCCACACAGTCATTCGTGTTCTGCAAAAGCTTGGCTTCGTAATGGGGCAACACTCTGTATCTCTCTCTCGCAGAGCCCGGCTGCCAAATTCGAAACGTCCAGCGATTGCGCCCACACGAAAGCTGCCAGCACGGAAAGCTGTAGCTGGTTTTCACTGTCCCTTGGAACTGCATTCGCTGCCACACAGTCATTCGTGTTGTGCAAAAGCTTGGCTTGGTAATGGGGCAACACTGTGTATCTCTCTCTCGCAGAGCCCGGCTGCCAAATTCGAAACGTCCAGCGATTGCGCCCACACGAAAGCTGCCAGCACGGAAAGCTGTAGCTGGTTTTCACTGTCCCTTGGAACTGCATTCGCTGCCGCACAGTCATTCGTGTTCTGCAAAAGCTTGGCTTGGTAATGGGGCAACACTCTGTATCTCTCTCTCGCAGAGCCCGGCTGCCAAATTCGAAACGTCCAGCGATTGCGCCCACACGAAAGCTGCCAGCACGGAAAGCTGTAGCTGGTTTTCACTGTCCCTTGGAACTGCATTCGCTGCCGCACAGTCATTCGTGTTCTGCAAAAGCTTGGCTTGGTAATGGGGCAACACTCTGTATCTCTCTCTCGCAGAGCCCGGCTGCCAAATTCGAAACGTCCAGCGATTGCGCCCACACGAAAGCTGCCAGCAAGGAAAGCTGTAGCTGGTTTTCACTGTCCCTTGGAACTGCATTCGCTGCCACACAGTCATTCGTGTTCTGCAAAAGCTTTGATTCGTAATGGGGCAACACTCTGTATCTCTCTCTGGCAGAGCCCGGCTGCCAAATTCGAAACGTCCAGCGATTGCGCCCACACAAAAGCTGCCAGCACGGAAAGCTGTAGCTGGTTTTCACTGTCCCTTGGAACTGCATTCGCTGCCGCACAGTCATTCGTGTTCTGCAAAAGCTTGGCTTCGTAATGGGGCAACACTCTGTATCTCTCTCTGGCAGAGCCCGGCTGCCAAATTCGAAACGTCCAGCGATTGCGCCCACACGAAAGCTGCCAGCACGGAAAGCTGTAGCTGGTTTTCACTGTCCCTTGGAACTGCATTCGCTGCCGCACAGTCATTCGTGTTCTGCAAAAGCTTGGCTTCGTAATGCGGCAACACTCTGTATCTCTCTCTAACAGAGCCCGGCTGCCAAATTCGAAACGTCCAGCGATTGCGCCCACACGAAAGCTGCCAGCACGGAAAGCTGTAGCTGGTTTTCACTGTCCCTTGGAACTGCATTCGCTGCCGCACAGTCATTCGTGTTCTGCAAAAGCTTGGCTTCGTAATGGGGCAACACTCTGTATCTCTCTCTGGCAGAGCCCGGCTGCCAAATTCGAAACGTCCAGCGATTGCGCCCACACGAAAGCTGCCAGCAAGGAAAGCTGTAGCTGGTTTTCACTGTCCCTTGGAACTGCATTCGCTGCCACACAGTCATTCGTGTTCTGCAAAAGCTTGGCTTCGTAATGGGGCAACACTCTGTATCTCTTTCTCGCAGAGCCCGGCTGCAAATTCGAAACGTCCAGCGATTGCGCCCACACGAAAGCTGCCAGCACGGAAAGCTGTAGCTGGTTTTCACTGTCCCTTGGAACTGCATTCGCTGCCGCACAGTCATTCGTGTTCTGCAAAAGCTTGGCTTGGTAATGGGGCAACACTGTGTATCTCTCTCTCGCAGAGCCCGGCTGCCAAATTCGAAACGTCCAGCGATTGCGCCCACACGAAAGCTGCCAGCACGGAAAGCTGTAGCTGGTTTTCACTGTCCCTTGGAACTGCATTCGCTGCCGCACAGTCATTCGTGTTCTGCAAAAGCTTGGCTTGGTAATGGGGCAACACTGTGTATCTCTCTCTCGCAGAGCCCGGCTGCCAAATTCGAAACGTCCAGCGATTGCGCCCACACGAAAGCTGCCAGCACGGAAAGGTGTAGCTGGTTTTCACTGTCCCTTGGAACTGCATTCGCTGCCACACAGTCATTCGTGTTCTGCAAAAGCTTGGCTTCGTAATGGGGCAACACTCTGTATCTCTCTCTCGCAGAGCCCGGCTGCCAAATTCGAAACATCCAGCGATTGCGCCCACACGAAAGCTGCCAGCACGGAAAGCTGTAGCTGGTTTTCACTGTCCCTTGGAACTGCATTCGCTGCCGCACAGTCATTCGTGTTCTGCAAAAGCTTGGCTTGGTAATGGGGCAACACTCTGTATCTCTCTCTCGCAGAGCCCGGCTGCCAAATTCGAAACGTCCAGCGATTGCGCCCACACGAAAGCTGCCAGCACGGAAAGCTGTAGCTGGTTTTCACTGTCCCTTGGAACTGCATTCGCTGCCGCACAGTCATTCGTGTTCTGCAAAAGCTTGGCTTGGTAATGGGGCAACACTCTGTATCTCTCTCTCGCAGAGCCCGGCTGCCAAATTCGAAACGTCCAGCGATTGCGCCCACACGAAAGCTGCCAGCACGGAAAGCTGTAGCTGGTTTTCACTGTCCCTTGGAACTGCATTCGCTGCCACACAGTCATTCGTGTTCTGCAAAAGCTTGGCTTCGTAATGGGGCAACACTCTGTATCTCTCTCTCGCAGAGCCCGGCTGCCAAATTCGAAACGTCCAGCGATTGCGCCCACACGAAAGCTGCCAGCACGGAAAGCTGTAGCTGGTTTTCACTGTCCCTTGGAACTGCATTCGCTGCCACACAGTCATTCGTGTTGTGCAAAAGCTTGGCTTGGTAATGGGGCAACACTGTGTATCTCTCTCTCGCAGAGCCCGGCTGCCAAATTCGAAACGTCCAGCGATTGCGCCCACACGAAAGCTGCCAGCACGGAAAGCTGTAGCTGGTTTTCACTGTCCCTTGGAACTGCATTCGCTGCCGCACAGTCATTCGTGTTCTGCAAAAGCTTGGCTTGGTAATGGGGCAACACTCTGTATCTCTCTCTGGCAGAGCCCGGCTGCCAAATTCGAAACGTCCAGCGATTGCGCCCACACGAAAGCTGCCAGCACGGAAAGCTGTAGCTGGTTTTCACTGTCCCTTGGAACTGCATTCGCTGCCGCACAGTCATTCGTGTTCTGCAAAAGCTTGGCTTGGTAATGGGGCAACACTCTGTATCTCTCTCTGGCAGAGCCCGGCTGCCAAATTCGAAACGTCCAGCGATTGCGCCCACACGAAAGCTGCCAGCAAGGAAAGCTGTAGCTGGTTTTCACTGTCCCTTGGAACTGCATTCGCTGCCACACAGTCATTCGTGTTCTGCAAAAGCTTTGATTCGTAATGGGGCAACACTCTGTATCTCTCTCTGGCAGAGCCCGGCTGCCAAATTCGAAACGTCCAGCGATTGCGCCCACACAAAAGCTGCCAGCACGGAAAGCTGTAGCTGGTTTTCACTGTCCCTTGGAACTGCATTCGCTGCCACACAGTCATTCGTGTTCTGCAAAAGCTTGGCTTCGTAATGGGGCAACACTCTGTATCTCTCTCTCGCAGAGCCCGGCTGCCAAATTCGAAACGTCCAGCGATTGCGCCCACACGAAAGCTGCCAGCACGGAAAGCTGTAGCTGGTTTTCACTGTCCCTTGGAACTGCATTCGCTGCCGCACAGTCATTCGTGTTCTGCAAAAGCTTGGCTTCGTAATGGGGCAACACTCTGTATCTCTCTCTAACAGAGCCCGGCTGCCAAATTCGAAACGTCCAGCGATTGCGCCCACACGAAAGCTGCCAGCACGGAAAGCTGTAGCTGGTTTTCACTGTCCCTTGGAACTGCATTCGCTGCCGCACAGTCATTCGTGTTCTGCAAAAGCTTGGCTTCGTAATGGGGCAACACTCTGTATCTCTCTCTGGCAGAGCCCGGCTGCCAAATTCGAAACGTCCAGCGATTGCGCCCACACGAAAGCTGCCAGCACGGAAAGCTGTAGCTGGTTTTCACTGTCCCTTGGAACTGCATTCGCTGCCGCACAGTCATTCGTGTTCTGCAAAAGCTTGGCTCGTAATGGGGCAACACTCTGTATCTCTCTCTAACAGAGCCCGGCTGCCAAATTCGAAACGTCCAGCGATTGCGCCCACACGAAAGCTGCCAGCACGGAAAGCTGTAGCTGGTTTTCACTGTCCCTTGGAACTGCATTCGCTGCCGCACAGTCATTCGTGTTCTGCAAAAGCTTGGCTTCGTAATGGGGCAACACTCTGTATCTCTCTCTGGCAGAGCCCGGCTGCCAAATTCGAAACGTCCAGCGATTGCGCCCACACGAAAGCTGCCAGCACGGAAAGCTGTAGCTGGTTTTCACTGTCCCTTGGAACTGCATTCGCTGCCGCACAGTCATTCGTGTTCTGCAAAAGCTTGGCTTCGTAATGCGGCAACACTCTGTATCTCTCTCTAACAGAGCCCGGCTGCCAAATTCGAAACGTCCAGCGATTGCGCCCACACGAAAGCTGCCAGCAAGGAAAGCTGTAGCTGGTTTTCACTGTCCCTTGGAACTGCATTCGCTGCCACACAGTCATTCGTGTTCTGCAAAAGCTTGGCTTCGTAATGGGGCAACACTCTGTATCTCTCTCTCGCAGAGCCCGGCTGCAAATTCGAAACGTCCAGCGATTGCGCCCACACGAAAGCTGCCAGCACGGAAAGCTGTAGCTGGTTTTCACTGTCCCTTGGAACTGCATTCGCTGCCGCACAGTCATTCGTGTTCTGCAAAAGCTTGGCTTGGTAATGGGGCAACACTGTGTATCTCTCTCTCGCAGAGCCCGGCTGCCAAATTCGAAACGTCCAGCGATTGCGCCCACACGAAAGCTGCCAGCACGGAAAGCTGTAGCTGGTTTTCACTGTCCCTTGGAACTGCATTCGCTGCCGCACAGTCATTCGTGTTCTGCAAAAGCTTGGCTTGGTAATGGGGCAACACTGTGTATCTCTCTCTCGCAGAGCCCGGCTGCCAAATTCGAAACGTCCAGCGATTGCGCCCACACGAAAGCTGCCAGCACGGAAAGGTGTAGCTGGTTTTCACTGTCCCTTGGAACTGCATTCGCTGCCACACAGTCATTCGTGTTCTGCAAAAGCTTGGCTTCGTAATGGGGCAACACTCTGTATCTCTCTCTCGCAGAGCCCGGCTGCCAAATTCGAAACATCCAGCGATTGCGCCCACACAAAAGCTGCCAGCACGGAAAGCTGTAGCTGGTTTTCACTGTCCCTTGGAACTGCATTCGCTGCCGCACAGTCATTCGTGTTCTGCAAAAGCTTGGCTTGGTAATGGGGCAACACTCTGTATCTCTCTCTCGCAGAGCCCGGCTGCCAAATTCGAAACGTCCAGCGATTGCGCCCACACGAAAGCTGCCAGCACGGAAAGCTGTAGCTGGTTTTCACTGTCCCTTGGAACTGCATTCGCTGCCGCACAGTCATTCGTGTTCTGCAAAAGCTTGGCTTGGTAATGGGGCAACACTGTGTATCTCTCTCTCGCAGAGCCCGGCTGCCAAATTCGAAACGTCCAGCGATTGCGCCCACACGAAAGCTGCCAGCACGGAAAGCTGTAGCTGGTTTTCACTGTCCCTTGGAACTGCATTCGCTGCCACACAGTCATTCGTGTTCTGCAAAAGCTTGGCTTCGTAATGGGGCAACACTCTGTATCTCTCTCTCGCAGAGCCCGGCTGCCAAATTCGAAACGTCCAGCGATTGCGCCCACACGAAAGCTGCCAGCACGGAAAGCTGTAGCTGGTTTTCACTGTCCCTTGGAACTGCATTCGCTGCCACACAGTCATTCGTGTTGTGCAAAAGCTTGGCTTGGTAATGGGGCAACACTGTGTATCTCTCTCTCGCAGAGCCCGGCTGCCAAATTCGAAACGTCCAGCGATTGCGCCCACACGAAAGCTGCCAGCACGGAAAGCTGTAGCTGGTTTTCACTGTCCCTTGGAACTGCATTCGCTGCCGCACAGTCATTCGTGTTCTGCAAAAGCTTGGCTTGGTAATGGGGCAACACTCTGTATCTCTCTCTGGCAGAGCCCGGCTGCCAAATTCGAAACGTCCAGCGATTGCGCCCACACGAAAGCTGCCAGCACGGAAAGCTGTAGCTGGTTTTCACTGTCCCTTGGAACTGCATTCGCTGCCGCACAGTCATTCGTGTTCTGCAAAAGCTTGGCTTGGTAATGGGGCAACACTCTGTATCTCTCTCTGGCAGAGCCCGGCTGCCAAATTCGAAACGTCCAGCGATTGCGCCCACACGAAAGCTGCCAGCAAGGAAAGCTGTAGCTGGTTTTCACTGTCCCTTGGAACTGCATTCGCTGCCACACAGTCATTCGTGTTCTGCAAAAGCTTTGATTCGTAATGGGGCAACACTCTGTATCTCTCTCTGGCAGAGCCCGGCTGCCAAATTCGAAACGTCCAGCGATTGCGCCCACACAAAAGCTGCCAGCACGGAAAGCTGTAGCTGGTTTTCACTGTCCCTTGGAACTGCATTCGCTGCCACACAGTCATTCGTGTTCTGCAAAAGCTTGGCTTCGTAATGGGGCAACACTCTGTATCTCTCTCTCGCAGAGCCCGGCTGCCAAATTCGAAACGTCCAGCGATTGCGCCCACACGAAAGCTGCCAGCACGGAAAGCTGTAGCTGGTTTTCACTGTCCCTTGGAACTGCATTCGCTGCCGCACAGTCATTCGTGTTCTGCAAAAGCTTGGCTTCGTAATGGGGCAACACTCTGTATCTCTCTCTAACAGAGCCCGGCTGCCAAATTCGAAACGTCCAGCGATTGCGCCCACACGAAAGCTGCCAGCACGGAAAGCTGTAGCTGGTTTTCACTGTCCCTTGGAACTGCATTCGCTGCCGCACAGTCATTCGTGTTCTGCAAAAGCTTGGCTTCGTAATGGGGCAACACTCTGTATCTCTCTCTGGCAGAGCCCGGCTGCCAAATTCGAAACGTCCAGCGATTGCGCCCACACGAAAGCTGTCAGCACGGAAAGCTGTAGCTGGTTTTCACTGTCCCTTGGAACTGCATTCGCTGCCGCACAGTCATTCGTGTTCTGCAAAAGCTTGGCTTGGTAATGGGGCAACACTCTGTATCTCTCTCTCGCAGAGCCCAGCTGCCAAATTCAAAACGTCCAGCGATTGCGCCCACACGAAAGCTGCCAGCACGGAAAGCTGTAGCTGGTTTTCACTGTCCCTTGGAACTGCATTCGCTGCCGCACAGTCATTCGTGTTCTGCAAAAGCTTGGCTTGGTAATGGGGCAACACTGTGTATCTCTCTCTCGCAGAGCCCGGCTGCCAAATTCGAAACGTCCAGCGATTGCGCCCACACGAAAGCTGCCAGCAAGGAAAGCTGTAGCTGGTTTTCACTGTCCCTTGGAACTGCATTCGCTGCCACACAGTCATTCGTGTTCTGCAAAAGCTTGGCTTCGTAATGGGGCAACACTCTGTATCTCTCTCTCGCAGAGCCCGGCTGCAAATTCGAAACGTCCAGCGATTGCGCCCACACGAAAGCTGCCAGCACGGAAAGCTGTAGCTGGTTTTCACTGTCCCTTGGAACTGCATTCGCTGCCGCACAGTCATTCGTGTTCTGCAAAAGCTTGGCTTGGTAATGAGGCAACACTGTGTATCTCTCTCTGGCAGAGCCCGGCTGCCAAATTCGAAACGTCCAGCGATTGCGCCCACACGAAAGCTGCCAGCAAGGAAAGCTGTAGCTGGTTTTCACTGTCCCTTGCAACTGCATTCGCTGCCACACAGTCATTCGTGTTCTGCAAAAGCTTGGCTTGGTAATGGGGCAACACTGTGTATCTCTCTCTGGCAGAGCCCGGCTGCCAAATTCGAAACGTCCAGCGATTGCGCCCACACGAAAGCTGCCAGCACGGAAAGGTGTAGCTGGTTTTCACTGTCCCTTGGAACTGCATTCGCTGCCGCACAGTCATTCGTGTTCTGCAAAAGCTTGGCTTCGTAATGCGGCAACACTCTGTATCTCTCTCTGGCAGAGCCCGGCTGCCAAATTCGAAACGTCCAGCGATTGCGCCCACACGAAAGCTGCCAGCACAGAAAGCTGTAGCTGGTTTTCACTGTCCCTTGGAACTGCATTCGCTGCCGCACAGTCATTCGTGTTCTGCAAAAGCTTGGCTTGGTAATGGGGCAACACTCTGTATCTCTCTCTCGCAGAGCCCGGCTGCCAAATTCGAAACGTCCAGCGATTGCGCCCACACGAAAGCTGCCAGCACGGAAAGCTGTAGCTGGTTTTCACTGTCCCTTGGAACTGCATTCGCTGCCGCACAGTCATTCGTGTTCTGCAAAAGCTTGGCTTGGTAATGGGGCAACACTCTGTATCTCTCTCTGGCAGAGCCCGGCTGCCAAATTCGAAACGTCCAGCGATTGCGCCCACACGAAAGCTGCCAGCAAGGAAAGCTGTAGCTGGTTTTCACTGTCCCTTGGAACTGCATTCGCTGCCACACAGTCATTCGTGTTCTGCAAAAGCTTTGATTCGTAATGGGGCAACACTCTGTATCTCTCTCTGGCAGAGCCCGGCTGCCAAATTCGAAACGTCCAGCGATTGCGCCCACACAAAAGCTGCCAGCACGGAAAGCTGTAGCTGGTTTTCACTGTCCCTTGGAACTGCATTCGCTGCCACACAGTCATTCGTGTTCTGCAAAAGCTTGGCTTCGTAATGGGGCAACACTCTGTATCTCTCTCTCGCAGAGCCCGGCTGCCAAATTCGAAACGTCCAGCGATTGCGCCCACACGAAAGCTGCCAGCACGGAAAGCTGTAGCTGGTTTTCACTGTCCCTTGGAACTGCATTCGCTGCCGCACAGTCATTCGTGTTCTGCAAAAGCTTGGCTTCGTAATGGGGCAACACTCTGTATCTCTCTCTAACAGAGCCCGGCTGCCAAATTCGAAACGTCCAGCGATTGCGCCCACACGAAAGCTGCCAGCACGGAAAGCTGTAGCTGGTTTTCACTGTCCCTTGGAACTGCATTCGCTGCCGCACAGTCATTCGTGTTCTGCAAAAGCTTGGCTTCGTAATGGGGCAACACTCTGTATCTCTCTCTGGCAGAGCCCGGCTCCAAATTCGAAACGTCCAGCGATTGCGCCCACACGAAAGCTGCCAGCACGGAAAGCTGTAGCTGGTTTTCACTGTCCCTTGGAACTGCATTCGCTGCCGCACAGTCATTCGTGTTCTGCAAAAGCTTGGCTTGGTAATGGGGCAACACTCTGTATCTCTCTCTCGCAGAGCCCAGCTGCCAAATTCAAAACGTCCAGCGATTGCGCCCACACGAAAGCTGCCAGCACGGAAAGCTGTAGCTGGTTTTCACTGTCCCTTGGAACTGCATTCGCTGCCGCACAGTCATTCGTGTTCTGCAAAAGCTTGGCTTGGTAATGAGGCAACACTGTGTATCTCTCTCTCGCAGAGCCCGGCTGCCAAATTCGAAACGTCCAGCGATTGCGCCCACACGAAAGCTGCCAGCAAGGAAAGCTGTAGCTGGTTTTCACTGTCCCTTGGAACTGCATTCGCTGCCACACAGTTATTCGTGTTCTGCAAAAGCTTGGCTTGGTAATGGGGCAACACTGTGTATCTCTCTCTGGCAGAGCCCGGCTGCCAAATTCGAAACGTCCAGCGATTGCGCCCACACGAAAGCTGCCAGCACGGAAAGGTGTAGCTGGTTTTCACTGTCCCTTGGAACTGCATTCGCTGCCGCACAGTCATTCGTGTTCTGCAAAAGCTTGGCTTCGTAATGCGGCAACACTCTGTATCTCTCTCTGGCAGAGCCCGGCTGCCAAATTCGAAACGTCCAGCGATTGCGCCCACACGAAAGCTGCCAGCACAGAAAGCTGTAGCTGGTTTTCACTGTCCCTTGGAACTGCATTCGCTGCCGCACAGTCATTCGTGTTCTGCAAAAGCTTGGCTTGGTAATGGGGCAACACTCTGTATCTCTCTCTCGCAGAGCCCGGCTGCCAAATTCGAAACGTCCAGCGATTGCGCCCACACGAAAGCTGCCAGCACGGAAAGCTGTAGCTGGTTTTCACTGTCCCTTGGAACTGCATTCGCTGCCGCACAGTCATTCGTGTTCTGCAAAAGCTTGGCTTGGTAATGGGGCAACACTCTGTATCTCTCTCTCTCGCAGAGCCCGGCTGCCAAATTCGAAACATCCAGCGATTGCGCCCACACAACAGCTGCCAGCACGGAAAGCTGTAGCTGGTTTTCACTGTCCCTTGGAACTGCATTCGCTGCCACACAGTCATTCGTGTTCTGCAAAAGCTTGGCTTGGTAATGGGGCAACACTCTGTATCTCTCTCTGGCAGAGCCCGGCTGCCAAATTCGAAACGTCCAGTGATTGCGCCCACACAAAAGCTGCCAGCACGGAAAGCTGTAGCTGGTTTTCACTGTCCCTTGGAACTGCATTCGCTGCCACACAGTCATTCGTGTTCTGCAAAAGCTTGGCTTGGTAATGAGGCAACACTGTGTATCTCTCTCTGGCAGAGCCCGGCTGCCAAATTCGAAACGTCCAGCGATTGCGCCCACACGAAAGCTGCCAGCACGGAAAGGTGTAGCTGGTTTTCACTGTCCCTTGGAACTGCATTCGCTGCCACACAGTCATTCGTGTTCTGCAAAAGCTTGGCTTCGTAATGGGGCAACACTCTGTATCTCTCTCTGGCAGAGCCCGGCTGCCAAATTCGAAACGTCCAGCGATTGCGCCCACACGAAAGCTGCCAGCATGGAAAGCTGTAGCTGGTTTTCACTGTCCCTTGGAACTGCATTCGCTGCCACACAGTCATTCGTGTTCTGCAAAAGCTTGGCTTCGTAATGGGGCAACACTGTGTATCTCTCTCTCGCAGAGCCCGGCTGCCAAATTCGAAACGTCCAGCGATTGCGCCCACACGAAAGCTGCCAGCACGGAAAGCTGTAGCTGGTTTTCACTGTCCCTTGGAACTGCATTCGCTGCCGCACAGTCATTCGTGTTCTGCAAAAGCTTGGCTTGGTAATGGGGCAACACTGTGTATCTCTCTCTCGCAGAGCCCGGCTGCCAAATTCGAAACGTCCAGCGATTGCGCCCACACGAAAGCTGCCAGCACGGAAAGCTGTAGCTGGTTTTCACTGTCCCTTGGAACTGCATTCGCTGCCGCACAGTCATTCGTGTTCTGCAAAAGCTTGGCTTGGTAATGGGGCAACACTGTGTATCTCTCTCTCGCAGAGCCCGGCTGCCAAATTCGAAACGTCCAGCGATTGCGCCCACACGAAAGCTGCCAGCATGGAAAGGTGTAGCTGGTTTTCACTGTCCCTTGGAACTGCATTCGCTGCCACACAGTCATTCGTGTTCTGCAAAAGCTTGGCTTCGTAATGGGGCAACACTCTGTATCTCTCTCTGGCAGAGCCCGGCTGCCAAATTCGAAACGTCCAGCGATTGCGCCCACACGAAAGCTGCCAGCACGGAAAGCTGTAGCTGGTTTTCACTGTCCCTTGGAACTGCATTCGCTGCCACACAGTCATTCGTGTTCTGCAAAAGCTTGGCTTGGTAATGGGGCAACACTGTGTATCTCTCTCTGGCAGAGCCCGGCTGCCAAATTCGAAACGTCCAGCGATTGCGCCCACACGAAAGCTGACAGCAAGGAAAGCTGTAGCTGGTTTTCACTGTCCCTTGGAACTGCATTCGCTGCCACACAGTCATTCGTGTTCTGCAAAAGCTTGGCTTGGTAATGGGGCAACACTGTGTATCTCTCTCTGGCAGAGCCCGGCTGCCAAATTCGAAACGTCCAGCGATTGCGCCCACACGAAAGCTGCCAGCACGGAAAGCTGTAGCTGGTTTTCACTGTCCCTTGGAACTGCATTCGCTGCCGCACAGTCATTCGTGTTCTGCAAAAGCTTGGCTTCGTAATGGGGCAACACTGTGTATCTCTCTCTCGCAGAGCCCGGCTGCCAAATTCGAAACATCCAGCGATTGCGCCCACACGAAAGCTGCCAGCACAGAAAGCTGTAGCTGGTTTTCACTGTCCCTTGGAACTGCATTCGCTGCCGCACAGTCATTCGTGTTCTGCAAAAGCTTGGCTTGGTAATGGGGCAACACTGTGTATCTCTCTCTCGCAGAGCCCGGCTGCCAAATTCGAAACGTCCAGCGATTGCGCCCACACGAAAGCTGCCAGCACGGAAAGCTGTAGCTGGTTTTCACTGTCCCTTGGAACTGCATTCGCTGCCGCACAGTCATTCGTGTTCTGCAAAAGCTTGGCTTCGTAATGGGGCAACACTCTGTATCTCTCTCTGGCAGAGCCCGGCTGCCAAATTCGAAACGTCCAGCGATTGCGCCCACACGAAAGCTGCCAGCACGGAAAGCTGTAGCTGGTTTTCACTGTCCCTTGGAACTGCATTCGCTGCCGCACAGTCATTCGTGTTCTGCAAAAGCTTGGCTTCGTAATGGGGCAACACTCTGTATCTCTCTCTCGCAGAGCCCGGCTGCCAAATTCAAAACGTCCAGCGATTGCGCCCAGCCGAAAGCTGCCAGCATGGAAAGCTGTAGCTGGTTTTCACTGTCCCTTGGAACTGCATGCGCTGCCACACAGTCATTCGTGTTCTGCAAAAGCTTGGCTTCGTAATGGGGCAACACTCTGTATCTCTCTCTCGCAGAGCCCGGCTGCCAAATTCGAAACGTCCAGCGATTGCGCCCACACGAAAGCTGCCAGCACGGAAAGCAGTAGCTGGTTTTCACTGTCCCTTGGAACTGCATTCGCTGCCACACAGTCATTCGTGTTCTGCAAAAGCTTGGCTTCGTAATGCGGCAACACTCTGTATCTCTCTCTTGCAGAGCCCGGCTGCCAAATTCGAAACGTCCAGCGATTGCGCCCACAAGAAAGCTGCCAGCACGGAAAGCTGTAGCTGGTTTTCACTGTCCCTTGGAACTGCATTCGCTGCCACACAGTCATTCGTGTTCTGCAAAAGCTTGGCTTGGTAATGGGGCAACACTGTGTATCTCTCTCTGGCAGAGCCCGGCTGCCAAATTCGAAACGTCCAGCGATTGCGCCCACACGAAAGCTGCCAGCAAGGAAAGCTGTAGCTGGTTTTCACTGTCCCTTGGAACTGCATTCGCTGCCACACAGTCATTCGTGTTCTGCAAAAGCTTGGCTTGGTAATGGTGCAACACTCTGTATCTCTCTCTCGCAGAGCCCGGCTGCCAAATTCGAAACGTCCAGCGATTGCGCCCACACGAAAGCTGCCAGCACGGAAAGCTGTAGCTGGTTTTCACTGTCCCTTGGAACTGCATTCGCTGCCGCACAGTCATTCGTGTTCTGCAAAAGCTTGGCTTGGTAATGGGGCAACACTGTGTATCTCTCTCTCGCAGAGCCCGGCTGCCAAATTCGAAACGTCCAGCGATTGCGCCCACACGAAAGCTGCCAGCACGGAAAGCTGTAGCTGGTTTTCACTGTCCCTTGGAACTGCATTCGCTGCCACACTGTCATTCGTGTTCTGCAAAAGCTTGGCTTCGTAATGGGGCAACACTCTGTATCTCTCTCTGGCAGAGCCCGGCTGCCAAATTCGAAACGTCCAGCGATTGCGCCCACACGAAAGCTGCCAGCACGGAAAGCTGTAGCTGTTTTTCACTGTCCCTTGGAACTGCATTCGCTGCCACACAGTCATTCGTGTTCTGCAAAAGCTTGGCTTGGTAATGAGGCAACACTGTGTATCTCTCTCTGGCAGAGCCCGGCTGCCAAATTCGAAACGTCCAGCGATTGCGCCCACACGAAAGCTGCCAGCAAGGAAAGCTGTAGCTGGTTTTCACTGTCCCTTGGAACTGCATTCGCTGCCACACAGTCATTCGTGTTCTGCAAAAGCTTTGATTCGTAATGGGGCAACACTCTGTATCTCTCTCTGGCAGAGCCCGGCTGCCAAATTCGAAACGTCCAGCGATTGCGCCCACACAAAAGCTGCCAGCACGGAAAGCTGTAGCTGGTTTTCACTGTCCCTTGGAACTGCATTCGCTGCCACACAGTCATTCGTGTTCTGCAAAAGCTTGGCTTCGTAATGGGGCAACACTCTGTATCTCTCTCTCGCAGAGCCCGGCTGCCAAATTCGAAACGTCCAGCGATTGCGCCCACACGAAAGCTGCCAGCACGGAAAGCTGTAGCTGGTTTTCACTGTCCCTTGGAACTGCATTCGCTGCCGCACAGTCATTCGTGTTCTGCAAAAGCTTGGCTTCGTAATGGGGCAACACTCTGTATCTCTCTCTAACAGAGCCCGGCTGCCAAATTCGAAACGTCCAGCGATTGCGCCCACACGAAAGCTGCCAGCACGGAAAGCTGTAGCTGGTTTTCACTGTCCCTTGGAACTGCATTCGCTGCCGCACAGTCATTCGTGTTCTGCAAAAGCTTGGCTTCGTAATGGGGCAACACTCTGTATCTCTCTCTGGCAGAGCCCGGCTGCCAAATTCGAAACGTCCAGCGATTGCGCCCACACGAAAGCTGCCAGCACGGAAAGCTGTAGCTGGTTTTCACTGTCCCTTGGAACTGCATTCGCTGCCGCACAGTCATTCGTGTTCTGCAAAAGCTTGGCTTGGTAATGGGGCAACACTCTGTATCTCTCTCTCGCAGAGCCCAGCTGCCAAATTCAAAACGTCCAGCGATTGCGCCCACACGAAAGCTGCCAGCACGGAAAGCTGTAGCTGGTTTTCACTGTCCCTTGGAACTGCATTCGCTGCCGCACAGTCATTCGTGTTCTGCAAAAGCTTGGCTTGGTAATGGGGCAACACTGTGTATCTCTCTCTCGCAGAGCCCGGCTGCCAAATTCGAAACGTCCAGCGATTGCGCCCACACGAAAGCTGCCAGCAAGGAAAGCTGTAGCTGGTTTTCACTGTCCCTTGGAACTGCATTCGCTGCCACACAGTCATTCGTGTTCTGCAAAAGCTTGGCTTCGTAATGGGGCAACACTCTGTATCTCTCTCTCGCAGAGCCCGGCTGCAAATTCGAAACGTCCAGCGATTGCGCCCACACGAAAGCTGCCAGCACGGAAAGCTGTAGCTGGTTTTCACTGTCCCTTGGAACTGCATTCGCTGCCGCACAGTCATTCGTGTTCTGCAAAAGCTTGGCTTGGTAATGAGGCAACACTGTGTATCTCTCTCTGGCAGAGCCCGGCTGCCAAATTCGAAACGTCCAGCGATTGCGCCCACACGAAAGCTGCCAGCAAGGAAAGCTGTAGCTGGTTTTCACTGTCCCTTGCAACTGCATTCGCTGCCACACAGTCATTCGTGTTCTGCAAAAGCTTGGCTTGGTAATGGGGCAACACTGTGTATCTCTCTCTGGCAGAGCCCGGCTGCCAAATTCGAAACGTCCAGCGATTGCGCCCACACGAAAGCTGCCAGCACGGAAAGGTGTAGCTGGTTTTCACTGTCCCTTGGAACTGCATTCGCTGCCGCACAGTCATTCGTGTTCTGCAAAAGCTTGGCTTCGTAATGCGGCAACACTCTGTATCTCTCTCTGGCAGAGCCCGGCTGCCAAATTCGAAACGTCCAGCGATTGCGCCCACACGAAAGCTGCCAGCACAGAAAGCTGTAGCTGGTTTTCACTGTCCCTTGGAACTGCATTCGCTGCCGCACAGTCATTCGTGTTCTGCAAAAGCTTGGCTTGGTAATGGGGCAACACTCTGTATCTCTCTCTCGCAGAGCCCGGCTGCCAAATTCGAAACGTCCAGCGATTGCGCCCACACGAAAGCTGCCAGCACGGAAAGCTGTAGCTGGTTTTCACTGTCCCTTGGAACTGCATTCGCTGCCGCACAGTCATTCGTGTTCTGCAAAAGCTTGGCTTGGTAATGGGGCAACACTCTGTATCTCTCTCTCTTGCAGAGCCCGGCTGCCAAATTCGAAACATCCAGCGATTGCGCCCACACAACAGCTGCCAGCACGGAAAGCTGTAGCTGGTTTTCACTGTCCCTTGGAACTGCATTCGCTGCCACACAGTCATTCGTGTTCTGCAAAAGCTTGGCTTGGTAATGGGGCAACACTCTGTATCTCTCTCTGGCAGAGCCCGGCTGCCAAATTCGAAACGTCCAGTGATTGCGCCCACACAAAAGCTGCCAGCACGGAAAGCTGTAGCTGGTTTTCACTGTCCCTTGGAACTGCATTCGCTGCCACACAGTCATTCGTGTTCTGCAAAAGCTTGGCTTGGTAATGAGGCAACACTGTGTATCTCTCTCTGGCAGAGCCCGGCTGCCAAATTCGAAACGTCCAGCGATTGCGCCCACACGAAAGCTGCCAGCACGGAAAGCTGTAGCTGGTTTTCACTGTCCCTTGGAACTGCATTCGCTGCCACACAGTCATTCGTGTTCTGCAAAAGCTTGGCTTCGTAATGGGGCAACACTCTGTATCTCTCTCTCGCAGAGCCCGGCTGCAAATTCGAAACGTCCAGCGATTGCGCCCACACGAAAGCTGCCAGCACGGAAAGCTGTAGCTGGTTTTCACTGTCCCTTGGAACTGCATTCGCTGCCGCACAGTCATTCGTGTTCTGCAAAAGCTTGGCTTGGTAATGGGGCAACACTGTGTATCTCTCTCTCGCAGAGCCCGGCTGCCAAATTCGAAACGTCCAGCGATTGCGCCCACACGAAAGCTGCCAGCACGGAAAGCTGTAGCTGGTTTTCACTGTCCCTTGGAACTGCATTCGCTGCCGCACAGTCATTCGTGTTCTGCAAAAGCTTGGCTTGGTAATGGGGCAACACTGTGTATCTCTCTCTCGCAGAGCCCGGCTGCCAAATTTGAAACGTCCAGCGATTGCGCCCACACGAAAGCTGCCAGCACGGAAAGGTGTAGCTGGTTTTCACTGTCCCTTGGAACTGCATTCGCTGCCACACAGTCATTCGTGTTCTGCAAAAGCTTGGCTTCGTAATGGGGCAACACTCTGTATCTCTCTCTGGCAGAGCCCGGCTGCCAAATTCGAAACGTCCAGTGATTGCGCCCACACAAAAGCTGCCAGCACGGAAAGCTGTAGCTGGTTTTCACTGTCCCTTGGAACTGCATTCGCTGCCACACAGTCATTCGTGTTCTGCAAAAGCTTGGCTTGGTAATGGGGCAACACTCTGTATCTCTCTCTCGCAGAGCCCGGCTGCCAAATTCGAAACGTCCAGCGATTGCGCCCACACGAAAGCTGCCAGCACGGAAAGCTGTAGCTGGTTTTCACTGTCCCTTGGAACTGCATTCGCTGCCGCACAGTCATTCGTGTTCTGCAAAAGCTTGGCTTGGTAATGGGGCAACACTCTGTATCTCTCTCTCTCGCAGAGCCCGGCTGCCAAATTCGAAACATCCAGCGATTGCGCCCACACAACAGCTGCCAGCACGGAAAGCTGTAGCTGGTTTTCACTGTCCCTTGGAACTGCATTCGCTGCCACACAGTCATTCGTGTTCTGCAAAAGCTTGGCTTCGTAATGGGGCAACACTCTGTATCTCTCTCTGGCAGAGCCCGGCTGCCAAATTCGAAACGTCCAGCGATTGCGCCCACACGAAAGCTGCCAGCATGGAAAGCTGTAGCTGGTTTTCACTGTCCCTTGGAACTGCATTCGCTGCCACACAGTCATTCGTGTTCTGCAAAAGCTTGGCTTCGTAATGGGGCAACACTGTGTATCTCTCTCTCGCAGAGCCCGGCTGCCAAATTCGAAACGTCCAGCGATTGCGCCCACACGAAAGCTGCCAGCACGGAAAGCTGTAGCTGGTTTTCACTGTCCCTTGGAACTGCATTCGCTGCCGCACAGTCATTCGTGTTCTGCAAAAGCTTGGCTTCGTAATGGGGCAACACTGTGTATCTCTCTCTCGCAGAGCCCGGCTGCCAAATTCGAAACGTCCAGCGATTGCGCCCACACGAAAGCTGCCAGCACGGAAAGCTGTAGCTGGTTTTCACTGTCCCTTGGAACTGCATTCGCTGCCGCACAGTCATTCGTGTTCTGCAAAAGCTTGGCTTGGTAATGGGGCAACACTGTGTATCTCTCTCTCGCAGAGCCCGGCTGCCAAATTCGAAACGTCCAGCGATTGCGCCCACACGAAAGCTGCCAGCATGGAAAGGTGTAGCTGGTTTTCACTGTCCCTTGGAACTGCATTCGCTGCCACACAGTCATTCGTGTTCTGCAAAAGCTTGGCTTGGTAATGGGGCAACACTGTGTATCTCTCTCTGGCAGAGCCCGGCTGCCAAATTCGAAACGTCCAGCGATTGCGCCCACACGAAAGCAGACAGCAAGGAAAGCTGTAGCTGGTTTTCACTGTCCCTTGGAACTGCATTCGCTGCCACACAGTCATTCGTGTTCTGCAAAAGCTTGGCTTGGTAATGGGGCAACACTGTGTATCTCTCTCTGGCAGAGCCCGGCTGCCAAATTCGAAACGTCCAGCGATTGCGCCCACACGAAAGCTGCCAGCACGGAAAGCTGTAGCTGGTTTTCACTGTCCCTTGGAACTGCATTCGCTGCCGCACAGTCATTCGTGTTCTGCAAAAGCTTGGCTTCGTAATGGGGCAACACTGTGTATCTCTCTCTCGCAGAGCCCGGCTGCCAAATTCGAAACATCCAGCGATTGCGCCCACACGAAAGCTGCCAGCACAGAAAGCTGTAGCTGGTTTTCACTGTCCCTTGGAACTGCATTCGCTGCCGCACAGTCATTCGTGTTCTGCAAAAGCTTGGCTTGGTAATGGGGCAACACTGTGTATCTCTCTCTCGCAGAGCCCGGCTGCCAAATTCGAAACGTCCAGCGATTGCGCCCACACGAAAGCTGCCAGCACGGAAAGCTGTAGCTGGTTTTCACTGTCCCTTGGAACTGCATTCGCTGCCGCACAGTCATTCGTGTTCTGCAAAAGCTTGGCTTGGTCATGGGGGAACACTGTGTATCTCTCTCTGGCAGAGCCCGGCTGCCAAATTCGAAACGTCCAGCGATTGCGCCCACACGAAAGCTGCCAGCACGGAAAGCTGTAGCTGGTTTTCACTGTCCCTTGGAACTGCATTCGCTGCCGCACAGTCATTCGTGTTCTGCAAAAGCTTGGCTTCGTAATGGGGCAACACTCTGTATCTCTCTCTCGCAGAGCCCGGCTGCCAAATTCAAAACGTCCAGCGATTGCGCCCAGCCGAAAGCTGCCAGCATGGAAAGCTGTAGCTGGTTTTCACTGTCCCTTGGAACTGCATGCGCTGCCACACAGTCATTCGTGTTCTGCAAAAGCTTGGCTTCGTAATGGGGCAACACTCTGTATCTCTCTCTCGCAGAGCCCGGCTGCCAAATTCGAAACGTCCAGCGATTGCGCCCACACGAAAGCTGCCAGCACGGAAAGCAGTAGCTGGTTTTCACTGTCCCTTGGAACTGCATTCGCTGCCACACAGTCATTCGTGTTCTGCAAAAGCTTGGCTTCGTAATGCGGCAACACTCTGTATCTCTCTCTTGCAGAGCCCGGCTGCCAAATTCGAAACGTCCAGCGATTGCGCCCACAAGAAAGCTGCCAGCACGGAAAGCTGTAGCTGGTTTTCACTGTCCCTTGGAACTGCATTCGCTGCCACACAGTCATTCGTGTTCTGCAAAAGCTTGGCTTGGTAATGGGGCAACACTGTGTATCTCTCTCTGGCAGAGCCCGGCTGCCAAATTCGAAACGTCCAGCGATTGCGCCCACACGAAAGCTGCCAGCAAGGAAAGCTGTAGCTGGTTTTCACTGTCCCTTGGAACTGCATTCGCTGCCACACAGTCATTCGTGTTCTGCAAAAGCTTGGCTTGGTAATGGGGCAACACTCTGTATCTCTCTCTCGCAGAGCCCGGCTGCCAAATTCGAAACGTCCAGCGATTGCGCCCACACGAAAGCTGCCAGCACGGAAAGCTGTAGCTGGTTTTCACTGTCCCTTGGAACTGCATTCGCTGCCGCACAGTCATTCGTGTTCTGCAAAAGCTTGGCTTGGTAATGGGGCAACACTGTGTATCTCTCTCTCGCAGAGCCCGGCTGCCAAATTCGAAACGTCCAGCGATTGCGCCCACACGAAAGCTGCCAGCACGGAAAGCTGTAGCTGGTTTTCACTGTCCCTTGGAACTGCATTCGCTGCCACACTGTCATTCGTGTTCTGCAAAAGCTTGGCTTCGTAATGGGGCAACACTCTGTATCTCTCTCTGGCAGAGCCCGGCTGCCAAATTCGAAACGTCCAGCGATTGCGCCCACACGAAAGCTGCCAGCACGGAAAGCTGTAGCTGTTTTTCACTGTCCCTTGGAACTGCATTCGCTGCCACACAGTCATTCGTGTTCTGCAAAAGCTTGGCTTGGTAATGAGGCAACACTGTGTATCTCTCTCTGGCAGAGCCCGGCTGCCAAATTCGAAACGTCCAGCGATTGCGCCCACACGAAAGCTGCCAGCAAGGAAAGCTGTAGCTGGTTTTCACTGTCCCTTGGAACTGCATTCGCTGCCACACAGTCATTCGTGTTCTGCAAAAGCTTGGCTTGGTAATGGGGCAACACTGTGTATCTCTCTCTGGCAGAGCCCGGCTGCCAAATTCGAAACGTCCAGCGATTGCGCCCACACGAAAGCTGCCAGCACGGAAAGCAGTAGCTGGTTTTCACTGTCCCTTGGAACTGCATTCGCTGCCGCACAGTCATTCGTGTTCTGCAAAAGCTTGGCTTCGTAATGCGGCAACACTCTGTATCTCTCTCTCGCAGAGCCCGGCTGCCAAATTCGAAACGTCCAGCGATTGCGCCCACACGAAAGCTGCCAGCACAGAAAGCTGTAGCTGGTTTTCACTGTCCCTTGCAACTGCATTCGCTGCCGCACAGTCATTCGTGTTCTGCAAAAGCTTGGCTTGGTAATGGGGCAACACTGTGTATCTCTCTCTCGCAGAGCCCGGCTGCCAAATTCGAAACGTCCAGCGATTGCGCCCACACGAAAGCTGCCAGCACGGAAAGCTGTAGCTGGTTTTCACTGTCCCTTGGAACTGCATTCGCTGCCGCACAGTCATTCGTGTTCTGCAAAAGCTTGGCTTCGTAATGGGGCAACACTCTGTATCTCTCTCTGGCAGAGCCCGGCTGCCAAATTCGAAACGTCCAGCGATTGCGCCCACACGAAAGCTGCCAGCACGGAAAGCTGTAGCTGGTTTTCACTGTCCCTTGGAACTGCATTCGCTGCCGCACAGTCATTCGTGTTCTGCAAAAGCTTGGCTTCATAATGGGGCAACACTGTGTATCTCTCTCTGGCAGAGCCCGGCTGCCAAATTCGAAACGTCCAGCGATTGCGCCCACACGAAAGCTGCCAGCACGGAAAGCTGTAGCTGGTTTTCAGTGTCCCTTGGAACTGCATTCGCTGCCACACAGTCATTCGTGTTCTGCAAAAGCTTGGCTTCGTCATGCGGCAACACTCTGTATCTCTCTCTGGCAGAGCCCGGCTGCCAAATTCGAAACGTCCAGCGATTGCGCCCACAAGAAAGCTGCCAGCACGGAAAGCTGTAGCTGGTTTTCACTGTCCCTTGGAACTGCATTCGCTGCCACACAGTCATTCGTGTTCTGCAAAAGCTTGGCTTGGTAATGGGGCAACACTGTGTATCTCTCTCTGGCAGAGCCCGGCTGCCAAATTCGAAACGTCCAGCGATTGCGCCCACACGAAAGCTGCCAGCAAGGAAACCTGTAGCTGGTTTTCACTGTCCCTTGGAACTGCATTCGCTGCCGCACAGTCATTCGTGTTCTGCAAAAGCTTGGCTTGGTCATGGGGGAACACTGTGTATCTCTCTCTGGCAGAGCCCGGCTGCCAAATTCGAAACGTCCAGCGATTGCGCCCACACGAAAGCTGCCAGCACGGAAAGCTGTATCTGGTTTTCACTGTCCCTTGGAACTGCATTCGCTGCCGCACAGTCATTCGTGTTCTGCAAAAGCTTGGCTTCGTAATGCGGCAACACTCTGTATCTCTCTCTCTCGCAGAGCTCGGCTGCCAAATTCGAAACGTCCAGCGATTGCGCCCACACGAAAGCTGCCAGCACGGAAAGCTGTAGCTGGTTTTCACTGTCCCTTGGAACTGCATTCGCTGCCGCACAGTCATTCGTGTTCTGCAAAAGCTTGGCTTGGTAATGGGGCAACACTCTGTATCTCTCTCTGGCAGAGCCCGGCTGCCAAATTCGAAACGTCCAGCGATTGCGCCCACACGAAAGCTGCCAGCAAGGAAAGCTGTAGCTGGTTTTCACTGTCCCTTGGAACTGCATTCGCTGCCGCACAGTCATTCGTGTTCTGCAAAAGCTTGGCTTGGTAATGGGGCAACACTGTGTATCTCTCTCTCGCAGAGCCCGGCTGCCAAATTCGAAACGTCCAGCGATTGCGCCCACACGAAAGCTGCCAGCACGGAAAGGTGTAGCTGGTTTTCACTGTCCCTTGGAACTGCATTCGCTGCCACACAGTCATTCGTGTTCTGCAAAAGCTTGGCTTCGTAATGGGGCAACACTCTGTATCTCTCTCTGGCAGAGCCCGGCTGCCAAATTCGAAACGTCCAGTGATTGCGCCCACACAAAAGCTGCCAGCACGGAAAGCTGTAGCTGGTTTTCACTGTCCCTTGGAACTGCATTCGCTGCCACACAGTCATTCGTGTTCTGCAAAAGCTTGGCTTGGTAATGAGGCAACACTGTGTATCTCTCTCTGGCAGAGCCCGGCTGCCAAATTCGAAACGTCCAGCGATTGCGCCCACACGAAAGCTGCCAGCAAGGAAAGCTGTAGCTGGTTTTCACTGTCCCTTGCAACTGCATTCGCTGCCACACAGTCATTCGTGTTCTGCAAAAGCTTGGCTTGGTAATGGGGCAACACTGTGTATCTCTCTCTGGCAGAGCCCGGCTGCCAAATTCGAAACGTCCAGCGATTGCGCCCACACGAAAGCTGCCAGCACGGAAAGGTGTAGCTGGTTTTCACTGTCCCTTGGAACTGCATTCGCTGCCGCACAGTCATTCGTGTTCTGCAAAAGCTTGGCTTGGTAATGGGGCAACACTCTGTATCTCTCTCTCTCGCAGAGCCCGGCTGCCAAATTCGAAACATCCAGCGATTGCGCCCACACAACAGCTGCCAGCACGGAAAGCTGTAGCTGGTTTTCACTGTCCCTTGGAACTGCATTCGCTGCCACACAGTCATTCGTGTTCTGCAAAAGCTTGGCTTCGTAATGGGGCAACACTCTGTATCTCTCTCTGGCAGAGCCCGGCTGCCAAATTCGAAACGTCCAGTGATTGCGCCCACACGAAAGCTGCCAGCACGGAAAGCTGTAGCTGGTTTTCACTGTCCCTTGGAACTGCATTCGCTGCCACACAGTCATTCGTGTTCTGCAAAAGCTTGGCTTGGTAATGAGGCAACACTGTGTATCTCTCTCTGGCAGAGCCCGGCTGCCAAATTCGAAACGTCCAGCGATTGCGCCCACACGAAAGCTGCCAGCACGGAAAGCTGTAGCTGGTTTTCACTGTCCCTTGGAACTGCATTCGCTGCCACACAGTCATTCGTGTTCTGCAAAAGCTTGGCTTGGTAATGGGGCAACACTCTGTATCTCTCTCTCGCAGAGCCCGGCTGCCAAATTCGAAACGTCCAGCGATTGCGCCCACACGAAAGCTGCCAGCACGGAAAGCTGTAGCTGGTTTTCACTGTCCCTTGGAACTGCATTCGCTGCCGCACAGTCATTCGTGTTCTGCAAAAGCTTGGCTTGGTAATGGGGCAACACTGTGTATCTCTCTCTCGCAGAGCCCGGCTGCCAAATTCGAAACGTCCAGCGATTGCGCCCACACGAAAGCTGCCAGCATGGAAAGCTGTAGCTGGTTTTCACTGTCCCTTGGAACTGCATTCGCTGCCACACAGTCATTCGTGTTCTGCAAAAGCTTGGCTTCGTAATGGGGCAACACTGTGTATCTCTCTCTCGCAGAGCCCGGCTGCCAAATTCGAAACGTCCAGCGATTGCGCCCACACGAAAGCTGCCAGCACGGAAAGCTGTAGCTGGTTTTCACTGTCCCTTGGAACTGCATTCGCTGCCGCACAGTCATTCGTGTTCTGCAAAAGCTTGGCTTGGTAATGGGGCAACACTGTGTATCTCTCTCTCGCAGAGCCCGGCTGCCAAATTCGAAACGTCCAGCGATTGCGCCCACACGAAAGCTGCCAGCATGGAAAGGTGTAGCTGGTTTTCACTGTCCCTTGGAACTGCATTCGCTGCCACACAGTCATTCGTGTTCTGCAAAAGCTTGGCTTCGTAATGGGGCAACACTCTGTATCTCTCTCTGGCAGAGCCCGGCTGCCAAATTCGAAACGTCCAGCGATTGCGCCCACACGAAAGCTGCCAGCACGGAAAGCTGTAGCTGGTTTTCACTGTCCCTTGGAACTGCATTCGCTGCCGCACAGTCATTCGTGTTCTGCAAAAGCTTGGCTTCGTAATGGGGCAACACTCTGTATCTCTCTCTCGCAGAGCCCGGCTGCCAAATTCGAAACGTCCAGCGATTGCGCCCACACGAAAGCTGCCAGCACAGAAAGCTGTAGCTGGTTTTCACTGTCCCTTGGAACTGCATGCGCTGCCACACAGTCATTCGTGTTCTGCAAAAGCTTGGCTTCGTAATGGGGCAACACTCTGTATCTCTCTCTCGCAGAGCCCGGCTGCCAAATTCAAAACGTCCAGCGATTGCACCCACACGAAAGCTGCCAGCACGGAAAGCTGTAGCTGGTTTTCACTGTCCCTTGGAACTGCATTCGCTGCCGCACAGTCATTCGTGTTCTGCAAAAGCTTGGCTTGGTAATGGGGCAACACTGTGTATCTCTCTCTCGCAGAGCCCGGCTGCCAAATTCGAAACGTCCAGCGATTGCGCCCACACGAAAGCTGCCAGCACGGAAAGCAGTAGCTGGTTTTCACTGTCCCTTGGAACTGCATTCGCTGCCACACAGTCATTCGTGTTCTGCAAAAGCTTGGCTTCGTAATGCGGCAACACTCTGTATCTCTCTCTCGCAGAGCCCGGCTGCCAAATTCGAAACGTCCAGCGATTGCGCCCACAAGAAAGCTGCCAGCACGGAAAGCTGTAGCTGGTTTTCACTGTCCCTTGGAACTGCATTCGCTGCCACACAGTCATTCGTATTCTGCAAAAGCTTGGCTTGGTAATGGGGCAACACTGTGTATCTCTCTCTGGCAGAGCCCGGCTGCCAAATTCGAAACGTCCAGCGATTGCGCCCACACGAAAGCTGCCAGCAAGGAAAGCTGTAGCTGGTTTTCACTGTCCCTTGGAACTGCATTCGCTGCCACACAGTCATTCGTGTTCTGCAAAAGCTTGGCTTGGTAATGGTGCAACACTCTGTATCTCTCTCTCGCAGAGCCCGGCTGCCAAATTCGAAACGTCCAGCGATTGCGCCCACACGAAAGCTGCCAGCACGGAAAGCTGTAGCTGGTTTTCACTGTCCCTTGGAACTGCATTCGCTGCCGCACAGTCATTCGTGTTCTGCAAAAGCTTGGCTTGGTAATGGGGCAACACTGTGTATCTCTCTCTCGCAGAGCCCGGCTGCCAAATTCGAAACGTCCAGTGATTGCGCCCACACGAAAGCTGCCAGCACGGAAAGGTGTAGCTGGTTTTCACTGTCCCTTGGAACTGCATTCGCTGCCACACTGTCATTCGTGTTCTGCAAAAGCTTGGCTTCGTAATGGGGCAACACTCTGTATCTCTCTCTGGCAGAGCCCGGCTGCCAAATTCGAAACGTCCAGCGATTGCGCCCACACGAAAGCTGCCAGCACGGAAAGCTGTAGCTGGTTTTCACTGTCCCTTGGAACTGCATTCGCTGCCACACAGTCATTCGTGTTCTGCAAAAGCTTGGCTTGGTAATGAGGCAACACTGTGTATCTCTCTCTGGCAGAGCCCGGCTGCCAAATTCGAAACGTCCAGCGATTGCGCCCACACGAAAGCTGCCAGCAAGGAAAGCTGTAGCTGGTTTTCACTGTCCCTTGGAACTGCATTCGCTGCCACACAGTCATTCGTGTTCTGCAAAAGCTTGGCTTGGTAATGGGGCAACACTGTGTATCTCTCTCTGGCAGAGCCCGGCTGCCAAATTCGAAACGTCCAGCGATTGCGCCCACACGAAAGCTGCCAGCACGGAAAGCAGTAGCTGGTTTTCACTGTCCCTTGGAACTGCATTCGCTGCCGCACAGTCATTCGTGTTCTGCAAAAGCTTGGCTTCGTAATGCGGCAACACTCTGTATCTCTCTCTCGCAGAGCCCGGCTGCCAAATTCGAAACGTCCAGCGATTGCGCCCACACGAAAGCTGCCAGCACAGAAAGCTGTAGCTGGTTTTCACTGTCCCTTGCAACTGCATTCGCTGCCGCACAGTCATTCGTGTTCTGCAAAAGCTTGGCTTGGTAATGGGGCAACACTCTGTATCTCTCTCTCGCAGAGCCCGGCTGCCAAATTCGAAACGTCCAGCGATTGCGCCCACACGAAAGCTGCCAGCACGGAAAGCTGTAGCTGGTTTTCACTGTCCCTTGGAACTGCATTCGCTGCCGCACAGTCATTCGTGTTCTGCAAAAGCTTGGCTTCGTAATGGGGCAACACTCTGTATCTCTCTCTCGCAGAGCCCGGCTGCCAAATTCAAAACGTCCAGCGATTGCGCCCACACGAAAGCTGCCAGCACGGAAAGCTGTAGCTGGTTTTCACTGTCCCTTGGAACTGCATTCGCTGCCGCACAGTCATTCGTGTTCTGCAAAAGCTTGGCTTGGTCATGGGGGAACACTGTGTATCTCTCTCTGGCAGAGCCCGGCTGCCAAATTCGAAACGTCCAGCGATTGCGCCCACACGAAAGCTGCCAGCACGGAAAGCTGTAGCTGGTTTTCACTGTCCCTTGGAACTGCATTCGCTGCCGCACAGTCATTCGTGTTCTGCAAAAGCTTGGCTTGGTAATGGGGCAACACTCTGTATCTCTCTCTCGCAGAGCCCGGCTGCCAAATTCGAAACGTCCAGCGATTGCGCCCACACGAAAGCTGCCAGCACGGAAAGCAGTAGCTGGTTTTCACTGTCCCTTGGAACTGCATTCGCTGCCACACAGTCATTCGTGTTCTGCAAAAGCTTGGCTTCGTAATGCGGCAACACTCTGTATCTCTCTCTCTCGCAGAGGTCGGCTGCCAAATTCGAAACGTCCAGCGATTGCGCCCACACGAAAGCTGCCAGCACGGAAAGCTGTAGCTGGTTTTCACTGTCCCTTGGAACTGCATTCGCTGCCGCACAGTCATTCGTGTTCTGCAAAAGCTTGGCTTGGTAATGGGGCAACACTCTGTATCTCTCTCTGGCAGAGCCCGGCTGCCAAATTCGAAACGTCCAGCGATTGCGCCCACACGAAAGCTGCCAGCAAGGAAAGCTGTAGCTGGTTTTCACTGTCCCTTGGAACTGCATTCGCTGCCACACAGTCATTCGTGTTCTGCAAAAGCTTGGCTTCGTAATGGGGCAACACTCTGTATCTCTCTCTGGCAGAGCCCGGCTGCCAAATTCGAAACGTCCAGCGATTGCGCCCACACAAAAGCTGCCAGCACGGAAAGCTGTAGCTGGTTTTCACTGTCCCTTGGAACTGCATTCGCTGCCGCACAGTCATTCGTGTTCTGCAAAAGCTTGGCTTGGTAATGGGGCAACACTCTGTATCTCTCTCTCGCAGAGCCCGGCTGCCAAATTCGAAACGTCCAGCGATTGCGCCCACACGAAAGCTGCCAGCACGGAAAGCTGTAGCTGGTTTTCACTGTCCCTTGGAACTGCATTCGCTGCCACACTGTCATTCGTGTTCTGCAAAAGCTTGGCTTCGTAATGGGGCAACACTCTGTATCTCTCTCTGGCAGAGCCCGGCTGCCAAATTCGAAACGTCCAGCGATTGCGCCCACACGAAAGCTGCCCGCACGGAAAGCTGTAGCTGGTTTTCACTGTCCCTTGGAACTGCATTCGCTGCCACACAGTCATTCGTGTTCTGCAAAAGCTTGGCTTGGTAATGAGGCAACACTGTGTATCTCTCTCTGGCAGAGCCCGGCTGCCAAATTCGAAACGTCCAGCGATTGCGCCCACACGAAAGCTGCCAGCAAGGAAAGCTGTAGCTGGTTTTCACTGTCCCTTGGAACTGCATTCGCTGCCACACAGTCATTCGTGTTCTGCAAAAGCTTGGCTTGGTAATGGGGCAACACTGTGTATCTCTCTCTGGCAGAGCCCGGCTGCCAAATTCGAAACGTCCAGCGATTGCGCCCACACGAAAGCTGCCAGCACGGAAAGCAGTAGCTGGTTTTCACTGTCCCTTGGAACTGCATTCGCTGCCGCACAGTCATTCGTGTTCTGCAAAAGCTTGGCTTCGTAATGCGGCAACACTCTGTATCTCTCTCTCGCAGAGCCCGGCTGCCAAATTCGAAACGTCCAGCGATTGCGCCCACACGAAAGCTGCCAGCACAGAAAGCTGTAGCTGGTTTTCACTGTCCCTTGCAACTGCATTCGCTGCCGCACAGTCATTCGTGTTCTGCAAAAGCTTGGCTTGGTAATGGGGCAACACTCTGTATCTCTCTCTCGCAGAGCCCGGCTGCCAAATTCGAAACGTCCAGCGATTGCGCCCACACGAAAGCTGCCAGCACGGAAAGCTGTAGCTGGTTTTCACTGTCCCTTGGAACTGCATTCGCTGCCGCACAGTCATTCGTGTTCTGCAAAAGCTTGGCTTCGTAATGGGGCAACACTCTGTATCTCTCTCTCGCAGAGCCCGGCTGCCAAATTCAAAACGTCCAGCGATTGCGCCCACACGAAAGCTGCCAGCACGGAAAGCTGTAGCTGGTTTTCACTGTCCCTTGGAACTGCATTCGCTGCCGCACAGTCATTCGTGTTCTGCAAAAGCTTGGCTTCATAATGGGGCAACACTGTGTATCTCTCTCTGGCAGAGCCCGGCTGCCAAATTCGAAACGTCCAGCGATTGCGCCCACACGAAAGCTGCCAGCACGGAAAGCAGTAGCTGGTTTTCACTGTCCCTTGGAACTGCATTCGCTGCCACACAGTCATTCGTGTTCTGCAAAAGCTTGGCTTCGTCATGCGGCAACACTCTGTATCTCTCTCTGGCAGAGCCCGGCTGCCAAATTCGAAACGTCCAGCGATTGCGCCCACAAGAAAGCTGCCAGCACGGAAAGCTGTAGCTGGTTTTCACTGTCCCTTGGAACTGCATTCGCTGCCACACAGTCATTCGTGTTCTGCAAAAGCTTGGCTTGGTAATGGGGCAACACTGTGTATCTCTCTCTGGCAGAGCCCGGCTGCCAAATTCGAAACGTCCAGCGATTGCGCCCACACGAAAGCTGCCAGCAAGGAAACCTGTAGCTGGTTTTCACTGTCCCTTGGAACTGCATTCGCTGCCGCACAGTCATTCGTGTTCTGCAAAAGCTTGGCTTGGTCATGGGGGAACACTGTGTATCTCTCTCTGGCAGAGCCCGGCTGCCAAATTCGAAACGTCCAGCGATTGCGCCCACACGAAAGCTGCCAGCACGGAAAGCTGTAGCTGGTTTTCACTGTCCCTTGGAACTGCATTCGCTGCCGCACAGTCATTCGTGTTCTGCAAAAGCTTGGCTTCGTAATGCGGCAACACTCTGTATCTCTCTCTCTCGCAGAGGTCGGCTGCCAAATTCGAAACGTCCAGCGATTGCGCCCACACGAAAGCTGCCAGCACGGAAAGCTGTAGCTGGTTTTCACTGTCCCTTGGAACTGCATTCGCTGCCGCACAGTCATTCGTGTTCTGCAAAAGCTTGGCTTGGTAATGGGGCAACACTCTGTATCTCTCTCTGGCAGAGCCCGGCTGCCAAATTCGAAACGTCCAGCGATTGCGCCCACACGAAAGCTGCCAGCAAGGAAAGCTGTAGCTGGTTTTCACTGTCCCTTGGAACTGCATTCGCTGCCACACAGTCATTCGTGTTCTGCAAAAGCTTGGCTTCGTAATGGGGCAACACTCTGTATCTCTCTCTGGCAGAGCCCGGCTGCCAAATTCGAAACGTCCAGCGATTGCGCCCACACAAAAGCTGCCAGCACGGAAAGCTGTAGCTGGTTTTCACTGTCCCTTGGAACTGCATTCGCTGCCGCACAGTCATTCGTATTCTGCAAAAGCTTGGCTTCGTAATGGGGCAACACTCTGTATCTCTCTCTCGCAGAGCCCGGCTGCCAAATTCGAAACGTCCAGCGATTGCGCCCACACAAAAGCTGCCAGCACGGAAAGCTGTAGCTGGTTTTCACTGTCCCTTGGAACTGCATTCGCTGCCGCACAGTCATTCGTGTTCTGCAAAAGCTTGGCTTCGTAATGCGGCAACACTCTGTATCTCTCTCTCACAGAGCCCGGCTGCCAAATTCGAAACGTCCAGCGATTGCGCCCACAAGAAAGCTGCCAGCACGGAAAGCTGTAGCTGGTTTTCACTGTCCCTTGGAACTGCATTCGCTGCCACACAGTCATTCGTGTTCTGCAAAAGCTTGGCTTGGTAATGGGGCAACACTGTGTATCTCTCTCTGGCAGAGCCCGGCTGCCAAATTCGAAACATCCAGCGATTGCGCCCACACGAAAGCTGCCAGCACGGAAAGCTGTAGCTGGTTTTCACTGTCCCTTGGAACTGCATTCGCTGCCACACAGTCATTCGTGTTCTGCAAAAGCTTGGCTTGGTAATGGTGCAACACTCTGTATCTCTCTCTCGCAGAGCCCGGCTGCCAAATTCGAAACGTCCAGCGATTGCGCCCACACGAAAGCTGCCAGCACGGAAAGCTGTAGCTGGTTTTCACTGTCCCTTGGAACTGCATTCGCTGCCGCACAGTCATTCGTGTTCTGCAAAAGCTTGGCTTGGTAATGGGGCAACACTGTGTATCTCTCTCTCGCAGAGCCCGGCTGCCAAATTCGAAACGTCCAGCGATTGCGCCCACACGAAAGCTGCCAGCACGGAAAGGTGTAGCTGGTTTTCACTGTCCCTTGGAACTGCATTCGCTGCCACACAGTCATTCGTGTTCTGCAAAAGCTTGGCTTCGTAATGGGGCAACACTCTGTATCTCTCTCTCGCAGAGCCCGGCTGCCAAATTCGAAACGTCCAGCGATTGCGCCCACACGAAAGCTGCCAGCACGGAAAGCTGTAGCTGGTTTTCACTGTCCCTTGGAACTGCATTCGCTGCCACACAGTCATTCGTGTTCTGCAAAAGCTTGGCTTGGTAATGAGGCAACACTGTGTATCTCTCTCTGGCAGAGCCCGGCTGCCAAATTCGAAACGTCCAGCGATTGCGCCCACACGAAAGCTGCCAGCAAGGAAAGCTGTAGCTGGTTTTCACTGTCCCTTGGAACTGCATTCGCTGCCACACAGTCATTCGTGTTCTGCAAAAGCTTGGCTTGGTAATGGGGCAACACTGTGTATCTCTCTCTGGCAGAGCCCGGCTGCCAAATTCGAAACGTCCAGCGATTGCGCCCACACGAAAGCTGCCAGCACGGAAAGCAGTAGCTGGTTTTCACTGTCCCTTGGAACTGCATTCGCTGCCGCACAGTCATTCGTGTTCTGCAAAAGCTTGGCTTCGTAATGCGGCAACACTCTGTATCTCTCTCTCGCAGAGCCCGGCTGCCAAATTCGAAACGTCCAGCGATTGCGCCCACACGAAAGCTGCCAGCACAGAAAGCTGTAGCTGGTTTTCACTGTCCCTTGCAACTGCATTCGCTGCCGCACAGTCATTCGTGTTCTGCAAAAGCTTGGCTTCGTAATGGGGCAACACTCTGTATCTCTCTCTCGCAGAGCCCGGCTGCCAAATTCGAAACGTCCAGCGATTGCGCCCACACGAAAGCTGCCAGCACGGAAAGCTGTAGCTGGTTTTCACTGTCCCTTGGAACTGCATTCGCTGCCGCACAGTCATTCGTGTTCTGCAAAAGCTTGGCTTCGTAATGGGGCAACACTCTGTATCTCTCTCTCGCAGAGCCCGGCTGCCAAATTCAAAACGTCCAGCGATTGCGCCCACACGAAAGCTGCCAGCACGGAAAGCTGTAGCTGGTTTTCACTGTCCCTTGGAACTGCATTCGCTGCCGCACAGTCATTCGTGTTCTGCAAAAGCTTGGCTTCATAATGGGGCAACACTGTGTATCTCTCTCTGGCAGAGCCCGGCTGCCAAATTCGAAACGTCCAGCGATTGCGCCCACACGAAAGCTGCCAGCACGGAAAGCAGTAGCTGGTTTTCACTGTCCCTTGGAACTGCATTCGCTGCCACACAGTCATTCGTGTTCTGCAAAAGCTTGGCTTCGTCATGCGGCAACACTCTGTATCTCTCTCTGGCAGAGCCCGGCTGCCAAATTCGAAACGTCCAGCGATTGCGCCCACAAGAAAGCTGCCAGCACGGAAAGCTGTAGCTGGTTTTCACTGTCCCTTGGAACTGCATTCGCTGCCACACAGTCATTCGTGTTCTGCAAAAGCTTGGCTTGGTAATGGGGCAACACTGTGTATCTCTCTCTGGCAGAGCCCGGCTGCCAAATTCGAAACGTCCAGCGATTGCGCCCACACGAAAGCTGCCAGCAAGGAAACCTGTAGCTGGTTTTCACTGTCCCTTGGAACTGCATTCGCTGCCGCACAGTCATTCGTGTTCTGCAAAAGCTTGGCTTGGTCATGGGGGAACACTGTGTATCTCTCTCTGGCAGAGCCCGGCTGCCAAATTCGAAACGTCCAGCGATTGCGCCCACACGAAAGCTGCCAGCACGGAAAGCTGTAGCTGGTTTTCACTGTCCCTTGGAACTGCATTCGCTGCCGCACAGTCATTCGTGTTCTGCAAAAGCTTGGCTTCGTAATGCGGCAACACTCTGTATCTCTCTCTCTCGCAGAGGTCGGCTGCCAAATTCGAAACGTCCAGCGATTGCGCCCACACGAAAGCTGCCAGCACGGAAAGCTGTAGCTGGTTTTCACTGTCCCTTGGAACTGCATTCGCTGCCGCACAGTCATTCGTGTTCTGCAAAAGCTTGGCTTGGTAATGGGGCAACACTCTGTATCTCTCTCTGGCAGAGCCCGGCTGCCAAATTCGAAACGTCCAGCGATTGCGCCCACACGAAAGCTGCCAGCAAGGAAAGCTGTAGCTGGTTTTCACTGTCCCTTGGAACTGCATTCGCTGCCACACAGTCATTCGTGTTCTGCAAAAGCTTGGCTTCGTAATGGGGCAACACTCTGTATCTCTCTCTGGCAGAGCCCGGCTGCCAAATTCGAAACGTCCAGCGATTGCGCCCACACAAAAGCTGCCAGCACGGAAAGCTGTAGCTGGTTTTCACTGTCCCTTGGAACTGCATTCGCTGCCGCACAGTCATTCGTATTCTGCAAAAGCTTGGCTTCGTAATGGGGCAACACTCTGTATCTCTCTCTCGCAGAGCCCGGCTGCCAAATTCGAAACGTCCAGCGATTGCGCCCACACAAAAGCTGCCAGCACGGAAAGCTGTAGCTGGTTTTCACTGTCCCTTGGAACTGCATTCGCTGCCGCACAGTCATTCGTGTTCTGCAAAAGCTTGGCTTCGTAATGCGGCAACACTCTGTATCTCTCTCTCACAGAGCCCGGCTGCCAAATTCGAAACGTCCAGTGATTGCGCCCACAAGAAAGCTGCCAGCACGGAAAGCTGTAGCTGGTTTTCACTGTCCCTTGGAACTGCATTCGCTGCCACACAGTCATTCGTGTTCTGCAAAAGCTTGGCTTGGTAATGGGGCAACACTGTGTATCTCTCTCTGGCAGAGCCCGGCTGCCAAATTCGAAACGTCCAGCGATTGCGCCCACACGAAAGCTGCCAGCACGGAAAGCTGTAGCTGGTTTTCACTGTCCCTTGGAACTGCATTCGCTGCCACACAGTCATTCGTGTTCTGCAAAAGCTTGGCTTGGTAATGGTGCAACACTCTGTATCTCTCTCTCGCAGAGCCCGGCTGCCAAATTCGAAACGTCCAGCGATTGCGCCCACACGAAAGCTGCCAGCACGGAAAGCTGTAGCTGGTTTTCACTGTCCCTTGGAACTGCATTCGCTGCCGCACAGTCATTCGTGTTCTGCAAAAGCTTGGCTTGGTAATGGGGCAACACTGTGTATCTCTCTCTCGCAGAGCCCGGCTGCCAAATTCGAAACGTCCAGCGATTGCGCCCACACGAAAGCTGCCAGCACGGAAAGGTGTAGCTGGTTTTCACTGTCCCTTGGAACTGCATTCGCTGCCACACAGTCATTCGTGTTCTGCAAAAGCTTGGCTTCGTAATGGGGCAACACTCTGTATCTCTCTCTCGCAGAGCCCGGCTGCCAAATTCGAAACGTCCAGCGATTGCGCCCACACGAAAGCTGCCAGCACGGAAAGCTGTAGCTGGTTTTCACTGTCCCTTGGAACTGCATTCGCTGCCACACAGTCATTCGTGTTCTGCAAAAGCTTGGCTTGGTAATGAGGCAACACTGTGTATCTCTCTCTGGCAGAGCCCGGCTGCCAAATTCGAAACGTCCAGCGATTGCGCCCACACGAAAGCTGCCAGCAAGGAAAGCTGTAGCTGGTTTTCACTGTCCCTTGGAACTGCATTCGCTGCCACACAGTCATTCGTGTTCTGCAAAAGCTTGGCTTGGTAATGGGGCAACACTGTGTATCTCTCTCTGGCAGAGCCCGGCTGCCAAATTCGAAACGTCCAGCGATTGCGCCCACACGAAAGCTGCCAGCACGGAAAGCTGTAGCTGGTTTTCACTGTCCCTTGGAACTGCATTCGCTGCCGCACAGTCATTCGTGTTCTGCAAAAGCTTGGCTTCGTAATGCGGCAACACTCTGTATCTCTCTCTCGCAGAGCCCGGCTGCCAAATTCGAAACGTCCAGCGATTGCGCCCACACGAAAGCTGCCACCACAGAAAGCTGTAGCTGGTTTTCACTGTCCCTTGGAACTGCATTCGCTGCCGCACAGTCATTCGTGTTCTGCAAAAGCTTGGCTTCGTAATGGGGCAACACTGTGTATCTCTCTCTCGCAGAGCCCGGCTGCCAAATTCGAAACGTCCAGCGATTGCGCCCACACGAAAGCTGCCAGCACGGAAAGCTGTAGCTGGTTTTCACTGTCCCTTGGAACTGCATTCGCTGCCGCACAGTCATTCGTGTTCTGCAAAAGCTTGGCTTCGTAATGGGGCAACACTCTGTATCTCTCTCTGGCAGAGCCCGGCTGCCAAATTCAAAACGTCCAGCGATTGCGCCCACACGAAAGCTGCCAGCACGGAAAGCTGTAGCTGGTTTTCACTGTCCCTTGGAACTGCATTCGCTGCCGCACAGTCATTCGTGTTCTGCAAAAGCTTGGCTTCATAATGGGGCAACACTGTGTTTCTCTCTCTGGCAGAGCCCGGCTGCCAAATTCGAAACGTCCAGCGATTGCGCCCACACGAAAGCTGCCAGCACGGAAAGCAGTAGCTGGTTTTCACTGTCCCTTGGAACTGCATTCGCTGCCACACAGTCATTCGTGTTCTGCAAAAGCTTGGCTTCGTCATGCGGCAACACTCTGTATCTCTCTCTGGCAGAGCCCGGCTGCCAAATTCGAAACGTCCAGCGATTGCGCCCACAAGAAAGCTGCCAGCACGGAAAGCTGTAGCTGGTTTTCACTGTCCCTTGGAACTGCATTCGCTGCCACACAGTCATTCGTGTTCTGCAAAAGCTTGGCTTGGTAATGGGGCAACACTGTGTATCTCTCTCTCTCGCAGAGCCCGGCTGCCAAATTCGAAACGTCCAGCGATTGCGCCCACACGAAAGCTGCCAGCAAGGAAACCTGTAGCTGGTTTTCACTGTCCCTTGGAACTGCATTCGCTGCCGCACAGTCATTCGTGTTCTGCAAAAGCTTGGCTTGGTCATGGGGGAACACTGTGTATCTCTCTCTGGCAGAGCCCGGCTGCCAAATTCGAAACGTCCAGCGATTGCGCCCACACGAAAGCTGCCAGCACGGAAAGCTGTAGCTGGTTTTCACTGTCCCTTGGAACTGCATTCGCTGCCGCATAGTCATTCGTGTTCTGCGAAAGCTTGGCTTCGTAATGCGGCAACACTCTGTATCTCTCTCTCTCGCAGAGCTCGGCTGCCAAATTCGAAACGTCCAGCGATTGCGCCCACACGAAAGCTGCCAGCACGGAAAGCTGTAGCTGGTTTTCACTGTCCCTTGGAACTGCATTCGCTGCCGCACAGTCATTCATGTTCTGCAAAAGCTTGGCTTGGTAATGTGGCAACAATCTGTATCTCTCTCTGGCAGAGCCCGGCTGCCAAATTCGAAACGTCCAGCGATTGCGCCCACACGAAAGCTGCCAGCACGGAAAGCTGTAGCTGGTTTTCACTGTCCCTTGGAACTGCATTCGCTGCCACACAGTCATTCGTGTTCTGCAAAAGCTTGGCTTCGTAATGGGGCAACACTCTGTATCTCTCTCTCGCAGAGCCCGGCTGCCAAATTCGAAACGTCCAGCGATTGCGCCCACATGAAAACTGCCAGCACGGAAAGCTGTAGCTGGTTTTCACTGTCCCTTGGAACTGCATTCGCTGCCACACAGTCATTCGTGTTCTGCAAAAGCTTGGCTTGGTAATGGGGCAACACTGTGTATCTCTCTCTGGCAGAGCCCGGCTGCCAAATTCGAAACGTCCAGCGATTGCGCCCACACGAAAGCTGCCAGCACGGAAAGCTGTAGCTGGTTTTCACTGTCCCTTGGAACTGCATTCGCTGCCACACAGTCATTCGTGTTCTGCAAAAGCTTGGCTTGGTAATGGGGCAACACTGTGTATCTCTCTCTGGCAGAGCCCGGCTGCCAAATTCGAAACGTCCAGCGATTGCGCCCACACGAAAGCTGCCAGCACGGAAAGCTGTAGCTGGTTTTCACTGTCCCTTGGAACTGCATTCGCTGCCGCACAGTCATTCGTGTTCTGCAAAAGCTTGGCTTCGTAATGCGGCAACACTCTGTATCTCTCTCTCGCAGAGCCCGGCTGCCAAATTCGAAACGTCCAGCGATTGCGCCCACACGAAAGCTGCCAGCACGGAAAGCTGTACCTGGTTTTCACTGTCCCTTGGAACTGCATTCGCTGCCGCACAGTCATTCGTGTTCTGCAAAAGCTTGGCTTGGTAATGGGGCAACACTCTGTATCTCTCTCTCGCAGAGCCCGGCTGCCAAATTCGAAACGTCCAGCGATTGCGCCCACACGAAAGCTGCCAGCACGGAAAGGTGTAGCTGGTTTTCACTGTCCCTTGGAACTGCATTCGCTGCCACACAGTCATTCGTGTTCTGCAAAAGCTTGGCTTGGTAATGGGGCAACACTCTGTATCTCTCTCTCGCAGAGCCCGGCTGCCAAATTCGAAACGTCCAGCGATTGCGCCCACACGAAAGCTGCCAGCACGGAAAGCTGTAGCTGGTTTTCACTGTCCCTTGGAACTGCATTCGCTGCCGCACAGTCATTCGTGTTCTGCAAAAGCTTGGCTTGGTAATGGGGCAACACTCTGTATCTCTCTCTGGCAGAGCCCGGCTGCCAAATTCGAAACGTCCAGCGATTGCGCCCACACGAAAGCTGCCAGCACGGAAAGCTGTAGCTGGTTTTCACTGTCCCTTGGAACTGCATTCGCTGCCGCACAGTCATTCGTGTTCTGCAAAAGCTTGGCTTCATAATGGGGCAACACTGTGTTTCTCTCTCTGGCAGAGCCCGGCTGCCAAATTCGAAACGTCCAGCGATTGCGCCCACACGAAAGCTGCCAGCACGGAAAGCAGTAGCTGGTTTTCACTGTCCCTTGGAACTGCATTCGCTGCCACACAGTCATTCGTGTTCTGCAAAAGCTTGGCTTCGTCATGCGGCAACACTCTGTATCTCTCTCTGGCAGAGCCCGGCTGCCAAATTCGAAACGTCCAGCGATTGCGCCCACACGAAAGCTGCCAGCACGGAAAGCTGTAGCTGGTTTTCACTGTCCCTTGGAACTGCATTCGCTGCCACACAGTCATTCGTGTTCTGCAAAAGCTTGGCTTGGTAATGGGGCAACACTGTGTATCTCTCTCTCTCGCAGAGCCCGGCTGCCAAATTCGAAACGTCCAGCGATTGCGCCCACACGAAAGCTGCCAGCAAGGAAACCTGTAGCTGGTTTTCACTGTCCCTTGGAACTGCATTCGCTGCCGCACAGTCATTCGTGTTCTGCAAAAGCTTGGCTTGGTCATGGGGGAACACTGTGTATCTCTCTCTGGCAGAGCCCGGCTGCCAAATTCGAAACGTCCAGCGATTGCGCCCACACGAAAGCTGCCAGCACGGAAAGCTGTAGCTGGTTTTCACTGTCCCTTGGAACTGCATTCGCTGCCGCACAGTCATTCGTGTTCTGCAAAAGCTTGGCTTCGTAATGCGGCAACACTCTGTATCTCTCTCTCTCGCAGAGCTCGGCTGCCAAATTCGAAACGTCCAGCGATTGCGCCCACACGAAAGCTGCCAGCACGGAAAGCTGTAGCTGGTTTTCACTGTCCCTTGGAACTGCATTCGCTGCCGCACAGTCATTCATGTTCTGCAAAAGCTTGGCTTGGTAATGTGGCAACAATCTGTATCTCTCTCTGGCAGAGCCCGGCTGCCAAATTCGAAACGTCCAGCGATTGCGCCCACACGAAAGCTGCCAGCACGGAAAGCTGTAGCTGGTTTTCACTGTCCCTTGAAACTGCATTCGCTGCCACACAGTCATTCGTGTTCTGCAAAAGCTTGGCTTCGTAATGGGGCAACACTCTGTATCTCTCTCTCGCAGAGCCCGGCTGCCAAATTCGAAACGTCCAGCGATTGCGCCCACATGAAAACTGCCAGCACGGAAAGCTGTAGCTGGTTTTCACTGTCCCTTGGAACTGCATTCGCTGCCACACAGTCATTCGTGTTCTGCAAAAGCTTGGCTTGGTAATGGGGCAACACTGTGTATCTCTCTCTGGCAGAGCCCGGCTGCCAAATTCGAAACGTCCAGCGATTGCGCCCACACGAAAGCTGCCAGCACGGAAAGCTGTAGCTGGTTTTCACTGTCCCTTGGAACTGCATTCGCTGCCACACAGTCATTCGTGTTCTGCAAAAGCTTGGCTTGGTAATGGGGCAACACTGTGTATCTCTCTCTGGCAGAGCCCGGCTGCCAAATTCGAAACGTCCAGCGATTGCGCCCACACGAAAGCTGCCAGCACGGAAAGCTGTAGCTGGTTTTCACTGTCCCTTGGAACTGCATTCGCTGCCGCACAGTCATTCGTGTTCTGCAAAAGCTTGGCTTCGTAATGCGGCAACACTCTCTATCTCTCTCTCGCAGAGCCCGGCTGCCAAATTCGAAACGTCCAGCGATTGCGCCCACACGAAAGCTGCCAGCACGGAAAGCTGTACCTGGTTTTCACTGTCCCTTGGAACTGCATTCGCTGCCGCACAGTCATTCGTGTTCTGCAAAAGCTTGGCTTGGTAATGGGGCAACACTCTGTATCTCTCTCTCGCAGAGCCCGGCTGCCAAATTCGAAACGTCCAGCGATTGCGCCCACACGAAAGCTGCCAGCACGGAAAGCTGTAGCTGGTTTTCACTGTCCCTTGGAACTGCATTCGCTGCCGCACAGTCATTCGTGTTCTGCAAAAGCTTGGCTTCGTAATGGGGCAACACTGTGTATCTCTCTCTCGCAGAGCCCGGCTGCCAAATTCGAAACGTCCAGCGATTGCGCCCACACGAAAGCTGCCAGCACGGAAAGCTGTAGCTGGTTTTCACTGTCCCTTGGAACTGCATTCGCTGCCGCACAGTCATTCGTGTTCTGCAAAAGCTTGGCTTGGTAATGGGGCAACACTCTGTATCTCTCTCTCGCAGAGCCCGGCTGCCAAATTCGAAACGTCCAGCGATTGCGCCCACACGAAAGCTGCCAGCACGGAAAGCTGTAGCTGGTTTTCACTGTCCCTTGGAACTGCATTCGCTGCCGCACAGTCATTCGTGTTCTGCAAAAGCTTGGCTTCGTAATGGGGCAACACTCTGTATCTCTCTCTGGCAGAGCCCGGCTGCCAAATTCGAAACGTCCAGCGATTGCGCCCACACGAAAGCTGCCAGCACGGAAAGCTGTAGCTGGTTTTCACTGTCCCTTGGAACTGCATTCGCTGCCACACAGTCATTCGTGTTCTGCAAAAGCTTGGCTTCGTAATGGGGCAACACTCTGTATCTCTCTCTGGCAGAGCCCGGCTGCCAAATTCGAAACGTCCAGCGATTGCGCCCACACGAAAGCTGCCAGCACGGAAAGCTGTAGCTGGTTTTCACTGTCCCTTGGAACTGCATTCGCTGCCACACAGTCATTCGTGTTCTGCAAAAGCTTGGCTTGGTAATGAGGCAACACTGTGTATCTCTCTCTGGCAGAGCCCGGCTGCCAAATTCGAAACGTCCAGCGATTGCGCCCACACGAAAGCTGCCAGCACGGAAAGCTGTAGCTGGTTTTCACTGTCCCTTGGAACTGCATTCGCTGCCGCACAGTCATTCGTGTTCTGCAAAAGCTTGGCTTCGTAATGCGGCAACACTCTGTATCTCTCTCTGGCAGAGCCCGGCTGCCAAATTCGAAACGTCCAGCGATTGCGCCCACACGAAAGCTGCCAGCACGGAAAGCTGTAGCTGGTTTTCACTGTCCCTTGCAACTGCATTCGCTGCCGCACAGTCATTCGTGTTCTGCAAAAGCTTGGCTTCGTAATGGGGCAACACTCTGTATCTCTCTCTCTCGCAGAGCCCGGCTGCCAAATTCAAAACGTCCAGCGATTGCGCCCACACGAAAGCTGCCAGCACGGAAAGCTGTAGCTGGTTTTCACTGTCCCTTGGAACTGCATTCGCTGCCGCACAGTCATTCGTGTTCTGCAAAAGCTTGGCTTGGTAATGGGGCAACACTGTGTATCTCTCTCTCGCAGAGCCCGGCTGCCAAATTCGAAACGTCCAGCGATTGCGCCCACACGAAAGCTGCCAGCACGGAAAGCTGTAGCTGGTTTTCACTGTCCCTTGGAACTGCATTCGCTGCCGCACAGTCATTCGTGTTCTGCAAAAGCTTGGCTTGGTAATGGGGCAACACTCTGTATCTCTCTCTCGCAGAGCCCGGCTGCCAAATTCGAAACGTCCAGCGATTGCGCCCACACGAAAGCTGCCAGCATGGAAAGCTGTAGCTGGTTTTCACTGTCCCTTGGAACTGCATTCGCTGCCGCACAGTCATTCGTGTTCTGCAAAAGCTTGGCTTCGTAATGGGGCAACACTCTGTATCTATCTCTCGCAGAGCCCGGCTGCCAAATTCGAAACGTCCAGCGATTGCGCCCACACGAAAACTGCCAGCACGGAAAGCTGTAGCTGGTTTTCACTGTCCCTTGGAACTGCATTTGCTGCCGCACAGTCATTCGTGTTCTGCAAAAGCTTGGCTTCGTAATGGGGCAACACTCTGTATCTCTCTCTCTCGCAGAGCCCGGCTGCCAAATTCGAAACGTCCAGCGATTGCGCCCACACGAAAGCTGCCAGCACGGAAAGCTGTAGCTGGTTTTCACTGTCCCTTGGAACTGCATTCGCTGCCGCACAGTCATTCGTGTTCTGCAAAAGCTTGGCTTGGTAATGGGGCAACACTGTGTATCTCTCTCTCGCAGAGCCCGGCTGCCAAATTCGAAACGTCCAGCGATTGCGCCCACACGAAAGCTGCCAGCACGGAAAGCTGTAGCTGGTTTTCACTGTCCCTTGGAACTGCATTCGCTGCCGCACAGTCATTCGTGTTCTGCAAAAGCTTGGCTTGGTAATGGGGCATCACTCTGTATCTCTCTCTGGCAGAGCCCGGCTGCCAAATTCGAAACGTCCAGCGATTGCGCCCACACGAAAGCTGCCAGCATGGAAAGCTGTAGCTGGTTTTCACTGTCCCTTGGAACTGCATTCGCTGCCACACAGTCATTCGTGTTCTGCAAAAGCTTGGCTTCGTAATGGGGCAACACTCTGTATCTCTCTCTCGCAGAGCCCGGCTGCCAAATTCAAAACGTCCAGCGATTGCGCCCACACGAAAGCTGCCAGCACGGAAAGCTGTAGCTGGTTTTCACTGTCCCTTGGAACTGCATTCGCTGCCGCACAGTCATTCGTGTTCTGCAAAAGCTTGGCTTGGTAATGGGGCAACACTGTGTATCTCTCTCTGGCAGAGCCCGGCTGCCAAATTCAAAACGTCCAGCGATTGCGCCCACACGAAAGCTGCCAGCACGGAAAGCAGTAGCTGGTTTTCACTGTCCCTTGGAACTGCATTCGCTGCCACACAGTCATTCGTGTTCTGCAAAAGCTTGGCTTCGTAATGCGGCAACACTCTGTATCTCTCTCTGGCAGAGCCCGGCTGCCAAATTCGAAACGTCCAGCGATTGCGCCCACACGAAAGCTGCCAGCACGGAAAGCTGTAGCTGGTTTTCACTGTCCCTTGGAACTGCATTCGCTGCCACACAGTCATTCGTGTTCTGCAAAAGCTTGGCTTCGTAATGCGGCAACACTCTGTATCTCTCTCTCGCAGAGCCCGGCTGCCAAATTCGAAACGTCCAGCGATTGCGCCCACACGAAAGCTGCCAGCACGGAAAGCTGTAGCTGGTTTTTACTGTCCCTTGGAACTGCATTCGCTGCCGCACAGTCATTCGTGTTCTGCAAAAGCTTGGCTTGGTAATGGGGCAACACTGTGTATCTCTCTCTCGCAGAGCCCGGCTGCCAAATTCGAAACGTCCAGCGATTGCGCCCACACGAAAGCTGCCAGCACGGAAAGCTGTAGCTGGTTTTCACTGTCCCTTGGAACTGCATTCGCTGCCGCACAGTCATTCGTGTTCTGCAAAAGCTTGGCTTCGTAATGGGGCAACACTGTGTATCTCTCTCTGGCAGAGCCCGGCTGCCAAATTCGAAACGTCCAGCGATTGCGCCCACACGAAAGCTGCCAGCACGGAAAGCAGTAGCTGGTTTTCACTGTCCCTTGGAACTGCATTCGCTGCCACACAGTCATTCGTGTTCTGCAAAAGCTTGGCTTCGTAATGCGGCAACACTCTGTATCTCTCTCTCGCAGAGCCCGGCTGCCAAATTCGAAACGTCCAGCGATTGCGCCCACACGAAAGCTGCCAGCACGGAAAGCTGTAGCTGGTTTTCACTGTCCCTTGGAACTGCATTCGCTGCCGCACAGTCATTCGTGTTCTGCAAAAGCTTGGCTTGGTAATGGGGCAACACTCTGTATCTCTCTCTGGCAGAGCCCGGCTGCCAAATTCGAAACGTCCAGCGATTGCGCCCACACGAAACCTGCCAGCACGGAAAGCTGTAGCTTGTTTTCACTGTCCCTTGGAACTGCATTCGCTGCCGCACAGTCATTCGTGTTCTGCAAAAGCTTGGCTTCATAATGGGGCAACACTCTGTATCTCTCTCTCTCGCAGAGCCCGGCTGCCAAATTCGAAACGTCCAGCGATTGCGCCCACACGAAAGCTGCCAGCACGGAAAGCTGTAGCTGGTTTTCACTGTCCCTTGGAACTGCATTCGCTGCCACACAGTCATTCGTGTTCTGCAAAAGCTTGGCTTCGTAATGCGGCAACACTCTGTATCTCTCTCTCGAAGAGACCGGCTGCCAAATTCGAAACGTCCAGCGATTGCGCCCACACGAAAGCTGCCAGCACGGAAAGCTGTAGCTGGTTTTCACTGTCCCTTGGAACTGCATTCGCTGCCGCACAGTCATTCGTGTTCTGCAAAAGCTTGGCTTCGTAATGGGGCAACACTCTGTATCTCTCTCTCTCGCAGAGCCCGGCTGCCAAATTCGAAACGTCCAGCGATTGCGCCCACACGAAAGCTGCCAGCACGGAAAGCTGTAGCTGGTTTTCACTGTCCCTTGGAACTGCATTCGCTGCCGCACAGTCATTCGTGTTCTGCAAAAGCTTGGCTTCGTAATGGGGCAACACTCTGTATCTCTCTCTGGCAGAGCCCGGCTGCCAAATTCAAAACGTCCAGCGATTGCGCCCACACGAAAGCTGCCAGCACGGAAAGCAGTAGCTGGTTTTCACTGTCCCTTGGAACTGCATTCGCTGCCACACAGTCATTCGTGTTCTGCAAAAGCTTGGCTTCGTAATGCGGCAACACTCTGTATCTCTCTCTGGCAGAGCCCGGCTGCCAAATTCGAAACGTCCAGCGATTGCACCCACACGAAAGCTGCCAGCACGGAAAGCAGTAGCTGGTTTTCACTGTCCCTTGGAACTGCATTCGCTGCCACACAGTCATTCGTGTTCTGCAAAAGCTTGGCTTGGTAATGAGGCAACACTGTGTATCTCTCTCTGGCAGAGCCCGGCTGCCAAATTCGAAACGTCCAGCGATTGCGCCCACACGAAAGCTGCCAGCACGGAAAGCTGTAGCTGGTTTTCACTGTCCCTTGGAACTGCATTCGCTGCCGCACAGTCATTCGTGTTCTGCAAAAGCTTGGCTTCGTAATGGGGCAACACTCTGTATCTCTCTCTCGCAGAGCCCGGCTGCCAAATTCGAAACGTCCAGCGATTGCGCCCACACGAAAGCTGCCAGCACGGAAAGCTGTAGCTGGTTTTCACTGTCCCTTGGAACTGCATTCGCTGCCGCACAGTCATTCGTGTTCTGCAAAAGCTTGGCTTGGTAATGGGGCAACACTCTGTATCTCTCTCTCGCAGAGCCCGGCTGCCAAATTCGAAACGTCCAGCGATTGCGCCCACACGAAAGCTGCCAGCACGGAAAGCTGTAGCTGGTTTTCACTGTCCCTTGGAACTGCATTCGCTGCCGCACAGTCATTCGTGTTCTGCAAAAGCTTGGCTTCGTAATGCGGCAACACTCTGTATCTCTCTCTCGCAGAGCCCGGCTGCCAAATTCGAAACGTCCAGCGATTGCGCCCACACGAAAGCTGCCAGCACGGAAAGCTGTAGCTGGTTTTCACTGTCCCTTGGAACTGCATTCGCTGCCGCACAGTCATTCGTGTTCTGCAAAAGCTTGGCTTGGTAATGGGGCAACACTCTGTATCTCTCTCTCGCAGAGCCCGGCTGCCAAATTCGAAACGTCCAGCGATTGCGCCCACACGAAAGCTGCCAGCACGGAAAGCTGTAGCTGGTTTTCACTGTCCCTTGGAACTGCATTCGCTGCCGCACAGTCATTCGTGTTCTGCAAAAGCTTGGCTTGGTAATGGGGCAACACTCTGTATCTCTCTCTGGCAGAGCCCGGCTGCCAAATTCGAAACGTCCAGCGATTGCGCCCACACGAAACCTGCCAGCACGGAAAGCTGTAGCTTGTTTTCACTGTCCCTTGGAACTGCATTCGCTGCCGCACAGTCATTCGTGTTCTGCAAAAGCTTGGCTTCATAATGGGGCAACACTCTGTATCTCTCTCTCTCGCAGAGCCCGGCTGCCAAATTCGAAACGTCCAGCGATTGCGCCCACACGAAAGCTGCCAGCACGGAAAGCTGTAGCTGGTTTTCACTGTCCCTTGGAACTGCATTCGCTGCCACACAGTCATTCGTGTTCTGCAAAAGCTTGGCTTCGTAATGGGGCAACACTCTGTATCTCTCTCTCGAAGAGACCGGCTGCCAAATTCGAAACGTCCAGCGATTGCGCCCACACGAAAGCTGCCAGCACGGAAAGCTGTAGCTGGTTTTCACTGTCCCTTGGAACTGCATTCGCTGCCGAACAGTCATTCGTGTTCTGCAAAAGCTTGGCTTCGTAATGGGGCAACACTCTGTATCTCTCTCTCTCGCAGAGCCCGGCTGCCAAATTCGAAACGTCCAGCGATTGCGCCCACACGAAAGCTGCCAGCACGGAAAGCTGTAGCTGGTTTTCACTGTCCCTTGGAACTGCATTCGCTGCCGCACAGTCATTCGTGTTCTGCAAAAGCTTGGCTTCGTAATGGGGCAACACTCTGTATCTCTCTCTGGCAGAGCCCGGCTGCCAAATTCAAAACGTCCAGCGATTGCGCCCACACGAAAGCTGCCAGCACGGAAAGCAGTAGCTGGTTTTCACTGTCCCTTGGAACTGCATTCGCTGCCACACAGTCATTCGTGTTCTGCAAAAGCTTGGCTTCGTAATGCGGCAACACTCTGTATCTCTCTCTGGCAGAGCCCGGCTGCCAAATTCGAAACGTCCAGCGATTGCACCCACACGAAAGCTGCCAGCACGGAAAGCAGTAGCTGGTTTTCACTGTCCCTTGGAACTGCATTCGCTGCCACACAGTCATTCGTGTTCTGCAAAAGCTTGGCTTGGTAATGAGGCAACACTGTGTATCTCTCTCTGGCAGAGCCCGGCTGCCAAATTCGAAACGTCCAGCGATTGCGCCCACACGAAAGCTGCCAGCACGGAAAGCTGTAGCTGGTTTTCACTGTCCCTTGGAACTGCATTCGCTGCCGCACAGTCATTCGTGTTCTGCAAAAGCTTGGCTTCGTAATGGGGCAACACTCTGTATCTCTCTCTCGCAGAGCCCGGCTGCCAAATTCGAAACGTCCAGCGATTGCGCCCACACGAAAGCTGCCAGCACGGAAAGCTGTAGCTGGTTTTCACTGTCCCTTGGAACTGCATTCGCTGCCGCACAGTCATTCGTGTTCTGCAAAAGCTTGGCTTGGTAATGGGGCAACACTCTGTATCTCTCTCTCGCAGAGCCCGGCTGCCAAATTCGAAACGTCCAGCGATTGCGCCCACACGAAAGCTGCCAGCACGGAAAGCTGTAGCTGGTTTTCACTGTCCCTTGGAACTGCATTCGCTGCCGCACAGTCATTCGTGTTCTGCAAAAGCTTGGCTTCGTAATGCGGCAACACTCTGTATCTCTCTCTCGCAGAGCCCGGCTGCCAAATTCGAAACGTCCAGCGATTGCGCCCACACGAAAGCTGCCAGCACGGAAAGCTGTAGCTGGTTTTCACTGTCCCTTGGAACTGCATTCGCTGCCGCACAGTCATTCGTGTTCTGCAAAAGCTTGGCTTGGTAATGGGGCAACACTCTGTATCTCTCTCTCGCAGAGCCCGGCTGCCAAATTCGAAACGTCCAGCGATTGCGCCCACACGAAAGCTGCCAGCACGGAAAGCTGTAGCTGGTTTTCACTGTCCCTTGGAACTGCATTCGCTGCCGCACAGTCATTCGTGTTCTGCAAAAGCTTGGCTTCGTAATGGGGCAACACTCTGTATCTCTCTCTCTCGCAGAGCCCGGCTGCCAAATTCGAAACGTCCAGCGATTGCGCCCACACGAAAGCTGCCAGCACGGAAAGCTGTAGCTGGTTTTCACTGTCCCTTGGAACTGCATTCGCTGCCGCACAGTCATTCGTGTTCTGCAAAAGCTTGGCTTCGTAATGGGGCAACACTCTGTATCTCTCTCTCGCAGAGCCCGGCTGCCAAATTCGAAACGTCCAGCGATTGCGCCCACAAGAAAGCTGCCAGCACGGAAAGCTGTAGCTGGTTTTCACTGTCCCTTGGAACTGCATTCGCTGCCGCACAGTCATTCGTGTTCTGCAAAAGCTTGGCTTGGTAATGGGGCATCACTCTGTATCTCTCTCTGGCAGAGCCCGGCTGCCAAATTCGAAACGTCCAGCGATTGCGCCCACACGAAAGCTGCCAGCACGGAAAGCTGTAGCTGGTTTTCACTGTCCCTTGGAACTGCATTCGCTGCCGCACAGTCATTCGTGTTCTGCAAAAGCTTGGCTTCGTAATGGGGCAACACTCTGTATCTCTCTCTCGCAGAGCCCGGCTGCCAAATTCAAAACGTCCAGCGATTGCGCCCACACGAAAGCTGCCAGCACGGAAAGCTGTAGCTGGTTTTCACTGTCCCTTGGAACTGCATTCGCTGCCGCACAGTCATTCGTGTTCTGCAAAAGCTTGGCTTGGTAATGGGGCATCACTGTGTATCTCTCTCTGGCAGAGCCCGGCTGCCAAATTCGAAACGTCCAGCGATTGCGCCCACACGAAAGCTGCCAGCACGGAAAGCAGTAGCTGGTTTTCACTGTCCCTTGGAACTGCATTCGCTGCCGCACAGTCATTCGTGTTCTGCAAAAGCTTGGCTTCGTAATGCGGCAACACTCTGTATCTCTCTCTGGCAGAGCCCGGCTGCCAAATTCGAAACGTCCAGCGATTGCACCCACACGAAAGCTGCCAGCACGGAAAGCTGTAGCTGGTTTTCACTGTCCCTTGGAACTGCATTCGCTGCCACACAGTCATTCGTGTTCTGCAAAAGCTTGGCTTGGTAATGAGGCAACACTGTGTATCTCTCTCTGGCAGAGCCCGGCTGCCAAATTCGAAACGTCCAGCGATTGCGCCCACACGAAAGCTGGCAGCACGGAAAGCTGTAGCTGGTTTTCACTGTCCCTTGGAACTGCATTCGCTGCCGCACAGTCATTCGTGTTCTGCAAAAGCTTGGCTTCGTAATGGGGCAACACTCTGTATCTCTCTCTCGCAGAGCCCGGCTGCCAAATTCGAAACGTCCAGCGATTGCGCCCACACGAAAGCTGCCAGCACGGAAAGCTGTAGCTGGTTTTCACTGTCCCTTGGAACTGCATTCGCTGCCGCACAGTCATTCGTGTTCTGCAAAAGCTTGGCTTGGTAATGGGGCAACACTGTGTATCTCTCTCTGGCAGAGCCCGGCTGCCAAATTCGAAACGTCCAGCGATTGCGCCCACACGAAAGCTGCCAGCACGGAAAGCTGTAGCTGGTTTTCACTGTCCCTTGGAACTGCATTCGCTGCCGCACAGTCATTCGTGTTCTGCAAAAGCTTGGCTTGGTAATGGGGCAACACTCTGTATCTCTCTCTCGCAGAGCCCGGCTGCCAAATTCGAAACGTCCAGCGATTGCGCCCACACGAAAGCTGCCAGCACGGAAAGCTGTAGCTGGTTTTCACTGTCCCTTGGAACTGCATTCGCTGCCACACAGTCATTCGTGTTCTGCAAAAGCTTGGCTTGGTAATGAGGCAACACTGTGTATCTCTCTCTGGCAGAGCCCGGCTGCCAAATTCGAAACGTCCAGCGATTGCGCCCACACGAAAGCTGCCAGCACGGAAAGCTGTAGCTGGTTTTCACTGTCCCTTGGAACTGCATTCGCTGCCGCACAGTCATTCGTGTTCTGCAAAAGCTTGGCTTCGTAATGCGGCAACACTCTGTATCTCTCTCTCGCAGAGCCCGGCTGCCAAATTCGAAACGTCCAGCGATTGCGCCCACACGAAAGCTGCCAGCACGGAAAGCTGTAGCTGGTTTTCACTGTCCCTTGGAACTGCATTCGCTGCCGCACAGTCATTCGTGTTCTGCAAAAGCTTGGCTTGGTAATGGGGCAACACTCTGTATCTCTCTCTCGCAGAGCCCGGCTGCCAAATTCGAAACGTCCAGCGATTGCGCCCACACGAAAGCTGCCAGCACGGAAAGCTGTAGCTTGTTTTCACTGTCCCTTGGAACTGCATTCGCTGCCGCACAGTCATTCGTGTTCTGCAAAAGCTTGGCTTCGTAATGGGGCAACACTCTGTATCTCTCTCTCTCGCAGAGCCCGGCTGCCAAATTCGAAACGTCCAGCGATTGCGCCCACACGAAAGCTGCCAGCACGGAAAGCTGTAGCTGGTTTTCACTGTCCCTTGGAACTGCATTCGCTGCCGCACAGTCATTCGTGTTCTGCAAAAGCTTGGCTTGGTAATGGGGCATCACTGTGTATCTCTCTCTGGCAGAGCCCGGCTGCCAAATTCGAAACGTCCAGCGATTGCGCCCACACGAAAGCTGCCAGCACGGAAAGCAGTAGCTGGTTTTCACTGTCCCTTGGAACTGCATTCGCTGCCACACAGTCATTCGTGTTCTGCAAAAGCTTGGCTTGGTAATGAGGCAACACTGTGTATCTCTCTCTGGCAGAGCCCGGCTGCCAAATTCGAAACGTCCAGCGATTGCGCCCACACGAAAGCTGCCAGCACGGAAAGCTGTAGCTGGTTTTCACTGTCCCTTGGAACTGCATTCGCTGCGGCACAGTCATTCGTGTTCTGCAAAAGCTTGGCTTCGTAATGCGGCAACACTCTGTATCTCTCTCTCGCAGAGCCCGGCTGCCAAATTCGAAACGTCCAGCGATTGCGCCCACACGAAAGCTGCCAGCACGGAAAGCTGTAGCTGGTTTTCACTGTCCCTTGGAACTGCATTCGCTGCCGCACAGTCATTCGTGTTCTGCAAAAGCTTGGCTTGGTAATGGGGCAACACTCTGTATCTCTCTCTCGCAGAGCCCGGCTGCCAAATTCGAAACGTCCAGCGATTGCGCCCACACGAAAGCTGCCAGCACGGAAAGCTGTAGCTGGTTTTCACTGTCCCTTGGAACTGCATTCGCTGCCGCACAGTCATTCGTGTTCTGCAAAAGCTTGGCTTCGTAATGCGGCAACACTCTGTATCTCTCTCTCGCAGAGCCCGGCTGCCAAATTCGAAACGTCCAGCGATTGCGCCCACACGAAAGCTGCCAGCACGGAAAGGTGTAGCTGGTTTTCACTGTCCCTTGGAACTGCATTCGCTGCCGCACAGTCATTCGTGTTCTGCAAAAGCTTGGCTTGGTAATGGGGCAACACTCTGTATCTCTCTCTCGCAGAGCCCGGCTGCCAAATTCAAAACGTCCAGCGATTGCGCCCACACGAAAGCTGCCAGCACGGAAAGCTGTAGCTGGTTTTCACTGTCCCTTGGAACTGCATTCGCTGCCGCACAGTCATTCGTGTTCTGCAAAAGCTTGGCTTCGTAATGGGGCATCACTGTGTATCTCTCTCTGGCAGAGCCCGGCTGCCAAATTCGAAACGTCCAGCGATTGCGCCCACACGAAAGCTGCCAGCACGGAAAGCAGTAGCTGGTTTTCACTGTCCCTTGGAACTGCATTCGCTGCCACACAGTCATTCGTGTTCTGCAAAAGCTTGGCTTCGTAATGCGGCAACACTCTGTATCTCTCTCTGGCAGAGCCCGGCTGCCAAATTCGAAACGTCCAGCGATTGCACCCACACGAAAGCTGCCAGCACGGAAAGCTGTAGCTGGTTTTCACTGTCCCTTGGAACTGCATTCGCTGCCACACAGTCATTCGTGTTCTGCAAAAGCTTGGCTTGGTAATGAGGCAACACTGTGTATCTCTCTCTGGCAGAGCCCGGCTGCCAAATTCGAAACGTCCAGCGATTGCGCCCACACGAAAGCTGCCAGCACGGAAAGCTGTAGCTGGTTTTCACTGTCCCTTGGAACTGCATTCGCTGCCGCACAGTCATTCGTGTTCTGCAAAAGCTTGGCTTCGTAATGGGGCAACACTCTGTATCTCTCTCTGGCAGAGCCCGGCTGCCAAATTCGAAACGTCCAGCGATTGCGCCCACACGAAAGCTGCCAGCACGGAAAGCTGTAGCTGGTTTTCACTGTCCCTTGGAACTGCATTCGCTGCCACACAGTCATTCGTGTTCTGCAAAAGCTTGGCTTGGTAATGAGGCAACACTGTGTATCTCTCTCTGGCAGAGCCCGGCTGCCAAATTCGAAACGTCCAGCGATTGCGCCCACACGAAAGCTGCCAGCACGGAAAGCTGTAGCTGGTTTTCACTGTCCCTTGGAACTGCATTCGCTGCCGCACAGTCATTCGTGTTCTGCAAAAGCTTGACTTCGTAATGCGGCAACACTCTGTATCTCTCTCTCGCAGAGCCCGGCTGCCAAATTCGAAACGTCCAGCGATTGCGCCCACACGAAAGCTGCCAGCACGGAAAGCTGTAGCTGGTTTTCACTGTCCCTTGGAACTGCATTCGCTGCCGCACAGTCATTCGTGTTCTGCAAAAGCTTGGCTTGGTAATGGGGCAACACTCTGTATCTCTCTCTCGCAGAGCCCGGCTGCCAAATTCGAAACGTTCAGCGATTGCGCCCACACGAAAGCTGCCAGCACGGAAAGCTGTAGCTTGTTTTCACTGTCCCTTGGAACTGCATTCGCTGCCGCACAGTCATTCGTGTTCTGCAAAAGCTTGGCTTCGTAATGGGGCAACACTCTGTATCTCTCTCTCTCGCAGAGCCCGGCTGCCAAATTCGAAACGTCCAGCGATTGCGCCCACACGAAAGCTGCCAGCACGGAAAGCTGTAGCTGGTTTTCACTGTCCCTTGGAACTGCATTCGCTGCCGCACAGTCATTCGTGTTCTGCAAAAGCTTGGCTTCGTAATGGGGCAACACTCTGTATCTCTCTCTCGCAGAGCCCGGCTGCCAAATTCAAAACGTCCAGCGATTGCGCCCACACGAAAGCTGCCAGCACGGAAAGCTGTAGCTGGTTTTCACTGTCCCTTGGAACTGCATTCGCTGCCGCACAGTCATTCGTGTTCTGCAAAAGCTTGGCTTGGTAATGGGGCATCACTCTGTATCTCTCTCTGGCAGAGCCCGGCTGCCAAATTCGAAACGTCCAGCGATTGCGCCCACACGAAAGCTGCCAGCACGGAAAGCAGTAGCTGGTTTTCACTGTCCCTTGGAACTGCATTCGCTGCCACACAGTCATTCGTGTTCTGCAAAAGCTTGGCTTGGTAATGAGGCAACACTGTGTATCTCTCTCTGGCAGAGCCCGGCTGCCAAATTCGAAACGTCCAGCGATTGCGCCCACACGAAAGCTGCCAGCACGGAAAGCTGTAGCTGGTTTTCACTGTCCCTTGGAACTGCATTCGCTGCCGCACAGTCATTCGTGTTCTGCAAAAGCTTGGCTTCGTAATGCGGCAACACTCTGTATCTCTCTCTCGCAGAGCCCGGCTGCCAAATTCGAAACGTCCAGCGATTGCGCCCACACGAAAGCTGCCAGCACGGAAAGCTGTAGCTGGTTTTCACTGTCCCTTGGAACTGCATTCGCTGCCGCACAGTCATTCGTGTTCTGCAAAAGCTTGGCTTGGTAATGGGGCAACACTCTGTATCTCTCTCTCGCAGAGCCCGGCTGCCAAATTCGAAACGTCCAGCGATTGCGCCCACACGAAAGCTGCCAGCACGGAAAGCTGTAGCTTGTTTTCACTGTCCCTTGGAACTGCATTCGCTGCCGCACAGTCATTCGTGTTCTGCAAAAGCTTGGCTTCGTAATGGGGCAACACTCTGTATCTCTCTCTCTCGCAGAGCCCGGCTGCCAAATTCGAAACGTCCAGCGATTGCGCCCACACGAAAGCTGCCAGCACGGAAAGCTGTAGCTGGTTTTCACTGTCCCTTGGAACTGCATTCGCTGCCGCACAGTCATTCGTGTTCTGCAAAAGCTTGGCTTCGTAATGGGGCAACACTCTGTATCTCTCTCTCGCAGAGCCCGGCTGCCAAATTCGAAACGTCCAGCGATTGCGCCCACAAGAAAGCTGCCAGCACGGAAAGCTGTAGCTGGTTTTCACTGTCCCTTGGAACTGCATTCGCTGCCGCACAGTCATTCGTGTTCTGCAAAAGCTTGGCTTGGTAATGGGGCAACACTCTGTATCTCTCTCTGGCAGAGCCCGGCTGCGAAATTCGAAACGTCCAGCGATTGCGCCCACACGAAAGCTGCCAGCACGGAAAGCTGTAGCTGGTTTTCACTGTCCCTTGGAACTGCATTCGCTGCCGCACAGTCATTCGTGTTCTGCAAAAGCTTGGCTTCGTAATGGGGCAACACTCTGTATCTCTCTCTCGCAGAGCCCGGCTGCCAAATTCAAAACGTCCAGCGATTGCGCCCACACGAAAGCTGCCAGCACGGAAAGCTGTAGCTGGTTTTCACTGTCCCTTGGAACTGCATTCGCTGCCGCACAGTCATTCGTGTTCTGCAAAAGCTTGGCTTCGTAATGGGGCATCACTGTGTATCTCTCTCTGGCAGAGCCCGGCTGCCAAATTCGAAACGTCCAGCGATTGCGCCCACACGAAAGCTGCCAGCACGGAAAGCAGTAGCTGGTTTTCACTGTCCCTTGGAACTGCATTCGCTGCCACACAGTCATTCGTGTTCTGCAAAAGCTTGGCTTCGTAATGCGGCAACACTCTGTATCTCTCTCTCGCAGAGCCCGGCTGCCAAATTCGAAACGTCCAGCGATTGCACCCACACGAAAGCTGCCAGCACGGAAAGCTGTAGCTGGTTTTCACTGTCCCTTGGAACTGCATTCGCTGCCACACAGTCATTCGTGTTCTGCAAAAGCTTGGCTTCGTAATGGGGCAACACTCTGTATCTCTCTCTCGCAGAGCCCGGCTGCCAAATTCGAAACGTCCAGCGATTGCGCCCACACGAAAGCTGCCAGCACGGAAAGCTGTAGCTGGTTTTCACTGTCCCTTGGAACTGCATTCGCTGCCGCACAGTCATTCGTGTTCTGCAAAAGCTTGGCTTCGTAATGGGGCATCACTGTGTATCTCTCTCTGGCAGAGCCCGGCTGCCAAATTCGAAACGTCCAGCGATTGCGCCCACACGAAAGCTGCCAGCACGGAAAGCAGTAGCTGGTTTTCACTGTCCCTTGGAACTGCATTCGCTGCCACACAGTCATTCGTGTTCTGCAAAAGCTTGGCTTCGTAATGCGGCAACACTCTGTATCTCTCTCTGGCAGAGCCCGGCTGCCAAATTCGAAACGTCCAGCGATTGCACCCACACGAAAGCTGCCAGCACGGAAAGCTGTAGCTGGTTTTCACTGTCCCTTGGAACTGCATTCGCTGCCACACAGTCATTCGTGTTCTGCAAAAGCTTGGCTTGGTAATGAGGCAACACTGTGTATCTCTCTCTGGCAGAGCCCGGCTGCCAAATTCGAAACGTCCAGCGATTGCGCCCACACGAAAGCTGCCAGCACGGAAAGCTGTAGCTGGTTTTCACTGTCCCTTGGAACTGCATTCGCTGCCGCACAGTCATTCGTGTTCTGCAAAAGCTTGGCTTCGTAATGGGGCAACACTCTGTATCTCTCTCTGGCAGAGCCCGGCTGCCAAATTCGAAACGTCCAGCGATTGCGCCCACACGAAAGCTGCCAGCACGGAAAGCTGTAGCTGGTTTTCACTGTCCCTTGGAACTGCATTCGCTGCCACACAGTCATTCGTGTTCTGCAAAAGCTTGGCTTGGTAATGAGGCAACACTGTGTATCTCTCTCTGGCAGAGCCCGGCTGCCAAATTCGAAACGTCCAGCGATTGCGCCCACACGAAAGCTGCCAGCACGGAAAGCTGTAGCTGGTTTTCACTGTCCCTTGGAACTGCATTCGCTGCCGCACAGTCATTCGTGTTCTGCAAAAGCTTGGCTTCGTAATGCGGCAACACTCTGTATCTCTCTCTCGCAGAGCCCGGCTGCCAAATTCGAAACGTCCAGCGATTGCGCCCACACGAAAGCTGCCAGCACGGAAAGCTGTAGCTGGTTTTCACTGTCCCTTGGAACTGCATTCGCTGCCGCACAGTCATTCGTGTTCTGCAAAAGCTTGGCTTGGTAATGGGGCAACACTCTGTATCTCTCTCTCGCAGAGCCCGGCTGCCAAATTCGAAACGTCCAGCGATTGCGCCCACACGAAAGCTGCCAGCACGGAAAGCTGTAGCTTGTTTTCACTGTCCCTTGGAACTGCATTCGCTGCCGCACAGTCATTCGTGTTCTGCAAAAGCTTGGCTTCGTAATGGGGCAACACTCTGTATCTCTCTCTCTCGCAGAGCCCGGCTGCCAAATTCGAAACGTCCAGCGATTGCGCCCACACGAAAGCTGCCAGCACGGAAAGCTGTAGCTGGTTTTCACTGTCCCTTGGAACTGCATTCGCTGCCGCACAGTCATTCGTGTTCTGCAAAAGCTTGGCTTCGTAATGGGGCAACACTCTGTATCTCTCTCTCGCAGAGCCCGGCTGCCAAATTCGAAACGTCCAGCGATTGCGCCCACAAGAAAGCTGCCAGCACGGAAAGCTGTAGCTGGTTTTCACTGTCCCTTGGAACTGCATTCGCTGCCGCACAGTCATTCGTGTTCTGCAAAAGCTTGGCTTGGTAATGGGGCAACACTCTGTATCTCTCTCTGGCAGAGCCCGGCTGCGAAATTCGAAACGTCCAGCGATTGCGCCCACACGAAAGCTGCCAGCACGGAAAGCTGTAGCTGGTTTTCACTGTCCCTTGGAACTGCATTCGCTGCCGCACAGTCATTCGTGTTCTGCAAAAGCTTGGCTTCGTAATGGGGCAACACTCTGTATCTCTCTCTCGCAGAGCCCGGCTGCCAAATTCAAAACGTCCAGCGATTGCGCCCACACGAAAGCTGCCAGCACGGAAAGCTGTAGCTGGTTTTCACTGTCCCTTGGAACTGCATTCGCTGCCGCACAGTCATTCGTGTTCTGCAAAAGCTTGGCTTCGTAATGGGGCATCACTGTGTATCTCTCTCTGGCAGAGCCCGGCTGCCAAATTTGAAACGTCCAGCGATTGCGCCCACACGAAAGCTGCCAGCACGGAAAGCAGTAGCTGGTTTTCACTGTCCCTTGGAACTGCATTCGCTGCCACACAGTCATTCGTGTTCTGCAAAAGCTTGGCTTCGTAATGCGGCAACACTCTGTATCTCTCTCTGGCAGAGCCCGGCTGCCAAATTCGAAACGTCCAGCGATTGCACCCACACGAAAGCTGCCAGCACGGAAAGCTGTAGCTGGTTTTCACTGTCCCTTGGAACTGCATTCGCTGCCACACAGTCATTCGTGTTCTGCAAAAGCTTGGCTTCGTAATGGGGCAACACTCTGTATCTCTCTCTCGCAGAGCCCGGCTGCCAAATTCGAAACGTCCAGCGATTGCGCCCACACGAAAGCTGCCAGCACGGAAAGCTGTAGCTGGTTTTCACTGTCCCTTGGAACTGCATTCGCTGCCGCACAGTCATTCGTGTTCTGCAAAAGCTTGGCTTCGTAATGGGGCATCACTGTGTATCTCTCTCTGGCAGAGCCCGGCTGCCAAATTCGAAACGTCCAGCGATTGCGCCCACACGAAAGCTGCCAGCACGGAAAGCAGTAGCTGGTTTTCACTGTCCCTTGGAACTGCATTCGCTGCCACACAGTCATTCGTGTTCTGCAAAAGCTTGGCTTCGTAATGCGGCAACACTCTGTATCTCTCTCTGGCAGAGCCCGGCTGCCAAATTCGAAACGTCCAGCGATTGCACCCACACGAAAGCTGCCAGCACGGAAAGCTGTAGCTGGTTTTCACTGTCCCTTGGAACTGCATTCGCTGCCACACAGTCATTCGTGTTCTGCAAAAGCTTGGCTTGGTAATGAGGCAACACTGTGTATCTCTCTCTGGCAGAGCCCGGCTGCCAAATTCGAAACGTCCAGCGATTGCGCCCACACGAAAGCTGCCAGCACGGAAAGCTGTAGCTGGTTTTCACTGTCCCTTGGAACTGCATTCGCTGCCGCACAGTCATTCGTGTTCTGCAAAAGCTTGGCTTCGTAATGGGGCAACACTGTGTATCTCTCTCTGGCAGAGCCCGGCTGCCAAATTCGAAACGTCCAGCGATTGCGCCCACACGAAAGCTGCCAGCACGGAAAGCTGTAGCTGGTTTTCACTGTCCCTTGGAACTGCATTCGCTGCCACACAGTCATTCGTGTTCTGCAAAAGCTTGGCTTGGTAATGAGGCAACACTGTGTATCTCTCTCTGGCAGAGCCCGGCTGCCAAATTCGAAACGTCCAGCGATTGCGCCCACACGAAAGCTGCCAGCACGGAAAGCTGTAGCTGGTTTTCACTGTCCCTTGGAACTGCATTCGCTGCCGCACAGTCATTCGTGTTCTGCAAAAGCTTGGCTTCGTAATGCGGCAACACTCTGTATCTCTCTCTCGCAGAGCCCGGCTGCCAAATTCGAAACGTCCAGCGATTGCGCCCACACGAAAGCTGCCAGCACGGAAAGCTGTAGCTGGTTTTCACTGTCCCTTGGAACTGCATTCGCTGCCGCACAGTCATTCGTGTTCTGCAAAAGCTTGGCTTGGTAATGGGGCAACACTCTGTATCTCTCTCTCGCAGAGCCCGGCTGCCAAATTCGAAACGTTCAGCGATTGCGCCCACACGAAAGCTGCCAGCACGGAAAGCTGTAGCTTGTTTTCACTGTCCCTTGGAACTGCATTCGCTGCCGCACAGTCATTCGTGTTCTGCAAAAGCTTGGCTTCGTAATGGGGCAACACTCTGTATCTCTCTCTCTCGCAGAGCCCGGCTGCCAAATTCGAAACGTCCAGCGATTGCGCCCACACGAAAGCTGCCAGCACGGAAAGCTGTAGCTGGTTTTCACTGTCCCTTGGAACTGCATTCGCTGCCGCACAGTCATTCGTGTTCTGCAAAAGCTTGGCTTCGTAATGGGGCAACACTCTGTATCTCTCTCTCGCAGAGCCCGGCTGCCAAATTCAAAACGTCCAGCGATTGCGCCCACACGAAAGCTGCCAGCACGGAAAGCTGTAGCTGGTTTTCACTGTCCCTTGGAACTGCATTCGCTGCCGCACAGTCATTCGTGTTCTGCAAAAGCTTGGCTTGGTAATGGGGCATCACTCTGTATCTCTCTCTGGCAGAGCCCGGCTGCCAAATTCGAAACGTCCAGCGATTGCGCCCACACGAAAGCTGCCAGCACGGAAAGCAGTAGCTGGTTTTCACTGTCCCTTGGAACTGCATTCGCTGCCACACAGTCATTCGTGTTCTGCAAAAGCTTGGCTTGGTAATGAGGCAACACTGTGTATCTCTCTCTGGCAGAGCCCGGCTGCCAAATTCGAAACGTCCAGCGATTGCGCCCACACGAAAGCTGCCAGCACGGAAAGCTGTAGCTGGTTTTCACTGTCCCTTGGAACTGCATTCGCTGCCGCACAGTCATTCGTGTTCTGCAAAAGCTTGGCTTCGTAATGCGGCAACACTCTGTATCTCTCTCTCGCAGAGCCCGGCTGCCAAATTCGAAACGTCCAGCGATTGCGCCCACACGAAAGCTGCCAGCACGGAAAGCTGTAGCTGGTTTTCACTGTCCCTTGGAACTGCATTCGCTGCCGCACAGTCATTCGTGTTCTGCAAAAGCTTGGCTTGGTAATGGGGCAACACTCTGTATCTCTCTCTCGCAGAGCCCGGCTGCCAAATTCGAAACGTCCAGCGATTGCGCCCACACGAAAGCTGCCAGCACGGAAAGCTGTAGCTTGTTTTCACTGTCCCTTGGAACTGCATTCGCTGCCGCACAGTCATTCGTGTTCTGCAAAAGCTTGGCTTCGTAATGGGGCAACACTCTGTATCTCTCTCTCTCGCAGAGCCCGGCTGCCAAATTCGAAACGTCCAGCGATTGCGCCCACACGAAAGCTGCCAGCACGGAAAGCTGTAGCTGGTTTTCACTGTCCCTTGGAACTGCATTCGCTGCCGCACAGTCATTCGTGTTCTGCAAAAGCTTGGCTTCGTAATGGGGCAACACTCTGTATCTCTCTCTCGCAGAGCCCGGCTGCCAAATTCGAAACGTCCAGCGATTGCGCCCACAAGAAAGCTGCCAGCACGGAAAGCTGTAGCTGGTTTTCACTGTCCCTTGGAACTGCATTCGCTGCCGCACAGTCATTCGTGTTCTGCAAAAGCTTGGCTTGGTAATGGGGCAACACTCTGTATCTCTCTCTGGCAGAGCCCGGCTGCGAAATTCGAAACGTCCAGCGATTGCGCCCACACGAAAGCTGCCAGCACGGAAAGCTGTAGCTGGTTTTCACTGTCCCTTGGAACTGCATTCGCTGCCGCACAGTCATTCGTGTTCTGCAAAAGCTTGGCTTCGTAATGGGGCAACACTGTGTATCTCTCTCTCGCAGAGCCCGGCTGCCAAATTCAAAACGTCCAGCGATTGCGCCCACACGAAAGCTGCCAGCACGGAAAGCTGTAGCTGGTTTTCACTGTCCCTTGGAACTGCATTCGCTGCCGCACAGTCATTCGTGTTCTGCAAAAGCTTGGCTTCGTAATGGGGCATCACTGTGTATCTCTCTCTGGCAGAGCCCGGCTGCCAAATTCGAAACGTCCAGCGATTGCGCCCACACGAAAGCTGCCAGCACGGAAAGCAGTAGCTGGTTTTCACTGTCCCTTGGAACTGCATTCGCTGCCACACAGTCATTCGTGTTCTGCAAAAGCTTGGCTTGGTAATGGGGCAACACTGTGTATCTCTCTCTGGCAGAGCCCGGCTGCCAAATTCGAAACGTCCAGCGATTGCGCCCACACGAAAGCTGCCAGCACGGAAAGCAGTAGCTGGTTTTCACTGTCCCTTGGAACTGCATTCGCTGCCACACAGTCATTCGTGTTCTGCAAAAGCTTGGCTTGGTAATGGGGCAACACTCTGTATCTCTCTCTCGCAGAGCCCGGCTGCCAAATTCGAAACGTCCAGCGATTGCGCCCACACGAAAGCTGCCAGCACGGAAAGCTGTAGCTGGTTTTCACTGTCCCTTGGAACTGCATTCTCTGCCACACAGTCATTCGTGTTCTGCAAAAGCTTGGCTTGGTAATGAGGCAACACTGTGTATCTCTCTCTGGCAGAGCCCGGCTGCCAAATTCGAAACGTCCAGCGATTGCGCCCACACGAAAGCTGCCAGCACGGAAAGCTGTAGCTGGTTTTCACTGTCCCTTGGAACTGCATTCGCTGCCGCACAGTCATTCGTGTTCTGCAAAAGCTTGGCTTCGTAATGCGGCAACACTCTGTATCTCTCTCTCGCAGAGCCCGGCTGCCAAATTCGAAACGTCCAGCGATTGCGCCCACACGAAAGCTGCCAGCACGGAAAGGTGTAGCTGGTTTTCACTGTCCCTTGGAACTGCATTCGCTGCCGCACAGTCATTCGTGTTCTGCAAAAGCTTGGCTTGGTAATGGGGCAACACTCTGTATCTCTCTCTCGCAGAGCCCGGCTGCCAAATTCGAAACGTCCAGCGATTGCGCCCACACGAAAGCTGCCAGCACGGAAAGCTGTAGCTGGTTTTCACTGTCCCTTGGAACTGCATTCGCTGCCGCACAGTCATTCGTGTTCTGCAAAAGCTTGGCTTCGTAATGGGGCAACACTCTGTATCTCTCTCTCTCGCAGAGCCCGGCTGCCAAATTCGAAACGTCCAGCGATTGCGCCCACACGAAAGCTGCCAGCACGGAAAGCTGTAGCTGGTTTTCACTGTCCCTTGGAACTGCATTCGCTGCCGCACAGTCATTCGTGTTCTGCAAAAGCTTGGCTTCGTAATGGGGCAACACTCTGTATCTCTCTCTCGCAGAGCCCGGCTGCCAAATTCAAAACGTCCAGCGATTGCGCCCACAAGAAAGCTGCCAGCACGGAAAGCTGTAGCTGGTTTTCACTGTCCCTTGGAACTGCATTCGCTGCCGCACAGTCATTCGTGTTCTGCAAAAGCTTGGCTTGGTAATGGGGCATCACTCTGTATCTCTCTCTGGCAGAGCCCGGCTGCCAAATTCGAATCGTCCAGCGATTGCGCCCACACGAAAGCTGCCAGCACGGAAAGCTGTAGCTGGTTTTCACTGTCCCTTGGAACTGCATTCGCTGCCGCACAGTCATTCGTGTTCTGCAAAAGCTTGGCTTCGTAATGGGGCAATACTCTGTATCTCTCTCTCGCAGAGCCCGGCTGCCAAATTCAAAACGTCCAGCGATTGCGCCCACACGAAAGCTGCCAGCACGGAAAGCTGTAGCTGGTTTTCACTGTCCCTTGGAACTGCATTCGCTGCCGCACAGTCATTCGTGTTCTGCAAAAGCTTGGCTTGGTAATGGGGCATCACTGTGTATCTCTCTCTGGCAGAGCCCGGCTGCCAAATTCGAAACGTCCAGCGATTGCGCCCACACGAAAGCTGCCAGCACGGAAAGCAGTAGCTGGTTTTCACTGTCCCTTGGAACTGCATTCGCTGCCACACAGTCATTCGTGTTCTGCAAAAGCTTGGCTTCGTAATGCGGCAACACTCTGTATCTCTCTCTGGCAGAGCCCGGCTGCCAAATTCGAAACGTCCAGCGATTGCACCCACACGAAAGCTGCCAGCACGGAAAGCTGTAGCTGGTTTTCACTGTCCCTTGGAACTGCATTCGCTGCCACACAGTCATTCGTGTTCTGCAAAAGCTTGGCTTGGTAATGGGGCAACACTGTGTATCTCTCTCTGGCAGAGCCCGGCTGCCAAATTCGAAACGTCCAGCGATTGCGCCCACACGAAAGCTGCCAGCACGGAAAGCTGTAGCTGGTTTTCACTGTCCCTTGGAACTGCATTCGCTGCCGCACAGTCATTCGTGTTCTGCAAAAGCTTGGCTTCGTAATGGGGCAACACTCTGTATCTCTCTCTCGCAGAGCCCGGCTGCCAAATTCGAAACGTCCAGCGATTGCGCCCACACGAAAGCTGCCAGCACGGAAAGCTGTAGCTGGTTTTCACTGTCCCTTGGAACTGCATTCGCTGCCGCACAGTCATTCGTGTTCTGCAAAAGCTTGGCTTGGTAATGGGGCAACACTGTGTATCTCTCTCTGGCAGAGCCCGGCTGCCAAATTCGAAACGTCCAGCGATTGCGCCCACACGAAAGCTGCCAGCACGGAAAGCTGTAGCTGGTTTTCACTGTCCCTTGGAACTGCATTCGCTGCCGCACAGTCATTCGTGTTCTGCAAAAGCTTGGCTTCGTAATGGGGCAACACTCTGTATCTCTCTCTCGCAGAGCCCGGCTGCCAAATTCGAAACGTCCAGCGATTGCGCCCACACGAAAGCTGCCAGCACGGAAAGCTGTAGCTGGTTTTCACTGTCCCTTGGAACTGCATTTGCTGCCGCACAGTCATTCGTGTTCTGCAAAAGCTTGGCTTGGTAATGGGGCAACACTCTGTATCTCTCTCTCGCAGAGCCCGGCTGCCAAATTCGAAACGTCCAGCGATTGCGCCCACACGAAAGCTGCCAGCACGGAAAGCTGTAGCTGGTTTTCACTGTCCCTTGGAACTGCATTCGCTGCCGCACAGTCATTCGTGTTCTGCAAAAGCTTGGCTTCGTAATGGGGCAACACTCTGTATCTCTCTCTCTCGCAGAGCCCGGCTGCCAAATTCGAAACGTCCAGCGATTGCGCCCACACGAAAGCTGCCAGCACGGAAAGCTGTAGCTGGTTTTCACTGTCCCTTGGAACTGCATTCGCTGCCGCACAGTCATTCGTGTTCTGCAAAAGCTTGGCTTCGTAATGGGGCAACACTCTGTATCTCTCTCTCGCAGAGCCCGGCTGCCAAATTCGAAACGTCCAGCGATTGCGCCCACACGAAAGCTGCCAGCACGGAAAGCTGTAGCTGGTTTTCACTGTCCCTTGGAACTGCATTCGCTGCCGCACAGTCATTCGTGTTCTGCAAAAGCTTGGCTTGGTAATGGGGCAACACTGTGTATCTCTCTCTGGCAGAGCCCGGCTGCCAAATTCGAAACGTCCAGCGATTGCGCCCACACGAAAGCTGCCAGCACGGAAAGCAGTAGCTGGTTTTCACTGTCCCTTGGAACTGCATTCGCTGCCACACAGTCATTCGTGTTCTGCAAAAGCTTGGCTTGGTAATGGGGCAACACTCTGTATCTCTCTCTGGCAGAGCCCGGCTGCCAAATTCGAAACGTCCAGCGATTGCGCCCACACGAAAGCTGCCAGCACGGAAAGCTGTAGCTGGTTTTCACTGTCCCTTGGAACTGCATTCGCTGCCACACAGTCATTCGTGTTCTGCAAAAGCTTGGCTTGGTAATGAGGCAACACTGTGTATCTCTCTCTGGCAGAGCCCGGCTGCCAAATTCGAAACGTCCAGCGATTGCACCCACAAGAAAGCTGCCAGCACGGAAAGCTGTAGCTGGTTTTCACTGTCCCTTGGAACTGCATTCGCTGCCACACAGTCATTCGTGTTCTGCAAAAGCTTGGCTTGGTAATGAGGCAACACTGTGTATCTCTCTCTGGCAGAGCCCGGCTGCCAAATTCGAAACGTCCAGCGATTGCGCCCACACGAAAGCTGCCAGCACGGAAAGCTGTAGCTGGTTTTCACTGTCCCTTGGAACTGCATTCGCTGCCGCACAGTCATTCGTGTTCTGCAAAAGCTTGGCTTCGTAATGGGGCAACACTGTATCTCTCTCTCGCAGAGCCCGGCTGCCAAATTCGAAACGTCCAGTGATTGCGCCCACACGAAAGCTGCCAGCACGGAAAGCTGTAGCTGGTTTTCACTGTCCCTTGGAACTGCATTCGCTGCCGCACAGTCATTCGTGTTCTGCAAAAGCTTGGCTTGGTAATGGGGCAACACTGTGTATCTCTCTCTGGCAGAGCCCGGCTGCCAAATTCGAAACGTCCAGCGATTGCGCCCACACGAAAGCTGCCAGCACGGAAAGCTGTAGCTGGTTTTCACTGTCCCTTGGAACTGCATTCGCTGCCGCACAGTCATTCGTGTTCTGCAAAAGCTTGGCTTCGTAATGGGGCAACACTCTGTATCTCTCTCTCGCAGAGCCCGGCTGCCAAATTCGAAACGTCCAGCGATTGCGCCCACACGAAAGCTGCCAGCACGGAAAGCTGTAGCTGGTTTTCACTGTCCCTTGGAACTGCATTTGCTGCCGCACAGTCATTCGTGTTCTGCAAAAGCTTGGCTTGGTAATGGGGCAACACTCTGTATCTCTCTCTCGCAGAGCCCGGCTGCCAAATTCGAAACGTCCAGCGATTGCGCCCACACGAAAGCTGCCAGCACGGAAAGCTGTAGCTGGTTTTCACTGTCCCTTGGAACTGCATTCGCTGCCGCACAGTCATTCGTGTTCTGCAAAAGCTTGGCTTCGTAATGGGGCAACACTCTGTATCTCTCTCTCTCGCAGAGCCCGGCTGCCAAATTCGAAACGTCCAGCGATTGCGCCCACACGAAAGCTGCCAGCACGGAAAGCTGTAGCTGGTTTTCACTGTCCCTTGGAACTGCATTCGCTGCCGCACAGTCATTCGTGTTCTGCAAAAGCTTGGCTTCGTAATGGGGCAACACTCTGTATCTCTCTCTCGCAGAGCCCGGCTGCCAAATTCGAAACGTCCAGCGATTGCGCCCACACGAAAGCTGCCAGCACGGAAAGCTGTAGCTGGTTTTCACTGTCCCTTGGAACTGCATTCGCTGCCGCACAGTCATTCGTGTTCTGCAAAAGCTTGGCTTGGTAATGGGGCATCACTCTGTATCTCTCTCTGGCAGAGCCCGGCTGCCAAATTCGAAACGTCCAGCGATTGCGCCCACACGAAAGCTGCCAGCATGGAAAGCTGTAGCTGGTTTTCACTGTCCCTTGGAACTGCATTCGCTGCCACACAGTCATTCGTGTTCTGCAAAAGCTTGGCTTCGTAATGGGGCAACACTCTGTATCTCTCTCTCGCAGAGCCCGGCTGCCAAATTCAAAACGTCCAGCGATTGCGCCCACACGAAAGCTGCCAGCACGGAAAGCTGTAGCTGGTTTTCACTGTCCCTTGGAACTGCATTCGCTGCCACACAGTCATTCGTGTTCTGCAAAAGCTTGGCTTGGTAATGGGGCAACACTGTGTATCTCTCTCTGGCAGAGCCCGGCTGCCAAATTCAAAACGTCCAGCGATTGCGCCCACACGAAAGCTGCCAGCACGGAAAGCTGTAGCTGGTTTTTACTGTCCCTTGGAACTGCATTCGCTGCCGCACAGTCATTCGTGTTCTGCAAAAGCTTGGCTTCGTAATGGGGCAACACTCTGTATCTCTCTCTCTCGCAGAGCCCGGCTGCCAAATTCGAAACGTCCAGCGATTGCGCCCACACGAAAGCTGCCAGCACGGAAAGCTGTAGCTGGTTTTCACTGTCCCTTGGAACTGCATTCGCTGCCGCACAGTCATTCGTGTTCTGCAAAAGCTTGGCTTGGTAATGGGGCAACACTGTGTATCTCTCTCTGGCAGAGCCCGGCTGCCAAATTCGAAACGTCCAGCGATTGCGCCCACACGAAAGCTGCCAGCACGGAAAGCTGTAGCTGGTTTTCACTGTCCCTTGGAACTGCATTCGCTGCCACACAGTCATTCGTGTTCTGCAAAAGCTTGGCTTGGTAATGGGGCAACACTCTGTATCTCTCTCTCGCAGAGCCCGGCTGCCAAATTCGAAACGTCCAGCGATTGCGCCCACACGAAAGCTGCCAGCACGGAAAGCTGTAGCTGGTTTTCACTGTCCCTTGGAACTGCATTCGCTGCCACACAGTCATTCGTGTTCTGCAAAAGCTTGGCTTGGTAATGAGGCAACACTGTGTATCTCTCTCTGGCAGAGCCCGGCTGCCAAATTCGAAACGTCCAGCGATTGCGCCCACACGAAAGCTGCCAGCACGGAAAGCTGTAGCTGGTTTTCACTGTCCCTTGGAACTGCATTCGCTGCCGCACAGTCATTCGTGTTCTGCAAAAGCTTGGCTTCGTAATGGGGCAACACTCTGTATCTCTCTCTCGCAGAGCCCGGCTGCCAAATTCGAAACGTCCAGCGATTGCGCCCACACGAAAGCTGCCAGCACGGAAAGCTGTAGCTGGTTTTCACTGTCCCTTGGAACTGCATTCGCTGCCGCACAGTCATTCGTGTTCTGCAAAAGCTTGGCTTGGTAATGGGGCAACACTCTGTATCTCTCTCTCGCAGAGCCCGGCTGCCAAATTCGAAACGTCCAGCGATTGCGCCCACACGAAAGCTGCCAGCACGGAAAGCTGTAGCTTGTTTTCACTGTCCCTTGGAACTGCATTCGCTGCCACACAGTCATTCGTGTTCTGCAAAAGCTTGGCTTCGTAATGGGGCAACACTCTGTATCTCTCTCTCTCGCAGAGCCCGGCTGCCAAATTCGAAACGTCCAGCGATTGCGCCCACACGAAAGCTGCCAGCACGGAAAGCTGTAGCTGGTTTTCACTGTCCCTTGGAACTGCATTCGCTGCCGCACAGTCATTCGTGTTCTGCAAAGCTTGGCTTCGTAATGGGGCAACACTCTGTATCTCTCTCTCGCAGAGCCCGGCTGCCAACTTCGAAACGTCCAGCGATTGCGCCCACACGAAAGCTGCCAGCACGGAAAGCTGTAGCTGGTTTTCACTGTCCCTTGGAACTGCATTCGCTGCCGCACAGTCATTCGTGTTCTGCAAAAGCTTGGCTTGGTAATGGGGCATCACTCTGTATCTCTCTCTGGCAGAGCCCGGCTGCCAAATTCGAAACGTCCAGCGATTGCGCCCACACGAAAGCTGCCAGCACGGAAAGCTGTAGCTGGTTTTCACTGTCCCTTGGAACTGCATTCGCTGCCGCACAGTCATTCGTGTTCTGCAAAAGCTTGGCTTCGTAATGGGGCAACACTCTGTATCTCTCTCTCGCAGAGCCCGGCTGCCAAATTCGAAACGTCCAGCGATTGCGCCCACACGAAAGCTGCCAGCACGGAAAGCTGTAGCTGGTTTTCACTGTCCCTTGGAACTGCATTCGCTGCCGCACAGTCATTCGTGTTCTGCAAAAGCTTGGCTTGGTAATGGGGCATCACTCTGTATCTCTCTCTGGCAGAGCCCGGCTGCCAAATTCGAAACGTCCAGCGATTGCGCCCACACGAAAGCTGCCAGCACGGAAAGCTGTAGCTGGTTTTCACTGTCCCTTGGAACTGCATTCGCTGCCACACAGTCATTCGTGTTCTGCAAAAGCTTGGCTTCGTAATGGGGCAACACTCTGTATCTCTCTCTCGCAGAGCCCGGCTGCCAAATTCGAAACGTCCAGCGATTGCGCCCACATGAAAGCTGCCAGCACGGAAAGCTGTAGCTGGTTTTCACTGTCCCTTGGAACTGCATTCGCTGCCGCACAGTCATTCGTGTTCTGCAAAAGCTTGGCTTGGTAATGGGGCAACACTCTGTATCTCTCTCTGGCAGAGCCCGGCTGCCAAATTCGAAACGTCCAGCGATTGCGCCCACACGAAAGCTGCCAGCACGGAAAGCTGTAGCTGGTTTTCACTGTCCCTTGGAACTGCATTCGCTGCCACACAGTCATTCGTGTTCTGCAAAAGCTTGGCTTCGTAATGCGGCAACACTCTGTATCTCTCTCTGGCAGAGCCCGGCTGCCAAATTCGAAACGTCCAGCGATTGCACCCACAAGAAAGCTGCCAGCACGGAAAGCTGTAGCTGGTTTTCACTGTCCCTTGGAACTGCATTCGCTGCCACACAGTCATTCGTGTTCTGCAAAAGCTTGGCTTGGTAATGAGGCAACACTGTGTATCTCTCTCTGGCAGAGCCCGGCTGCCAAATTCGAAACGTCCAGCGATTGCGCCCACACGAAAGCTGCCAGCACGGAAAGCTGTAGCTGGTTTTCACTGTCCCTTGGAACTGCATTCGCTGCCGCACAGTCATTCGTGTTCTGCAAAAGCTTGGCTTCGTAATGGGGCAACACTGTATCTCTCTCTCGCAGAGCCCGGCTGCCAAATTCGAAACGTCCAGTGATTGCGCCCACACGAAAGCTGCCAGCACGGAAAGCTGTAGCTGGTTTTCACTGTCCCTTGGAACTGCATTCGCTGCCGCACAGTCATTCGTGTTCTGCAAAAGCTTGGCTTGGTAATGGGGCAACACTCTGTATCTCTCTCTCGCAGAGCCCGGCTGCCAAATTTGAAACGTCCAGCGATTGCGCCCACACGAAAGCTGCCAGCACGGAAAGCTGTAGCTGGTGTTCACTGTCCCTTGGAACTGCATTCGCTGCCGCACAGTCATTCGTGTTCTGCAAAAGCTTGGCTTCGTAATGGGGCAACACTCTGTATCTCTCTCTCTCGCAGAGCCCGGCTGCCAAATTCGAAACGTCCAGCGATTGCGCCCACACGAAAGCTGCCAGCACGGAAAGCTGTAGCTGGTTTTCACTGTCCCTTGGAACTGCATTCGCTGCCGCACAGTCATTCGTGTTCTGCAAAAGCTTGGCTTGGTAATGGGGCAACACTCTGTATCTCTCTCTCGCAGAGCCCGGCTGCCAAATTCGAAACGTCCAGCGATTGCGCCCACACCAAAGCTGCCAGCACGGAAAGCTGTAGCTGGTTTTCACTGTCCCTTGGAACTGCATTCGCTGCCGCACAGTCATTCGTGTTCTGCAAAAGCTTGGCTTGGTAATGGGGCAACACTGTGTATCTCTCTCTCGCAGAGCCCGGCTGCCAAATTCGAAACGTCCAGCGATTGCGCCCACACGAAAGCTGCCAGCACGGAAAGCTGTAGCTGGTTTTCACTGTCCCTTGGAACTGCATTCGCTGCCACACAGTCATTCGTGTTCTGCAAAAGCTTGGCTTCGTAATGCGGCAACACTCTGTATCTCTCTCTGGCAGAGCCCGGCTGCCAAATTCGAAACGTCCAGCGATTGCGCCCACAAGAAAGCTGCCAGCACGGAAAGCTGTAGCTGGTTTTCACTGTCCCTTGGAACTGCATTCGCTGCCACACAGTCATTCGTGTTCTGCAAAAGCGTGGCTTGGTAATGAGGCAACACTGTGTATCTCTCTCTGGCAGAGCCCGGCTGCCAAATTCGAAACGTCCAGCGATTGCGCCCACACGAAAGCTGCCAGCACGGAAAGCTGTAGCTGGTTTTCACTGTCCCTTGGAACTGCATTCGCTGCCGCACAGTCATTCGTGTTCTGCAAAAGCTTGGCTTCGTAATGGGGCAACACTGTGTATCTCTCTCTGGCAGAGCCCGGCTGCCAAATTCGAAACGTCCAGCGATTGCGCCCACACGAAAGCTGCCAGCACGGAAAGCTGTAGCTGGTTTTCACTGTCCCTTGGAACTGCATTCGCTGCCGCACAGTCATTCGTGTTCTGCAAAAGCTTGGCTTCGTAATGCGGCAACACTCTGTATCTCTCTCTCGCAGAGCCCGGCTGCCAAATTCGAAACGTCCAGCGATTGCGCCCACACGAAAGCTGCCAGCACGGAAAGCTGTAGCTGGTTTTCACTGTCCCTTGGAACTGCATTCGCTGCCGCACAGTCATTCGTGTTCTGCAAAAGCTTGGCTTCGTAATGGGGCAACACTCTGTATCTCTCTCTCTCGCAGAGCCCGGCTGCCAAATTCGAAACGTCCAGCGATTGCGCCCACACGAAAGCTGCCAGCACGGAAAGCTGTAGCTGGTTTTCACTGTCCCTTGGAACTGCATTCGCTGCCGCACAGTCATTCGTGTTCTGCAAAAGCTTGACTTGGTAATGGGGCATCACTCTGTATCTCTCTCTGGCAGAGCCCGGCTGCCAAATTCGAAACGTCCAGCGATTGCGCCCACACGAAAGCTGCCAGCATGGAAAGCTGTAGCTGGTTTTCACTGTCCCTTGGAACTGCATTCGCTGCCACACAGTCATTCGTGTGCTGCAAAAGCTTGGCTTCGTAATGGGGCAACACTCTGTATCTCTCTCTCGCAGAGCCCGGCTGCCAAATTCAAAACGTCCAGCGATTGCGCCCACACGAAAGCTGCCAGCAAGGAAAGCTGTAGCTGGTTTTCACTGTCCCTTGGAACTGCATTCGCTGCCGCACAGTCATTCGTGTTCTGCAAAAGCTTGGCTTGGTAATGGGGCAACACTGTGTATCTCTCTCTGGCAGAGCCCGGCTGCCAAATTCGAAACGTCCACCGATTGCGCCCACACGAAAGCTGCCAGCACAGAAAGCAGTAGCTGGTTTTCACTGTCCCTTGGAACTGCATTCGCTGCCACACAGTCATTCGTGTTCTGCAAAAGCTTGGCTTCGTAATGCGGCAACACTCTGTATCTCTCTCTGGCAGAGCCCGGCTGCCAAATTCGAAACGTCCAGCGATTGCGCCCACACCAAAGCTGCCAGCACGGAAAGCTGTAGCTGGTTTTCACTGTCCCTTGGAACTGCATTCGCTGCCACACAGTCATTCGTGTTCTGCAAAAGCTTGGCTTGGTAATGGGGCAACACTCTGTATCTCTCTCTCGCAGAGCCCGGCTGCCAAATTCGAAACGTCCAGCGATTGCGCCCACACGAAAGCTGCCAGCACGGAAAGCTGTAGCTGGTTTTCACTGTCCCTTGGAACTGCATTCGCTGCCACACAGTCATTCGTGTTCTGCAAAAGCTTGGCTTGGTAATGAGGCAACACTGTGTATCTCTCTCTGGCAGAGCCCGGCTGCCAAATTCGAAACGTCCAGCGATTGCGCCCACACGAAAGCTGCCAGCAAGGAAAGCTGTAGCTTGTTTTCACTGTCCCTTGGAACTGCATTCGCTGCCACACAGTCATTCGTGTTCTGCAAAAGCTTGGCTTCGTAATGGGGCAACACTCTGTATCTCTCTCTCTCGCAGAGCCCGGCTGCCAAATTCGAAACGTCCAGCGATTGCGCCCACACGAAAGCTGCCAGCACGGAAAGCTGTAGCTGGTTTTCACTGTCCCTTGGAACTGCATTCGCTGCCGCACAGTCATTCGTGTTCTGCAAAGCTTGGCTTCGTAATGGGGCAACACTCTGTATCTCTCTCTCGCAGAGCCCGGCTGCCAACTTCGAAACGTCCAGCGATTGCGCCCACACGAAAGCTGCCAGCACGGAAAGCTGTAGCTGGTTTTCACTGTCCCTTGGAACTGCATTCGCTGCCGCACAGTCATTCGTGTTCTGCAAAAGCTTGGCTTGGTAATGGGGCATCACTCTGTATCTCTCTCTGGCAGAGCCCGGCTGCCAAATTCGAAACGTCCAGCGATTGCGCCCACACGAAAGCTGCCAGCACGGAAAGCTGTAGCTGGTTTTCACTGTCCCTTGGAACTGCATTCGCTGCCGCACAGTCATTCGTGTTCTGCAAAAGCTTGGCTTCGTAATGGGGCAACACTCTGTATCTCTCTCTCGCAGAGCCCGGCTGCCAAATTCGAAACGTCCAGCGATTGCGCCCACACGAAAGCTGCCAGCACGGAAAGCTGTAGCTGGTTTTCACTGTCCCTTGGAACTGCATTCGCTGCCGCACAGTCATTCGTGTTCTGCAAAAGCTTGGCTTGGTAATGGGGCATCACTCTGTATCTCTCTCTGGCAGAGCCCGGCTGCCAAATTCGAAACGTCCAGCGATTGCGCCCACACGAAAGCTGCCAGCACGGAAAGCTGTAGCTGGTTTTCACTGTCCCTTGGAACTGCATTCGCTGCCACACAGTCATTCGTGTTCTGCAAAAGCTTGGCTTCGTAATGGGGCAACACTCTGTATCTCTCTCTCGCAGAGCCCGGCTGCCAAATTCGAAACGTCCAGCGATTGCGCCCACACGAAAGCTGCCAGCACGGAAAGCTGTAGCTGGTTTTCACTGTCCCTTGGAACTGCATTCGCTGCCGCACAGTCATTCGTGTTCTGCAAAAGCTTGGCTTGGTAATGGGGCAACACTGTGTATCTCTCTCTGGCAGAGCCCGGCTGCCAAATTCGAAACGTCCAGCGATTGCGCCCACACGAAAGCTGCCAGCACGGAAAGCTGTAGCTGGTTTTCACTGTCCCTTGGAACTGCATTCGCTGCCACACAGTCATTCGTGTTCTGCAAAAGCTTGGCTTCGTAATGCGGCAACACTCTGTATCTCTCTCTGGCAGAGCCCGGCTGCCAAATTCGAAACGTCCAGCGATTGCACCCACAAGAAAGCTGCCAGCACGGAAAGCTGTAGCTGGTTTTCACTGTCCCTTGGAACTGCATTCGCTGCCACACAGTCATTCGTGTTCTGCAAAAGCTTGGCTTGGTAATGAGGCAACACTGTGTATCTCTCTCTGGCAGAGCCCGGCTGCCAAATTCGAAACGTCCAGCGATTGCGCCCACACGAAAGCTGCCAGCACGGAAAGCTGTAGCTGGTTTTCACTGTCCCTTGGAACTGCATTCGCTGCCGCACAGTCATTCGTGTTCTGCAAAAGCTTGGCTTCGTAATGGGGCAACACTGTATCTCTCTCTCGCAGAGCCCGGCTGCCAAATTCGAAACGTCCAGTGATTGCGCCCACACGAAAGCTGCCAGCACGGAAAGCTGTAGCTGGTTTTCACTGTCCCTTGGAACTGCATTCGCTGCCGCACAGTCATTCGTGTTCTGCAAAAGCTTGGCTTGGTAATGGGGCAACACTCTGTATCTCTCTCTCGCAGAGCCCGGCTGCCAAATTTGAAACGTCCAGCGATTGCGCCCACACGAAAGCTGCCAGCACGGAAAGCTGTAGCTGGTTTTCACTGTCCCTTGGAACTGCATTCGCTGCCGCACAGTCATTCGTGTTCTGCAAAAGCTTGGCTTCGTAATGGGGCAACACTCTGTATCTCTCTCTCTCGCAGAGCCCGGCTGCCAAATTCGAAACGTCCAGCGATTGCGCCCACACGAAAGCTGCCAGCACGGAAAGCTGTAGCTGGTTTTCACTGTCCCTTGGAACTGCATTCGCTGCCGCACAGTCATTCGTGTTCTGCAAAAGCTTGGCTTGGTAATGGGGCAACACTCTGTATCTCTCTCTCGCAGAGCCCGGCTGCCAAATTCGAAACGTCCAGCGATTGCGCCCACACCAAAGCTGCCAGCACGGAAAGCTGTAGCTGGTTTTCACTGTCCCTTGGAACTGCATTCGCTGCCGCACAGTCATTCGTGTTCTGCAAAAGCTTGGCTTGGTAATGGGGCAACACTGTGTATCTCTCTCTCGCAGAGCCCGGCTGCCAAATTCGAAACGTCCAGCGATTGCGCCCACACGAAAGCTGCCAGCACGGAAAGCTGTAGCTGGTTTTCACTGTCCCTTGGAACTGCATTCGCTGCCACACAGTCATTCGTGTTCTGCAAAAGCTTGGCTTCGTAATGCGGCAACACTCTGTATCTCTCTCTGGCAGAGCCCGGCTGCCAAATTCGAAACGTCCAGCGATTGCGCCCACAAGAAAGCTGCCAGCACGGAAAGCTGTAGCTGGTTTTCACTGTCCCTTGGAACTGCATTCGCTGCCACACAGTCATTCGTGTTCTGCAAAAGCGTGGCTTGGTAATGAGGCAACACTGTGTATCTCTCTCTGGCAGAGCCCGGCTGCCAAATTCGAAACGTCCAGCGATTGCGCCCACACGAAAGCTGCCAGCACGGAAAGCTGTAGCTGGTTTTCACTGTCCCTTGGAACTGCATTCGCTGCCGCACAGTCATTCGTGTTCTGCAAAAGCTTGGCTTCGTAATGGGGCAACACTGTGTATCTCTCTCTGGCAGAGCCCGGCTGCCAAATTCGAAACGTCCAGCGATTGCGCCCACACGAAAGCTGCCAGCACGGAAAGCTGTAGCTGGTTTTCACTGTCCCTTGGAACTGCATTCGCTGCCGCACAGTCATTCGTGTTCTGCAAAAGCTTGGCTTCGTAATGCGGCAACACTCTGTATCTCTCTCTCGCAGAGCCCGGCTGCCAAATTCGAAACGTCCAGCGATTGCGCCCACACGAAAGCTGCCAGCACGGAAAGCTGTAGCTGGTTTTCACTGTCCCTTGGAACTGCATTCGCTGCCGCACAGTCATTCGTGTTCTGCAAAAGCTTGGCTTCGTAATGGGGCAACACTCTGTATCTCTCTCTCTCGCAGAGCCCGGCTGCCAAATTCGAAACGTCCAGCGATTGCGCCCACACGAAAGCTGCCAGCACGGAAAGCTGTAGCTGGTTTTCACTGTCCCTTGGAACTGCATTCGCTGCCGCACAGTCATTCGTGTTCTGCAAAAGCTTGACTTGGTAATGGGGCATCACTCTGTATCTCTCTCTGGCAGAGCCCGGCTGCCAAATTCGAAACGTCCAGCGATTGCGCCCACACGAAAGCTGCCAGCATGGAAAGCTGTAGCTGGTTTTCACTGTCCCTTGGAACTGCATTCGCTGCCACACAGTCATTCGTGTGCTGCAAAAGCTTGGCTTCGTAATGGGGCAACACTCTGTATCTCTCTCTCGCAGAGCCCGGCTGCCAAATTCAAAACGTCCAGCGATTGCGCCCACACGAAAGCTGCCAGCAAGGAAAGCTGTAGCTGGTTTTCACTGTCCCTTGGAACTGCATTCGCTGCCGCACAGTCATTCGTGTTCTGCAAAAGCTTGGCTTGGTAATGGGGCAACACTGTGTATCTCTCTCTGGCAGAGCCCGGCTGCCAAATTCGAAACGTCCACCGATTGCGCCCACACGAAAGCTGCCAGCACAGAAAGCAGTAGCTGGTTTTCACTGTCCCTTGGAACTGCATTCGCTGCCACACAGTCATTCGTGTTCTGCAAAAGCTTGGCTTCGTAATGCGGCAACACTCTGTATCTCTCTCTGGCAGAGCCCGGCTGCCAAATTCGAAACGTCCAGCGATTGCGCCCACACCAAAGCTGCCAGCACGGAAAGCTGTAGCTGGTTTTCACTGTCCCTTGGAACTGCATTCGCTGCCACACAGTCATTCGTGTTCTGCAAAAGCTTGGCTTGGTAATGGGGCAACACTCTGTATCTCTCTCTCGCAGAGCCCGGCTGCCAAATTCGAAACGTCCAGCGATTGCGCCCACACGAAAGCTGCCAGCACGGAAAGCTGTAGCTGGTTTTCACTGTCCCTTGGAACTGCATTCGCTGCCACACAGTCATTCGTGTTCTGCAAAAGCTTGGCTTGGTAATGAGGCAACACTGTGTATCTCTCTCTGGCAGAGCCCGGCTGCCAAATTCGAAACGTCCAGCGATTGCGCCCACACGAAAGCTGCCAGCAAGGAAAGCTGTAGCTGGTTTTCACTGTCCCTTGGAACTGCATTCGCTGCCACACAGTCATTCGTGTTCTGCAAAAGCTTGGCTTCGTAATGGGGCAACACTCTGTATCTCTCTCTGGCAGAGCCCGTCTGCCAAATTCAAAACGTCCAGCGATTGCGCCCACACGAAAGCTGCCAGCACGGAAAGCTGTAGCTGGTTTTCACTGTCCCTTGGAACTGCATTCGCTGCCGCACAGTCATTCGTGTTCTGCAAAAGCTTGGCTTGGTAATGGGGCATCACTCTGTATCTCTCTCTGGCAGAGCCCGGCTGCCAAATTCGAAACGTCCAGCGATTGCGCCCACACGAAAGCTGCCAGCACGGAAAGCTGTAGCTGGTTTTCACTGTCCCTTGGAACTGCATTCGCTGCCACACAGTCATTCGTGTTCTGCAAAAGCTTGGCTTCGTAATGGGGCAACACTCTGTATCTCTCTCTCGCAGAGCCCGGCTGCCAAATTCAAAACGTCCAGCGATTGCGCCCACACGAAAGCTGCCAGCACGGAAAGCTGTAGCTGGTTTTCACTGTCCCTTGGAACTGCATTCGCTGCCGCACAGTCATTCGTGTTCTGCAAAAGCTTGGCTTGGTAATGGGGCAACACTGTGTATCTCTCTCTGGCAGAGCCCGGCTGCCAAATTCGAAACGTCCAGCGATTGCGCCCACACGAAAGCTGCCAGCACGGAAAGCTGTAGCTGGTTTTCACTGTCCCTTGGAACTGCATTCGCTGCCGCACAGTCATTCGTGTTCTGCAAAAGCTTGGCTTCGTAATGGGGCAACACTGTGTATCTCTCTCTGGCAGAGCCCGGCTGCCAAATTCGAAACGTCCAGCGATTGCGCCCACAAGAAAGCTGCCAGCACGGAAAGCTGTAGCTGGTTTTCACTGTCCCTTGGAACTGCATTCGCTGCCGCACAGTCATTCGTGTTCTGCAAAAGCTTGGCTTCGTAATGGGGCAACACTCTGTATCTCTCTCTCGCAGAGCCCGGCTGCCAAATTCGAAACGTCCAGCGATTGCGCCCACACCAAAGCTGCCAGCACGGAAAGCTGTAGCTGGTTTTCACTGTCCCTTGGAACTGCATTCGCTGCCGCACAGTCATTCGTGTTCTGCAAAAGCTTGGCTTGGTAATGGGGCAACACTGTGTATCTCTCTCTCGCAGAGCCCGGCTGCCAAATTCGAAACGTCCAGCGATTGCGCCCACACGAAAGCTGCCAGCACGGAAAGCTGTAGCTGGTTTTCACTGTCCCTTGGAACTGCATTCGCTGCCACACAGTCATTCGTGTTCTGCAAAAGCTTGGCTTCGTAATGCGGCAACACTCTGTATCTCTCTCTGGCAGAGCCCGGCTGCCAAATTCGAAACGTCCAGCGATTGCGCCCACAAGAAAGCTGCCAGCACGGAAAGCTGTAGCTGGTTTTCACTGTCCCTTGGAACTGCATTCGCTGCCGCACAGTCATTCGTGTTCTGCAAAAGCGTGGCTTGGTAATGAGGCAACACTGTGTATCTCTCTCTGGCAGAGCCCGGCTGCCAAATTCGAAACGTCCAGCGATTGCGCCCACACGAAAGCTGCCAGCAAGGAAAGCTGTAGCTGGTTTTCACTGTCCCTTGGAACTGCATTCGCTGCCACACAGTCATTCGTGTTCTGCAAAAGCTTGGCTTCGTAATGGGGCAACACTGTGTATCTCTCTCTGGCAGAGCCCGGCTGCCAAATTCGAAACGTCCAGCGATTGCGCCCACACGAAAGCTGCCAGCACGGAAAGCTGTAGCTGGTTTTCACTGTCCCTTGGAACTGCATTCGCTGCCGCACAGTCATTCGTGTTCTGCAAAAGCTTGGCTTCGTAATGCGGCAACACTCTGTATCTCTCTCTCGCAGAGCCCGGCTGCCAAATTCGAAACGTCCAGCGATTGCGCCCACACGAAAGCTGCCAGCACGGAAAGCTGTAGCTGGTTTTCACTGTCCCTTGGAACTGCATTCGCTGCCGCACAGTCATTCGTGTTCTGCAAAAGCTTGGCTTGGTAATGGGGCAACACTCTGTATCTCTCTCTCGCAGAGCCCGGCTGCCAAATTCGAAACGTCCAGCGATTGCGCCCACACGAAAGCTGCCAGCACGGAAAGCTGTAGCTGGTTTTCACTGTCCCTTGGAACTGCATTCGCTGCCGCACAGTCATTCGTGTTCTGCAAAATCTTGGCTTCGTAATGGGGCAACACTCTGTATCTCTCTCTCTCGCAGAGCCCGGCTGCCAAATTCGAAACGTCCAGCGATTGCGCCCACACGAAAGCTGCCAGCACGGAAAGCTGTAGCTGGTTTTCACTGTCCCTTGGAACTGCATTCGCTGCCGCACAGTCATTCGTGTTCTGCAAAAGCTTGGCTTGGTAATGGGGCATCACTCTGTATCTCTCTCTGGCAGAGCCCGGCTGCCAAATTCGAAACGTCCAGCGATTGCGCCCACACGAAAGCTGCCAGCATGGAAAGCTGTAGCTGGTTTTCACTGTCCCTTGGAACTGCATTCGCTGCCACACAGTCATTCGTGTTCTGCAAAAGCTTGGCTTCGTAATGGGGCAACACTCTGTATCTCTCTCTCGCAGAGCCCGGCTGCCAAATTCAAAACGTCCAGCGATTGCGCCCACACGAAAGCTGCCAGCACGGAAAGCTGTAGCTGGTTTTCACTGTCCCTTGGAACTGCATTCGCTGCCGCACAGTCATTCGTGTTCTGCAAAAGCTTGGCTTGGTAATGGGGCAACACTCTGTATCTCTCTCTCGCAGAGCCCGGCTGCCAAATTCGAAACGTCCAGCGATTGCGCCCACACGAAAGCTGCCAGCACGGAAAGCTGTAGCTGGTTTTCACTGTCCCTTGGAACTGCATTCGCTGCCGCACAGTCATTCGTGTTCTGCAAAATCTTGGCTTCGTAATGGGGCAACACTCTGTATCTCTCTCTCTGGCAGAGCCCGGCTGCCAAATTCGAAACGTCCAGCGATTGCGCCCACACGAAAGCTGCCAGCACGGAAAGCTGTAGCTGGTTTTCACTGTCCCTTGGAACTGCATTCGCTGCCGCACAGTCATTCGTGTTCTGCAAAAGCTTGGCTTGGTAATGGGGCATCACTCTGTATCTCTCTCTGGCAGAGCCCGGCTGCCAAATTCGAAACGTCCAGCGATTGCGCCCACACGAAAGCTGCCAGCATGGAAAGCTGTAGCTGGTTTTCACTGTCCCTTGGAACTGCATTCGCTGCCACACAGTCATTCGTGTTCTGCAAAAGCTTGGCTTCGTAATGGGGCAACACTCTGTATCTCTCTCTCGCAGAGCCCGGCTGCCAAATTCAAAACGTCCAGCGATTGCGCCCACACGAAAGCTGCCAGCACAGAAAGCTGTAGCTGGTTTTCACTGTCCCTTGGAACTGCATTCGCTGCCGCACAGTCATTCGTGTTCTGCAAAAGCTTGGCTTGGTAATGGGGCAACACTGTGTATCTCTCTCTGGCAGAGCCCGGCTGCCAAATTCGAAACGTCCACCGATTGCGCCCACACGAAAGCTGCCAGCACGGAAAGCAGTAGCTGGTTTTCACTGTCCCTTGGAACTGCATTCGCTGCCACACAGTCATTCGTGTTCTGCAAAAGCTTGTCTTCGTAATGCGGCAACACTCTGTATCTCTCTCTGGCAGAGCCCGGCTGCCAAATTCGAAACGTCCAGCGATTGCGCCCACACGAAAGCTGCCAGCACGGAAAGCTGTAGCTGGTTTTCACTGTCCCTTGGAACTGCATTCGCTGCCACACAGTCATTCGTGTTCTGCAAAAGCTTGGCTTGGTAATGGGGCAACACTCTGTATCTCTCTCTCGCAGAGCCCGGCTGCCAAATTCGAAACGTCCAGCGATTGCGCCCACACGAAAGCTGCCAGCACGGAAAGCTGTAGCTGGTTTTCACTGTCCCTTGGAACTGCATTCGCTGCCACACAGTCATTCGTGTTCTGCAAAAGCTTGGCTTGGTAATGAGGCAACACTGTGTATCTCTCTCTGGCAGAGCCCGGCTGCCAAATTCGAAACGTCCAGCGATTGCGCCCACACGAAAGCTGCCAGCAAGGAAAGCTGTAGCTGGTTTTCACTGTCCCTTGGAACTGCATTCGCTGCCACACAGTCATTCGTGTTCTGCAAAAGCTTGGCTTGGTAATGGGGCAACACTGTGTATCTCTCTCTCGCAGAGCCCGGCTGCCAAATTCGAAACGTCCAGCGATTGCGCCCACACGAAAGCTGCCAGCACGGAAAGCTGTAGCTGGTTTTCACTGTCCCTTGGAACTGCATTCGCTGCCCCACAGTCATTCGTGTTCTGCAAAAGCTTGGCTTCGTAATGGGGCAACACTCTGTATCTCTCTCTCTCGCAGAGCCCGGCTGCCAAATTCAAAACGTCCAGCGATTGCGCCCACACGAAAGCTGCCAGCACGGAAAGCTGTAGCTGGTTTTCACTGTCCCTTGGAACTGCATTCGCTGCCACACAGTCATTCGTGTTCTGCAAAAGCTTGGCTTCGTAATGGGGCAACACTCTGTATCTCTCTCTCGCAGAGCCCGGCTGCCAAATTCAAAACGTCCAGCGATTGCGCCCACATGAAAGCTGCCAGCACGGAAAGCTGTAGCTGGTTTTCACTGTCCCTTGGAACTGCATTCGCTGCCGCACAGTCATTCGTGTTCTGCAAAAGCTTGGCTTCGTAATGGGGCAACACTCTGTATCTCTCTCTCGCAGAGCCCAGCTGCCAAATTCGAAACGTCCAGCGATTGCGCCCACACGAAAGCTGCCAGCACGGAAAGCTGTAGCTGGTTTTCACTGTCCCTTGGAACTGCATTCGCTGCCGCACAGTCATTCGTGTTCTGCAAAAGCTTGGCTTGGTAATGGGGCAACACTCTGTATCTCTCTCTCGCAGAGCCCGGCTGCCAAATTCGAAACGTCCAGCGATTGCGCCCACACGAAAGCTGCCAGCACGGAAAGCTGTAGCTGGTTTTCACTGTCCCTTGGAACTGCATTTGCTGCCGCACAGTCATTCGTGTTCTGCAAAAGCTTGGCTTGGTAATGGGGCAACACTGTGTATCTCTCTCTCGCAGAGCCCGGCTGCCAAATTCGAAACGTCCAGCGATTGCGCCCACACGAAAGCTGCCAGCACGGAAAGCTGTAGCTGGTTTTCACTGTCCCTTGGAACTGCATTCGCTGCCGCACAGTCATTCGTGTTCTGCAAAAGCTTGGCTTCGTAATGAGGCAACACTCTGTATCTCTCTCTGGCAGAGCCCGGCTGCCAAATTCGAAACGTCCAGCGATTGCGCCCACACGAAAGCTGCCAGCACGGAAAGCTGTAGCTGGTTTTCACTGTCCCTTGGAACTGCATTCGCTGCCGCACAGTCATTCGTGTTCTGCAAAAGCTTGGCTTCGTAATGCGGCAACACTCTGTATCTCTCTCTCTCGCAGAGCCCGGCTGCCAAATTCGAAACGTCCAGCGATTGCGCCCACACGAAAGCTGCCAGCACGGAAAGCTGTAGCTGGTTTTCACTGTCCCTTGGAACTGCATTCGCTGCCGCACAGTCATTCGTGTTCTGCAAAAGCTTGGCTTGGTAATGGGGCAACACTGTGTATCTCTCTCTGGCAGAGCCCGGCTGCCAAATTCGAAACGTCCACCGATTGCGCCCACACGAAAGCTTCCAGCACGGAAAGCAGTAGCTGGTTTTCACTGTCCCTTGGAACTGCATTCGCTGCCACACAGTCATTCGTGTTCTGCAAAAGCTTGGCTTCGTAATGCGGCAACACTCTGTATCTCTCTCTGGCAGAGCCCGGCTGCCAAATTCGAAACGTCCAGCGATTGCGCCCACACGAAAGCTGCCAGCACGGAAAGCTGTAGCTGGTTTTCACTGTCCCTTGGAACTGCATTCGCTGCCACACAGTCATTCGTGTTCTGCAAAAGCTTGGCTTCGTAATGGGGCAACACTCTGTATCTCTCTCTCGCAGAGCCCGGCTGCCAAATTCAAAACGTCCAGCGATTGCGCCCACACGAAAGCTGCCAGCACGGAAAGCTGTAGCTGGTTTTCACTGTCCCTTGGAACTGCATTCGCTGCCGCACAGTCATTCGTGTTCTGCAAAAGCTTGGCTTGGTAATGGGGCAACACTCTGTATCTCTCTCTCGCAGAGCCCGGCTGCCAAATTCGAAACGTCCAGCGATTGCGACCACACGAAAGCTGCCAGCACGGAAAGCTGTAGCTGGTTTTCACTGTCCCTTGGAACTGCATTTGCTGCCGCACAGTCATTCGTGTTCTGCAAAAGCTTGGCTTGGTAATGGGGCAACACTGTGTATCTCTCTCTCGCAGAGCCCGGCTGCCAAATTCGAAACGTCCAGTGATTGCGCCCACACGAAAGCTGACAGCACGGAAAGCTGTAGCTGGTTTTCACTGTCCCTTGGAACTGCATTCGCTGCCGCACAGTCATTCGTGTTCTGCAAAAGCTTGGCTTCGTAATGGGGCAACACTCTGTATCTCTCTCTCGAAGAGACCGGCTGCCAAATTCGAAACGTCCAGCGATTGCGCCCACACGAAAGCTGCCAGCACGGAAAGGTGTAGCTGGTTTTCACTGTCCCTTGGAACTGCATTCGCTGCCACACAGTCATTCGTGTTCTGCAAAAGCTTGGCTTGGTAATGAGGCAACACTGTGTATCTCTCTCTGGCAGAGCCCGGCTGCCAAATTCGAAACGTCCAGCGATTGCGCCCACACGAAAGCTGCCAGCACGGAAAGCTGTAGCTGGTTTTCACTGTCCCTTGGAACTGCATTCGCTGCCGCACAGTCATTCGTGTTCTGCAAAAGCTTGGCTTCGTAATGCGGCAACACTCTGTATCTCTCTCTCTCGCAGAGCCCGGCTGCCAAATTCGAAACGTCCAGCGATTGCGCCCACACGAAAGCTGCCAGCACGGAAAGCTGTAGCTGGTTTTCACTGTCCCTTGGAACTGCATTCGCTGCCGCACAGTCATTCGTGTTCTGCAAAAGCTTGGCTTGGTAATGGGGCAACACTCTGTATCTCTCTCTCGCAGAGCCCGGCTGCCAAATTCGAAACGTCCAGCGATTGCGCCCACACGAAAGCTGCCAGCACGGAAAGCTGTAGCTGGTTTTCACTGTCCCTTGGAACTGCATTCGCTGCCACACAGTCATTCGTGTTCTGCAAAAGCTTGGCTTCGTAATGGGGCAACACTCTGTATCTCTCTCTCGCAGAGCCCGGCTGCCAAATTCGAAACGTCCAGCGATTGCGCCTACACGAAAGCTGCCAGCACGGAAAGCTGTAGCTGGTTTTCACTGTCCCTTGGAACTGCATTCGCTGCCACACAGTCATTCGTGTTCTGCAAAAGCTTGGCTTCGTAATGGGGCAACACTCTGTATCTCTCTCTCGCAGAGCCCGGCTGCCAAATTCAAAACGTCCAGCGATTGCGCCCACACGAAAGCTGCCAGCACGGAAAGCTGTAGCTGGTTTTCACTGTCCCTTGGAACTGCATTCGCTGCCGCACAGTCATTCGTGTTCTGCAAAAGCTTGGCTTGGTAATGGGGCAACACTCTGTATCTCTCTCTCGCAGAGCCCGGCTGCCAAATTCGAAACGTCCAGCGATTGCGCCCACACGAAAGCTGCCAGCACGGAAAGCTGTAGCTGGTTTTCACTGTCCCTTGGAACTGCATTTGCTGCCGCACAGTCATTCGTGTTCTGCAAAAGCTTGGCTTGGTAATGGGGCAACACTGTGTATCTCTCTCTCGCAGAGCCCGGCTGCCAAATTCGAAACGTCCAGCGATTGCGCCCACACGAAAGCTGCCAGCACGGAAAGCTGTAGCTGGTTTTCACTGTCCCTTGGAACTGCATTCGCTGCCGCACAGTCATTCGTGTTCTGCAAAAGCTTGGCTTGGTAATGGGGCAACACTCTGTATCTCTCTCTCGCAGAGCCCGGCTGCCAAATTCGAAACGTCCAGCGATTGCGCCCACACGAAAGCTGCCAGCACGGAAAGCTGTAGCTGGTTTTCACTGTCCCTTGGAACTGCATTCGCTGCCGCACAGTCATTCGTGTTCTGCAAAAGCTTGGCTTCGTAATGGGGCAACACTCTGTATCTCTCTCTCGAAGAGACCGGCTGCCAAATTCGAAACGTCCAGCGATTGCGCCCACACGAAAGCTGCCAGCACGGAAAGGTGTAGCTGGTTTTCACTGTCCCTTGGAACTGCATTCGCTGCCACACAGTCATTCGTGTTCTGCAAAAGCTTGGCTTGGTAATGAGGCAACACTGTGTATCTCTCTCTGGCAGAGCCCGGCTGCCAAATTCGAAACGTCCAGCGATTGCGCCCACACGAAAGCTGCCAGCACGGAAAGCTGTAGCTGGTTTTCACTGTCCCTTGGAACTGCATTCGCTGCCGCACAGTCATTCGTGTTCTGCAAAAGCTTGGCTTCGTAATGCGGCAACACTCTGTATCTCTCTCTCTCGCAGAGCCCGGCTGCCAAATTCGAAACGTCCAGCGATTGCGCCCACACGAAAGCTGCCAGCACGGAAAGCTGTAGCTGGTTTTCACTGTCCCTTGGAACTGCATTCGCTGCCGCACAGTCATTCGTGTTCTGCAAAAGCTTGGCTTGGTAATGGGGCAACACTCTGTATCTCTCTCTCGCAGAGCCCGGCTGCCAAATTCGAAACGTCCAGCGATTGCGCCCACACGAAAGCTGCCAGCACGGAAAGCTGTAGCTGGTTTTCACTGTCCCTTGGAACTGCATTCGCTGCCACACAGTCATTCGTGTTCTGCAAAAGCTTGGCTTCGTAATGGGGCAACACTCTGTATCTCTCTCTCGCAGAGCCCGGCTGCCAAATTCAAAACGTCCAGCGATTGCGCCCACACGAAAGCTGCCAGCACGGAAAGCTGTAGCTGGTTTTCACTGTCCCTTGGAACTGCATTCGCTGCCGCACAGTCATTCGTGTTCTGCAAAAGCTTGGCTTGGTAATGGGGCAACACTGTATCTCTCTCTGGCAGAGCCCGGCTGCCAAATTCGAAACGTCCAGCGATTGCGCCCACACGAAAGCTGCCAGCACGGAAAGCTGTAGCTGGTTTTCACTGTCCCTTGGAACTGCATTCGCTGCCACACAGTCATTCGTGTTCTGCAAAAGCTTGGCTTCGTAATGCGGCAACACTCTGTATCTCTCTCTCGAAGAGACCGGCTGCCAAATTCGAAACGTCCAGCGATTGCGCCCACACGAAAGCTGCCAGCACGGAAAGCTGTAGCTGGTTTTCACTGTCCCTTGGAACTGCATTCGCTGCCACACAGTCATTCGTGTTCTGCAAAAGCTTGGCTTGGTAATGGGGCAACACTGTGTATCTCTCTCTGGCAGAGCCCGGCTGCCAAATTCGAAACGTCCAGCGATTGCGCCCACACGAAAGCTGCCAGCACGGAAAGCTGTAGCTGGTTTTCCCTGTCCCTTGGAACTGCATTCGCTGCCGCACAGTCATTCGTGTTCTGCAAAAGCTTGGCTTGGTAATGGGGCAACACTGTGTATCTCTCTCTCGCAGAGCCCGGCTGCCAAATTCGAAACGTCCAGCGATTGCGCCCACACGAAAGCTGCCAGCACGGAAAGCTGTAGCTGGTTTTCACTGTCCCTTGGAACTGCATTCGCTGCCGCACAGTCATTCGTGTTCTGCAAAAGCTTGGCTTGGTAATGGGGCAACACTCTGTATCTCTCTCTCGCAGAGCCCGGCTGCCAAATTCGAAACGTCCAGCGATTGCGCCCACACGAAAGCTGCCAGCACGGAAAGCTGTAGCTGGTTTTCACTGTCCCTTGGAACTGCATTCGCTGCCGCACAGTCATTCGTGTTCTGCAAAAGCTTGGCTTGGTAATGGGGCATCACTCTGTATCTCTCTCTGGCAGAGCCCGGCTGCCAAATTCGAAACGTCCAGCGATTGCGCCCACACGAAAGCTGCCAGCATGGAAAGCTGTAGCTGGTTTTCACTGTCCCTTGGAACTGCATTCGCTGCCACACAGTCATTCGTGTTCTGCAAAAGCTTGGCTTCGTAATGGGGCAACACTCTGTATCTCTCTCTCGCAGAGCCCGGCTGCCAAATTCAAAACGTCCAGCGATTGCGCCCACACGAAAGCTGCCAGCACGGAAAGCTGTAGCTGGTTTTCACTGTCCCTTGGAACTGCATTCGCTGCCGCACAGTCATTCGTGTTCTGCAAAAGCTTGGCTTCGTAATGCGGCAACACTCTGTATCTCTCTCTGGCAGTGCCCGGCTTCCAAATTCGAAACGTCCAGCGATTGCGCCCACACGAAAGCTGCCAGCACGGAAAGCAGTAGCTGGTTTTCACTGTCCCTTGGAACTGCATTCGCTGCTACACAGTCATTCGTGTTCTGCAAAAGCTTGGCTTCGTAATGCGGCAACACTCTGTATCTCTCTCTGGCAGAGCCCGGCTGCCAAATTCGAAACGTCCAAGCGATTGCGCCCACACGAAAGCTGCCAGCACGGAAAGCTGTAGCTGGTTTTCACTGTCCCTTGGAACTGCATTCGCTGCCACACAGTCATTCGTGTTCTGCAAAAGCTTGGCTTGGTAATGGGGCAACACTCTGTATCTCTCTCTCGCAGAGCCCGGCTGCCAAATTCGAAACGTCCAGCGATTGCGCCCACACGAAAGCTGCCAGCACGGAAAGCTGTAGCTGGTTTTCACTGTCCCTTGGAACTGCATTCGCTGCCACACAGTCATTCGTGTTCTGCAAAAGCTTGGCTTGGTAATGAGGCAACACTGTGTATCTCTCTCTGGCAGAGCCCGGCTGCCAAATTCGAAACGTCCAGCGATTGCGCCCACACGAAAGCTGCCAGCACGGAAAGCTGTAGCTGGTTTTCACTGTCCCTTGGAACTGCATTCGCGGCCGCACAGTCATTCGTGTTCTGCAAAAGCTTGGCTTCGTAATGGGGCAACACTCTGTATCTCTCTCTCGCAGAGCCCGGCTGCCAAATTCGAAACGTCCAGCGATTGCGCCCACACGAAAGCTGCCAGCACGGAAAGCTGTAGCTGGTTTTCACTGTCCCTTGGAACTGCATTCGCTGCCGCACAGTCATTCGTGTTCTGCAAAAGCTTGGCTTGGTAATGGGGCAACACTGTGTATCTCTCTCTCGCAGAGCCCGGCTGCCAAATTCGAAACGTCCAGCGATTGCGCCCACACGAAAGCTGCCAGCACGGAAAGCTGTAGCTGGTTTTCACTGTCCCTTGGAACTGCATTCGCTGCCACACAGTCATTCGTGTTCTGCAAAAGCTTGGCTTCGTAATGGGGCAACACTCTGTATCTCTCTCTCGCAGAGCCCGGCTGCCAAATTCAAAACGTCCAGCGATTGCGCCCACACGAAAGCTGCCAGCACGGAAAGCTGTAGCTGGTTTTCACTGTCCCTTGGAACTGCATTCGCTGCCGCACAGTCATTCGTGTTCTGCAAAAGCTTGGCTTGGTAATGGGGCATCACTCTGTATCTCTCTCTCGCAGAGCCCGGCTGCCAAATTCGAAACGTCCAGCGATTGCGCCCACACGAAAGCTGCCAGCATGGAAAGCTGTAGCTGGTTTTCACTGTCCCTTGGAACTGCATTCGCTGCCACACAGTCATTCGTGTTCTGCAAAAGCTTGGCTTCGTAATGGGGCAACACTCTGTATCTCTCTCTCGCAGAGCCCGGCTGCCAAATTCAAAACGTCCAGCGATTGCGCCCACACGAAAGCTGCCAGCACGGAAAGCTGTAGCTGGTTTTCACTGTCCCTTGGAACTGCATTCGCTGCCGCACAGTCATTCGTGTTCTGCAAAAGCTTGGCTTGGTAATGGGGCAACACTGTGTATCTCTCTCTGGCAGAGCCCGGCTGCCAAATTCGAAACGTCCAGCGATTGCGCCCACACGAAAGCTGCCAGCACGGAAAGCTGTAGCTGGTTTTCACTGTCCCTTGGAACTGCATTCGCTGCCGCACAGTCATTCGTGTTCTGCAAAAGCTTGGCTTGGTAATGGGGCAACACTGTATCTCTCTCTGGCAGAGCCCGGCTGCCAAATTCGAAACGTCCAGCGATTGCGCCCACACGAAAGCTGCCAGCACGGAAAGCTGTAGCTGGTTTTCACTGTCCCTTGGAACTGCATTCGCTGCCACACAGTCATTCGTGTTCTGCAAAAGCTTGGCTTCGTAATGCGGCAACACTCTGTATCTCTCTCTCGAAGAGACCGGCTGCCAAATTCGAAACGTCCAGCGATTGCGCCCACACGAAAGCTGCCAGCACGGAAAGCTGTAGCTGGTTTTCACTGTCCCTTGGAACTGCATTCGCTGCCACACAGTCATTCGTGTTCTGCAAAAGCTTGGCTTGGTAATGGGGCAACACTCTGTATCTCTCTCTCGCAGAGCCCGGCTGCCAAATTCGAAACGTCCAGCGATTGCGCCCACACGAAAGCTGCCAGCACGGAAAGCTGTAGCTGGTTTTCACTGTCCCTTGGAACTGCATTCGCTGCCACACAGTCATTCGTGTTCTGCAAAAGCTTGGCTTGGTAATGAGGCAACACTGTGTATCTCTCTCTGGCAGAGCCCGGCTGCCAAATTCGAAACGTCCAGCGATTGCGCCCACACGAAAGCTGCCAGCACGGAAAGCTGTAGCTGGTTTTCACTGTCCCTTGGAACTGCATTCGCTGCCGCACAGTCATTCGTGTTCTGCAAAAGCTTGGCTTGGTAATGGGGCAACACTGTGTATCTCTCTCTCGCAGAGCCCGGCTGCCAAATTCGAAACGTCCAGCGATTGCGCCCACACGAAAGCTGCCAGCACGGAAAGCTGTAGCTGGTTTTCACTGTCCCTTGGAACTGCATTCGCTGCCGCACAGTCATTCGTGTTCTGCAAAAGCTTGGCTTGGTAATGGGGCAACACTCTGTATCTCTCTCTCGCAGAGCCCGGCTGCCAAATTCGAAACGTCCAGCGATTGCGCCCACACGAAAGCTGCCAGCACGGAAAGCTGTAGCTGGTTTTCACTGTCCCTTGGAACTGCATTCGCTGCCGCACAGTCATTCGTGTTCTGCAAAAGCTTGGCTTCGTAATGGGGCAACACTCTGTATCTCTCTCTGGCAGAGCCCGTCTGCCAAATTCAAAACGTCCAGCGATTGCGCCCACACGAAAGCTGCCAGCACGGAAAGCTGTAGCTGGTTTTCACTGTCCCTTGGAACTGCATTCGCTGCCGCACAGTCATTCGTGTTCTGCAAAAGCTTGGCTTGGTAATGGGGCATCACTCTGTATCTCTCTCTGGCAGAGCCCGGCTGCCAAATTCGAAATGTCCAGCGATTGCGCCCACACGAAAGCTGCCAGCACGGAAAGCTGTAGCTGGTTTTCACTGTCCCTTGGAACTGCATTCGCTGCCACACAGTCATTCGTGTTCTGCAAAAGCTTGGCTTCGTAATGGGGCAACACTCTGTATCTCTCTCTCGCAGAGCCCGGCTGCCAAATTCAAAACGTCCAGCGATTGCGCCCACACGAAAGCTGCCAGCACGGAAAGCTGTAGCTGGTTTTCACTGTCCCTTGGAACTGCATTCGCTGCCGCACAGTCATTCGTGTTCTGCAAAAGCTTGGCTTGGTAATGGGGCAACACTGTGTATCTCTCTCTGGCAGAGCCCGGCTGCCAAATTCGAAACGTCCAGCGATTGCGCCCACACGAAAGCTGCCAGCACGGAAAGCAGTAGCTGGTTTTCACTGTCCCTTGGAACTGCATTCGCTGCCACACAGTCATTCGTGTTCTGCAAAAGCTTGGCTTCGTAATGCGGCAACACTCTGTATCTCTCTCTGGCAGAGCCCGGCTGCCAAATTCGAAACGTCCAGCGATTGCACCCACAAGAAAGCTGCCAGCACGGAAAGCTGTAGCTGGTTTTCACTGTCCCTTGGAACTGCATTCGCTGCCGCACAGTCATTCGTGTTCTGCAAAAGCTTGGCTTCGTAATGGGGCAACACTCTGTATCTCTCTCTCGCAGAGCCCGGCTGCCAAATTCGAAACGTCCAGCGATTGCGCCCACACCAAAGCTGCCAGCACGGAAAGCTGTAGCTGGTTTTCACTGTCCCTTGGAACTGCATTCGCTGCCGCACAGTCATTCGTGTTCTGCAAAAGCTTGGCTTGGTAATGGGGCAACACTGTGTATCTCTCTCTCGCAGAGCCCGGCTGCCAAATTCGAAACGTCCAGCGATTGCGCCCACACGAAAGCTGCCAGCACGGAAAGCTGTAGCTGGTTTTCACTGTCCCTTGGAACTGCATTCGCTGCCACACAGTCATTCGTGTTCTGCAAAAGCTTGGCTTCGTAATGCGGCAACACTCTGTATCTCTCTCTGGCAGAGCCCGGCTGCCAAATTCGAAACGTCCAGCGATTGCGCCCACAAGAAAGCTGCCAGCACGGAAAGCTGTAGCTGGTTTTCACTGTCCCTTGGAACTGCATTCGCTGCCGCACAGTCATTCGTGTTCTGCAAAAGCGTGGCTTGGTAATGAGGCAACACTGTGTATCTCTCTCTGGCAGAGCCCGGCTGCCAAATTCGAAACGTCCAGCGATTGCGCCCACACGAAAGCTGCCAGCAAGGAAAGCTGTAGCTGGTTTTCACTGTCCCTTGGAACTGCATTCGCTGCCACACAGTCATTCGTGTTCTGCAAAAGCTTGGCTTCGTAATGGGGCAACACTGTGTATCTCTCTCTCGCAGAGCCCGGCTGCCAAATTCGAAACGTCCAGCGATTGCGCCCACACGAAAGCTGCCAGCACGGAAAGCTGTAGCTGGTTTTCACTGTCCCTTGGAACTGCATTCGCTGCCGCACAGTCATTCGTGTTCTGCAAAAGCTTGGCTTCGTAATGCGGCAACACTCTGTATCTCTCTCTCGCAGAGCCCGGCTGCCAAATTCGAAACGTCCAGCGATTGCGCCCACACGAAAGCTGCCAGCACGGAAAGCTGTAGCTGGTTTTCACTGTCCCTTGGAACTGCATTCGCTGCCGCACAGTCATTCGTGTTCTGCAAAAGCTTGGCTTGGTAATGGGGCAACACTCTGTATCTCTGTCTCGCAGAGCCCGGCTGCCAAATTCGAAACGTCCAGCGATTGCGCCCACACGAAAGCTGCCAGCACGGAAAGCTGTAGCTGGTTTTCACTGTCCCTTGGAACTGCATTCGCTGCCGCACAGTCATTCGTGTTCTGCAAAATCTTGGCTTCGTAATGGGGCAACACTCTGTATCTCTCTCTCTCGCAGAGCCCGGCTGCCAAATTCGAAACGTCCAGCGATTGCGCCCACACGAAAGCTGCCAGCACGGAAAGCTGTAGCTGGTTTTCACTGTCCCTTGGAACTGCATTCGCTGCCGCACAGTCATTCGTGTTCTGCAAAAGCTTGGCTTGGTAATGGGGCATCACTCTGTATCTCTCTCTGGCAGAGCCCGGCTGCCAAATTCGAAACGTCCAGCGATTGCGCCCACACGAAAGCTGCCAGCATGGAAAGCTGTAGCTGGTTTTCACTGTCCCTTGGAACTGCATTCGCTGCCACACAGTCATTCGTGTTCTGCAAAAGCTTGGCTTCGTAATGGGGCAACACTCTGTATCTCTCTCTCGCAGAGCCCGGCTGCCAAATTCAAAACGTCCAGCGATTGCGCCCACACGAAAGCTGCCAGCACGGAAAGCTGTAGCTGGTTTTCACTGTCCCTTGGAACTGCATTCGCTGCCGCACAGTCATTCGTGTTCTGCAAAAGCTTGGCTTGGTAATGGGGCAACACTCTGTATCTCTCTCTCGCAGAGCCCGGCTGCCAAATTCGAAACGTCCAGCGATTGCGCCCACACGAAAGCTGCCAGCACGGAAAGCTGTAGCTGGTTTTCACTGTCCCTTGGAACTGCATTCGCTGCCGCACAGTCATTCGTGTTCTGCAAAATCTTGGCTTCGTAATGGGGCAACACTCTGTATCTCTCTCTCTCGCAGAGCCCGGCTGCCAAATTCGAAACGTCCAGCGATTGCGCCCACACGAAAGCTGCCAGCACGGAAAGCTGTAGCTGGTTTTCACTGTCCCTTGGAACTGCATTCGCTGCCGCACAGTCATTCGTGTTCTGCAAAAGCTTGGCTTGGTAATGGGGCATCACTCTGTATCTCTCTCTGGCAGAGCCCGGCTGCCAAATTCGAAACGTCCAGCGATTGCGCCCACACGAAAGCTGCCAGCATGGAAAGCTGTAGCTGGTTTTCACTGTCCCTTGGAACTGCATTCGCTGCCACACAGTCATTCGTGTTCTGCAAAAGCTTGGCTTCGTAATGGGGCAACACTCTGTATCTCTCTCTCGCAGAGCCCGGCTGCCAAATTCAAAACGTCCAGCGATTGCGCCCACACGAAAGCTGCCAGCACAGAAAGCTGTAGCTGGTTTTCACTGTCCCTTGGAACTGCATTCGCTGCCGCACAGTCATTCGTGTTCTGCAAAAGCTTGGCTTGGTAATGGGGCAACACTGTGTATCTCTCTCTGGCAGAGCCCGGCTGCCAAATTCGAAACGTCCACCGATTGCGCCCACACGAAAGCTGCCAGCACGGAAAGCAGTAGCTGGTTTTCACTGTCCCTTGGAACTGCATTCGCTGCCACACAGTCATTCGTGTTCTGCAAAAGCTTGTCTTCGTAATGCGGCAACACTCTGTATCTCTCTCTGGCAGAGCCCGGCTGCCAAATTCGAAACGTCCAGCGATTGCGCCCACACGAAAGCTGCCAGCACGGAAAGCTGTAGCTGGTTTTCACTGTCCCTTGGAACTGCATTCGCTGCCACACAGTCATTCGTGTTCTGCAAAAGCTTGGCTTGGTAATGGGGCAACACTCTGTATCTCTCTCTCGCAGAGCCCGGCTGCCAAATTCGAAACGTCCAGCGATTGCGCCCACACGAAAGCTGCCAGCACGGAAAGCTGTAGCTGGTTTTGACTGTCCCTTGGAACTGCATTCGCTGCCACACAGTCATTCGTGTTCTGCAAAAGCTTGGCTTGGTAATGAGGCAACACTGTGTATCTCTCTCTGGCAGAGCCCGGCTGCCAAATTCGAAACGTCCAGCGATTGCGCCCACACGAAAGCTGCCAGCAAGGAAAGCTGTAGCTGGTTTTCACTGTCCCTTGGAACTGCATTCGCTGCCACACAGTCATTCGTGTTCTGCAAAAGCTTGGCTTCGTAATGGGGCAACACTCTGTATCTCTCTCTGGCAGAGCCCGTCTGCCAAATTCAAAACGTCCAGCGATTGCGCCCACACGAAAGCTGCCAGCACGGAAAGCTGTAGCTGGTTTTCACTGTCCCTTGGAACTGCATTCGCTGCCGCACAGTCATTCGTGTTCTGCAAAAGCTTGGCTTCGTAATGCGTCAACACTCTGTATCTCTATCTCGCAGAGCCCGGCTGCCAAATTCGAAACGTCCAGCGATTGCGCCCACACGAAAGCTGCCAGCACAGAAAGCTGTAGCTGGTTTTCACTGTCCCTTGGAACTGCATTCGCTGCCGCACAGTCATTCGTGTTCTGCAAAAGCTTGGCTTGGTAATGGGGCAACACTGTGTATCTCTCTCTCGCAGAGCCCGGCTGCCAAATTCGAAACGTCCAGCGATTGCGCCCACACGAAAGCTGCCAGCACGGAAAGCTGTAGCTGGTTTTCACTGTCCCTTGGAACTGCATTCGCTGCCCCACAGTCATTCGTGTTCTGCAAAAGCTTGGCTTCGTAATGGGGCAACACTCTGTATCTCTCTCTCTCGCAGAGCCCGGCTGCCAAATTCAAAACGTCCAGCGATTGCGCCCACACGAAAGCTGCCAGCACGGAAAGCTGTAGCTGGTTTTCACTGTCCCTTGGAACTGCATTCGCTGCCGCACAGTCATTCGTGTTCTGCAAAAGCTTGGCTTGGTAATGGGGCAACACTCTGTATCTCTCTCTCGCAGAGCCCGGCTGCCAAATTCGAAACGTCCAGCGATTGCGCCCACACGAAAGCTGCCAGCACGGAAAGCTGTAGCTGGTTTTCACTGTCCCTTGGAACTGCATTTGCTGCCGCACAGTCATTCGTGTTCTGCAAAAGCTTGGCTTGGTAATGGGGCAACACTGTGTATCTCTCTCTCGCAGAGCCCGGCTGCCAAATTCGAAACGTCCAGCGATTGCGCCCACACGAAAGCTGCCAGCACGGAAAGCTGTAGCTGGTTTTCACTGTCCCTTGGAACTGCATTCGCTGCCGCACAGTCATTCGTGTTCTGCAAAAGCTTGGCTTCGTAATGGGGCAACACTCTGTATCTCTCTCTCGAAGAGACCGGCTGCCAAATTCGAAACGTCCAGCGATTGCGCCCACACGAAAGCTGCCAGCACGGAAAGGTGTAGCTGGTTTTCACTGTCCCTTGGAACTGCATTCGCTGCCACACAGTCATTCGTGTTCTGCAAAAGCTTGGCTTGGTAATGGGGCAACACTGTGTATCTCTCTCTGGCAGAGCCCGGCTGCCAAATTCGAAACGTCCAGCGATTGCGCCCACACGAAAGCTGCCAGCACGGAAAGCTGTAGCTGGTTTTCACTGTCCCTTGGAACTGCATTCGCTGCCGCACAGTCATTCGTGTTCTGCAAAAGCTTGGCTTGGTAATGGGGCAACACCCTGTATCTCTCTCTCGCAGAGCCCGGCTGCCAAATTCGAAACGTCCAGCGATTGCGCCCACACGAAAGCTGCCAGCACGGAAAGCTGTAGCTGGTTTTCACTGTCCCTTGGAACTGCATTCGCTGCCGCACAGTCATTCGTGTTCTGCAAAAGCTTGGCTTCGTAATGGGGCAACACTCTGTATCTCTCTCTCGAAGAGACCGGCTGCCAAATTCGAAACGTCCAGCGATTGCGCCCACACGAAAGCTGCCAGCACGGAAAGGTGTAGCTGGTTTTCACTGTCCCTTGGAACTGCATTCGCTGCCACACAGTCATTCGTGTTCTGCAAAAGCTTGGCTTGGTAATGAGGCAACACTGTGTATCTCTCTCTGGCAGAGCCCGGCTGCCAAATTCGAAACGTCCAGCGATTGCGCCCACACGAAAGCTGCCAGCACGGAAAGCTGTAGCTGGTTTTCACTGTCCCTTGGAACTGCATTCGCTGCCGCACAGTCATTCGTGTTCTGCAAAAGCTTGGCTTCGTAATGCGGCAACACTCTGTATCTCTCTCTCTCGCAGAGCCCGGCTGCCAAATTCGAAACGTCCAGCGATTGCGCCCACACGAAAGCTGCCAGCACGGAAAGCTGTAGCTGGTTTTCACTGTCCCTTGGAACTGCATTCGCTGCCGCACAGTCATTCGTGTTCTGCAAAAGCTTGGCTTGGTAATGGGGCAACACTCTGTATCTCTCTCTCGCAGAGCCCGGCTGCCAAATTCGAAACGTCCAGCGATTGCGCCCACACGAAAGCTGCCAGCACGGAAAGCTGTAGCTGGTTTTCACTGTCCCTTGGAACTGCATTCGCTGCCACACAGTCATTCGTGTTCTGCAAAAGCTTGGCTTCGTAATGGGGCAACACTCTGTATCTCTCTCTCGCAGAGCCCGGCTGCCAAATTCAAAACGTCCAGCGATTGCGCCCACACGAAAGCTGCCAGCACGGAAAGCTGTAGCTGGTTTTCACTGTCCCTTGGAACTGCATTCGCTGCCGCACAGTCATTCGTGTTCTGCAAAAGCTTGGCTTGGTAATGGGGCAACACTGTATCTCTCTCTGGCAGAGCCCGGCTGCCAAATTCGAAACGTCCAGCGATTGCGCCCACACGAAAGCTGCCAGCACGGAAAGCTGTAGCTGGTTTTCACTGTCCCTTGGAACTGCATTCGCTGCCACACAGTCATTCGTGTTCTGCAAAAGCTTGGCTTCGTAATGCGGCAACACTCTGTATCTCTCTCTCGAAGAGACCGGCTGCCAAATTCGAAACGTCCAGCGATTGCGCCCACACGAAAGCTGCCAGCACGGAAAGCTGTAGCTGGTTTTCACTGTCCCTTGGAACTGCATTCGCTGCCACACAGTCATTCGTGTTCTGCAAAAGCTTGGCTTGGTAATGGGGCAACACTGTGTATCTCTCTCTGGCAGAGCCCGGCTGCCAAATTCGAAACGTCCAGCGATTGCGCCCACACGAAAGCTGCCAGCACGGAAAGCTGTAGCTGGTTTTCACTGTCCCTTGGAACTGCATTCGCTGCCGCACAGTCATTCGTGTTCTGCAAAAGCTTGGCTTGGTAATGGGGCAACACTGTGTATCTCTCTCTCGCAGAGCCCGGCTGCCAAATTCGAAACGTCCAGCGATTGCGCCCACACGAAAGCTGCCAGCACGGAAAGCTGTAGCTGGTTTTCACTGTCCCTTGGAACTGCATTCGCTGCCGCACAGTCATTCGTGTTCTGCAAAAGCTTGGCTTGGTAATGGGGCAACACTCTGTATCTCTCTCTCGCAGAGCCCGGCTGCCAAATTCGAAACGTCCAGCGATTGCGCCCACACGAAAGCTGCCAGCACGGAAAGCTGTAGCTGGTTTTCACTGTCCCTTGGAACTGCATTCGCTGCCGCACAGTCATTCGTGTTCTGCAAAAGCTTGGCTTCGTAATGGGGCAACACTCTGTATCTCTCTCTCGCAGAGCCCGGCTGCCAAATTCAAAACGTCCAGCGATTGCGCCCACACGAAAGCTGCCAGCACGGAAAGCTGTAGCTGGTTTTCACTGTCCCTTGGAACTGCATTCGCTGCCGCACAGTCATTCGTGTTCTGCAAAAGCTTGGCTTCGTAATGGGGCATCACTCTGTATCTCTCTCTGGCAGAGCCCGGCTGCCAAATTCGAAACGTCCAGCGATTGCGCCCACACGAAAGCTGCCAGCATGGAAAGCTGTAGCTGGTTTTCACTGTCCCTTGGAACTGCATTCGCTGCCACACAGTCATTCGTGTTCTGCAAAAGCTTGGCTTCGTAATGGGGCAACACTCTGTATCTCTCTCTCGCAGAGCCCGGCTGCCAAATTCAAAACGTCCAGCGATTGCGCCCACACGAAAGCTGCCAGCACGGAAAGCTGTAGCTGGTTTTCACTGTCCCTTGGAACTGCATTCGCTGCCGCACAGTCATTCGTGTTCTGCAAAAGCTTGGCTTGGTAATGGGGCAACACTGTGTATCTCTCTCTGGCAGAGCCCGGCTGCCAAATTCGAAACGTCCAGCGATTGCGCCCACACGAAAGCTGCCAGCACGGAAAGCAGTAGCTGGTTTTCACTGTCCCTTGGAACTGCATTCGCTGCCACACAGTCATTCGTGTTCTGCAAAAGCTTGGCTTCGTAATGCGGCAACACTCTGTATCTCTCTCTGGCAGAGCCCGGCTGCCAAATTCGAAACGTCCAGCGATTGCGCCCACACGAAAGCTGCCAGCACGGAAAGCTGTAGCTGGTTTTCACTGTCCCTTGGAACTGCATTCGCTGCCACACAGTCATTCGTGTTCTGCAAAAGCTTGGCTTGGTAATGGGGCAACACTCTGTATCTCTCTCTCGCAGAGCCCGGCTGCCAAATTCGAAACGTCCAGCGATTGCGCCCACACGAAAGCTGCCAGCACGGAAAGCTGTAGCTGGTTTTCACTGTCCCTTGGAACTGCATTCGCTGCCACACAGTCATTCGTGTTCTGCAAAAGCTTGGCTTGGTAATGAGGCAACACTGTGTATCTCTCTCTGGCAGAGCCCGGCTGCCAAATTCGAAACGTCCAGCGATTGCGCCCACACGAAAGCTGCCAGCACGGAAAGCTGTAGCTGGTTTTCACTGTCCCTTGGAACTGCATTCGCTGCCGCACAGTCATTCGTGTTCTGCAAAAGCTTGGCTTCGTAATGGGGCAACACTCTGTATCTCTCTCTCGCAGAGCCCGGCTGCCAAATTCGAAACGTCCAGCGATTGCGCCCACACGAAAGCTGCCAGCACGGAAAGCTGTTAGCTGGTTTTCACTGTCCCTTGGAACTGCATTCGCTGCCGCACAGTCATTCGTGTTCTGCAAAAGCTTGGCTTGGTAATGGGGCAACACTCTGTATCTCTCTCTCGCAGAGCCCGGCTGCCAAATTCGAAACGTCCAGCGATTGCGCCCACACGAAAGCTGCCAGCACGGAAAGCTGTAGCTGGTTTTCACTGTCCCTTGGAACTGCATTCGCTGCCACACAGTCATTCGTGTTCTGCAAAAGCTTGGCTTCGTAATGGGGCAACACTCTGTATCTCTCTCTCGCAGAGCCCGGCTGCCAAATTCAAAACGTCCAGCGATTGCGCCCACACGAAAGCTGCCAGCACGGAAAGCTGTAGCTGGTTTTCACTGTCCCTTGGAACTGCATTCGCTGCCGCACAGTCATTCGTGTTCTGCAAAAGCTTGGCTTGGTAATGGGGCATCACTCTGTATCTCTCTCTCGCAGAGCCCGGCTGCCAAATTCGAAACGTCCAGCGATTGCGCCCACACGAAAGCTGCCAGCATGGAAAGCTGTAGCTGGTTTTCACTGTCCCTTGGAACTGCATTCGCTGCCACACAGTCATTCGTGTTCTGCAAAAGCTTGGCTTCGTAATGGGGCAACACTCTGTATCTCTCTCTCGCAGAGCCCGGCTGCCAAATTCAAAACGTCCAGCGATTGCGCCCACACGAAAGCTGCCAGCACGGAAAGCTGTAGCTGGTTTTCACTGTCCCTTGGAACTGCATTCGCTGCCGCACAGTCATTCGTGTTCTGCAAAAGCTTGGCTTGGTAATGGGGCAACACTGTGTATCTCTCTCTGGCAGAGCCCGGCTGCCAAATTCGAAACGTCCAGCGATTGCGCCCACACGAAAGCTGCCAGCACGGAAAGCTGTAGCTGGTTTTCACTGTCCCTTGGAACTGCATTCGCTGCCGCACAGTCATTCGTGTTCTGCAAAAGCTTGGCTTGGTAATGGGGCAACACTGTATCTCTCTCTGGCAGAGCCCGGCTGCCAAATTCGAAACGTCCAGCGATTGCGCCCACACGAAAGCTGCCAGCACGGAAAGCTGTAGCTGGTTTTCACTGTCCCTTGGAACTGCATTCGCTGCCACACAGTCATTCGTGTTCTGCAAAAGCTTGGCTTCGTAATGCGGCAACACTCTGTATCTCTCTCTCGAAGAGACCGGCTGCCAAATTCGAAACGTCCAGCGATTGCGCCCACACGAAAGCTGCCAGCACGGAAAGCTGTAGCTGGTTTTCACTGTCCCTTGGAACTGCATTCGCTGCCACACAGTCATTCGTGTTCTGCAAAAGCTTGGCTTGGTAATGGGGCAACACTCTGTATCTCTCTCTCGCAGAGCCCGGCTGCCAAATTCGAAACGTCCAGCGATTGCGCCCACACGAAAGCTGCCAGCACGGAAAGCTGTAGCTGGTTTTCACTGTCCCTTGGAACTGCATTCGCTGCCACACAGTCATTCGTGTTCTGCAAAAGCTTGGCTTGGTAATGAGGCAACACTGTGTATCTCTCTCTGGCAGAGCCCGGCTGCCAAATTCGAAACGTCCAGCGATTGCGCCCACACGAAAGCTGCCAGCACGGAAAGCTGTAGCTGGTTTTCACTGTCCCTTGGAACTGCATTCGCTGCCGCACAGTCATTCGTGTTCTGCAAAAGCTTGGCTTGGTAATGGGGCAACACTGTGTATCTCTCTCTCGCAGAGCCCGGCTGCCAAATTCGAAACGTCCAGCGATTGCGCCCACACGAAAGCTGCCAGCACGGAAAGCTGTAGCTGGTTTTCACTGTCCCTTGGAACTGCATTCGCTGCCGCACAGTCATTCGTGTTCTGCAAAAGCTTGGCTTGGTAATGGGGCAACACTCTGTATCTCTCTCTCGCAGAGCCCGGCTGCCAAATTCGAAACGTCCAGCGATTGCGCCCACACGAAAGCTGCCAGCACGGAAAGCTGTAGCTGGTTTTCACTGTCCCTTGGAACTGCATTCGCTGCCGCACAGTCATTCGTGTTCTGCAAAAGCTTGGCTTCGTAATGGGGCAACACTCTGTATCTCTCTCTCGCAGAGCCCGGCTGCCAAATTCAAAACGTCCAGCGATTGCGCCCACACGAAAGCTGCCAGCACGGAAAGCTGTAGCTGGTTTTCACTGTCCCTTGGAACTGCATTCGCTGCCGCACAGTCATTCGTGTTCTGCAAAAGCTTGGCTTGGTAATGGGGCATCACTCTGTATCTCTCTCTGGCAGAGCCCGGCTGCCAAATTCGAAACGTCCAGCGATTGCGCCCACACGAAAGCTGCCAGCATGGAAAGCTGTAGCTGGTTTTCACTGTCCCTTGGAACTGCATTCGCTGCCACACAGTCATTCGTGTTCTGCAAAAGCTTGGCTTCGTAATGGGGCAACACTCTGTATCTCTCTCTCGCAGAGCCCGGCTGCCAAATTCAAAACGTCCAGCGATTGCGCCCACACGAAAGCTGCCAGCACGGAAAGCTGTAGCTGGTTTTCACTGTCCCTTGGAACTGCATTCGCTGCCGCACAGTCATTCGTGTTCTGCAAAAGCTTGGCTTGGTAATGGGGCAACACTGTGTATCTCTCTCTGGCAGAGCCCGGCTGCCAAATTCGAAACGTCCAGCGATTGCGCCCACACGAAAGCTGCCAGCACGGAAAGCAGTAGCTGGTTTTCACTGTCCCTTGGAACTGCATTCGCTGCCACACAGTCATTCGTGTTCTGCAAAAGCTTGGCTTCGTAATGCGGCAACACTCTGTATCTCTCTCTGGCAGAGCCCGGCTGCCAAATTCGAAACGTCCAGCGATTGCGCCCACACGAAAGCTGCCAGCACGGAAAGCTGTAGCTGGTTTTCACTGTCCCTTGGAACTGCATTCGCTGCCACACAGTCATTCGTGTTCTGCAAAAGCTTGGCTTGGTAATGGGGCAACACTCTGTATCTCTCTCTCGCAGAGCCCGGCTGCCAAATTCGAAACGTCCAGCGATTGCGCCCACACGAAAGCTGCCAGCACGGAAAGCTGTAGCTGGTTTTCACTGTCCCTTGGAACTGCATTCGCTGCCGCACAGTCATTCGTGTTCTGCAAAAGCTTGGCTTCGTAATGGGGCAACACTCTGTATCTCTCTCTCGAAGAGACCGGCTGCCAAATTCGAAACGTCCAGCGATTGCGCCCACACGAAAGCTGCCAGCACGGAAAGGTGTAGCTGGTTTTCACTGTCCCTTGGAACTGCATTCGCTGCCACACAGTCATTCGTGTTCTGCAAAAGCTTGGCTTGGTAATGAGGCAACACTGTGTATCTCTCTCTGGCAGAGCCCGGCTGCCAAATTCGAAACGTCCAGCGATTGCGCCCACACGAAAGCTGCCAGCACGGAAAGCTGTAGCTGGTTTTCACTGTCCCTTGGAACTGCATTCGCTGCCGCACAGTCATTCGTGTTCTGCAAAAGCTTGGCTTCGTAATGCGGCAACACTCTGTATCTCTCTCTCTCGCAGAGCCCGGCTGCCAAATTCGAAACGTCCAGCGATTGCGCCCACACGAAAGCTGCCAGCACGGAAAGCTGTAGCTGGTTTTCACTGTCCCTTGGAACTGCATTCGCTGCCGCACAGTCATTCGTGTTCTGCAAAAGCTTGGCTTGGTAATGGGGCAACACTCTGTATCTCTCTCTCGCAGAGCCCGGCTGCCAAATTCGAAACGTCCAGCGATTGCGCCCACACGAAAGCTGCCAGCACGGAAAGCTGTAGCTGGTTTTCACTGTCCCTTGGAACTGCATTCGCTGCCACACAGTCATTCGTGTTCTGCAAAAGCTTGGCTTCGTAATGGGGCAACACTCTGTATCTCTCTCTCGCAGAGCCCGGCTGCCAAATTCAAAACGTCCAGCGATTGCGCCCACACGAAAGCTGCCAGCACGGAAAGCTGTAGCTGGTTTTCACTGTCCCTTGGAACTGCATTCGCTGCCGCACAGTCATTCGTGTTCTGCAAAAGCTTGGCTTGGTAATGGGGCAACACTGTATCTCTCTCTGGCAGAGCCCGGCTGCCAAATTCGAAACGTCCAGCGATTGCGCCCACACGAAAGCTGCCAGCACGGAAAGCTGTAGCTGGTTTTCACTGTCCCTTGGAACTGCATTCGCTGCCACACAGTCATTCGTGTTCTGCAAAAGCTTGGCTTCGTAATGCGGCAACACTCTGTATCTCTCTCTCGAAGAGACCGGCTGCCAAATTCGAAACGTCCAGCGATTGCGCCCACACGAAAGCTGCCAGCACGGAAAGCTGTAGCTGGTTTTCACTGTCCCTTGGAACTGCATTCGCTGCCACACAGTCATTCGTGTTCTGCAAAAGCTTGGCTTGGTAATGGGGCAACACTGTGTATCTCTCTCTGGCAGAGCCCGGCTGCCAAATTCGAAACGTCCAGCGATTGCGCCCACACGAAAGCTGCCAGCACGGAAAGCTGTAGCTGGTTTTCACTGTCCCTTGGAACTGCATTCGCTGCCGCACAGTCATTCGTGTTCTGCAAAAGCTTGGCTTGGTAATGGGGCAACACTGTGTATCTCTCTCTCGCAGAGCCCGGCTGCCAAATTCGAAACGTCCAGCGATTGCGCCCACACGAAAGCTGCCAGCACGGAAAGCTGTAGCTGGTTTTCACTGTCCCTTGGAACTGCATTCGCTGCCGCACAGTCATTCGTGTTCTGCAAAAGCTTGGCTTGGTAATGGGGCAACACTCTGTATCTCTCTCTCGCAGAGCCCGGCTGCCAAATTCGAAACGTCCAGCGATTGCGCCCACACGAAAGCTGCCAGCACGGAAAGCTGTAGCTGGTTTTCACTGTCCCTTGGAACTGCATTCGCTGCCGCACAGTCATTCGTGTTCTGCAAAAGCTTGGCTTCGTAATGGGGCAACACTCTGTATCTCTCTCTCGCAGAGCCCGGCTGCCAAATTCAAAACGTCCAGCGATTGCGCCCACACGAAAGCTGCCAGCACGGAAAGCTGTAGCTGGTTTTCACTGTCCCTTGGAACTGCATTCGCTGCCGCACAGTCATTCGTGTTCTGCAAAAGCTTGGCTTGGTAATGGGGCATCACTCTGTATCTCTCTCTGGCAGAGCCCGGCTGCCAAATTCGAAACGTCCAGCGATTGCGCCCACACGAAAGCTGCCAGCATGGAAAGCTGTAGCTGGTTTTCACTGTCCCTTGGAACTGCATTCGCTGCCACACAGTCATTCGTGTTCTGCAAAAGCTTGGCTTCGTAATGGGGCAACACTCTGTATCTCTCTCTCGCAGAGCCCGGCTGCCAAATTCAAAACGTCCAGCGATTGCGCCCACACGAAAGCTGCCAGCACGGAAAGCTGTAGCTGGTTTTCACTGTCCCTTGGAACTGCATTCGCTGCCGCACAGTCATTCGTGTTCTGCAAAAGCTTGGCTTGGTAATGGGGCAACACTGTGTATCTCTCTCTGGCAGAGCCCGGCTGCCAAATTCGAAACGTCCAGCGATTGCGCCCACACGAAAGCTGCCAGCACGGAAAGCAGTAGCTGGTTTTCACTGTCCCTTGGAACTGCATTCGCTGCCACACAGTCATTCGTGTTCTGCAAAAGCTTGGCTTCGTAATGCGGCAACACTCTGTATCTCTCTCTGGCAGAGCCCGGCTGCCAAATTCGAAACGTCCAGCGATTGCGCCCACACGAAAGCTGCCAGCACGGAAAGCTGTAGCTGGTTTTCACTGTCCCTTGGAACTGCATTCGCTGCCACACAGTCATTCGTGTTCTGCAAAAGCTTGGCTTGGTAATGGGGCAACACTCTGTATCTCTCTCTCGCAGAGCCCGGCTGCCAAATTCGAAACGTCCAGCGATTGCGCCCACACGAAAGCTGCCAGCACGGAAAGCTGTAGCTGGTTTTCACTGTCCCTTGGAACTGCATTCGCTGCCACACAGTCATTCGTGTTCTGCAAAAGCTTGGCTTGGTAATGAGGCAACACTGTGTATCTCTCTCTGGCAGAGCCCGGCTGCCAAATTCGAAACGTCCAGCGATTGCGCCCACACGAAAGCTGCCAGCACGGAAAGCTGTAGCTGGTTTTCACTGTCCCTTGGAACTGCATTCGCTGCCGCACAGTCATTCGTGTTCTGCAAAAGCTTGGCTTCGTAATGGGGCAACACTCTGTATCTCTCTCTCGCAGAGCCCGGCTGCCAAATTCGAAACGTCCAGCGATTGCGCCCACACGAAAGCTGCCAGCACGGAAAGCTGTTAGCTGGTTTTCACTGTCCCTTGGAACTGCATTCGCTGCCGCACAGTCATTCGTGTTCTGCAAAAGCTTGGCTTGGTAATGGGGCAACACTCTGTATCTCTCTCTCGCAGAGCCCGGCTGCCAAATTCGAAACGTCCAGCGATTGCGCCCACACGAAAGCTGCCAGCACGGAAAGCTGTAGCTGGTTTTCACTGTCCCTTGGAACTGCATTCGCTGCCACACAGTCATTCGTGTTCTGCAAAAGCTTGGCTTCGTAATGGGGCAACACTCTGTATCTCTCTCTCGCAGAGCCCGGCTGCCAAATTCAAAACGTCCAGCGATTGCGCCCACACGAAAGCTGCCAGCACGGAAAGCTGTAGCTGGTTTTCACTGTCCCTTGGAACTGCATTCGCTGCCGCACAGTCATTCGTGTTCTGCAAAAGCTTGGCTTGGTAATGGGGCATCACTCTGTATCTCTCTCTCGCAGAGCCCGGCTGCCAAATTCGAAACGTCCAGCGATTGCGCCCACACGAAAGCTGCCAGCATGGAAAGCTGTAGCTGGTTTTCACTGTCCCTTGGAACTGCATTCGCTGCCACACAGTCATTCGTGTTCTGCAAAAGCTTGGCTTCGTAATGGGGCAACACTCTGTATCTCTCTCTCGCAGAGCCCGGCTGCCAAATTCAAAACGTCCAGCGATTGCGCCCACACGAAAGCTGCCAGCACGGAAAGCTGTAGCTGGTTTTCACTGTCCCTTGGAACTGCATTCGCTGCCGCACAGTCATTCGTGTTCTGCAAAAGCTTGGCTTGGTAATGGGGCAACACTGTGTATCTCTCTCTGGCAGAGCCCGGCTGCCAAATTCGAAACGTCCAGCGATTGCGCCCACACGAAAGCTGCCAGCACGGAAAGCTGTAGCTGGTTTTCACTGTCCCTTGGAACTGCATTCGCTGCCGCACAGTCATTCGTGTTCTGCAAAAGCTTGGCTTGGTAATGGGGCAACACTGTATCTCTCTCTGGCAGAGCCCGGCTGCCAAATTCGAAACGTCCAGCGATTGCGCCCACACGAAAGCTGCCAGCACGGAAAGCTGTAGCTGGTTTTCACTGTCCCTTGGAACTGCATTCGCTGCCACACAGTCATTCGTGTTCTGCAAAAGCTTGGCTTCGTAATGCGGCAACACTCTGTATCTCTCTCTCGAAGAGACCGGCTGCCAAATTCGAAACGTCCAGCGATTGCGCCCACACGAAAGCTGCCAGCACGGAAAGCTGTAGCTGGTTTTCACTGTCCCTTGGAACTGCATTCGCTGCCACACAGTCATTCGTGTTCTGCAAAAGCTTGGCTTGGTAATGGGGCAACACTCTGTATCTCTCTCTCGCAGAGCCCGGCTGCCAAATTCGAAACGTCCAGCGATTGCGCCCACACGAAAGCTGCCAGCACGGAAAGCTGTAGCTGGTTTTCACTGTCCCTTGGAACTGCATTCGCTGCCACACAGTCATTCGTGTTCTGCAAAAGCTTGGCTTGGTAATGAGGCAACACTGTGTATCTCTCTCTGGCAGAGCCCGGCTGCCAAATTCGAAACGTCCAGCGATTGCGCCCACACGAAAGCTGCCAGCACGGAAAGCTGTAGCTGGTTTTCACTGTCCCTTGGAACTGCATTCGCTGCCGCACAGTCATTCGTGTTCTGCAAAAGCTTGGCTTGGTAATGGGGCAACACTGTGTATCTCTCTCTCGCAGAGCCCGGCTGCCAAATTCGAAACGTCCAGCGATTGCGCCCACACGAAAGCTGCCAGCACGGAAAGCTGTAGCTGGTTTTCACTGTCCCTTGGAACTGCATTCGCTGCCGCACAGTCATTCGTGTTCTGCAAAAGCTTGGCTTGGTAATGGGGCAACACTCTGTATCTCTCTCTCGCAGAGCCCGGCTGCCAAATTCGAAACGTCCAGCGATTGCGCCCACACGAAAGCTGCCAGCACGGAAAGCTGTAGCTGGTTTTCACTGTCCCTTGGAACTGCATTCGCTGCCGCACAGTCATTCGTGTTCTGCAAAAGCTTGGCTTCGTAATGGGGCAACACTCTGTATCTCTCTCTCGCAGAGCCCGGCTGCCAAATTCAAAACGTCCAGCGATTGCGCCCACACGAAAGCTGCCAGCACGGAAAGCTGTAGCTGGTTTTCACTGTCCCTTGGAACTGCATTCGCTGCCGCACAGTCATTCGTGTTCTGCAAAAGCTTGGCTTGGTAATGGGGCATCACTCTGTATCTCTCTCTGGCAGAGCCCGGCTGCCAAATTCGAAACGTCCAGCGATTGCGCCCACACGAAAGCTGCCAGCATGGAAAGCTGTAGCTGGTTTTCACTGTCCCTTGGAACTGCATTCGCTGCCACACAGTCATTCGTGTTCTGCAAAAGCTTGGCTTCGTAATGGGGCAACACTCTGTATCTCTCTCTCGCAGAGCCCGGCTGCCAAATTCAAAACGTCCAGCGATTGCGCCCACACGAAAGCTGCCAGCACGGAAAGCTGTAGCTGGTTTTCACTGTCCCTTGGAACTGCATTCGCTGCCGCACAGTCATTCGTGTTCTGCAAAAGCTTGGCTTGGTAATGGGGCAACACTGTGTATCTCTCTCTGGCAGAGCCCGGCTGCCAAATTCGAAACGTCCAGCGATTGCGCCCACACGAAAGCTGCCAGCACGGAAAGCAGTAGCTGGTTTTCACTGTCCCTTGGAACTGCATTCGCTGCCACACAGTCATTCGTGTTCTGCAAAAGCTTGGCTTCGTAATGCGGCAACACTCTGTATCTCTCTCTGGCAGAGCCCGGCTGCCAAATTCGAAACGTCCAGCGATTGCGCCCACACGAAAGCTGCCAGCACGGAAAGCTGTAGCTGGTTTTCACTGTCCCTTGGAACTGCATTCGCTGCCACACAGTCATTCGTGTTCTGCAAAAGCTTGGCTTGGTAATGGGGCAACACTCTGTATCTCTCTCTCGCAGAGCCCGGCTGCCAAATTCGAAACGTCCAGCGATTGCGCCCACACGAAAGCTGCCAGCACGGAAAGCTGTAGCTGGTTTTCACTGTCCCTTGGAACTGCATTCGCTGCCACACAGTCATTCGTGTTCTGCAAAAGCTTGGCTTGGTAATGAGGCAACACTGTGTATCTCTCTCTGGCAGAGCCCGGCTGCCAAATTCGAAACGTCCAGCGATTGCGCCCACACGAAAGCTGCCAGCACGGAAAGCTGTAGCTGGTTTTCACTGTCCCTTGGAACTGCATTCGCTGCCGCACAGTCATTCGTGTTCTGCAAAAGCTTGGCTTGGTAATGGGGCAACACTCTGTATCTCTCTCTCGCAGAGCCCGGCTGCCAAATTCGAAACGTCCAGCGATTGCGCCCACACGAAAGCTGCCAGCACGGAAAGCTGTAGCTGGTTTTCACTGTCCCTTGGAACTGCATTCGCTGCCGCACAGTCATTCGTGTTCTGCAAAAGCTTGGCTTGGTAATGGGGCAACACTCTGTATCTCTCTCTCGCAGAGCCCGGCTGCCAAATTCGAAACGTCCAGCGATTGCGCCCACACGAAAGCTGCCAGCACGGAAAGCTGTAGCTGGTTTTCACTGTCCCTTGGAACTGCATTCGCTGCCGCACAGTCATTCGTGTTCTGCAAAAGCTTGGCTTCGTAATGGGGCAACACTCTGTATCTCTCTCTCGCAGAGCCCGGCTGCCAAATTCAAAACGTCCAGCGATTGCGCCCACACGAAAGCTGCCAGCACGGAAAGCTGTAGCTGGTTTTCACTGTCCCTTGGAACTGCATTCGCTGCCGCACAGTCATTCGTGTTCTGCAAAAGCTTGGCTTGGTAATGGGGCATCACTCTGTATCTCTGTCTGGCAGAGCCCGGCTGCCAAATTCGAAACGTCCAGCGATTGCGCCCACACGAAAGCTGCCAGCATGGAAAGCTGTAGCTGGTTTTCACTGTCCCTTGGAACTGCATTCGCTGCCACACAGTCATTCGTGTTCTGCAAAAGCTTGGCTTGGTAATGGGGCAACACTCTGTATCTCTCTCTCGCAGAGCCCGGCTGCCAAATTCGAAACGTCCAGCGATTGCGCCCACACGAAAGCTGCCAGCACGGAAAGCTGTAGCTGGTTTTCACTGTCCCTTGGAACTGCATTCGCTGCCGCACAGTCATTCGTGTTCTGCAAAAGCTTGGCTTGGTAATGGGGCAACACTGTGTATCTCTCTCTGGCAGAGCCCGGCTGCCAAATTCGAAACGTCCAGCGATTGCGCCCACACGAAAGCTGCCAGCACGGAAAGCTGTAGCTGGTTTTCACTGTCCCTTGGAACTGCATTCGCTGCCGCACAGTCATTCGTGTTCTGCAAAAGCTTGGCTTGGTAATGGGGCAACACTGTGTATCTCTCTCTGGCAGAGCCCGGCTGCCAAATTCGAAACGTCCAGCGATTGCGCCCACACGAAAGCTGCCAGCACGGAAAGCTGTAGCTGGTTTTCACTGTCCCTTGGAACTGCATTCGCTGCCGCACAGTCATTCGTGTTCTGCAAAAGCTTGGCTTCGTAATGCGGCAACAATCTGTATCTCTCTCTGGCAGAGCCCGGCTGCCAAATTCGAAACGTCCAGCGATTGCGCCCACACGAAAGCTGCCAGCACGGAAAGCTGTAGCTGGTTTTCACTGTCCCTTGGAACTGCATTCGCTGCCGCACAGTCATTCGTGTTCTGCAAAAGCTTGGCTTCGTAATGGGGCAACACTCTGTATCTCTCTCTCGAAGAGCCCGGCTGCCAAATTCGAAACGTCCAGCGATTGCGCCCACACGAAAGCTGCCAGCACGGAAAGCTGTAGCTGGTTTTCACTGTCCCTTGGAACTGCATTCGCTGCCACACAGTCATTCGTGTTCTGCAAAAGCTTGGCTTGGTAATGGGGCAACACTCTGTATCTCTCTCTCGCAGAGCCCGGCTGCCAAATTCGAAACGTCCAGCGATTGCGCCCACACGAAAGCTGCCAGCACGGAAAGCTGTAGCTGGTTTTCACTGTCCCTTGGAACTGCATTCGCTGCCGCACAGTCATTCGTGTTCTGCAAAAGCTTGGCTTGGTAATGGGGCAACACTGTGTATCTCTCTCTCGCAGAGCCCGGCTGCCAAATTCGAAACGTCCAGCGATTGCGCCCACACGAAAGCTGCCAGCACGGAAAGCTGTAGCTGGTTTTCACTGTCCCTTGGAACTGCATTCGCTGCCGCACAGTCATTCGTGTTCTGCAAAAGCTTGGCTTCGTAATGGGGCAACACTCTGTATCTCTCTCTCTCGCAGAGCCCGGCTGCCAAATTCGAAACGTCCAGCGATTGCGCCCACACGAAAGCTGCCAGCACGGAAAGCTGTAGCTGGTTTTCACTGTCCCTTGGAACTGCATTCGCTGCCGCACAGTCATTCGTGTTCTGCAAAAGCTTGGCTTGGTAATGGGGCAACACGGTGTATCTCTCTCTCGCAGAGCCCGGCTGCCAAATTCGAAACGTCCAGCGATTGCGCCCACACGAAAGCTGCCAGCACGGAAAGCTGTAGCTGGTTTTCACTGTCCCTTGGAACTGCATTCGCTGCCGCACAGTCATTCGTGTTCTGCAAAAGCTTGGCTTGGTAATGGGGCAACACTCTGTATCTCTCTCTCGCAGAGCCCGGCTGCCAAATTCGAAACGTCCAGCGATTGCGCCCACACGAAAGCTGCCAGCACGGAAAGGTGTAGCTGGTTTTCACTGTCCCTTGGAACTGCATTCGCTGCCACACAGTAATTCGTGTTCTGCAAAAGCTTAGCTTGGTAATGGGGCAACACTCTGTATCTCTCTCTCGCAGAGCCCGGCTGCCAAATTCGAAACGTCCAGCGATTGCGCCCACACGAAAGCTGCCAGCACGGAAAGCTGTAGCTGGTTTTCACTGTCCCTTGGAACTGCATTCGCTGCCACACAGTCATTCGTGTTCTGCAAAAGCTTGGCTTGGTAATGAGGCAACACTGTGTATCTCTCTCTGGCAGAGCCCGGCTGCCAAATTCGAAACGTCCAGCGATTGCGCCCACACGAAAGCTGCCAGCACGGAAAGCTGTAGCTGGTTTTCACTGTCCCTTGGAACTGCATTCGCTGCCGCACAGTCATTCGTGTTCTGCAAAAGCTTGGCTTCGTAATGCGGCAACACTCTGTATCTCTCTCTCGCAGAGCCCGGCTGCCAAATTCGAAACGTCCAGCGATTGCGCCCACACGAAAGCTGCCAGCACGGAAAGCTGTAGCTGGTTTTCACTGTCCCTTGGAACTGCATTCGCTGCCGCACAGTCATTCGTGTTCTGCAAAAGCTTGGCTTGGTAATGGGGCAACACTCTGTATCTCTCTCTCGCAGAGCCCGGCTGCCAAATTCGAAACGTCCAGCGATTGCGCCCACACGAAAGCTGCCAGCACGGAAAGCTGTAGCTGGTTTTCACTGTCCCTTGGAACTGCATTCGCTGCCGCACAGTCATTCGTGTTCTGCAAAAGCTTGGCTTGGTAATGGGGCAACACTCTGTATCTCTCTCTCTCGCAGAGCCCGGCTGCCAAATTCGAAACGTCCAGCGATTGCGCCCACACGAAAGCTGCCAGCACGGAAAGCTGTAGCTGGTTTTCACTGTCCCTTGGAACTGCATTCGCTGCCGCACAGTCATTCGTGTTCTGCAAAAGCTTGGCTTGGTAATGGGGCATCACTCTGTATCTCTCTCTGGCAGAGCCCGGCTGCCAAATTCGAAACGTCCAGCGATTGCGCCCACACGAAAGCTGCCAGCATGGAAAGCTGTAGCTGGTTTTCACTGTCCCTTGGAACTGCATTCGCTGCCACACAGTCATTCGTGTTCTGCAAAAGCTTGGCTTGGTAATGGGGCAACACTCTGTATCTCTCTCTCGCAGAGCCCGGCTGCCAAATTTGAAACGTCCAGCGATTGCGCCCACACGAAAGCTGCCAGCACGGAAAGCTGTAGCTGGTTTTCACTGTCCCTTGGAACTGCATTCGCTGCCGCACAGTCATTCGTGTTCTGCAAAAGCTTGGCTTGGTAATGGGGCAACACTGTGTATCTCTCTCTGGCAGAGCCCGGCTGCCAAATTCGAAACGTCCAGCGATTGCGCCCACACGAAAGCTGCCAGCACGGAAAGCAGTAGCTGGTTTTCACTGTCCCTTGGAACTGCATTCGCTGCCACACAGTCATTCGTGTTCTGCAAAAGCTTGGCTTCGTAATGCGGCAACACTCTGTATCTCTCTCTGGCAGAGCCCGGCTGCCAAATTCGAAACGTCCAGCGATTGCGCCCACACGAAAGCTGCCAGCACGGAAAGCTGTAGCTGGTTTTCACTGTCCCTTGGAACTGCATTCGCTGCCACACAGTCATTCGTGTTCTGCAAAAGCTTGGCTTGGTAATGGGGCAACACTCTGTATCTCTCTCTCGCAGAGCCCGGCTGCCAAATTCGAAACGTCCAGCGATTGCGCCCACACGAAAGCTGCCAGCACGGAAAGCTGTAGCTGGTTTTCACTGTCCCTTGGAACTGCATTCGCTGCCGCACAGTCATTCGTGTTCTGCAAAAGCTTGGCTTGGTAATGGGGCAACACTCTGTATCTCTCTCTCGCAGAGCCCGGCTGCCAAATTCGAAACGTCCAGCGATTGCGCCCACACGAAAGCTGCCAGCACGGAAAGCTGTAGCTGGTTTTCACTGTCCCTTGGAACTGCATTCGCTGCCGCACAGTCATTCGTGTTCTGCAAAAGCTTGGCTTCGTAATGGGGCAACACTCTGTATCTCTCTCTCGCAGAGCCCGGCTGCCAAATTCAAAACGTCCAGCGATTGCGCCCACACGAAAGCTGCCAGCACGGAAAGCTGTAGCTGGTTTTCACTGTCCCTTGGAACTGCATTCGCTGCCGCACAGTCATTCGTGTTCTGCAAAAGCTTGGCTTGGTAATGGGGCATCACTCTGTATCTCTCTCTGGCAGAGCCCGGCTGCCAAATTCGAAACGTCCAGCGATTGCGCCCACACGAAAGCTGCCAGCATGGAAAGCTGTAGCTGGTTTTCACTGTCCCTTGGAACTGCATTCGCTGCCACACAGTCATTCGTGTTCTGCAAAAGCTTGGCTTCGTAATGGGGCAACACTCTGTATCTCTCTCTCGCAGAGCCCGGCTGCCAAATTCAAAACGTCCAGCGATTGCGCCCACACGAAAGCTGCCAGCACGGAAAGCTGTAGCTGGTTTTCACTGTCCCTTGGAACTGCATTCGCTGCCGCACAGTCATTCGTGTTCTGCAAAAGCTTGGCTTGGTAATGGGGCAACACTGTATCTCTCTCTGGCAGAGCCCGGCTGCCAAATTCGAAACGTCCAGCGATTGCGCCCACACGAAAGCTGCCAGCACGGAAAGCTGTAGCTGGTTTTCACTGTCCCTTGGAACTGCATTCGCTGCCACACAGTCATTCGTGTTCTGCAAAAGCTTGGCTTCGTAATGCGGCAACACTCTGTATCTCTCTCTCGAAGAGACCGGCTGCCAAATTCGAAACGTCCAGCGATTGCGCCCACACGAAAGCTGCCAGCACGGAAAGCTGTAGCTGGTTTTCACTGTCCCTTGGAACTGCATTCGCTGCCACACAGTCATTCGTGTTCTGCAAAAGCTTGGCTTGGTAATAGGGCAACACTGTGTATCTCTCTCTGGCAGAGCCCGGCTGCCAAATTCGAAACGTCCAGCGATTGCGCCCACACGAAAGCTGCCAGCACGGAAAGCTGTAGCTGGTTTTCACTGTCCCTTGGAACTGCATTCGCTGCCGCACAGTCATTCGTGTTCTGCAAAAGCTTGGCTTGGTAATGGGGCAACACTGTGTATCTCTCTCTCGCAGAGCCCGGCTGCCAAATTCGAAACGTCCAGCGATTGCGCCCACACGAAAGCTGCCAGCACGGAAAGCTGTAGCTGGTTTTCACTGTCCCTTGGAACTGCATTCGCTGCCGCACAGTCATTCGTGTTCTGCAAAAGCTTGGCTTGGTAATGGGGCAACACTCTGTATCTCTCTCTCGCAGAGCCCGGCTGCCAAATTCGAAACGTCCAGCGATTGCGCCCACACGAAAGCTGCCAGCACGGAAAGCTGTAGCTGGTTTTCACTGTCCCTTGGAACTGCATTCGCTGCCGCACAGTCATTCGTGTTCTGCAAAAGCTTGGCTTCGTAATGGGGCAACACTCTGTATCTCTCTCTCGCAGAGCCCGGCTGCCAAATTCAAAACGTCCAGCGATTGCGCCCACACGAAAGCTGCCAGCACGGAAAGCTGTAGCTGGTTTTCACTGTCCCTTGGAACTGCATTCGCTGCCGCACAGTCATTCGTGTTCTGCAAAAGCTTGGCTTGGTAATGGGGCATCACTCTGTATCTCTCTCTGGCAGAGCCCGGCTGCCAAATTCGAAACGTCCAGCGATTGCGCCCACACGAAAGCTGCCAGCATGGAAAGCTGTAGCTGGTTTTCACTGTCCCTTGGAACTGCATTCGCTGCCACACAGTCATTCGTGTTCTGCAAAAGCTTGGCTTCGTAATGGGGCAACACTGTGTATCTCTCTCTGGCAGAGCCCGGCTGCCAAATTCAAAACGTCCAGCGATTGCGCCCACACGAAAGCTGCCAGCACGGAAAGCTGTAGCTGGTTTTCACTGTCCCTTGGAACTGCATTCGCTGCCGCACAGTCATTCGTGTTCTGCAAAAGCTTGGCTTGGTAATGGGGCAACACTGTGTATCTCTCTCTGGCAGAGCCCGGCTGCCAAATTCGAAACGTCCAGCGATTGCGCCCACACGAAAGCTGCCAGCACGGAAAGCAGTAGCTGGTTTTCACTGTCCCTTGGAACTGCATTCGCTGCCACACAGTCATTCGTGTTCTGCAAAAGCTTGGCTTCGTAATGCGGCAACACTCTGTATCTCTCTCTGGCAGAGCCCGGCTGCCAAATTCGAAACGTCCAGCGATTGCGCCCACACGAAAGCTGCCAGCACGGAAAGCTGTAGCTGGTTTTCACTGTCCCTTGGAACTGCATTCGCTGCCACACAGTCATTCGTGTTCTGCAAAAGCTTGGCTTGGTAATGGGGCAACACTCTGTATCTCTCTCTCGCAGAGCCCGGCTGCCAAATTCGAAACGTCCAGCGATTGCGCCCACACGAAAGCTGCCAGCACGGAAAGCTGTAGCTGGTTTTCACTGTCCCTTGGAACTGCATTCGCTGCCACACAGTCATTCGTGTTCTGCAAAAGCTTGGCTTGGTAATGAGGCAACACTGTGTATCTCTCTCTGGCAGAGCCCGGCTGCCAAATTCGAAACGTCCAGCGATTGCGCCCACACGAAAGCTGCCAGCACGGAAAGCTGTAGCTGGTTTTCACTGTCCCTTGGAACTGCATTCGCTGCCGCACAGTCATTCGTGTTCTGCAAAAGCTTGGCTTCGTAATGGGGCAACACTCTGTATCTCTCTCTCGCAGAGCCCGGCTGCCAAATTCGAAACGTCCAGCGATTGCGCCCACACGAAAGCTGCCAGCACGGAAAGCTGTAGCTGGTTTTCACTGTCCCTTGGAACTGCATTCGCTGCCGCACAGTCATTCGTGTTCTGCAAAAGCTTGGCTTGGTAATGGGGCAACACTCTGTATCTCTCTCTCGCAGAGCCCGGCTGCCAAATTCGAAACGTCCAGCGATTGCGCCCACACGAAAGCTGCCAGCACGGAAAGCTGTAGCTGGTTTTCACTGTCCCTTGGAACTGCATTCGCTGCCACACAGTCATTCGTGTTCTGCAAAAGCTTGGCTTCGTAATGGGGCAACACTCTGTATCTCTCTCTCGCAGAGCCCGGCTGCCAAATTCAAAACGTCCAGCGATTGCGCCCACACGAAAGCTGCCAGCACGGAAAGCTGTAGCTGGTTTTCACTGTCCCTTGGAACTGCATTCGCTGCCGCACAGTCATTCGTGTTCTGCAAAAGCTTGGCTTGGTAATGGGGCATCACTCTGTATCTCTCTCTCGCAGAGCCCGGCTGCCAAATTCGAAACGTCCAGCGATTGCGCCCACACGAAAGCTGCCAGCATGGAAAGCTGTAGCTGGTTTTCACTGTCCCTTGGAACTGCATTCGCTGCCACACAGTCATTCGTGTTCTGCAAAAGCTTGGCTTCGTAATGGGGCAACACTCTGTATCTCTGTCTCGCAGAGCCCGGCTGCCAAATTCAAAACGTCCAGCGATTGCGCCCACACGAAAGCTGCCAGCACGGAAAGCTGTAGCTGGTTTTCACTGTCCCTTGGAACTGCATTCGCTGCCGCACAGTCATTCGTGTTCTGCAAAAGCTTGGCTTGGTAATGGGGCAACACTGTGTATCTCTCTCTGGCAGAGCCCGGCTGCCAAATTCGAAACGTCCAGCGATTGCGCCCACACGAAAGCTGCCAGCACGGAAAGCTGTAGCTGGTTTTCACTGTCCCTTGGAACTGCATTCGCTGCCGCACAGTCATTCGTGTTCTGCAAAAGCTTGGCTTGGTAATGGGGCAACACTGTATCTCTCTCTGGCAGAGCCCGGCTGCCAAATTCGAAACGTCCAGCGATTGCGCCCACACGAAAGCTGCCAGCACGGAAAGCTGTAGCTGGTTTTCACTGTCCCTTGGAACTGCATTCGCTGCCACACAGTCATTCGTGTTCTGCAAAAGCTTGGCTTCGTAATGCGGCAACACTCTGTATCTCTCTCTCGAAGAGACCGGCTGCCAAATTCGAAACGTCCAGCGATTGCGCCCACACGAAAGCTGCCAGCACGGAAAGCTGTAGCTGGTTTTCACTGTCCCTTGGAACTGCATTCGCTGCCACACAGTCATTCGTGTTCTGCAAAAGCTTGGCTTGGTAATGGGGCAACACTCTGTATCTCTCTCTCGCAGAGCCCGGCTGCCAAATTCGAAACGTCCAGCGATTGCGCCCACACGAAAGCTGCCAGCACGGAAAGCTGTAGCTGGTTTTCACTGTCCCTTGGAACTGCATTCGCTGCCACACAGTCATTCGTGTTCTGCAAAAGCTTGGCTTGGTAATGAGGCAACACTGTGTATCTCTCTCTGGCAGAGCCCGGCTGCCAAATTCGAAACGTCCAGCGATTGCGCCCACACGAAAGCTGCCAGCACGGAAAGCTGTAGCTGGTTTTCACTGTCCCTTGGAACTGCATTCGCTGCCGCACAGTCATTCGTGTTCTGCAAAAGCTTGGCTTGGTAATGGGGCAACACTGTGTATCTCTCTCTCGCAGAGCCCGGCTGCCAAATTCGAAACGTCCAGCGATTGCGCCCACACGAAAGCTGCCAGCACGGAAAGCTGTAGCTGGTTTTCACTGTCCCTTGGAACTGCATTCGCTGCCGCACAGTCATTCGTGTTCTGCAAAAGCTTGGCTTGGTAATGGGGCAACACTCTGTATCTCTCTCTCGCAGAGCCCGGCTGCCAAATTCGAAACGTCCAGCGATTGCGCCCACACGAAAGCTGCCAGCACGGAAAGCTGTAGCTGGTTTTCACTGTCCCTTGGAACTGCATTCGCTGCCGCACAGTCATTCGTGTTCTGCAAAAGCTTGGCTTCGTAATGGGGCAACACTCTGTATCTCTCTCTCGCAGAGCCCGGCTGCCAAATTCAAAACGTCCAGCGATTGCGCCCACACGAAAGCTGCCAGCACGGAAAGCTGTAGCTGGTTTTCACTGTCCCTTGGAACTGCATTCGCTGCCGCACAGTCATTCGTGTTCTGCAAAAGCTTGGCTTGGTAATGGGGCATCACTCTGTATCTCTCTCTGGCAGAGCCCGGCTGCCAAATTCGAAACGTCCAGCGATTGCGCCCACACGAAAGCTGCCAGCATGGAAAGCTGTAGCTGGTTTTCACTGTCCCTTGGAACTGCATTCGCTGCCACACAGTCATTCGTGTTCTGCAAAAGCTTGGCTTCGTAATGGGGCAACACTCTGTATCTCTCTCTCGCAGAGCCCGGCTGCCAAATTCAAAACGTCCAGCGATTGCGCCCACACGAAAGCTGCCAGCACGGAAAGCTGTAGCTGGTTTTCACTGTCCCTTGGAACTGCATTCGCTGCCGCACAGTCATTCGTGTTCTGCAAAAGCTTGGCTTGGTAATGGGGCAACACTGTGTATCTCTCTCTGGCAGAGCCCGGCTGCCAAATTCGAAACGTCCAGCGATTGCGCCCACACGAAAGCTGCCAGCACGGAAAGCAGTAGCTGGTTTTCACTGTCCCTTGGAACTGCATTCGCTGCCACACAGTCATTCGTGTTCTGCAAAAGCTTGGCTTCGTAATGCGGCAACACTCTGTATCTCTCTCTGGCAGAGCCCGGCTGCCAAATTCGAAACGTCCAGCGATTGCGCCCACACGAAAGCTGCCAGCACGGAAAGCTGTAGCTGGTTTTCACTGTCCCTTGGAACTGCATTCGCTGCCACACAGTCATTCGTGTTCTGCAAAAGCTTGGCTTGGTAATGGGGCAACACTCTGTATCTCTCTCTCGCAGAGCCCGGCTGCCAAATTCGAAACGTCCAGCGATTGCGCCCACACGAAAGCTGCCAGCACGGAAAGCTGTAGCTGGTTTTCACTGTCCCTTGGAACTGCATTCGCTGCCACACAGTCATTCGTGTTCTGCAAAAGCTTGGCTTGGTAATGAGGCAACACTGTGTATCTCTCTCTGGCAGAGCCCGGCTGCCAAATTCGAAACGTCCAGCGATTGCGCCCACACGAAAGCTGCCAGCACGGAAAGCTGTAGCTGGTTTTCACTGTCCCTTGGAACTGCATTCGCTGCCGCACAGTCATTCGTGTTCTGCAAAAGCTTGGCTTCGTAATGGGGCAACACTCTGTATCTCTCTCTCGCAGAGCCCGGCTGCCAAATTCGAAACGTCCAGCGATTGCGCCCACACGAAAGCTGCCAGCACGGAAAGCTGTAGCTGGTTTTCACTGTCCCTTGGAACTGCATTCGCTGCCGCACAGTCATTCGTGTTCTGCAAAAGCTTGGCTTCGTAATGGGGCAACACTCTGTATCTCTCTCTCGCAGAGCCCGGCTGCCAAATTCGAAACGTCCAGCGATTGCGCCCACACGAAAGCTGCCAGCACGGAAAGCTGTAGCTGGTTTTCACTGTCCCTTGGAACTGCATTCGCTGCCGCACAGTCATTCGTGTTCTGCAAAAGCTTGGCTTCGTAATGGGGCAACACTCTGTATCTCTCTCTCGCAGAGCCCGGCTGCCAAATTCAAAACGTCCAGCGATTGCGCCCACACGAAAGCTGCCAGCACGGAAAGCTGTAGCTGGTTTTCACTGTCCCTTGGAACTGCATTCGCTGCCGCACAGTCATTCGTGTTCTGCAAAAGCTTGGCTTGGTAATGGGGCATCACTCTGTATCTCTGTCTGGCAGAGCCCGGCTGCCAAATTCGAAACGTCCAGCGATTGCGCCCACACGAAAGCTGCCAGCATGGAAAGCTGTAGCTGGTTTTCACTGTCCCTTGGAACTGCATTCGCTGCCACACAGTCATTCGTGTTCTGCAAAAGCTTGGCTTCGTAATGGGGCAACACTCTGTATCTCTCTCTCGCAGAGCCCGGCTGCCAAATTCAAAACGTCCAGCGATTGCGCCCACACGAAAGCTGCCAGCACGGAAAGCTGTAGCTGGTTTTCACTGTCCCTTGGAACTGCATTCGCTGCCGCACAGTCATTCGTGTTCTGCAAAAGCTTGGCTTGGTAATGGGGCAACACTTTGTATCTCTCTCTGGCAGAGCCCGGCTGCCAAATTCGAAACGTCCAGCGATTGCGCCCACACGAAAGCTGCCAGCACGGAAAGCTGTAGCTGGTTTTCACTGTCCCTTGGAACTGCATTCGCTGCCGCACAGTCATTCGTGTTCTGCAAAAGCTTGGCTTGGTAATGGGGCAACACTGTGTATCTCTCTCTGGCAGAGCCCGGCTGCCAAATTCGAAACGTCCAGCGATTGCGCCCACACGAAAGCTGCCAGCACGGAAAGCAGTAGCTGGTTTTCACTGTCCCTTGGAACTGCATTCGCTGCCACACAGTCATTCGTGTTCTGCAAAAGCTTGGCTTCGTAATGCGGCAACACTCTGTATCTCTCTCTCTCGCAGAGCTCGGCTGCCAAATTCGAAACGTCCAGCGATTGCGCCCACACGAAAGCTGCCAGCACGGAAAGCTGTAGCTGGTTTTCACTGTCCCTTGGAACTGCATTCGCTGCCGCACAGTCATTCGTGTTCTGCAAAAGCTTGGCTTGGTAATGGGGCAACAATCTGTATCTCTCTCTGGCAGAGCCCGGCTGCCAAATTCGAAACGTCCAGCGATTGCGCCCACACGAAAGCTGCCAGCACGGAAAGCTGTAGCTGGTTTTCACTGTCCCTTGGAACTGCATTCGCTGCCGCACAGTCATTCGTGTTCTGCAAAAGCTTGGCTTCGTAATGGGGCAACACTCTGTATCTCTCTCTCGAAGAGCCCGGCTGCCAAATTCGAAACGTCCAGCGATTGCGCCCACACGAAAGCTGCCAGCACGGAAAGCTGTAGCTGGTTTTCACTGTCCCTTGGAACTGCATTCGCTGCCACACAGTCATTCGTGTTCTGCAAAAGCTTGGCTTGGTAATGGGGCAACACTCTGTATCTCTCTCTCGCAGAGCCCGGCTGCCAAATTCGAAACGTCCAGCGATTGCGCCCACACGAAAGCTGCCAGCACGGAAAGCTGTAGCTGGTTTTCACTGTCCCTTGGAACTGCATTCGCTGCCGCACAGTCATTCGTGTTCTGCAAAAGCTTGGCTTCGTAATGGGGCAACACTCTGTATCTCTCTCTCGCAGAGCCCGGCTGCCAAATTCGAAACGTCCAGCGATTGCGCCCACACGAAAGCTGCCAGCACGGAAAGCTGTAGCTGGTTTTCACTGTCCCTTGGAACTGCATTCGCTGCCGCACAGTCATTCGTGTTCTGCAAAAGCTTGGCTTCGTAATGGGGCAACACTCTGTATCTCTCTCTCTCGCAGAGCCCGGCTGCCAAATTCGAAACGTCCAGCGATTGCGCCCACACGAAAGCTGCCAGCACGGAAAGCTGTAGCTGGTTTTCACTGTCCCTTGGAACTGCATTCGCTGCCGCACAGTCATTCGTGTTCTGCAAAAGCTTGGCTTGGTAATGGGGCAACACGGTGTATCTCTCTCTCGCAGAGCCCGGCTGCCAAATTCGAAACGTCCAGCGATTGCGCCCACACGAAAGCTGCCAGCACGGAAAGCTGTAGCTGGTTTTCACTGTCCCTTGGAACTGCATTCGCTGCCGCACAGTCATTCGTGTTCTGCTAAAGCTTGGCTTGGTAATGGGGCAACACTCTGTATCTCTCTCTCGCAGAGCCCGGCTGCCAAATTCGAAACGTCCAGCGATTGCGCCCACACGAAAGCTGCCAGCACGGAAAGGTGTAGCTGGTTTTCACTGTCCCTTGGAACTGCATTCGCTGCCACACAGTAATTCGTGTTCTGCAAAAGCTTGGCTTGGTAATGGGGCAACACTCTGTATCTCTCTCTCGCAGAGCCCGGCTGCCAAATTCGAAACGTCCAGCGATTGCGCCCACACGAAAGCTGCCAGCACGGAAAGCTGTAGCTGGTTTTCACTGTCCCTTGGAACTGCATTCGCTGCCACACAGTCATTCGTGTTCTGCAAAAGCTTGGCTTGGTAATGAGGCAACACTGTGTATCTCTCTCTGGCAGAGCCCGGCTGCCAAATTCGAAACGTCCAGCGATTGCGCCCACACGAAAGCTGCCAGCACGGAAAGCTGTAGCTGGTTTTCACTGTCCCTTGGAACTGCATTCGCTGCCGCACAGTCATTCGTGTTCTGCAAAAGCTTGGCTTCGTAATGGGGCAACACTCTGTATCTCTCTCTCGCAGAGCCCGGCTGCCAAATTCGAAACGTCCAGCGATTGCGCCCACACGAAAGCTGCCAGCACGGAAAGCTGTAGCTGGTTTTCACTGTCCCTTGGAACTGCATTCGCTGCCGCACAGTCATTCGTGTTCTGCAAAAGCTTGGCTTCGTAATGGGGCAACACTCTGTATCTCTCTCTCGCAGAGCCCGGCTGCCAAATTCGAAACGTCCAGCGATTGCGCCCACACGAAAGCTGCCAGCACGGAAAGCTGTAGCTGGTTTTCACTGTCCCTTGGAACTGCATTCGCTGCCGCACAGTCATTCGTGTTCTGCAAAAGCTTGGCTTCGTAATGGGGCAACACTCTGTATCTCTCTCTCGCAGAGCCCGGCTGCCAAATTCGAAACGTCCAGCGATTGCGCCCACACGAAAGCTGCCAGCACGGAAAGGTGTAGCTGGTTTTCACTGTCCCTTGGAACTGCATTCGCTGCCGCACAGTCATTCGTGTTCTGCAAAAGCTTGGCTTCGTAATGGGGCAACACTGTGTATCTCTCTCTCTCGCAGAGCCCGGCTGCCAAATTCGAAACGTCCAGCGATTGCGCCCACACGAAAGCTGCCAGCACGGAAAGCTGTAGCTGGTTTTCACTGTCCCTTGGAACTGCATTCGCTGCCGCACAGTCATTCGTGTTCTGCAAAAGCTTGGCTTCGTAATGCGGCAACACTCTGTATCTCTCTCTCTCGCAGAGCTCGGCTGCCAAATTCGAAACGTCCAGCGATTGCGCCCACACGAAAGCTGCCAGCACGGAAAGCTGTAGCTGGTTTTCACTGTCCCTTGGAACTGCATTCGCTGCCGCACAGTCATTCGTGTTCTGCAAAAGCTTGGCTTGGTAATGGGGCAACAATCTGTATCTCTCTCTGGCAGAGCCCGGCTGCCAAATTCGAAACGTCCAGCGATTGCGCCCACACGAAAGCTGCCAGCACAGAAAGCTGTAGCTGGTTTTCACTGTCCCTTGGAACTGCATTCGCTGCCACACAGTCATTCGTGTTCTGCAAAAGCTTGGCTTGGTAATGGGGCAACACTGTGTATCTCTCTCTGGCAGAGCCCGGCTGCCAAATTCGAAACGTCCAGCGATTGCGCCCACACGAAAGCTGCCAGCACGGAAAGCTGTAGCTGGTTTTCACTGTCCCTTGGAACTGCATTCGCTGCCGCACAGTCATTCGTGTTCTGCAAAAGCTTGGCTTCGTAATGGGGCAACACTCTGTATCTCTCTCTCGCAGAGCCCGGCTGCCAAATTCGAAACGTCCAGCGATTGCGCCCACACGAAAGCTGCCAGCATGGAAAGCTGTAGCTGGTTTTCACTGTCCCTTGGAACTGCATTCGCTGCCACACAGTCATTCGTGTTCTGCAAAAGCTTGGCTTCGTAATGGGGCAACACTCTGTATCTCTCTCTCGCAGAGCCCGGCTGCCAAATTCGAAACGTCCAGCGATTGCGCCCACACGAAAGCTGCCAGCACGGAAAGCTGTAGCTGGTTTTCACTGTCCCTTGGAACTGCATTCGCTGCCGCACAGTCATTCGTGTTCTGCAAAAGCTTGGCTTGGTAATGGGGCAACACTGTGTATCTCTCTCTGGCAGAGCCCGGCTGCCAAATTCGAAACGTCCAGCGATTGCGCCCACACGAAAGCTGCCAGCACGGAAAGCAGTAGCTGGTTTTCACTGTCCCTTGGAACTGCATTCGCTGCCACACAGTCATTCGTGTTCTGCAAAAGCTTGGCTTCGTAATGCGGCAACACTCTGTATCTCTCTCTCGCAGAGCCCGGCTGCCAAATTCGAAACGTCCAGCGATTGCGCCCACACGAAAGCTGCCAGCACGGAAAGCTGTAGCTGGTTTTCACTGTCCCTTGGAACTGCATTCGCTGCCGCACAGTCATTCGTGTTCTGCAAAAGCTTGGCTTCGTAATGGGGCAACACTCTGTATCTCTCTCTCTCGCAGAGCCCGGCTGCCAAATTCGAAACGTCCAGCGATTGCGCCCACACGAAAGCTGCCAGCACGGAAAGCTGTAGCTGGTTTTCACTGTCCCTTGGAACTGCATTCGCTGCCGCACAGTCATTCGTGTTCTGCAAAAGCTTGGCTTCGTAATGGGGCAACACTCTGTATCTCTCTCTCGCAGAGCCCGGCTGCCAAATTCGAAACGTCCAGCGATTGCGCCCACACGAAAGCTGCCAGCACGGAAAGCTGTAGCTGGTTTTCACTGTCCCTTGGAACTGCATTCGCTGCCGCACAGTCATTCGTGTTCTGCAAAAGCTTGGCTTCGTAATGGGGCAACACTCTGTATCTCTCTCTCTCGCAGAGCCCGGCTGCCAAATTCGAAACGTCCAGCGATTGCGCCCACACGAAAGCTGCCAGCACGGAAAGCTGTAGCTGGTTTTCACTGTCCCTTGGAACTGCATTCGCTGCCGCACAGTCATTCGTGTTCTGCAAAAGCTTGGCTTGGTAATGGGGCAACACGGTGTATCTCTCTCTCGCAGAGCCCGGCTGCCAAATTCGAAACGTCCAGCGATTGCGCCCACACGAAAGCTGCCAGCACGGAAAGCTGTAGCTGGTTTTCACTGTCCCTTGGAACTGCATTCGCTGCCGCACAGTCATTCGTGTTCTGCTAAAGCTTGGCTTGGTAATGGGGCAACACTCTGTATCTCTCTCTCGCAGAGCCCGGCTGCCAAATTCGAAACGTCCAGCGATTGCGCCCACACGAAAGCTGCCAGCACGGAAAGGTGTAGCTGGTTTTCACTGTCCCTTGGAACTGCATTCGCTGCCACACAGTAATTCGTGTTCTGCAAAAGCTTGGCTTGGTAATGGGGCAACACTCTGTATCTCTCTCTCGCAGAGCCCGGCTGCCAAATTCGAAACGTCCAGCGATTGCGCCCACACGAAAGCTGCCAGCACGGAAAGCTGTAGCTGGTTTTCACTGTCCCTTGGAACTGCATTCGCTGCCACACAGTCATTCGTGTTCTGCAAAAGCTTGGCTTGGTAATGAGGCAACACTGTGTATCTCTCTCTGGCAGAGCCCGGCTGCCAAATTCGAAACGTCCAGCGATTGCGCCCACACGAAAGCTGCCAGCACGGAAAGCTGTAGCTGGTTTTCACTGTCCCTTGGAACTGCATTCGCTGCCGCACAGTCATTCGTGTTCTGCAAAAGCTTGGCTTCGTAATGGGGCAACACTCTGTATCTCTCTCTCGCAGAGCCCGGCTGCCAAATTCGAAACGTCCAGCGATTGCGCCCACACGAAAGCTGCCAGCACGGAAAGCTGTAGCTGGTTTTCACTGTCCCTTGGAACTGCATTCGCTGCCGCACAGTCATTCGTGTTCTGCAAAAGCTTGGCTTGGTAATGGGGCAACACTCTGTATCTCTCTCTCGCAGAGCCCGGCTGCCAAATTCGAAACGTCCAGCGATTGCGCCCACACGAAAGCTGCCAGCACGGAAAGCTGTAGCTGGTTTTCACTGTCCCTTGGAACTGCATTCGCTGCCGCACAGTCATTCGTGTTCTGCAAAAGCTTGGCTTGGTAATGGGGCAACACTCTGTATCTCTCTCTCTCGCAGAGCCCGGCTGCCAAATTCGAAACGTCCAGCGATTGCGCCCACACGAAAGCTGCCAGCACGGAAAGCTGTAGCTGGTTTTCACTGTCCCTTGGAACTGCATTCGCTGCCGCACAGTCATTCGTGTTCTGCAAAAGCTTGGCTTCGTAATGGGGCAACACTCTGTATCTCTCTCTCGCAGAGCCCGGCTGCCAAATTCGAAACGTCCAGCGATTGCGCCCACACGAAAGCTGCCAGCACGGAAAGCTGTAGCTGGTTTTCACTGTCCCTTGGAACTGCATTCGCTGCCACACAGTCATTCGTGTTCTGCAAAAGCTTGGCTTGGTAATGGGGCAACACTCTGTATCTCTCTCTCGCAGAGCCCGGCTGCCAAATTCGAAACGTCCAGCGATTGCGCCCACACGAAAGCTGCCAGCACGGAAAGCTGTAGCTGGTTTTCACTGTCCCTTGGAACTGCATTCGCTGCCGCACAGTCATTCGTGTTCTGCAAAAGCTTGGCTTGGTAATGGGGCAACACTGTGTATCTCTCTCTGGCAGAGCCCGGCTGCCAAATTCGAAACGTCCAGCGATTGCGCCCACACGAAAGCTGCCAGCACGGAAAGCAGTAGCTGGTTTTCACTGTCCCTTGGAACTGCATTCGCTGCCACACAGTCATTCGTGTTCTGCAAAAGCTTGGCTTCGTAATGCGGCAACACTCTGTATCTCTCTCTGGCAGAGCCCGGCTGCCAAATTCGAAACGTCCAGCGATTGCGCCCACACGAAAGCTGCCAGCACGGAAAGCTGTAGCTGGTTTTCACTGTCCCTTGGAACTGCATTCGCTGCCACACAGTCATTCGTGTTCTGCAAAAGCTTGGCTTGGTAATGGGGCAACACTCTGTATCTCTCTCTCGCAGAGCCCGGCTGCCAAATTCGAAACGTCCAGCGATTGCGCCCACACGAAAGCTGCCAGCACGGAAAGCTGTAGCTGGTTTTCACTGTCCCTTGGAACTGCATTCGCTGCCGCACAGTCATTCGTGTTCTGCAAAAGCTTGGCTTGGTAATGGGGCATCACTCTGTATCTCTCTCTGGCAGAGCCCGGCTGCCAAATTCGAAACGTCCAGCGATTGCGCCCACACGAAAGCTGCCAGCATGGAAAGCTGTAGCTGGTTTTCACTGTCCCTTGGAACTGCATTCGCTGCCACACAGTCATTCGTGTTCTGCAAAAGCTTGGCTTCGTAATGGGGCAACACTCTGTATCTCTCTCTCGCAGAGCCCGGCTGCCAAATTCAAAACGTCCAGCGATTGCGCCCACACGAAAGCTGCCAGCATGGAAAGCTGTAGCTGGTTTTCACTGTCCCTTGGAACTGCATTCGCTGCCGCACAGTCATTCGTGTTCTGCAAAAGCTTGGCTTGGTAATGGGGCAACACTGTGTATCTCTCTCTGGCAGAGCCCGGCTGCCAAATTCGAAACGTCCAGCGATTGCGCCCACACGAAAGCTGCCAGCACGGAAAGCTGTAGCTGGTTTTCACTGTCCCTTGGAACTGCATTCGCTGCCACACAGTCATTCGTGTTCTGCAAAAGCTTGGCTTCGTAATGTGGCAACACTCTGTATCTCTCTCTGGCAGAGCCCGGCTGCCAAATTCGAAACGTCCAGCGATTGCGCCCACACGAAAGCTGCCAGCACGGAAAGCTGTAGCTGGTTTTCACTGTCCCTTGGAACTGCATTCGCTGCCGCACAGTCATTCGTGTTCTGCAAAAGCTTGGCTTCGTAATGGGGCAACACTCTGTATCTCTCTCTCGCAGAGCCCGGCTGCCAAATTCGAAACGTCCAGCGATTGCGCCCACACGAAAGCTGCCAGCACGGAAAGCTGTAGCTGGTTTTCACTGTCCCTTGGAACTGCATTCGCTGCCGCACAGTCATTCGTGTTCTGCAAAAGCTTGGCTTCGTAATGGGGCAACACTCTGTATCTCTCTCTCGCAGAGCCCGGCTGCCAAATTCGAAACGTCCAGCGATTGCGCCCACACGAAAGCTGCCAGCACGGAAAGCTGTAGCTGGTTTTCACTGTCCCTTGGAACTGCATTCGCTGCCGCACAGTCATTCGTGTTCTGCAAAAGCTTGGCTTGGTAATGGGGCAACACTGTGTATCTCTCTCTCGCAGAGCCCGGCTGCCAAATTCGAAACGTCCAGCGATTGCGCCCACACGAAAGCTGCCAGCACGGAAAGCAGTAGCTGGTTTTCACTGTCCCTTGGAACTGCATTCGCTGCCACACAGTCATTCGTGTTCTGCAAAAGCTTGGCTTCGTAATGCGGCAACACTCTGTATCTCTCTCTGGCAGAGCCCGGCTGCCAAATTCGAAACGTCCAGCGATTGCGCCCACAAGAAAGCTGCCAGCACGGAAAGCTGTAGCTGGTTTTCACTGTCCCTTGGAACTGCATTCGCTGCCACACAGTCATTCGTGTTCTGCAAAAGCTTGGCTTGGTAATGAGGCAACACTGTGTATCTCTCTCTGGCAGAGCCCGGCTGCCAAATTAGAAACGTCCAGCGATTGCGCCCACACGAAAGCTGCCAGCAAGGAAAGCTGTAGCTGGTTTTCACTGTCCCTTGGAACTGCATTCGCTGCCACACAGTCATTCGTGTTCTGCAAAAGCTTGGCTTCGTAATGGGGCAACACTCTGTATCTCTCTCTGGCAGAGCCCGGCTGCCAAATTCGAAACGTCCAGCGATTGCGCCCACACGAAAGCTGCCAGCACGGAAAGCTGTAGCTGGTTTTCACTGTCCCTTGGAACTGCATTCGCTGCCGCACAGTCATTCCTGTTCTGCAAAAGCTTGGCTTCGTAATGGGGCAACACTCTGTATCTCTCTCTCTCGCAGAGCCCGGCTGCCAAATTCAAAACATCCAGCGATTGCGCCCACACGAAAGCTGCCAGCACGGAAAGCTGTAGCTGGTTTTCACTGTCCCTTGGAACTGCATTCGCTGCCGCACAGTCATTCGTGTTCTGCAAAAGCTTGGCTTCGTAATGGGGCAACACTCTGTATCTCTCTCTCGCAGAGCCCGGCTGCCAAATTCGAAACGTCCAGCGATTGCGCCCACACGAAAGCTGCCAGCACGGAAAGCTGTAGCTGGTTTTCACTGTCCCTTGGAACTGCATTCGCTGCCACACAGTCATTCGTGTTCTGCAAAAGCTTGGCTTGGTAATGGGGCAACACTCTGTATCTCTCTCTCGCAGAGCCCGGCTGCCAAATTCGAAACGTCCAGCGATTGCGCCCACACGAAAGCTGCCAGCACGGAAAGCTGTAGCTGGTTTTCACTGTCCCTTGGAACTGCATTCGCTGCCGCACAGTCATTCGTGTTCTGCAAAAGCTTGGCTTGGTAATGGGGCAACACTCTGTATCTCTCTCTCGCAGAGCCCGGCTGCCAAATTCGAAACGTCCAGCGATTGCGCCCACACGAAAGCTGCCAGCACGGAAAGGTGTAGCTGGTTTTCACTGTCCCTTGGAACTGCATTCGCTGCCGCACAGTCATTCGTGTTCTGCAAAAGCTTGGCTTCGTAATGGGGCAACACTGTGTATCTCTCTCTCTCGCAGAGCCCGGCTGCCAAATTCGAAACGTCCAGCGATTGCGCCCACACGAAAGCTGCCAGCACGGAAAGCTGTAGCTGGTTTTCACTGTCCCTTGGAACTGCATTCGCTGCCGCACAGTCATTCGTGTTCTGCAAAAGCTTGGCTTCGTAATGCGGCAACACTCTGTATCTCTCTCTCTCGCAGAGCTCGGCTGCCAAATTCGAAACGTCCAGCGATTGCGCCCACACGAAAGCTGCCAGCACGGAAAGCTGTAGCTGGTTTTCACTGTCCCTTGGAACTGCATTCGCTGCCGCACAGTCATTCGTGTTCTGCAAAAGCTTGGCTTGGTAATGGGGCAACAATCTGTATCTCTCTCTGGCAGAGCCCGGCTGCCAAATTCGAAACGTCCAGCGATTGCGCCCACACGAAAGCTGCCAGCACAGAAAGCTGTAGCTGGTTTTCACTGTCCCTTGGAACTGCATTCGCTGCCACACAGTCATTCGTGTTCTGCAAAAGCTTGGCTTGGTAATGGGGCAACACTGTGTATCTCTCTCTCGCAGAGCCCGGCTGCCAAATTCGAAACGTCCAGCGATTGCGCCCACACGAAAGCTGCCAGCACGGAAAGCTGTAGCTGGTTTTCACTGTCCCTTGGAACTGCATTCGCTGCCGCACAGTCATTCGTGTTCTGCAAAAGCTTGGCTTGGTAATGGGGCAACACTGTGTATCTCTCTCTCGCAGAGCCCGGCTGCCAAATTCGAAACGTCCAGCGATTGCGCCCACACGAAAGCTGCCAGCATGGAAAGCTGTAGCTGGTTTTCACTGTCCCTTGGAACTGCATTCGCTGCCACACAGTCATTCGTGTTCTGCAAAAGCTTGGCTTCGTAATGGGGCAACACTCTGTATCTCTCTCTCGCAGAGCCCGGCTGCCAAATTCGAAACGTCCAGCGATTGCGCCCACACGAAAGCTGCCAGCACGGAAAGCTGTAGCTGGTTTTCACTGTCCCTTGGAACTGCATTCGCTGCCGCACAGTCATTCGTGTTCTGCAAAAGCTTGGCTTGGTAATGGGGCAACACTGTGTATCTCTCTCTGGCAGAGCCCGGCTGCCAAATTCGAAACGTCCAGCGATTGCGCCCACACGAAAGCTGCCAGCACGGAAAGCAGTAGCTGGTTTTCACTGTCCCTTGGAACTGCATTCGCTGCCACACAGTCATTCGTGTTCTGCAAAAGCTTGGCTTCGTAATGCGGCAACACTCTGTATCTCTCTCTCGCAGAGCCCGGCTGCCAAATTCGAAACGTCCAGCGATTGCGCCCACACGAAAGCTGCCAGCACGGAAAGCTGTAGCTGGTTTTCACTGTCCCTTGGAACTGCATTCGCTGCCGCACAGTCATTCGTGTTCTGCAAAAGCTTGGCTTCGTAATGGGGCAACACTCTGTATCTCTCTCTCTCGCAGAGCCCGGCTGCCAAATTCGAAACGTCCAGCGATTGCGCCCACACGAAAGCTGCCAGCACGGAAAGCTGTAGCTGGTTTTCACTGTCCCTTGGAACTGCATTCGCTGCCGCACAGTCATTCGTGTTCTGCAAAAGCTTGGCTTCGTAATGGGGCAACACTCTGTATCTCTCTCTCGCAGAGCCCGGCTGCCAAATTCGAAACGTCCAGCGATTGCGCCCACACGAAAGCTGCCAGCACGGAAAGCTGTAGCTGGTTTTCACTGTCCCTTGGAACTGCATTCGCTGCCGCACAGTCATTCGTGTTCTGCAAAAGCTTGGCTTCGTAATGCGGCAACACTCTGTATCTCTGTCTCTCGCAGAGCTCGGCTGCCAAATTCGAAACGTCCAGCGATTGCGCCCACACGAAAACTGCCAGCACGGAAAGCTGTAGCTGGTTTTCACTGTCCCTTGGAACTGCATTCGCTGCCACACAGTCATTCGTGTTCTGCAAAAGCTTGGCTTGGTAATGGGGCAACACTGTGTATCTCTCTCTCGCAGAGCCCGGCTGCCAAATTCGAAACGTCCAGCGATTGCGCCCACACGAAAGCTGCCAGCACGGAAAGCTGTAGCTGGTTTTCACTGTCCCTTGGAACTGCATTCGCTGCCGCACAGTCATTCGTGTTCTGCAAAAGCTTGGCTTGGTAATGGGGCAACACTGTGTATCTCTCTCTCGCAGAGCCCGGCTGCCAAATTCGAAACGTCCAGCGATTGCGCCCACACGAAAGCTGCCAGCACGGAAAGCTGTAGCTGGTTTTCACTGTCCCTTGGAACTGCATTCGCTGCCGCACAGTCATTCGTGTTCTGCAAAAGCTTGGCTTGGTAATGGGGCAACACTGTGTATCTCTCTCTCGAAGAGACCGGCTGCCAAATTCGAAACGTCCAGCGATTGCGCCCACACGAAAGCTGCCAGCACGGAAAGCTGTAGCTGGTTTTCACTGTCCCTTGGAACTGCATTCGCTGCCACACAGTCATTCGTGTTCTGCAAAAGCTTGGCTTGGTAATGGGGCAACACTCTGTATCTCTCTCTCGCAGAGCCCGGCTGCCAAATTCGAAACGTCCAGCGATTGCGCCCACACGAAAGCTGCCAGCACGGAAAGCTGTAGCTGGTTTTCACTGTCCCTTGGAACTGCATTCGCTGCCGCACAGTCATTCGTGTTCTGCAAAAGCTTGGCTTGGTAATGGGGCAACACTCTGTATCTCTCTCTCGCAGAGCCCGGCTGCCAAATTCGAAACGTCCAGCGATTGCGCCCACACGAAAGCTGCCAGCACGGAAAGCTGTAGCTGGTTTTCACTGTCCCTTGGAACTGCATTCGCTGCCGCACAGTCATTCGTGTTCTGCAAAAGCTTGGCTTGGTAATGGGGCAACACTGTGTATCTCTCTCTCGCAGAGCCCGGCTGCCAAATTCGAAACGTCCAGCGATTGCGCCCACACGAAAGCTGCCAGCACGGAAAGCTGTAGCTGGTTTTCACTGTCCCTTGGAACTGCATTCGCTGCCGCACAGTCATTCGTGTTCTGCAAAAGCTTTGATTCGTAATGGGGCAACACTCTGTATCTCTCTCTCGCAGAGCCCAGCTGCCAAATTCAAAACGTCCAGCGATTGCGCCCACACGAAAGCTGCCAGCACGGAAAGCTGTAGCTGGTTTTCACTGTCCCCTGGAACTGCATTCGCTGCCGCACAGTCATTCGTGTTCTGCAAAAGCTTGGCTTCGTAATGCGGCAACACTCTGTATCTCTCTCTCGCAGAGCCCGGCTGCCAAATTCGAAACGTCCAGCGATTGCGCCCACACGAAAGCTGCCAGCACAGAAAGCTGTAGCTGGTTTTCACTGTCCCTTGGAACTGCATTCGCTGCCGCACAGTCATTCGTGTTCTGCAAAAGCTTGGCTTCGTAATGCGGCAACACTCTGTATCTCTCTCTCTCGCAGAGCTCGGCTGCCAAATTCGAAACGTCCAGCGATTGCGCCCACACGAAAGCTGCCAGCACGGAAAGCTGTAGCTGGTTTTCACTGTCCCTTGGAACTGCATTCGCTGCCGCACAGTCATTCGTGTTCTGCAAAAGCTTGGCTTGGTAATGGGGCAACAATCTGTATCTCTCTCTGGCAGAGCCCGGCTGCCAAATTCGAAACGTCCAGCGATTGCGCCCACACGAAAGCTGCCAGCACGGAAAGCTGTAGCTGGTTTTCACTGTCCCTTGGAACTGCATTCGCTGCCGCACAGTCATTCGTGTTCTGCAAAAGCTTGGCTTCGTAATGGGGCAACACTCTGTATCTCTCTCTCGAAGAGCCCGGCTGCCAAATTCGAAACGTCCAGCGATTGCGCCCACACGAAAGCTGCCAGCACGGAAAGCTGTAGCTGGTTTTCACTGTCCCTTGGAACTGCATTCGCTGCCGCACAGTCATTCGTGTTCTGCAAAAGCTTGGCTTGGTAATGGGGCAACACTCTGTATCTCTCTCTGGCAGAGCCCGGCTGCCAAATTCGAAACGTCCAGCGATTGCGCCCACACGAAAGCTGCCAGCACGGAAAGCTGTAGCTGGTTTTCACTGTCCCTTGGAACTGCATTCGCTGCCGCACAGTCATTCGTGTTCTGCAAAAGCTTGGCTTGGTAATGGGGCAACACTGTGTATCTCTCTCTCGCAGAGCCCGGCTGCCAAATTCGAAACGTCCAGCGATTGCGCCCACACGAAAGCTGCCAGCACGGAAAGCTGTAGCTGGTTTTCACTGTCCCTTGGAACTGCATTCGCTGCCGCACAGTCATTCGTGTTCTGCAAAAGCTTGGCTTCGTAATGGGGCAACACTCTGTATCTCTCTCTCTCGCAGAGCCCGGCTGCCAAATTCGAAACGTCCAGCGATTGCGCCCACACGAAAGCTGCCAGCACGGAAAGCTGTAGCTGGTTTTCACTGTCCCTTGGAACTGCATTCGCTGCCGCACAGTCATTCGTGTTCTGCAAAAGCTTGGCTTCGTAATGCGGCAACACTCTGTATCTCTCTCTCTCGCAGAGCTCGGCTGCCAAATTCGAAACGTCCAGCGATTGCGCCCACACGAAAGCTGCCAGCACGGAAAGCTGTAGCTGGTTTTCACTGTCCCTTGGAACTGCATTCGCTGCCGCACAGTCATTCGTGTTCTGCAAAAGCTTGGCTTCGTAATGGGGCAACACTCTGTATCTCTCTCTGGCAGAGCCCGGCTGCCAAATTCGAAACGTCCAGCGATTGTGCCCACAAGAAAACTGCCAGCACGGAAAGCTGTAGCTGGTTTTCACTGTCCCTTGGAACTGCATTCGCTGCCACACAGTCATTCGTGTTCTGCAAAAGCTTGGCTTGGTAATGGGGCAACACTGTGTATCTCTCTCTCGCAGAGCCCGGCTGCCAAATTCGAAACGTCCAGCGATTGCGCCCACACGAAAGCTGCCAGCACGGAAAGCTGTAGCTGGTTTTCACTGTCCCTTGGAACTGCATTCGCTGCCGCACAGTCATTCGTGTTCTGCAAAAGCTTGGCTTGGTAATGGGGCAACACTGTGTATCTCTCTCTCGCAGAGCCCGGCTGCCAAATTCGAAACGTCCAGCGATTGCGCCCACACGAAAGCTGCCAGCACGGAAAGCTGTAGCTGGTTTTCACTGTCCCTTGGAACTGCATTCGCTGCCGCACAGTCATTCGTGTTCTGCAAAAGCTTGGCTTGGTAATGGGGCAACACTGTGTATCTCTCTCTCGAAGAGACCGGCTGCCAAATTCGAAACGTCCAGCGATTGCGCCCACACGAAAGCTGCCAGCACGGAAAGCTGTAGCTGGTTTTCACTGTCCCTTGGAACTGCATTCGCTGCCACACAGTCATTCGTGTTCTGCAAAAGCTTGGCTTGGTAATGGGGCAACACTCTGTATCTCTCTCTCGCAGAGCCCGGCTGCCAAATTCGAAACGTCCAGCGATTGCGCCCACACGAAAGCTGCCAGCACGGAAAGCTGTAGCTGGTTTTCACTGTCCCTTGGAACTGCATTCGCTGCCGCACAGTCATTCGTGTTCTGCAAAAGCTTGGCTTGGTAATGGGGCAACACTCTGTATCTCTCTCTCGCAGAGCCCGGCTGCCAAATTCGAAACGTCCAGCGATTGCGCCCACACGAAAGCTGCCAGCACGGAAAGCTGTAGCTGGTTTTCACTGTCCCTTGGAACTGCATTCGCTGCCGCACAGTCATTCGTGTTCTGCAAAAGCTTGGCTTGGTAATGGGGCAACACTCTGTATCTCTCTCTCGCAGAGCCCGGCTGCCAAATTCGAAACGTCCAGCGATTGCGCCCACACGAAAGCTGCCAGCACGGAAAGCTGTAGCTGGTTTTCACTGTCCCTTGGAACTGCATTCGCTGCCGCACAGTCATTCGTGTTCTGCAAAAGCTTTGATTCGTAATGGGGCAACACTCTGTATCTCTCTCTCGCAGAGCCCAGCTGCCAAATTCAAAACGTCCAGCGATTGCGCCCACACGAAAGCTGCCAGCACGGAAAGCTGTAGCTGGTTTTCACTGTCCCCTGGAACTGCATTCGCTGCCGCACAGTCATTCGTGTTCTGCAAAAGCTTGGCTTCGTAATGCGGCAACACTCTGTATCTCTCTCTCGCAGAGCCCGGCTGCCAAATTCGAAACGTCCAGCGATTGCGCCCACACGAAAGCTGCCAGCACAGAAAGCTGTAGCTGGTTTTCACTGTCCCTTGGAACTGCATTCGCTGCCGCACAGTCATTCGTGTTCTGCAAAAGCTTGGCTTCGTAATGGGGCAACACTCTGTATCTCTCTCTCGCAGAGCCCGGCTGCCAAATTCGAAACGTCCAGCAATTGCGCCCACACGAAAGCTGCCAGCACGGAAAGCTGTAGCTGGTTTTCACTGTCCCTTGGAACTGCATTCGCTGCCGCACAGTCATTCGTGTTCTGCAAAAGCTTGGCTTCGTAATGCGGCAACACTCTGTATCTCTCTCTCTCGCAGAGCTCGGCTGCCAAATTCGAAACGTCCAGCGATTGCGCCCACACGAAAGCTGCCAGCACGGAAAGCTGTAGCTGGTTTTCACTGTCCCTTGGAACTGCATTCGCTGCCGCACAGTCATTCGTGTTCTGCAAAAGCTTGGCTTGGTAATGGGGCAACAATCTGTATCTCTCTCTGGCAGAGCCCGGCTGCCAAATTCGAAACGTCCAGCGATTGCGCCCACACGAAAGCTGCCAGCACGGAAAGCTGTAGCTGGTTTTCACTGTCCCTTGGAACTGCATTCGCTGCCGCACAGTCATTCGTGTTCTGCAAAAGCTTGGCTTCGTAATGGGGCAACACTCTGTATCTCTCTCTCGAAGAGCCCGGCTGCCAAATTCGAAACGTCCAGCGATTGCGCCCACACGAAAGCTGCCAGCACGGAAAGCTGTAGCTGGTTTTCACTGTCCCTTGGAACTGCATTCGCTGCCGCACAGTCATTCGTGTTCTGCAAAAGCTTGGCTTGGTAATGGGGCAACACTCTGTATCTCTCTCTGGCAGAGCCCGGCTGCCAAATTCGAAACGTCCAGCGATTGCGCCCACACGAAAGCTGCCAGCACGGAAAGCTGTAGCTGGTTTTCACTGTCCCTTGGAACTGCATTCGCTGCCGCACAGTCATTCGTGTTCTGCAAAAGCTTGGCTTGGTAATGGGGCAACACTGTGTATCTCTCTCTCGCAGAGCCCGGCTGCCAAATTCGAAACGTCCAGCGATTGCGCCCACACGAAAGCTGCCAGCACGGAAAGCTGTAGCTGGTTTTCACTGTCCCTTGGAACTGCATTCGCTGCCGCACAGTCATTCGTGTTCTGCAAAAGCTTGGCTTCGTAATGGGGCAACACTCTGTATCTCTCTCTCTCGCAGAGCCCGGCTGCCAAATTCGAAACGTCCAGCGATTGCGCCCACACGAAAGCTGCCAGCACGGAAAGCTGTAGCTGGTTTTCACTGTCCCTTGGAACTGCATTCGCTGCCGCACAGTCATTCGTGTTCTGCAAAAGCTTGGCTTGGTAATGGGGCAACACGGTGTATCTCTCTCTCGCAGAGCCCGGCTGCCAAATTCGAAACGTCCAGCGATTGCGCCCACACGAAAGCTGCCAGCACGGAAAGCTGTAGCTGGTTTTCACTGTCCCTTGGAACTGCATTCGCTGCCGCACAGTCATTCGTGTTCTGCAAAAGCTTGGCTTGGTAATGGGGCAACACTGTGTATCTCTCTCTCGCAGAGCCCGGCTGCCAAATTCGAAACGTCCAGCGATTGCGCCCACACGAAAGCTGCCAGCACGGAAAGCTGTAGCTGGTTTTCACTGTCCCTTGGAACTGCATTCGCTGCCCCACAGTCATTCGTGTTCTGCAAAAGCTTGGCTTGGTAATGGGGCAACACTCTGTATCTCTCTCTCGCAGAGCCCGGCTGCCAAATTCGAAACGTCCAGCGATTGCGCCCACACGAAAGCTGCCAGCACGGAAAGCTGTAGCTGGTTTTCACTGTCCCTTGGAACTGCATTCGCTGCCGCACAGTCATTCGTGTTCTGCAAAAGCTTTGATTCGTAATGGGGCAACACTCTGTATCTCTCTCTCGCAGAGCCCGGCTGCCAAATTCGAAACGTCCAGCGATTGCGCCCACACGAAAGCTGCCAGCACAGAAAGCTGTAGCTGGTTTTCACTGTCCCTTGGAACTGCATTCGCTGCCGCACAGTCATTCGTGTTCTGCAAAAGCTTGGCTTGGTAATGGGGCAACACTCTGTATCTCTCTCTGGCAGAGCCCGGCTGCCAAATTCGAAACGTCCAGCGATTGCGCCCACACGAAAGCTGCCAGCACGGAAAGCTGTAGCTGGTTTTCACTGTCCCTTGGAACTGCATTCGCTGCCGCACAGTCATTCGTGTTCTGCAAAAGCTTGGCTTCGTAATGGGGCAACACTGTGTATCTCTCTCTCGCAGAGCCCGGCTGCCAAATTCGAAACGTCCAGCGATTGCGCCCACACGAAAGCTGCCAGCACAGAAAGCTGTAGCTGGTTTTCACTGTCCCTTGGAACTGCATTCGCTGCCGCACAGTCATTCGTGTTCTGCAAAAGCTTGGCTTCGTAATGGGGCAACACTCTGTATCTCTCTCTCGCAGAGCCCGGCTGCCAAATTCGAAACGTCCAGCGATTGCGCCCACACGAAAGCTGCCAGCACGGAAAGCTGTAGCTGGTTTTCACTGTCCCTTGGAACTGCATTCGCTGCCGCACAGTCATTCGTGTTCTGCAAAAGCTTGGCTTCGTAATGCGGCAACACTCTGTATCTCTCTCTCTCGCAGAGCTCGGCTGCCAAATTCGAAACGTCCAGCGATTGCGCCCACACGAAAGCTGCCAGCACGGAAAGCTGTAGCTGGTTTTCACTGTCCCTTGGAACTGCATTCGCTGCCGCACAGTCATTCGTGTTCTGCAAAAGCTTGGCTTCGTAATGCGGCAACAATCTGTATCTCTCTCTGGCAGAGCCCGGCTGCCAAATTCGAAACGTCCAGCGATTGCGCCCACACGAAAGCTGCCAGCACGGAAAGCTGTAGCTGGTTTTCACTGTCCCTTGGAACTGCATTCGCTGCCGCACAGTCATTCGTGTTCTGCAAAAGCTTGGCTTCGTAATGGGGCAACACTCTGTATCTCTCTCTCGAAGAGCCCGGCTGCCAAATTCGAAACGTCCAGCGATTGCGCCCACACGAAAGCTGCCAGCACGGAAAGCTGTAGCTGGTTTTCACTGTCCCTTGGAACTGCATTCGCTGCCACACAGTCATTCGTGTTCTGCAAAAGCTTGGCTTGGTAATGGAGCAACACGGTGTATCTCTCTCTCGCAGAGCCCGGCTGCCAAATTCGAAACGTCCAGCGATTGCGCCCACACGAAAGCTGCCAGCACGGAAAGCTGTAGCTGGTTTTCACTGTCCCTTGGAACTGCATTCGCTGCCGCACAGTCATTCGTGTTCTGCAAAAGCTTGGCTTGGTAATGGGGCAACACTCTGTATCTCTCTCTCGCAGAGCCCGGCTGCCAAATTCGAAACGTCCAGCGATTGCGCCCACACGAAAGCTGCCAGCACGGAAAGCTGTAGCTGGTTTTCACTGTCCCTTGGAACTGCATTCGCTGCCGCACAGTCATTCGTGTTCTGCAAAAGCTTGGCTTCGTAATGGGGCAACACTCTGTATCTCTCTCTCTCGCAGAGCCCGGCTGCCAAATTCGAAACGTCCAGCGATTGCGCCCACACGAAAGCTGCCAGCACGGAAAGCTGTAGCTGGTTTTCACTGTCCCTTGGAACTGCATTCGCTGCTGCACAGTCATTCGTGTTCTGCAAAAGCTTGGCTTCGTAATGGGGCAACACTCTGTATCTCTCTCTCGCAGAGCCCGGCTGCCAAATTCGAAACGTCCAGCAATTGCGCCCACACGAAAGCTGCCAGCACGGAAAGCTGTAGCTGGTTTTCACTGTCCCTTGGAACTGCATTCGCTGCCGCACAGTCATTCGTGTTCTGCAAAAGCTTGGCTTCGTAATGCGGCAACACTCTGTATCTCTCTCTCTCGCAGAGCTCGGCTGCCAAATTCGAAACGTCCAGCGATTGCGCCCACACGAAAGCTGCCAGCACGGAAAGCTGTAGCTGGTTTTCACTGTCCCTTGGAACTGCATTCGCTGCCGCACAGTCATTCGTGTTCTGCAAAAGCTTGGCTTGGTAATGGGGCAACAATCTGTATCTCTCTCTGGCAGAGCCCGGCTGCCAAATTCGAAACGTCCAGCGATTGCGCCCACACGAAAGCTGCCAGCACGGAAAGCTGTAGCTGGTTTTCACTGTCCCTTGGAACTGCATTCGCTGCCGCACAGTCATTCGTGTTCTGCAAAAGCTTGGCTTCGTAATGGGGCAACACTCTGTATCTCTCTCTCGAAGAGCCCGGCTGCCAAATTCGAAACGTCCAGCGATTGCGCCCACACGAAAGCTGCCAGCACGGAAAGCTGTAGCTGGTTTTCACTGTCCCTTGGAACTGCATTCGCTGCCGCACAGTCATTCGTGTTCTGCAAAAGCTTGGCTTGGTAATGGGGCAACACTCTGTATCTCTCTCTCGCAGAGCCCGGCTGCCAAATTCGAAACGTCCAGCGATTGCGCCCACACGAAAGCTGCCAGCACGGAAAGCTGTAGCTGGTTTTCACTGTCCCTTGGAACTGCATTCGCTGCCGCACAGTCATTCGTGTTCTGCAAAAGCTTGGCTTGGTAATGGGGCAACACTGTGTATCTCTCTCTCGCAGAGCCCGGCTGCCAAATTCGAAACGTCCAGCGATTGCGCCCACACGAAAGCTGCCAGCACGGAAAGCTGTAGCTGGTTTTCACTGTCCCTTGGAACTGCATTCGCTGCCGCACAGTCATTCGTGTTCTGCAAAAGCTTGGCTTCGTAATGGGGCAACACTCTGTATCTCTCTCTCTCGCAGAGCCCGGCTGCCAAATTCGAAACGTCCAGCGATTGCGCCCACACGAAAGCTGCCAGCACGGAAAGCTGTAGCTGGTTTTCACTGTCCCTTGGAACTGCATTCGCTGCCGCACAGTCATTCGTGTTCTGCAAAAGCTTGGCTTGGTAATGGGGCAACACGGTGTATCTCTCTCTCGCAGAGCCCGGCTGCCAAATTCGAAACGTCCAGCGATTGCGCCCACACGAAAGCTGCCAGCACGGAAAGCTGTAGCTGGTTTTCACTGTCCCTTGGAACTGCATTCGCTGCCGCACAGTCATTCGTGTTCTGCAAAAGCTTGGCTTCGTAATGGGGCAACACTCTGTATCTCTCTCTCGCAGAGCCCGGCTGCCAAATTCGAAACGTCCAGCGATTGCGCCCACACGAAAGCTGCCAGCACGGAAAGCTGTAGCTGGTTTTCACTGTCCCTTGGAACTGCATTCGCTGCCCCACAGTCATTCGTGTTCTGCAAAAGCTTGGCTTGGTAATGGGGCAACACTCTGTATCTCTCTCTCGCAGAGCCCGGCTGCCAAATTCGAAACGTCCAGCGATTGCGCCCACACGAAAGCTGCCAGCACGGAAAGCTGTAGCTGGTTTTCACTGTCCCTTGGAACTGCATTCGCTGCCGCACAGTCATTCGTGTTCTGCAAAAGCTTTGATTCGTAATGGGGCAACACTCTGTATCTCTCTCTCGCAGAGCCCAGCTGCCAAATTCAAAACGTCCAGCGATTGCGCCCACACGAAAGCTGCCAGCACAGAAAGCTGTAGCTGGTTTTCACTGTCCCTTGGAACTGCATTCGCTGCCGCACAGTCATTCGTGTTCTGCAAAAGCTTGGCTTGGTAATGGGGCAACACTCTGTATCTCTCTCTGGCAGAGCCCGGCTGCCAAATTCGAAACGTCCAGCGATTGCGCCCACACGAAAGCTGCCAGCACGGAAAGCTGTAGCTGGTTTTCACTGTCCCTTGGAACTGCATTCGCTGCCGCACAGTCATTCGTGTTCTGCAAAAGCTTGGCTTCGTAATGGGGCAACACTGTGTATCTCTCTCTCGCAGAGCCCGGCTGCCAAATTCGAAACGTCCAGCGATTGCGCCCACACGAAAGCTGCCAGCACAGAAAGCTGTAGCTGGTTTTCACTGTCCCTTGGAACTGCATTCGCTGCCGCACAGTCATTCGTGTTCTGCAAAAGCTTGGCTTCGTAATGGGGCAACACTCTGTATCTCTCTCTCGCAGAGCCCGGCTGCCAAATTCGAAACGTCCAGCGATTGCGCCCACACGAAAGCTGCCAGCACGGAAAGCTGTAGCTGGTTTTCACTGTCCCTTGGAACTGCATTCGCTGCCGCACAGTCATTCGTATTCTGCAAAAGCTTGGCTTCGTAATGCGGCAACACTCTGTATCTCTCTCTCTCGCAGAGCTCGGCTGCCAAATTCGAAACGTCCAGCGATTGCGCCCACACGAAAGCTGCCAGCACGGAAAGCTGTACCTGGTTTTCACTGTCCCTTGGAACTGCATTCGCTGCCGCACAGTCATTCGTGTTCTGCAAAAGCTTGGCTTGGTAATGGGGCAACACTCTGTATCTCTCTCTCGCAGAGCCCGGCTGCCAAATTCGAAACGTCCAGCGATTGCGCCCACACGAAAGCTGCCAGCACGGAAAGCTGTAGCTGGTTTTCACTGTCCCTTGGAACTGCATTCGCTGCCCCACAGTCATTCGTGTTCTGCAAAAGCTTGGCTTGGTAATGGGGCAACACTCTGTATCTCTCTCTCGCAGAGCCCGGCTGCCAAATTCGAAACGTCCAGCGATTGCGCCCACACGAAAGCTGCCAGCACGGAAAGCTGTAGCTGGTTTTCACTGTCCCTTGGAACTGCATTCGCTGCCGCACAGTCATTCGTGTTCTGCAAAAGCTTTGATTCGTAATGGGGCAACACTCTGTATCTCTCTCTCGCAGAGCCCAGCTGCCAAATTCAAAACGTCCAGCGATTGCGCCCACACGAAAGCTGCCAGCACGGAAAGGTGTAGCTGGTTTTCACTGTCCCTTGGAACTGCATTCGCTGCCGCACAGTCATTCGTGTTCTGCAAAAGCTTGGCTTGGTAATGGGGCAACACTCTGTATCTCTCTCTGGCAGAGCCCGGCTGCCAAATTCGAAACGTCCAGCGATTGCGCCCACACGAAAGCTGCCAGCACGGAAAGCTGTAGCTGGTTTTCACTGTCCCTTGGAACTGCATTCGCTGCCGCACAGTCATTCGTGTTCTGCAAAAGCTTGGCTTCGTAATGCGGCAACACTCTGTATCTCTCTCTCGCAGAGCCCGGCTGCCAAATTCGAAACGTCCAGCGATTGCGCCCACACGAAAGCTGCCAGCACGGAAAGCTGTAGCTGGTTTTCACTGTCCCTTGGAACTGCATTCGCTGCCGCACAGTCATTCGTGTTCTGCAAAAGCTTGGCTTCGTAATGGGGCAACACTCTGTATCTCTCTCTCGCAGAGCCCGGCTGCCAAATTCGAAACGTCCAGCGATTGCGCCCACACGAAAGCTGCCAGCACGGAAAGCTGTAGCTGGTTTTCACTGTCCCTTGGAACTGCATTCGCTGCCGCACAGTCATTCGTGTTCTGCAAAAGCTTGGCTTCGTAATGCGGCAACACTCTGTATCTCTCTCTCTCGCAGAGCTCGGCTGCCAAATTCGAAACGTCCAGCGATTGCGCCCACACGAAAGCTGCCAGCACGGAAAGCTGTACCTGGTTTTCACTGTCCCTTGGAACTGCATTCGCTGCCGCACAGTCATTCGTGTTCTGCAAAAGCTTGGCTTGGTAATGGGGCAACACTCTGTATCTCTCTCTCGCAGAGCCCGGCTGCCAAATTCGAAACGTCCAGCGATTGCGCCCACACGAAAGCTGCCAGCACGGAAAGCTGTAGCTGGTTTTCACTGTCCCTTGGAACTGCATTCGCTGCCCCACAGTCATTCGTGTTCTGCAAAAGCTTGGCTTGGTAATGGGGCAACACTCTGTATCTCTCTCTCGCAGAGCCCGGCTGCCAAATTCGAAACGTCCAGCGATTGCGCCCACACGAAAGCTGCCAGCACGGAAAGCTGTAGCTGGTTTTCACTGTCCCTTGGAACTGCATTCGCTGCCGCACAGTCATTCGTGTTCTGCAAAAGCTTTGATTCGTAATGGGGCAACACTCTGTATCTCTCTCTCGCAGAGCCCAGCTGCCAAATTCAAAACGTCCAGCGATTGCGCCCACACGAAAGCTGCCAGCACGGAAAGCTGTAGCTGGTTTTCACTGTCCCTTGGAACTGCATTCGCTGCCGCACAGTCATTCGTGTTCTGCAAAAGCTTGGCTTGGTAATGGGGCAACACTCTGTATCTCTCTCTGGCAGAGCCCGGCTGCCAAATTCGAAACGTCCAGCGATTGCGCCCACACGAAAGCTGCCAGCACGGAAAGCTGTAGCTGGTTTTCACTGTCCCTTGGAACTGCATTCGCTGCCGCACAGTCATTCGTGTTCTGCAAAAGCTTGGCTTCGTAATGCGGCAACACTCTGTATCTCTCTCTCGCAGAGCCCGGCTGCCAAATTCGAAACGTCCAGCGATTGCGCCCACACGAAAGCTGCCAGCACAGAAAGCTGTAGCTGGTTTTCACTGTCCCTTGGAACTGCATTCGCTGCCGCACAGTCATTCGTGTTCTGCAAAAGCTTGGCTTCGTAATGGGGCAACACTCTGTATCTCTCTCTGGCAGAGCCCGGCTGCCAAATTCGAAACGTCCAGCGATTGCGCCCACACGAAAGCTGCCAGCACGGAAAGCTGTAGCTGGTTTTCACTGTCCCTTGGAACTGCATTCGCTGCCGCACAGTCATTCGTGTTCTGCAAAAGCTTGGCTTCGTAATGCGGCAACACTCTGTATCTCTCTCTCTCGCAGAGCTCGGCTGCCAAATTCGAAACGTCCAGCGATTGCGCCCACACGAAAGCTGCCAGCACGGAAAGCTGTAGCTGGTTTTCACTGTCCCTTGGAACTGCATTCGCTGCCGCACAGTCATTCGTGTTCTGCAAAAGCTTGGCTTGGTAATGGGGCAACAATCTGTATCTCTCTCTGGCAGAGCCCGGCTGCCAAATTCGAAACGTCCAGCGATTGCGCCCACACGAAAGCTGCCAGCACGGAAAGCTGTAGCTGGTTTTCACTGTCCCTTGGAACTGCATTCGCTGCCGCACAGTCATTCGTGTTCTGCAAAAGCTTGGCTTCGTAATGGGGCAACACTCTGTATCTCTCTCTCGAAGAGCCCGGCTGCCAAATTCGAAACGTCCAGCGATTGCGCCCACACGAAAGCTGCCAGCACGGAAAGCTGTAGCTGGTTTTCACTGTCCCTTGGAACTGCATTCGCTGCCACACAGTCATTCGTGTTCTGCAAAAGCTTGGCTTGGTAATGGGGCAACACTCTGTATCTCTCTCTCGCAGAGCCCGGCTGCCAAATTCGAAACGTCCAGCGATTGCGCCCACACGAAAGCTGCCAGCACGGAAAGCTGTAGCTGGTTTTCACTGTCCCTTGGAACTGCATTCGCTGCCGCACAGTCATTCGTGTTCTGCAAAAGCTTGGCTTGGTAATGGGGCAACACTGTGTATCTCTCTCTCGCAGAGCCCGGCTGCCAAATTCGAAACGTCCAGCGATTGCGCCCACACGAAAGCTGCCAGCACGGAAAGCTGTAGCTGGTTTTCACTGTCCCTTGGAACTGCATTCGCTGCCGCACAGTCATTCGTGTTCTGCAAAAGCTTGGCTTCGTAATGGGGCAACACTCTGTATCTCTCTCTCTCGCAGAGCCCGGCTGCCAAATTCGAAACGTCCAGCGATTGCGCCCACACGAAAGCTGCCAGCACGGAAAGCTGTAGCTCGTTTTCACTGTCCCTTGGAACTGCATTCGCTGCCGCACAGTCATTCGTGTTCTGCAAAAGCTTGGCTTGGTAATGGGGCAACACTCTGTATCTCTCTCTGGCAGAGCCCGGCTGCCAAATTCGAAACGTCCAGCGATTGCGCCCACACGAAAGCTGCCAGCACGGAAAGCTGTAGCTGGTTTTCACTGTCCCTTGGAACTGCATTCGCTGCCGCACAGTCATTCGTGTTCTGCAAAAGCTTGGCTTGGTAATGGGGCAACACTGTGTATCTCTCTCTGGCAGAGCCCGGCTGCCAAATTCGAAACGTCCAGCGATTGCGCCCACACGAAAGCTGCCAGCACGGAAAGCAGTAGCTGGTTTTCACTGTCCCTTGGAACTGCATTCGCTGCCACACAGTCATTCGTGTTCTGCAAAAGCTTGGCTTCGTAATGGGGCAACACTCTGTATCTCTCTCTCTCGCAGAGCCCGGCTGCCAAATTCGAAACGTCCAGCGATTGCGCCCACAAGAAAGCTGCCAGCACGGAAAGCTGTAGCTGGTTTTCACTGTCCCTTGGAACTGCATTCGCTGCCGCACAGTCATTCGTGTTCTGCAAAAGCTTGGCTTGGTAATGGGGCAACACTCTGTATCTCTCTCTCGCAGAGCCCGGCTGCCAAATTCGAAACGTCCAGCGATTGCGCCCACACGAAAGCTGCCAGCACGGAAAGCTGTAGCTGGTTTTCACTGTCCCTTGGAACTGCATTCGCTGCCGCACAGTCATTCGTGTTCTGCAAAAGCTTGGCTTGGTAATGGGGCAACACTCTGTATCTCTCTCTCGCAGAGCCCGGCTGCCAAATTCGAAACGTCCAGCGATTGCGCCCACACGAAAGCTGCCAGCACGGAAAGCTGTAGCTGGTTTTCACTGTCCCTTGGAACTGCATTCGCTGCCCCACAGTCATTCGTGTTCTGCAAAAGCTTGGCTTGGTAATGGGGCAACACTCTGTATCTCTCTCTCGCAGAGCCCGGCTGCCAAATTCGAAACGTCCAGCGATTGCGCCCACACGAAAGCTGCCAGCACGGAAAGCTGTAGCTGGTTTTCACTGTCCCTTGGAACTGCATTCGCTGCCGCACAGTCATTCGTGTTCTGCAAAAGCTTTGATTCGTAATGGGGCAACACTCTGTATCTCTCTCTCGCAGAGCCCAGCTGCCAAATTCAAAACGTCCAGCGATTGCGCCCACACGAAAGCTGCCAGCACGGAAAGCTGTAGCTGGTTTTCACTGTCCCTTGGAACTGCATTCGCTGCCGCACAGTCATTCGTGTTCTGCAAAAGCTTGGCTTGGTAATGGGGCAACAATCTGTATCTCTCTCTGGCAGAGCCCGGCTGCCAAATTCGAAACGTCCAGCGATTGCGCCCACACGAAAGCTGCCAGCACGGAAAGCTGTAGCTGGTTTTCACTGTCCCTTGGAACTGCATTCGCTGCCGCACAGTCATTCGTGTTCTGCAAAAGCTTGGCTTCGTAATGGGGCAACACTCTGTATCTCTCTCTCGAAGAGCCCGGCTGCCAAATTCGAAACGTCCAGCGATTGCGCCCACACGAAAGCTGCCAGCACGGAAAGCTGTAGCTGGTTTTCACTGTCCCTTGGAACTGCATTCGCTGCCACACAGTCATTCGTGTTCTGCAAAAGCTTGGCTTGGTAATGGGGCAACACGGTGTATCTCTCTCTCGCAGAGCCCGGCTGCCAAATTCGAAACGTCCAGCGATTGCGCCCACACGAAAGCTGCCAGCACGGAAAGCTGTAGCTGGTTTTCACTGTCCCTTGGAACTGCATTCGCTGCCGCACAGTCATTCGTGTTCTGCAAAAGCTTGGCTTGGTAATGGGGCAACACTGTGTATCTCTCTCTCGCAGAGCCCGGCTGCCAAATTCGAAACGTCCAGCGATTGCGCCCACACGAAAGCTGCCAGCACGGAAAGCTGTAGCTGGTTTTCACTGTCCCTTGGAACTGCATTCGCTGCCGCACAGTCATTCGTGTTCTGCAAAAGCTTGGCTTCGTAATGGGGCAACACTCTGTATCTCTCTCTCTCGCAGAGCCCGGCTGCCAAATTCGAAACGTCCAGCGATTGCGCCCACACGAAAGCTGCCAGCACGGAAAGCTGTAGCTGGTTTTCACTGTCCCTTGGAACTGCATTCGCTGCTGCACAGTCATTCGTGTTCTGCAAAAGCTTGGCTTGGTAATGGGGCAACACGGTGTATCTCTCTCTCGCAGAGCCCGGCTGCCAAATTCGAAACGTCCAGCGATTGCGCCCACACGAAAGCTGCCAGCACGGAAAGCTGTAGCTGGTTTTCACTGTCCCTTGGAACTGCATTCGCTGCCGCACAGTCATTCGTGTTCTGCAAAAGCTTGGCTTGGTAATGGGGCAACACTCTGTATCTCTCTCTCGCAGAGCCCGGCTGCCAAATTCGAAACGTCCAGCGATTGCGCCCACACGAAAGCTGCCAGCACGGAAAGCTGTAGCTGGTTTTCACTGTCCCTTGGAACTGCATTCGCTGCCCCACAGTCATTCGTGTTCTGCAAAAGCTTGGCTTGGTAATGGGGCAACACTCTGTATCTCTCTCTCGCAGAGCCCGGCTGCCAAATTCGAAACGTCCAGCGATTGCGCCCACACGAAAGCTGCCAGCACGGAAAGCTGTAGCTGGTTTTCACTGTCCCTTGGAACTGCATTCGCTGCCCCACAGTCATTCGTGTTCTGCAAAAGCTTTGATTCGTAATGGGGCAACACTCTGTATCTCTCTCTCGCAGAGCCCAGCTGCCAAATTCAAAACGTCCAGCGATTGCGCCCACACGAAAGCTGCCAGCACAGAAAGCTGTAGCTGGTTTTCACTGTCCCTTGGAACTGCATTCGCTGCCGCACAGTCATTCGTGTTCTGCAAAAGCTTGGCTTGGTAATGGGGCAACACTCTGTATCTCTCTCTGGCAGAGCCCGGCTGCCAAATTCGAAACGTCCAGCGATTGCGCCCACACGAAAGCTGCCAGCACGGAAAGCTGTAGCTGGTTTTCACTGTCCCTTGGAACTGCATTCGCTGCCGCACAGTCATTCGTGTTCTGCAAAAGCTTGGCTTCGTAATGCGGCAACACTCTGTATCTCTCTCTCGCAGAGCCCGGCTGCCAAATTCGAAACGTCCAGCGATTGCGCCCACACGAAAGCTGCCAGCACAGAAAGCTGTAGCTGGTTTTCACTGTCCCTTGGAACTGCATTCGCTGCCGCACAGTCATTCGTGTTCTGCAAAAGCTTGGCTTCGTAATGGGGCAACACTCTGTATCTCTCTCTCGCAGAGCCCGGCTGCCAAATTCGAAACGTCCAGCGATTGCGCCCACACGAAAGCTGCCAGCACGGAAAGCTGTAGCTGGTTTTCACTGTCCCTTGGAACTGCATTCGCTGCCGCACAGTCATTCGTGTTCTGCAAAAGCTTGGCTTCGTAATGCGGCAACACTCTGTATCTCTCTCTCTCGCAGAGCTCGGCTGCCAAATTCGAAACGTCCAGCGATTGCGCCCACACGAAAGCTGCCAGCACGGAAAGCTGTAGCTGGTTTTCACTGTCCCTTGGAACTGCATTCGCTGCCGCACAGTCATTCGTGTTCTGCAAAAGCTTGGCTTGGTAATGGGGCAACAATCTGTATCTCTCTCTGGCAGAGCCCGGCTGCCAAATTCGAAACGTCCAGCGATTGCGCCCACACGAAAGCTGCCAGCACGGAAAGCTGTAGCTGGTTTTCACTGTCCCTTGGAACTGCATTCGCTGCCGCACAGTCATTCGTGTTCTGCAAAAGCTTGGCTTCGTAATGGGGCAACACTCTGTATCTCTCTCTCGCAGAGCCCGGCTGCCAAATTCGAAACGTCCAGCGATTGCGCCCACACGAAAGCTGCCAGCACGGAAAGCTGTAGCTGGTTTTCACTGTCCCTTGGAACTGCATTCGCTGCCACACAGTCATTCGTGTTCTGCAAAAGCTTGGCTTGGTAATGGGGCAACACTCTGTATCTCTCTCTCGCAGAGCCCGGCTGCCAAATTCGAAACGTCCAGCGATTGCGCCCACACGAAAGCTGCCAGCACGGAAAGCTGTAGCTGGTTTTCACTGTCCCTTGGAACTGCATTCGCTGCCGCACAGTCATTCGTGTTCTGCAAAAGCTTGGCTTGGTAATGGGGCAACACTGTGTATCTCTCTCTCGCAGAGCCCGGCTGCCAAATTCGAAACGTCCAGCGATTGCGCCCACACGAAAGCTGCCAGCACGGAAAGCTGTAGCTGGTTTTCACTGTCCCTTGGAACTGCATTCGCTGCCGCACAGTCATTCGTGTTCTGCAAAAGCTTGGCTTCGTAATGGGGCAACACTCTGTATCTCTCTCTCTCGCAGAGCCCGGCTGCCAAATTCGAAACGTCCAGCGATTGCGCCCACACGAAAGCTGCCAGCACGGAAAGCTGTAGCTCGTTTTCACTGTCCCTTGGAACTGCATTCGCTGCCGCACAGTCATTCGTGTTCTGCAAAAGCTTGGCTTGGTAATGGGGCAACACTCTGTATCTCTCTCTCGCAGAGCCCGGCTGCCAAATTCGAAACGTCCAGCGATTGCGCCCACACGAAAGCTGCCAGCACGGAAAGCTGTAGCTGGTTTTCACTGTCCCTTGGAACTGCATTCGCTGCCCCACAGTCATTCGTGTTCTGCAAAAGCTTGGCTTGGTAATGGGGCAACACGGTGTATCTCTCTCTCGCAGAGCCCGGCTGCCAAATTCGAAACGTCCAGCGATTGCGCCCACACGAAAGCTGCCAGCACGGAAAGCTGTAGCTGGTTTTCACTGTCCCTTGGAACTGCATTCGCTGCCGCACAGTCATTCGTGTTCTGCAAAAGCTTGGCTTCGTAATGGGGCAACACTCTGTATCTCTCTCTCGAAGAGCCCGGCTGCCAAATTCGAAACGTCCAGCGATTGCGCCCACACGAAAGCTGCCAGCACGGAAAGCTGTAGCTGGTTTTCACTGTCCCTTGGAACTGCATTCGCTGCCACACAGTCATTCGTGTTCTGCAAAAGCTTGGCTTGGTAATGGGGCAACACGGTGTATCTCTCTCTCACAGAGCCCGGCTGCCAAATTCGAAACGTCCAGCGATTGCGCCCACACGAAAGCTGCCAGCACGGAAAGCTGTAGCTGGTTTTCACTGTCCCTTGGAACTGCATTCGCTGCCGCACAGTCATTCGTGTTCTGCAAAAGCTTGGCTTGGTAATGGGGCAACACTGTGTATCTCTCTCTCGCAGAGCCCGGCTGCCAAATTCGAAACGTCCAGCGATTGCGCCCACACGAAAGCTGCCAGCACGGAAAGCTGTAGCTGGTTTTCACTGTCCCTTGGAACTGCATTCGCTGCCGCACAGTCATTCGTGTTCTGCAAAAGCTTGGCTTCGTAATGGGGCAACACTCTGTATCTCTCTCTCTCGCAGAGCCCGGCTGCCAAATTCGAAACGTCCAGCGATTGCGCCCACACGAAAGCTGCCAGCACGGAAAGCTGTAGCTGGTTTTCACTGTCCCTTGGAACTGCATTCGCTGCTGCACAGTCATTCGTGTTCTGCAAAAGCTTGGCTTGGTAATGGGGCAACACGGTGTATCTCTCTCTCGCAGAGCCCGGCTGCCAAATTCGAAACGTCCAGCGATTGCGCCCACACGAAAGCTGCCAGCACGGAAAGCTGTAGCTGGTTTTCACTGTCCCTTGGAACTGCATTCGCTGCCGCACAGTCATTCGTGTTCTGCAAAAGCTTGGCTTGGTAATGGGGCAACACTCTGTATCTCTCTCTCGCAGAGCCCGGCTGCCAAATTCGAAACGTCCAGCGATTGCGCCCACACGAAAGCTGCCAGCACGGAAAGCTGTAGCTGGTTTTCACTGTCCCTTGGAACTGCATTCGCTGCCCCACAGTCATTCGTGTTCTGCAAAAGCTTGGCTTGGTAATGGGGCAACACTCTGTATCTCTCTCTCGCAGAGCCCGGCTGCCAAATTCGAAACGTCCAGCGATTGCGCCCACACGAAAGCTGCCAGCACGGAAAGCTGTAGCTGGTTTTCACTGTCCCTTGGAACTGCATTCGCTGCCCCACAGTCATTCGTGTTCTGCAAAAGCTTTGATTCGTAATGGGGCAACACTCTGTATCTCTCTCTCGCAGAGCCCAGCTGCCAAATTCAAAACGTCCAGCGATTGCGCCCACACGAAAGCTGCCAGCACAGAAAGCTGTAGCTGGTTTTCACTGTCCCTTGGAACTGCATTCGCTGCCGCACAGTCATTCGTGTTCTGCAAAAGCTTGGCTTGGTAATGGGGCAACACTCTGTATCTCTCTCTGGCAGAGCCCGGCTGCCAAATTCGAAACGTCCAGCGATTGCGCCCACACGAAAGCTGCCAGCACGGAAAGCTGTAGCTGGTTTTCACTGTCCCTTGGAACTGCATTCGCTGCCGCACAGTCATTCGTGTTCTGCAAAAGCTTGGCTTCGTAATGCGGCAACACTCTGTATCTCTCTCTCGCAGAGCCCGGCTGCCAAATTCGAAACGTCCAGCGATTGCGCCCACACGAAAGCTGCCAGCACAGAAAGCTGTAGCTGGTTTTCACTGTCCCTTGGAACTGCATTCGCTGCCGCACAGTCATTCGTGTTCTGCAAAAGCTTGGCTTCGTAATGGGGCAACACTCTGTATCTCTCTCTCGCAGAGCCCGGCTGCCAAATTCGAAACGTCCAGCGATTGCGCCCACACGAAAGCTGCCAGCACGGAAAGCTGTAGCTGGTTTTCACTGTCCCTTGGAACTGCATTCGCTGCCGCACAGTCATTCGTGTTCTGCAAAAGCTTGGCTTCGTAATGCGGCAACACTCTGTATCTCTCTCTCTCGCAGAGCTCGGCTGCCAAATTCGAAACGTCCAGCGATTGCGCCCACACGAAAGCTGCCAGCACGGAAAGCTGTAGCTGGTTTTCACTGTCCCTTGGAACTGCATTCGCTGCCGCACAGTCATTCGTGTTCTGCAAAAGCTTGGCTTGGTAATGGGGCAACAATCTGTATCTCTCTCTGGCAGAGCCCGGCTGCCAAATTCGAAACGTCCAGCGATTGCGCCCACACGAAAGCTGCCAGCACGGAAAGCTGTAGCTGGTTTTCACTGTCCCTTGGAACTGCATTCGCTGCCGCACAGTCATTCGTGTTCTGCAAAAGCTTGGCTTCGTAATGGGGCAACACTCTGTATCTCTCTCTCGAAGAGCCCGGCTGCCAAATTCGAAACGTCCAGCGATTGCGCCCACACGAAAGCTGCCAGCACGGAAAGCTGTAGCTGGTTTTCACTGTCCCTTGGAACTGCATTCGCTGCCACACAGTCATTCGTGTTCTGCAAAAGCTTGGCTTGGTAATGGGGCAACACTCTGTATCTCTCTCTCGCAGAGCCCGGCTGCCAAATTCGAAACGTCCAGCGATTGCGCCCACACGAAAGCTGCCAGCACGGAAAGCTGTAGCTGGTTTTCACTGTCCCTTGGAACTGCATTCGCTGCCGCACAGTCATTCGTGTTCTGCAAAAGCTTGGCTTGGTAATGGGGCAACACTGTGTATCTCTCTCTCGCAGAGCCCGGCTGCCAAATTCGAAACGTCCAGCGATTGCGCCCACACGAAAGCTGCCAGCACGGAAAGCTGTAGCTGGTTTTCACTGTCCCTTGGAACTGCATTCGCTGCCGCACAGTCATTCGTGTTCTGCAAAATCTTGGCTTGGTAATGGGGCAACACTCTGTATCTCTCTCTCTCGCAGAGCCCGGCTGCCAAATTCGAAACGTCCAGCGATTGCGCCCACACGAAAGCTGCCAGCACGGAAAGCTGTAGCTCGTTTTCACTGTCCCTTGGAACTGCATTCGCTGCCGCACAGTCATTCGTGTTCTGCAAAAGCTTGGCTTGGTAATGGGGCAACACTCTGTATCTCTCTCTCGCAGAGCCCGGCTGCCAAATTCGAAACGTCCAGCGATTGCGCCCACACGAAAGCTGCCAGCACGGAAAGCTGTAGCTGGTTTTCACTGTCCCTTGGAACTGCATTCGCTGCCCCACAGTCATTCGTGTTCTGCAAAAGCTTGGCTTGGTAATGGGGCAACACGGTGTATCTCTCTCTCGCAGAGCCCGGCTGCCAAATTCGAAACGTCCAGCGATTGCGCCCACACGAAAGCTGCCAGCACGGAAAGCTGTAGCTGGTTTTCACTGTCCCTTGGAACTGCATTCGCTGCCGCACAGTCATTCGTGTTCTGCAAAAGCTTTGATTCGTAATGGGGCAACACTCTGTATCTCTCTCTCGCAGAGCCCGGCTGCCAAATTCGAAACGTCCAGCGATTGCGCCCACACGAAAGCTGCCAGCACGGAAAGCTGTAGCTGGTTTTCACTGTCCCTTGGAACTGCATTCGCTGCCGCACAGTCATTTGTGTTCTGCAAAAGCTTGGCTTGGTAATGGGGAAACACTGTGTATCTCTCTCTCTGGCAGAGCCCGGCTGCCAAATTCGAAACGTCCAGCGATTGCGCCCACACGAAAGCTGCCAGCACGGAAAGCTGTAGCTGGTTTTCACTGTCCCTTGGAACTGCATTCGCTGCCGCACAGTCATTCGTGTTCTGCAAAAGCTTGGCTTCGTAATGGGGCAACACTCTGTATCTCTCTCTCTCGCAGAGCCCGGCTGCCAAATTCGAAACGTCCAGCGATTGCGCCCACACGAAAGCTGCCAGCATGGAAAGCTGTAGCTGGTTTTCACTGTCCCTTGGAACTGCATTCGCTGCCGCACAGTCATTCGTGTTCTGCAAAAGCTTGGCTTCGTAATGGGGCAACACTCTGTATCTCTCTCTGGCAGAGCCCGGCTGCCAAATTCGAAACGTCCAGCGATTGCGCCCACACGAAAGCTGCCAGCACGGAAAGCTGTAGCTGGTTTTCACTGTCCCTTGGAACTGCATTCGCTGCCGCACAGTCATTCGTGTTCTGCAAAAGCTTGGCTTGGTAATGGGGCAACACTGTGTATCTCTCTCTGGCAGAGCCCGGCTGCCAAATTCGAAACGTCCAGCGATTGCGCCCACACGAAAGCTGCCAGCACGGAAAGCAGTAGCTGGTTTTCACTGTCCCTTGGAACTGCATTCGCTGCCACACAGTCATTCGTGTTCTGCAAAAGCTTGGCTTCGTAATGGGGCAACACTCTGTATCTCTCTCTGGCAGAGCCCGGCTGCCAAATTCGAAACGTCCAGCGATTGCGCCCACAAGAAAGCTGCCAGCACGGAAAGCTGTAGCTGGTTTTCACTGTCCCTTGGAACTGCATTCGCTGCCGCACAGTCATTCGTGTTCTGCAAAAGCTTGGCTTGGTAATGGGGCAACACGGTGTATCTCTCTCTCGCAGAGCCCGGCTGCCAAATTCGAAACGTCCAGCGATTGCGCCCACACGAAAGCTGCCAGCACGGAAAGCTGTAGCTGGTTTTCACTGTCCCTTGGAACTGCATTCGCTGCCGCACAGTCATTCGTGTTCTGCAAAAGCTTGGCTTGGTAATGGGGCAACACTCTGTATCTCTCTCTCGCAGAGCCCGGCTGCCAAATTCGAAACGTCCAGCGATTGCGCCCACACGAAAGCTGCCAGCACGGAAAGCTGTAGCTGGTTTTCACTGTCCCTTGGAACTGCATTCGCTGCCCCACAGTCATTCGTGTTCTGCAAAAGCTTGGCTTGGTAATGGGGCAACACTCTGTATCTCTCTCTCGCAGAGCCCGGCTGCCAAATTCGAAACGTCCAGCGATTGCGCCCACACGAAAGCTGCCAGCACGGAAAGCTGTAGCTGGTTTTCACTGTCCCTTGGAACTGCATTCGCTGCCGCACAGTCATTCGTGTTCTGCAAAAGCTTGGCTTCGTAATGCGGCAACACTCTGTATCTCTCTCTCGCAGAGCCCAGCTGCCAAATTCAAAACGTCCAGCGATTGCGCCCACACGAAAGCTGCCAGCACAGAAAGCTGTAGCTGGTTTTCACTGTCCCTTGGAACTGCATTCGCTGCCGCACAGTCATTCGTGTTCTGCAAAAGCTTGGCTTGGTAATGGGGCAACACTCTGTATCTCTCTCTGGCAGAGCCCGGCTGCCAAATTCGAAACGTCCAGCGATTGCGCCCACACGAAAGCTGCCAGCACGGAAAGCTGTAGCTGGTTTTCACTGTCCCTTGGAACTGCATTCGCTGCCGCACAGTCATTCGTGTTCTGCAAAAGCTTGGCTTCGTAATGCGGCAACACTCTGTATCTCTCTCTCGCAGAGCCCGGCTGCCAAATTCGAAACGTCCAGCGATTGCGCCCACACGAAAGCTGCCAGCACAGAAAGCTGTAGCTGGTTTTCACTGTCCCTTGGAACTGCATTCGCTGCCGCACAGTCATTCGTGTTCTGCAAAAGCTTGGCTTCGTAATGGGGCAACACTCTGTATCTCTCTCTGGCAGAGCCCGGCTGCCAAATTCGAAACGTCCAGCGATTGCGCCCACACGAAAGCTGCCAGCACGGAAAGCTGTAGCTGGTTTTCACTGTCCCTTGGAACTGCATTCGCTGCCGCACAGTCATTCGTGTTCTGCAAAAGCTTGGCTTCGTAATGCGGCAACACTCTGTATCTCTCTCTCTCGCAGAGCTCGGCTGCCAAATTCGAAACGTCCAGCGATTGCGCCCACACGAAAGCTGCCAGCACGGAAAGCTGTAGCTGGTTTTCACTGTCCCTTGGAACTGCATTCGCTGCCGCACAGTCATTCGTGTTCTGCAAAAGCTTGGCTTGGTAATGGGGCAACAATCTGTATCTCTCTCTGGCAGAGCCCGGCTGCCAAATTCGAAACGTCCAGCGATTGCGCCCACACGAAAGCTGCCAGCACGGAAAGCTGTAGCTGGTTTTCACTGTCCCTTGGAACTGCATTCGCTGCCGCACAGTCATTCGTGTTCTGCAAAAGCTTGGCTTCGTAATGGGGCAACACTCTGTATCTCTCTCTCGAAGAGCCCGGCTGCCAAATTCGAAACGTCCAGCGATTGCGCCCACACGAAAGCTGCCAGCACGGAAAGCTGTAGCTGGTTTTCACTGTCCCTTGGAACTGCATTCGCTGCCACACAGTCATTCGTGTTCTGCAAAAGCTTGGCTTGGTAATGGGGCAACACTCTGTATCTCTCTCTCGCAGAGCCCGGCTGCCAAATTCGAAACGTCCAGCGATTGCGCCCACACGAAAGCTGCCAGCACGGAAAGCTGTAGCTGGTTTTCACTGTCCCTTGGAACTGCATTCGCTGCCGCACAGTCATTCGTGTTCTGCAAAAGCTTGGCTTGGTAATGGGGCAACACTGTGTATCTCTCTCTCGCAGAGCCCGGCTGCCAAATTCGAAACGTCCAGCGATTGCGCCCACACGAAAGCTGCCAGCACGGAAAGCTGTAGCTGGTTTTCACTGTCCCTTGGAACTGCATTCGCTGCCGCACAGTCATTCGTGTTCTGCAAAAGCTTGGCTTCGTAATGGGGCAACACTCTGTATCTCTCTCTCTCGCAGAGCCCGGCTGCCAAATTCGAAACGTCCAGCGATTGCGCCCACACGAAAGCTGCCAGCACGGAAAGCTGTAGCTCGTTTTCACTGTCCCTTGGAACTGCATTCGCTGCCGCACAGTCATTCGTGTTCTGCAAAAGCTTGGCTTGGTAATGGGGCAACACTCTGTATCTCTCTCTGGCAGAGCCCGGCTGCCAAATTCGAAACGTCCAGCGATTGCGCCCACACGAAAGCTGCCAGCACGGAAAGCTGTAGCTGGTTTTCACTGTCCCTTGGAACTGCATTCGCTGCCGCACAGTCATTCGTGTTCTGCAAAAGCTTGGCTTGGTAATGGGGCAAAACTGTGTATCTCTCTCTGGCAGAGCCCGGCTGCCAAATTCGAAACGTCCAGCGATTGCGCCCACACGAAAGCTGCCAGCACGGAAAGCAGTAGCTGGTTTTCACTGTCCCTTGGAACTGCATTCGCTGCCACACAGTCATTCGTGTTCTGCAAAAGCTTGGCTTCGTAATGGGGCAACACTCTGTATCTCTCTCTCTCGCAGAGCCCGGCTGCCAAATTCGAAACGTCCAGCGATTGCGCCCACAAGAAAGCTGCCAGCACGGAAAGCTGTAGCTGGTTTTCACTGTCCCTTGGAACTGCATTCGCTGCCGCACAGTCATTCGTGTTCTGCAAAAGCTTGGCTTGGTAATGGGGCAACACTCTGTATCTCTCTCTCGCAGAGCCCGGCTGCCAAATTCGAAACGTCCAGCGATTGCGCCCACACGAAAGCTGCCAGCACGGAAAGCTGTAGCTGGTTTTCACTGTCCCTTGGAACTGCATTCGCTGCCGCACAGTCATTCGTGTTCTGCAAAAGCTTGGCTTGGTAATGGGGCAACACTCTGTATCTCTCTCTCGCAGAGCCCGGCTGCCAAATTCGAAACGTCCAGCGATTGCGCCCACACGAAAGCTGCCAGCACGGAAAGCTGTAGCTGGTTTTCACTGTCCCTTGGAACTGCATTCGCTGCCCCACAGTCATTCGTGTTCTGCAAAAGCTTGGCTTGGTAATGGGGCAACACTCTGTATCTCTCTCTCGCAGAGCCCGGCTGCCAAATTCGAAACGTCCAGCGATTGCGCCCACACGAAAGCTGCCAGCACGGAAAGCTGTAGCTGGTTTTCACTGTCCCTTGGAACTGCATTCGCTGCCGCACAGTCATTCGTGTTCTGCAAAAGCTTTGATTCGTAATGGGGCAACACTCTGTATCTCTCTCTCGCAGAGCCCAGCTGCCAAATTCAAAACGTCCAGCGATTGCGCCCACACGAAAGCTGCCAGCACGGAAAGCTGTAGCTGGTTTTCACTGTCCCTTGGAACTGCATTCGCTGCCGCACAGTCATTCGTGTTCTGCAAAAGCTTGGCTTGGTAATGGGGCAACAATCTGTATCTCTCTCTGGCAGAGCCCGGCTGCCAAATTCGAAACGTCCAGCGATTGCGCCCACACGAAAGCTGCCAGCACGGAAAGCTGTAGCTGGTTTTCACTGTCCCTTGGAACTGCATTCGCTGCCGCACAGTCATTCGTGTTCTGCAAAAGCTTGGCTTCGTAATGGGGCAACACTCTGTATCTCTCTCTCGAAGAGCCCGGCTGCCAAATTCGAAACGTCCAGCGATTGCGCCCACACGAAAGCTGCCAGCACGGAAAGCTGTAGCTGGTTTTCACTGTCCCTTGGAACTGCATTCGCTGCCACACAGTCATTCGTGTTCTGCAAAAGCTTGGCTTGGTAATGGGGCAACACGGTGTATCTCTCTCTCGCAGAGCCCGGCTGCCAAATTCGAAACGTCCAGCGATTGCGCCCACACGAAAGCTGCCAGCACGGAAAGCTGTAGCTGGTTTTCACTGTCCCTTGGAACTGCATTCGCTGCCGCACAGTCATTCGTGTTCTGCAAAAGCTTGGCTTGGTAATGGGGCAACACTGTGTATCTCTCTCTCGCAGAGCCCGGCTGCCAAATTCGAAACGTCCAGCGATTGCGCCCACACGAAAGCTGCCAGCACGGAAAGCTGTAGCTGGTTTTCACTGTCCCTTGGAACTGCATTCGCTGCCGCACAGTCATTCGTGTTCTGCAAAAGCTTGGCTTCGTAATGGGGCAACACTCTGTATCTCTCTCTCTCGCAGAGCCCGGCTGCCAAATTCGAAACGTCCAGCGATTGCGCCCACACGAAAGCTGCCAGCACGGAAAGCTGTAGCTGGTTTTCACTGTCCCTTGGAACTGCATTCGCTGCTGCACAGTCATTCGTGTTCTGCAAAAGCTTGGCTTGGTAATGGGGCAACACGGTGTATCTCTCTCTCGCAGAGCCCGGCTGCCAAATTCGAAACGTCCAGCGATTGCGCCCACACGAAAGCTGCCAGCACGGAAAGCTGTAGCTGGTTTTCACTGTCCCTTGGAACTGCATTCGCTGCCGCACAGTCATTCGTGTTCTGCAAAAGCTTGGCTTGGTAATGGGGCAACACTCTGTATCTCTCTCTCGCAGAGCCCGGCTGCCAAATTCGAAACGTCCAGCGATTGCGCCCACACGAAAGCTGCCAGCACGGAAAGCTGTAGCTGGTTTTCACTGTCCCTTGGAACTGCATTCGCTGCCCCACAGTCATTCGTGTTCTGCAAAAGCTTGGCTTGGTAATGGGGCAACACTCTGTATCTCTCTCTCGCAGAGCCCGGCTGCCAAATTCGAAACGTCCAGCGATTGCGCCCACACGAAAGCTGCCAGCACGGAAAGCTGTAGCTGGTTTTCACTGTCCCTTGGAACTGCATTCGCTGCCCCACAGTCATTCGTGTTCTGCAAAAGCTTTGATTCGTAATGGGGCAACACTCTGTATCTCTCTCTCGCAGAGCCCAGCTGCCAAATTCAAAACGTCCAGCGATTGCGCCCACACGAAAGCTGCCAGCACAGAAAGCTGTAGCTGGTTTTCACTGTCCCTTGGAACTGCATTCGCTGCCGCACAGTCATTCGTGTTCTGCAAAAGCTTGGCTTGGTAATGGGGCAACACTCTGTATCTCTCTCTGGCAGAGCCCGGCTGCCAAATTCGAAACGTCCAGCGATTGCGCCCACACGAAAGCTGCCAGCACGGAAAGCTGTAGCTGGTTTTCACTGTCCCTTGGAACTGCATTCGCTGCCGCACAGTCATTCGTGTTCTGCAAAAGCTTGGCTTCGTAATGCGGCAACACTCTGTATCTCTCTCTCGCAGAGCCCGGCTGCCAAATTCGAAACGTCCAGCGATTGCGCCCACACGAAAGCTGCCAGCACAGAAAGCTGTAGCTGGTTTTCACTGTCCCTTGGAACTGCATTCGCTGCCGCACAGTCATTCGTGTTCTGCAAAAGCTTGGCTTCGTAATGGGGCAACACTCTGTATCTCTCTCTCGCAGAGCCCGGCTGCCAAATTCGAAACGTCCAGCGATTGCGCCCACACGAAAGCTGCCAGCACGGAAAGCTGTAGCTGGTTTTCACTGTCCCTTGGAACTGCATTCGCTGCCGCACAGTCATTCGTGTTCTGCAAAAGCTTGGCTTCGTAATGCGGCAACACTCTGTATCTCTCTCTCTCGCAGAGCTCGGCTGCCAAATTCGAAACGTCCAGCGATTGCGCCCACACGAAAGCTGCCAGCACGGAAAGCTGTAGCTGGTTTTCACTGTCCCTTGGAACTGCATTCGCTGCCGCACAGTCATTCGTGTTCTGCAAAAGCTTGGCTTGGTAATGGGGCAACAATCTGTATCTCTCTCTGGCAGAGCCCGGCTGCCAAATTCGAAACGTCCAGCGATTGCGCCCACACGAAAGCTGCCAGCACGGAAAGCTGTAGCTGGTTTTCACTGTCCCTTGGAACTGCATTCGCTGCCGCACAGTCATTCGTGTTCTGCAAAAGCTTGGCTTCGTAATGGGGCAACACTCTGTATCTCTCTCTCGCAGAGCCCGGCTGCCAAATTCGAAACGTCCAGCGATTGCGCCCACACGAAAGCTGCCAGCACGGAAAGCTGTAGCTGGTTTTCACTGTCCCTTGGAACTGCATTCGCTGCCACACAGTCATTCGTGTTCTGCAAAAGCTTGGCTTGGTAATGGGGCAACACTCTGTATCTCTCTCTCGCAGAGCCCGGCTGCCAAATTCGAAACGTCCAGCGATTGCGCCCACACGAAAGCTGCCAGCACGGAAAGCTGTAGCTGGTTTTCACTGTCCCTTGGAACTGCATTCGCTGCCGCACAGTCATTCGTGTTCTGCAAAAGCTTGGCTTGGTAATGGGGCAACACTGTGTATCTCTCTCTCGCAGAGCCCGGCTGCCAAATTCGAAACGTCCAGCGATTGCGCCCACACGAAAGCTGCCAGCACGGAAAGCTGTAGCTGGTTTTCACTGTCCCTTGGAACTGCATTCGCTGCCGCACAGTCATTCGTGTTCTGCAAAAGCTTGGCTTCGTAATGGGGCAACACTCTGTATCTCTCTCTCTCGCAGAGCCCGGCTGCCAAATTCGAAACGTCCAGCGATTGCGCCCACACGAAAGCTGCCAGCACGGAAAGCTGTAGCTCGTTTTCACTGTCCCTTGGAACTGCATTCGCTGCCGCACAGTCATTCGTGTTCTGCAAAAGCTTGGCTTGGTAATGGGGCAACACTCTGTATCTCTCTCTCGCAGAGCCCGGCTGCCAAATTCGAAACGTCCAGCGATTGCGCCCACACGAAAGCTGCCAGCACGGAAAGCTGTAGCTGGTTTTCACTGTCCCTTGGAACTGCATTCGCTGCCCCACAGTCATTCGTGTTCTGCAAAAGCTTGGCTTGGTAATGGGGCAACACGGTGTATCTCTCTCTCGCAGAGCCCGGCTGCCAAATTCGAAACGTCCAGCGATTGCGCCCACACGAAAGCTGCCAGCACGGAAAGCTGTAGCTGGTTTTCACTGTCCCTTGGAACTGCATTCGCTGCCGCACAGTCATTCGTGTTCTGCAAAAGCTTGGCTTCGTAATGGGGCAACACTCTGTATCTCTCTCTCGAAGAGCCCGGCTGCCAAATTCGAAACGTCCAGCGATTGCGCCCACACGAAAGCTGCCAGCACGGAAAGCTGTAGCTGGTTTTCACTGTCCCTTGGAACTGCATTCGCTGCCACACAGTCATTCGTGTTCTGCAAAAGCTTGGCTTGGTAATGGGGCAACACGGTGTATCTCTCTCTCGCAGAGCCCGGCTGCCAAATTCGAAACGTCCAGCGATTGCGCCCACACGAAAGCTGCCAGCACGGAAAGCTGTAGCTGGTTTTCACTGTCCCTTGGAACTGCATTCGCTGCCGCACAGTCATTCGTGTTCTGCAAAAGCTTGGCTTGGTAATGGGGCAACACTGTGTATCTCTCTCTCGCAGAGCCCGGCTGCCAAATTCGAAACGTCCAGCGATTGCGCCCACACGAAAGCTGCCAGCACGGAAAGCTGTAGCTGGTTTTCACTGTCCCTTGGAACTGCATTCGCTGCCGCACAGTCATTCGTGTTCTGCAAAAGCTTGGCTTCGTAATGGGGCAACACTCTGTATCTCTCTCTCTCGCAGAGCCCGGCTGCCAAATTCGAAACGTCCAGCGATTGCGCCCACACGAAAGCTGCCAGCACGGAAACCTGTAGCTGGTTTTCACTGTCCCTTGGAACTGCATTCGCTGCTGCACAGTCATTCGTGTTCTGCAAAAGCTTGGCTTGGTAATGGGGCAACACGGTGTATCTCTCTCTCGCAGAGCCCGGCTGCCAAATTCGAAACGTCCAGCGATTGCGCCCACACGAAAGCTGCCAGCACGGAAAGCTGTAGCTGGTTTTCACTGTCCCTTGGAACTGCATTCGCTGCCGCACAGTCATTCGTGTTCTGCAAAAGCTTGGCTTGGTAATGGGGCAACACTCTGTATCTCTCTCTCGCAGAGCCCGGCTGCCAAATTCGAAACGTCCAGCGATTGCGCCCACACGAAAGCTGCCAGCACGGAAAGCTGTAGCTGGTTTTCACTGTCCCTTGGAACTGCATTCGCTGCCCCACAGTCATTCGTGTTCTGCAAAAGCTTGGCTTGGTAATGGGGCAACACTCTGTATCTCTCTCTCGCAGAGCCCGGCTGCCAAATTCGAAACGTCCAGCGATTGCGCCCACACGAAAGCTGCCAGCACGGAAAGCTGTAGCTGGTTTTCACTGTCCCTTGGAACTGCATTCGCTGCCCCACAGTCATTCGTGTTCTGCAAAAGCTTTGATTCGTAATGGGGCAACACTCTGTATCTCTCTCTCGCAGAGCCCAGCTGCCAAATTCAAAACGTCCAGCGATTGCGCCCACACGAAAGCTGCCAGCACAGAAAGCTGTAGCTGGTTTTCACTGTCCCTTGGAACTGCATTCGCTGCCGCACAGTCATTCGTGTTCTGCAAAAGCTTGGCTTGGTAATGGGGCAACACTCTGTATCTCTCTCTGGCAGAGCCCGGCTGCCAAATTCGAAACGTCCAGCGATTGCGCCCACACGAAAGCTGCCAGCACGGAAAGCTGTAGCTGGTTTTCACTGTCCCTTGGAACTGCATTCGCTGCCGCACAGTCATTCGTGTTCTGCAAAAGCTTGGCTTCGTAATGCGGCAACACTCTGTATCTCTCTCTCGCAGAGCCCGGCTGCCAAATTCGAAACGTCCAGCGATTGCGCCCACACGAAAGCTGCCAGCACAGAAAGCTGTAGCTGGTTTTCACTGTCCCTTGGAACTGCATTCGCTGCCGCACAGTCATTCGTGTTCTGCAAAAGCTTGGCTTCGTAATGGGGCAACACTCTGTATCTCTCTCTCGCAGAGCCCGGCTGCCAAATTCGAAACGTCCAGCGATTGCGCCCACACGAAAGCTGCCAGCACGGAAAGCTGTAGCTGGTTTTCACTGTCCCTTGGAACTGCATTCGCTGCCGCACAGTCATTCGTGTTCTGCAAAAGCTTGGCTTCGTAATGCGGCAACACTCTGTATCTCTCTCTCTCGCAGAGCTCGGCTGCCAAATTCGAAACGTCCAGCGATTGCGCCCACACGAAAGCTGCCAGCACGGAAAGCTGTAGCTGGTTTTCACTGTCCCTTGGAACTGCATTCGCTGCCGCACAGTCATTCGTGTTCTGCAAAAGCTTGGCTTGGTAATGGGGCAACAATCTGTATCTCTCTCTGGCAGAGCCCGGCTGCCAAATTCGAAACGTCCAGCGATTGCGCCCACACGAAAGCTGCCAGCACGGAAAGCTGTAGCTGGTTTTCACTGTCCCTTGGAACTGCATTCGCTGCCGCACAGTCATTCGTGTTCTGCAAAAGCTTGGCTTCGTAATGGGGCAACACTCTGTATCTCTCTCTCGAAGAGCCCGGCTGCCAAATTCGAAACGTCCAGCGATTGCGCCCACACGAAAGCTGCCAGCACGGAAAGCTGTAGCTGGTTTTCACTGTCCCTTGGAACTGCATTCGCTGCCACACAGTCATTCGTGTTCTGCAAAAGCTTGGCTTGGTAATGGGGCAACACTCTGTATCTCTCTCTCGCAGAGCCCGGCTGCCAAATTCGAAACGTCCAGCGATTGCGCCCACACGAAAGCTGCCAGCACGGAAAGCTGTAGCTGGTTTTCACTGTCCCTTGGAACTGCATTCGCTGCCGCACAGTCATTCGTGTTCTGCAAAAGCTTGGCTTGGTAATGGGGCAACACTGTGTATCTCTCTCTCGCAGAGCCCGGCTGCCAAATTCGAAACGTCCAGCGATTGCGCCCACACGAAAGCTGCCAGCACGGAAAGCTGTAGCTGGTTTTCACTGTCCCTTGGAACTGCATTCGCTGCCGCACAGTCATTCGTGTTCTGCAAAATCTTGGCTTGGTAATGGGGCAACACTCTGTATCTCTCTCTCTCGCAGAGCCCGGCTGCCAAATTCGAAACGTCCAGCGATTGCGCCCACACGAAAGCTGCCAGCACGGAAAGCTGTAGCTCGTTTTCACTGTCCCTTGGAACTGCATTCGCTGCCGCACAGTCATTCGTGTTCTGCAAAAGCTTGGCTTGGTAATGGGGCAACACTCTGTATCTCTCTCTCGCAGAGCCCGGCTGCCAAATTCGAAACGTCCAGCGATTGCGCCCACACGAAAGCTGCCAGCACGGAAAGCTGTAGCTGGTTTTCACTGTCCCTTGGAACTGCATTCGCTGCCCCACAGTCATTCGTGTTCTGCAAAAGCTTGGCTTGGTAATGGGGCAACACGGTGTATCTCTCTCTCGCAGAGCCCGGCTGCCAAATTCGAAACGTCCAGCGATTGCGCCCACACGAAAGCTGCCAGCACGGAAAGCTGTAGCTGGTTTTCACTGTCCCTTGGAACTGCATTCGCTGCCGCACAGTCATTCGTGTTCTGCAAAAGCTTTGATTCGTAATGGGGCAACACTCTGTATCTCTCTCTCGCAGAGCCCGGCTGCCAAATTCGAAACGTCCAGCGATTGCGCCCACACGAAAGCTGCCAGCACGGAAAGCTGTAGCTGGTTTTCACTGTCCCTTGGAACTGCATTCGCTGCCGCACAGTCATTTGTGTTCTGCAAAAGCTTGGCTTGGTAATGGGGAAACACTGTGTATCTCTCTCTCTGGCAGAGCCCGGCTGCCAAATTCGAAACGTCCAGCGATTGCGCCCACACGAAAGCTGCCAGCACGGAAAGCTGTAGCTGGTTTTCACTGTCCCTTGGAACTGCATTCGCTGCCGCACAGTCATTCGTGTTCTGCAAAAGCTTGGCTTCGTAATGGGGCAACACTCTGTATCTCTCTCTCTTGCAGAGCCCGGCTGCCAAATTCGAAACGTCCAGCGATTGCGCCCACACGAAAGCTGCCAGCATGGAAAGCTGTAGCTGGTTTTCACTGTCCCTTGGAACTGCATTCGCTGCCGCACAGTCATTCGTGTTCTGCAAAAGCTTGGCTTCGTAATGGGGCAACACTCTGTATCTCTCTCTGGCAGAGCCCGGCTGCCAAATTCGAAACGTCCAGCGATTGCGCCCACACGAAAGCTGCCAGCACGGAAAGCTGTAGCTGGTTTTCACTGTCCCTTGGAACTGCATTCGCTGCCGCACAGTCATTCGTGTTCTGCAAAAGCTTGGCTTGGTAATGGGGCAACACTGTGTATCTCTCTCTGGCAGAGCCCGGCTGCCAAATTCGAAACGTCCAGCGATTGCGCCCACACGAAAGCTGCCAGCACGGAAAGCAGTAGCTGGTTTTCACTGTCCCTTGGAACTGCATTCGCTGCCACACAGTCATTCGTGTTCTGCAAAAGCTTGGCTTCGTAATGGGGCAACACTCTGTATCTCTCTCTGGCAGAGCCCGGCTGCCAAATTCGAAACGTCCAGCGATTGCGCCCACAAGAAAGCTGCCAGCACGGAAAGCTGTAGCTGGTTTTCACTGTCCCTTGGAACTGCATTCGCTGCCGCACAGTCATTCGTGTTCTGCAAAAGCTTGGCTTGGTAATGGGGCAACACGGTGTATCTCTCTCTCGCAGAGCCCGGCTGCCAAATTCGAAACGTCCAGCGATTGCGCCCACACGAAAGCTGCCAGCACGGAAAGCTGTAGCTGGTTTTCACTGTCCCTTGGAACTGCATTCGCTGCCGCACAGTCATTCGTGTTCTGCAAAAGCTTGGCTTGGTAATGGGGCAACACTCTGTATCTCTCTCTCGCAGAGCCCGGCTGCCAAATTCGAAACGTCCAGCGATTGCGCCCACACGAAAGCTGCCAGCACGGAAAGCTGTAGCTGGTTTTCACTGTCCCTTGGAACTGCATTCGCTGCCCCACAGTCATTCGTGTTCTGCAAAAGCTTGGCTTGGTAATGGGGCAACACTCTGTATCTCTCTCTCGCAGAGCCCGGCTGCCAAATTCGAAACGTCCAGCGATTGCGCCCACACGAAAGCTGCCAGCACGGAAAGCTGTAGCTGGTTTTCACTGTCCCTTGGAACTGCATTCGCTGCCGCACAGTCATTCGTGTTCTGCAAAAGCTTGGCTTCGTAATGCGGCAACACTCTGTATCTCTCTCTCGCAGAGCCCAGCTGCCAAATTCAAAACGTCCAGCGATTGCGCCCACACGAAAGCTGCCAGCACAGAAAGCTGTAGCTGGTTTTCACTGTCCCTTGGAACTGCATTCGCTGCCGCACAGTCATTCGTGTTCTGCAAAAGCTTGGCTTGGTAATGGGGCAACACTCTGTATCTCTCTCTGGCAGAGCCCGGCTGCCAAATTCGAAACGTCCAGCGATTGCGCCCACACGAAAGCTGCCAGCACGGAAAGCTGTAGCTGGTTTTCACTGTCCCTTGGAACTGCATTCGCTGCCGCACAGTCATTCGTGTTCTGCAAAAGCTTGGCTTCGTAATGCGGCAACACTCTGTATCTCTCTCTCGCAGAGCCCGGCTGCCAAATTCGAAACGTCCAGCGATTGCGCCCACACGAAAGCTGCCAGCACAGAAAGCTGTAGCTGGTTTTCACTGTCCCTTGGAACTGCATTCGCTGCCGCACAGTCATTCGTGTTCTGCAAAAGCTTGGCTTCGTAATGGGGCAACACTCTGTATCTCTCTCTCGCAGAGCCCGGCTGCCAAATTCGAAACGTCCAGCGATTGCGCCCACACGAAAGCTGCCAGCACGGAAAGCTGTAGCTGGTTTTCACTGTCCCTTGGAACTGCATTCGCTGCCGCACAGTCATTCGTGTTCTGCAAAAGCTTGGCTTCGTAATGCGGCAACACTCTGTATCTCTCTCTCTCGCAGAGCTCGGCTGCCAAATTCGAAACGTCCAGCGATTGCGCCCACACGAAAGCTGCCAGCACGGAAAGCTGTAGCTGGTTTTCACTGTCCCTTGGAACTGCATTCGCTGCCGCACAGTCATTCGTGTTCTGCAAAAGCTTGGCTTGGTAATGGGGCAACAATCTGTATCTCTCTCTGGCAGAGCCCGGCTGCCAAATTCGAAACGTCCAGCGATTGCGCCCACACGAAAGCTGCCAGCACGGAAAGCTGTAGCTGGTTTTCACTGTCCCTTGGAACTGCATTCGCTGCCGCACAGTCATTCGTGTTCTGCAAAAGCTTGGCTTCGTAATGGGGCAACACTCTGTATCTCTCTCTCGAAGAGCCCGGCTGCCAAATTCGAAACGTCCAGCGATTGCGCCCACACGAAAGCTGCCAGCACGGAAAGCTGTAGCTGGTTTTCACTGTCCCTTGGAACTGCATTCGCTGCCACACAGTCATTCGTGTTCTGCAAAAGCTTGGCTTGGTAATGGGGCAACACTCTGTATCTCTCTCTCGCAGAGCCCGGCTGCCAAATTCGAAACGTCCAGCGATTGCGCCCACACGAAAGCTGCCAGCACGGAAAGCTGTAGCTGGTTTTCACTGTCCCTTGGAACTGCATTCGCTGCCGCACAGTCATTCGTGTTCTGCAAAAGCTTGGCTTGGTAATGGGGCAACACTGTGTATCTCTCTCTCGCAGAGCCCGGCTGCCAAATTCGAAACGTCCAGCGATTGCGCCCACACGAAAGCTGCCAGCACGGAAAGCTGTAGCTGGTTTTCACTGTCCCTTGGAACTGCATTCGCTGCCGCACAGTCATTCGTGTTCTGCAAAAGCTTGGCTTCGTAATGGGGCAACACTCTGTATCTCTCTCTCTCGCAGAGCCCGGCTGCCAAATTCGAAACGTCCAGCGATTGCGCCCACACGAAAGCTGCCAGCACGGAAAGCTGTAGCTCGTTTTCACTGTCCCTTGGAACTGCATTCGCTGCCGCACAGTCATTCGTGTTCTGCAAAAGCTTGGCTTGGTAATGGGGCAACACTCTGTATCTCTCTCTCGCAGAGCCCGGCTGCCAAATTCAAAACGTCCAGCGATTGCGCCCACACGAAAGCTGCCAGCACGGAAAGCTGTAGCTGGTTTTCACTGTCCCTTGGAACTGCATTCGCTGCCCCACAGTCATTCGTGTTCTGCAAAAGCTTGGCTTGGTAATGGGGCAACACGGTGTATCTCTCTCTCGCAGAGCCCGGCTGCCAAATTCGAAACGTCCAGCGATTGCGCCCACACGAAAGCTGCCAGCACGGAAAGCTGTAGCTGGTTTTCACTGTCCCTTGGAACTGCATTCGCTGCCGCACAGTCATTCGTGTTCTGCAAAAGCTTTGATTCGTAATGGGGCAACACTCTGTATCTCTCTCTCGCAGAGCCCGGCTGCCAAATTCGAAACGTCCAGCGATTGCGCCCACACGAAAGCTGCCAGCACGGAAAGCTGTAGCTGGTTTTCACTGTCCCTTGGAACTGCATTCGCTGCCGCACAGTCATTTGTGTTCTGCAAAAGCTTGGCTTGGTAATGGGGAAACACTGTGTATCTCTCTCTCTGGCAGAGCCCGGCTGCCAAATTCGAAACGTCCAGCGATTGCGCCCACACGAAAGCTGCCAGCACGGAAAGCTGTAGCTGGTTTTCACTGTCCCTTGGAACTGCATTCGCTGCCCCACAGTCATTCGTGTTCTGCAAAAGCTTGGCTTCGTAATGGGGCAACACTCTGTATCTCTCTCTCTCGCAGAGCCCGGCTGCCAAATTCGAAACGTCCAGCGATTGCGCCCACACGAAAGCTGCCAGCATGGAAAGCTGTAGCTGGTTTTCACTGTCCCTTGGAACTGCATTCGCTGCCGCACAGTCATTCGTGTTCTGCAAAAGCTTGGCTTCGTAATGGGGCAACACTCTGTATCTCTCTCTGGCAGAGCCCGGCTGCCAAATTCGAAACGTCCAGCGATTGCGCCCACACGAAAGCTGCCAGCACGGAAAGCTGTAGCTGGTTTTCACTGTCCCTTGGAACTGCATTCGCTGCCGCACAGTCATTCGTGTTCTGCAAAAGCTTGGCTTGGTAATGGGGCAACACTGTGTATCTCTCTCTGGCAGAGCCCGGCTGCCAAATTCGAAACGTCCAGCGATTGCGCCCACACGAAAGCTGCCAGCACGGAAAGCAGTAGCTGGTTTTCACTGTCCCTTGGAACTGCATTCGCTGCCACACAGTCATTCGTGTTCTGCAAAAGCTTGGCTTCGTAATGGGGCAACACTGTGTATCTCTCTCTGGCAGAGCCCGGCTGCCAAATTCGAAACGTCCAGCGATTGCGCCCACAAGAAAGCTGCCAGCACGGAAAGCTGTAGCTGGTTTTCACTGTCCCTTGGAACTGCATTCGCTGCCACACAGTCATTCGTGTTCTGCAAAAGCTTGTCTTGGTAATGAGGCAACACTGTGTATCTCTCTCTGGCAGAGCCCGGCTGCCAAATTCGAAACGTCCAGCGATTGCGCCCACACGAAAGCTGCCAGCAAGGAAAGCTGTAGCTGGTTTTCACTGTCCCTTGGAACTGCATTCGCTGCCACACAGTCATTCGTGTTCTGCAAAAGCTTGGCTTCGTAATGGGGCAACACTCTGTATCTCTCTCTGGCAGAGCCCGGCTGCCAAATTCAAAACGTCCAGCGATTGCGCCCACACGAAAGCTGCCAGCACGGAAAGCTGTAGCTGGTTTTCACTGTCCCTTGGAACTGCATTCGCTGCCGCACAGTCATTCGTGTTCTGCAAAAGCTTGGCTTGGTAATGGGGCAACACTGTGTATCTCTCTCTCGCAGAGCCCGGCTGCCAAATTCGAAACGTCCAGCGATTGCGCCCACACGAAAGCTGCCAGCACGGAAAGCTGTAGCTGGTTTTCACTGTCCCTTGGAACTGCATTCGCTGCCGCACAGTCATTCGTGTTCTGCAAAAGCTTGGCTTCGTAATGGGGCAACACTCTGTATCTCTCTCTCTCGCAGAGCCCGGCTGCCAAATTCGAAACGTCCAGCGATTGCGCCCACACGAAAGCTGCCAGCACGGAAAGCTGTAGCTGGTTTTCACTGTCCCTTGGAACTGCATTCGCTGCCGCACAGTCATTCGTGTTCTGCAAAAGCTTGGCTTGGTAATGGGGCAACACGGTGTATCTCTCTCTCGCAGAGCCCGGCTGCCAAATTCGAAACGTCCAGCGATTGCGCCCACACGAAAGCTGCCAGCACGGAAAGCTGTAGCTGGTTTTCACTGTCCCTTGGAACTGCATTCGCTGCCGCACAGTCATTCGTGTTCTGCAAAAGCTTGGCTTGGTAATGGGGCAACACTCTGTATCTCTCTCTCGCAGAGCCCGGCTGCCAAATTCGAAACGTCCAGCGATTGCGCCCACACGAAAGCTGCCAGCACGGAAAGCTGTAGCTGGTTTTCACTGTCCCTTGGAACTGCATTCGCTGCCCCACAGTCATTCGTGTTCTGCAAAAGCTTGGCTTGGTAATGGGGCAACACTCTGTATCTCTCTCTCGCAGAGCCCGGCTGCCAAATTCGAAACGTCCAGCGATTGCGCCCACACGAAAGCTGCCAGCACGGAAAGCTGTAGCTGGTTTTCACTGTCCCTTGGAACTGCATTCGCTGCCGCACAGTCATTCGTGTTCTGCAAAAGCTTTGATTCGTAATGGGGCAACACTCTGTATCTCTCTCTCGCAGAGCCCAGCTGCCAAATTCAAAACGTCCAGCGATTGCGCCCACACGAAAGCTGCCAGCACAGAAAGCTGTAGCTGGTTTTCACTGTCCCTTGGAACTGCATTCGCTGCCGCACAGTCATTCGTGTTCTGCAAAAGCTTGGCTTGGTAATGGGGCAACACTCTGTATCTCTCTCTGGCAGAGCCCGGCTGCCAAATTCGAAACGTCCAGCGATTGCGCCCACATGAAAGCTGCCAGCACGGAAAGCTGTAGCTGGTTTTCACTGTCCCTTGGAACTGCATTCGCTGCCGCACAGTCATTCGTGTTCTGCAAAAGCTTGGCTTCGTAATGCGGCAACACTCTGTATCTCTCTCTCGCAGAGCCCGGCTGCCAAATTCGAAACGTCCAGCGATTGCGCCCACACGAAAGCTGCCAGCACGGAAAGCTGTAGCTGGTTTTCACTGTCCCTTGGAACTGCATTCGCTGCCGCACAGTCATTCGTGTTCTGCAAAAGCTTGGCTTCGTAATGGGGCAACACTCTGTATCTCTCTCTCTCGCAGAGCCCGGCTGCCAAATTCGAAACGTCCAGCGATTGCGCCCACACGAAAGCTGCCAGCACGGAAAGCTGTAGCTGGTTTTCACTGTCCCTTGGAACTGCATTCGCTGCCGCACAGTCATTCGTGTTCTGCAAAAGCTTGGCTTGGTAATGGGGCAACACGGTGTATCTCTCTCTCGCAGAGCCCGGCTGCCAAATTCGAAACGTCCAGCGATTGCGCCCACACGAAAGCTGCCAGCACGGAAAGCTGTAGCTGGTTTTCACTGTCCCTTGGAACTGCATTCGCTGCCGCACAGTCATTCGTGTTCTGCAAAAGCTTGGCTTGGTAATGGGGCAACACTCTGTATCTCTCTCTCGCAGAGCCCGGCTGCCAAATTCGAAACGTCCAGCGATTGCGCCCACACGAAAGCTGCCAGCACGGAAAGCTGTAGCTGGTTTTCACTGTCCCTTGGAACTGCATTCGCTGCCCCACAGTCATTCGTGTTCTGCAAAAGCTTGGCTTGGTAATGGGGCAACACGGTGTATCTCTCTCTCGCAGAGCCCGGCTGCCAAATTCGAAACGTCCAGCGATTGCGCCCACACGAAAGCTGCCAGCACGGAAAGCTGTAGCTGGTTTTCACTGTCCCTTGGAACTGCATTCGCTGCCGCACAGTCATTCGTGTTCTGCAAAAGCTTTGATTCGTAATGGGGCAACACTCTGTATCTCTCTCTCGCAGAGCCCAGCTGCCAAATTCAAAACGTCCAGCGATTGCGCCCACACGAAAGCTGCCAGCACAGAAAGCTGTAGCTGGTTTTCACTGTCCCTTGGAACTGCATTCGCTGCCGCACAGTCATTCGTGTTCTGCAAAAGCTTGGCTTGGTAATGGGGCAACACTCTGTATCTCTCTCTGGCAGAGCCCGGCTGCCAAATTCGAAACGTCCAGCGATTGCGCCCACATGAAAGCTGCCAGCACGGAAAGCTGTAGCTGGTTTTCACTGTCCCTTGGAACTGCATTCGCTGCCGCACAGTCATTCGTGTTCTGCAAAAGCTTGGCTTCGTAATGCGGCAACACTCTGTATCTCTCTCTCGCAGAGCCCGGCTGCCAAATTCGAAACGTCCAGCGATTGCGCCCACACGAAAGCTGCCAGCACAGAAAGCTGTAGCTGGTTTTCACTGTCCCTTGGAACTGCATTCGCTGCCGCACAGTCATTCGTGTTCTGCAAAAGCTTGGCTTCGTAATGGGGCAACACTCTGTATCTCTCTCTCGCAGAGCCCGGCTGCCAAATTCGAAACGTCCAGCGATTGCGCCCACACGAAAGCTGCCAGCACGGAAAGCTGTAGCTGGTTTTCACTGTCCCTTGGAACTGCATTCGCTGCCGCACAGTCATTCGTGTTCTGCAAAAGCTTGGCTTGGTAATGGGGCAACACTCTGTATCTCTCTCTCGCAGAGCCCGGCTGCCAAATTCGAAACGTCCAGCGATTGCGCCCACACGAAAGCTGCCAGCACGGAAAGCTGTAGCTGGTTTTCACTGTCCCTTGGAACTGCATTCGCTGCCGCACAGTCATTCGTGTTCTGCAAAAGCTTGGCTTGGTAATGGGGCAACACGGTGTATCTCTCTCTCGCAGAGCCTGGCTGCCAAATTCGAAACGTCCAGCGATTGCGCCCACACGAAAGCTGCCAGCACGGAAAGCTGTAGCTGGTTTTCACTGTCCCTTGGAACTGCATTCGCTGCCGCACAGTCATTCGTGTTCTGCAAAAGCTTGGCTTGGTAATGGGGCAACACTCTGTATCTCTCTCTCGCAGAGCCCGGCTGCCAAATTCGAAACGTCCAGCGATTGCGCCCACACGAAAGCTGCCAGCACGGAAAGCTGTAGCTGGTTTTCACTGTCCCTTGGAACTGCATTCGCTGCCCCACAGTCATTCGTGTTCTGCAAAAGCTTGGCTTGGTAATGGGGCAACACACTGTATCTCTCTCTGGCAGAGCCCGGCTGCCAAATTCGAAACGTCCAGCGATTGCGCCCACACGAAAGCTGCCAGCACGGAAAGCTGTAGCTGGTTTTCACTGTCCCTTGGAACTGCATTCGCTGCCGCACAGTCATTCGTGTTCTGCAAAAGCTTTGATTCGTAATGGGGCAACACTCTGTATCTCTCTCTCGCAGAGCCCAGCTGCCAAATTCAAAACGTCCAGCGATTGCGCCCACACGAAAGCTGCCAGCACAGAAAGCTGTAGCTGGTTTTCACTGTCCCTTGGAACTGCATTCGCTGCCGCACAGTCATTCGTGTTCTGCAAAAGCTTGGCTTGGTAATGGGGCAACACTCTGTATCTCTCTCTGGCAGAGCCCGGCTGCCAAATTCGAAACGTCCAGCGATTGCGCCCACACGAAAGCTGCCAGCACGGAAAGCTGTAGCTGGTTTTCACTGTCCCTTGGAACTGCATTCGCTGCCGCACAGTCATTCGTGTTCTGCAAAAGCTTGGCTTCGTAATGCGGCAACACTCTGTATCTCTCTCTCGCGGAGCCCGGCTGCCAAATTCGAAACGTCCAGCGATTGCGCCCACACGAAAGCTGCCAGCACAGAAAGCTGTAGCTGGTTTTCACTGTCCCTTGGAACTGCATTCGCTGCCGCACAGTCATTCGTGTTCTGCAAAAGCTTGGCTTCGTAATGGGGCAACACTCTGTATCTCTCTCTCGCAGAGCCCGGCTGCCAAATTCGAAACGTCCAGCGATTGCGCCCACACGAAAGCTGCCAGCACGGAAAGCTGTAGCTGGTTTTCACTGTCCCTTGGAACTGCATTCGCTGCCGCACAGTCATTCGTGTTCTGCAAAAGCTTGGCTTCGTAATGCGGCAACACTCTGTATCTCTCTCTCTCGCAGAGCTCGGCTGCCAAATTCGAAAGGTCCAGCGATTGCGCCCACACGAAAGCTGCCAGCAAGGAAAGCTGTAGCTGGTTTTCACTGTCCCTTGGAACTGCATTCGCTGCCGCACAGTCATTCGTGTTCTGCAAAAGCTTGGCTTCGTAATGGGGCAACACTCTGTATCTCTCTCTCTCGCAGAGCCCGGCTGCCAAATTCGAAACGTCCAGCGATTGCGCCCACACGAAAGCTGCCAGCATGGAAAGCTGTAGCTGGTTTTCACTGTCCCTTGGAACTGCATTCGCTGCCGCACAGTCATTCGTGTTCTGCAAAAGCTTGGCTTCGTAATGGGGCAACACTCTGTATCTCTCTCTGGCAGAGCCCGGCTGCCAAATTCGAAACGTCCAGCGATTGCGCCCACACGAAAGCTGCCAGCACGGAAAGCTGTAGCTGGTTTTCACTGTCCCTTGGAACTGCATTCGCTGCCGCACAGTCATTCGTGTTCTGCAAAAGCTTGGCTTGGTAATGGGGCAACACTGTGTATCTCTCTCTGGCAGAGCCCGGCTGCCAAATTCGAAATGTCCAGCGATTGCGCCCACACGAAAGCTGCCAGCACGGAAAGCAGTAGCTGGTTTTCACTGTCCCTTGGAAGTGCATTCGCTTCCACACAGTCATTCGTGTTCTGCAAAAGCTTGGCTTCGTAATGGGGCAACACTCTGTATCTCTCTCTGGCAGAGCCCGGCTGCCAAATTCGAAACGTCCAGCGATTGCGCCCACAAGAAAGCTGCCAGCACGGACAGCTGTAGCTGGTTTTCACTGTCCCTTGGAACTGCATTCGCTGCCACACAGTCATTCGTGTTCTGCAAAAGCTTGTCTTGGTAATGAGGCAACACTGTGTATCTCTCTCTGGCAGAGCCCGGCTGCCAAATTCGAAACGTCCAGCGATTGCGCCCACACGAAAGCTGCCAGCAAGGAAAGCTGTAGCTGGTTTTCACTGTCCCTTGGAACTGCATTCGCTGCCACACAGTCATTCGTGTTCTGCAAAAGCTTGGCTTCGTAATGGGGCAACACTCTGTATCTCTCTCTGGCAGAGCCCGGCTGCCAAATTCAAAACGTCCAGCGATTGCGCCCACACGAAAGCTGCCAGCACGGAAAGCTGTAGCTGGTTTTCACTGTCCCTTGGAACTGCATTCGCTGCCGCACAGTCATTTGTGTTCTGCAAAAGCTTGGCTTCGTAATGCGGCAACACTCTGTATCTCTCTCTCGCAGAGCCCGGCTGCCAAATTCGAAACGTCCAGCGATTGCGCCCACACGAAAGCTGCCAGCACGGAAAGCTGTAGCTGGTTTTCACTGTCCCTTGGAACTGCATTCGCTGCCGCACAGTCATTCGTGTTCTGCGAAAGCTTGGCTTCGTAATGCGGCAACACTCTGTATCTCTCTCTCGCAGAGCCCGGCTGCCAAATTCGAAACGTCCAGCGATTGCGCCCACACGAAAGCTGCCAGCACGGAAAGCTGTAGCTGGTTTTCACTGTCCCTTGGAACTGCATTCGCTGCCACACAGTCATTCGTGTTCTGCAAAAGCTTGGCTTGGTAATGGGGCAACACTCTGTATCTCTCTCTCGCAGAGCCCGGCTGCCAAATTCGAAACGTCCAGCGATTGCGCCCACACGAAAGCTGCCAGCACGGAAAGCTGTAGCTGGTTTTCACTGTCCCTTGGAACTGCATTCGCTGCCGCACAGTCATTCGTGTTCTGCAAAAGCTTGGCTTGGTAATGGGGCAACACTCTGTATCTCTCTCTCGCAGAGCCCGGCTGCCAAATTCGAAACGTCCAGCGATTGCGCCCACACGAAAGCTGCCAGCACGGAAAGCTGTAGCTGGTTTTCACTGTCCCTTGGAACTGCATTCGCTGCCGCACAGTCATTCGTGTTCTGCAAAAGCTTGGCTTGGTAATGGGGCAACACTCTGTATCTCTCTCTCGCAGAGCCCGGCTGCCAAATTCGAAACGTCCAGCGATTGCGCCCACACGAAAGCTGCCAGCACGGAAAGCTGTAGCTGGTTTTCACTGTCCCTTGGAACTGCATTCGCTGCCGCACAGTCATTCGTGTTCTGCAAAAGCTTTGATTCGTAATGGGGCAACACTCTGTATCTCTCTCTCGCACAGCCCAGCTGCCAAATTCAAAACGTCCAGCGATTGCGCCCACACGAAAGCTGCCAGCACAGAAAGCTGTAGCTGGTTTTCACTGTCCCTTGGAACTGCATTCGCTGCCGCACAGTCATTCGTGTTCTGCAAAAGCTTGGCTTGGTAATGGGGCAACACTCTGTATCTCTCTCTGGCAGAGCCCGGCTGCCAAATTCGAAACGTCCAGCGATTGCGCCCACACGAAAGCTGCCAGCACGGAAAGCTGTAGCTGGTTTTCACTGTCCCTTGGAACTGCATTCGCTGCCGCACAGTCATTCGTGTTCTGCAAAAGCTTGGCTTCGTAATGCGGCAACACTCTGTATCTCTCTCTCGCAGAGCCCGGCTGCCAAATTCGAAACGTCCAGCGATTGCGCCCACACGAAAGCTGCCAGCACAGAAAGCTGTAGCTGGTTTTCACTGTCCCTTGGAACTGCATTCGCTGCCGCACAGTCATTCGTGTTCTGCAAAAGCTTGGCTTCGTAATGGGGCAACACTCTGTATCTCTCTCTCGCAGAGCCCGGCTGCCAAATTCGAAACGTCCAGCGATTGCGCCCACACGAAAGCTGCCAGCACGGAAAGCTGTAGCTGGTTTTCACTGTCCCTTGGAACTGCATTCGCTGCCGCACAGTCATTCGTGTTCTGCAAAAGCTTGGCTTCGTAATGCGGCAACACTCTGTATCTCTCTCTCTCGCAGAGCTCGGCTGCCAAATTCGAAACGTCCAGCGATTGCGCCCACACGAAAGCTGCCAGCACGGAAAGCTGTAGCTGGTTTTCACTGTCCCTTGGAACTGCATTCGCTGCCGCACAGTCATTCGTGTTCTGCAAAAGCTTGGCTTGGTAATGGGGCAACAATCTGTATCTCTCTCTGGCAGAGCCCGGCTGCCAAATTCGAAACGTCCAGCGATTGCGCCCACACGAAAGCTGCCAGCACGGAAAGCTGTAGCTGGTTTTCACTGTCCCTTGGAACTGCATTCGCTGCCGCACAGTCATTCGTGTTCTGCAAAAGCTTGGCTTCGTAATGGGGCAACACTCTGTATCTCTCTCTCGAAGAGCCCGGCTGCCAAATTCGAAACGTCCAGCGATTGCGCCCACACGAAAGCTGCCAGCACGGAAAGCTGTAGCTGGTTTTCACTGTCCCTTGGAACTGCATTCGCTGCCACACAGTCATTCGTGTTCTGCAAAAGCTTGGCTTGGTAATGGGGCAACACTCTGTATCTCTCTCTCGCAGAGCCCGGCTGCCAAATTCGAAACGTCCAGCGATTGCGCCCACACGAAAGCTGCCAGCACGGAAAGCTGTAGCTGGTTTTCACTGTCCCTTGGAACTGCATTCGCTGCCGCACAGTCATTCGTGTTCTGCAAAAGCTTGGCTTGGTAATGGGGCAACACTGTGTATCTCTCTCTCGCAGAGCCCGGCTGCCAAATTCGAAACGTCCAGCGATTGCGCCCACACGAAAGCTGCCAGCACGGAAAGCTGTAGCTGGTTTTCACTGTCCCTTGGAACTGCATTCGCTGCCGCACAGTCATTCGTGTTCTGCAAAAGCTTGGCTTCGTAATGGGGCAACACTCTGTATCTCTCTCTCTCGCAGAGCCCGGCTGCCAAATTCGAAACGTCCAGCGATTGCGCCCACACGAAAGCTGCCAGCACGGAAAGCTGTAGCTCGTTTTCACTGTCCCTTGGAACTGCATTCGCTGCCGCACAGTCATTCGTGTTCTGCAAAAGCTTGGCTTGGTAATGGGGCAACACTCTGTATCTCTCTCTCGCAGAGCCCGGCTGCCAAATTCGAAACGTCCAGCGATTGCGCCCACACGAAAGCTGCCAGCACGGAAAGCTGTAGCTGGTTTTCACTGTCCCTTGGAACTGCATTCGCTGCCGCACAGTCATTCGTGTTCTGCAAAAGCTTGGCTTGGTAATGGGGCAACACTCTGTATCTCTCTCTCGCAGAGCCCGGCTGCCAAATTCGAAACGTCCAGCGATTGCGCCCACACGAAAGCTGCCAGCACGGAAAGCTGTAGCTGGTTTTCACTGTCCCTTGGAACTGCATTCGCTGCCCCACAGTCATTCGTGTTCTGCAAAAGCTTGGCTTGGTAATGGGGCAACACGGTGTATCTCTCTCTCGCAGAGCCCGGCTGCCAAATTCGAAACGTCCAGCGATTGCGCCCACACGAAAGCTGCCAGCACGGAAAGCTGTAGCTGGTTTTCACTGTCCCTTGGAACTGCATTCGCTGCCGCACAGTCATTCGTGTTCTGCAAAAGCTTTGATTCGTAATGGGGCAACACTCTGTATCTCTCTCTCGCAGAGCCCAGCTGCCAAATTCAAAACGTCCAGCGATTGCGCCCACACGAAAGCTGCCAGCACAGAAAGCTGTAGCTGGTTTTCACTGTCCCTTGGAACTGCATTCGCTGCCGCACAGTCATTCGTGTTCTGCAAAAGCTTGGCTTGGTAATGGGGCAACACTCTGTATCTCTCTCTGGCAGAGCCCGGCTGCCAAATTCGAAACGTCCAGCGATTGCGCCCACATGAAAGCTGCCAGCACGGAAAGCTGTAGCTGGTTTTCACTGTCCCTTGGAACTGCATTCGCTGCCGCACAGTCATTCGTGTTCTGCAAAAGCTTGGCTTCGTAATGCGGCAACACTCTGTATCTCTCTCTCGCAGAGCCCGGCTGCCAAATTCGAAACGTCCAGCGATTGCGCCCACACGAAAGCTGCCAGCACAGAAAGCTGTAGCTGGTTTTCACTGTCCCTTGGAACTGCATTCGCTGCCGCACAGTCATTCGTGTTCTGCAAAAGCTTGGCTTCGTAATGGGGCAACACTCTGTATCTCTCTCTCGCAGAGCCCGGCTGCCAAATTCGAAACGTCCAGCGATTGCGCCCACACGAAAGCTGCCAGCACGGAAAGCTGTAGCTGGTTTTCACTGTCCCTTGGAACTGCATTCGCTGCCACACAGTCATTCGTGTTCTGCAAAAGCTTGGCTTGGTAATGGGGCAACACTCTGTATCTCTCTCTCGCAGAGCCCGGCTGCCAAATTCGAAACGTCCAGCGATTGCGCCCACACGAAAGCTGCCAGCACGGAAAGCTGTAGCTGGTTTTCACTGTCCCTTGGAACTGCATTCGCTGCCGCACAGTCATTCGTGTTCTGCAAAAGCTTGGCTTGGTAATGGGGCAACACGGTGTATCTCTCTCTCGCAGAGCCCGGCTGCCAAATTCGAAACGTCCAGCGATTGCGCCCACACGAAAGCTGCCAGCACGGAAAGCTGTAGCTGGTTTTCACTGTCCCTTGGAACTGCATTCGCTGCCGCACAGTCATTCGTGTTCTGCAAAAGCTTGGCTTGGTAATGGGGCAACACTCTGTATCTCTCTCTCGCAGAGCCCGGCTGCCAAATTCGAAACGTCCAGCGATTGCGCCCACACGAAAGCTGCCAGCACGGAAAGCTGTAGCTGGTTTTCACTGTCCCTTGGAACTGCATTCGCTGCCCCACAGTCATTCGTGTTCTGCAAAAGCTTGGCTTGGTAATGGGGCAACACACTGTATCTCTCTCTGGCAGAGCCCGGCTGCCAAATTCGAAACGTCCAGCGATTGCGCCCACACGAAAGCTGCCAGCACGGAAAGCTGTAGCTGGTTTTCACTGTCCCTTGGAACTGCATTCGCTGCCGCACAGTCATTCGTGTTCTGCAAAAGCTTTGATTCGTAATGGGGCAACACTCTGTATCTCTCTCTCGCAGAGCCCAGCTGCCAAATTCAAAACGTCCAGCGATTGCGCCCACACGAAAGCTGCCAGCACAGAAAGCTGTAGCTGGTTTTCACTGTCCCTTGGAACTGCATTCGCTGCCGCACAGTCATTCGTGTTCTGCAAAAGCTTGGCTTGGTAATGGGGCAACACTCTGTATCTCTCTCTGGCAGAGCCCGGCTGCCAAATTCGAAACGTCCAGCGATTGCGCCCACACGAAAGCTGCCAGCACGGAAAGCTGTAGCTGGTTTTCACTGTCCCTTGGAACTGCATTCGCTGCCGCACAGTCATTCGTGTTCTGCAAAAGCTTGGCTTCGTAATGCGGCAACACTCTGTATCTCTCTCTCGCGGAGCCCGGCTGCCAAATTCGAAACGTCCAGCGATTGCGCCCACACGAAAGCTGCCAGCACAGAAAGCTGTAGCTGGTTTTCACTGTCCCTTGGAACTGCATTCGCTGCCGCACAGTCATTCGTGTTCTGCAAAAGCTTGGCTTCGTAATGGGGCAACACTCTGTATCTCTCTCTCGCAGAGCCCGGCTGCCAAATTCGAAACGTCCAGCGATTGCGCCCACACGAAAGCTGCCAGCACGGAAAGCTGTAGCTGGTTTTCACTGTCCCTTGGAACTGCATTCGCTGCCGCACAGTCATTCGTGTTCTGCAAAAGCTTGGCTTCGTAATGCGGCAACACTCTGTATCTCTCTCTCTCGCAGAGCTCGGCTTCCAAATTCGAAAGGTCCAGCGATTGCGCCCACACGAAAGCTGCCAGCAAGGAAAGCTGTAGCTGGTTTTCACTGTCCCTTGGAACTGCATTCGCTGCCGCACAGTCATTCGTGTTCTGCAAAAGCTTGGCTTCGTAATGGGGCAACACTCTGTATCTCTCTCTCTCGCAGAGCCCGGCTGCCAAATTCGAAACGTCCAGCGATTGCGCCCACACGAAAGCTGCCAGCATGGAAAGCTGTAGCTGGTTTTCACTGTCCCTTGGAACTGCATTCGCTGCCGCACAGTCATTCGTGTTCTGCAAAAGCTTGGCTTCGTAATGGGGCAACACTCTGTATCTCTCTCTGGCAGAGCCCGGCTGCCAAATTCGAAACGTCCAGCGATTGCGCCCACACGAAAGCTGCCAGCACGGAAAGCTGTAGCTGGTTTTCACTGTCCCTTGGAACTGCATTCGCTGCCGCACAGTCATTCGTGTTCTGCAAAAGCTTGGCTTGGTAATGGGGCAACACTGTGTATCTCTCTCTGGCAGAGCCCGGCTGCCAAATTCGAAATGTCCAGCGATTGCGCCCACACGAAAGCTGCCAGCACGGAAAGCAGTAGCTGGTTTTCACTGTCCCTTGGAAGTGCATTCGCTTCCACACAGTCATTCGTGTTCTGCAAAAGCTTGGCTTCGTAATGGGGCAACACTCTGTATCTCTCTCTGGCAGAGCCCGGCTGCCAAATTCGAAACGTCCAGCGATTGCGCCCACAAGAAAGCTGCCAGCACGGACAGCTGTAGCTGGTTTTCACTGTCCCTTGGAACTGCATTCGCTGCCACACAGTCATTCGTGTTCTGCAAAAGCTTGTCTTGGTAATGAGGCAACACTGTGTATCTCTCTCTGGCAGAGCCCGGCTGCCAAATTCGAAACGTCCAGCGATTGCGCCCACACGAAAGCTGCCAGCAAGGAAAGCTGTAGCTGGTTTTCACTGTCCCTTGGAACTGCATTCGCTGCCACACAGTCATTCGTGTTCTGCAAAAGCTTGGCTTCGTAATGGGGCAACACTCTGTATCTCTCTCTGGCAGAGCCCGGCTGCCAAATTCAAAACGTCCAGCGATTGCGCCCACACGAAAGCTGCCAGCACGGAAAGCTGTAGCTGGTTTTCACTGTCCCTTGGAACTGCATTCGCTGCCGCACAGTCATTTGTGTTCTGCAAAAGCTTGGCTTCGTAATGCGGCAACACTCTGTATCTCTCTCTCGCAGAGCCCGGCTGCCAAATTCGAAACGTCCAGCGATTGCGCCCACACGAAAGCTGCCAGCACGGAAAGCTGTAGCTGGTTTTCACTGTCCCTTGGAACTGCATTCGCTGCCGCACAGTCATTCGTGTTCTGCGAAAGCTTGGCTTCGTAATGCGGCAACACTCTGTATCTCTCTCTCGCAGAGCCCGGCTGCCAAATTCGAAACGTCCAGCGATTGCGCCCACACGAAAGCTGCCAGCACGGAAAGCTGTAGCTGGTTTTCACTGTCCCTTGGAACTGCATTCGCTGCCACACAGTCATTCGTGTTCTGCAAAAGCTTGGCTTGGTAATGGGGCAACACTCTGTATCTCTCTCTCGCAGAGCCCGGCTGCCAAATTCGAAACGTCCAGCGATTGCGCCCACACGAAAGCTGCCAGCACGGAAAGCTGTAGCTGGTTTTCACTGTCCCTTGGAACTGCATTCGCTGCCGCACAGTCATTCGTGTTCTGCAAAAGCTTGGCTTGGTAATGGGGCAACACTCTGTATCTCTCTCTCGCAGAGCCCGGCTGCCAAATTCGAAACGTCCAGCGATTGCGCCCACACGAAAGCTGCCAGCACGGAAAGCTGTAGCTGGTTTTCACTGTCCCTTGGAACTGCATTCGCTGCCGCACAGTCATTCGTGTTCTGCAAAAGCTTGGCTTGGTAATGGGGCAACACTCTGTATCTCTCTCTCGCAGAGCCCGGCTGCCAAATTCGAAACGTCCAGCGATTGCGCCCACACGAAAGCTGCCAGCACGGAAAGCTGTAGCTGGTTTTCACTGTCCCTTGGAACTGCATTCGCTGCCGCACAGTCATTCGTGTTCTGCAAAAGCTTTGATTCGTAATGGGGCAACACTCTGTATCTCTCTCTCGCACAGCCCAGCTGCCAAATTCAAAACGTCCAGCGATTGCGCCCACACGAAAGCTGCCAGCACAGAAAGCTGTAGCTGGTTTTCACTGTCCCTTGGAACTGCATTCGCTGCCGCACAGTCATTCGTGTTCTGCAAAAGCTTGGCTTGGTAATGGGGCAACACTCTGTATCTCTCTCTGGCAGAGCCCGGCTGCCAAATTCGAAACGTCCAGCGATTGCGCCCACACGAAAGCTGCCAGCACGGAAAGCTGTAGCTGGTTTTCACTGTCCCTTGGAACTGCATTCGCTGCCGCACAGTCATTCGTGTTCTGCAAAAGCTTGGCTTCGTAATGCGGCAACACTCTGTATCTCTCTCTCGCAGAGCCCGGCTGCCAAATTCGAAACGTCCAGCGATTGCGCCCACACGAAAGCTGCCAGCACAGAAAGCTGTAGCTGGTTTTCACTGTCCCTTGGAACTGCATTCGCTGCCGCACAGTCATTCGTGTTCTGCAAAAGCTTGGCTTCGTAATGGGGCAACACTCTGTATCTCTCTCTCGCAGAGCCCGGCTGCCAAATTCGAAACGTCCAGCGATTGCGCCCACACGAAAGCTGCCAGCACGGAAAGCTGTAGCTGGTTTTCACTGTCCCTTGGAACTGCATTCGCTGCCGCACAGTCATTCGTGTTCTGCAAAAGCTTGGCTTCGTAATGCGGCAACACTCTGTATCTCTCTCTCTCGCAGAGCTCGGCTGCCAAATTCGAAACGTCCAGCGATTGCGCCCACACGAAAGCTGCCAGCACGGAAAGCTGTAGCTGGTTTTCACTGTCCCTTGGAACTGCATTCGCTGCCGCACAGTCATTCGTGTTCTGCAAAAGCTTGGCTTGGTAATGGGGCAACAATCTGTATCTCTCTCTGGCAGAGCCCGGCTGCCAAATTCGAAACGTCCAGCGATTGCGCCCACACGAAAGCTGCCAGCACGGAAAGCTGTAGCTGGTTTTCACTGTCCCTTGGAACTGCATTCGCTGCCGCACAGTCATTCGTGTTCTGCAAAAGCTTGGCTTCGTAATGGGGCAACACTCTGTATCTCTCTCTCGAAGAGCCCGGCTGCCAAATTCGAAACGTCCAGCGATTGCGCCCACACGAAAGCTGCCAGCACGGAAAGCTGTAGCTGGTTTTCACTGTCCCTTGGAACTGCATTCGCTGCCACACAGTCATTCGTGTTCTGCAAAAGCTTGGCTTGGTAATGGGGCAACACTCTGTATCTCTCTCTCGCAGAGCCCGGCTGCCAAATTCGAAACGTCCAGCGATTGCGCCCACACGAAAGCTGCCAGCACGGAAAGCTGTAGCTGGTTTTCACTGTCCCTTGGAACTGCATTCGCTGCCGCACAGTCATTCGTGTTCTGCAAAAGCTTGGCTTGGTAATGGGGCAACACTGTGTATCTCTCTCTCGCAGAGCCCGGCTGCCAAATTCGAAACGTCCAGCGATTGCGCCCACACGAAAGCTGCCAGCACGGAAAGCTGTAGCTGGTTTTCACTGTCCCTTGGAACTGCATTCGCTGCCGCACAGTCATTCGTGTTCTGCAAAAGCTTGGCTTCGTAATGGGGCAACACTCTGTATCTCTCTCTCTCGCAGAGCCCGGCTGCCAAATTCGAAACGTCCAGCGATTGCGCCCACACGAAAGCTGCCAGCACGGAAAGCTGTAGCTCGTTTTCACTGTCCCTTGGAACTGCATTCGCTGCCGCACAGTCATTCGTGTTCTGCAAAAGCTTGGCTTGGTAATGGGGCAACACTCTGTATCTCTCTCTCGCAGAGCCCGGCTGCCAAATTCAAAACGTCCAGCGATTGCGCCCACACGAAAGCTGCCAGCACGGAAAGCTGTAGCTGGTTTTCACTGTCCCTTGGAACTGCATTCGCTGCCCCACAGTCATTCGTGTTCTGCAAAAGCTTGGCTTGGTAATGGGGCAACACGGTGTATCTCTCTCTCGCAGAGCCCGGCTGCCAAATTCGAAACGTCCAGCGATTGCGCCCACACGAAAGCTGCCAGCACGGAAAGCTGTAGCTGGTTTTCACTGTCCCTTGGAACTGCATTCGCTGCCGCACAGTAATTCGTGTTCTGCAAAAGCTTTGATTCGTAATGGGGCAACACTCTGTATCTCTCTCTCGCAGAGCCCGGCTGCCAAATTCGAAACGTCCAGCGATTGCGCCCACACGAAAGCTGCCAGCACGGAAAGCTGTAGCTGGTTTTCACTGTCCCTTGGAACTGCATTCGCTGCCGCACAGTCATTTGTGTTCTGCAAAAGCTTGGCTTGGTAATGGGGCAACACTCTGTATCTCTCTCTCTCGCAGAGCCCGGCTGCCAAATTCGAAACGTCCAGCGATTGCGCCCACACGAAAGCTGCCAGCATGGAAAGCTGTAGCTGGTTTTCACTGTCCCTTGGAACTGCATTCGCTGCCGCACAGTCATTCGTGTTCTGCAAAAGCTTGGCTTCGTAATGGGGCAACACTCTGTATCTCTCTCTGGCAGAGCCCGGCTGCCAAATTCGAAACGTCCAGCGATTGCGCCCACACGAAAGCTGCCAGCACGGAAAGCTGTAGCTGGTTTTCACTGTCCCTTGGAACTGCATTCGCTGCCGCACAGTCATTCGTGTTCTGCAAAAGCTTGGCTTGGTAATGGGGCAACACTGTGTATCTCTCTCTGGCAGAGCCCGGCTGCCAAATTCGAAACGTCCAGCGATTGCGCCCACACGAAAGCTGCCAGCACGGAAAGCAGTAGCTGGTTTTCACTGTCCCTTGGAACTGCATTCGCTGCCACACAGTCATTCGTGTTCTGCAAAAGCTTGGCTTCGTAATGGGGCAACACTCTGTATCTCTCTCTGGCAGAGCCCGGCTGCCAAATTCGAAACGTCCAGCGATTGCGCCCACAAGAAAGCTGCCAGCACGGAAAGCTGTAGCTGGTTTTCACTGTCCCTTGGAACTGCATTCGCTGCCACACAGTCATTCGTGTTCTGCAAAAGCTTGTCTTGGTAATGAGGCAACACTGTGTATCTCTCTCTGGCAGAGCCCGGCTGCCAAATTCGAAACGTCCAGCGATTGCGCCCACACGAAAGCTGCCAGCAAGGAAAGCTGTAGCTGGTTTTCACTGTCCCTTGGAACTGCATTCGCTGCCACACAGTCATTCGTGTTCTGCAAAAGCTTGGCTTCGTAATGGGGCAACACTCTGTATCTCTCTCTGGCAGAGCCCGGCTGCCAAATTCAAAACGTCCAGCGATTGCGCCCACACGAAAGCTGCCAGCACGGAAAGCTGTAGCTGGTTTTCACTGTCCCTTGGAACTGCATTCGCTGCCGCACAGTCATTCGTGTTCTGCAAAAGCTTGGCTTCGTAATGGGGCAACACTCTGTATCTCTCTCTCTCGCAGAGCCCGGCTGCCAAATTCGAAACGTCCAGCGATTGCGCCCACACGAAAGCTGCCAGCACGGAAAGCTGTAGCTGGTTTTCACTGTCCCTTGGAACTGCATTCGCTGCCGCACAGTCATTCGTGTTCTGCAAAAGCTTGGCTTGGTAATGGGGCAACACGGTGTATCTCTCTCTCGCAGAGCCCGGCTGCCAAATTCGAAACGTCCAGCGATTGCGCCCACACGAAAGCTGCCAGCACGGAAAGCTGTAGCTGGTTTTCACTGTCCCTTGGAACTGCATTCGCTGCCGCACAGTCATTCGTGTTCTGCAAAAGCTTGGCTTGGTAATGGGGCAACACTCTGTATCTCTCTCTCGCAGAGCCCGGCTGCCAAATTCGAAACGTCCAGCGATTGCGCCCACACGAAAGCTGCCAGCACGGAAAGCTGTAGCTGGTTTTCACTGTCCCTTGGAACTGCATTCGCTGCCCCACAGTCATTCGTGTTCTGCAAAAGCTTGGCTTGGTAATGGGGCAACACTCTGTATCTCTCTCTCGCAGAGCCCGGCTGCCAAATTCGAAACGTCCAGCGATTGCGCCCACACGAAAGCTGCCAGCACGGAAAGCTGTAGCTGGTTTTCACTGTCCCTTGGAACTGCATTCGCTGCCGCACAGTCATTCGTGTTCTGCAAAAGCTTTGATTCGTAATGGGGCAACACTCTGTATCTCTCTCTCGCAGAGCCCAGCTGCCAAATTCAAAACGTCCAGCGATTGCGCCCACACGAAAGCTGCCAGCACAGAAAGCTGTAGCTGGTTTTCACTGTCCCTTGGAACTGCATTCGCTGCCGCACAGTCATTCGTGTTCTGCAAAAGCTTGGCTTGGTAATGGGGCAACACTCTGTATCTCTCTCTGGCAGAGCCCGGCTGCCAAATTCGAAACGTCCAGCGATTGCGCCCACATGAAAGCTGCCAGCACGGAAAGCTGTAGCTGGTTTTCACTGTCCCTTGGAACTGCATTCGCTGCCGCACAGTCATTCGTGTTCTGCAAAAGCTTGGCTTCGTAATGCGGCAACACTCTGTATCTCTCTCTCGCAGAGCCCGGCTGCCAAATTCGAAACGTCCAGCGATTGCGCCCACACGAAAGCTGCCAGCACGGAAAGCTGTAGCTGGTTTTCACTGTCCCTTGGAACTGCATTCGCTGCCGCACAGTCATTCGTGTTCTGCAAAAGCTTGGCTTCGTAATGGGGCAACACTCTGTATCTCTCTCTCTCGCAGAGCCCGGCTGCCAAATTCGAAACGTCCAGCGATTGCGCCCACACGAAAGCTGCCAGCACGGAAAGCTGTAGCTGGTTTTCACTGTCCCTTGGAACTGCATTCGCTGCCGCACAGTCATTCGTGTTCTGCAAAAGCTTGGCTTGGTAATGGGGCAACACGGTGTATCTCTCTCTCGCAGAGCCCGGCTGCCAAATTCGAAACGTCCAGCGATTGCGCCCACACGAAAGCTGCCAGCACGGAAAGCTGTAGCTGGTTTTCACTGTCCCTTGGAACTGCATTCGCTGCCGCACAGTCATTCGTGTTCTGCAAAAGCTTGGCTTGGTAATGGGGCAACACTCTGTATCTCTCTCTCGCAGAGCCCGGCTGCCAAATTCGAAACGTCCAGCGATTGCGCCCACACGAAAGCTGCCAGCACGGAAAGCTGTAGCTGGTTTTCACTGTCCCTTGGAACTGCATTCGCTGCCCCACAGTCATTCGTGTTCTGCAAAAGCTTGGCTTGGTAATGGGGCAACACTCTGTATCTCTCTCTCGCAGAGCCCGGCTGCCAAATTCGAAACGTCCAGCGATTGCGCCCACACGAAAGCTGCCAGCACGGAAAGCTGTAGCTGGTTTTCACTGTCCCTTGGAACTGCATTCGCTGCCGCACAGTCATTCGTGTTCTGCAAAAGCTTTGATTCGTAATGGGGCAACACTCTGTATCTCTCTCTCGCAGAGCCCAGCTGCCAAATTCAAAACGTCCAGCGATTGCGCCCACACGAAAGCTGCCAGCACAGAAAGCTGTAGCTGGTTTTCACTGTCCCTTGGAACTGCATTCGCTGCCGCACAGTCATTCGTGTTCTGCAAAAGCTTGGCTTGGTAATGGGGCAACACTCTGTATCTCTCTCTGGCAGAGCCCGGCTGCCAAATTCGAAACGTCCAGCGATTGCGCCCACATGAAAGCTGCCAGCACGGAAAGCTGTAGCTGGTTTTCACTGTCCCTTGGAACTGCATTCGCTGCCGCACAGTCATTCGTGTTCTGCAAAAGCTTGGCTTCGTAATGCGGCAACACTCTGTATCTCTCTCTCGCAGAGCCCGGCTGCCAAATTCGAAACGTCCAGCGATTGCGCCCACACGAAAGCTGCCAGCACAGAAAGCTGTAGCTGGTTTTCACTGTCCCTTGGAACTGCATTCGCTGCCGCACAGTCATTCGTGTTCTGCAAAAGCTTGGCTTCGTAATGGGGCAACACTCTGTATCTCTCTCTCGCAGAGCCCGGCTGCCAAATTCGAAACGTCCAGCGATTGCGCCCACACGAAAGCTGCCAGCACGGAAAGCTGTAGCTGGTTTTCACTGTCCCTTGGAACTGCATTCGCTGCCGCACAGTCATTCGTGTTCTGCAAAAGCTTGGCTTCGTAATGGGGCAACACTCTGTATCTCTCTCTCGCAGAGCCCGGCTGCCAAATTCGAAACGTCCAGCGATTGCGCCCACACGAAAGCTGCCAGCACGGAAAGCTGTAGCTGGTTTTCACTGTCCCTTGGAACTGCATTCGCTGCCGCACAGTCATTCGTGTTCTGCAAAAGCTTGGCTTGGTAATGGGGCAACACGGTGTATCTCTCTCTCGCAGAGCCCGGCTGCCAAATTCGAAACGTCCAGCGATTGCGCCCACACGAAAGCTGCCAGCACGGAAAGCTGTAGCTGGTTTTCACTGTCCCTTGGAACTGCATTCGCTGCCGCACAGTCATTCGTGTTCTGCAAAAGCTTGGCTTGGTAATGGGGCAACACTCTGTATCTCTCTCTCGCAGAGCCCGGCTGCCAAATTCGAAACGTCCAGCGATTGCGCCCACACGAAAGCTGCCAGCACGGAAAGCTGTAGCTGGTTTTCACTGTCCCTTGGAACTGCATTCGCTGCCACACAGTCATTCGTGTTCTGCAAAAGCTTGGCTTGGTAATGGGGCAACACTCTGTATCTCTCTCTCGCAGAGCCCGGCTGCCAAATTCGAAACGTCCAGCGATTGCGCCCACACGAAAGCTGCCAGCACGGAAAGCTGTAGCTGGTTTTCACTGTCCCTTGGAACTGCATTCGCTGCCGCACAGTCATTCGTGTTCTGCAAAAGCTTTGATTCGTAATGGGGCAACACTCTGTATCTCTCTCTCGCAGAGCCCAGCTGCCAAATTCAAAACGTCCAGCGATTGCGCCCACACGAAAGCTGCCAGCACAGAAAGCTGTAGCTGGTTTTCACTGTCCCTTGGAACTGCATTCGCTGCCGCACAGTCATTCGTGTTCTGCAAAAGCTTGGCTTGGTAATGGGGCAACACTCTGTATCTCTCTCTGGCAGAGCCCGGCTGCCAAATTCGAAACGTCCAGCGATTGCGCCCACACGAAAGCTGCCAGCACGGAAAGCTGTAGCTGGTTTTCACTGTCCCTTGGAACTGCATTCGCTGCCGCACAGTCATTCGTGTTCTGCAAAAGCTTGGCTTCGTAATGCGGCAACACTCTGTATCTCTCTCTGGCAGAGCCCGGCTGCCAAATTCGAAACGTCCAGCGATTGCGCCCACACGAAAGCTGCCAGCACGGAAAGCAGTAGCTGGTTTTCACTGTCCCTTGGAAGTGCATTCGCTGCCACACAGTCATTCGTGTTCTGCAAAAGCTTGGCTTCGTAATGGGGCAACACTCTGTATCTCTCTCTGGCAGAGCCCGGCTGCCAAATTCGAAACGTCCAGCGATTGCGCCCACAAGAAAGCTGCCAGCACGGACAGCTGTAGCTGGTTTTCACTGTCCCTTGGAACTGCATTCGCTGCCACACAGTCATTCGTGTTCTGCAAAAGCTTGTCTTGGTAATGAGGCAACACTGTGTATCTCTCTCTGGCAGAGCCCGGCTGCCAAATTCGAAACGTCCAGCGATTGCGCCCACACGAAAGCTGCCAGCAAGGAAAGCTGTAGCTGGTTTTCACTGTCCCTTGGAACTGCATTCGCTGCCACACAGTCATTCGTGTTCTGCAAAAGCTTGGCTTCGTAATGGGGCAACACTCTGTATCTCTCTCTGGCAGAGCCCGGCTGCCAAATTCAAAACGTCCAGCGATTGCGCCCACACGAAAGCTGCCAGCACGGAAAGCTGTAGCTGGTTTTCACTGTCCCTTGGAACTGCATTCGCTGCCGCACAGTCATTTGTGTTCTGCAAAAGCTTGGCTTCGTAATGCGGCAACACTCTGTATCTCTCTCTCGCAGAGCCCGGCTGCCAAATTCGAAACGTCCAGCGATTGCGCCCACACGAAAGCTGCCAGCACGGAAAGCTGTAGCTGGTTTTCACTGTCCCTTGGAACTGCATTCGCTGCCGCACAGTCATTCGTGTTCTGCGAAAGCTTGGCTTCGTAATGCGGCAACACTCTGTATCTCTCTCTCGCAGAGCCCGGCTGCCAAATTCGAAACGCCCAGCGATTGCGCCCACACGAAAGCTGCCAGCACGGAAAGCTGTAGCTGGTTTTCACTGTCCCTTGGAACTGCATTCGCTGCCACACAGTCATTCGTGTTCTGCAAAAGCTTGGCTTGGTAATGGGGCAACACTCTGTATCTCTCTCTCGCAGAGCCCGGCTGCCAAATTCGAAACGTCCAGCGATTGCGCCCACACGAAAGCTGCCAGCACGGAAAGCTGTAGCTGGTTTTCACTGTCCCTTGGAACTGCATTCGCTGCCGCACAGTCATTCGTGTTCTGCAAAAGCTTGGCTTGGTAATGGGGCAACACTGTGTATCTCTCTCTCGCAGAGCCCGGCTGCCAAATTCGAAACGTCCAGCGATTGCGCCCACACGAAAGCTGCCAGCACGGAAAGCTGTAGCTGGTTTTCACTGTCCCTTGGAACTGCATTCGCTGCCCCACAGTCATTCGTGTTCTGCAAAAGCTTGGCTTCGTAATGGGGCAACACTCTGTATCTCTCTCTCTCGCAGAGCCCGGCTGCCAAATTCGAAACGTCCAGCGATTGCGCCCACACGAAAGCTGCCAGCACGGAAAGCTGTAGCTGGTTTTCACTGTCCCTTGGAACTGCATTCGCTGCCGCACAGTCATTCGTGTTCTGCAAAAGCTTGGCTTGGTAATGGGGCAACACGGTGTATCTCTCTCTCGCAGAGCCCGGCTGCCAAATTCGAAACGTCCAGCGATTGCGCCCACACGAAAGCTGCCAGCACGGAAAGCTGTAGCTGGTTTTCACTGTCCCTTGGAACTGCATTCGCTGCCGCACAGTCATTCGTGTTCTGCAAAAGCTTGGCTTGGTAATGGGGCAACACTCTGTATCTCTCTCTCGCAGAGCCCGGCTGCCAAATTCGAAACGTCCAGCGATTGCGCCCACACGAAAGCTGCCAGCACGGAAAGCTGTAGCTGGTTTTCACTGTCCCTTGGAACTGCATTCGCTGCCCCACAGTCATTCGTGTTCTGCAAAAGCTTGGCTTGGTAATGGGGCAACACTCTGTATCTCTCTCTCGCAGAGCCCGGCTGCCAAATTCGAAACGTCCAGCGATTGCGCCCACACGAAAGCTGCCAGCACGGAAAGCTGTAGCTGGTTTTCACTGTCCCTTGGAACTGCATTCGCTGCCGCACAGTCATTCGTGTTCTGCAAAAGCTTTGATTCGTAATGGGGCAACACTCTGTATCTCTCTCTCGCAGAGCCCAGCTGCCAAATTCAAAACGTCCAGCGATTGCGCCCACACGAAAGCTGCCAGCACAGAAAGCTGTAGCTGGTTTTCACTGTCCCTTGGAACTGCATTCGCTGCCGCACAGTCATTCGTGTTCTGCAAAAGCTTGGCTTGGTAATGGGGCAACACTCTGTATCTCTCTCTGGCAGAGCCCGGCTGCCAAATTCGAAACGTCCAGCGATTGCGCCCACACGAAAGCTGCCAGCACGGAAAGCTGTAGCTGGTTTTCACTGTCCCTTGGAACTGCATTCGCTGCCGCACAGTCATTCGTGTTCTGCAAAAGCTTGGCTTCGTAATGCGGCAACACTCTGTATCTCTCTCTCGCGGAGCCCGGCTGCCAAATTCGAAACGTCCAGCGATTGCGCCCACACGAAAGCTGCCAGCACAGAAAGCTGTAGCTGGTTTTCACTGTCCCTTGGAACTGCATTCGCTGCCGCACAGTCATTCGTGTTCTGCAAAAGCTTGGCTTCGTAATGGGGCAACACTCTGTATCTCTCTCTCGCAGAGCCCGGCTGCCAAATTCGAAACGTCCAGCGATTGCGCCCACACGAAAGCTGCCAGCACGGAAAGCTGTAGCTGGTTTTCACTGTCCCTTGGAACTGCATTCGCTGCCGCACAGTCATTCGTGTTCTGCAAAAGCTTGGCTTCGTAATGCGGCAACACTCTGTATCTCTCTCTCTCGCAGAGCTCGGCTGCCAAATTCGAAAGGTCCAGCGATTGCGCCCACACGAAAGCTGCCAGCACGGAAAGCTGTAGCTGGTTTTCACTGTCCCTTGGAACTGCATTCGCTGCCGCACAGTCATTCGTGTTCTGCAAAAGCTTGGCTTGGTAATGGGGCAACAATCTGTATCTCTCTCTGGCAGAGCCCGGCTGCCAAATTCGAAACGTCCAGCGATTGCGCCCACACGAAAGCTGCCAGCACGGAAAGCTGTAGCTGGTTTTCACTGTCCCTTGGAACTGCATTCGCTGCCGCACAGTCATTCGTGTTCTGCAAAAGCTTGGCTTCGTAATGGGGCAACACTCTGTATCTCTCTCTCGAAGAGCCCGGCTGCCAAATTCGAAACGTCCAGCGATTGCGCCCACACGAAAGCTGCCAGCACGGAAAGCTGTAGCTGGTTTTCACTGTCCCTTGGAACTGCATTCGCTGCCACACAGTCATTCGTGTTCTGCAAAAGCTTGGCTTGGTAATGGGGCAACACTCTGTATCTCTCTCTGGCAGAGCCCGGCTGCCAAATTCGAAACGTCCAGCGATTGCGCCCACACGAAAGCTGCCAGCACGGAAAGCTGTAGCTGGTTTTCACTGTCCCTTGGAACTGCATTCGCTGCCGCACAGTCATTCGTGTTCTGCAAAAGCTTGGCTTGGTAATGGGGCAACACTGTGTATCTCTCTCTCGCAGAGCCCGGCTGCCAAATTCGAAACGTCCAGCGATTGCGCCCACACGAAAGCTGCCAGCACGGAAAGCTGTAGCTGGTTTTCACTGTCCCTTGGAACTGCATTCGCTGCCACACAGTCATTCGTGTTCTGCAAAAGCTTGGCTTGGTAATGAGGCAACACTGTGTATCTCTCTCTGGCAGAGCCCGGCTGCCAAATTCGAAACGTCCAGCGATTGCGCCCACACGAAAGCTGCCAGCACGGAAAGCTGTAGCTGGTTTTCACTGTCCCTTGGAACTGCATTCGCTGCCGCACAGTCATTCGTGTTCTGCAAAAGCTTGGCTTGGTAATGGGGCAACACTCTGTATCTCTCTCTCGCAGAGCCCGGCTGCCAAATTCGAAACGTCCAGCGATTGCGCCCACACGAAAGCTGCCAGCACGGAAAGCTGTAGCTGGTTTTCACTGTCCCTTGGAACTGCATTCGCTGCCCCACAGTCATTCGTGTTCTGCAAAAGCTTGGCTTGGTAATGGGGCAACACGGTGTATCTCTCTCTCGCAGAGCCCGGCTGCCAAATTCGAAACGTCCAGCGATTGCGCCCACACGAAAGCTGCCAGCACGGAAAGCTGTAGCTGGTTTTCACTGTCCCTTGGAACTGCATTCGCTGCCGCACAGTCATTCGTGTTCTGCAAAAGCTTTGATTCGTAATGGGGCAACACTCTGTATCTCTCTCTCGCAGAGCCCGGCTGCCAAATTCGAAACGTCCAGCGATTGCGCCCACACGAAAGCTGCCAGCACGGAAAGCTGTAGCTGGTTTTCACTGTCCCTTGGAACTGCATTCGCTGCCGCACAGTCATTTGTGTTCTGCAAAAGCTTGGCTTGGTAATGGGGAAACACTGTGTATCTCTCTCTCTGGCAGAGCCCGGCTGCCAAATTCGAAACGTCCAGCGATTGCGCCCACACGAAAGCTGCCAGCACGGAAAGCTGTAGCTGGTTTTCACTGTCCCTTGGAACTGCATTCGCTGCCGCACAGTCATTCGTGTTCTGCAAAAGCTTGGCTTCGTAATGGGGCAACACTCTGTATCTCTCTCTCTCGCAGAGCCCGGCTGCCAAATTCGAAACGTCCAGCGATTGCGCCCACACGAAAGCTGCCAGCATGGAAAGCTGTAGCTGGTTTTCACTGTCCCTTGGAACTGCATTCGCTGCCGCACAGTCATTCGTGTTCTGCAAAAGCTTGGCTTCGTAATGGGGCAACACTCTGTATCTCTCTCTGGCAGAGCCCGGCTGCCAAATTCGAAACGTCCAGCGATTGCGCCCACACGAAAGCTGCCAGCACGGAAAGCTGTAGCTGGTTTTCACTGTCCCTTGGAACTGCATTCGCTGCCGCACAGTCATTCGTGTTCTGCAAAAGCTTGGCTTGGTAATGGGGCAACACTGTGTATCTCTCTCTGGCAGAGCCCGGCTGCCAAATTCGAAACGTCCAGCGATTGCGCCCACACGAAAGCTGCCAGCACGGAAAGCAGTAGCTGGTTTTCACTGTCCCTTGGAAGTGCATTCGCTGCCACACAGTCATTCGTGTTCTGCAAAAGCTTGGCTTCGTAATGGGGCAACACTCTGTATCTCTCTCTGGCAGAGCCCGGCTGCCAAATTCGAAACGTCCAGCGATTGCGCCCACAAGAAAGCTGCCAGCACGGACAGCTGTAGCTGGTTTTCACTGTCCCTTGGAACTGCATTCGCTGCCACACAGTCATTCGTGTTCTGCAAAAGCTTGTCTTGGTAATGAGGCAACACTGTGTATCTCTCTCTGGCAGAGCCCGGCTGCCAAATTCGAAACGTCCAGCGATTGCGCCCACACGAAAGCTGCCAGCAAGGAAAGCTGTAGCTGGTTTTCACTGTCCCTTGGAACTGCATTCGCTGCCACACAGTCATTCGTGTTCTGCAAAAGCTTGGCTTCGTAATGGGGCAACACTCTGTATCTCTCTCTCTCGCAGAGCGCGGCTGCCAAATTCGAAACGTCCAGCGATTGCGCCCACACTAAAGCTGCCAGCACGGAAAGCTGTAGCTGGTTTTCACTGTCCCTTGGAACTGCATTCGCTGCCGCACAGTCATTCGTGTTCTGCAAAAGCTTGGCTTGGTAATGGGGCAACACTCTGTATCTCTCTCTCGCAGAGCCCGGCTGCCAAATTCGAAACGTCCAGCGATTGCGCCCACACGAAAGCTGCCAGCACGGAAAGCAGTAGCTGGTTTTCACTGTCCCTTGGAAGTGCATTCGCTGCCACACAGTCATTCGTGTTCTGCAAAAGCTTGGCTTCGTAATGGGGCAACACTCTGTATCTCTCTCTGGCAGAGCCCGGCTGCCAAATTCGAAACGTCCAGCGATTGCGCCCACAAGAAAGCTGCCAGCACGGACAGCTGTAGCTGGTTTTCACTGTCCCTTGGAACTGCATTCGCTGCCACACAGTCATTCGTGTTCTGCAAAAGCTTGTCTTGGTAATGAGGCAACACTGTGTATCTCTCTCTGGCAGAGCCCGGCTGCCAAATTCGAAACGTCCAGCGATTGCGCCCACACGAAAGCTGCCAGCAAGGAAAGCTGTAGCTGGTTTTCACTGTCCCTTGGAACTGCATTCGCTGCCACACAGTCATTCGTGTTCTGCAAAAGCTTGGCTTCGTAATGGGGCAACACTCTGTATCTCTCTCTCTCGCAGAGCGCGGCTGCCAAATTCGAAACGTCCAGCGATTGCGCCCACACTAAAGCTGCCAGCACGGAAAGCTGTAGCTGGTTTTCACTGTCCCTTGGAACTGCATTCGCTGCCGCACAGTCATTCGTGTTCTGCAAAAGCTTGGCTTGGTAATGGGGCAACACTCTGTATCTCTCTCTCGCAGAGCCCGGCTGCCAAATTCGAAACGTCCAGCGATTGCGCCCACACGAAAGCTGCCAGCACGGAAAGCTGTAGCTGGTTTTCACTGTCCCTTGGAACTGCATTCGCTGCCGCACAGTCATTCGTGTTCTGCAAAAGCTTGGCTTGGTAATGGGGCAACACTCTGTATCTCTCTCTGGCAGAGCCCGGCTGCCAAATTCGAAACGTCCAGCGATTGCGCCCACACGAAAGCTGCCAGCATGGAAAGCTGTAGCTGGTTTTCACTGTCCCTTGGAACTGCATTCGCTGCCACACAGTCATTCGTGTTCTGCAAAAGCTTGGCTTCGTAATGGGGCAACACTCTGTATCTCTCTCTCGCAGAGCCCGGCTGCCAAATTCAAAACGTCCAGCGATTGCGCCCACACGAAAGCTGCCAGCACGGAAAGCTGTAGCTGGTTTTCACTGTCCCTTGGAACTGCATTCGCTGCCGCACAGTCATTCGTGTTCTGCAAAAGCTTGGCTTGGTAATGGGGCAACACTGTGTATCTCTCTCTCGCAGAGCCCGGCTGCCAAATTCGAAACGTCCAGCGATTGCGCCCACACGAAAGCTGCCAGCACGGAAAGCTGTAGCTGGTTTTCACTGTCCCTTGGAACTGCATTCGCTGCCGCACAGTCATTCGTGTTCTGCAAAAGCTTGGCTTGGTAATGGGGCAACACTGTGTATCTCTCTCTCGCAGAGCCCGGCTGCCAAATTCGAAACGTCCAGCGATTGCGCCCACACGAAAGCTGCCAGCACGGAAAGCTGTAGCTGGTTTTCACTGTCCCTTGGAACTGCATTCGCTGCCGCACAGTCATTCGTGTTCTGCAAAAGCTTGGCTTCGTAATGGGGCAACACTCTGTATCTCTCTCTGGCAGAGCCCGGCTGCCAAATTTGAAACGTCCAGCGATTGCGCCCACACGAAAGCTGCCAGCACGGAAAGCTGTAGCTGGTTTTCACTGTCCCTTGGAACTGCATTCGCTGCCACACAGTCATTCGTGTTCTGCAAAAGCTTGGCTTGGTAATGAGGCAACACTGTGTATCTCTCTCTGGCAGAGCCCGGCTGCCAAATTCGAAACGTCCAGCGATTGCGCCCACACGAAAGCTGCCAGCACGGAAAGCTGTAGCTGGTTTTCACTGTCCCTTGGAACTGCATTCGCTGCCGCACAGTCATTCGTGTTCTGCAAAAGCTTGGCTTCGTAATGCGGCAACACTCTGTATCTCTCTCTCGCAGAGCCCGGCTGCCAAATTCGAAACGTCCAGCGATTGCGCCCACACGAAAGCTGCCAGCACAGAAAGCTGTAGCTGGTTTTCACTGTCCCTTGGAATTGCATTCGCTGCCGCACAGTCATTCGTGTTCTGCAAAAGCTTGGCTTGGTAATGGGGCAACACTGTGTATCTCTCTCTCGCAGAGCCCGGCTGCCAAATTCGAAACGTCCAGCGATTGCGCCCACACGAAAGCTGCCAGCACGGAAAGCTGTAGCTGGTTTTCACTGTCCCTTGGAACTGCATTCGCTGCCACACAGTCATTCGTGTTCTGCAAAAGCTTGGCTTCGTAATGGGGCAACACTCTGTATCTCTCTCTCTCGCAGAGCCCGGCTGCCAAATTCAAAACATCCAGCGATTGCGCCCACACGAAAGCTGCCAGCACGGAAAGCTGTAGCTGGTTTTCACTGTCCCTTGGAACTGCATTCGCTGCCGCACAGTCATTCGTGTTCTGCAAAAGCTTGGCTTGGTAATGGGGCAACACTGTGTATCTCTCTCTCGCAGAGCCCGGCTGCCAAATTCGAAACGTCCAGCGATTGCGCCCACACGAAAGCTGCCAGCACGGAAAGCTGTAGCTGGTTTTCACTGTCCCTTGGAACTGCATTCGCTGCCGCACAGTCATTCGTGTTCTGCAAAAGCTTGGCTTGGTAATGGGGCAACACTGTGTATCTCTCTCTCGCAGAGCCCGGCTGCCAAATTCGAAACGTCCAGCGATTGCGCCCACACGAAAGCTGCCAGCACGGAAAGCTGTAGCTGGTTTTCACTGTCCCTTGGAACTGCATTCGCTGCCGCACAGTCATTCGTGTTCTGCAAAAGCTTGGCTTGGTAATGGGGCAACACTGTGTATCTCTCTCTCGCAGAGCCCGGCTGCCAAATTCGAAACGTCCAGCGATTGCGCCCACACGAAAGCTGCCAGCACGGAAAGCTGTAGCTGGTTTTCACTGTCCCTTGGAACTGCATTCGCTGCCGCACAGTCATTCGTGTTCTGCAAAAGCTTGGCTTCGTAATGGGGCAACACTCTGTATCTCTCTCTGGCAGAGCCCGGCTGCCAAATTTGAGACGTCCAGCGATTGCGCCCACACGAAAGCTGCCAGCACGGAAAGCTGTAGCTGGTTTTCACTGTCCCTTGGAACTGCATTCGCTGCCACACAGTCATTCGTGTTCTGCAAAAGCTTGGCTTGGTAATGAGGCAACACTGTGTATCTCTCTCTGGCAGAGCCCGGCTGCCAAATTCGAAACGTCCAGCGATTGCGCCCACACGAAAGCTGCCAGCACGGAAAGCTGTAGCTGGTTTTCACTGTCCCTTGGAACTGCATTCGCTGCCGCACAGTCATTCGTGTTCTGCAAAAGCTTGGCTTCGTAATGCGGCAACACTCTGTATCTCTCTCTCGCAGAGCCCGGCTGCCAAATTCGAAACGTCCAGCGATTGCGCCCACACGAAAGCTGCCAGCACAGAAAGCTGTAGCTGGTTTTCACTGTCCCTTGGAATTGCATTCGCTGCCGCACAGTCATTCGTGTTCTGCAAAAGCTTGGCTTGGTAATGGGGCAACACTGTGTATCTCTCTCTCGCAGAGCCCGGCTGCCAAATTCGAAACGTCCAGCGATTGCGCCCACACGAAAGCTGCCAGCACGGAAAGCTGTAGCTGGTTTTCACTGTCCCTTGGAACTGCATTCGCTGCCACACAGTCATTCGTGTTCTGCAAAAGCTTGGCTTCGTAATGGGGCAACACTCTGTATCTCTCTCTCTCGCAGAGCCCGGCTGCCAAATTCAAAACATCCAGCGATTGCGCCCACACGAAAGCTGCCAGCACGGAAAGCTGTAGCTGGTTTTCACTGTCCCTTGGAACTGCATTCGCTGCCGCACAGTCATTCGTGTTCTGCAAAAGCTTGGCTTGGTAATGGGGCAACACTGTGTATCTCTCTCTCGCAGAGCCCGGCTGCCAAATTCGAAACGTCCAGCGATTGCGCCCACACGAAAGCTGCCAGCACGGAAAGCTGTAGCTGGTTTTCACTGTCCCTTGGAACTGCATTCGCTGCCGCACAGTCATTCGTGTTCTGCAAAAGCTTGGCTTGGTAATGGGGCAACACTCTGTATCTCTCTCTCGCAGAGCCCGGCTGCCAAATTCGAAACGTCCAGCGATTGCGCCCACACGAAAGCTGCCAGCACGGAAAGCTGTAGCTGGTTTTCACTGTCCCTTGGAACTGCATTCGCTGCCGCACAGTCATTCGTGTTCTGCAAAAGCTTGGCTTGGTAATGGGGCAACACTCTGTATCTCTCTCTGGCAGAGCCCGGCTGCCAAATTCGAAACGTCCAGCGATTGCGCCCACACGAAAGCTGCCAGCATGGAAAGCTGTAGCTGGTTTTCACTGTCCCTTGGAACTGCATTCGCTGCCACACAGTCATTCGTGTTCTGCAAAAGCTTGGCTTCGTAATGGGGCAACACTCTGTATCTCTCTCTCGCAGAGCCCGGCTGCCAAATTCAAAACGTCCAGCGATTGCGCCCACACGAAAGCTGCCAGCACGGAAAGCTGTAGCTGGTTTTCACTGTCCCTTGGAACTGCATTCGCTGCCGCACAGTCATTCGTGTTCTGCAAAAGCTTGGCTTGGTAATGGGGCAACACTGTGTATCTCTCTCTCGCAGAGCCCGGCTGCCAAATTCGAAACGTCCAGCGATTGCGCCCACACGAAAGCTGCCAGCACGGAAAGCTGTAGCTGGTTTTCACTGTCCCTTGGAACTGCATTCGCTGCCGCACAGTCATTCGTGTTCTGCAAAAGCTTGGCTTCGTAATGGGGCAACACTGTGTATCTCTCTCTCGCAGAGCCCGGCTGCCAAATTCGAAACGTCCAGCGATTGCGCCCACACGAAAGCTGCCAGCACGGAAAGCTGTAGCTGGTTTTCACTGTCCCTTGGAACTGCATTCGCTGCCGCACAGTCATTCGTGTTCTGCAAAAGCTTGGCTTCGTAATGGGGCAACACTCTGTATCTCTCTCTGGCAGAGCCCGGCTGCCAAATTTGAAACGTCCAGCGATTGCGCCCACACGAAAGCTGCCAGCACGGAAAGCTGTAGCTGGTTTTCACTGTCCCTTGGAACTGCATTCGCTGCCACACAGTCATTCGTGTTCTGCAAAAGCTTGGCTTGGTAATGAGGCAACACTGTGTATCTCTCTCTGGCAGAGCCCGGCTGCCAAATTCGAAACGTCCAGCGATTGCGCCCACACGAAAGCTGCCAGCACGGAAAGCTGTAGCTGGTTTTCACTGTCCCTTGGAACTGCATTCGCTGCCGCACAGTCATTCGTGTTCTGCAAAAGCTTGGCTTCGTAATGCGGCAACACTCTGTATCTCTCTCTCGCAGAGCCCGGCTGCCAAATTCGAAACGTCCAGCGATTGCGCCCACACGAAAGCTGCCAGCACAGAAAGCTGTAGCTGGTTTTCACTGTCCCTTGGAATTGCATTCGCTGCCGCACAGTCATTCGTGTTCTGCAAAAGCTTGGCTTGGTAATGGGGCAACACTGTGTATCTCTCTCTCGCAGAGCCCGGCTGCCAAATTCGAAACGTCCAGCGATTGCGCCCACACGAAAGCTGCCAGCACGGAAAGCTGTAGCTGGTTTTCACTGTCCCTTGGAACTGCATTCGCTGCCACACAGTCATTCGTGTTCTGCAAAAGCTTGGCTTCGTAATGGGGCAACACTCTGTATCTCTCTCTCTCGCAGAGCCCGGCTGCCAAATTCAAAACATCCAGCGATTGCGCCCACACGAAAGCTGCCAGCACGGAAAGCTGTAGCTGGTTTTCACTGTCCCTTGGAACTGCATTCGCTGCCGCACAGTCATTCGTGTTCTGCAAAAGCTTGGCTTGGTAATGGGGCAACACTGTGTATCTCTCTCTCGCAGAGCCCGGCTGCCAAATTCGAAACGTCCAGCGATTGCGCCCACACGAAAGCTGCCAGCACGGAAAGCTGTAGCTGGTTTTCACTGTCCCTTGGAACTGCATTCGCTGCCGCACAGTCATTCGTGTTCTGCAAAAGCTTGGCTTGGTAATGGGGCAACACTGTGTATCTCTCTCTCGCAGAGCCCGGCTGCCAAATTCGAAACGTCCAGCGATTGCGCCCACACGAAAGCTGCCAGCACGGAAAGCTGTAGCTGGTTTTCACTGTCCCTTGGAACTGCATTCGCTGCCGCACAGTCATTCGTGTTCTGCAAAAGCTTGGCTTGGTAATGGGGCAACACTCTGTATCTCTCTCTGGCAGAGCCCGGCTGCCAAATTTGAAACGTCCAGCGATTGCGCCCACACGAAAGCTGCCAGCACGGAAAGCTGTAGCTGGTTTTCACTGTCCCTTGGAACTGCATTCGCTGCCGCACAGTCATTCGTGTTCTGCAAAAGCTTGGCTTGGTAATGAGGCAACACTGTGTATCTCTCTCTCGCAGAGCCCGGCTGCCAAATTCGAAACGTCCAGCGATTGCGCCCACACGAAAGCTGCCAGCACGGAAAGCTGTAGCTGGTTTTCACTGTCCCTTGGAACTGCATTCGCTGCCGCACAGTCATTCGTGTTCTGCAAAAGCTTGGCTTCGTAATGCGGCAACACTCTGTATCTCTCTCTCGCAGAGCCCGGCTGCCAAATTCGAAACGTTCAGCGATTGCGCCCACACGAAAGCTGCCAGCACAGAAAGCTGTAGCTGGTTTTCACTGTCCCTTGGAATTGCATTCGCTGCCGCACAGTCATTCGTGTTCTGCAAAAGCTTGGCTTGGTAATGGGGCAACACTCTGTATCTCTCTCTCGCAGAGCCCGGCTGCCAAATTCGAAACGTCCAGCGATTGCGCCCACACGAAAGCTGCCAGCACGGAAAGCTGTAGCTGGTTTTCACTGTCCCTTGGAACTGCATTCGCTGCCGCACAGTCATTCGTGTTCTGCAAAAGCTTGGCTTCGTAATGGGGCAACACTCTGTATCTCTCTCTCTCGCAGAGCCCGGCTGCCAAATTCAAAACATCCAGCGATTGCGCCCACACGAAAGCTGCCAGCACGGAAAGCTGTAGCTGGTTTTCACTGTCCCTTGGAACTGCATTCGCTGCCGCACAGTCATTCGTGTTCTGCAAAAGCTTGGCTTCGTAATGGGGCAACACTCTGTATCTCTCTCTCGCAGAGCCCGGCTGCCAAATTCGAAACGTCCAGCGATTGCGCCCACACGAAAGCTGCCAGCACGGAAAGCTGTAGCTGGTTTTCACTGTCCCTTGGAACTGCATTCGCTGCCACACAGTCATTCGTGTTCTGCAAAAGCTTGGCTTGGTAATGGGGCAACACTCTGTATCTCTCTCTCGCAGAGCCCGGCTGCCAAATTCGAAACGTCCAGCGATTGCGCCCACACGAAAGCTGCCAGCACGGAAAGCTGTAGCTGGTTTTCACTGTCCCTTGGAACTGCATTCGCTGCCGCACAGTCATTCGTGTTCTGCAAAAGCTTGGCTTGGTAATGGGGCAACACTCTGTATCTCTCTCTCGCAGAGCCCGGCTGCCAAATTCGAAACGTCCAGCGATTGCGCCCACACGAAAGCTGCCAGCACGGAAAGCTGTAGCTGGTTTTCACTGTCCCTTGGAACTGCATTCGCAGCCGCACAGTCATTCGTGTTCTGCAAAAGCTTGGCTTCGTAATGGGGCAACACTGTGTATCTCTCTCTCTCGCAGAGCCCGGCTGCCAAATTCGAAACGTCCAGCGATTGCGCCCACACGAAAGCTGCCAGCACGGAAAGCTGTAGCTGGTTTTCACTGTCCCTTGGAACTGCATTCGCTGCCGCACAGTCATTCGTGTTCTGCAAAAGCTTGGCTTCGTAATGCGGCAACACTCTGTATCTCTCTCTCTCGCAGAGCTCGGCTGCCAAATTCGAAACGTCCAGCGATTGCGCCCACACGAAAGCTGCCAGCACGGAAAGCTGTAGCTGGTTTTCACTGTCCCTTGGAACTGCATTCGCTGCCGCACAGTCATTCGTGTTCTGCAAAAGCTTGGCTTGGTAATGGGGCAACACACTGTATCTCTCTCTCGCAGAGCCCGGCTGCCAAATTCGAAACGTCCAGCGATTGCGCCCACACGAAAGCTGCCAGCACAGAAAGCTGTAGCTGGTTTTCACTGTCCCTTGGAACTGCATTCGCTGCCACACAGTCATTCGTGTTCTGCAAAAGCTTGGCTTGGTAATGGGGCAACACTCTGTATCTCTCTCTGGCAGAGCCCGGCTGCCAAATTCGAAACGTCCAGCGATTGCGCCCACACGAAAGCTGCCAGCACGGAAAGCTGTAGCTGGTTTTCACTGTCCCTTGGAACTGCATTCGCTGCCGCACAGTCATTCGTGTTCTGCAAAAGCTTGGCTTCGTAATGGGGCAACACTCTGTATCTCTCTCTCGCAGAGCCCGGCTGCCAAATTCGAAACGTCCAGCGATTGCGCCCACACGAAAGCTGCCAGCACGGAAAGCTGTAGCTGGTTTTCACTGTCCCTTGGAACTGCATTCGCTGCCGCACAGTCATTCGTGTTCTGCAAAAGCTTGGCTTGGTAATGGGGCATCACTCTGTATCTCTCTCTCGCAGAGCCCGGCTGCCAAATTCGAAACGTCCAGCGATTGCGCCCACACGAAAGCTGCCAGCATGGAAAGCTGTAGCTGGTTTTCACTGTCCCTTGGAACTGCATTCGCTGCCACACAGTCATTCGTGTTCTGCAAAAGCTTGGCTTCGTAATGGGGCAACACTCTGTATCTCTCTCTCGCAGAGCCCGGCTGCCAAATTCGAAACGTCCAGCGATTGCGCCCACACGAAAGCTGCCAGCACGGAAAGCTGTAGCTGGTTTTCACTGTCCCTTGGAACTGCATTCGCTGCCGCACAGTCATTCGTGTTCTGCAAAAGCTTGGCTTGGTAATGGGGCATCACTCTGTATCTCTCTCTCGCAGAGCCCGGCTGCCAAATTCGAAACGTCCAGCGATTGCGCCCACACGAAAGCTGCCAGCATGGAAAGCTGTAGCTGGTTTTCACTGTCCCTTGGAACTGCATTCGCTGCCACACAGTCATTCGTGTTCTGCAAAAGCTTGGCTTCGTAATGGGGCAACACTCTGTATCTCTCTCTCGCAGAGCCCGGCTGCCAAATTCGAAACGTCCAGCGATTGCGCCCACACGAAAGCTGCCAGCACGGAAAGCTGTAGCTGGTTTTCACTGTCCCTTGGAACTGCATTCGCTGCCACACAGTCATTCGTGTTCTGCAAAAGCTTGGCTTGGTAATGGGGCAACACTCTGTATCTCTCTCTGGCAGAGCCCGGCTGCCAAATTCGAAACGTCCAGCGATTGCGCCCACACGAAAGCTGCCAGCATGGAAAGCTGTAGCTGGTTTTCACTGTCCCTTGGAACTGCATTCGCTGCCACACAGTCATTCGTGTTCTGCAAAAGCTTGGCTTCGTAATGGGGCAACACTCTGTATCTCTCTCTCGCAGAGCCCGGCTGCCAAATTCAAAACGTCCAGCGATTGCGCCCACACGAAAGCTGCCAGCACGGAAAGCTGTAGCTGGTTTTCACTGTCCCTTGGAACTGCATTCGCTGCCGCACAGTCATTCGTGTTCTGCAAAAGCTTGGCTTGGTAATGGGGCAACACTGTGTATCTCTCTCTCGCAGAGCCCGGCTGCCAAATTCGAAACGTCCAGCGATTGCGCCCACACGAAAGCTGCCAGCACGGAAAGCTGTAGCTGGTTTTCACTGTCCCTTGGAACTGCATTCGCTGCCGCACAGTCATTCGTGTTCTGCAAAAGCTTGGCTTGGTAATGGGGCAACACTGTGTATCTCTCTCTCGCAGAGCCCGGCTGCCAAATTCGAAACGTCCAGCGATTGCGCCCACACGAAAGCTGCCAGCACGGAAAGCTGTAGCTGGTTTTCACTGTCCCTTGGAACTGCATTCGCTGCCGCACAGTCATTCGTGTTCTGCAAAAGCTTGGCTTCGTAATGGGGCAACACTCTGTATCTCTCTCTGGCAGAGCCCGGCTGCCAAATTTGAAACGTCCAGCGATTGCGCCCACACGAAAGCTGCCAGCACGGAAAGCTGTAGCTGGTTTTCACTGTCCCTTGGAACTGCATTCGCTGCCACACAGTCATTCGTGTTCTGCAAAAGCTTGGCTTGGTAATGAGGCAACACTGTGTATCTCTCTCTGGCAGAGCCCGGCTGCCAAATTCGAAACGTCCAGCGATTGCGCCCACACGAAAGCTGCCAGCACGGAAAGCTGTAGCTGGTTTTCACTGTCCCTTGGAACTGCATTCGCTGCCGCACAGTCATTCGTGTTCTGCAAAAGCTTGGCTTCGTAATGCGGCAACACTCTGTATCTCTCTCTCGCAGAGCCCGGCTGCCAAATTCGAAACGTCCAGCGATTGCGCCCACACGAAAGCTGCCAGCACAGAAAGCTGTAGCTGGTTTTCACTGTCCCTTGGAATTGCATTCGCTGCCGCACAGTCATTCGTGTTCTGCAAAAGCTTGGCTTGGTAATGGGGCAACACTGTGTATCTCTCTCTCGCAGAGCCCGGCTGCCAAATTCGAAACGTCCAGCGATTGCGCCCACACGAAAGCTGCCAGCACGGAAAGCTGTAGCTGGTTTTCACTGTCCCTTGGAACTGCATTCGCTGCCACACAGTCATTCGTGTTCTGCAAAAGCTTGGCTTCGTAATGGGGCAACACTCTGTATCTCTCTCTCTCGCAGAGCCCGGCTGCCAAATTCAAAACATCCAGCGATTGCGCCCACACGAAAGCTGCCAGCACGGAAAGCTGTAGCTGGTTTTCACTGTCCCTTGGAACTGCATTCGCTGCCGCACAGTCATTCGTGTTCTGCAAAAGCTTGGCTTGGTAATGGGGCAACACTGTGTATCTCTCTCTCGCAGAGCCCGGCTGCCAAATTCGAAACGTCCAGCGATTGCGCCCACACGAAAGCTGCCAGCACGGAAAGCTGTAGCTGGTTTTCACTGTCCCTTGGAACTGCATTCGCTGCCGCACAGTCATTCGTGTTCTGCAAAAGCTTGGCTTGGTAATGGGGCAACACTGTGTATCTCTCTCTCGCAGAGCCCGGCTGCCAAATTCGAAACGTCCAGCGATTGCGCCCACACGAAAGCTGCCAGCACGGAAAGCTGTAGCTGGTTTTCACTGTCCCTTGGAACTGCATTCGCTGCCGCACAGTCATTCGTGTTCTGCAAAAGCTTGGCTTGGTAATGGGGCAACACTCTGTATCTCTCTCTGGCAGAGCCCGGCTGCCAAATTTGAAACGTCCAGCGATTGCGCCCACACGAAAGCTGCCAGCACGGAAAGCTGTAGCTGGTTTTCACTGTCCCTTGGAACTGCATTCGCTGCCGCACAGTCATTCGTGTTCTGCAAAAGCTTGGCTTGGTAATGAGGCAACACTGTGTATCTCTCTCTCGCAGAGCCCGGCTGCCAAATTCGAAACGTCCAGCGATTGCGCCCACACGAAAGCTGCCAGCACGGAAAGCTGTAGCTGGTTTTCACTGTCCCTTGGAACTGCATTCGCTGCCGCACAGTCATTCGTGTTCTGCAAAAGCTTGGCTTCGTAATGCGGCAACACTCTGTATCTCTCTCTCGCAGAGCCCGGCTGCCAAATTCGAAACGTTCAGCGATTGCGCCCACACGAAAGCTGCCAGCACAGAAAGCTGTAGCTGGTTTTCACTGTCCCTTGGAATTGCATTCGCTGCCGCACAGTCATTCGTGTTCTGCAAAAGCTTGGCTTGGTAATGGGGCAACACTCTGTATCTCTCTCTCGCAGAGCCCGGCTGCCAAATTCGAAACGTCCAGCGATTGCGCCCACACGAAAGCTGCCAGCACGGAAAGCTGTAGCTGGTTTTCACTGTCCCTTGGAACTGCATTCGCTGCCGCACAGTCATTCCTGTTCTGCAAAAGCTTGGCTTCGTAATGGGGCAACACTCTGTATCTCTCTCTCTCGCAGAGCCCGGCTGCCAAATTCAAAACATCCAGCGATTGCGCCCACACGAAAGCTGCCAGCACGGAAAGCTGTAGCTGGTTTTCACTGTCCCTTGGAACTGCATTCGCTGCCGCACAGTCATTCGTGTTCTGCAAAAGCTTGGCTTCGTAATGGGGCAACACTCTGTATCTCTCTCTCGCAGAGCCCGGCTGCCAAATTCGAAACGTCCAGCGATTGCGCCCACACGAAAGCTGCCAGCACGGAAAGCTGTAGCTGGTTTTCACTGTCCCTTGGAACTGCATTCGCTGCCACACAGTCATTCGTGTTCTGCAAAAGCTTGGCTTGGTAATGGGGCAACACTCTGTATCTCTCTCTCGCAGAGCCCGGCTGCCAAATTCGAAACGTCCAGCGATTGCGCCCACACGAAAGCTGCCAGCACGGAAAGCTGTAGCTGGTTTTCACTGTCCCTTGGAACTGCATTCGCTGCCGCACAGTCATTCGTGTTCTGCAAAAGCTTGGCTTGGTAATGGGGCAACACTCTGTATCTCTCTCTCGCAGAGCCCGGCTGCCAAATTCGAAACGTCCAGCGATTGCGCCCACACGAAAGCTGCCAGCACGGAAAGCTGTAGCTGGTTTTCACTGTCCCTTGGAACTGCATTCGCAGCCGCACAGTCATTCGTGTTCTGCAAAAGCTTGGCTTCGTAATGGGGCAACACTGTGTATCTCTCTCTCTCGCAGAGCCCGGCTGCCAAATTCGAAACGTCCAGCGATTGCGCCCACACGAAAGCTGCCAGCACGGAAAGCTGTAGCTGGTTTTCACTGTCCCTTGGAACTGCATTCGCTGCCGCACAGTCATTCGTGTTCTGCAAAAGCTTGGCTTCGTAATGCGGCAACACTCTGTATCTCTCTCTCTCGCAGAGCTCGGCTGCCAAATTCGAAACGTCCAGCGATTGCGCCCACACGAAAGCTGCCAGCACGGAAAGCTGTAGCTGGTTTTCACTGTCCCTTGGAACTGCATTCGCTGCCGCACAGTCATTCGTGTTCTGCAAAAGCTTGGCTTGGTAATGGGGCAACACACTGTATCTCTCTCTCGCAGAGCCCGGCTGCCAAATTCGAAACGTCCAGCGATTGCGCCCACACGAAAGCTGCCAGCACAGAAAGCTGTAGCTGGTTTTCACTGTCCCTTGGAACTGCATTCGCTGCCACACAGTCATTCGTGTTCTGCAAAAGCTTGGCTTGGTAATGGGGCAACACTCTGTATCTCTCTCTGGCAGAGCCCGGCTGCCAAATTCGAAACGTCCAGCGATTGCGCCCACACGAAAGCTGCCAGCACGGAAAGCTGTAGCTGGTTTTCACTGTCCCTTGGAACTGCATTCGCTGCCGCACAGTCATTCGTGTTCTGCAAAAGCTTGGCTTCGTAATGGGGCAACACTCTGTATCTCTCTCTCGCAGAGCCCGGCTGCCAAATTCGAAACGTCCAGCGATTGCGCCCACACGAAAGCTGCCAGCACGGAAAGCTGTAGCTGGTTTTCACTGTCCCTTGGAACTGCATTCGCTGCCGCACAGTCATTCGTGTTCTGCAAAAGCTTGGCTTGGTAATGGGGCATCACTCTGTATCTCTCTCTCGCAGAGCCCGGCTGCCAAATTCGAAACGTCCAGCGATTGCGCCCACACGAAAGCTGCCAGCATGGAAAGCTGTAGCTGGTTTTCACTGTCCCTTGGAACTGCATTCGCTGCCACACAGTCATTCGTGTTCTGCAAAAGCTTGGCTTCGTAATGGGGCAACACTCTGTATCTCTCTCTCGCAGAGCCCGGCTGCCAAATTCGAAACGTCCAGCGATTGCGCCCACACGAAAGCTGCCAGCACGGAAAGCTGTAGCTGGTTTTCACTGTCCCTTGGAACTGCATTCGCTGCCACACAGTCATTCGTGTTCTGCAAAAGCTTGGCTTCGTAATGCGGCAACACTCTGTATCTCTCTCTCGCAGAGCCCGGCTGCCAAATTCGAAACGTCCAGCGATTGCGCCCACACGAAAGCTGCCAGCACGGAAAGCTGTAGCTGGTTTTCACTGTCCCTTGGAACTGCATTCGCTGCCGCACAGTCATTCGTGTTCTGCAAAAGCTTGGCTTCGTAATGTGGCAACACTCTGTATCTCTCTCTCTCGCAGAGCCCGGCTGCCAAATTCGAAACGTCCAGCGATTGCGCCCACACGAAAGCTGCCAGCACGGAAAGCTGTAGCTGGTTTTCACTGTGCCTTGGAACTGCATTCGCTGCCGCACAGTCATTCGTGTTCTGCAAAAGCTTGGCTTCGTAATGGGGCAACACTCTGTATCTCTCTCTCGCAGAGCCCGGCTGCCAAATTCGAAACGTCCAGCGATTGCGCCCACACGAAAGCTGCCAGCACGGAAAGCTGTAGCTGGTTTTCACTGTCCCTTGGAACTGCATTCGCTGCCGCACAGTCATTCGTGTTCTGCAAAAGCTTGGCTTGGTAATGGGGCAACACTCTGTATCTCTCTCTCGCAGAGCCCGGCTGCCAAATTCGAAACGTCCAGCGATTGCGCCCACACGAAAGCTGCCAGCACGGAAAGCAGTAGCTGGTTTTCACTGTCCCTTGGAACTGCATTCGCTGCCACACAGTCATTCGTGTTCTGCAAAAGCTTGGCTTGGTAATGAGGCAACACTGTGTATCTCTCTCTGGCAGAGCCCGGCTGCCAAATTCGAAACGTCCAGCGATTGCGCCCACACGAAAGCTGCCAGCACGGAAAGCTGTAGCTGGTTTTCACTGTCCCTTGGAACTGCATTCGCTGCCACACAGTCATTCGTGTTCTGCAAAAGCTTGGCTTCGTAATGGGGCAACACTCTGTATCTCTCTCTGGCAGAGCCCGGCTGCCAAATTCAAAACGTCCAGCGATTGCGCCCACACGAAAGCTGCCAGCACGGAAAGCTGTAGCTGGTTTTCACTGTCCCTTGGAACTGCATTCGCTGCCGCACAGTCATTCGTGTTCTGCAAAAGCTTGGCTTCGTAATGCGGCAACACTCTGTATCTCTCTCTCTCGCAGAGCTCGGCTGCCAAATTCGAAACGTCCAGCGATTGCGCCCACACGAAAGCTGCCAGCACGGAAAGCTGTAGCTGGTTTTCACTGTCCCTTGGAACTGCATTCGCTGCCGCACAGTCATTCGTGTTCTGCAAAAGCTTGGCTTCGTAATGGGGCAACACTCTGTATCTCTCTCTGGCAGAGCCCGGCTGCCAAATTCGAAACGTCCAGCGATTGTGCCCACAAGAAAACTGCCAGCACGGAAAGCTGTAGCTGGTTTTCACTGTGCCTTGGAACTGCATTCGCTGCCGCACAGTCATTCGTGTTCTGCAAAAGCTTGGCTTGGTAATGGGGCAACACTGTGTATCTCTCTCTCGCAGAGCCCGGCTGCCAAATTCGAAACGTCCAGCGATTGCGCCCACACGAAAGCTGCCAGCACGGAAAGCTGTAGCTGGTTTTCACTGTCCCTTGGAACTGCATTCGCTGCCGCACAGTCATTCGTGTTCTGCAAAAGCTTGGCTTGGTAATGGGGCAACACTGTGTATCTCTCTCTCGCAGAGCCCGGCTGCCAAATTCGAAACGTCCAGCGATTGCGCCCACACGAAAGCTGCCAGCACGGAAAGCTGTAGCTGGTTTTCACTGTCCCTTGGAACTGCATTCGCTGCCGCACAGTCATTCGTGTTCTGCAAAAGCTTGGCTTGGTAATGGGGCAACACTCTGTATCTCTCTCTCGAAGAGACCGGCTGCCAAATTCGAAACGTCCAGCGATTGCGCCCACACGAAAGCTGCCAGCACGGAAAGCTGTAGCTGGTTTTCACTGTCCCTTGGAACTGCATTCGCTGCCACACAGTCATTCGTGTTCTGCAAAAGCTTGGCTTGGTAATGGGGCAACACTCTGTATCTCTCTCTCGCAGAGCCCGGCTGCCAAATTCGAAACGTCCAGCGATTGCGCCCACACGAAAGCTGCCAGCACGGAAAGCTGTAGCTGGTTTTCACTGTCCCTTGGAACTGCATTCGCTGCCGCACAGTCATTCGTGTTCTGCAAAAGCTTGGCTTGGTAATGGGGCAACACTCTGTATCTCTCTCTCGCAGAGCCCGGCTGCCAAATTCGAAACGTCCAGCGATTGCGCCCACACGAAAGCTGCCAGCACGGAAAGCTGTAGCTGGTTTTCACTGTCCCTTGGAACTGCATTCGCTGCCGCACAGTCATTCGTGTTCTGCAAAAGCTTGGCTTCGTAATGGGGCAACACTGTGTATCTCTCTCTCGCAGAGCCCGGCTGCCAAATTCGAAACGTCCAGCGATTGCGCCCACACGAAAGCTGCCAGCACGGAAAGCTGTAGCTGGTTTTCACTGTCCCTTGGAACTGCATTCGCTGCCGCACAGTCATTCCTGTTCTGCAAAAGCTTGGCTTCGTAATGGGGCAACACTCTGTATCTCTCTCTCTCGCAGAGCCCGGCTGCCAAATTCAAAACATCCAGCGATTGCGCCCACACGAAAGCTGCCAGCACGGAAAGCTGTAGCTGGTTTTCACTGTCCCTTGGAACTGCATTCGCTGCCGCACAGTCATTCGTGTTCTGCAAAAGCTTGGCTTCGTAATGGGGCAACACTCTGTATCTCTCTCTCGCAGAGCCCGGCTGCCAAATTCGAAACGTCCAGCGATTGCGCCCACACGAAAGCTGCCAGCACGGAAAGCTGTAGCTGGTTTTCACTGTCCCTTGGAACTGCATTCGCTGCCACACAGTCATTCGTGTTCTGCAAAAGCTTGGCTTGGTAATGGGGCAACACTCTGTATCTCTCTCTGGCAGAGCCCGGCTGCCAAATTCGAAACGTCCAGCGATTGCGCCCACACGAAAGCTGCCAGCACGGAAAGCTGTAGCTGGTTTTCACTGTCCCTTGGAACTGCATTCGCTGCCGCACAGTCATTCGTGTTCTGCAAAAGCTTGGCTTGGTAATGGGGCAACACTCTGTATCTCTCTCTCGCAGAGCCCGGCTGCCAAATTCGAAACGTCCAGCGATTGCGCCCACACGAAAGCTGCCAGCACGGAAAGCTGTAGCTGGTTTTCACTGTCCCTTGGAACTGCATTCGCTGCCCCACAGTCATTCGTGTTCTGCAAAAGCTTGGCTTCGTAATGGGGCAACACTGTGTATCTCTCTCTCTCGCAGAGCCCGGCTGCCAAATTCGAAACGTCCAGCGATTGCGCCCACACGAAAGCTGCCAGCACGGAAAGCTGTAGCTGGTTTTCACTGTCCCTTGGAACTGCATTCGCTGCCGCACAGTCATTCGTGTTCTGCAAAAGCTTGGCTTCGTAATGCGGCAACACTCTGTATCTCTCTCTCTCGCAGAGCTCGGCTGCCAAATTCGAAACGTCCAGCGATTGCGCCCACACGAAAGCTGCCAGCACGGAAAGCTGTAGCTGGTTTTCACTGTCCCTTGGAACTGCATTCGCTGCCGCACAGTCATTCGTGTTCTGCAAAAGCTTGGCTTGGTAATGGGGCAACAATCTGTATCTCTCTCTGGCAGAGCCCGGCTGCCAAATTCGAAACGTCCAGCGATTGCGCCCACACGAAAGCTGCCAGCACAGAAAGCTGTAGCTGGTTTTCACTGTCCCTTGGAACTGCATTCGCTGCCACACAGTCATTCGTGTTCTGCAAAAGCTTGGCTTGGTAATGGGGCAACACTGTGTATCTCTCTCTGGCAGAGCCCGGCTGCCAAATTCGAAACGTCCAGCGATTGCGCCCACACGAAAGCTGCCAGCACGGAAAGCTGTAGCTGGTTTTCACTGTCCCTTGGAACTGCATTCGCTGCCGCACAGTCATTCGTGTTCTGCAAAAGCTTGGCTTCGTAATGGGGCAACACTCTGTATCTCTCTCTCGCAGAGCCCGGCTGCCAAATTCGAAACGTCCAGCGATTGCGCCCACACGAAAGCTGCCAGCACGGAAAGCTGTAGCTGGTTTTCACTGTCCCTTGGAACTGCATTCGCTGCCGCACAGTCATTCGTGTTCTGCAAAAGCTTGGCTTGGTAATGGGGCATCACTCTGTATCTCTCTCTCGCAGAGCCCGGCTGCCAAATTCGAAACGTCCAGCGATTGCGCCCACACGAAAGCTGCCAGCATGGAAAGCTGTAGCTGGTTTTCACTGTCCCTTGGAACTGCATTCGCTGCCACACAGTCATTCGTGTTCTGCAAAAGCTTGGCTTCGTAATGGGGCAACACTCTGTATCTCTCTCTCGCAGAGCCCGGCTGCCAAATTCGAAACGTCCAGCGATTGCGCCCACACGAAAGCTGCCAGCACGGAAAGCTGTAGCTGGTTTTCACTGTCCCTTGGAACTGCATTCGCTGCCGCACAGTCATTCGTGTTCTGCAAAAGCTTGGCTTGGTAATGGGGCAACACTGTGTATCTCTCTCTGGCAGAGCCCGGCTGCCAAATTCGAAACGTCCAGCGATTGCGCCCACACGAAAGCTGCCAGCACGGAAAGCTGTAGCTGGTTTTCACTGTCCCTTGGAACTGCATTCGCTGCCGCACAGTCATTCGTGTTCTGCAAAAGCTTGGCTTCGTAATGCGGCAACACTCTGTATCTCTCTCTCGCAGAGCCCGGCTGCCAAATTCGAAACGTCCAGCGATTGCGCCCACACGAAAGCTGCCAGCACGGAAAGCTGTAGCTGGTTTTCACTGTCCCTTGGAACTGCATTCGCTGCCGCACAGTCATTCGTGTTCTGCAAAAGCTTGGCTTCGTAATGGGGCAACACTCTGTATCTCTCTCTCTCGCAGAGCCCGGCTGCCAAATTCGAAACGTCCAGCGATTGCGCCCACACGAAAGCTGCCAGCACGGAAAGCTGTAGCTGGTTTTCACTGTCCCTTGGAACTGCATTCACTGCCGCACAGTCATTCGTGTTCTGCAAAAGCTTGGCTTGGTAATGGGGCAACACTGTGTATCTCTCTCTCGCAGAGCCCGGCTGCCAAATTCGAAACGTCCAGCGATTGCGCCCACACGAAAGCTGCCAGCACGGAAAGCAGTAGCTGGTTTTCACTGTCCCTTGGAACTGCATTCGCTGCCACACAGTCATTCGTGTTCTGCAAAAGCTTGGCTTGGTAATGAGGCAACACTGTGTATCTCTCTCTGGCAGAGCCCGGCTGCCAAATTCGAAACGTCCAGCGATTGCGCCCACACGAAAGCTGCCAGCACGGAAAGCTGTAGCTGGTTTTCACTGTCCCTTGGAACTGCATTCGCTGCCACACAGTCATTCGTGTTCTGCAAAAGCTTGGCTTCGTAATGGGGCAACACTCTGTATCTCTCTCTGGCAGAGCCCGGCTGCCAAATTCAAAACGTCCAGCGATTGCGCCCACACGAAAGCTGCCAGCACGGAAAGCTGTAGCTGGTTTTCACTGTCCCTTGGAACTGCATTCGCTGCCGCACAGTCATTCGTGTTCTGCAAAAGCTTGGCTTCGTAATGCGGCAACACTCTGTCTCTCTCTCTCTCGCAGAGCTCGGCTGCCAAATTCGAAACGTCCAGCGATTGCGCCCACACGAAAGCTGCCAGCACGGAAAGCTGTAGCTGGTTTTCACTGTCCCTTGGAACTGCATTCGCTGCCGCACAGTCATTCGTGTTCTGCAAAAGCTTGGCTTCGTAATGGGGCAACACTGTGTATCTCTCTCTCTCGCAGAGCCCGGCTGCCAAATTCGAAACGTCCAGCGATTGCGCCCACACGAAAGCTGCCAGCACGGAAAGCTGTAGCTGGTTTTCACTGTCCCTTGGAACTGCATTCGCTGCCGCACAGTCATTCGTGTTCTGCAAAAGCTTGGCTTCGTAATGCGGCAACACTCTGTATCTCTCTCTCTCGCAGAGCTCGGCTGCCAAATTCGAAACGTCCAGCGATTGCGCCCACACGAAAGCTGCCAGCACGGAAAGCTGTAGCTGGTTTTCACTGTCCCTTGGAACTGCATTCGCTGCCGCACAGTCATTCGTGTTCTGCAAAAGCTTGGCTTGGTAATGGGGCAACAATCTGTATCTCTCTCTGGCAGAGCCCGGCTGCCAAATTCGAAACGTCCAGCGATTGCGCCCACACGAAAGCTGCCAGCACAGAAAGCTGTAGCTGGTTTTCACTGTCCCTTGGAACTGCATTCGCTGCCACACAGTCATTCGTGTTCTGCAAAAGCTTGGCTTGGTAATGGGGCAACACTGTGTATCTCTCTCTGGCAGAGCCCGGCTGCCAAATTCGAAACGTCCAGCGATTGCGCCCACACGAAAGCTGCCAGCACGGAAAGCTGTAGCTGGTTTTCACTGTCCCTTGGAACTGCATTCGCTGCCGCACAGTCATTCGTGTTCTGCAAAAGCTTGGCTTGGTAATGGGGCAACACTCTGTATCTCTCTCTCGCAGAGCCCGGCTGCCAAATTCGAAACGTCCAGCGATTGCGCCCACACGAAAGCTGCCAGCACGGAAAGCTGTAGCTGGTTTTCACTGTCCCTTGGAACTGCATTCGCTGCCGCACAGTCATTCGTGTTCTGCAAAAGCTTGGCTTGGTAATGGGGCATCACTCTGTATCTCTCTCTCGCAGAGCCCGGCTGCCAAATTCGAAACGTCCAGCGATTGCGCCCACACGAAAGCTGCCAGCATGGAAAGCTGTAGCTGGTTTTCACTGTCCCTTGGAACTGCATTCGCTGCCGCACAGTCATTCGTGTTCTGCAAAAGCTTGGCTTCGTAATGGGGCAACACTCTGTATCTCTCTCTCGCAGAGCCCGGCTGCCAAATTCGAAACGTCCAGCGATTGCGCCCACACGAAAGCTGCCAGCACGGAAAGCTGTAGCTGGTTTTCACTGTCCCTTGGAACTGCATTCGCTGCCGCACAGTCATTCGTGTTCTGCAAAAGCTTGGCTTGGTAATGGGGCAACACTGTGTATCTCTCTCTGGCAGAGCCCGGCTGCCAAATTCGAAACGTCCAGCGATTGCGCCCACACGAAAGCTGCCAGCACGGAAAGCAGTAGCTGGTTTTCACTGTCCCTTGGAACTGCATTCGCTGCCACACAGTCATTCGTGTTCTGCAAAAGCTTGGCTTCGTAATGCGGCAACACTCTGTATCTCTCTCTCGCAGAGCCCGGCTGCCAAATTCGAAACGTCCAGCGATTGCGCCCACACGAAAGCTGCCAGCACGGAAAGCTGTAGCTGGTTTTCACTGTCCCTTGGAACTGCATTCGCTGCCGCACAGTCATTCGTGTTCTGCAAAAGCTTGGCTTCGTAATGGGGCAACACTCTGTATCTCTCTCTCTCGCAGAGCCCGGCTGCCAAATTCGAAACGTCCAGCGATTGCGCCCACACGAAAGCTGCCAGCACGGAAAGCTGTAGCTGGTTTTCACTGTCCCTTGGAACTGCATTCACTGCCGCACAGTCATTCGTGTTCTGCAAAAGCTTGGCTTGGTAATGGGGCAACACTGTGTATCTCTCTCTGGCAGAGCCCGGCTGCCAAATTCGAAACGTCCAGCGATTGCGCCCACACGAAAGCTGCCAGCACGGAAAGCAGTAGCTGGTTTTCACTGTCCCTTGGAACTGCATTCGCTGCCACACAGTCATTCGTGTTCTGCAAAAGCTTGGCTTGGTAATGAGGCAACACTCTGTCTCTCTCTCTGGCAGAGCCCGGCTGCCAAATTCGAAACGTCCAGCGATTGCGCCCACACGAAAGCTGCCAGCACGGAAAGCTGTAGCTGGTTTTCACTGTCCCTTGGAACTGCATTCGCTGCCGCACAGTCATTCGTGTTCTGCAAAAGCTTGGCTTCGTAATGGGGCAACACTCTGTATCTCTCTCTGGCAGAGCCCGGCTGCCAAATTCAAAACGTCCAGCGATTGCGCCCACACGAAAGCTGCCAGCACGGAAAGCTGTAGCTGGTTTTCACTGTCCCTTGGAACTGCATTCGCTGCCGCACAGTCATTCGTGTTCTGCAAAAGCTTGGCTTGGTAATGGGGCAACACTGTGTATCTCTCTCTCGCAGAGCCCGGCTGCCAAATTCGAAACGTCCAGCGATTGCGCCCACACGAAAGCTGCCAGCACGGAAAGCTGTAGCTGGTTTTCACTGTCCCTTGGAACTGCATTCGCTGCCGCACAGTCATTCGTGTTCTGCAAAAGCTTGGCTTGGTAATGGGGCAACACTGTGTATCTCTCTCTCGCAGAGCCCGGCTGCCAAATTCGAAACGTCCAGCGATTGCGCCCACACGAAAGCTGCCAGCACGGAAAGCTGTAGCTGGTTTTCACTGTCCCTTGGAACTGCATTCGCTGCCGCACAGTCATTCGTGTTCTGCAAAAGCTTGGCTTGGTAATGGGGCAACACTGTGTATCTCTCTCTCGAAGAGACCGGCTGCCAAATTCGAAACGTCCAGCGATTGCGCCCACACGAAAGCTGCCAGCACGGAAAGCTGTAGCTGGTTTTCACTGTCCCTTGGAACTGCATTCGCTGCCACACAGTCATTCGTGTTCTGCAAAAGCTTGGCTTGGTAATGGGGCAACACTCTGTATCTCTCTCTCGCAGAGCCCGGCTGCCAAATTCGAAACGTCCAGCGATTGCGCCCACACGAAAGCTGCCAGCACGGAAAGCTGTAGCTGGTTTTCACTGTCCCTTGGAACTGCATTCGCTGCCGCACAGTCATTCGTGTTCTGCAAAAGCTTGGCTTCGTAATGGGGCAACACTCTGTATCTCTCTCTCGCAGAGCCCGGCTGCCAAATTCGAAACGTCCAGCGATTGCGCCCACACGAAAGCTGCCAGCACGGAAAGCTGTAGCTGGTTTTCACTGTCCCTTGGAACTGCATTCGCTGCCGCACAGTCATTCGTGTTCTGCAAAAGCTTGGCTTCGTAATGGGGCAACACTGTGTATCTCTCTCTCGCAGAGCCCGGCTGCCAAATTCGAAACGTCCAGCGATTGCGCCCACACGAAAGCTGCCAGCACGGAAAGCTGTAGCTGGTTTTCACTGTCCCTTGGAACTGCATTCGCTGCCGCACAGTCATTCGTGTTCTGCAAAAGCTTTGATTCGTAATGGGGCAACACTCTGTATCTCTCTCTCGCAGAGCCCAGCTGCCAAATTCAAAACGTCCAGCGATTGCGCCCACACGAAAGCTGCCAGCACAGAAAGCTGTAGCTGGTTTTCACTGTCCCTTGGAACTGCATTCGCTGCCGCACAGTCATTCGTGTTCTGCAAAAGCTTGGCTTGGTAATGGGGCAACACTCTGTATCTCTCTCTGGCAGAGCCCGGCTGCCAAATTCGAAACGTCCAGCGATTGCGCCCACACGAAAGCTGCCAGCACGGAAAGCTGTAGCTGGTTTTCACTGTCCCTTGGAACTGCATTCGCTGCCGCACAGTCATTCGTGTTCTGCAAAAGCTTGGCTTCGTAATGCGGCAACACTCTGTATCTCTCTCTCGCAGAGCCCGGCTGCCAAATTCGAAACGTCCAGCGATTGCGCCCACACGAAAGCTGCCAGCACAGAAAGCTGTAGCTGGTTTTCACTGTCCCTTGGAACTGCATTCGCTGCCGCACAGTCATTCGTGTTCTGCAAAAGCTTGGCTTCGTAATGGGGCAACACTCTGTATCTCTCTCTCGCAGAGCCCGGCTGCCAAATTCGAAACGTCCAGCGATTGCACCCACAAGAAAGCTGCCAGCACGGAAAGCTGTAGCTGGTTTTCACTGTCCCTTGGAACTGCATTCGCTGCCGCACAGTCATTCGTGTTCTGCAAAAGCTTGGCTTCGTAATGCGGCAACACTCTGTATCTCTCTCTCTCGCAGAGCTCGGCTGCCAAATTCGAAACGTCCAGCGATTGCGCCCACACGAAAGCTGCCAGCACGGAAAGCTGTAGCTGGTTTTCACTGTCCCTTGGAACTGCATTCGCTGCCGCACAGTCATTCGTGTTCTGCAAAAGCTTGGCTTGGTAATGGGGCAACAATCTGTATCTCTCTCTGGCAGAGCCCGGCTGCCAAATTCGAAACGTCCAGCGATTGCGCCCACACGAAAGCTGCCAGCACGGAAAGCTGTAGCTGGTTTTCACTGTCCCTTGGAACTGCATTCGCTGCCGCACAGTCATTCGTGTTCTGCAAAAGCTTGGCTTCGTAATGCGGCAACACTCTGTATCTCTCTCTCGAAGAGCCCGGCTGCCAAATTCGAAACGTCCAGCGATTGCGCCCACACGAAAGCTGCCAGCACGGAAAGCTGTAGCTGGTTTTCACTGTCCCTTGGAACTGCATTCGCTGCCACACAGTCATTCGTGTTCTGCAAAAGCTTGGCTTGGTAATGGGGCAACACTCTGTATCTCTCTCTCGCAGAGCCCGGCTGCCAAATTCGAAACGTCCAGCGATTGCGCCCACACGAAAGCTGCCAGCACGGAAAGCTGTAGCTGGTTTTCACTGTCCCTTGGAACTGCATTCGCTGCCGCACAGTCATTCGTGTTCTGCAAAAGCTTGGCTTGGTAATGGGGCAACACTGTGTATCTCTCTCTCGCAGAGCCCGGCTGCCAAATTCGAAACGTCCAGCGATTGCGCCCACACGAAAGCTGCCAGCACGGAAAGCTGTAGCTGGTTTTCACTGTCCCTTGGAACTGCATTCGCTGCCGCACAGTCATTCGTGTTCTGCAAAAGCTTGGCTTCGTAATGGGGCAACACTCTGTATCTCTCTCTCTCGCAGAGCCCGGCTGCCAAATTCGAAACGTCCAGCGATTGCGCCCACACGAAAGCTGCCAGCACGGAAAGCTGTAGCTGGTTTTCACTGTCCCTTGGAACTGCATTCGCTGCCGCACAGTCATTCGTGTTCTGCAAAAGCTTGGCTTGGTAATGGGGCAACACGGTGTATCTCTCTCTCGCAGAGCCCGGCTGCCAAATTCGAAACGTCCAGCGATTGCGCCCACACGAAAGCTGCCAGCACGGAAAGCTGTAGCTGGTTTTCACTGTCCCTTGGAACTGCATTCGCTGCCGCACAGTCATTCGTGTTCTGCAAAAGCTTGGCTTGGTAATGGGGCAACACTCTGTATCTCTCTCTCGCAGAGCCCGGCTGCCAAATTCGAAACGTCCAGCGATTGCGCCCACACGAAAGCTGCCAGCACGGAAAGCTGTAGCTGGTTTTCACTGTCCCTTGGAACTGCATTCGCTGCCGCACAGTCATTCGTGTTCTGCAAAAGCTTGGCTTGGTAATGGGGCAACACTCTGTATCTCTCTCTCGCAGAGCCCGGCTGCCAAATTCGAAACGTCCAGCGATTGCGCCCACACGAAAGCTGCCAGCACGGAAAGCTGTAGCTGGTTTTCACTGTCCCTTGGAACTGCATTCGCTGCCGCACAGTCATTCGTGTTCTGCAAAAGCTTTGATTCGTAATGGGGCAACACTCTGTATCTCTCTCTCGCAGAGCCCAGCTGCCAAATTCAAAACGTCCAGCGATTGCGCCCACACGAAAGCTGCCAGCACAGAAAGCTGTAGCTGGTTTTCACTGTCCCTTGGAACTGCATTCGCTGCCGCACAGACATTCGTGTTCTGCAAAAGCTTGGCTTGGTAATGGGGCAACACTGTGTATCTCTCTCTCGCAGAGCCCGGCTGCCAAATTCGAAACGTCCAGCGATTGCGCCCACACGAAAGCTGCCAGCACGGAAAGCTGTAGCTGGTTTTCACTGTCCCTTGGAACTGCATTCGCTGCCGCACAGTCATTCGTGTTCTGCAAAAGCTTGGCTTGGTAATGAGGCAACACTGTGTATCTCTCTCTCGCAGAGCCCGGCTGCCAAATTCGAAACGTCCAGCGATTGCGCCCACACGAAAGCTGCCAGCACAGAAAGCTGTAGCTGGTTTTCACTGTCCCTTGGAACTGCATTCGCTGCCGCACAGTCATTCGTGTTCTGCAAAAGCTTGGCTTGGTAATGGGGCAACACTCTGTATCTCTCTCTCGCAGAGCCCGGCTGCCAAATTCGAAACGTCCAGCGATTGCGCCCACACGAAAGCTGCCAGCACGGAAAGCTGTAGCTGGTTTTCACTGTCCCTTGGAACTGCATTCGCTGCCGCACAGTCATTCGTGTTCTGCAAAAGCTTGGCTTCGTAATGCGGCAACACTCTGTATCTCTCTCTCTCGCAGAGCTCGGCTGCCAAATTCGAAACGTCCAGCGATTGCGCCCACACGAAAGCTGCCAGCACGGAAAGCTGTAGCTGGTTTTCACTGTCCCTTGGAACTGCATTCGCTGCCGCACAGTCATTCGTGTTCTGCAAAAGCTTGGCTTGGTAATGGGGCAACAATCTGTATCTCTCTCTGGCAGAGCCCGGCTGCCAAATTCGAAACGTCCAGCGATTGCGCCCACACGAAAGCTGCCAGCACGGAAAGCTGTAGCTGGTTTTCACTGTCCCTTGGAACTGCATTCGCTGCCGCACAGTCATTCGTGTTCTGCAAAAGCTTGGCTTCGTAATGGGGCAACACTCTGTATCTCTCTCTCGAAGAGCCCGGCTGCCAAATTCGAAACGTCCAGCGATTGCGCCCACACGAAAGCTGCCAGCACGGAAAGCTGTAGCTGGTTTTCACTGTCCCTTGGAACTGCATTCGCTGCCACACAGTCATTCGTGTTCTGCAAAAGCTTGGCTTGGTAATGGGGCAACACTCTGTATCTCTCTCTCGCAGAGCCCGGCTGCCAAATTCGAAACGTCCAGCGATTGCGCCCACACGAAAGCTGCCAGCACGGAAAGCTGTAGCTGGTTTTCACTGTCCCTTGGAACTGCATTCGCTGCCGCACAGTCATTCGTGTTCTGCAAAAGCTTGGCTTGGTAATGGGGCAACACTGTGTATCTCTCTCTCGCAGAGCCCGGCTGCCAAATTCGAAACGTCCAGCGATTGCGCCCACACGAAAGCTGCCAGCACGGAAAGCTGTAGCTGGTTTTCACTGTCCCTTGGAACTGCATTCGCTGCCGCACAGTCATTCGTGTTCTGCAAAAGCTTGGCTTCGTAATGGGGCAACACGGTGTATCTCTCTCTCGCAGAGCCCGGCTGCCAAATTCGAAACGTCCAGCGATTGCGCCCACACGAAAGCTGCCAGCACGGAAAGCTGTAGCTGGTTTTCACTGTCCCTTGGAACTGCATTCGCTGCCGCACAGTCATTCGTGTTCTGCAAAAGCTTGGCTTGGTAATGGGGCAACACTCTGTATCTCTCTCTCGCAGAGCCCGGCTGCCAAATTCGAAACGTCCAGCGATTGCGCCCACACGAAAGCTGCCAGCACGGAAAGCTGTAGCTGGTTTTCACTGTCCCTTGGAACTGCATTCGCTGCCGCACAGTCATTCGTGTTCTGCAAAAGCTTGGCTTGGTAATGGGGCAACACTCTGTATCTCTCTCTCGCAGAGCCCGGCTGCCAAATTCGAAACGTCCAGCGATTGCGCCCACACGAAAGCTGCCAGCACGGAAAGCTGTAGCTGGTTTTCACTGTCCCTTGGAACTGCATTCGCTGCCGCACAGTCATTCGTGTTCTGCAAAAGCTTTGATTCGTAATGGGGCAACACTCTGTATCTCTCTCTCGCAGAGCCCAGCTGCCAAATTCAAAACGTCCAGCGATTGCGCCCACACGAAAGCTGCCAGCACAGAAAGCTGTAGCTGGTTTTCACTGTCCCTTGGAACTGCATTCGCTGCCGCACAGTCATTCGTGTTCTGCAAAAGCTTGGCTTGGTAATGGGGCAACACTCTGTATCTCTCTCTGGCAGAGCCCGGCTGCCAAATTCGAAACGTCCAGCGATTGCGCCCACACGAAAGCTGCCAGCACGGAAAGCTGTAGCTGGTTTTCACTGTCCCTTGGAACTGCATTCGCTGCCGCACAGTCATTCGTGTTCTGCAAAAGCTTGGCTTCGTAATGCGGCAACACTCTGTATCTCTCTCTCGCAGAGCCCGGCTGCCAAATTCGAAACGTCCAGCGATTGCGCCCACACGAAAGCTGCCAGCACAGAAAGCTGTAGCTGGTTTTCACTGTCCCTTGGAACTGCATTCGCTGCCGCACAGTCATTCGTGTTCTGCAAAAGCTTGGCTTCGTAATGGGGCAACACTGTGTATCTCTCTCTGGCAGAGCCCGGCTGCCAAATTCGAAACGTCCAGCGATTGCGCCCACACGAAAGCTGCCAGCACGGAAAGCTGTAGCTGGTTTTCACTGTCCCTTGGAACTGCATTCGCTGCCGCACAGTCATTCGTGTTCTGCAAAAGCTTGGCTTCGTAATGCGGCAACACTCTGTATCTCTCTCTCTCGCAGAGCTCGGCTGCCAAATTCGAAACGTCCAGCGATTGCGCCCACACGAAAGCTGCCAGCACGGAAAGCTGTAGCTGGTTTTCACTGTCCCTTGGAACTGCATTCGCTGCCGCACAGTCATTCGTGTTCTGCAAAAGCTTGGCTTGGTAATGGGGCAACAATCTGTATCTCTCTCTGGCAGAGCCCGGCTGCCAAATTCGAAACGTCCAGCGATTGCGCCCACACGAAAGCTGCCAGCACGGAAAGCTGTAGCTGGTTTTCACTGTCCCTTGGAACTGCATTCGCTGCCACACAGTCATTCGTGTTCTGCAAAAGCTTGGCTTGGTAATGGGGCAACACTCTGTATCTCTCTCTCGCAGAGCCCGGCTGCCAAATTCGAAACGTCCAGCGATTGCGCCCACACGAAAGCTGCCAGCACGGAAAGCTGTAGCTGGTTTTCACTGTCCCTTGGAACTGCATTCGCTGCCGCACAGTCATTCGTGTTCTGCAAAAGCTTGGCTTGGTAATGGGGCAACACTGTGTATCTCTCTCTCGCAGAGCCCGGCTGCCAAATTCGAAACGTCCAGCGATTGCGCCCACACGAAAGCTGCCAGCACGGAAAGCTGTAGCTGGTTTTCACTGTCCCTTGGAACTGCATTCGCTGCCGCACAGTCATTCGTGTTCTGCAAAAGCTTGGCTTCGTAATGGGGCAACACTCTGTATCTCTCTCTCTGGCAGAGCCCGGCTGCCAAATTCGAAACGTCCAGCGATTGCGCCCACACGAAAGCTGCCAGCACGGAAAGCTGTAGCTGGTTTTCACTGTCCCTTGGAACTGCATTCGCTGCCGCACAGTCATTCGTGTTCTGCAAAAGCTTGGCTTGGTAATGGGGCAACACTCTGTATCTCTCTCTCGCAGAGCCCGGCTGCCAAATTCGAAACGTCCAGCGATTGCGCCCACACGAAACCTGCCAGCACGGAAAGCTGTAGCTGGTTTTCACTGTCCCTTGGAACTGCATTCGCTGCCCCACAGTCATTCGTGTTCTGCAAAAGCTTGGCTTGGTAATGGGGCAACACGGTGTATCTCTCTCTCGCAGAGCCCGGCTGCCAAATTCGAAACGTCCAGCGATTGCGCCCACACGAAAGCTGCCAGCACGGAAAGCTGTAGCTGGTTTTCACTGTCCCTTGGAACTGCATTCGCTGCCGCACAGTCATTCGTGTTCTGCAAAAGCTTTGATTCGTAATGGGGCAACACTCTGTATCTCTCTCTCGCAGAGCCCGGCTGCCAAATTCGAAACGTCCAGCGATTGCGCCCACACGAAAGCTGCCAGCACGGAAAGCTGTAGCTGGTTTTCACTGTCCCTTGGAACTGCATTCGCTGCCGCACAGTCATTTGTGTTCTGCAAAAGCTTGGCTTGGTAATGGGGAAACACTGTGTATCTCTCTCTCTGGCAGAGCCCGGCTGCCAAATTCGAAACGTCCAGCGATTGCGCCCACACGAAAGCTGCCAGCACGGAAAGCTGTAGCTGGTTTTCACTGTCCCTTGGAACTGCATTCGCTGCCGCACAGTCATTCGTGTTCTGCAAAAGCTTGGCTTCGTAATGGGGCAACACTCTGTATCTCTCTCTCTCGCAGAGCCCGGCTGCCAAATTCGAAACGTCCAGCGATTGCGCCCACACGAAAGCTGCCAGCACGGAAAGCTGTAGCTGGTTTTCACTGTCCCTTGGAACTGCATTCGCTGCCGCACAGTCATTCGTGTTCTGCAAAAGCTTGGCTTGGTAATGGGGCAACACTCTGTATCTCTCTCTCGCAGAGCCCGGCTGCCAAATTCGAAACGTCCAGCGATTGCGCCCACACGAAAGCTGCCAGCACGGAAAGCTGTAGCTGGTTTTCACTGTCCCTTGGAACTGCATTCGCTGCCGCACAGTCATTCGTGTTCTGCAAAAGCTTGGCTTGGTAATGGGGCAACACTGTGTATCTCTCTCTCGCAGAGCCCGGCTGCCAAATTCGAAACGTCCAGCGATTGCGCCCACACGAAAGCTGCCAGCATGGAAAGCTGTAGCTGGTTTTCACTGTCCCTTGGAACTGCATTCGCTGCCGCACAGTCATTCGTGTTCTGCAAAAGCTTGGCTTCGTAATGGGGCAACACTCTGTATCTCTCTCTGGCAGAGCCCGGCTGCCAAATTCGAAACGTCCAGCGATTGCGCCCACACGAAAGCTGCCAGCACGGAAAGCTGTAGCTGGTTTTCACTGTCCCTTGGAACTGCATTCGCTGCCGCACAGTCATTCGTGTTCTGCAAAAGCTTGGCTTGGTAATGGGGCAACACTGTGTATCTCTCTCTGGCAGAGCCCGGCTGCCAAATTCGAAACGTCCAGCGATTGCGCCCACACGAAAGCTGCCAGCACGGAAAGCAGTAGCTGGTTTTCACTGTCCCTTGGAACTGCATTCGCTGCCACACAGTCATTCGTGTTCTGCAAAAGCTTGGCTTCGTAATGGGGCAACACTCTGTATCTCTCTCTGGCAGAGCCCGGCTGCCAAATTCGAAACGTCCAGCGATTGCGCCCACAAGAAAGCTGCCAGCACGGAAAGCTGTAGCTGGTTTTCACTGTCCCTTGGAACTGCATTCGCTGCCACACAGTCATTCGTGTTCTGCAAAAGCTTGTCTTGGTAATGAGGCAACACTGTGTATCTCTCTCTGGCAGAGCCCGGCTGCCAAATTCGAAACGTCCAGCGATTGCGCCCACACGAAAGCTGCCAGCAAGGAAAGCTGTAGCTGGTTTTCACTGTCCCTTGGAACTGCATTCGCTGCCACACAGTCATTCGTGTTCTGCAAAAGCTTGGCTTCGTAATGGGGCAACACTCTGTATCTCTCTCTGGCAGAGCCCGGCTGCCAAATTCAAAACGTCCAGCGATTGCGCCCACACGAAAGCTGCCAGCACGGAAAGCTGTAGCTGGTTTTCACTGTCCCTTGGAACTGCATTCGCTGCCGCACAGTCATTTGTGTTCTGCAAAAGCTTGGCTTCGTAATGCGGCAACACTCTGTATCTCTCTCTCGCAGAGCCCGGCTGCCAAATTCGAAACGTCCAGCGATTGCGCCCACACGAAAGCTGCCAGCACGGAAAGCTGTAGCTGGTTTTCACTGTCCCTTGGAACTGCATTCGCTGCCGCACAGTCATTCGTGTTCTGCGAAAGCTTGGCTTCGTAATGCGTCAACACTCTGTATCTCTCTCTCGCAGAGCCCGGCTGCCAAATTCGAAACGTCCAGCGATTGCGCCCACACGAAAGCTGCCAGCACAGAAAGCTGTAGCTGGTTTTCACTGTCCCTTGGAACTGCATTCGCTGCCGCACAGTCATTCGTGTTCTGCAAAAGCTTGGCTTCGTAATGGGGCAACACTCTGTATCTCTCTCTCGCAGAGCCCGGCTGCCAAATTCGAAACGTTCAGCGATTGCGCCCACACGAAAGCTGCCAGCACGGAAAGCTGTAGCTGGTTTTCACTGTCCCTTGGAACTGCATTCGCTGCCGCACAGTCATTCGTGTTCTGCAAAAGCTTGGCTTCGTAATGGGGCAACACTCTGTATCTCTCTCTCTCGCAGAGCGCGGCTGCCAAATTCGAAACATCCAGCGATTGCGCCCACACAAAAGCAGCCAGCACGGAAAGCTGTAGCTGGTTTTCACTGTCCCTTGGAACTGCATTCGCTGCCGCACAGTCATTCGTGTTCTGCAAAAGCTTGGCTTGGTAATGGGGCAACACTCTGTATCTCTCTCTCGCAGAGCCCGGCTGCCAAATTCGAAACGTCCAGCGATTGCGCCCACACGAAAGCTGCCAGCACGGAAAGCTGTAGCTGGTTTTCACTGTCCCTTGGAACTGCATTCGCTGCCGCACAGTCATTCGTGTTCTGCAAAAGCTTGGCTTGGTAATGGGGCAACACTCTGTATCTCTCTCTCGCAGAGCCCGGCTGCCAAATTCGAAACGTCCAGCGATTGCGCCCACACGAAAGCTGCCAGCATGGAAAGCTGTAGCTGGTTTTCACTGTCCCTTGGAACTGCATTCGCTGCCACACAGTCATTCGTGTTCTGCAAAAGCTTGGCTTCGTAATGGGGCAACACTCTGTATCTCTCTCTCGCAGAGCCCGGCTGCCAAATTCGAAACGTCCAGCGATTGCGCCCACACGAAAGCTGCCAGCACGGAAAGCTGTAGCTGGTTTTCACTGTCCCTTGGAACTGCATTCGCTGCCGCACAGTCATTCGTGTTCTGCAAAAGCTTGGCTTGGTAATGGGGCAACACTGTGTATCTCTCTCTCGCAGAGCCCGGCTGCCAAATTCGAAACGTCCAGCGATTGCGCCCACACGAAAGCTGCCAGCACGGAAAGCTGTAGCTGGTTTTCACTGTCCCTTGGAACTGCATTCGCTGCCGCACAGTCATTCGTGTTCTGCAAAAGCTTGGCTTGGTAATGGGGCAACACTGTGTATCTCTCTCTCGCAGAGCCCGGCTGCCAAATTCGAAACGTCCAGCGATTGCGCCCACACGAAAGCTGCCAGCACGGAAAGCTGTAGCTGGTTTTCACTGTCCCTTGGAACTGCATTCGCTGCCGCACAGTCATTCGTGTTCTGCAAAAGCTTGGCTTCGTAATGGGGCAACACTCTGTATCTCTCTCTGGCAGAGCCCGGCTGCCAAATTTGAAACGTCCAGCGATTGCGCCCACACGAAAGCTGCCAGCACGGAAAGCTGTAGCTGGTTTTCACTGTCCCTTGGAACTGCATTCGCTGCCACACAGTCATTCGTGTTCTGCAAAAGCTTGGCTTGGTAATGAGGCAACACTGTGTATCTCTCTCTGGCAGAGCCCGGCTGCCAAATTCGAAACGTCCAGCGATTGCGCCCACACGAAAGCTGCCAGCACGGAAAGCTGTAGCTGGTTTTCACTGTCCCTTGGAACTGCATTCGCTGCCGCACAGTCATTCGTGTTCTGCAAAAGCTTGGCTTCGTAATGGGGCAACACTGTGTATCTCTCTCTCGCAGAGCCCGGCTGCCAAATTCGAAACGTCCAGCGATTGCGCCCACACGAAAGCTGCCAGCACGGAAAGCTGTAGCTGGTTTTCACTGTCCCTTGGAACTGCATTCGCTGCCACACAGTCATTCGTGTTCTGCAAAAGCTTGGCTTGGTAATGGGGCAACACTGTGTATCTCTCTCTCGCAGAGCCCGGCTGCCAAATTCGAAACGTCCAGCGATTGCGCCCACACGAAAGCTGCCAGCACGGAAAGCAGTAGCTGGTTTTCACTGTCCCTTGGAAGTGCATTCGCTGCCACACAGTCATTCGTGTTCTGCAAAAGCTTGGCTTCGTAACGCGGCAACACTCTGTATCTCTCTCTGGCAGAGCCCGGCTGCCAAATTCGAAACGTCCAGCGATTGCGCCCACAAGAAAGCTGCCAGCACGGAAAGCTGTAGCTGGTTTTCACTGTCCCTTGGAACTGCATTCGCTGCCGCACAGTCATTCGTGTTCTGCAAAAGCTTGGCTTGGTAATGGGGCAACAATCTGTATCTCTCTCTGGCAGAGCCCGGCTGCCAAATTCGAAACGTCCAGCGATTGCGCCCACACGAAAGCTGCCAGCACGGAAAGCTGTAGCTGGTTTTCACTGTCCCTTGGAACTGCATTCGCTGCCGCACAGTCATTCGTGTTCTGCAAAAGCTTGGCTTGGTAATGGGGCAACACTGTGTATCTCTCTCTGGCAGAGCCCGGCTGCCAAATTCGAAACGTCCAGCGATTGTGCCCACACGAAAGCTGCCAGCACGGAAAGCTGTAGCTGGTTTTCACTGTCCCTTGGAACTGCATTCGCTGCCGCACAGTCATTCGTGTTCTGCAAAAGCTTGGCTTCGTAATGTGGCAACACTCTGTATCTCTCTCTCGAAGAGACCGGCTGCCAAATTCGAAACGTCCAGCGATTGCGCCCACACGAAAGCTGCCAGCACGGAAAGGTGTAGCTGGTTTTCACTGTCCCTTGGAACTGCATTCGCTGCCACACAGTCATTCGTGTTCTGCAAAAGCTTGGCTTGGTAATGGGGCAACACTCTGTATCTCTCTCTCGCAGAGCCCGGCTGCCAAATTCGAAACGTCCAGCGATTGCGCCCACATGAAAGCTGCCAGCACGGAAAGCTGTAGCTGGTTTTCACTGTCCCTTGGAACTGCATTCGCTGCCACACAGTCATTCGTGTTCTGCAAAAGCTTGGCTTGGTAATGAGGCAACACTGTGTATCTCTCTCTGGCAGAGCCCGGCTGCCAAATTCGAAACGTCCAGCGATTGCGCCCACACGAAAGCTGCCAGCACGGAAAGCTGTAGCTGGTTTTCACTGTCCCTTGGAACTGCATTCGCTGCCGCACAGTCATTCGTGTTCTGCAAAAGCTTGGCTTCGTAATCGGGCAACACTCTGTATCTCTCTCTCTCGCAGAGCCCGGCTGCCAAATTCGAAACGTCCAGCGATTGCGCCCACACGAAAGCTGCCAGCACGGAAAGCTGTAGCTGGTTTTCACTGTCCCTTGGAACTGCATTCGCTGCCGCACAGTCATTCGTGTTCTGCAAAAGCTTGGCTTCGTAATGGGGCAACACTCTGTATCTCTCTCTCGCAGAGCCCGGCTGCCAAATTCGAAACGTCCAGCGATTGCGCCCACACGAAAGCTGCCAGCATGGAAAGCTGTAGCTGGTTTTCACTGTCCCTTGGAACTGCATTCGCTGCCACACAGTCATTCGTGTTCTGCAAAAGCTTGGCTTCGTAATGGGGCAACACTCTGTATCTCTCTCTCGCAGAGCCCGGCTGCCAAATTCAAAACGTCCAGCGATTGCGCCCACACGAAAGCTGCCAGCACGGAAAGCTGTAGCTGGTTTTCACTGTCCCTTGGAACTGCATTCGCTGCCGCACAGTCATTCGTGTTCTGCAAAAGCTTGGCTTGGTAATGGGGCAACACTCTGTATCTCTCTCTGGCAGAGCCCGGCTGCCAAATTCGAAACGTCCAGCGATTGCGCCCACACGAAAGCTGCCAGCACGGAAAGCTGTAGCTGGTTTTCACTGTCCCTTGGAACTGCATTCTGTGCCGCACAGTCATTCGTGTTCTGCAAAAGCTTGGCTTGGTAATGGGGCAACACTGTGTATCTCTCTCTGGCAGAGCCCGGCTGCCAAATTCGAAACGTCCAGCGATTGCGCCCACACGAAAGCTGCCAGCACGGAAAGCTGTAGCTGGTTTTCACTGTCCCTTGGAACTGCATTCGCTGCCGCACAGTCATTCGTGTTCTGCAAAAGCTTGGCTTCGTAATGCGGCAACACTCTGTATCTCTCTCTCGCAGAGCCCGGCTGCCAAATTCGAAACGTCCAGCGATTGCGCCCACACGAAAGCTGCCAGCACGGAAAGCTGTAGCTGGTTTTCACTGTCCCTTGGAACTGCATTCGCTGCCGCACAGTCATTCGTGTTCTGCAAAAGCTTGGCTTGGTAATGGGGCAACACTCTGTATCTCTCTCTCGCAGAGCCCGGCTGCCAAATTCGAAACGTCCAGCGATTGCGCCCACACGAAAGCTGCCAGCACGGAAAGCTGTAGCTGGTTTTCACTGTCCCTTGGAACTGCATTCGCTGCCGCACAGTCATTCGTGTTCTGCAAAAGCTTGGCTTCGTAATGGGGCAACACTCTGTATCTCTCTCTCTCGCAGAGCCCGGCTGCCAAATTCGAAACGTCCAGCGATTGCGCCCACACGAAAGCTGCCAGCACGGAAAGCTGTAGCTGGTTTTCACTGTCCCTTGGAACTGCATTCGCTGCCGCACAGTCATTCGTGTTCTGCAAAAGCTTGGCTTGGTAATGGGGCAACACTCTGTATCTCTCTCTGGCAGAGCCCGGCTGCCAAATTCGAAACGTCCAGCGATTGCGCCCACACGAAAGCTGCCAGCACGGAAAGCTGTAGCTGGTTTTCACTGTCCCTTGGAACTGCATTCGCTGCCGCACAGTCATTCGTGTTCTGCAAAAGCTTTGATTCGTAATGGGGCAACACTCTGTATCTCTCTCTCGCAGAGCCCAGCTGCCAAATTCAAAACGTCCAGCGATTGCGCCCACACGAAAGCTGCCAGCACAGAAAGCTGTAGCTGGTTTTCACTGTCCCTTGGAACTGCATTCGCTGCCGCACAGACATTCGTGTTCTGCAAAAGCTTGGCTTGGTAATGGGGCAACACTCTGTATCTCTCTCTGGCAGAGCCCGGCTGCCAAATTCGAAACGTCCAGCGATTGCGCCCACACGAAAGCTGCCAGCACGGAAAGCTGTAGCTGGTTTTCACTGTCCCTTGGAACTGCATTCGCTGCCGCACAGTCATTCGTGTTCTGCAAAAGCTTGGCTTGGTAATGAGGCAACACTGTGTATCTCTCTCTCGCAGAGCCCGGCTGCCAAATTCGAAACGTCCAGCGATTGCGCCCACACGAAAGCTGCCAGCACAGAAAGCTGTAGCTGGTTTTCACTGTCCCTTGGAACTGCATTCGCTGCCGCACAGTCATTCGTGTTCTGCAAAAGCTTGGCTTCGTAATGGGGCAACACTCTGTATCTCTCTCTCGCAGAGCCCGGCTGCCAAATTCGAAACGTCCAGCGATTGCGCCCACACGAAAGCTGCCAGCACGGAAAGCTGTAGCTGGTTTTCACTGTCCCTTGGAACTGCATTCGCTGCCGCACAGTCATTCGTGTTCTGCAAAAGCTTGGCTTCGTAATGCGGCAACACTCTGTATCTCTCTCTCTCGCAGAGCTCGGCTGCCAAATTCGAAACGTCCAGCGATTGCGCCCACACGAAAGCTGCCAGCACGGAAAGCTGTAGCTGGTTTTCACTGTCCCTTGGAACTGCATTCGCTGCCGCACAGTCATTCGTGTTCTGCAAAAGCTTGGCTTGGTAATGGGGCAACAATCTGTATCTCTCTCTGGCAGAGCCCGGCTGCCAAATTCGAAACGTCCAGCGATTGCGCCCACACGAAAGCTGCCAGCACGGAAAGCTGTAGCTGGTTTTCACTGTCCCTTGGAACTGCATTCGCTGCCGCACAGTCATTCGTGTTCTGCAAAAGCTTGGCTTCGTAATGGGGCAACACTCTGTATCTCTCTCTCGAAGAGCCCGGCTGCCAAATTCGAAACGTCCAGCGATTGCGCCCACACGAAAGCTGCCAGCACGGAAAGCTGTAGCTGGTTTTCACTGTCCCTTGGAACTGCATTCGCTGCCGCACAGTCATTCGTGTTCTGCAAAAGCTTGGCTTGGTAATGGGGCAACACTGTGTATCTCTCTCTCGCAGAGCCCGGCTGCCAAATTCGAAACGTCCAGCGATTGCGCCCACACGAAAGCTGCCAGCACGGAAAGCTGTAGCTGGTTTTCACTGTCCCTTGGAACTGCATTCGCTGCCGCACAGTCATTCGTGTTCTGCAAAAGCTTGGCTTGGTAATGGGGCAACACTCTGTATCTCTCTCTCGCAGAGCCCGGCTGCCAAATTCGAAACGTCCAGCGATTGCGCCCACACGAAAGCTGCCAGCATGGAAAGCTGTAGCTGGTTTTCACTGTCCCTTGGAACTGCATTCGCTGCCACACAGTCATTCGTGTTCTGCAAAAGCTTGGCTTCGTAATGGGGCAACACTCTGTATCTCTCTCTCGCAGAGCCCGGCTGCCAAATTCGAAACGTCCAGCGATTGCGCCCACACGAAAGCTGCCAGCACGGAAAGCTGTAGCTGGTTTTCACTGTCCCTTGGAACTGCATTCGCTGCCGCACAGTCATTCGTGTTCTGCAAAAGCTTGGCTTGGTAATGGGGCAACACTGTGTATCTCTCTCTCGCAGAGCCCGGCTGCCAAATTCGAAACGTCCAGCGATTGCGCCCACACGAAAGCTGCCAGCACGGAAAGCTGTAGCTGGTTTTCACTGTCCCTTGGAACTGCATTCGCTGCCGCACAGTCATTCGTGTTCTGCAAAAGCTTGGCTTGGTAATGGGGCAACACTGTGTATCTCTCTCTCGCAGAGCCCGGCTGCCAAATTCGAAACGTCCAGCGATTGCGCCCACACGAAAGCTGCCAGCACGGAAAGCTGTAGCTGGTTTTCACTGTCCCTTGGAACTGCATTCGCTGCCGCACAGTCATTCGTGTTCTGCAAAAGCTTGGCTTCGTAATGGGGCAACACTCTGTATCTCTCTCTCTCGCAGAGCTCGGCTGCCAAATTCGAAACGTCCAGCGATTGCGCCCACACGAAAGCTGCCAGCACGGAAAGCTGTAGCTGGTTTTCACTGTCCCTTGGAACTGCATTCGCTGCCGCACAGTCATTCGTGTTCTGCAAAAGCTTGGCTTGGTAATGGGGCAACAATCTGTATCTCTCTCTGGCAGAGCCCGGCTGCCAAATTCGAAACGTCCAGCGATTGCGCCCACACGAAAGCTGCCAGCACGGAAAGCTGTAGCTGGTTTTCACTGTCCCTTGGAACTGCATTCGCTGCCGCACAGTCATTCGTGTTCTGCAAAAGCTTGGCTTCGTAATGGGGCAACACTCTGTATCTCTCTCTCGAAGAGCCCGGCTGCCAAATTCGAAACGTCCAGCGATTGCGCCCACACGAAAGCTGCCAGCACGGAAAGCTGTAGCTGGTTTTCACTGTCCCTTGGAACTGCATTCGCTGCCGCACAGTCATTCGTGTTCTGCAAAAGCTTGGCTTGGTAATGGGGCAACACTGTGTATCTCTCTCTCGCAGAGCCCGGCTGCCAAATTCGAAACGTCCAGCGATTGCGCCCACACGAAAGCTGCCAGCACGGAAAGCTGTAGCTGGTTTTCACTGTCCCTTGGAACTGCATTCGCTGCCGCACAGTCATTCGTGTTCTGCAAAAGCTTGGCTTGGTAATGGGGCAACACTCTGTATCTCTCTCTCGCAGAGCCCGGCTGCCAAATTCGAAACGTCCAGCGATTGCGCCCACACGAAAGCTGCCAGCATGGAAAGCTGTAGCTGGTTTTCACTGTCCCTTGGAACTGCATTCGCTGCCACACAGTCATTCGTGTTCTGCAAAAGCTTGGCTTCGTAATGGGGCAACACTCTGTATCTCTCTCTCGCAGAGCCCGGCTGCCAAATTCGAAACGTCCAGCGATTGCGCCCACACGAAAGCTGCCAGCACGGAAAGCTGTAGCTGGTTTTCACTGTCCCTTGGAACTGCATTCGCTGCCGCACAGTCATTCGTGTTCTGCAAAAGCTTGGCTTGGTAATGGGGCAACACTGTGTATCTCTCTCTCGCAGAGCCCGGCTGCCAAATTCGAAACGTCCAGCGATTGCGCCCACACGAAAGCTGCCAGCACGGAAAGCTGTAGCTGGTTTTCACTGTCCCTTGGAACTGCATTCGCTGCCGCACAGTCATTCGTGTTCTGCAAAAGCTTGGCTTGGTAATGGGGCAACACTGTGTATCTCTCTCTCGCAGAGCCCGGCTGCCAAATTCGAAACGTCCAGCGATTGCGCCCACACGAAAGCTGCCAGCACGGAAAGCTGTAGCTGGTTTTCACTGTCCCTTGGAACTGCATTCGCTGCCGCACAGTCATTCGTGTTCTGCAAAAGCTTGGCTTCGTAATGGGGCAACACTCTGTATCTCTCTCTGGCAGAGCCCGGCTGCCAAATTTGAAACGTCCAGCGATTGCGCCCACACGAAAGCTGCCAGCACGGAAAGCTGTAGCTGGTTTTCACTGTCCCTTGGAACTGCATTCGCTGCCACACAGTCATTCGTGTTCTGCAAAAGCTTGGCTTGGTAATGAGGCAACACTGTGTATCTCTCTCTGGCAGAGCCCGGCTGCCAAATTCGAAACGTCCAGCGATTGCGCCCACACGAAAGCTGCCAGCACGGAAAGCTGTAGCTGGTTTTCACTGTCCCTTGGAACTGCATTCGCTGCCGCACAGTCATTCGTGTTCTGCAAAAGCTTGGCTTCGTAATGGGGCAACACTGTGTATCTCTCTCTCGCAGAGCCCGGCTGCCAAATTCGAAACGTCCAGCGATTGCGCCCACACGAAAGCTGCCAGCACGGAAAGCTGTAGCTGGTTTTCACTGTCCCTTGGAACTGCATTCGCTGCCACACAGTCATTCGTGTTCTGCAAAAGCTTGGCTTGGTAATGGGGCAACACTGTGTATCTCTCTCTCGCAGAGCCCGGCTGCCAAATTCGAAACGTCCAGCGATTGCGCCCACACGAAAGCTGCCAGCACGGAAAGCAGTAGCTGGTTTTCACTGTCCCTTGGAAGTGCATTCGCTGCCACACAGTCATTCGTGTTCTGCAAAAGCTTGGCTTCGTAACGCGGCAACACTCTGTATCTCTCTCTGGCAGAGCCCGGCTGTCAAATTCGAAACGTCCAGCGATTGCGCCCACAAGAAAGCTGCCAGCACGGAAAGCTGTAGCTGGTTTTCACTGTCCCTTGGAACTGCATTCGCTGCCGCACAGTCATTCGTGTTCTGCAAAAGCTTGGCTTGGTAATGGGGCAACAATCTGTATCTCTCTCTGGCAGAGCCCGGCTGCCAAATTCGAAACGTCCAGCGATTGCGCCCACACGAAAGCTGCCAGCACGGAAAGCTGTAGCTGGTTTTCACTGTCCCTTGGAACTGCATTCGCTGCCGCACAGTCATTCGTGTTCTGCAAAAGCTTGGCTTGGTAATGGGGCAACACTGTGTATCTCTCTCTGGCAGAGCCCGGCTGCCAAATTCGAAACGTCCAGCGATTGTGCCCACACGAAAGCTGCCAGCACGGAAAGCTGTAGCTGGTTTTCACTGTCCCTTGGAACTGCATTCGCTGCCGCACAGTCATTCGTGTTCTGCAAAAGCTTGGCTTCGTAATGGGGCAACACTCTGTATCTCTCTCTCGAAGAGACCGGCTGCCAAATTCGAAACGTCCAGCGATTGCGCCCACACGAAAGCTGCCAGCACGGAAAGCTGTAGCTGGTTTTCACTGTCCCTTGGAACTGCATTCGCTGCCACACAGTCATTCGTGTTCTGCAAAAGCTTGGCTTGGTAATGAGGCAACACTGTGTATCTCTCTCTGGCAGAGCCCGGCTGCCAAATTCGAAACGTCCAGCGATTGCGCCCACACGAAAGCTGCCAGCACGGAAAGCTGTAGCTGGTTTTCACTGTCCCTTGGAACTGCATTCGCTGCCGCACAGTCATTCGTGTTCTGCAAAAGCTTGGCTTCGTAATCGGGCAACACTCTGTATCTCTCTCTCTCGCAGAGCCCGGCTGCCAAATTCGAAACGTCCAGCGATTGCGCCCACACGAAAGCTGCCAGCACGGAAAGCTGTAGCTGGTTTTCACTGTCCCTTGGAACTGCATTCGCTGCCGCACAGTCATTCGTGTTCTGCAAAAGCTTGGCTTCGTAATGGGGCAACACTCTGTATCTCTCTCTCGCAGAGCCCGGCTGCCAAATTCGAAACGTCCAGCGATTGCGCCCACACGAAAGCTGCCAGCATGGAAAGCTGTAGCTGGTTTTCACTGTCCCTTGGAACTGCATTCGCTGCCACACAGTCATTCGTGTTCTGCAAAAGCTTGGCTTCGTAATGGGGCAACACTCTGTATCTCTCTCTCGCAGAGCCCGGCTGCCAAATTCAAAACGTCCAGCGATTGCGCCCACACGAAAGCTGCCAGCACGGAAAGCTGTAGCTGGTTTTCACTGTCCCTTGGAACTGCATTCGCTGCCGCACAGTCATTCGTGTTCTGCAAAAGCTTGGCTTGGTAATGGGGCAACACTCTGTATCTCTCTCTGGCAGAGCCCGGCTGCCAAATTCGAAACGTCCAGCGATTGCGCCCACACGAAAGCTGCCAGCACGGAAAGCTGTAGCTGGTTTTCACTGTCCCTTGGAACTGCATTCGCTGCCACACAGTCATTCGTGTTCTGCAAAAGCTTGGCTTGGTAATGGGGCAACACTGTGTATCTCTCTCTGGCAGAGCCCGGCTGCCAAATTCGAAACGTCCAGCGATTGCGCCCACACGAAAGCTGCCAGCACGGAAAGCTGTAGCTGGTTTTCACTGTCCCTTGGAACTGCATTCGCTGCCGCACAGTCATTCGTGTTCTGCAAAAGCTTGGCTTCGTAATGCGGCAACACTCTGTATCTCTCTCTCGCAGAGCCCGGCTGCCAAATTCGAAACGTCCAGCGATTGCGCCCACACGAAAGCTGCCAGCACGGAAAGCTGTAGCTGGTTTTCACTGTCCCTTGGAACTGCATTCGCTGCCGCACAGTCATTCGTGTTCTGCAAAAGCTTGGCTTGGTAATGGGGCAACACTCTGTATCTCTCTCTCGCAGAGCCCGGCTGCCAAATTCGAAACGTCCAGCGATTGCGCCCACACGAAAGCTGCCAGCACGGAAAGCTGTAGCTGGTTTTCACTGTCCCTTGGAACTGCATTCGCTGCCGCACAGTCATTCGTGTTCTGCAAAAGCTTGGCTTCGTAATGGGGCAACACTCTGTATCTCTCTCTCTCGCAGAGCCCGGCTGCCAAATTCGAAACGTCCAGCGATTGCGCCCACACGAAAGCTGCCAGCACGGAAAGCTGTAGCTGGTTTTCACTGTCCCTTGGAACTGCATTCGCTGCCGCACAGTCATTCGTGTTCTGCAAAAGCTTGGCTTGGTAATGGGGCAACACTCTGTATCTCTCTCTGGCAGAGCCCGGCTGCCAAATTCGAAACGTCCAGCGATTGCGCCCACACGAAAGCTGCCAGCACGGAAAGCTGTAGCTGGTTTTCACTGTCCCTTGGAACTGCATTCGCTGCCGCACAGTCATTCGTGTTCTGCAAAAGCTTTGATTCGTAATGGGGCAACACTCTGTATCTCTCTCTCGCAGAGCCCAGCTGCCAAATTCAAAACGTCCAGCGATTGCGCCCACACGAAAGCTGCCAGCACAGAAAGCTGTAGCTGGTTTTCACTGTCCCTTGGAACTGCATTCGCTGCCGCACAGACATTCGTGTTCTGCAAAAGCTTGGCTTGGTAATGGGGCAACACTCTGTATCTCTCTCTGGCAGAGCCCGGCTGCCAAATTCGAAACGTCCAGCGATTGCGCCCACACGAAAGCTGCCAGCACGGAAAGCTGTAGCTGGTTTTCACTGTCCCTTGGAACTGCATTCGCTGCCGCACAGTCATTCGTGTTCTGCAAAAGCTTGGCTTGGTAATGAGGCAACACTGTGTATCTCTCTCTCGCAGAGCCCGGCTGCCAAATTCGAAACGTCCAGCGATTGCGCCCACACGAAAGCTGCCAGCACAGAAAGCTGTAGCTGGTTTTCACTGTCCCTTGGAACTGCATTCGCTGCCGCACAGTCATTCGTGTTCTGCAAAAGCTTGGCTTCGTAATGGGGCAACACTCTGTATCTCTCTCTCGCAGAGCCCGGCTGCCAAATTCGAAACGTCCAGCGATTGCGCCCACACGAAAGCTGCCAGCACGGAAAGCTGTAGCTGGTTTTCACTGTCCCTTGGAACTGCATTCGCTGCCGCACAGTCATTCGTGTTCTGCAAAAGCTTGGCTTCGTAATGCGGCAACACTCTGTATCTCTCTCTCTCGCAGAGCTCGGCTGCCAAATTCGAAACGTCCAGCGATTGCGCCCACACGAAAGCTGCCAGCACGGAAAGCTGTAGCTGGTTTTCACTGTCCCTTGGAACTGCATTCGCTGCCGCACAGTCATTCGTGTTCTGCAAAAGCTTGGCTTGGTAATGGGGCAACAATCTGTATCTCTCTCTGGCAGAGCCCGGCTGCCAAATTCGAAACGTCCAGCGATTGCGCCCACACGAAAGCTGCCAGCACGGAAAGCTGTAGCTGGTTTTCACTGTCCCTTGGAACTGCATTCGCTGCCGCACAGTCATTCGTGTTCTGCAAAAGCTTGGCTTCGTAATGGGGCAACACTCTGTATCTCTCTCTGGCAGAGCCCGGCTGCCAAATTCGAAACGTCCAGCGATTGCGCCCACACGAAAGCTGCCAGCACGGAAAGCTGTAGCTGGTTTTCACTGTCCCTTGGAACTGCATTCGCTGCCGCACAGTCATTCGTGTTCTGCAAAAGCTTGGCTTGGTAATGGGGCAACACTGTGTATCTCTCTCTCGCAGAGCCCGGCTGCCAAATTCGAAACGTCCAGCGATTGCGCCCACACGAAAGCTGCCAGCACGGAAAGCTGTAGCTGGTTTTCACTGTCCCTTGGAACTGCATTCGCTGCCGCACAGTCATTCGTGTTCTGCAAAAGCTTGGCTTCGTAATGGGGCAACACTCTGTATCTCTCTCTCTCGCAGAGCCCGGCTGCCAAATTCGAAACGTCCAGCGATTGCGCCCACACGAAAGCTGCCAGCACGGAAAGCTGTAGCTGGTTTTCACTGTCCCTTGGAACTGCATTCGCTGCCGCACAGTCATTCGTGTTCTGCAAAAGCTTGGCTTGGTAATGGGGCAACACGGTGTATCTCTCTCTCGCAGAGCCCGGCTGCCAAATTCGAAACGTCCAGCGATTGCGCCCACACGAAAGCTGCCAGCACGGAAAGCTGTAGCTGGTTTTCACTGTCCCTTGGAACTGCATTCGCTGCCGCACAGTCATTCGTGTTCTGCAAAAGCTTGGCTTGGTAATGGGGCAACACTCTGTATCTCTCTCTCGCAGAGCCCGGCTGCCAAATTCGAAACGTCCAGCGATTGCGCCCACACGAAAGCTGCCAGCACGGAAAGCTGTAGCTGGTTTTCACTGTCCCTTGGAACTGCATTCGCTGCCGCACAGTCATTCGTGTTCTGCAAAAGCTTGGCTTCGTAATGGGGCAACACTCTGTATCTCTCTCTCTCGCAGAGCCCGGCTGCCAAATTCGAAACGTCCAGCGATTGCGCCCACACGAAAGCTGCCAGCACGGAAAGCTGTAGCTGGTTTTCACTGTCCCTTGGAACTGCATTCGCTGCCGCACAGTCATTCGTGTTCTGCAAAAGCTTGGCTTGGTAATGGGGCAACACTCTGTATCTCTCTCTGGCAGAGCCCGGCTGCCAAATTCGAAACGTCCAGCGATTGCGCCCACACGAAAGCTGCCAGCACGGAAAGCTGTAGCTGGTTTTCACTGTCCCTTGGAACTGCATTCGCTGCCGCACAGTCATTCGTGTTCTGCAAAAGCTTTGATTCGTAATGGGGCAACACTCTGTATCTCTCTCTCGCAGAGCCCAGCTGCCAAATTCAAAACGTCCAGCGATTGCGCCCACACGAAAGCTGCCAGCACAGAAAGCTGTAGCTGGTTTTCACTGTCCCTTGGAACTGCATTCGCTGCCGCACAGACATTCGTGTTCTGCAAAAGCTTGGCTTGGTAATGGGGCAACACTCTGTATCTCTCTCTGGCAGAGCCCGGCTGCCAAATTCGAAACGTCCAGCGATTGCGCCCACACGAAAGCTGCCAGCACGGAAAGCTGTAGCTGGTTTTCACTGTCCCTTGGAACTGCATTCGCTGCCGCACAGTCATTCGTGTTCTGCAAAAGCTTGGCTTGGTAATGAGGCAACACTGTGTATCTCTCTCTCGCAGAGCCCGGCTGCCAAATTCGAAACGTCCAGCGATTGCGCCCACACGAAAGCTGCCAGCACAGAAAGCTGTAGCTGGTTTTCACTGTCCCTTGGAACTGCATTCGCTGCCGCACAGTCATTCGTGTTCTGCAAAAGCTTGGCTTCGTAATGGGGCAACACTCTGTATCTCTCTCTCGCAGAGCCCGGCTGCCAAATTCGAAACGTCCAGCGATTGCGCCCACACGAAAGCTGCCAGCACGGAAAGCTGTAGCTGGTTTTCACTGTCCCTTGGAACTGCATTCGCTGCCGCACAGTCATTCGTGTTCTGCAAAAGCTTGGCTTCGTAATGCGGCAACACTCTGTATCTCTCTCTCTCGCAGAGCTCGGCTGCCAAATTCGAAACGTCCAGCGATTGCGCCCACACGAAAGCTGCCAGCACGGAAAGCTGTAGCTGGTTTTCACTGTCCCTTGGAACTGCATTCGCTGCCGCACAGTCATTCGTGTTCTGCAAAAGCTTGGCTTCGTAATGGGGCAACACTCTGTATCTCTCTCTCTCGCAGAGCCCGGCTGCCAAATTCGAAACGTCCAGCGATTGCGCCCACACGAAAGCTGCCAGCACGGAAAGCTGTAGCTGGTTTTCACTGTCCCTTGGAACTGCATTCGCTGCCGCACAGTCATTCGTGTTCTGCAAAAGCTTGGCTTGGTAATGGGGCAACACGGTGTATCTCTCTCTCGCAGAGCCCGGCTGCCAAATTCGAAACGTCCAGCGATTGCGCCCACACGAAAGCTGCCAGCACGGAAAGCTGTAGCTGGTTTTCACTGTCCCTTGGAACTGCATTCGCTGCCGCACAGTCATTCGTGTTCTGCAAAAGCTTGGCTTGGTAATGGGGCAACACTCTGTATCTCTCTCTCGCAGAGCCCGGCTGCCAAATTCGAAACGTCCAGCGATTGCGCCCACACGAAAGCTGCCAGCACGGAAAGCTGTAGCTGGTTTTCACTGTCCCTTGGAACTGCATTCGCTGCCGCACAGTCATTCGTGTTCTGCAAAAGCTTGGCTTCGTAATGCGGCAACACTCTGTATCTCTCTCTGGCAGAGCCCGGCTGCCAAATTCGAAACGTCCAGCGATTGCGCCCACACGAAAGCTGCCAGCACGGAAAGCTGTAGCTGGTTTTCACTGTCCCTTGGAACTGCATTCGCTGCCGCACAGTCATTCGTGTTCTGCAAAAGCTTGGCTTGGTAATGGGGCAACACTCTGTATCTCTCTCTGGCAGAGCCCGGCTGCCAAATTCGAAACGTCCAGCGATTGCGCCCACACGAAAGCTGCCAGCACGGAAAGCTGTAGCTGGTTTTCACTGTCCCTTGGAACTGCATTCGCTGCCGCACAGTCATTCGTGTTCTGCAAAAGCTTTGATTCGTAATGGGGCAACACTCTGTATCTCTCTCTCGCAGAGCCCAGCTGCCAAATTCGAAACGTCCAGCGATTGCGCCCACACGAAAGCTGCCAGCACAGAAAGCTGTAGCTGGTTTTCACTGTCCCTTGGAACTGCATTCGCTGCCGCACAGACATTCGTGTTCTGCAAAAGCTTGGCTTGGTAATGGGGCAACACTCTGTATCTCTCTCTGGCAGAGCCCGGCTGCCAAATTCGAAACGTCCAGCGATTGCGCCCACACGAAAGCTGCCAGCACGGAAAGCTGTAGCTGGTTTTCACTGTCCCTTGGAACTGCATTCGCTGCCGCACAGTCATTCGTGTTCTGCAAAAGCTTGGCTTGGTAATGAGGCAACACTGTGTATCTCTCTCTCGCAGAGCCCGGCTGCCAAATTCGAAACGTCCAGCGATTGCGCCCACACGAAAGCTGCCAGCACAGAAAGCTGTAGCTGGTTTTCACTGTCCCTTGGAACTGCATTCGCTGCCGCACAGTCATTCGTGTTCTGCAAAAGCTTGGCTTCGTAATGGGGCAACACTCTGTATCTCTCTCTCGCAGAGCCCGGCTGCCAAATTCGAAACGTCCAGCGATTGCGCCCACACGAAAGCTGCCAGCACGGAAAGCTGTAGCTGGTTTTCACTGTCCCTTGGAACTGCATTCGCTGCCGCACAGTCATTCGTGTTCTGCAAAAGCTTGGCTTCGTAATGCGGCAACACTCTGTATCTCTCTCTCTCGCAGAGCTCGGCTGCCAAATTCGAAACGTCCAGCGATTGCGCCCACACGAAAGCTGCCAGCACGGAAAGCTGTAGCTGGTTTTCACTGTCCCTTGGAACTGCATTCGCTGCCGCACAGTCATTCGTGTTCTGCAAAAGCTTGGCTTGGTAATGGGGCAACAATCTGTATCTCTCTCTGGCAGAGCCCGGCTGCCAAATTCGAAACGTCCAGCGATTGCGCCCACACGAAAGCTGCCAGCACGGAAAGCTGTAGCTGGTTTTCACTGTCCCTTGGAACTGCATTCGCTGCCGCACAGTCATTCGTGTTCTGCAAAAGCTTGGCTTCGTAATGGGGCAACACTCTGTATCTCTCTCTCGAAGAGCCCGGCTGCCAAATTCGAAACGTCCAGCGATTGCGCCCACACGAAAGCTGCCAGCACGGAAAGCTGTAGCTGGTTTTCACTGTCCCTTGGAACTGCATTCGCTGCCACACAGTCATTCGTGTTCTGCAAAAGCTTGGCTTGGTAATGGGGCAACACTCTGTATCTCTCTCTCGCAGAGCCCGGCTGCCAAATTCGAAACGTCCAGCGATTGCGCCCACACGAAAGCTGCCAGCACGGAAAGCTGTAGCTGGTTTTCACTGTCCCTTGGAACTGCATTCGCTGCCGCACAGTCATTCGTGTTCTGCAAAAGCTTGGCTTGGTAATGGGGCAACACTCTGTATCTCTCTCTCGCAGAGCCCGGCTGCCAAATTCGAAACGTCCAGCGATTGCGCCCACACGAAAGCTGCCAGCACGGAAAGCTGTAGCTGGTTTTCACTGTCCCTTGGAACTGCATTCGCTGCCGCACAGTCATTCGTGTTCTGCAAAAGCTTGGCTTCGTAATGGGGCAACACTCTGTATCTCTCTCTCTCGCAGAGCCCGGCTGCCAAATTCGAAACGTCCAGCGATTGCGCCCACACGAAAGCTGCCAGCACGGAAAGCTGTAGCTGGTTTTCACTGTCCCTTGGAACTGCATTCGCTGCCGCACAGTCATTCGTGTTCTGCAAAAGCTTGGCTTGGTAATGGGCCAACACGGTGTATCTCTCTCTCGCAGAGCCCGGCTGCCAAATTCGAAACGTCCAGCGATTGCGCCCACACGAAAGCTGCCAGCACGGAAAGCTGTAGCTGGTTTTCACTGTCCCTTGGAACTGCATTCGCTGCCGCACAGTCATTCGTGTTCTGCAAAAGCTTGGCTTGGTAATGGGGCAACACTCTGTATCTCTCTCTCTCGCAGAGCGCGGCTGCCAAATTCGAAACATCCAGCGATTGCGCCCACACAAAAGCAGCCAGCACGGAAAGCTGTAGCTGGTTTTCACTGTCCCTTGGAACTGCATTCGCTGCCGCACAGTCATTCGTGTTCTGCAAAAGCTTGGCTTGGTAATGGGGCAACACTCTGTATCTCTCTCTCGCAGAGCCCGGCTGCCAAATTCGAAACGTCCAGCGATTGCGCCCACACGAAAGCTGCCAGCACGGAAAGCTGTAGCTGGTTTTCACTGTCCCTTGGAACTGCATTCGCTGCCGCACAGTCATTCGTGTTCTGCAAAAGCTTGGCTTGGTAATGGGGCAACACTCTGTATCTCTCTCTCGCAGAGCCCGGCTGCCAAATTCGAAACGTCCAGCGATTGCGCCCACACGAAAGCTGCCAGCATGGAAAGCTGTAGCTGGTTTTCACTGTCCCTTGGAACTGCATTCGCTGCCACACAGTCATTCGTGTTCTGCAAAAGCTTGGCTTCGTAATGGGGCAACACTCTGTATCTCTCTCTCGCAGAGCCCGGCTGCCAAATTCGAAACGTCCAGCGATTGCGCCCACACGAAAGCTGCCAGCACGGAAAGCTGTAGCTGGTTTTCACTGTCCCTTGGAACTGCATTCGCTGCCGCACAGTCATTCGTGTTCTGCAAAAGCTTGGCTTGGTAATGGGGCAACACTGTGTATCTCTCTCTCGCAGAGCCCGGCTGCCAAATTCGAAACGTCCAGCGATTGCGCCCACACGAAAGCTGCCAGCACGGAAAGCTGTAGCTGGTTTTCACTGTCCCTTGGAACTGCATTCGCTGCCGCACAGTCATTCGTGTTCTGCAAAAGCTTGGCTTGGTAATGGGGCAACACTCTGTATCTCTCTCTCGCAGAGCCCGGCTGCCAAATTCGAAACGTCCAGCGATTGCGCCCACACGAAAGCTGCCAGCACGGAAAGCTGTAGCTGGTTTTCACTGTCCCTTGGAACTGCATTCGCTGCCGCACAGTCATTCGTGTTCTGCAAAAGCTTGGCTTCGTAATGGGGCAACACTCTGTATCTCTCTCTGGCAGAGCCCGGCTGCCAAATTTGAAACGTCCAGCGATTGCGCCCACACGAAAGCTGCCAGCACGGAAAGCTGTAGCTGGTTTTCACTGTCCCTTGGAACTGCATTCGCTGCCACACAGTCATTCGTGTTCTGCAAAAGCTTGGCTTGGTAATGAGGCAACACTGTGTATCTCTTTCTGGCAGAGCCCGGCTGCCAAATTCGAAACGTCCAGCGATTGCGCCCACACGAAAGCTGCCAGCACGGAAAGCTGTAGCTGGTTTTCACTGTCCCTTGGAACTGCATTCGCTGCCGCACAGTCATTCGTGTTCTGCAAAAGCTTGGCTTCGTAATGGGGCAACACTCTGTATCTCTCTCTCGCAGAGCCCGGCTGCCAAATTCGAAACGTCCAGCGATTGCGCCCACACGAAAGCTGCCAGCACAGAAAGCTCTAGCTGGTTTTCACTGTCCCTTGGAATTGCATTCGCTGCCGCACAGTCATTCGTGTTCTGCAAAAGCTTGGCTTCGTAATGGGGCAACACTCTGTATCTCTCTCTCTCGCAGAGCCCGGCTGCCAAATTCAAAACGTCCAGCGATTGCGCCCACACGAAAGCTGCCAGCACGGAAAGCTGTAGCTGGTTTTCACTGTCCCTTGGAACTGCATTCGCTGCCGCACAGTCATTCGTGTTCTGCAAAAGCTTGGCTTCGTAATGGGGCAACACTGTGTATCTCTCTCTCGCAGAGCCCGGCTGCCAAATTCGAAACGTCCAGCGATTGCGCCCACACGAAAGCTGCCAGCACGGAAAGCTGTAGCTGGTTTTCACTGTCCCTTGGAACTGCATTCGCTGCCACACAGTCATTCGTGTTCTGCAAAAGCTTGGCTTGGTAATGGGGCAACACTGTGTATCTCTCTCTCGCAGAGCCCGGCTGCCAAATTCGAAACGTCCAGCGATTGCGCCCACACGAAAGCTGCCAGCACGGAAAGCAGTAGCTGGTTTTCACTGTCCCTTGGAAGTGCATTCGCTGCCACACAGTCATTCGTGTTCTGCAAAAGCTTGGCTTCGTAATGCGGCAACACTCTGTATCTCTCTCTGGCAGAGCCCGGCTGCCAAATTCGAAACGTCCAGCGATTGCGCCCACAAGAAAGCTGCCAGCACGGAAAGCTGTAGCTGGTTTTCACTGTCCCTTGGAACTGCATTCGCTGCCGCACAGTCATTCGTGTTCTGCAAAAGCTTGGCTTGGTAATGGGGCAACAATCTGTATCTCTCTCTGGCAGAGCCCGGCTGCCAAATTCGAAACGTCCAGCGATTGCGCCCACACGAAAGCTGCCAGCACGGAAAGCTGTAGCTGGTTTTCACTGTCCCTTGGAACTGCATTCGCTGCCGCACAGTCATTCGTGTTCTGCAAAAGCTTGGCTTGGTAATGGGGCAACACTCTGTATCTCTCTCTGGCAGAGCCCGGCTGCCAAATTCGAAACGTCCAGCGATTGTGCCCACACGAAAGCTGCCAGCACGGAAAGCTGTAGCTGGTTTTCACTGTCCCTTGGAACTGCATTCGCTGCCGCACAGTCATTCGTGTTCTGCAAAAGCTTGGCTTCGTAATGGGGCAACACTCTGTATCTCTCTCTCGAAGAGACCGGCTGCCAAATTCGAAACGTCCAGCGATTGCGCCCACACGAAAGCTGCCAGCACGGAAAGGTGTAGCTGGTTTTCACTGTCCCTTGGAACTGCATTCGCTGCCACACAGTCATTCGTGTTCTGCAAAAGCTTGGCTTGGTAATGGGGCAACACTCTGTATCTCTCTCTCGCAGAGCCCGGCTGCCAAATTCGAAACGTCCAGCGATTGCGCCCACATGAAAGCTGCCAGCACGGAAAGCTGTAGCTGGTTTTCACTGTCCCTTGGAACTGCATTCGCTGCCACACAGTCATTCGTGTTCTGCAAAAGCTTGGCTTGGTAATGAGGCAACACTGTGTATCTCTCTCTGGCAGAGCCCGGCTGCCAAATTCGAAACGTCCAGCGATTGCGCCCACACGAAAGCTGCCAGCACGGAAAGCTGTAGCTGGTTTTCACTGTCCCTTGGAACTGCATTCGCTGCCGCACAGTCATTCGTGTTCTGCAAAAGCTTGGCTTCGTAATCGGGCAACACTCTGTATCTCTCTCTCTCGCAGAGCCCGGCTGCCAAATTCGAAACGTCCAGCGATTGCGCCCACACGAAAGCTGCCAGCACGGAAAGCTGTAGCTGGTTTTCACTGTCCCTTGGAACTGCATTCGCTGCCGCACAGTCATTCGTGTTCTGCAAAAGCTTGGCTTCGTAATGGGGCAACACTCTGTATCTCTCTCTCGCAGAGCCCGGCTGCCAAATTCGAAACGTCCAGCGATTGCGCCCACACGAAAGCTGCCAGCATGGAAAGCTGTAGCTGGTTTTCACTGTCCCTTGGAACTGCATTCGCTGCCACACAGTCATTCGTGTTCTGCAAAAGCTTGGCTTCGTAATGGGGCAACACTCTGTATCTCTCTCTCGCAGAGCCCGGCTGCCAAATTCAAAACGTCCAGCGATTGCGCCCACACGAAAGCTGCCAGCACGGAAAGCTGTAGCTGGTTTTCACTGTCCCTTGGAACTGCATTCGCTGCCGCACAGTCATTCGTGTTCTGCAAAAGCTTGGCTTGGTAATGGGGCAACACTCTGTATCTCTCTCTGGCAGAGCCCGGCTGCCAAATTCGAAACGTCCAGCGATTGCGCCCACACGAAAGCTGCCAGCACGGAAAGCTGTAGCTGGTTTTCACTGTCCCTTGGAACTGCATTCGCTGCCACACAGTCATTCGTGTTCTGCAAAAGCTTGGCTTCGTAATGCGGCAACACTCTGTATCTCTCTCTGGCAGAGCCCGGCTGCCAAATTCGAAACGTCCAGCGATTGCGCCCACAAGAAAGCTGCCAGCACGGAAAGCTGTAGCTGGTTTTCACTGTCCCTTGGAACTGCATTCGCTGCCACACAGTCATTCGTGTTCTGCAAAAGCTTGGCTTGGTAATGGGGCAACACTCTGTATCTCTCTCTCGCAGAGCCCGGCTGCCAAATTCGAAACGTCCAGCGATTGCGCCCACACGAAAGCTGCCAGCACGGAAAGCTGTAGCTGGTTTTCACTGTCCCTTGGAACTGCATTCGCTGCCGCACAGTCATTCGTGTTCTGCAAAAGCTTGGCTTGGTAATGGGGCAACACTCTGTATCTCTCTCTCGCAGAGCCCGGCTGCCAAATTCGAAACGTCCAGCGATTGCGCCCACACGAAAGCTGCCAGCACGGAAAGCTGTAGCTGGTTTTCACTGTCCCTTGGAACTGCATTCGCTGCCGCACAGTCATTCGTGTTCTGCAAAAGCTTGGCTTCGTAATGGGGCAACACTCTGTATCTCTCTCTCTCGCAGAGCCCGGCTGCCAAATTCGAAACGTCCAGCGATTGCGCCCACACGAAAGCTGCCAGCACGGAAAGCTGTAGCTGGTTTTCACTGTCCCTTGGAACTGCATTCGCTGCCGCACAGTCATTCGTGTTCTGCAAAAGCTTGGCTTCGTAATGGGGCAACACTCTGTATCTCTCTCTCGCAGAGCCCGGCTGCCAAATTCGAAACGTCCAGCGATTGCGCCCACACGAAAGCTGCCAGCACGGAAAGCTGTAGCTGGTTTTCACTGTCCCTTGGAACTGCATTCGCTGCCGCACAGTCATTCGTGTTCTGCAAAAGCTTGGCTTGGTAATGGGGCAACACTCTGTATCTCTCTCTGGCAGAGCCCGGCTGCCAAATTCGAAACGTCCAGCGATTGCGCCCACACGAAAGCTGCCAGCATGGAAAGCTGTAGCTGGTTTTCACTGTCCCTTGGAACTGCATTCGCTGCCGCACAGTCATTCGTGTTCTGCAAAAGCTTGGCTTGGTAATGGGGCAACACTCTGTATCTCTCTCTCGCAGAGCCCGGCTGCCAAATTCGAAACGTCCAGCGATTGCGCCCACACGAAAGCTGCCAGCACGGAAAGCTGTAGCTGGTTTTCACTGTCCCTTGGAACTGCATTCGCTGCCACACAGTCATTCGTGTTCTGCAAAAGCTTGGCTTGGTAATGGGGCAACAATCTGTATCTCTCTCTGGCAGAGCCCGGCTGCCAAATTCGAAACGTCCAGCGATTGCGCCCACACGAAAGCTGCCAGCACGGAAAGCTGTAGCTGGTTTTCACTGTCCCTTGGAACTGCATTCGCTGCCACACAGTCATTCGTGTTCTGCAAAAGCTTGGCTTCGTAATGGGGCAACACTCTGTATCTCTCTCTCGCAGAGCCCGGCTGCCAAATTCGAAACGTCCAGCGATTGTGCCCACACGAAAACTGCCAGCACGGAAAGCTGTAGCTGGTTTTCACTGTCCCTTGGAACTGCATTCGCTGCCGCACAGTCATTCGTGTTCTGCAAAAGCTTGGCTTGGTAATGGGGCAACACTGTGTATCTCTCTCTCGCAGAGCCCGGCTGCCAAATTCGAAACGTCCAGCGATTGCGCCCACACGAAAGCTGCCAGCACGGAAAGCTGTAGCTGGTTTTCACTGTCCCTTGGAACTGCATTCGCTGCCGCACAGTCATTCGTGTTCTGCAAAAGCTTGGCTTCGTAATGGGGCAACAGTCTGTATCTCTCTCTCTCGCAGAGCCCGGCTGCCAAATTCGAAACGTCCAGCGATTGCGCCCACACGAAAGCTGCCAGCACGGAAAGCTGTAGCTGGTTTTCACTGTCCCTTGGAACTGCATTCGCTGCCGCACAGTCATTCGTGTTCTGCAAAAGCTTGGCTTCGTAATGGGGCAACACTCTGTATCTCTCTCTCGCAGAGCCCGGCTGCCAAATTCGAAACGTCCAGCGATTGCGCCCACACGAAAGCTGCCAGCACGGAAAGCTGTAGCTGGTTTTCACTGTCCCTTGGAACTGCATTCGCTGCCGCACAGTCATTCGTGTTCTGCAAAAGCTTGGCTTGGTAATGGGGCAACACTCTGTATCTCTCTCTGGCAGAGCCCGGCTGCCAAATTCGAAACGTCCAGCGATTGCGCCCACACGAAAGCTGCCAGCATGGAAAGCTGTAGCTGGTTTTCACTGTCCCTTGGAACTGCATTCGCTGCCGCACAGTCATTCGTGTTCTGCAAAAGCTTGGCTTGGTAATGGGGCAACACTCTGTATCTCTCTCTCGCAGAGCCCGGCTGCCAAATTCGAAACGTCCAGCGATTGCGCCCACACGAAAGCTGCCAGCACGGAAAGCTGTAGCTGGTTTTCACTGTCCCTTGGAACTGCATTCGCTGCCACACAGTCATTCGTGTTCTGCAAAAGCTTGGCTTGGTAATGGGGCAACAATCTGTATCTCTCTCTGGCAGAGCCCGGCTGCCAAATTCGAAACGTCCAGCGATTGCGCCCACACGAAAGCTGCCAGCACGGAAAGCTGTAGCTGGTTTTCACTGTCCCTTGGAACTGCATTCGCTGCCACACAGTCATTCGTGTTCTGCAAAAGCTTGGCTTCGTAATGGGGCAACACTCTGTATCTCTCTCTCGCAGAGCCCGGCTGCCAAATTCGAAACGTCCAGCGATTGTGCCCACACGAAAACTGCCAGCACGGAAAGCTGTAGCTGGTTTTCACTGTCCCTTGGAACTGCATTCGCTGCCGCACAGTCATTCGTGTTCTGCAAAAGCTTGGCTTGGTAATGGGGCAACACTGTGTATCTCTCTCTCGCAGAGCCCGGCTGCCAAATTCGAAACGTCCAGCGATTGCGCCCACACGAAAGCTGCCAGCACGGAAAGCTGTAGCTGGTTTTCACTGTCCCTTGGAACTGCATTCGCTGCCGCACAGTCATTCGTGTTCTGCAAAAGCTTGGCTTGGTAATGGGGCAACACTCTGTATCTCTCTCTCGCAGAGCCCGGCTGCCAAATTCGAAACGTCCAGCGATTGCGCCCACACGAAAGCTGCCAGCACGGAAAGCTGTAGCTGGTTTTCACTGTCCCTTGGAACTGCATTCGCTGCCGCACAGTCATTCGTGTTCTGCAAAAGCTTGGCTTCGTAATGGGGCAACACTCTGTATCTCTCTCTCGAAGAGACCGGCTGCCAAATTCGAAACGTCCAGCGATTGCGCCCATACGAAAGCTGCCAGCACGGAAAGGTGTAGCTGGTTTTCACTGTCCCTTGGAACTGCATTCGCTGCCACACAGTCATTCGTGTTCTGCAAAAGCTTGGCTTGGTAATGGGGCAACACTGTGTATCTCTCTCTGGCAGAGCCCGGCTGCCAAATTCGAAACGTCCAGCGATTGCGCCCACACGAAAGCTGCCAGCACGGAAAGCTGTAGCTGGTTTTCACTGTCCCTTGGAACTGCATTCGCTGCCACACAGTCATTCGTGTTCTGCAAAAGCTTGGCTTGGTAATGAGGCAACACTGTGTATCTCTCTCTGGCAGAGCCCGGCTGCCAAATTCGAAACGTCCAGCGATTGCGCCCACACGAAAGCTGCCAGCACGGAAAGCTGTAGCTGGTTTTCACTGTCCCTTGGAACTGCATTCGCTGCCGCACAGTCATTCGTGTTCTGCAAAAGCTTGGCTTGGTAATGGGGCAACACTCTGTATCTCTCTCTCGCAGAGCCCGGCTGCCAAATTCGAAACGTCCAGCGATTGCGCCCACACGAAAGCTGCCAGCACGGAAAGCTGTAGCTGGTTTTCACTGTCCCTTGGAACTGCATTCGCTGCCGCACAGTCATTCGTGTTCTGCAAAAGCTTGGCTTGGTAATGAGGCAACACTGTGTATCTCTCTCTGGCAGAGCCCGGCTGCCAAATTCGAAACGTCCAGCGATTGCGCCCACACGAAAGCTGCCAGCACGGAAAGCTGTAGCTGGTTTTCACTGTCCCTTGGAACTGCATTCGCTGCCGCACAGTCATTCGTGTTCTGCAAAAGCTTGGCTTCGTAATGGGGCAACACTCTGTATCTCTCTCTCTCGCAGAGCCCGGCTGCCAAATTCGAAACGTCCAGCGATTGCGCCCACACGAAAGCTGCCAGCACGGAAAGCTGTAGCTGGTTTTCACTGTCCCTTGGAACTGCATTCGCTGCCGCACAGTCATTCGTGTTCTGCAAAAGCTTGGCTTCGTAATGGGGCAACACTCTGTATCTCTCTCTCGCAGAGCCCGGCTGCCAAATTCGAAACGTCCAGCGATTGCGCCCACACGAAAGCTGCCAGCATGGAAAGCTGTAGCTGGTTTTCACTGTCCCTTGGAACTGCATTCGCTGCCACACAGTCATTCGTGTTCTGCAAAAGCTTGGCTTCGTAATGGGGCAACACTCTGTATCTCTCTCTCGCAGAGCCCGGCTGCCAAATTCAAAACGTCCAGCGATTGCGCCCACACGAAAGCTGCCAGCACGGAAAGCTGTAGCTGGTTTTCACTGTCCCTTGGAACTGCATTCGCTGCCGCACAGTCATTCGTGTTCTGCAAAAGCTTGGCTTGGTAATGGGGCAACACTCTGTATCTCTCTCTGGCAGAGCCCGGCTGCCAAATTCGAAACGTCCAGCGATTGCGCCCACACGAAAGCTGCCAGCACGGAAAGCTGTAGCTGGTTTTCACTGTCCCTTGGAACTGCATTCGCTGCCACACAGTCATTCGTGTTCTGCAAAAGCTTGGCTTGGTAATGGGGCAACACTGTGTATCTCTCTCTGGCAGAGCCCGGCTGCCAAATTCGAAACGTCCAGCGATTGCGCCCACACGAAAGCTGCCAGCACGGAAAGCTGTAGCTGGTTTTCACTGTCCCTTGGAACTGCATTCGCTGCCGCACAGTCATTCGTGTTCTGCAAAAGCTTGGCTTCGTAATGCGGCAACACTCTGTATCTCTCTCTCGCAGAGCCCGGCTGCCAAATTCGAAACGTCCAGCGATTGCGCCCACACGAAAGCTGCCAGCACGGAAAGCTGTAGCTGGTTTTCACTGTCCCTTGGAACTGCATTCGCTGCCGCACAGTCATTCGTGTTCTGCAAAAGCTTGGCTTGGTAATGGGGCAACACTCTGTATCTCTCTCTCGCAGAGCCCGGCTGCCAAATTCGAAACGTCCAGCGATTGCGCCCACACGAAAGCTGCCAGCACGGAAAGCTGTAGCTGGTTTTCACTGTCCCTTGGAACTGCATTCGCTGCCGCACAGTCATTCGTGTTCTGCAAAAGCTTGGCTTCGTAATGGGGCAACACTCTGTATCTCTCTCTCTCGCAGAGCCCGGCTGCCAAATTCGAAACGTCCAGCGATTGCGCCCACACGAAAGCTGCCAGCACGGAAAGCTGTAGCTGGTTTTCACTGTCCCTTGGAACTGCATTCGCTGCCGCACAGTCATTCGTGTTCTGCAAAAGCTTGGCTTGGTAATGGGGCAACACTCTGTATCTCTCTCTGGCAGAGCCCGGCTGCCAAATTCGAAACGTCCAGCGATTGCGCCCACACGAAAGCTGCCAGCACGGAAAGCTGTAGCTGGTTTTCACTGTCCCTTGGAACTGCATTCGCTGCCGCACAGTCATTCGTGTTCTGCAAAAGCTTTGATTCGTAATGGGGCAACACTCTGTATCTCTCTCTCGCAGAGCCCAGCTGCCAAATTCAAAACGTCCAGCGATTGCGCCCACACGAAAGCTGCCAGCACAGAAAGCTGTAGCTGGTTTTCACTGTCCCTTGGAACTGCATTCGCTGCCGCACAGACATTCGTGTTCTGCAAAAGCTTGGCTTGGTAATGGGGCAACACTCTGTATCTCTCTCTGGCAGAGCCCGGCTGCCAAATTCGAAACGTCCAGCGATTGCGCCCACACGAAAGCTGCCAGCACGGAAAGCTGTAGCTGGTTTTCACTGTCCCTTGGAACTGCATTCGCTGCCGCACAGTCATTCGTGTTCTGCAAAAGCTTGGCTTGGTAATGAGGCAACACTGTGTATCTCTCTCTCGCAGAGCCCGGCTGCCAAATTCGAAACGTCCAGCGATTGCGCCCACACGAAAGCTGCCAGCACAGAAAGCTGTAGCTGGTTTTCACTGTCCCTTGGAACTGCATTCGCTGCCGCACAGTCATTCGTGTTCTGCAAAAGCTTGGCTTGGTAATGGGGCATCACTCTGTATCTCTCTCTCGCAGAGCCCGGCTGCCAAATTCGAAACGTCCAGCGATTGCGCCCACACGAAAGCTGCCAGCACGGAAAGCTGTAGCTGGTTTTCACTGTCCCTTGGAACTGCATTCGCTGCCGCACAGTCATTCGTGTTCTGCAAAAGCTTGGCTTCGTAATGCGGCAACACTCTGTATCTCTCTCTCTCGCAGAGCTCGGCTGCCAAATTCGAAACGTCCAGCGATTGCGCCCACACGAAAGCTGCCAGCACGGAAAGCTGTAGCTGGTTTTCACTGTCCCTTGGAACTGCATTCGCTGCCGCACAGTCATTCGTGTTCTGCAAAAGCTTGGCTTGGTAATGGGGCAACAATCTGTATCTCTCTCTGGCAGAGCCCGGCTGCCAAATTCGAAACGTCCAGCGATTGCGCCCACACGAAAGCTGCCAGCACGGAAAGCTGTAGCTGGTTTTCACTGTCCCTTGGAACTGCATTCGCTGCCGCACAGTCATTCGTGTTCTGCAAAAGCTTGGCTTCGTAATGGGGCAACACTCTGTATCTCTCTCTCGAAGAGCCCGGCTGCCAAATTCGAAACGTCCAGCGATTGCGCCCACACGAAAGCTGCCAGCACGGAAAGCTGTAGCTGGTTTTCACTGTCCCTTGGAACTGCATTCGCTGCCGCACAGTCATTCGTGTTCTGCAAAAGCTTGGCTTGGTAATGGGGCAACACTGTGTATCTCTCTCTCGCAGAGCCCGGCTGCCAAATTCGAAACGTCCAGCGATTGCGCCCACACGAAAGCTGCCAGCACGGAAAGCTGTAGCTGGTTTTCACTGTCCCTTGGAACTGCATTCGCTGCCGCACAGTCATTCGTGTTCTGCAAAAGCTTGGCTTCGTAATGGGGCAACACTCTGTATCTCTCTCTCTCGCAGAGCCCGGCTGCCAAATTCGAAACGTCCAGCGATTGCGCCCACACGAAAGCTGCCAGCACGGAAAGCTGTAGCTGGTTTTCACTGTCCCTTGGAACTGCATTCGCTGCCGCACAGTCATTCGTGTTCTGCAAAAGCTTGGCTTGGTAATGGGGCAACACGGTGTATCTCTCTCTCGCAGAGCCCGGCTGCCAAATTCGAAACGTCCAGCGATTGCGCCCACACGAAAGCTGCCAGCACGGAAAGCTGTAGCTGGTTTTCACTGTCCCTTGGAACTGCATTCGCTGCCGCACAGTCATTCGTGTTCTGCAAAAGCTTGGCTTGGTAATGGGGCAACACTCTGTATCTCTCTCTCGCAGAGCCCGGCTGCCAAATTCGAAACGTCCAGCGATTGCGCCCACACGAAAGCTGCCAGCACGGAAAGCTGTAGCTGGTTTTCACTGTCCCTTGGAACTGCATTCGCTGCCGCACAGTCATTCGTGTTCTGCAAAAGCTTGGCTTCGTAATGGGGCAACACTCTGTATCTCTCTCTCTCGCAGAGCCCGGCTGCCAAATTCGAAACGTCCAGCGATTGCGCCCACACGAAAGCTGCCAGCACGGAAAGCTGTAGCTGGTTTTCACTGTCCCTTGGAACTGCATTCGCTGCCGCACAGTCATTCGTGTTCTGCAAAAGCTTGGCTTGGTAATGGGGCAACACTCTGTATCTCTCTCTGGCAGAGCCCGGCTGCCAAATTCGAAACGTCCAGCGATTGCGCCCACACGAAAGCTGCCAGCACGGAAAGCTGTAGCTGGTTTTCACTGTCCCTTGGAACTGCATTCGCTGCCGCACAGTCATTCGTGTTCTGCAAAAGCTTTGATTCGTAATGGGGCAACACTCTGTATCTCTCTCTCGCAGAGCCCAGCTGCCAAATTCAAAACGTCCAGCGATTGCGCCCACACGAAAGCTGCCAGCACAGAAAGCTGTAGCTGGTTTTCACTGTCCCTTGGAACTGCATTCGCTGCCGCACAGTCATTCGTGTTCTGCAAAAGCTTGGCTTCGTAATGGGGCAACACTCTGTATCTCTCTCTCGCAGAGCCCGGCTGCCAAATTCGAAACGTCCAGCGATTGCGCCCACACGAAAGCTGCCAGCACGGAAAGCTGTAGCTGGTTTTCACTGTCCCTTGGAACTGCATTCGCTGCCGCACAGTCATTCGTGTTCTGCAAAAGCTTGGCTTCGTAATGCGGCAACACTCTGTATCTCTCTCTCTCGCAGAGCTCGGCTGCCAAATTCGAAACGTCCAGCGATTGCGCCCACACGAAAGCTGCCAGCACGGAAAGCTGTAGCTGGTTTTCACTGTCCCTTGGAACTGCATTCGCTGCCGCACAGTCATTCGTGTTCTGCAAAAGCTTGGCTTCGTAATGGGGCAACACTCTGTATCTCTCTCTCTCGCAGAGCCCGGCTGCCAAATTCGAAACGTCCAGCGATTGCGCCCACACGAAAGCTGCCAGCACGGAAAGCTGTAGCTGGTTTTCACTGTCCCTTGGAACTGCATTCGCTGCCGCACAGTCATTCGTGTTCTGCAAAAGCTTGGCTTGGTAATGGGGCAACACGGTGTATCTCTCTCTCGCAGAGCCCGGCTGCCAAATTCGAAACGTCCAGCGATTGCGCCCACACGAAAGCTGCCAGCACGGAAAGCTGTAGCTGGTTTTCACTGTCCCTTGGAACTGCATTCGCTGCCGCACAGTCATTCGTGTTCTGCAAAAGCTTGGCTTGGTAATGGGGCAACACTCTGTATCTCTCTCTCGCAGAGCCCGGCTGCCAAATTCGAAACGTCCAGCGATTGCGCCCACACGAAAGCTGCCAGCACGGAAAGCTGTAGCTGGTTTTCACTGTCCCTTGGAACTGCATTCGCTGCCGCACAGTCATTCGTGTTCTGCAAAAGCTTGGCTTCGTAATGCGGCAACACTCTGTATCTCTCTCTGGCAGAGCCCGGCTGCCAAATTCGAAACGTCCAGCGATTGCGCCCACACGAAAGCTGCCAGCACGGAAAGCTGTAGCTGGTTTTCACTGTCCCTTGGAACTGCATTCGCTGCCGCACAGTCATTCGTGTTCTGCAAAAGCTTGGCTTGGTAATGGGGCAACACTCTGTATCTCTCTCTGGCAGAGCCCGGCTGCCAAATTCGAAACGTCCAGCGATTGCGCCCACACGAAAGCTGCCAGCACGGAAAGCTGTAGCTGGTTTTCACTGTCCCTTGGAACTGCATTCGCTGCCGCACAGTCATTCGTGTTCTGCAAAAGCTTTGATTCGTAATGGGGCAACACTCTGTATCTCTCTCTCGCAGAGCCCAGCTGCCAAATTCGAAACGTCCAGCGATTGCGCCCACACGAAAGCTGCCAGCACAGAAAGCTGTAGCTGGTTTTCACTGTCCCTTGGAACTGCATTCGCTGCCGCACAGACATTCGTGTTCTGCAAAAGCTTGGCTTGGTAATGGGGCAACACTCTGTATCTCTCTCTGGCAGAGCCCGGCTGCCAAATTCGAAACGTCCAGCGATTGCGCCCACACGAAAGCTGCCAGCACGGAAAGCTGTAGCTGGTTTTCACTGTCCCTTGGAACTGCATTCGCTGCCGCACAGTCATTCGTGTTCTGCAAAAGCTTGGCTTGGTAATGAGGCAACACTGTGTATCTCTCTCTCGCAGAGCCCGGCTGCCAAATTCGAAACGTCCAGCGATTGCGCCCACACGAAAGCTGCCAGCACAGAAAGCTGTAGCTGGTTTTCACTGTCCCTTGGAACTGCATTCGCTGCCGCACAGTCATTCGTGTTCTGCAAAAGCTTGGCTTCGTAATGGGGCAACACTCTGTATCTCTCTCTCGCAGAGCCCGGCTGCCAAATTCGAAACGTCCAGCGATTGCGCCCACACGAAAGCTGCCAGCACGGAAAGCTGTAGCTGGTTTTCACTGTCCCTTGGAACTGCATTCGCTGCCGCACAGTCATTCGTGTTCTGCAAAAGCTTGGCTTCGTAATGCGGCAACACTCTGTATCTCTCTCTCTCGCAGAGCTCGGCTGCCAAATTCGAAACGTCCAGCGATTGCGCCCACACGAAAGCTGCCAGCACGGAAAGCTGTAGCTGGTTTTCACTGTCCCTTGGAACTGCATTCGCTGCCGCACAGTCATTCGTGTTCTGCAAAAGCTTGGCTTGGTAATGGGGCAACAATCTGTATCTCTCTCTGGCAGAGCCCGGCTGCCAAATTCGAAACGTCCAGCGATTGCGCCCACACGAAAGCTGCCAGCACGGAAAGCTGTAGCTGGTTTTCACTGTCCCTTGGAACTGCATTCGCTGCCGCACAGTCATTCGTGTTCTGCAAAAGCTTGGCTTCGTAATGGGGCAACACTCTGTATCTCTCTCTCGAAGAGCCCGGCTGCCAAATTCGAAACGTCCAGCGATTGCGCCCACACGAAAGCTGCCAGCACGGAAAGCTGTAGCTGGTTTTCACTGTCCCTTGGAACTGCATTCGCTGCCACACAGTCATTCGTGTTCTGCAAAAGCTTGGCTTGGTAATGGGGCAACACTCTGTATCTCTCTCTCGCAGAGCCCGGCTGCCAAATTCGAAACGTCCAGCGATTGCGCCCACACGAAAGCTGCCAGCACGGAAAGCTGTAGCTGGTTTTCACTGTCCCTTGGAACTGCATTCGCTGCCGCACAGTCATTCGTGTTCTGCAAAAGCTTGGCTTGGTAATGGGGCAACACTGTGTATCTCTCTCTCGCAGAGCCCGGCTGCCAAATTCGAAACGTCCAGCGATTGCGCCCACACGAAAGCTGCCAGCACGGAAAGCTGTAGCTGGTTTTCACTGTCCCTTGGAACTGCATTCGCTGCCGCACAGTCATTCGTGTTCTGCAAAAGCTTGGCTTCGTAATGGGGCAACACTCTGTATCTCTCTCTCTCGCAGAGCCCGGCTGCCAAATTCGAAACGTCCAGCGATTGCGCCCACACGAAAGCTGCCAGCACGGAAAGCTGTAGCTGGTTTTCACTGTCCCTTGGAACTGCATTCGCTGCCGCACAGTCATTCGTGTTCTGCAAAAGCTTGGCTTGGTAATGGGCCAACACGGTGTATCTCTCTCTCGCAGAGCCCGGCTGCCAAATTCGAAACGTCCAGCGATTGCGCCCACACGAAAGCTGCCAGCACGGAAAGCTGTAGCTGGTTTTCACTGTCCCTTGGAACTGCATTCGCTGCCACACAGTCATTCGTGTTCTGCAAAAGCTTGGCTTGGTAATGGGGCAACACTCTGTATCTCTCTCTCGCAGAGCCCGGCTGCCAAATTCGAAACGTCCAGCGATTGCGCCCACACGAAAGCTGCCAGCACGGAAAGCTGTAGCTGGTTTTCACTGTCCCTTGGAACTGCATTCGCTGCCGCACAGTCATTCGTGTTCTGCAAAAGCTTGGCTTGGTAATGGGGCAACACTGTGTATCTCTCTCTCGCAGAGCCCGGCTGCCAAATTCGAAACGTCCAGCGATTGCGCCCACACGAAAGCTGCCAGCACGGAAAGCTGTAGCTGGTTTTCACTGTCCCTTGGAACTGCATTCGCTGCCGCACAGTCATTCGTGTTCTGCAAAAGCTTGGCTTCGTAATGGGGCAACACTCTGTATCTCTCTCTCTCGCAGAGCCCGGCTGCCAAATTCGAAACGTCCAGCGATTGCGCCCACACGAAAGCTGCCAGCACGGAAAGCTGTAGCTGGTTTTCACTGTCCCTTGGAACTGCATTCGCTGCCGCACAGTCATTCGTGTTCTGCAAAAGCTTGGCTTGGTAATGGGGCAACACTCTGTATCTCTCTCTCGCAGAGCCCGGCTGCCAAATTCGAAACGTCCAGCGATTGCGCCCACACGAAAGCTGCCAGCACGGAAAGCTGTAGCTGGTTTTCACTGTCCCTTGGAACTGCATTCGCTGCCCCACAGTCATTCGTGTTCTGCAAAAGCTTGGCTTGGTAATGGGGCAACACGGTGTATCTCTCTCTCGCAGAGCCCGGCTGCCAAATTCGAAACGTCCAGCGATTGCGCCCACACGAAAGCTGCCAGCACGGAAAGCTGTAGCTGGTTTTCACTGTCCCTTGGAACTGCATTCGCTGCCGCACAGTCATTCGTGTTCTGCAAAAGCTTTGATTCGTAATGGGGCAACACTCTGTATCTCTCTCTCGCAGAGCCCGGCTGCCAAATTCGAAACGTCCAGCGATTGCGCCCACACGAAAGCTGCCAGCACGGAAAGCTGTAGCTGGTTTTCACTGTCCCTTGGAACTGCATTCGCTGCCGCACAGTCATTTGTGTTCTGCAAAAGCTTGGCTTGGTAATGGGGAAACACTGTGTATCTCTCTCTCTGGCAGAGCCCGGCTGCCAAATTCGAAACGTCCAGCGATTGCGCCCACACGAAAGCTGCCAGCACGGAAAGCTGTAGCTGGTTTTCACTGTCCCTTGGAACTGCATTCGCTGCCGCACAGTCATTCGTGTTCTGCAAAAGCTTGGCTTCGTAATGGGGCAACACTCTGTATCTCTCTCTCTCGCAGAGCCCGGCTGCCAAATTCGAAACGTTCAGCGATTGCGCCCACACGAAAGCTGCCAGCACGGAAAGCTGTAGCTGGTTTTCACTGTCCCTTGGAACTGCATTCGCTGCCGCACAGTCATTCGTGTTCTGCAAAAGCTTGGCTTCGTAATGGGGCAACACTCTGTATCTCTCTCTCTCGCAGAGCGCGGCTGCCAAATTCGAAACATCCAGCGATTGCGCCCACACAAAAGCAGCCAGCACGGAAAGCTGTAGCTGGTTTTCACTGTCCCTTGGAACTGCATTCGCTGCCGCACAGTCATTCGTGTTCTGCAAAAGCTTGGCTTGGTAATGGGGCAACACTCTGTATCTCTCTCTCGCAGAGCCCGGCTGCCAAATTCGAAACGTCCAGCGATTGCGCCCACACGAAAGCTGCCAGCACGGAAAGCTGTAGCTGGTTTTCACTGTCCCTTGGAACTGCATTCGCTGCCGCACAGTCATTCGTGTTCTGCAAAAGCTTGGCTTGGTAATGGGGCAACACTCTGTATCTCTCTCTCGCAGAGCCCGGCTGCCAAATTCGAAACGTCCAGCGATTGCGCCCACAAGAAAGCTGCCAGCACGGAAAGCTGTAGCTGGTTTTCACTGTCCCTTGGAACTGCATTCGCTGCCACACAGTCATTCGTGTTCTGCAAAAGCTTGGCTTCGTAATGGGGCAACACTCTGTATCTCTCTCTCGCAGAGCCCGGCTGCCAAATTCGAAACGTCCAGCGATTGCGCCCACACGAAAGCTGCCAGCACGGAAAGCTGTAGCTGGTTTTCACTGTCCCTTGGAACTGCATTCGCTGCCGCACAGTCATTCGTGTTCTGCAAAAGCTTGGCTTGGTAATGGGGCAACACTGTGTATCTCTCTCTGGCAGAGCCCGGCTGCCAAATTCGAAACGTCCAGCGATTGCGCCCACACGAAAGCTGCCAGCACGGAAAGCTGTAGCTGGTTTTCACTGTCCCTTGGAACTGCATTCGCTGCCGCACAGTCATTCGTGTTCTGCAAAAGCTTGGCTTGGTAATGGGGCAACACTGTGTATCTCTCTCTCGCAGAGCCCGGCTGCCAAATTCGAAACGTCCAGCGATTGCGCCCACACGAAAGCTGCCAGCACGGAAAGCTGTAGCTGGTTTTCACTGTCCCTTGGAACTGCATTCGCTGCCGCACAGTCATTCGTGTTCTGCAAAAGCTTGGCTTCGTAATGGGGCAACACTCTGTATCTCTCTCTGGCAGAGCCCGGCTGCCAAATTTGAAACGTCCAGCGATTGCGCCCACACGAAAGCTGCCAGCACGGAAAGCTGTAGCTGGTTTTCACTGTCCCTTGGAACTGCATTCGCTGCCACACAGTCATTCGTGTTCTGCAAAAGCTTGGCTTGGTAATGAGGCAACACTGTGTATCTCTCTCTGGCAGAGCCCGGCTGCCAAATTCGAAACGTCCAGCGATTGCGCCCACACGAAAGCTGCCAGCACGGAAAGCTGTAGCTGGTTTTCACTGTCCCTTGGAACTGCATTCGCTGCCGCACAGTCATTCGTGTTCTGCAAAAGCTTGGCTTCGTAATGGGGCAACACTCTGTATCTCTCTCTCGCAGAGCCCGGCTGCCAAATTCGAAACGTCCAGCGATTGCGCCCACACGAAAGCTGCCAGCACAGAAAGCTGTAGCTGGTTTTCACTGTCCCTTGGAATTGCATTCGCTGCCGCACAGTCATTCGTGTTCTGCAAAAGCTTGGCTTCGTAATGGGGCAACACTCTGTATCTCTCTCTCTCGCAGAGCCCGGCTGCCAAATTCAAAACGTCCAGCGATTGCGCCCACACGAAAGCTGCCAGCACGGAAAGCTGTAGCTGGTTTTCACTGTCCCTTGGAACTGCATTCGCTGCCGCACAGTCATTCGTGTTCTGCAAAAGCTTGGCTTCGTAATGGGGCAACACTGTGTATCTCTCTCTCGCAGAGCCCGGCTGCCAAATTCGAAACGTCCAGCGATTGCGCCCACACGAAAGCTGCCAGCACGGAAAGCTGTAGCTGGTTTTCACTGTCCCTTGGAACTGCATTCGCTGCCACACAGTCATTCGTGTTCTGCAAAAGCTTGGCTTGGTAATGGGGCAACACTGTGTATCTCTCTCTCGCAGAGCCCGGCTGCCAAATTCGAAACGTCCAGCGATTGCGCCCACACGAAAGCTGCCAGCACGGAAAGCAGTAGCTGGTTTTCACTGTCCCTTGGAAGTGCATTCGCTGCCACACAGTCATTCGTGTTCTGCAAAAGCTTGGCTTCGTAATGCGGCAACACTCTGTATCTCTCTCTGGCAGAGCCCGGCTGCCAAATTCGAAACGTCCAGCGATTGCGCCCACAAGAAAGCTGCCAGCACGGAAAGCTGTAGCTGGTTTTCACTGTCCCTTGGAACTGCATTCGCTGCCGCACAGTCATTCGTGTTCTGCAAAAGCTTGGCTTGGTAATGGGGCAACAATCTGTATCTCTCTCTGGCAGAGCCCGGCTGCCAAATTCGAAACGTCCAGCGATTGCGCCCACACGAAAGCTGCCAGCACGGAAAGCTGTAGCTGGTTTTCACTGTCCCTTGGAACTGCATTCGCTGCCGCACAGTCATTCGTGTTCTGCAAAAGCTTGGCTTGGTAATGGGGCAACACTGTGTATCTCTCTCTGGCAGAGCCCGGCTGCCAAATTCGAAACGTCCAGCGATTGTGCCCACACGAAAGCTGCCAGCACGGAAAGCTGTAGCTGGTTTTCACTGTCCCTTGGAACTGCATTCGCTGCCGCACAGTCATTCGTGTTCTGCAAAAGCTTGGCTTCGTAATGGGGCAACACTCTGTATCTCTCTCTCGAAGAGACCGGCTGCCAAATTCGAAACGTCCAGCGATTGCGCCCACACGAAAGCTGCCAGCACGGAAAGGTGTAGCTGGTTTTCACTGTCCCTTGGAACTGCATTCGCTGCCACACAGTCATTCGTGTTCTGCAAAAGCTTGGCTTGGTAATGGGGCAACACTCTGTATCTCTCTCTCGCAGAGCCCGGCTGCCAAATTCGAAACGTCCAGCGATTGCGCCCACATGAAAGCTGCCAGCACGGAAAGCTGTAGCTGGTTTTCACTGTCCCTTGGAACTGCATTCGCTGCCACACAGTCATTCGTGTTCTGCAAAAGCTTGGCTTGGTAATGAGGCAACACTGTGTATCTCTCTCTGGCAGAGCCCGGCTGCCAAATTCGAAACGTCCAGCGATTGCGCCCACACGAAAGCTGCCAGCACGGAAAGCTGTAGCTGGTTTTCACTGTCCCTTGGAACTGCATTCGCTGCCGCACAGTCATTCGTGTTCTGCAAAAGCTTGGCTTCGTAATCGGGCAACACTCTGTATCTCTCTCTCTCGCAGAGCCCGGCTGCCAAATTCGAAACGTCCAGCGATTGCGCCCACACGAAAGCTGCCAGCACGGAAAGCTGTAGCTGGTTTTCACTGTCCCTTGGAACTGCATTCGCTGCCGCACAGTCATTCGTGTTCTGCAAAAGCTTGGCTTCGTAATGGGGCAACACTCTGTATCTCTCTCTCGCAGAGCCCGGCTGCCAAATTCGAAACGTCCAGCGATTGCGCCCACACGAAAGCTGCCAGCATGGAAAGCTGTAGCTGGTTTTCACTGTCCCTTGGAACTGCATTCGCTGCCACACAGTCATTCGTGTTCTGCAAAAGCTTGGCTTCGTAATGGGGCAACACTCTGTATCTCTCTCTCGCAGAGCCCGGCTGCCAAATTCAAAACGTCCAGCGATTGCGCCCACACGAAAGCTGCCAGCACGGAAAGCTGTAGCTGGTTTTCACTGTCCCTTGGAACTGCATTCGCTGCCGCACAGTCATTCGTGTTCTGCAAAAGCTTGGCTTGGTAATGGGGCAACACTCTGTATCTCTCTCTGGCAGAGCCCGGCTGCCAAATTCGAAACGTCCAGCGATTGCGCCCACACGAAAGCTGCCAGCACGGAAAGCTGTAGCTGGTTTTCACTGTCCCTTGGAACTGCATTCGCTGCCACACAGTCATTCGTGTTCTGCAAAAGCTTGGCTTCGTAATGCGGCAACACTCTGTATCTCTCTCTGGCAGAGCCCGGCTGCCAAATTCGAAACGTCCAGCGATTGCGCCCACAAGAAAGCTGCCAGCACGGAAAGCTGTAGCTGGTTTTCACTGTCCCTTGGAACTGCATTCGCTGCCACACAGTCATTCGTGTTCTGCAAAAGCTTGGCTTGGTAATGGGGCAACACTCTGTATCTCTCTCTGGCAGAGCCCGGCTGCCAAATTCGAAACGTCCAGCGATTGCGCCCACACGAAAGCTGCCAGCACGGAAAGCTGTAGCTGGTTTTCACTGTCCCTTGGAACTGCATTCGCTGCCGCACAGTCATTCGTGTTCTGCAAAAGCTTGGCTTGGTAATGGGGCAACACTCTGTATCTCTCTCTCGCAGAGCCCGGCTGCCAAATTCGAAACGTCCAGCGATTGCGCCCACACGAAAGCTGCCAGCACGGAAAGCTGTAGCTGGTTTTCACTGTCCCTTGGAACTGCATTCGCTGCCGCACAGTCATTCGTGTTCTGCAAAAGCTTGGCTTCGTAATGGGGCAACACTCTGTATCTCTCTCTCTCGCAGAGCCCGGCTGCCAAATTCGAAACGTCCAGCGATTGCGCCCACACGAAAGCTGCCAGCACGGAAAGCTGTAGCTGGTTTTCACTGTCCCTTGGAACTGCATTCGCTGCCGCACAGTCATTCGTGTTCTGCAAAAGCTTGGCTTCGTAATGGGGCAACACTCTGTATCTCTCTCTCGCAGAGCCCGGCTGCCAAATTCGAAACGTCCAGCGATTGCGCCCACACGAAAGCTGCCAGCACGGAAAGCTGTAGCTGGTTTTCACTGTCCCTTGGAACTGCATTCGCTGCCGCACAGTCATTCGTGTTCTGCAAAAGCTTGGCTTCGTAATGGGGCAACACTCTGTATCTCTCTCTGGCAGAGCCCGGCTGCCAAATTCGAAACGTCCAGCGATTGCGCCCACACGAAAGCTGCCAGCATGGAAAGCTGTAGCTGGTTTTCACTGTCCCTTGGAACTGCATTCGCTGCCGCACAGTCATTCGTGTTCTGCAAAAGCTTGGCTTGGTAATGGGGCAACACTCTGTATCTCTCTCTCGCAGAGCCCGGCTGCCAAATTCGAAACGTCCAGCGATTGCGCCCACACGAAAGCTGCCAGCACGGAAAGCTGTAGCTGGTTTTCACTGTCCCTTGGAACTGCATTCGCTGCCACACAGTCATTCGTGTTCTGCAAAAGCTTGGCTTGGTAATGGGGCAACAATCTGTATCTCTCTCTGGCAGAGCCCGGCTGCCAAATTCGAAACGTCCAGCGATTGCGCCCACACGAAAGCTGCCAGCACGGAAAGCTGTAGCTGGTTTTCACTGTCCCTTGGAACTGCATTCGCTGCCACACAGTCATTCGTGTTCTGCAAAAGCTTGGCTTCGTAATGGGGCAACACTCTGTATCTCTCTCTCGCAGAGCCCGGCTGCCAAATTCGAAACGTCCAGCGATTGTGCCCACACGAAAACTGCCAGCACGGAAAGCTGTAGCTGGTTTTCACTGTCCCTTGGAACTGCATTCGCTGCCGCACAGTCATTCGTGTTCTGCAAAAGCTTGGCTTGGTAATGGGGCAACACTGTGTATCTCTCTCTCGCAGAGCCCGGCTGCCAAATTCGAAACGTCCAGCGATTGCGCCCACACGAAAGCTGCCAGCACGGAAAGCTGTAGCTGGTTTTCACTGTCCCTTGGAACTGCATTCGCTGCCGCACAGTCATTCGTGTTCTGCAAAAGCTTGGCTTCGTAATGGGGCAACAGTCTGTATCTCTCTCTCTCGCAGAGCCCGGCTGCCAAATTCGAAACGTCCAGCGATTGCGCCCACACGAAAGCTGCCAGCACGGAAAGCTGTAGCTGGTTTTCACTGTCCCTTGGAACTGCATTCGCTGCCGCACAGTCATTCGTGTTCTGCAAAAGCTTGGCTTCGTAATGGGGCAACACTCTGTATCTCTCTCTCGCAGAGCCCGGCTGCCAAATTCGAAACGTCCAGCGATTGCGCCCACACGAAAGCTGCCAGCACGGAAAGCTGTAGCTGGTTTTCACTGTCCCTTGGAACTGCATTCGCTGCCGCACAGTCATTCGTGTTCTGCAAAAGCTTGGCTTGGTAATGGGGCAACACTCTGTATCTCTCTCTGGCAGAGCCCGGCTGCCAAATTCGAAACGTCCAGCGATTGCGCCCACACGAAAGCTGCCAGCATGGAAAGCTGTAGCTGGTTTTCACTGTCCCTTGGAACTGCATTCGCTGCCGCACAGTCATTCGTGTTCTGCAAAAGCTTGGCTTGGTAATGGGGCAACACTCTGTATCTCTCTCTCGCAGAGCCCGGCTGCCAAATTCGAAACGTCCAGCGATTGCGCCCACACGAAAGCTGCCAGCACGGAAAGCTGTAGCTGGTTTTCACTGTCCCTTGGAACTGCATTCGCTGCCACACAGTCATTCGTGTTCTGCAAAAGCTTGGCTTGGTAATGGGGCAACAATCTGTATCTCTCTCTGGCAGAGCCCGGCTGCCAAATTCGAAACGTCCAGCGATTGCGCCCACACGAAAGCTGCCAGCACGGAAAGCTGTAGCTGGTTTTCACTGTCCCTTGGAACTGCATTCGCTGCCACACAGTCATTCGTGTTCTGCAAAAGCTTGGCTTCGTAATGGGGCAACACTCTGTATCTCTCTCTCGCAGAGCCCGGCTGCCAAATTCGAAACGTCCAGCGATTGTGCCCACACGAAAACTGCCAGCACGGAAAGCTGTAGCTGGTTTTCACTGTCCCTTGGAACTGCATTCGCTGCCGCACAGTCATTCGTGTTCTGCAAAAGCTTGGCTTGGTAATGGGGCAACACTGTGTATCTCTCTCTCGCAGAGCCCGGCTGCCAAATTCGAAACGTCCAGCGATTGCGCCCACACGAAAGCTGCCAGCACGGAAAGCTGTAGCTGGTTTTCACTGTCCCTTGGAACTGCATTCGCTGCCGCACAGTCATTCGTGTTCTGCAAAAGCTTGGCTTGGTAATGGGGCAACACTCTGTATCTCTCTCTCGCAGAGCCCGGCTGCCAAATTCGAAACGTCCAGCGATTGCGCCCACACGAAAGCTGCCAGCACGGAAAGCTGTAGCTGGTTTTCACTGTCCCTTGGAACTGCATTCGCTGCCGCACAGTCATTCGTGTTCTGCAAAAGCTTGGCTTCGTAATGGGGCAACACTCTGTATCTCTCTCTCGAAGAGACCGGCTGCCAAATTCGAAACGTCCAGCGATTGCGCCCACACGAAAGCTGCCAGCACGGAAAGGTGTAGCTGGTTTTCACTGTCCCTTGGAACTGCATTCGCTGCCACACAGTCATTCGTGTTCTGCAAAAGCTTGGCTTGGTAATGGGGCAACACTCTGTATCTCTCTCTCGCAGAGCCCGGCTGCCAAATTCGAAACGTCCAGCGATTGCGCCCACACGAAAGCTGCCAGCACGGAAAGCTGTAGCTGGTTTTCACTGTCCCTTGGAACTGCATTCGCTGCCACACAGTCATTCGTGTTCTGCAAAAGCTTGGCTTGGTAATGAGGCAACACTGTGTATCTCTCTCTGGCAGAGCCCGGCTGCCAAATTCGAAACGTCCAGCGATTGCGCCCACACGAAAGCTGCCAGCACGGAAAGCTGTAGCTGGTTTTCACTGTCCCTTGGAACTGCATTCGCTGCCGCACAGTCATTCGTGTTCTGCAAAAGCTTGGCTTGGTAATGGGGCAACACTCTGTATCTCTCTCTCGCAGAGCCCGGCTGCCAAATTCGAAACGTCCAGCGATTGCGCCCACACGAAAGCTGCCAGCACGGAAAGCTGTAGCTGGTTTTCACTGTCCCTTGGAACTGCATTCGCTGCCGCACAGTCATTCGTGTTCTGCAAAAGCTTGGCTTGGTAATGAGGCAACACTGTGTATCTCTCTCTGGCAGAGCCCGGCTGCCAAATTCGAAACGTCCAGCGATTGCGCCCACACGAAAGCTGCCAGCACGGAAAGCTGTAGCTGGTTTTCACTGTCCCTTGGAACTGCATTCGCTGCCGCACAGTCATTCGTGTTCTGCAAAAGCTTTGATTCGTAATGGGGCAACACTCTGTATCTCTCTCTCTCGCAGAGCCCGGCTGCCAAATTCGAAACGTCCAGCGATTGCGCCCACACGAAAGCTGCCAGCACGGAAAGCTGTAGCTGGTTTTCACTGTCCCTTGGAACTGCATTCGCTGCCGCACAGTCATTCGTGTTCTGCAAAAGCTTGGCTTCGTAATGGGGCAACACTCTGTATCTCTCTCTCGCAGAGCCCGGCTGCCAAATTCGAAACGTCCAGCGATTGCGCCCACACGAAAGCTGCCAGCACGGAAAGCTGTAGCTGGTTTTCACTGTCCCTTGGAACTGCATTCGCTGCCGCACAGTCATTCGTGTTCTGCAAAAGCTTGGCTTGGTAATGGGGCAACACTCTGTATCTCTCTCTCGCAGAGCCCGGCTGCCAAATTCGAAACGTCCAGCGATTGCGCCCACACGAAAGCTGCCAGCATGGAAAGCTGTAGCTGGTTTTCACTGTCCCTTGGAACTGCATTCGCTGCCACACAGTCATTCGTGTTCTGCAAAAGCTTGGCTTCGTAATGGGGCAACACTCTGTATCTCTCTCTCGCAGAGCCCGGCTGCCAAATTCAAAACGTCCAGCGATTGCGCCCACACGAAAGCTGCCAGCACGGAAAGCTGTAGCTGGTTTTCACTGTCCCTTGGAACTGCATTCGCTGCCGCACAGTCATTCGTGTTCTGCAAAAGCTTGGCTTGGTAATGGGGCAACACTCTGTATCTCTCTCTGGCAGAGCCCGGCTGCCAAATTCGAAACGTCCAGCGATTGCGCCCACACGAAAGCTGCCAGCACGGAAAGCTGTAGCTGGTTTTCACTGTCCCTTGGAACTGCATTCGCTGCCACACAGTCATTCGTGTTCTGCAAAAGCTTGGCTTCGTAATGCGGCAACACTCTGTATCTCTCTCTGGCAGAGCCCGGCTGCCAAATTCGAAACGTCCAGCGATTGCGCCCACAAGAAAGCTGCCAGCACGGAAAGCTGTAGCTGGTTTTCACTGTCCCTTGGAACTGCATTCGCTGCCGCACAGTCATTCGTGTTCTGCAAAAGCTTGGCTTCGTAATGGGGCAACACTCTGTATCTCTCTCTCTCGCAGAGCCCGGCTGCCAAATTCGAAACGTCCAGCGATTGCGCCCACACGAAAGCTGCCAGCACGGAAAGCTGTAGCTGGTTTTCACTGTCCCTTGGAACTGCATTCGCTGCCACACAGTCATTCGTGTTCTGCAAAAGCTTGGCTTCGTAATGGGGCAACACTCTGTATCTCTCTCTCGCAGAGCCCGGCTGCCAAATTCGAAACGTCCAGCGATTGCGCCCACACGAAAGCTGCCAGCACGGAAAGCTGTAGCTGGTTTTCACTGTCCCTTGGAACTGCATTCGCTGCCGCACAGTCATTCGTGTTCTGCAAAAGCTTGGCTTGGTAATGGGGCAACACTCTGTATCTCTCTCTCGCAGAGCCCGGCTGCCAAATTCGAAACGTCCAGCGATTGCGCCCACACGAAAGCTGCCAGCATGGAAAGCTGTAGCTGGTTTTCACTGTCCCTTGGAACTGCATTCGCTGCCACACAGTCATTCGTGTTCTGCAAAAGCTTGGCTTCGTAATGGGGCAACACTCTGTATCTCTCTCTCGCAGAGCCCGGCTGCCAAATTCAAAACGTCCAGCGATTGCGCCCACACGAAAGCTGCCAGCACGGAAAGCTGTAGCTGGTTTTCACTGTCCCTTGGAACTGCATTCGCTGCCGCACAGTCATTCGTGTTCTGCAAAAGCTTGGCTTGGTAATGGGGCAACACTCTGTATCTCTCTCTGGCAGAGCCCGGCTGCCAAATTCGAAACGTCCAGCGATTGCGCCCACACGAAAGCTGCCAGCACGGAAAGCTGTAGCTGGTTTTCACTGTCCCTTGGAACTGCATTCGCTGCCACACAGTCATTCGTGTTCTGCAAAAGCTTGGCTTCGTAATGCGGCAACACTCTGTATCTCTCTCTGGCAGAGCCCGGCTGCCAAATTCGAAACGTCCAGCGATTGCGCCCACAAGAAAGCTGCCAGCACGGAAAGCTGTAGCTGGTTTTCACTGTCCCTTGGAACTGCATTCGCTGCCACACAGTCATTCGTGTTCTGCAAAAGCTTGGCTTGGTAATGGGGCAACACTGTGTATCTCTCTCTGGCAGAGCCCGGCTGCCAAATTCGAAACGTCCAGCGATTGCGCCCACACGAAAGCTGCCAGCACGGAAAGCTGTAGCTGGTTTTCACTGTCCCTTGGAACTGCATTCGCTGCCGCACAGTCATTCGTGTTCTGCAAAAGCTTGGCTTCGTAATGCGGCAACACTCTGTATCTCTCTCTCGCAGAGCCCGGCTGCCAAATTCGAAACGTCCAGCGATTGCGCCCACACGAAAGCTGCCAGCACGGAAAGCTGTAGCTGGTTTTCACTGTCCCTTGGAACTGCATTCGCTGCCGCACAGTCATTCGTGTTCTGCAAAAGCTTGGCTTGGTAATGGGGCAACACTCTGTATCTCTCTCTCGCAGAGCCCGGCTGCCAAATTCGAAACGTCCAGCGATTGTGCCCACACGAAAGCTGCCAGCACGGAAAGCTGTAGCTGGTTTTCACTGTCCCTTGGAACTGCATTCGCTGCCGCACAGTCATTCGTGTTCTGCAAAAGCTTGGCTTCGTAATGGGGCAACACTCTGTATCTCTCTCTCTCGCAGAGCCCGGCTGCCAAATTCGAAACGTCCAGCGATTGCGCCCACACGAAAGCTGCCAGCACGGAAAGCTGTAGCTGGTTTTCACTGTCCCTTGGAACTGCATTCGCTGCCGCACAGTCATTCGTGTTCTGCAAAAGCTTGGCTTCGTAATGGGGCAACACTCTGTATCTCTCTCTCGCAGAGCCCGGCTGCCAAATTCGAAACGTCCAGCGATTGCGCCCACACGAAAGCTGCCAGCACGGAAAGCTGTAGCTGGTTTTCACTGTCCCTTGGAACTGCATTCGCTGCCGCACAGTCATTCGTGTTCTGCAAAAGCTTGGCTTGGTAATGGGGCAACACTCTGTATCTCTCTCTGGCAGAGCCCGGCTGCCAAATTCGAAACGTCCAGCGATTGCGCCCACACGAAAGCTGCCAGCATGGAAAGCTGTAGCTGGTTTTCACTGTCCCTTGGAACTGCATTCGCTGCCGCACAGTCATTCGTGTTCTGCAAAAGCTTGGCTTGGTAATGGGGCAACACTCTGTATCTCTCTCTCGCAGAGCCCGGCTGCCAAATTCGAAACGTCCAGCGATTGCGCCCACACGAAAGCTGCCAGCACGGAAAGGTGTAGCTGGTTTTCACTGTCCCTTGGAACTGCATTCGCTGCCACACAGTCATTCGTGTTCTGCAAAAGCTTGGCTTGGTAATGGGGCAACAATCTGTATCTCTCTCTGGCAGAGCCCGGCTGCCAAATTCGAAACGTCCAGCGATTGCGCCCACAAGAAAGCTGCCAGCACGGAAAGCTGTAGCTGGTTTTCACTGTCCCTTGGAACTGCATTCGCTGCCACACAGTCATTCGTGTTCTGCAAAAGCTTGGCTTCGTAATGGGGCAACACTCTGTATCTCTCTCTCGCAGAGCCCGGCTGCCAAATTCGAAACGTCCAGCGATTGTGCCCACACGAAAACTGCCAGCACGGAAAGCTGTAGCTGGTTTTCACTGTCCCTTGGAACTGCATTCGCTGCCGCACAGTCATTCGTGTTCTGCAAAAGCTTGGCTTGGTAATGGGGCAACACTGAGTATCTCTCTCTCGCAGAGCCCGGCTGCCAAATTCGAAACGTCCAGCGATTGCGCCCACACGAAAGCTGCCAGCACGGAAAGCTGTAGCTGGTTTTCACTGTCCCTTGGAACTGCATTCGCTGCCGCACAGTCATTCGTGTTCTGCAAAAGCTTGGCTTGGTAATGGGGCAACACTCTGTATCTCTCTCTCGCAGAGCCCGGCTGCCAAATTCGAAACGTCCAGCGATTGCGCCCACACGAAAGCTGCCAGCACGGAAAGCTGTAGCTGGTTTTCACTGTCCCTTGGAACTGCATTCGCTGCCGCACAGTCATTCGTGTTCTGCAAAAGCTTGGCTTCGTAATGGGGCAACACTCTGTATCTCTCTCTCGAAGAGACCGGCTGCCAAATTCGAAACGTCCAGCGATTGCGCCCACACGAAAGCTGCCAGCACGGAAAGGTGTAGCTGGTTTTCACTGTCCCTTGGAACTGCATTCGCTGCCGCACAGTCATTCGTGTTCTGCAAAAGCTTGGCTTGGTAATGGGGCAACACTCTGTATCTCACTCTCGCAGAGCCCGGCTGCCAAATTCGAAACGTCCAGCGATTGCGCCCACACGAAAGCTGCCAGCACGGAAAGCTGTAGCTGGTTTTCACTGTCCCTTGGAACTGCATTCGCTGCCACACAGTCATTCGTGTTCTGCAAAAGCTTGGCTTGGTAATGAGGCAACACTGTGTATCTCTCTCTGGCAGAGCCCGGCTGCCAAATTCGAAACGTCCAGCGATTGCGCCCACACGAAAGCTGCCAGCACGGAAAGCTGTAGCTGGTTTTCACTGTCCCTTGGAACTGCATTCGCTGCCGCACAGTCATTCGTGTTCTGCAAAAGCTTGGCTTGGTAATGGGGCAACACTCTGTATCTCTCTCTGGCAGAGCCCGGCTGCCAAATTCGAAACGTCCAGCGATTGCGCCCACACGAAAGCTGCCAGCACGGAAAGCTGTAGCTGGTTTTCACTGTCCCTTGGAACTGCATTCGCTGCCGCACAGTCATTCGTGTTCTGCAAAAGCTTGGCTTCGTAATGGGGCAACACTCTGTATCTCTCTCTCTCGCAGAGCCCGGCTGCCAAATTCGAAACGTCCAGCGATTGCGCCCACACGAAAGCTGCCAGCACGGAAAGCTGTAGCTGGTTTTCACTGTCCCTTGGAACTGCATTCGCTGCCGCACAGTCATTCGTGTTCTGCAAAAGCTTGGCTTGGTAATGAGGCAACACTGTGTATCTCTCTCTGGCAGAGCCCGGCTGCCAAATTCGAAACGTCCAGCGATTGCGCCCACACGAAAGCTGCCAGCACGGAAAGCTGTAGCTGGTTTTCACTGTCCCTTGGAACTGCATTCGCTGCCGCACAGTCATTCGTGTTCTGCAAAAGCTTGGCTTCGTAATGCGGCAACACTCTGTATCTCTCTCTCGCAGAGCCCGGCTGCCAAATTCGAAACGTCCAGCGATTGCGCCCACACGAAAGCTGCCAGCACGGAAAGCTGTAGCTGGTTTTCACTGTCCCTTGGAACTGCATTCGCTGCCGCACAGTCATTCGTGTTCTGCAAAAGCTTGGCTTGGTAACGGGGCAACACTCTGTATCTCTCTCTCGCAGAGCCCGGCTGCCAAATTCGAAACGTCCAGCGATTGCGCCCACACGAAAGCTGCCAGCACAGAAAGCTGTAGCTGGTTTTCACTGTCCCTTGGAACTGCATTCGCTGCCGCACAGTCATTCGTGTTCTGCAAAAGCTTGGCTTGGTAATGGGGCAACACTCTGTATCTCTCTCTCGCAGAGCCCGGCTGCCAAATTCGAAACGTCCAGCGATTGCGCCCACACGAAAGCTGCCAGCACGGAAAGCTGTAGCTGGTTTTCACTGTCCCTTGGAACTGCATTCGCTGCCGCACAGTCATTCGTGTTCTGCAAAAGCTTGGCTTCGTAATGGGGCAACACTCTGTATCTCTCTCTCTCGCAGAGCGCGGCTGCCAAATTCGAAACATCCAGCGATTGCGCCCACACAAAAGCAGCCAGCACGGAAAGCTGTAGCTGGTTTTCACTGTCCCTTGGAACTGCATTCGCTGCCGCACAGTCATTCGTGTTCTGCAAAAGCTTGGCTTGGTAATGGGGCAACACTCTGTATCTCTCTCTCGCAGAGCCCGGCTGCCAAATTCGAAACGTCCAGCGATTGCGCCCACACGAAAGCTGCCAGCACGGAAAGCTGTAGCTGGTTTTCACTGTCCCTTGGAACTGCATTCGCTGCCGCACAGTCATTCGTGTTCTGCAAAAGCTTGGCTTGGTAATGGGGCAACACTCTGTATCTCTCTCTGGCAGAGCCCGGCTGCCAAATTCGAAACGTCCAGCGATTGCGCCCACACGAAAGCTGCCAGCACGGAAAGCTGTAGCTGGTTTTCACTGTCCCTTGGAACTGCATTCGCTGCCGCACAGTCATTCGTGTTCTGCAAAAGCTTGGCTTCGTAATGGGGCAACACTCTGTATCTCTCTCTCGCAGAGCCCGGCTGCCAAATTCGAAACGTCCAGCGATTGCGCCCACACGAAAGCTGCCAGCACGGAAAGCTGTAGCTGGTTTTCACTGTCCCTTGGAACTGCATTCGCTGCCGCACAGTCATTCGTGTTCTGCAAAAGCTTGGCTTCGTAATGGGGCAACACTGTGTATCTCTCTCTCGCAGAGCCCGGCTGCCAAATTCGAAACGTCCAGCGATTGCGCCCACACGAAAGCTGCCAGCACGGAAAGCTGTAGCTGGTTTTCACTGTCCCTTGGAACTGCATTCGCTGCCGCACAGTCATTCGTGTTCTGCAAAAGCTTGGCTTCGTAATGGGGCAACACTCTGTATCTCTCTCTGGCAGAGCCCGGCTGCCAAATTTGAAACGTCCAGCGATTGCGCCCACACGAAAGCTGCCAGCACGGAAAGCTGTAGCTGGTTTTCACTGTCCCTTGGAACTGCATTCGCTGCCACACAGTCATTCGTGTTCTGCAAAAGCTTGGCTTGGTAATGAGGCAACACTGTGTATCTCTCTCTGGCAGAGCCCGGCTGCCAAATTCGAAACGTCCAGCGATTGCGCCCACACGAAAGCTGCCAGCACGGAAAGCTGTAGCTGGTTTTCACTGTCCCTTGGAACTGCATTCGCTGCCGCACAGTCATTCGTGTTCTGCAAAAGCTTGGCTTCGTAATGCGGCAACACTCTGTATCTCTCTCTCGCAGAGCCCGGCTGCCAAATTCGAAACGTCCAGCGATTGCGCCCACACGAAAGCTGCCAGCACAGAAAGCTGTAGCTGGTTTTCACTGTCCCTTGGAATTGCATTCGCTGCCGCACAGTCATTCGTGTTCTGCAAAAGCTTGGCTTCGTAATGGGGCAACACTCTGTATCTCTCTCTCTCGCAGAGCCCGGCTGCCAAATTCAAAACGTCCAGCGATTGCGCCCACACGAAAGCTGCCAGCACGGAAAGCTGTAGCTGGTTTTCACTGTCCCTTGGAACTGCATTCGCTGCCGCACAGTCATTCGTGTTCTGCAAAAGCTTGGCTTCGTAATGGGGCAACACTCTGTATCTCTCTCTCGCAGAGCCCGGCTGCCAAATTCGAAACGTCCAGCGATTGCGCCCACATGAAAGCTGCCAGCACGGAAAGCTGTAGCTGGTTTTCACTGTCCCTTGGAACTGCATTCGCTGCCGCACAGTCATTCGTGTTCTGCAAAAGCTTGGCTTGGTAATGGGGCAACACTCTGTATCTCTCTCTGGCAGAGCCCGGCTGCCAAATTCGAAACGTCCAGCGATTGCGCCCACACGAAAGCTGCCAGCATGGAAAGCTGTAGCTGGTTTTCACTGTCCCTTGGAACTGCATTCGCTGCCACACAGTCATTCGTGTTCTGCAAAAGCTTGGCTTGGTAATGGGGCAACACTGTGTATCTCTCTCTGGCAGAGCCCGGCTGCCAAATTCGAAACGTCCAGCGATTGCGCCCACACGAAACCTGCCAGCACAGAAAGCAGTAGCTGGTTTTCACTGTCCCTTGGAACTGCATTCGCTGCCACACAGTCATTCGTGTTCTGCAAAAGCTTGGCTTCGTAATGCGGCAACACTCTGTATCTCTCTCTGGCAGAGCCCGGCTGCCAAATTCGAAACGTCCAGCGATTGCGCCCACAAGAAAGCTGCCAGCACGGAAAGCTGTAGCTGGTTTTCACTGTCCCTTGGAACTGCATTCGCTGCCGCACAGTCATTCGTGTTCTGCAAAAGCTTGGCTTGGTAATGGGGCAACACTGTGTATCTCTCTCTGGCAGAGCCCGGCTGCCAAATTCGAAACGTCCAGCGATTGCGCCCACACGAAAGCTGCCAGCACGGAAAGCTGTAGCTGGTTTTCACTGTCCCTTGGAACTGCATTCGCTGCCGCACAGTCATTCGTGTTCTGCAAAAGCTTGGCTTCGTAATGGGGCAACACTCTGTATCTCTCTCTCGCAGAGCCCGGCTGCCAAATTCGAAACGTCCAGCGATTGCGCCCACACGAAAGCTGCCAGCACGGAAAGCTGTAGCTGGTTTTCACTGTCCCTTGGAACTGCATTCGCTGCCGCACAGTCATTCGTGTTCTGCAAAAGCTTGGCTTGGTAATGGGGCAACACTCTGTATCTCTCTCTGGCAGAGCCCGGCTGCCAAATTCGAAACGTCCAGCGATTGCGCCCACACGAAAGCTGCCAGCATGGAAAGCTGTAGCTGGTTTTCACTGTCCCTTGGAACTGCATTCGCTGCCACACAGTCATTCGTGTTCTGCAAAAGCTTGGCTTCGTAATGGGGCAACACTCTGTATCTCTCTCTCGCAGAGCCCGGCTGCCAAATTCAAAACGTCCAGCGATTGCGCCCACACGAAAGCTGCCAGCACGGAAAGCTGTAGCTGGTTTTCACTGTCCCTTGGAACTGCATTCGCTGCCGCACAGTCATTCGTGTTCTGCAAAAGCTTGGCTTCGTAATGGGGCAACACTCTGTATCTCTCTCTCGAAGAGACCGGCTGCCAAATTCGAAACGTCCAGCGATTGCGCCCACACGAAAGCTGCCAGCACGGAAAGCAGTAGCTGGTTTTCACTGTCCCTTGGAACTGCATTCGCTGCCACACAGTCATTCGTGTTCTGCAAAAGCTTGGCTTCGTAATGCGGCAACACTCTGTACCTCTCTCTGGCAGAGCCCGGCTGCCAAATTCGAAACGTCCAGCGATTGCGCCCACAAGAAAGCTGCCAGCACGGAAAGCTGTAGCTGGTTTTCACTGTCCCTTGGAACTGCATTCGCTGCCACACAGTCATTCGTGTTCTGCAAAAGCTTGGCTTGGTAATGGGGCAACACTGTGTATCTCTCTCTGGCAGAGCCCGGATGCCAAATTCGAAACGTCCAGCGATTGCGCCCACAAGAAAGCTGCCAGCACGGAAAGCTGTAGCTGGTTTTCACTGTCCCTTGGAACTGCATTCGCTGCCGCACAGTCATTCGTGTTCTGCAAAAGCTTGGCTTCGTAATGCGGCAACACTCTGTATCTCTCTCTCGCAGAGCCCGGCTGCCAAATTCGAAACGTCCAGCGATTGCGCCCACACGAAAGCTGCCAGCACGGAAAGCTGTAGCTGGTTTTCACTGTCCCTTGGAACTGCATTCGCTGCCGCACAGTCATTCGTGTTCTGCAAAAGCTTGGCTTGGTAATGGGGCAACACTCTGTATCTCTCTCTCGCAGAGCCCGGCTGCCAAATTCGAAACGTCCAGCGATTGCGCCCACACGAAAGCTGCCAGCACGGAAAGCTGTAGCTGGTTTTCACTGTCCCTTGGAACTGCATTCGCTGCCGCACAGTCATTCGTGTTCTGCAAAAGCTTGGCTTCGTAATGGGGCAACACTCTGTATCTCTCTCTCGCAGAGCCCGGCTGCCAAATTCGAAACGTCCAGCGATTGCGCCCACACGAAAGCTGCCAGCACGGAAAGCTGTAGCTGGTTTTCACTGTCCCTTGGAACTGCATTCGCTGCCGCACAGTCATTCGTGTTCTGCAAAAGCTTGGCTTGGTAATGAGGCAACACTGTGTATCTCTCTCTGGCAGAGCCCGGCTGCCAAATTCGAAACATCCAGCGATTGCGCCCACACGAAAGCTGCCAGCATGGAAAGCTGTAGCTGGTTTTCACTGTCCCTTGGAACTGCATTCGCTGCCGCACAGTCATTCGTGTTCTGCAAAAGCTTGGCTTGGTAATGGGGCAACACTGTGTATCTCTCTCTGGCAGAGCCCGGCTGCCAAATTCGAAACGTCCAGCGATTGCGCCCACACGAAAGCTGCCAGCACGGAAAGCAGTAGCTGGTTTTCACTGTCCCTTGGAACTGCATTCGCTGCCACACAGTCATTCGTGTTCTGCAAAAGCTTGGCTTCGTAATGCGGCAACACTCTGTATCTCTCTCTGGCAGAGCCCGGCTGCCAAATTCGAAACGTCCAGCGATTGCGCCCACAAGAAAGCTGCCAGCACGGAAAGCTGTAGCTGGTTTTCACTGTCCCTTGGAACTGCATTCGCTGCCACACAGTCATTCGTGTTCTGCAAAAGCTTGGCTTGGTAATGAGGCAACACTGTGTATCTCTCTCTGGCAGAGCCCGGCTGCCAAATTCGAAACGTCCAGCGATTGCGCCCACACGAAAGCTGCCAGCACGGAAAGCTGTAGCTGGTTTTCACTGTCCCTTGGAACTGCATTCGCTGCCGCACAGTCATTCGTGTTCTGCAAAAGCTTGGCTTCGTAATGGGGCAACACTCTGTATCTCTCTCTCGCAGAGCCCGGCTGCCAAATTCAAAACGTCCAGCGATTGCGCCCACACGAAAGCTGCCAGCACGGAAAGCTGTAGCTGGTTTTCACTGTCCCTTGGAACTGCATTCGCTGCCGCACAGTCATTCGTGTTCTGCAAAAGCTTGGCTTCGTAATGGGGCAACACTCTGTATCTCTCTCTCGAAGAGACCGGCTGCCAAATTCGAAACGTCCAGCGATTGCGCCCACACGAAAGCTGCCAGCACGGAAAGCAGTAGCTGGTTTTCACTGTCCCTTGGAACTGCATTCGCTGCCACACAGTCATTCGTGTTCTGCAAAAGCTTGGCTTCGTAATGCGGCAACACTCTGTACCTCTCTCTGGCAGAGCCCGGCTGCCAAATTCGAAACGTCCAGCGATTGCGCCCACAAGAAAGCTGCCAGCACGGAAAGCTGTAGCTGGTTTTCACTGTCCCTTGGAACTGCATTCGCTGCCACACAGTCATTCGTGTTCTGCAAAAGCTTGGCTTGGTAATGGGGCAACACTGTGTATCTCTCTCTGGCAGAGCCCGGCTGCCAAATTCGAAACGTCCAGCGATTGCGCCCACAAGAAAGCTGCCAGCACGGAAAGCTGTAGCTGGTTTTCACTGTCCCTTGGAACTGCATTCGCTGCCGCACAGTCATTCGTGTTCTGCAAAAGCTTGGCTTCGTAATGCGGCAACACTCTGTATCTCTCTCTCGCAGAGCCCGGCTGCCAAATTCGAAACGTCCAGCGATTGCGCCCACACGAAAGCTGCCAGCACGGAAAGCTGTAGCTGGTTTTCACTGTCCCTTGGAACTGCATTCGCTGCCACACAGTCATTCGTGTTCTGCAAAAGCTTGGCTTGGTAATGAGGCAACACTGTGTATCTCTCTCTGGCAGAGCCCGGCTGCCAAATTCGAAACGTCCAGCGATTGCGCCCACACGAAAGCTGCCAGCACGGAAAGCTGTAGCTGGTTTTCACTGTCCCTTGGAACTGCATTCGCTGCCGCACAGTCATTCGTGTTCTGCAAAAGCTTGGCTTCGTAATGGGGCAACACTCTGTATCTCTCTCTCTCGCAGAGCCCGGCTGCCAAATTCGAAACGTCCAGCGATTGCGCCCACACGAAAGCTGCCAGCACGGAAAGCTGTAGCTGGTTTTCACTGTCCCTTGGAACTGCATTCGCTGCCGCACAGTCATTCGTGTTCTGCAAAAGCTTGGCTTGGTAATGGGGCAACACTCTGTATCTCTCTCTCGCAGAGCCCGGCTGCCAAATTCGAAACGTCCAGCGATTGCGCCCACATGAAAGCTGCCAGCATGGAAAGCTGTAGCTGGTTTTCACTGTCCCTTGGAACTGCATTCGCTGCCACACAGTCATTCGTGTTCTGCAAAATCTTGGCTTCGTAATGGGGCAACACTCTGTATCTCTCTCTCGCAGAGCCCGGCTGCCAAATTCAAAACGTCCAGCGATTGCGCCCACACGAAAGCTGCCAGCACGGAAAGCTGTAGCTGGTTTTCACTGTCCCTTGGAACTGCATTCGCTGCCGCACAGTCATTCGTGTTCTGCAAAAGCTTGGCTTGGTAATGGGGCAACACTCTGTATCTCTCTCTGGCAGAGCCCGGCTGCCAAATTCGAAACGTCCAGCGATTGCGCCCACACGAAAGCTGCCAGCACGGAAAGCAGTAGCTGGTTTTCACTGTCCCTTGGAACTGCATTCGCTGCCACACAGTCATTCGTGTTCTGCAAAAGCTTGGCTTCGTAATGCGGCAACACTCTGTATCTCTCTCTGGCAGAGCCCGGCTGCCAAATTCGAAACGTCCAGCGATTGCGCCCACAAGAAAGCTGCCAGCACAGAAAGCTGTAGCTGGTTTTCACTGTCCCTTGGAACTGCATTCGCTGCCACACAGTCATTCGTGTTCTGCAAAAGCTTGGCTTGGTAATGGGGCAACACTGTGTATCTCTCTCTGTCAGAGCCCGGCTGCCAAATTCGAAACGTCCAGCGATTGCGCCCACACGAAAGCTGCCAGCACGGAAAGCTGTAGCTGGTTTTCACTGTCTTTTGGAACTGCATTCGCTGCCGCACAGTCATTCGTGTTCTGCAAAAGCTTGGCTTCGTAATGCGGCAACACTCTGTATCTCTCTCTCGCAGAGCCCGGCTGCCAAATTCGAAACGTCCAGCGATTGCGCCCACACGAAAGCTGCCAGCACGGAAAGCTGTAGCTGGTTTTCACTGTCCCTTGGAACTGCATTCGCTGCCGCACAGTCATTCGTGTTCTGCAAAAGCTTGGCTTGGTAATGGGGCAACACTCTGTATCTCTCTCTCGCAGAGCCCGGCTGCCAAATTCGAAACGTCCAGCGATTGCGCCCACACGAAAGCTGCCAGCACGGAAAGCTGTAGCTGGTTTTCACTGTCCCTTGGAACTGCATTCGCTGCCACACAGTCATTCGTGTTCTGCAAAAGCTTGGCTTGGTAATGGGGCAACAATCTGTATCTCTCTCTCGCAGAGCCCGGCTGCCAAATTCGAAACATCCAGGGATTGCGCCCACACGAAAGCTGCCAGCATGGAAAGCTGTAGCTGGTTTTCACTGTCCCTTGGAACTGCATTCGCTGCCGCACAGTCATTCGTGTTCTGCAAAAGCTTGGCTTCGTAATGCGGCAACACTCTGTATCTCTCTCTCGCAGAGCCCGGCTGCCAAATTCGAAACGTCCAGCGATTGCGCCCACACGAAAGCTGCCAGCACGGAAAGCTGTAGCTGGTTTTCACTGTCCCTTGGAACTGCATTCGCTGCCACACAGTCATTCGTGTTCTGCAAAAGCTTGGCTTCGTAATGCGGCAACACTCTGTATCTCTCTCTGGCAGAGCCCGGCTGACAAATTCGAAACGTCCAGCGATTGCGCCCACAAGAAAGCTGCCAGCACGGAAAGCTGTAGCTGGTTTTCACTGTCCCTTGGAACTGCATTCGCTGCCGCACAGTCATTCGTGTTCTGCAAAAGCTTGGCTTCGTAATGGGGCAACACTCTGTATCTCTCTCTCTCGCAGAGCGCGGCTGCCAAATTCGAAACATCCAGCGATTGCGCCCACACAAAAGCAGCCAGCACGGAAAGCTGTAGCTGGTTTTCACTGTCCCTTGGAACTGCATTCGCTGCCGCACAGTCATTCGTGTTCTGCAAAAGCTTGGCTTGGTAATGGGGCAACACTGTGTATCTCTCTCTCGCAGAGCCCGGCTGCCAAATTCGAAACGTCCAGCGATTGCGCCCACACGAAAGCTGCCAGCACGGAAAGCTGTAGCTGGTTTTCACTGTCCCTTGGAACTGCATTCGCTGCCGCACAGTCATTCGTGTTCTGCAAAAGCTTGGCTTGGTAATGGGGCAACACTCTGTATCTCTCTCTGGCAGAGCCCGGCTGCCAAATTCGAAACGTCCAGCGATTGCGCCCACACGAAAGCTGCCAGCACGGAAAGCTGTAGCTGGTTTTCACTGTCCCTTGGAACTGCATTCGCTGCCGCACAGTCATTCGTGTTCTGCAAAAGCTTGGCTTCGTAATGGGGCAACACTCTGTATCTCTCTCTCGCAGAGCCCGGCTGCCAAATTCGAAACGTCCAGCGATTGCGCCCACACGAAAGCTGCCAGCACGGAAAGCTGTAGCTGGTTTTCACTGTCCCTTGGAACTGCATTCGCTGCCGCACAGTCATTCGTGTTCTGCAAAAGCTTGGCTTCGTAATGGGGCAACACTGTGTATCTCTCTCTCGCAGAGCCCGGCTGCCAAATTCGAAACGTCCAGCGATTGCGCCCACACGAAAGCTGCCAGCACGGAAAGCTGTAGCTGGTTTTCACTGTCCCTTGGAACTGCATTCGCTGCCGCACAGTCATTCGTGTTCTGCAAAAGCTTGGCTTCGTAATGGGGCAACACTCTGTATCTCTCTCTGGCAGAGCCCGGCTGCCAAATTTGAAACGTCCAGCGATTGCGCCCACACGAAAGCTGCCAGCACGGAAAGCTGTAGCTGGTTTTCACTGTCCCTTGGAACTGCATTCGCTGCCACACAGTCATTCGTGTTCTGCAAAAGCTTGGCTTGGTAATGAGGCAACACTGTGTATCTCTCTCTGGCAGAGCCCGGCTGCCAAATTCGAAACGTCCAGCGATTGCGCCCACACGAAAGCTGCCAGCACGGAAAGCTGTAGCTGGTTTTCACTGTCCCTTGGAACTGCATTCGCTGCCGCACAGTCATTCGTGTTCTGCAAAAGCTTGGCTTCGTAATGCGGCAACACTCTGTATCTCTCTCTCGCAGAGCCCGGCTGCCAAATTCGAAACGTCCAGCGATTGCGCCCACACGAAAGCTGCCAGCACAGAAAGCTGTAGCTGGTTTTCACTGTCCCTTGGAATTGCATTCGCTGCCGCACAGTCATTCGTGTTCTGCAAAAGCTTGGCTTCGTAATGGGGCAACACTCTGTATCTCTCTCTCTCGCAGAGCCCGGCTGCCAAATTCAAAACGTCCAGCGATTGCGCCCACACGAAAGCTGCCAGCACGGAAAGCTGTAGCTGGTTTTCACTGTCCCTTGGAACTGCATTCGCTGCCGCACAGTCATTCGTGTTCTGCAAAAGCTTGGCTTCGTAATGGGGCAACACTCTGTATCTCTCTCTCGCAGAGCCCGGCTGCCAAATTCGAAACGTCCAGCGATTGCGCCCACATGAAAGCTGCCAGCACGGAAAGCTGTAGCTGGTTTTCACTGTCCCTTGGAACTGCATTCGCTGCCGCACAGTCATTCGTGTTCTGCAAAAGCTTGGCTTGGTAATGGGGCAACACTCTGTATCTCTCTCTGGCAGAGCCCGGCTGCCAAATTCGAAACGTCCAGCGATTGCGCCCACACGAAAGCTGCCAGCATGGAAAGCTGTAGCTGGTTTTCACTGTCCCTTGGAACTGCATTCGCTGCCACACAGTCATTCGTGTTCTGCAAAAGCTTGGCTTGGTAATGGGGCAACACTGTGTATCTCTCTCTGGCAGAGCCCGGCTGCCAAATTCGAAACGTCCAGCGATTGCGCCCACACGAAACCTGCCAGCACAGAAAGCAGTAGCTGGTTTTCACTGTCCCTTGGAACTGCATTCGCTGCCACACAGTCATTCGTGTTCTGCAAAAGCTTGGCTTCGTAATGCGGCAACACTCTGTATCTCTCTCTGGCAGAGCCCGGCTGCCAAATTCGAAACGTCCAGCGATTGCGCCCACAAGAAAGCTGCCAGCACGGAAAGCTGTAGCTGGTTTTCACTGTCCCTTGGAACTGCATTCGCTGCCGCACAGTCATTCGTGTTCTGCAAAAGCTTGGCTTGGTAATGGGGCAACACTGTGTATCTCTCTCTGGCAGAGCCCGGCTGCCAAATTCGAAACGTCCAGCGATTGCGCCCACACGAAAGCTGCCAGCACGGAAAGCTGTAGCTGGTTTTCACTGTCCCTTGGAACTGCATTCGCTGCCGCACAGTCATTCGTGTTCTGCAAAAGCTTGGCTTCGTAATGGGGCAACACTCTGTATCTCTCTCTCGCAGAGCCCGGCTGCCAAATTCGAAACGTCCAGCGATTGCGCCCACACGAAAGCTGCCAGCACGGAAAGCTGTAGCTGGTTTTCACTGTCCCTTGGAACTGCATTCGCTGCCGCACAGTCATTCGTGTTCTGCAAAAGCTTGGCTTGGTAATGGGGCAACACTCTGTATCTCTCTCTGGCAGAGCCCGGCTGCCAAATTCGAAACGTCCAGCGATTGCGCCCACACGAAAGCTGCCAGCATGGAAAGCTGTAGCTGGTTTTCACTGTCCCTTGGAACTGCATTCGCTGCCACACAGTCATTCGTGTTCTGCAAAAGCTTGGCTTCGTAATGGGGCAACACTCTGTATCTCTCTCTCGCAGAGCCCGGCTGCCAAATTCAAAACGTCCAGCGATTGCGCCCACACGAAAGCTGCCAGCACGGAAAGCTGTAGCTGGTTTTCACTGTCCCTTGGAACTGCATTCGCTGCCGCACAGTCATTCGTGTTCTGCAAAAGCTTGGCTTCGTAATGGGGCAACACTCTGTATCTCTCTCTCGAAGAGACCGGCTGCCAAATTCGAAACGTCCAGCGATTGCGCCCACACGAAAGCTGCCAGCACGGAAAGCAGTAGCTGGTTTTCACTGTCCCTTGGAACTGCATTCGCTGCCACACAGTCATTCGTGTTCTGCAAAAGCTTGGCTTCGTAATGCGGCAACACTCTGTACCTCTCTCTGGCAGAGCCCGGCTGCCAAATTCGAAACGTCCAGCGATTGCGCCCACAAGAAAGCTGCCAGCACGGAAAGCTGTAGCTGGTTTTCACTGTCCCTTGGAACTGCATTCGCTGCCACACAGTCATTCGTGTTCTGCAAAAGCTTGGCTTGGTAATGGGGCAACACTGTGTATCTCTCTCTGGCAGAGCCCGGCTGCCAAATTCGAAACGTCCAGCGATTGCGCCCACAAGAAAGCTGCCAGCACGGAAAGCTGTAGCTGGTTTTCACTGTCCCTTGGAACTGCATTCGCTGCCGCACAGTCATTCGTGTTCTGCAAAAGCTTGGCTTCGTAATGCGGCAACACTCTGTATCTCTCTCTCGCAGAGCCCGGCTGCCAAATTCGAAACGTCCAGCGATTGCGCCCACACGAAAGCTGCCAGCACGGAAAGCTGTAGCTGGTTTTCACTGTCCCTTGGAACTGCATTCGCTGCCGCACAGTCATTCGTGTTCTGCAAAAGCTTGGCTTGGTAATGGGGCAACACTCTGTATCTCTCTCTCGCAGAGCCCGGCTGCCAAATTCGAAACGTCCAGCGATTGCGCCCACACGAAAGCTGCCAGCACGGAAAGCTGTAGCTGGTTTTCACTGTCCCTTGGAACTGCATTCGCTGCCGCACAGTCATTCGTGTTCTGCAAAAGCTTGGCTTCGTAATGGGGCAACACTCTGTATCTCTCTCTCGCAGAGCCCGGCTGCCAAATTCGAAACGTCCAGCGATTGCGCCCACACGAAAGCTGCCAGCACGGAAAGCTGTAGCTGGTTTTCACTGTCCCTTGGAACTGCATTCGCTGCCGCACAGTCATTCGTGTTCTGCAAAAGCTTGGCTTGGTAATGAGGCAACACTGTGTATCTCTCTCTGGCAGAGCCCGGCTGCCAAATTCGAAACATCCAGCGATTGCGCCCACACGAAAGCTGCCAGCATGGAAAGCTGTAGCTGGTTTTCACTGTCCCTTGGAACTGCATTCGCTGCCGCACAGTCATTCGTGTTCTGCAAAAGCTTGGCTTGGTAATGGGGCAACACTGTGTATCTCTCTCTGGCAGAGCCCGGCTGCCAAATTCGAAACGTCCAGCGATTGCGCCCACACGAAAGCTGCCAGCACGGAAAGCAGTAGCTGGTTTTCACTGTCCCTTGGAACTGCATTCGCTGCCACACAGTCATTCGTGTTCTGCAAAAGCTTGGCTTGGTAATGGGGCAACACTCTGTATCTCTCTCTGGCAGAGCCCGGCTGCCAAATTCGAAACGTCCAGCGATTGCGCCCACAAGAAAGCTGCCAGCACGGAAAGCTGTAGCTGGTTTTCACTGTCCCTTGGAACTGCATTCGCTGCCACACAGTCATTCGTGTTCTGCAAAAGCTTGGCTTGGTAATGAGGCAACACTGTGTATCTCTCTCTGGCAGAGCCCGGCTGCCAAATTCGAAACGTCCAGCGATTGCGCCCACACGAAAGCTGCCAGCACGGAAAGCTGTAGCTGGTTTTCACTGTCCCTTGGAACTGCATTCGCTGCCGCACAGTCATTCGTGTTCTGCAAAAGCTTGGCTTCGTAATGGGGCAACACTCTGTATCTCTCTCTCGCAGAGCCCGGCTGCCAAATTCAAAACGTCCAGCGATTGCGCCCACACGAAAGCTGCCAGCACGGAAAGCTGTAGCTGGTTTTCACTGTCCCTTGGAACTGCATTCGCTGCCGCACAGTCATTCGTGTTCTGCAAAAGCTTGGCTTCGTAATGGGGCAACACTCTGTATCTCTCTCTCGAAGAGACCGGCTGCCAAATTCGAAACGTCCAGCGATTGCGCCCACACGAAAGCTGCCAGCACGGAAAGCAGTAGCTGGTTTTCACTGTCCCTTGGAACTGCATTCGCTGCCACACAGTCATTCGTGTTCTGCAAAAGCTTGGCTTCGTAATGCGGCAACACTCTGTACCTCTCTCTGGCAGAGCCCGGCTGCCAAATTCGAAACGTCCAGCGATTGCGCCCACAAGAAAGCTGCCAGCACGGAAAGCTGTAGCTGGTTTTCACTGTCCCTTGGAACTGCATTCGCTGCCACACAGTCATTCGTGTTCTGCAAAAGCTTGGCTTGGTAATGGGGCAACACTGTGTATCTCTCTCTGGCAGAGCCCGGCTGCCAAATTCGAAACGTCCAGCGATTGCGCCCACAAGAAAGCTGCCAGCACGGAAAGCTGTAGCTGGTTTTCACTGTCCCTTGGAACTGCATTCGCTGCCGCACAGTCATTCGTGTTCTGCAAAAGCTTGGCTTCGTAATGCGGCAACACTCTGTATCTCTCTCTCGCAGAGCCCGGCTGCCAAATTCGAAACGTCCAGCGATTGCGCCCACACGAAAGCTGCCAGCACGGAAAGCTGTAGCTGGTTTTCACTGTCCCTTGGAACTGCATTCGCTGCCGCACAGTCATTCGTGTTCTGCAAAAGCTTGGCTTGGTAATGGGGCAACACTCTGTATCTCTCTCTCGCAGAGCCCGGCTGCCAAATTCGAAACGTCCAGCGATTGCGCCCACACGAAAGCTGCCAGCACGGAAAGCTGTAGCTGGTTTTCACTGTCCCTTGGAACTGCATTCGCTGCCGCACAGTCATTCGTGTTCTGCAAAAGCTTGGCTTCGTAATGGGGCAACACTCTGTATCTCTCTCTCGCAGAGCCCGGCTGCCAAATTCGAAACGTCCAGCGATTGCGCCCACACGAAAGCTGCCAGCACGGAAAGCTGTAGCTGGTTTTCACTGTCCCTTGGAACTGCATTCGCTGCCACACAGTCATTCGTGTTCTGCAAAAGCTTGGCTTGGTAATGAGGCAACACTGTGTATCTCTCTCTGGCAGAGCCCGGCTGCCAAATTCGAAACATCCAGCGATTGCGCCCACACGAAAGCTGCCAGCATGGAAAGCTGTAGCTGGTTTTCACTGTCCCTTGGAACTGCATTCGCTGCCGCACAGTCATTCGTGTTCTGCAAAAGCTTGGCTTGGTAATGGGGCAACACTGTGTATCTCTCTCTGGCAGAGCCCGGCTGCCAAATTCGAAACGTCCAGCGATTGCGCCCACACGAAAGCTGCCAGCACGGAAAGCAGTAGCTGGTTTTCACTGTCCCTTGGAACTGCATTCGCTGCCACACAGTCATTCGTGTTCTGCAAAAGCTTGGCTTCGTAATGCGGCAACACTCTGTATCTCTCTCTGGCAGAGCCCGGCTGCCAAATTCGAAACGTCCAGCGATTGCGCCCACAAGAAAGCTGCCAGCACGGAAAGCTGTAGCTGGTTTTCACTGTCCCTTGGAACTGCATTCGCTGCCACACAGTCATTCGTGTTCTGCAAAAGCTTGGCTTGGTAATGAGGCAACACTGTGTATCTCTCTCTGGCAGAGCCCGGCTGCCAAATTCGAAACGTCCAGCGATTGCGCCCACACGAAAGCTGCCAGCACGGAAAGCTGTAGCTGGTTTTCACTGTCCCTTGGAACTGCATTCGCTGCCGCACAGTCATTCGTGTTCTGCAAAAGCTTGGCTTCGTAATGGGGCAACACTCTGTATCTCTCTCTCTCGCAGAGCCCGGCTGCCAAATTCGAAACGTCCAGCGATTGCGCCCACACGAAAGCTGCCAGCACGGAAAGCTGTAGCTGGTTTTCACTGTCCCTTGGAACTGCATTCGCTGCCGCACAGTCATTCGTGTTCTGCAAAAGCTTGGCTTGGTAATGGGGCAACACTCTGTATCTCTCTCTGGCAGAGCCCGGCTGCCAAATTCGAAACGTCCAGCGATTGCGCCCACATGAAAGCTGCCAGCATGGAAAGCTGTAGCTGGTTTTCACTGTCCCTTGGAACTGCATTCGCTGCCACACAGTCATTCGTGTTCTGCAAAATCTTGGCTTCGTAATGGGGCAACACTCTGTATCTCTCTCTCGCAGAGCCCGGCTGCCAAATTCAAAACGTCCAGCGATTGCGCCCACACGAAAGCTGCCAGCACGGAAAGCTGTAGCTGGTTTTCACTGTCCCTTGGAACTGCATTCGCTGCCGCACAGTCATTCGTGTTCTGCAAAAGCTTGGCTTGGTAATGGGGCAACACTCTGTATCTCTCTCTGGCAGAGCCCGGCTGCCAAATTCGAAACGTCCAGCGATTGCGCCCACACGAAAGCTGCCAGCACGGAAAGCAGTAGCTGGTTTTCACTGTCCCTTGGAACTGCATTCGCTGCCACACAGTCATTCGTGTTCTGCAAAAGCTTGGCTTCGTAATGCGGCAACACTCTGTATCTCTCTCTGGCAGAGCCCGGCTGCCAAATTCGAAACGTCCAGCGATTGCGCCCACAAGAAAGCTGCCAGCACAGAAAGCTGTAGCTGGTTTTCACTGTCCCTTGGAACTGCATTCGCTGCCACACAGTCATTCGTGTTCTGCAAAAGCTTGGCTTGGTAATGGGGCAACACTGTGTATCTCTCTCTGTCAGAGCCCGGCTGCCAAATTCGAAACGTCCAGCGATTGCGCCCACACGAAAGCTGCCAGCACGGAAAGCTGTAGCTGGTTTTCACTGTCTTTTGGAACTGCATTCGCTGCCGCACAGTCATTCGTGTTCTGCAAAAGCTTGGCTTCGTAATGCGGCAACACTCTGTATCTCTCTCTCGCAGAGCCCGGCTGCCAAATTCGAAACGTCCAGCGATTGCGCCCACACGAAAGCTGCCAGCACGGAAAGCTGTAGCTGGTTTTCACTGTCCCTTGGAACTGCATTCGCTGCCGCACAGTCATTCGTGTTCTGCAAAAGCTTGGCTTGGTAATGGGGCAACACTCTGTATCTCTCTCTCGCAGAGCCCGGCTGCCAAATTCGAAACGTCCAGCGATTGCGCCCACACGAAAGCTGCCAGCACGGAAAGCTGTAGCTGGTTTTCACTGTCCCTTGGAACTGCATTCGCTGCCACACAGTCATTCGTGTTCTGCAAAAGCTTGGCTTGGTAATGGGGCAACAATCTGTATCTCTCTCTCGCAGAGCCCGGCTGCCAAATTCGAAACATCCAGGGATTGCGCCCACACGAAAGCTGCCAGCATGGAAAGCTGTAGCTGGTTTTCACTGTCCCTTGGAACTGCATTCGCTGCCGCACAGTCATTCGTGTTCTGCAAAAGCTTGGCTTGGTAATGGGGCAACACTGTGTATCTCTCTCTGGCAGAGCCCGGCTGCCAAATTCGAAACGTCCAGCGATTGCGCCCACACGAAAGCTGCCAGCACGGAAAGCAGTAGCTGGTTTTCACTGTCCCTTGGAACTGCATTCGCTGCCACACAGTCATTCGTGTTCTGCAAAAGCTTGGCTTCGTAATGCGGCAACACTCTGTATCTCTCTCTGGCAGAGCCCGGCTGCCAAATTCGAAACGTCCAGCGATTGCGCCCACAAGAAAGCTGCCAGCACGGAAAGCTGTAGCTGGTTTTCACTGTCCCTTGGAACTGCATTCGCTGCCACACAGTCATTCGTGTTCTGCAAAAGCTTGGCTTGGTAATGAGGCAACACTGTGTATCTCTCTCTGGCAGAGCCCGGCTGCCAAATTCGAAACGTCCAGCGATTGCGCCCACACGAAAGCTGCCAGCAAGGAAAGCTGTAGCTGGTTTTCACTGTCCCTTGGAACTGCATTCGCTGCCACACAGTCATTCGTGTTCTGCAAAAGCTTGGCTTCGTAATGGGGCAACACTCTGTATCTCTCTCTGGCAGAGCCCGGCTGCCAAATTCAAAACGTCCAGCGATTGCGCCCACACGAAAGCTGCCAGCACGGAAAGCTGTAGCTGGTTTTCACTGTCCCTTGGAACTGCATTCGCTGCCGCACAGTCATTCGTGTTCTGCAAAAGCTTGGCTTCGTAATGCGGCAACACTCTGTATCTCTCTCTCTCGCAGAGCTCGGCTGCCAAATTCGAAACGTCCAGCGATTGCGCCCACACGAAAGCTGCCAGCACGGAAAGCTGTAGCTGGTTTTCACTGTCCCTTGGAACTGCATTCGCTGCCGCACAGTCATTCGTGTTCTGCAAAAGCTTGGCTTGGTAATGGGGCAACACTGTGTATCTATCTCTCGCAGAGCCCGGCTGCCAAATTCGAAACGTCCAGCGATTGCGCCCACACGAAAGCTGCCAGCACGGAAAGCTGTAGCTGGTTTTCACTGTCCCTTGGAACTGCATTCGCTGCCGCACAGTCATTCGTGTTCTGCAAAAGCTTGGCTTGGTAATGGGGCAACACTGTGTATCTCTCTCTCGCAGAGCCCGGCTGCCAAATTCGAAACGTCCAGCGATTGCGCCCACACGAAAGCTGCCAGCACGGAAAGCTGTAGCTGGTTTTCACTGTCCCTTGGAACTGCATTCGCTGCCGCACAGTCATTTGTGTTCTGCAAAAGCTTGGGTTGGTAATGGGGCAACACTGTGTATCTCTCTCTCGAAGAGACCGGCTGCCAAATTCGAAACGTCCAGCGATTGCGCCCACACGAAAGCTGCCAGCACGGAAAGCTGTAGCTGGTTTTCACTGTCCCTTGGAACTGCATTCGCTGCCACACAGTCATTCGTGTTCTGCAAAAGCTTGGCTTCGTAATGGGGCAACACTCTGTATCTCTCTCTCGCAGAGCCCGGCTGCCAAATTCGAAACGTCCAGCGATTGCGCCCACACGAAAGCTGCCAGCACGGAAAGCTGTAGCTGGTTTTCACTGTCCCTTGGAACTGCATTCGCTGCCGCACAGTCATTCGTGTTCTGCAAAAGCTTGGCTTGGTAATGGGGCAACACTGTGTATCTCTCTCTCGCAGAGCCCGGCTGCCAAATTCGAAACGTCCAGCGATTGCGCCCACACGAAAGCTGCCAGCACGGAAAGCTGTAGCTGGTTTTCACTGTCCCTTGGAACTGCATTCGCTGCCACACAGTCATTCGTGTTCTGCAAAAGCTTGGCTTCGTAATGGGGCAACACTGTGTATCTCTCTCTCTCGCAGAGCCCGGCTGCCAAATTCGAAACGTCCAGCGATTGCGCCCACACGAAAGCTGCCAGCACGGAAAGCTGTAGCTGGTTTTCACTGTCCCTTGGAACTGCATTCGCTGCCGCACAGTCATTCGTGTTCTGCAAAAGCTTTGATTTGTAATGGGGCAACACTCTGTATCTCTCTCTCGCAGAGCCCAGCTGCCAAATTCAAAACGTCCAGCGATTGCGCCCACACGAAAGCTGCCAGCACAGAAAGCTGTAGCTGGTTTTCACTGTCCCTTGGAACTGCATTCGCTGCCGCACAGTCATTCGTGTTCTGCAAAAGCTTGGCTTGGTAATGGGGCAACACTCTGTATCTCTCTCTCGCAGAGCCCGGCTGCCAAATTCGAAACGTCCAGCGATTGTGCCCACACGAAAGCTGCCAGCACGGAAAGCTGTAGCTGGTTTTCACTGTCCCTTGGAACTGCATTCGCTGCCGCACAGTCATTCGTGTTCTGCAAAAGCTTGGCTTGGTAATGGGGCAACACTCTGTATCTCTCTCTCTCGCAGAGCCCGGCTGCCAAATTCGAAACGTCCAGCGATTGCGCCCACACGAAAGCTGCCAGCACGGAAAGCTGTAGCTGGTTTTCACTGTCCCTTGGAACTGCATTCGCTGCCACACAGTCATTCGTGTTCTGCAAAAGCTTGGCTTGGTAATGAGGCAACACTGTGTATCTCTCTCTGGCAGAGCCCGGCTGCCAAATTCGAAACATCCAGCGATTGCGCCCACACGAAAGCTGCCAGCATGGAAAGCTGTAGCTGGTTTTCACTGTCCCTTGGAACTGCATTCGCTGCCGCACAGTCATTCGTGTTCTGCAAAAGCTTGGCTTGGTAATGGGGCAACACTGTGTATCTCTCTCTGGCAGAGCCCGGCTGCCAAATTCGAAACGTCCAGCGATTGCGCCCACACGAAAGCTGCCAGCACGGAAAGCAGTAGCTGGTTTTCACTGTCCCTTGGAACTGCATTCGCTGCCACACAGTCATTCGTGTTCTGCAAAAGCTTGGCTTCGTAATGCGGCAACACTCTGTATCTCTCTCTGGCAGAGCCCGGCTGCCAAATTCGAAACGTCCAGCGATTGCGCCCACAAGAAAGCTGCCAGCACGGAAAGCTGTAGCTGGTTTTCACTGTCCCTTGGAACTGCATTCGCTGCCACACAGTCATTCGTGTTCTGCAAAAGCTTGGCTTGGTAATGAGGCAACACTGTGTATCTCTCTCTGGCAGAGCCCGGCTGCCAAATTCGAAACGTCCAGCGATTGCGCCCACACGAAAGCTGCCAGCACGGAAAGCTGTAGCTGGTTTTCACTGTCCCTTGGAACTGCATTCGCTGCCGCACAGTCATTCGTGTTCTGCAAAAGCTTGGCTTCGTAATGGGGCAACACTCTGTATCTCTCTCTCTCGCAGAGCCCGGCTGCCAAATTCGAAACGTCCAGCGATTGCGCCCACACGAAAGCTGCCAGCACGGAAAGCTGTAGCTGGTTTTCACTGTCCCTTGGAACTGCATTCGCTGCCGCACAGTCATTCGTGTTCTGCAAAAGCTTGGCTTGGTAATGGGGCAACACTGTGTATCTCTCTCTGGCAGAGCCCGGCTGCCAAATTCGAAACGTCCAGCGATTGCGCCCACATGAAAGCTGCCAGCATGGAAAGCTGTAGCTGGTTTTCACTGTCCCTTGGAACTGCATTCGCTGCCACACAGTCATTCGTGTTCTGCAAAAGCTTGGCTTCGTAATGCGGCAACACTCTGTATCTCTCTCTGGCAGAGCCCGGCTGCCAAATTCGAAACGTCCAGCGATTGCGCCCACAAGAAAGCTGCCAGCACAGAAAGCTGTAGCTGGTTTTCACTGTCCCTTGGAACTGCATTCGCTGCCACACAGTCATTCGTGTTCTGCAAAAGCTTGGCTTGGTAATGGGGCAACACTGTGTATCTCTCTCTGGCAGAGCCCGGCTGCCAAATTCGAAACGTCCAGCGATTGCGCCCACACGAAAGCTGCCAGCACGGAAAGCTGTAGCTGGTTTTCACTGTCCTTTGGAACTGCATTCGCTGCCGCACAGTCATTCGTGTTCTGCAAAAGCTTGGCTTCGTAATGCGGCAACACTCTGTATCTCTCTCTCGCAGAGCCCGGCTGCCAAATTCGAAACGTCCAGCGATTGCGCCCACACGAAAGCTGCCAGCACGGAAAGCTGTAGCTGGTTTTCACTGTCCCTTGGAACTGCATTCGCTGCCGCACAGTCATTCGTGTTCTGCAAAAGCTTGGCTTGGTAATGGGGCAACACTCTGTATCTCTCTCTCGCAGAGCCCGGCTGCCAAATTCGAAACGTCCAGCGATTGCGCCCACACGAAAGCTGCCAGCACGGAAAGCTGTAGCTGGTTTTCACTGTCCCTTGGAACTGCATTCGCTGCCACACAGTCATTCGTGTTCTGCAAAAGCTTGGCTTGGTAATGAGGCAACACTGTGTATCTCTCTCTGGCAGAGCCCGGCTGCCAAATTCGAAACATCCAGGGATTGCGCCCACACGAAAGCTGCCAGCATGGAAAGCTGTAGCTGGTTTTCACTGTCCCTTGGAACTGCATTCGCTGCCGCACAGTCATTCGTGTTCTGCAAAAGCTTGGCTTGGTAATGGGGCAACACTGTGTATCTCTCTCTGGCAGAGCCCGGCTGCCAAATTCGAAACGTCCAGCGATTGCGCCCACACGAAAGCTGCCAGCACGGAAAGCAGTAGCTGGTTTTCACTGTCCCTTGGAACTGCATTCGCTGCCACACAGTCATTCGTGTTCTGCAAAAGCTTGGCTTCGTAATGCGGCAACACTCTGTATCTCTCTCTCGCAGAGCCCGGCTGACAAATTCGAAACGTCCGGCGATTGCGCCCACAAGAAAGCTGCCAGCACGGAAAGCTGTAGCTGGTTTTCACTGTCCCTTGGAACTGCATTCGCTGCCACACAGTCATTCGTGTTCTGCAAAAGCTTGGCTTGGTAATGAGGCAACACTGTGTATCTCTCTCTGGCAGAGCCCGGCTGCCAAATTCGAAACGTCCAGCGATTGCGCCCACACGAAAGCTGCCAGCAAGGAAAGCTGTAGCTGGTTTTCACTGTCCCTTGGAACTGCATTCGCTGCCACACAGTCATTCGTGTTCTGCAAAAGCTTGGCTTCGTAATGGGGCAACACTCTGTATCTCTCTCTGGCAGAGCCCGGCTGCCAAATTCAAAACGTCCAGCGATTGCGCCCACACGAAAGCTGCCAGCACGGAAAGCTGTAGCTGGTTTTCACTGTCCCTTGGAACTGCATTCGCTGCCGCACAGTCATTCGTGTTCTGCAAAAGCTTGGCTTCGTAATGCGGCAACACTCTGTATCTCTCTCTCTCGCAGAGCTCGGCTGCCAAATTCGAAACGTCCAGCGATTGCGCCCACACGAAAGCTGCCAGCACGGAAAGCTGTAGCTGGTTTTCACTGTCCCTTGGAACTGCATTCGCTGCCGCACAGTCATTCGTGTTCTGCAAAAGCTTGGCTTGGTAATGGGGCAACACTGTGTATCTATCTCTCGCAGAGCCCGGCTGCCAAATTCGAAACGTCCAGCGATTGCGCCCACACGAAAGCTGCCAGCACGGAAAGCTGTAGCTGGTTTTCACTGTCCCTTGGAACTGCATTCGCTGCCGCACAGTCATTCGTGTTCTGCAAAAGCTTGGCTTGGTAATGGGGCAACACTGTGTATCTCTCTCTCGCAGAGCCCGGCTGCCAAATTCGAAACGTCCAGCGATTGCGCCCACACGAAAGCTGCCAGCACGGAAAGCTGTAGCTGGTTTTCACTGTCCCTTGGAACTGCATTCGCTGCCGCACAGTCATTTGTGTTCTGCAAAAGCTTTGATTTGTAATGGGGCAACACTCTGTATCTCTCTCTCGCAGAGCCCAGCTGCCAAATTCAAAACGTCCAGCGATTGCGCCCACACGAAAGCTGCCAGCACGGAAAGCTGTAGCTGGTTTTCACTGTCCCTTGGAACTGCATTCGCTGCCACACAGTCATTCGTGTTCTGCAAAAGCTTGGCTTGGTAATGGGGCAACACTCTGTATCTCTCTCTCGCAGAGCCCGGCTGCCAAATTCGAAACGTCCAGCGATTGCGCCCACACGAAAGCTGCCAGCACGGAAAGCTGTAGCTGGTTTTCACTGTCCCTTGGAACTGCATTCGCTGCCGCACAGTCATTCGTGTTCTGCAAAAGCTTGGCTTGGTAATGGGGCAACACTCTGTATCTCTCTCTCTCGCAGAGCCCGGCTGCCAAATTCGAAACGTCCAGCGATTGCGCCCACACGAAAGCTGCCAGCACAGAAAGCTGTAGCTGGTTTTCACTGTCCCTTGGAACTGCATTCGCTGCCGCACAGTCATTCGTGTTCTGCAAAAGCTTGGCTTGGTAATGGGGCAACACTCTGTATCTCTCTCTGGCAGAGCCCGGCTGCCAAATTCGAAACGTCCAGCGATTGCGCCCACACGAAAGCTGCCAGCACGGAAAGCTGTAGCTGGTTTTCACTGTCCCTTGGAACTGCATTCGCTGCCACACAGTCATTCGTGTTCTGCAAAAGCTTGGCTTCGTAATGCGGCAACACTCTGTATCTCTCTCTGGCAGAGCCCGGCTGCCAAATTCGAAACGTCCAGCGATTGCGCCCACAAGAAAGCTGCCAGCACGGAAAGCTGTAGCTGGTTTTCACTGTCCCTTGGAACTGCATTCGCTGCCGCACAGTCATTCGTGTTCTGCAAAAGCTTGGCTTCGTAATGCGGCAACACTCTGTATCTCTCTCTCTCGCAGAGCTCGGCTGCCAAATTCGAAACGTCCAGCGATTGCGCCCACACGAAAGCTGCCAGCATGGAAAGCTGTAGCTGGTTTTCACTGTCCCTTGGAACTGCATTCGCTGCCGCACAGTCATTCGTGTTCTGCAAAAGCTTGGCTTGGTAATGGGGCAACACTGTGTATCTCTCTCTGGCAGAGCCCGGCTGCCAAATTCGAAACATCCAGCGATTGCGCCCACACGAAAGCTGCCAGCACGGAAAGCTGTAGCTGGTTTTCACTGTCCCTTGGAACTGCATTCGCTGCCACACAGTCATTCGTGTTCTGCAAAAGCTTGGCTTCGTAATGGGGCAACACTCTGTATCTCTCTCTCGCAGAGCCCGGCTGCCAAATTCGAAACGTCCAGCGATTGTGCCCACACGAAAACTGCCAGCACGGAAAGCTGTAGCTGGTTTTCACTGTCCCTTGGAACTGCATTCGCTGCCACACAGTCATTCGTGTTCTGCAAAAGCTTGGCTTGGTAATGGGGCAACACTGTGTATCTCTCTCTCGCAGAGCCCGGCTGCCAAATTCGAAACGTCCAGCGATTGCGCCCATACGAAAGCTGCCAGCAAGGAAAGCTGTAGCTGGTTTTCACTGTCCCTTGGAACTGCATTCGCTGCCGCACAGTCATTCGTGTTCTGCAAAAGCTTGGCTTGGTAATGGGGCAACACTCTGTATCTCTCTCTCGCAGAGCCCGGCTGCCAAATTCGAAACGTCCAGCGATTGCGCCCACACGAAAGCTGCCAGCACGGAAAGCTGTAGCTGGTTTTCACTGTCCCTTGGAACTGCATTCGCTGCCGCACAGTCATTCGTGTTCTGCAAAAGCTTGGCTTCGTAATGGGGCAACACTCTGTATCTCTCTCTCGAAGAGACCGGCTGCCAAATTCGAAACGTCCAGCGATTGCGCCCACACGAAAGCTGCCAGCACGGAAAGCTGTAGCTGGTTTTCACTGTCCCTTGGAACTGCATTCGCTGCCACACAGTCATTCGTGTTCTGCAAAAGCTTGGCTTGGTAATGGGGCAACACTCTGTATCTTTCTCTCGCAGAGCCCGGCTGCCAAATTCGAAACGTCCAGCGATTGCGCCCACAAGAAAGCTGCCAGCACGGAAAGCTGTAGCTGGTTTTCACTGTCCCTTGGAACTGCATTCGCTGCCACACAGTCATTCGTGTTCTGCAAAAGCTTGGCTTGGTAATGAGGCAACACTGTGTATCTCTCTCTGGCAGAGCCCGGCTGCCAAATTCGAAACGTCCAGCGATTGCGCCCACACGAAAGCTGCCAGCACGGAAAGCTGTAGCTGGTTTTCACTGTCCCTTGGAACTGCATTCGCTGCCGCACAGTCATTCGTGTTCTGCAAAAGCTTGGCTTCGTAATGGGGCAACACTCTGTATCTCTCTCTCTCGCAGAGCCCGGCTGCCAAATTCGAAACGTCCAGCGATTGCGCCCACACGAAAGCTGCCAGCACGGAAAGCTGTAGCTGGTTTTCACTGTCCCTTGGAACTGCATTCGCTGCCGCACAGTCATTCGTGTTCTGCAAAAGCTTGGCTTGGTAATGGGGCAACACTGTGTATCTCTCTCTGGCAGAGCCCGGCTGCCAAATTCGAAACGTCCAGCGATTGCGCCCACATGAAAGCTGCCAGCATGGAAAGCTGTAGCTGGTTTTCACTGTCCCTTGGAACTGCATTCGCTGCCACACAGTCATTCGTGTTCTGCAAAAGCTTGGCTTCGTAATGCGGCAACACTCTGTATCTCTCTCTGGCAGAGCCCGGCTGCCAAATTCGAAACGTCCAGCGATTGCGCCCACAAGAAAGCTGCCAGCACAGAAAGCTGTAGCTGGTTTTCACTGTCCCTTGGAACTGCATTCGCTGCCACACAGTCATTCGTGTTCTGCAAAAGCTTGGCTTGGTAATGGGGCAACACTGTGTATCTCTCTCTGGCAGAGCCCGGCTGCCAAATTCGAAACGTCCAGCGATTGCGCCCACACGAAAGCTGCCAGCACGGAAAGCTGTAGCTGGTTTTCACTGTCCTTTGGAACTGCATTCGCTGCCGCACAGTCATTCGTGTTCTGCAAAAGCTTGGCTTCGTAATGCGGCAACACTCTGTATCTCTCTCTCGCAGAGCCCGGCTGCCAAATTCGAAACGTCCAGCGATTGCGCCCACACGAAAGCTGCCAGCACGGAAAGCTGTAGCTGGTTTTCACTGTCCCTTGGAACTGCATTCGCTGCCGCACAGTCATTCGTGTTCTGCAAAAGCTTGGCTTGGTAATGGGGCAACACTCTGTATCTCTCTCTCGCAGAGCCCGGCTGCCAAATTCGAAACGTCCAGCGATTGCGCCCACACGAAAGCTGCCAGCACGGAAAGCTGTAGCTGGTTTTCACTGTCCCTTGGAACTGCATTCGCTGCCACACAGTCATTCGTGTTCTGCAAAAGCTTGGCTTGGTAATGAGGCAACACTGTGTATCTCTCTCTGGCAGAGCCCGGCTGCCAAATTCGAAACATCCAGGGATTGCGCCCACACGAAAGCTGCCAGCATGGAAAGCTGTAGCTGGTTTTCACTGTCCCTTGGAACTGCATTCGCTGCCGCACAGTCATTCGTGTTCTGCAAAAGCTTGGCTTGGTAATGGGGCAACACTGTGTATCTCTCTCTGGCAGAGCCCGGCTGCCAAATTCGAAACGTCCAGCGATTGCGCCCACACGAAAGCTGCCAGCACGGAAAGCAGTAGCTGGTTTTCACTGTCCCTTGGAACTGCATTCGCTGCCACACAGTCATTCGTGTTCTGCAAAAGCTTGGCTTCGTAATGCGGCAACACTCTGTATCTCTCTCTCGCAGAGCCCGGCTGACAAATTCGAAACGTCCGGCGATTGCGCCCACAAGAAAGCTGCCAGCACGGAAAGCTGTAGCTGGTTTTCACTGTCCCTTGGAACTGCATTCGCTGCCACACAGTCATTCGTGTTCTGCAAAAGCTTGGCTTGGTAATGAGGCAACACTGTGTATCTCTCTCTGGCAGAGCCCGGCTGCCAAATTCGAAACGTCCAGCGATTGCGCCCACACGAAAGCTGCCAGCAAGGAAAGCTGTAGCTGGTTTTCACTGTCCCTTGGAACTGCATTCGCTGCCACACAGTCATTCGTGTTCTGCAAAAGCTTGGCTTCGTAATGGGGCAACACTCTGTATCTCTCTCTGGCAGAGCCCGGCTGCCAAATTCAAAACGTCCAGCGATTGCGCCCACACGAAAGCTGCCAGCACGGAAAGCTGTAGCTGGTTTTCACTGTCCCTTGGAACTGCATTCGCTGCCGCACAGTCATTCGTGTTCTGCAAAAGCTTGGCTTCGTAATGCGGCAACACTCTGTATCTCTCTCTCTCGCAGAGCTCGGCTGCCAAATTCGAAACGTCCAGCGATTGCGCCCACACGAAAGCTGCCAGCACGGAAAGCTGTAGCTGGTTTTCACTGTCCCTTGGAACTGCATTCGCTGCCGCACAGTCATTCGTGTTCTGCAAAAGCTTGGCTTGGTAATGGGGCAACACTGTGTATCTATCTCTCGCAGAGCCCGGCTGCCAAATTCGAAACGTCCAGCGATTGCGCCCACACGAAAGCTGCCAGCACGGAAAGCTGTAGCTGGTTTTCACTGTCCCTTGGAACTGCATTCGCTGCCGCACAGTCATTCGTGTTCTGCAAAAGCTTGGCTTGGTAATGGGGCAACACTGTGTATCTCTCTCTCGCAGAGCCCGGCTGCCAAATTCGAAACGTCCAGCGATTGCGCCCACACGAAAGCTGCCAGCACGGAAAGCTGTAGCTGGTTTTCACTGTCCCTTGGAACTGCATTCGCTGCCGCACAGTCATTTGTGTTCTGCAAAAGCTTTGATTTGTAATGGGGCAACACTCTGTATCTCTCTCTCGCAGAGCCCAGCTGCCAAATTCAAAACGTCCAGCGATTGCGCCCACACGAAAGCTGCCAGCACGGAAAGCTGTAGCTGGTTTTCACTGTCCCTTGGAACTGCATTCGCTGCCACACAGTCATTCGTGTTCTGCAAAAGCTTGGCTTGGTAATGGGGCAACACTCTGTATCTCTCTCTCGCAGAGCCCGGCTGCCAAATTCGAAACGTCCAGCGATTGCGCCCACACGAAAGCTGCCAGCACGGAAAGCTGTAGCTGGTTTTCACTGTCCCTTGGAACTGCATTCGCTGCCGCACAGTCATTCGTGTTCTGCAAAAGCTTGGCTTGGTAATGGGGCAACACTCTGTATCTCTCTCTCTCGCAGAGCCCGGCTGCCAAATTCGAAACGTCCAGCGATTGCGCCCACACGAAAGCTGCCAGCACAGAAAGCTGTAGCTGGTTTTCACTGTCCCTTGGAACTGCATTCGCTGCCGCACAGTCATTCGTGTTCTGCAAAAGCTTGGCTTGGTAATGGGGCAACACTCTGTATCTCTCTCTGGCAGAGCCCGGCTGCCAAATTCGAAACGTCCAGCGATTGCGCCCACACGAAAGCTGCCAGCACGGAAAGCTGTAGCTGGTTTTCACTGTCCCTTGGAACTGCATTCGCTGCCACACAGTCATTCGTGTTCTGCAAAAGCTTGGCTTCGTAATGCGGCAACACTCTGTATCTCTCTCTGGCAGAGCCCGGCTGCCAAATTCGAAACGTCCAGCGATTGCGCCCACAAGAAAGCTGCCAGCACGGAAAGCTGTAGCTGGTTTTCACTGTCCCTTGGAACTGCATTCGCTGCCGCACAGTCATTCGTGTTCTGCAAAAGCTTGGCTTCGTAATGCGGCAACACTCTGTATCTCTCTCTCTCGCAGAGCTCGGCTGCCAAATTCGAAACGTCCAGCGATTGCGCCCACACGAAAGCTGCCAGCATGGAAAGCTGTAGCTGGTTTTCACTGTCCCTTGGAACTGCATTCGCTGCCGCACAGTCATTCGTGTTCTGCAAAAGCTTGGCTTGGTAATGGGGCAACACTGTGTATCTCTCTCTGGCAGAGCCCGGCTGCCAAATTCGAAACGTCCAGCGATTGCGCCCACACGAAAGCTGCCAGCACGGAAAGCTGTAGCTGGTTTTCACTGTCCCTTGGAACTGCATTCGCTGCCACACAGTCATTCGTGTTCTGCAAAAGCTTGGCTTCGTAATGGGGCAACACTCTGTATCTCTCTCTCGCAGAGCCCGGCTGCCAAATTCGAAACGTCCAGCGATTGTGCCCACACGAAAACTGCCAGCACGGAAAGCTGTAGCTGGTTTTCACTGTCCCTTGGAACTGCATTCGCTGCCACACAGTCATTCGTGTTCTGCAAAAGCTTGGCTTGGTAATGGGGCAACACTGTGTATCTCTCTCTCGCAGAGCCCGGCTGCCAAATTCGAAACGTCCAGCGATTGCGCCCATACGAAAGCTGCCAGCAAGGAAAGCTGTAGCTGGTTTTCACTGTCCCTTGGAACTGCATTCGCTGCCGCACAGTCATTCGTGTTCTGCAAAAGCTTGGCTTGGTAATGGGGCAACACTCTGTATCTCTCTCTCGCAGAGCCCGGCTGCCAAATTCGAAACGTCCAGCGATTGCGCCCACACGAAAGCTGCCAGCACGGAAAGCTGTAGCTGGTTTTCACTGTCCCTTGGAACTGCATTCGCTGCCGCACAGTCATTCGTGTTCTGCAAAAGCTTGGCTTCGTAATGGGGCAACACTCTGTATCTCTCTCTCGAAGAGACCGGCTGCCAAATTCGAAACGTCCAGCGATTGCGCCCACACGAAAGCTGCCAGCACGGAAAGCTGTAGCTGGTTTTCACTGTCCCTTGGAACTGCATTCGCTGCCACACAGTCATTCGTGTTCTGCAAAAGCTTGGCTTGGTAATGGGGCAACACTCTGTATCTTTCTCTCGCAGAGCCCGGCTGCCAAATTCGAAACGTCCAGCGATTGCGCCCACACGAAAGCTGCCAGCAAGGAAAGCTGTAGCTGGTTTTCACTGTCCCTTGGAACTGCATTCGCTGCCACACAGTCATTCGTGTTCTGCAAAAGCTTGGCTTCGTAATGGGGCAACACTCTGTATCTCTCTCTGGCAGAGCCCGGCTGCCAAATTCAAAACGTCCAGCGATTGCGCCCACACGAAAGCTGCCAGCACGGAAAGCTGTAGCTGGTTTTCACTGTCCCTTGGAACTGCATTCGCTGCCGCACAGTCATTCGTGTTCTGCAAAAGCTTGGCTTCGTAATGCGGCAACACTCTGTATCTCTCTCTCTCGCAGAGCTCGGCTGCCAAATTCGAAACGTCCAGCGATTGCGCCCACACGAAAGCTGCCAGCACGGAAAGCTGTAGCTGGTTTTCACTGTCCCTTGGAACTGCATTCGCTGCCGCACAGTCATTCGTGTTCTGCAAAAGCTTGGCTTGGTAATGGGGCAACACTGTGTATCTATCTCTCGCAGAGCCCGGCTGCCAAATTCGAAACGTCCAGCGATTGCGCCCACACGAAAGCTGCCAGCACGGAAAGCTGTAGCTGGTTTTCACTGTCCCTTGGAACTGCATTCGCTGCCGCACAGTCATTCGTGTTCTGCAAAAGCTTGGCTTGGTAATGGGGCAACACTGTGTATCTCTCTCTCGCAGAGCCCGGCTGCCAAATTCGAAACGTCCAGCGATTGCGCCCACACGAAAGCTGCCAGCACGGAAAGCTGTAGCTGGTTTTCACTGTCCCTTGGAACTGCATTCGCTGCCGCACAGTCATTTGTGTTCTGCAAAAGCTTTGATTTGTAATGGGGCAACACTCTGTATCTCTCTCTCGCAGAGCCCAGCTGCCAAATTCAAAACGTCCAGCGATTGCGCCCACACGAAAGCTGCCAGCACGGAAAGCTGTAGCTGGTTTTCACTGTCCCTTGGAACTGCATTCGCTGCCACACAGTCATTCGTGTTCTGCAAAAGCTTGGCTTGGTAATGGGGCAACACTCTGTATCTCTCTCTCGCAGAGCCCGGCTGCCAAATTCGAAACGTCCAGCGATTGCGCCCACACGAAAGCTGCCAGCACGGAAAGCTGTAGCTGGTTTTCACTGTCCCTTGGAACTGCATTCGCTGCCGCACAGTCATTCGTGTTCTGCAAAAGCTTGGCTTGGTAATGGGGCAACACTCTGTATCTCTCTCTCTCGCAGAGCCCGGCTGCCAAATTCGAAACGTCCAGCGATTGCGCCCACACGAAAGCTGCCAGCACAGAAAGCTGTAGCTGGTTTTCACTGTCCCTTGGAACTGCATTCGCTGCCGCACAGTCATTCGTGTTCTGCAAAAGCTTGGCTTGGTAATGGGGCAACACTCTGTATCTCTCTCTGGCAGAGCCCGGCTGCCAAATTCGAAACGTCCAGCGATTGCGCCCACACGAAAGCTGCCAGCACGGAAAGCTGTAGCTGGTTTTCACTGTCCCTTGGAACTGCATTCGCTGCCACACAGTCATTCGTGTTCTGCAAAAGCTTGGCTTCGTAATGCGGCAACACTCTGTATCTCTCTCTGGCAGAGCCCGGCTGCCAAATTCGAAACGTCCAGCGATTGCGCCCACAAGAAAGCTGCCAGCACGGAAAGCTGTAGCTGGTTTTCACTGTCCCTTGGAACTGCATTCGCTGCCGCACAGTCATTCGTGTTCTGCAAAAGCTTGGCTTCGTAATGCGGCAACACTCTGTATCTCTCTCTCTCGCAGAGCTCGGCTGCCAAATTCGAAACGTCCAGCGATTGCGCCCACACGAAAGCTGCCAGCATGGAAAGCTGTAGCTGGTTTTCACTGTCCCTTGGAACTGCATTCGCTGCCGCACAGTCATTCGTGTTCTGCAAAAGCTTGGCTTGGTAATGGGGCAACACTGTGTATCTCTCTCTGGCAGAGCCCGGCTGCCAAATTCGAAACATCCAGCGATTGCGCCCACACGAAAGCTGCCAGCACGGAAAGCTGTAGCTGGTTTTCACTGTCCCTTGGAACTGCATTCGCTGCCACACAGTCATTCGTGTTCTGCAAAAGCTTGGCTTCGTAATGGGGCAACACTCTGTATCTCTCTCTCGCAGAGCCCGGCTGCCAAATTCGAAACGTCCAGCGATTGTGCCCACACGAAAACTGCCAGCACGGAAAGCTGTAGCTGGTTTTCACTGTCCCTTGGAACTGCATTCGCTGCCACACAGTCATTCGTGTTCTGCAAAAGCTTGGCTTGGTAATGGGGCAACACTGTGTATCTCTCTCTCGCAGAGCCCGGCTGCCAAATTCGAAACGTCCAGCGATTGCGCCCATACGAAAGCTGCCAGCAAGGAAAGCTGTAGCTGGTTTTCACTGTCCCTTGGAACTGCATTCGCTGCCGCACAGTCATTCGTGTTCTGCAAAAGCTTGGCTTGGTAATGGGGCAACACTCTGTATCTCTCTCTCGCAGAGCCCGGCTGCCAAATTCGAAACGTCCAGCGATTGCGCCCACACGAAAGCTGCCAGCACGGAAAGCTGTAGCTGGTTTTCACTGTCCCTTGGAACTGCATTCGCTGCCGCACAGTCATTCGTGTTCTGCAAAAGCTTGGCTTCGTAATGGGGCAACACTCTGTATCTCTCTCTCGAAGAGACCGGCTGCCAAATTCGAAACGTCCAGCGATTGCGCCCACACGAAAGCTGCCAGCACGGAAAGCTGTAGCTGGTTTTCACTGTCCCTTGGAACTGCATTCGCTGCCACACAGTCATTCGTGTTCTGCAAAAGCTTGGCTTGGTAATGGGGCAACACTCTGTATCTTTCTCTCGCAGAGCCCGGCTGCCAAATTCGAAACGTCCAGCGATTGCGCCCACACGAAAGCTGCCAGCACGGAAAGCTGTAGCTGGTTTTCACTGTCCCTTGGAACTGCATTCGCTGCCACACAGTCATTCGTGTTCTGCAAAAGCTTGGCTTCGTAATGGGGCAACACTCTGTATCTCTCTCTGGTAGAGCCCGGCTGCCAAATTCGAAACGTCCCGCGATTGCGCCCACACGAAAGCTGCCAGCACGGAAAGCTGTAGCTGGTTTTCACTGTCCCTTGGAACTGCATTCGCTGCCGCACCGTCATTCGTGTTCTGCAAAAGCTTGGCTTCGTAATGCGGCAACACTCTGTATCTCTCTCTCTCGCAGAGCTCGGCTGCCAAATTCGAAACGTCCAGCGATTGCGCCCACACGAAAGCTGCCAGCATGGAAAGCTGTAGCTGGTTTTCACTGTCCCTTGGAACTGCATTCGCTGCCGCACAGTCATTCGTGTTCTGCAAAAGCTTGGCTTGGTAATGGGGCAACACTGTGTATCTCTCTCTGGCAGAGCCCGGCTGCCAAATTCGAAACGTCCAGCGATTGCGCCCACACGAAAGCTGCCAGCACGGAAAGCTGTAGCTGGTTTTCACTGTCCCTTGGAACTGCATTCGCTGCCGCACAGTCATTCGTGTTCTGCAAAAGCTTGGCTTGGTAATGGGGCAACACTCTGTATCTCTCTCTGGCAGAGCCCGGCTGCCAAATTCGAAACGTCCAGCGATTGTGCCCACACGAAAGCTGCCAGCACGGAAAGCTGTAGCTGGTTTTCACTGTCCCTTGGAACTGCATTCGCTGCCGCACAGTCATTCGTGTTCTGCAAAAGCTTGGCTTCGTAATGGGGCAACACTCTGTATCTCTCTCTCGAAGAGACCGGCTGCCAAATTCGAAACGTCCAGCGATTGCGCCCACACGAAAGCTGCCAGCACGGAAAGGTGTAGCTGGTTTTCACTGTCCCTTGGAACTGCATTCGCTGCCACACAGTCATTCGTGTTCTGCAAAAGCTTGGCTTGGTAATGGGGCAACACTCTGTATCTCTCTCTCGCAGAGCCCGGCTGCCAAATTCGAAACGTCCAGCGATTGCGCCCACATGAAAGCTGCCAGCACGGAAAGCTGTAGCTGGTTTTCACTGTCCCTTGGAACTGCATTCGCTGCCACACAGTCATTCGTGTTCTGCAAAAGCTTGGCTTGGTAATGAGGCAACACTGTGTATCTCCCTCTGGCAGAGCCCGGCTGCCAAATTCGAAACGTCCAGCGATTGCGCCCACACGAAAGCTGCCAGCACGGAAAGCTGTAGCTGGTTTTCACTGTCCCTTGGAACTGCATTCGCTGCCGCACAGTCATTCGTGTTCTGCAAAAGCTTGGCTTCGTAATGGGGCAACACTCTGTATCTCTCTCTCTCGCAGAGCCCGGCTGCCAAATTCGAAACGTCCAGCGATTGCGCCCACACGAAAGCTGCCAGCACGGAAAGCTGTAGCTGGTTTTCACTGTCCCTTGGAACTGCATTCGCTGCCGCACAGTCATTCGTGTTCTGCAAAAGCTTGGCTTCGTAATGGGGCAACACTCTGTATCTCTCTCTCGCAGAGCCCGGCTGCCAAATTCGAAACGTCCAGCGATTGCGCCCACACGAAAGCTGCCAGCACGGAAAGCTGTAGCTGGTTTTCACTGTCCCTTGGAACTGCATTCGCTGCCGCACAGTCATTCGTGTTCTGCAAAAGCTTGGCTTGGTAATGGGGCAACACTCTGTATCTCTCTCTGGCAGAGCCCGGCTGCCAAATTCGAAACGTCCAGCGATTGCGCCCACACGAAAGCTGCCAGCATGGAAAGCTGTAGCTGGTTTTCACTGTCCCTTGGAACTGCATTCGCTGCCACACAGTCATTCGTGTTCTGCAAAAGCTTGGCTTCGTAATGGGGCAACACTCTGTATCTCTCTCTCGCAGAGCCCGGCTGCCAAATTCAAAACGTCCAGCGATTGCGCCCACACGAAAGCTGCCAGCACGGAAAGCTGTAGCTGGTTTTCACTGTCCCTTGGAACTGCATTCGCTGCCGCACAGTCATTCGTGTTCTGCAAAAGCTTGGCTTGGTAATGGGGCAACACTCTGTATCTCTCTCTGGCAGAGCCCGGCTGCCAAATTCGAAACGTCCAGCGATTGCGCCCACACGAAAGCTGCCAGCACGGAAAGCAGTAGCTGGTTTTCACTGTCCCTTGGAACTGCATTCGCTGCCACACAGTCATTCGTGTTCTGCAAAAGCTTGGCTTCGTAATGCGGCAACACTCTGTATCTCTCTCTGGCAGAGCCCGGCTGCCAAATTCGAAACGTCCAGCGATTGCGCCCACAAGAAAGCTGCCAGCACGGAAAGCTGTAGCTGGTTTTCACTGTCCCTTGGAACTGCATTCGCTGCCACACAGTCATTCGTGTTCTGCAAAAGCTTGGCTTGGTAATGGGGCAACACTGTGTATCTCTCTCTGGCAGAGCCCGGCTGCCAAATTCGAAACGTCCAGCGATTGCGCCCACACGAAAGCTGCCAGCACGGAAAGCTGTAGCTGGTTTTCACTGTCCCTTGGAACTGCATTCGCTGCCGCACAGTCATTCGTGTTCTGCAAAAGCTTGGCTTCGTAATGGGGCAACACTGTGTATCTCTCTCTCGCAGAGCCCGGCTGCCAAATTCGAAACGTCCAGCGATTGCGCCCACACGAAAGCTGCCAGCACGGAAAGCTGTAGCTGGTTTTCACTGTCCCTTGGAACTGCATTCGCTGCCGCACAGTCATTCGTGTTCTGCAAAAGCTTGGCTTGGTAATGGGGCAACACTCTGTATCTCTCTCTCGCAGAGCCCGGCTGCCAAATTCAAAACGTCCAGCGATTGCGCCCACACGAAAGCTGCCAGCACGGAAAGCTGTAGCTGGTTTTCACTGTCCCTTGGAACTGCATTCGCTGCCGCACAGTCATTCGTGTTCTGCAAAAGCTTGGCTTCGTAATGGGGCAACACTCTGTATCTCTCTCTCTCGCAGAGCCCGGCTGCCAAATTCGAAACGTCCAGCGATTGCGCCCACACGAAAGCTGCCAGCACGGAAAGCTGTAGCTGGTTTTCACTGTCCCTTGGAACTGCATTCGCTGCCGCACAGTCATTCGTGTTCTGCAAAAGCTTGGCTTCGTAATGGGGCAACACTCTGTATCTCTCTCTCGAAGAGACCGGCTGCCAAATTCGAAACGTCCAGCGATTGCGCCCACACGAAAGCTGCCAGCACGGAAAGCTGTAGCTGGTTTTCACTGTCCCTTGGAACTGCATTCGCTGCCACACAGTCATTCGTGTTCTGCAAAAGCTTGGCTTGGTAATGGGGCAACACTCTGTATCTTTCTCTCGCAGAGCCCGGCTGCCAAATTCGAAACGTCCAGCGATTGCGCCCACACGAAAGCTGCCAGCACGGAAAGCTGTAGCTGGTTTTCACTGTCCCTTGGAACTGCATTCGCTGCCACACAGTCATTCGTGTTCTGCAAAAGCTTGGCTTCGTAATGGGGCAACACTCTGTATCTCTCTCTGGTAGAGCCCGGCTGCCAAATTCGAAACGTCCCGCGATTGCGCCCACACGAAAGCTGCCAGCACGGAAAGCTGTAGCTGGTTTTCACTGTCCCTTGGAACTGCATTCGCTGCCGCACCGTCATTCGTGTTCTGCAAAAGCTTGGCTTCGTAATGCGGCAACACTCTGTATCTCTCTCTCTCGCAGAGCTCGGCTGCCAAATTCGAAACGTCCAGCGATTGCGCCCACACGAAAGCTGCCAGCATGGAAAGCTGTAGCTGGTTTTCACTGTCCCTTGGAACTGCATTCGCTGCCGCACAGTCATTCGTGTTCTGCAAAAGCTTGGCTTGGTAATGGGGCAACACTGTGTATCTCTCTCTGGCAGAGCCCGGCTGCCAAATTCGAAACGTCCAGCGATTGCGCCCACACGAAAGCTGCCAGCACGGAAAGCTGTAGCTGGTTTTCACTGTCCCTTGGAACTGCATTCGCTGCCGCACAGTCATTCGTGTTCTGCAAAAGCTTGGCTTGGTAATGGGGCAACACTCTGTATCTCTCTCTGGCAGAGCCCGGCTGCCAAATTCGAAACGTCCAGCGATTGTGCCCACACGAAAGCTGCCAGCACGGAAAGCTGTAGCTGGTTTTCACTGTCCCTTGGAACTGCATTCGCTGCCGCACAGTCATTCGTGTTCTGCAAAAGCTTGGCTTCGTAATGGGGCAACACTCTGTATCTCTCTCTCGAAGAGACCGGCTGCCAAATTCGAAACGTCCAGCGATTGCGCCCACACGAAAGCTGCCAGCACGGAAAGGTGTAGCTGGTTTTCACTGTCCCTTGGAACTGCATTCGCTGCCACACAGTCATTCGTGTTCTGCAAAAGCTTGGCTTGGTAATGGGGCAACACTCTGTATCTCTCTCTCGCAGAGCCCGGCTGCCAAATTCGAAACGTCCAGCGATTGCGCCCACATGAAAGCTGCCAGCACGGAAAGCTGTAGCTGGTTTTCACTGTCCCTTGGAACTGCATTCGCTGCCACACAGTCATTCGTGTTCTGCAAAAGCTTGGCTTGGTAATGAGGCAACACTGTGTATCTCCCTCTGGCAGAGCCCGGCTGCCAAATTCGAAACGTCCAGCGATTGCGCCCACACGAAAGCTGCCAGCACGGAAAGCTGTAGCTGGTTTTCACTGTCCCTTGGAACTGCATTCGCTGCCGCACAGTCATTCGTGTTCTGCAAAAGCTTGGCTTCGTAATGGGGCAACACTCTGTATCTCTCTCTCTCGCAGAGCCCGGCTGCCAAATTCGAAACGTCCAGCGATTGCGCCCACACGAAAGCTGCCAGCACGGAAAGCTGTAGCTGGTTTTCACTGTCCCTTGGAACTGCATTCGCTGCCGCACAGTCATTCGTGTTCTGCAAAAGCTTGGCTTCGTAATGGGGCAACACTCTGTATCTCTCTCTCGCAGAGCCCGGCTGCCAAATTCAAAACGTCCAGCGATTGCGCCCACACGAAAGCTGCCAGCACGGAAAGCTGTAGCTGGTTTTCACTGTCCCTTGGAACTGCATTCGCTGCCGCACAGTCATTCGTGTTCTGCAAAAGCTTGGCTTGGTAATGGGGCAACACTCTGTATCTCTCTCTGGCAGAGCCCGGCTGCCAAATTCGAAACGTCCAGCGATTGCGCCCACACGAAAGCTGCCAGCATGGAAAGCTGTAGCTGGTTTTCACTGTCCCTTGGAACTGCATTCGCTGCCACACAGTCATTCGTGTTCTGCAAAAGCTTGGCTTCGTAATGGGGCAACACTGTGTATCTCTCTCTCGCAGAGCCCGGCTGCCAAATTCAAAACGTCCAGCGATTGCGCCCACACGAAAGCTGCCAGCACGGAAAGCAGTAGCTGGTTTTCACTGTCCCTTGGAACTGCATTCGCTGCCACACAGTCATTCGTGTTCTGCAAAAGCTTGGCTTCGTAATGCGGCAACACTCTGTATCTCTCTCTGGCAGAGCCCGGCTGCCAAATTCGAAACGTCCAGCGATTGCGCCCACAAGAAAGCTGCCAGCACGGAAAGCTGTAGCTGGTTTTCACTGTCCCTTGGAACTGCATTCGCTGCCACACAGTCATTCGTGTTCTGCAAAAGCTTGGCTTGGTAATGGGGCAACACTGTGTATCTCTCTCTGGCAGAGCCCGGCTGCCAAATTCGAAACGTCCAGCGATTGCGCCCACACGAAAGCTGCCAGCACGGAAAGCTGTAGCTGGTTTTCACTGTCCCTTGGAACTGCATTCGCTGCCGCACAGTCATTCGTGTTCTGCAAAAGCTTGGCTTCGTAATGGGGCAACACTGTGTATCTCTCTCTCGCAGAGCCCGGCTGCCAAATTCGAAACGTCCAGCGATTGCGCCCACACGAAAGCTGCCAGCACGGAAAGCTGTAGCTGGTTTTCACTGTCCCTTGGAACTGCATTCGCTGCCGCACAGTCATTCGTGTTCTGCAAAAGCTTGGCTTGGTAATGGGGCAACACTCTGTATCTCTCTCTCGCAGAGCCCGGCTGCCAAATTCAAAACGTCCAGCGATTGCGCCCACACGAAAGCTGCCAGCACGGAAAGCTGTAGCTGGTTTTCACTGTCCCTTGGAACTGCATTCGCTGCCGCACAGTCATTCGTGTTCTGCAAAAGCTTGGCTTCGTAATGGGGCAACACTCTGTATCTCTCTCTCTCGCAGAGCCCGGCTGCCAAATTCGAAACGTCCAGCGATTGCGCCCACACGAAAGCTGCCAGCACGGAAAGCTGTAGCTGGTTTTCACTGTCCCTTGGAACTGCATTCGCTGCCGCACAGTCATTCGTGTTCTGCAAAAGCTTGGCTTCGTAATGGGGCAACACTCTGTATCTCTCTCTCGCAGAGCCCGGCTGCCAAATTCGAAACGTCCAGCGATTGCGCCCACACGAAAGCTGCCAGCACGGAAAGCTGTAGCTGGTTTTCACTGTCCCTTGGAACTGCATTCGCTGCCGCACAGTCATTCGTGTTCTGCAAAAGCTTGGCTTGGTAATGGGGCAACACTCTGTATCTCTCTCTGGCAGAGCCCGGCTGCCAAATTCGAAACGTCCAGCGATTGCGCCCACACGAAAGCTGCCAGCATGGAAAGCTGTAGCTGGTTTTCACTGTCCCTTGGAACTGCATTCGCTGCCGCACAGTCATTCGTGTTCTGCAAAAGCTTGGCTTGGTAATGGGGCAACACTCTGTATCTCTCTCTCGCAGAGCCCGGCTGCCAAATTCGAAACGTCCAGCGATTGCGCCCACACGAAAGCTGCCAGCACGGAAAGGTGTAGCTGGTTTTCACTGTCCCTTGGAACTGCATTCGCTGCCACACAGTCATTCGTGTTCTGCAAAAGCTTGGCTTGGTAATGGGGCAACAATCTGTATCTCTCTCTGGCAGAGCCCGGCTGCCAAATTCGAAACGTCCAGCGATTGCGCCCACACGAAAGCTGCCAGCACGGAAAGCTGTAGCTGGTTTTCACTGTCCCTTGGAACTGCATTCGCTGCCACACAGTCATTCGTGTTCTGCAAAAGCTTGGCTTCGTAATGGGGCAACACTCTGTATCTCTCTCTCGCAGAGCCCGGCTGCCAAATTCGAAACGTCCAGCGATTGTGCCCACACGAAAACTGCCAGCACGGAAAGCTGTAGCTGGTTTTCACTGTCCCTTGGAACTGCATTCGCTGCCGCACAGTCATTCGTGTTCTGCAAAAGCTTGGCTTCGTAATGCGGCAACACTCTGTATCTCTCTCTCTCGCAGAGCCCGGCTGCCAAATTCAAAACGTCCAGCGATTGCGCCCACACGAAAGCTGCCAGCACGGAAAGCTGTAGCTGGTTTTCACTGTCCCTTGGAACTGCATTCGCTGCCGCACAGTCATTCGTGTTCTGCAAAAGCTTGGCTTCGTAATGGGGCAACACTCTGTATCTCTCTCTCGCAGAGCCCGGCTGCCAAATTCGAAACGTCCAGCGATTGCGCCCACATGAAAGCTGCCAGCACGGAAAGCTGTAGCTGGTTTTCACTGTCCCTTGGAACTGCATTCGCTGCCGCACAGTCATTCGTGTTCTGCAAAAGCTTGGCTTGGTAATGGGGCAACACTCTGTATCTCTCTCTGGCAGAGCCCGGCTGCCAAATTCGAAACGTCCAGCGATTGCGCCCACACGAAAGCTGCCAGCATGGAAAGCTGTAGCTGGTTTTCACTGTCCCTTGGAACTGCATTCGCTGCCACACAGTCATTCGTGTTCTGCAAAAGCTTGGCTTGGTAATGGGGCAACACTGTGTATCTCTCTCTCGCAGAGCCCGGCTGCCAAATTCGAAACGTCCAGCGATTGCGCCCACACGAAAGCTGCCAGCACGGAAAGCAGTAGCTGGTTTTCACTGTCCCTTGGAACTGCATTCGCTGCCACACAGTCATTCGTGTTCTGCAAAAGCTTGGCTTCGTAATGCGGCAACACTCTGTATCTCTCTCTGGCAGAGCCCGGCTGCCAAATTCGAAACGTCCAGCGATTGCGCCCACAAGAAAGCTGCCAGCACGGAAAGCTGTAGCTGGTTTTCACTGTCCCTTGGAACTGCATTCGCTGCCGCACAGTCATTCGTGTTCTGCAAAAGCTTGGCTTCGTAATGGGGCAACACTCTGTATCTCTCTCTCTCGCAGAGCTCGGCTGCCAAATTCGAAACGTCCAGCGATTGCGCCCACACGAAAGCTGCCAGCATGGAAAGCTGTAGCTGGTTTTCACTGTCCCTTGGAACTGCATTCGCTGCCGCACAGTCATTCGTGTTCTGCAAAAGCTTGGCTTGGTAATGGGGCAACACTCTGTATCTCTCTCTCGCAGAGCCCGGCTGCCAAATTCGAAACGTCCAGCGATTGCGCCCACACGAAAGCTGCCAGCACGGAAAGCTGTAGCTGGTTTTCACTGTCCCTTGGAACTGCATTCGCTGCCGCACAGTCATTCGTGTTCTGCAAAAGCTTGGCTTGGTAATGGGGCAACACTCTGTATCTCTCTCTCGAAGAGACCGGCTGCCAAATTCGAAACGTCCAGCGATTGCGCCCACACGAAAGCTGCCAGCACGGAAAGGTGTAGCTGGTTTTCACTGTCCCTTGGAACTGCATTCGCTGCCACACAGTCATTCGTGTTCTGCAAAAGCTTGGCTTCGTAATGCGGCAACACTCTGTATCTCTCTCTGGCAGAGCCCGGCTGCCAAATTCGAAACGTCCAGCGATTGCGCCCACACGAAAGCTGCCAGCACGGAAAGCTGTAGCTGGTTTTCACTGTCCCTTGGAACTGCATTCGCTGCCACACAGTCATTCGTGTTCTGCAAAAGCTTGGCTTCGTAACGCGGCAACACTCTGTATCTCTCTCTGGCAGAGCCCGGCTGCCAAATTCGAAACGTCCAGCGATTGCGCCCACAAGAAAGCTGCCAGCACGGAAAGCTGTAGCTGGTTTTCACTGTCCCTTGGAACTGCATTCGCTGCCGCACAGTCATTCGTGTTCTGCAAAAGCTTGGCTTCGTAATGCGGCAACACTCTGTATCTCTCTCTCTCGCAGAGCTCGGCTGCCAAATTCGAAACGTCCAGCGATTGCGCCCACACGAAAGCTGCCAGCATGGAAAGCTGTAGCTGGTTTTCACTGTCCCTTGGAACTGCATTCGCTGCCGCACAGTCATTCGTGTTCTGCAAAAGCTTGGCTTGGTAATGGGGCAACAATGTGTATCTCTCTCTCGCAGAGCCCGGCTGCCAAATTCGAAACGTCCAGCGATTGCGCCCACACGAAAGCTGCCAGCACGGAAAGCTGTAGCTGGTTTTCACTGTCCCTTGGAACTGCATTCGCTGCCGCACAGTCATTCGTGTTCTGCAAAAGCTTGGCTTGGTAATGGGGCAACACTCTGTATCTCTCTCTCGCAGAGCCCGGCTGCCAAATTCAAAACGTCCAGCGATTGCGCCCACACGAAAGCTGCCAGCACGGAAAGCTGTAGCTGGTTTTCACTGTCCCTTGGAACTGCATTCGCTGCCGCACAGTCATTCGTGTTCTGCAAAAGCTTGGCTTCGTAATGGGGCAACACTCTGTATCTCTCTCTCTCGCAGAGCCCGGCTGCCAAATTCGAAACGTCCAGCGATTGCGCCCACACGAAAGCTGCCAGCACGGAAAGCTGTAGCTGGTTTTCACTGTCCCTTGGAACTGCATTCGCTGCCGCACAGTCATTCGTGTTCTGCAAAAGCTTGGCTTCGTAATGGGGCAACACTCTGTATCTCTCTCTCGCAGAGCCCGGCTGCCAAATTCGAAACGTCCAGCGATTGCGCCCACACGAAAGCTGCCAGCACGGAAAGCTGTAGCTGGTTTTCACTGTCCCTTGGAACTGCATTCGCTGCCGCACAGTCATTCGTGTTCTGCAAAAGCTTGGCTTGGTAATGGGGCAACACTCTGTATCTCTCTCTGGCAGAGCCCGGCTGCCAAATTCGAAACGTCCAGCGATTGCGCCCACACGAAAGCTGCCAGCATGGAAAGCTGTAGCTGGTTTTCACTGTCCCTTGGAACTGCATTCGCTGCCGCACAGTCATTCGTGTTCTGCAAAAGCTTGGCTTGGTAATGGGGCAACACTCTGTATCTCTCTCTCGCAGAGCCCGGCTGCCAAATTCGAAACGTCCAGCGATTGCGCCCACACGAAAGCTGCCAGCACGGAAAGGTGTAGCTGGTTTTCACTGTCCCTTGGAACTGCATTCGCTGCCACACAGTCATTCGTGTTCTGCAAAAGCTTGGCTTGGTAATGGGGCAACAATCTGTATCTCTCTCTGGCAGAGCCCGGCTGCCAAATTCGAAACGTCCAGCGATTGCGCCCACACGAAAGCTGCCAGCACGGAAAGCTGTAGCTGGTTTTCACTGTCCCTTGGAACTGCATTCGCTGCCACACAGTCATTCGTGTTCTGCAAAAGCTTGGCTTCGTAATGGGGCAACACTCTGTATCTCTCTCTCGCAGAGCCCGGCTGCCAAATTCGAAACGTCCAGCGATTGTGCCCACACGAAAACTGCCAGCACGGAAAGCTGTAGCTGGTTTTCACTGTCCCTTGGAACTGCATTCGCTGCCGCACAGTCATTCGTGTTCTGCAAAAGCTTGGCTTCGTAATGCGGCAACACTCTGTATCTCTCTCTCTCGCAGAGCCCGGCTGCCAAATTCAAAACGTCCAGCGATTGCGCCCACACGAAAGCTGCCAGCACGGAAAGCTGTAGCTGGTTTTCACTGTCCCTTGGAACTGCATTCGCTGCCGCACAGTCATTCGTGTTCTGCAAAAGCTTGGCTTCGTAATGGGGCAACACTCTGTATCTCTCTCTCGCAGAGCCCGGCTGCCAAATTCGAAACGTCCAGCGATTGCGCCCACATGAAAGCTGCCAGCACGGAAAGCTGTAGCTGGTTTTCACTGTCCCTTGGAACTGCATTCGCTGCCGCACAGTCATTCGTGTTCTGCAAAAGCTTGGCTTGGTAATGGGGCAACACTCTGTATCTCTCTCTGGCAGAGCCCGGCTGCCAAATTCGAAACGTCCAGCGATTGCGCCCACACGAAAGCTGCCAGCATGGAAAGCTGTAGCTGGTTTTCACTGTCCCTTGGAACTGCATTCGCTGCCACACAGTCATTCGTGTTCTGCAAAAGCTTGGCTTGGTAATGGGGCAACACTGTGTATCTCTCTCTCGCAGAGCCCGGCTGCCAAATTCGAAACGTCCAGCGATTGCGCCCACACGAAAGCTGCCAGCACGGAAAGCAGTAGCTGGTTTTCACTGTCCCTTGGAACTGCATTCGCTGCCACACAGTCATTCGTGTTCTGCAAAAGCTTGGCTTCGTAATGCGGCAACACTCTGTATCTCTCTCTGGCAGAGCCCGGCTGCCAAATTCGAAACGTCCAGCGATTGCGCCCACAAGAAAGCTGCCAGCACGGAAAGCTGTAGCTGGTTTTCACTGTCCCTTGGAACTGCATTCGCTGCCGCACAGTCATTCGTGTTCTGCAAAAGCTTGGCTTCGTAATGGGGCAACACTCTGTATCTCTCTCTCTCGCAGAGCTCGGCTGCCAAATTCGAAACGTCCAGCGATTGCGCCCACACGAAAGCTGCCAGCATGGAAAGCTGTAGCTGGTTTTCACTGTCCCTTGGAACTGCATTCGCTGCCGCACAGTCATTCGTGTTCTGCAAAAGCTTGGCTTGGTAATGGGGCAACACTCTGTATCTCTCTCTCGCAGAGCCCGGCTGCCAAATTCGAAACGTCCAGCGATTGCGCCCACACGAAAGCTGCCAGCACGGAAAGCTGTAGCTGGTTTTCACTGTCCCTTGGAACTGCATTCGCTGCCGCACAGTCATTCGTGTTCTGCAAAAGCTTGGCTTGGTAATGGGGCAACACTCTGTATCTCTCTCTCGAAGAGACCGGCTGCCAAATTCGAAACGTCCAGCGATTGCGCCCACACGAAAGCTGCCAGCACGGAAAGGTGTAGCTGGTTTTCACTGTCCCTTGGAACTGCATTCGCTGCCACACAGTCATTCGTGTTCTGCAAAAGCTTGGCTTCGTAATGCGGCAACACTCTGTATCTCTCTCTGGCAGAGCCCGGCTGCCAAATTCGAAACGTCCAGCGATTGCGCCCACACGAAAGCTGCCAGCACGGAAAGCTGTAGCTGGTTTTCACTGTCCCTTGGAACTGCATTCGCTGCCACACAGTCATTCGTGTTCTGCAAAAGCTTGGCTTCGTAACGCGGCAACACTCTGTATCTCTCTCTGGCAGAGCCCGGCTGCCAAATTCGAAACGTCCAGCGATTGCGCCCACAAGAAAGCTGCCAGCACGGAAAGCTGTAGCTGGTTTTCACTGTCCCTTGGAACTGCATTCGCTGCCGCACAGTCATTCGTGTTCTGCAAAAGCTTGGCTTCGTAATGCGGCAACACTCTGTATCTCTCTCTCTCGCAGAGCTCGGCTGCCAAATTCGAAACGTCCAGCGATTGCGCCCACACGAAAGCTGCCAGCATGGAAAGCTGTAGCTGGTTTTCACTGTCCCTTGGAACTGCATTCGCTGCCGCACAGTCATTCGTGTTCTGCAAAAGCTTGGCTTGGTAATGGGGCAACAATGTGTATCTCTCTCTCGCAGAGCCCGGCTGCCAAATTCGAAACGTCCAGCGATTGCGCCCACACGAAAGCTGCCAGCACGGAAAGCTGTAGCTGGTTTTCACTGTCCCTTGGAACTGCATTCGCTGCCGCACAGTCATTCGTGTTCTGCAAAAGCTTGGCTTGGTAATGGGGCAACACTCTGTATCTCTCTCTCGCAGAGCCCGGCTGCCAAATTCGAAACGTCCAGCGATTGCGCCCACACGAAAGCTGCCAGCACGGAAAGCTGTAGCTGGTTTTCACTGTCCCTTGGAACTGCATTCGCTGCCGCACAGTCATTCGTGTTCTGCAAAAGCTTGGCTTGGTAATGGGGCAACACTCTGTATCTCTCTCTCGAAGAGACCGGCTGCCAAAATTCGAAACGTCCAGCGATTGCCCCCACACGAAAGCTGCCAGCACGGAAAGGTGTAGCTGGTTTTCACTGTCCCTTGCAACTGCATTCGCTGCCACACATGCATTCGTGTTCTGCAAAAGCTTGGCTTGGTAATGGGGCAACACTCTGTATCTCTCTCTCGCAGAGCCCGGCTGCCAAATTCGAAACGTCCAGCGATTGCGCCCACATGAAAGCTGCCAGCACGGAAAGCTGTAGCTGGTTTTCACTGTCCCTTGGAACTGCATTCGCTGCCACACAGTCATTCGTGTTCTGCAAAAGCTTGGCTTGGTAATGAGGCAACACTGTGTATCTCTCTCTGGCAGAGCCCGGCTGCCAAATTCGAAACGTCCAGCGATTGCGCCCACACGAAAGCTGCCAGCACGGAAAGCTGTAGCTGGTTTTCACTGTCCCTTGGAACTGCATTCGCTGCCGCACAGTCATTCGTGTTCTGCAAAAGCTTGGCTTGGTAATGGGGCAACACTCTGTATCTCTCTCTCTCGCAGAGCCCGGCTGCCAAATTCGAAACGTCCAGCGATTGCGCCCACATGAAAGCTGCCAGTATGGAAAGCTGTAGCTGGTTTTCACTGTCCCTTGGAACTGCATTCGCTGCCACACAGTCATTCGTGTTCTGCAAAAGCTTGGCTTCGTAATGGGGCAACACTCTGTATCTCTCTCTCGCAGAGCCCGGCTGCCAAATTCAAAACGTCCAGCGATTGCGCCCACACGAAAGCTGCCAGCACGGAAAGCTGTAGCTGGTTTTCACTGTCCCTTGGAACTGCATTCGCTGCCGCACAGTCATTCGTGTTCTGCAAAAGCTTGGCTTGGTAATGGGGCAACACTCTGTATCTCTCTCTGGCAGAGCCCGGCTGCCAAATTCGAAACGTCCAGCGATTGCGCCCACACGAAAGCTGCCAGCACGGAAAGCAGTAGCTGGTTTTCACTGTCCCTTGGAACTGCATTCGCTGCCACACAGTCATTCGTGTTCTGCAAAAGCTTGGCTTCGTAATGCGGCAACACTCTGTATCTCTCTCTGGCAGAGCCCGGCTGCCAAATTCGAAACGTCCAGCGATTGCGCCCACAAGAAAGCTGCCAGCACGGAAAGCTGTAGCTGGTTTTCACTGTCCCTTGGAACTGCATTCGCTGCCGCACAGTCATTCGTGTTCTGCAAAAGCTTGGCTTGGTAATGGGGCAACACTGTGTATCTCTCTCTCGCAGAGCCCGGCTGCCAAATTCGAAACGTCCAGCGATTGCGCCCACACGAAAGCTGCCAGCACGGAAAGCTGTAGCTGGTTTTCACTGTCCCTTGGAACTGCATTCGCTGCCACACAGTCATTCGTGTTCTGCAAAAGCTTGGCTTCGTAATGGGGCAACACTGTGTATCTCTCTCTCTCGCAGAGCCCGGCTGCCAAATTCGAAACGTCCAGCGATTGCGCCCACACGAAAGCTGCCAGCACGGAAAGCTGTAGCTGGTTTTCACTGTCCCTTGGAACTGCATTCGCTGCCGCACAGTCATTCGTGTTCTGCAAAAGCTTTGATTTGTAATGGGGCAACACTCTGTATCTCTCTCTCGCAGAGCCCAGCTGCCAAATTCAAAACGTCCAGCGATTGCGCCCACACGAAAGCTGCCAGCACAGAAAGCTGTAGCTGGTTTTCACTGTCCCTTGGAACTGCATTCGCTGCCGCACAGTCATTCGTGTTCTGCAAAAGCTTGGCTTGGTAATGGGGCAACACTCTGTATCTCTCTCTCGCAGAGCCCGGCTGCCAAATTCGAAACGTCCAGCGATTGTGCCCACACGAAAGCTGCCAGCACGGAAAGCTGTAGCTGGTTTTCACTGTCCCTTGGAACTGCATTCGCTGCCGCACAGTCATTCGTGTTCTGCAAAAGCTTGGCTTGGTAATGGGGCAACACTCTGTATCTCTCTCTCTCGCAGAGCCCGGCTGCCAAATTCGAAACGTCCAGCGATTGCGCCCACACGAAAGCTGCCAGCACAGAAAGCTGTAGCTGGTTTTCACTGTCCCTTGGAACTGCATTCGCTGCCACACAGTCATTCGTGTTCTGCAAAAGCTTGGCTTCGTAATGGGGCAACACTCTGTATCTCTCTCTGGCAGAGCCCGGCTGCCAAATTCAAAACGTCCAGCGATTGCGCCCACACGAAAGCTGCCAGCACGGAAAGCTGTAGCTGGTTTTCACTGTCCCTTGGAACTGCATTCGCTGCCGCACAGTCATTCGTGTTCTGCAAAAGCTTGGCTTCGTAATGCGGCAACACTCTGTATCTCTCTCTCTCGCAGAGCTCGGCTGCCAAATTCGAAACGTCCAGCGATTGCGCCCACACGAAAGCTGCCAGCACGGAAAGCTGTAGCTGGTTTTCACTGTCCCTTGGAACTGCATTCGCTGCCGCACAGTCATTCGTGTTCTGCAAAAGCTTGGCTTGGTAATGGGGCAACACTGTGTATCTATCTCTCGCAGAGCCCGGCTGCCAAATTCGAAACGTCCAGCGATTGCGCCCACACGAAAGCTGCCAGCACGGAAAGCTGTAGCTGGTTTTCACTGTCCCTTGGAACTGCATTCGCTGCCGCACAGTCATTCGTGTTCTGCAAAAGCTTGGCTTGGTAATGGGGCAACACTGTGTATCTCTCTCTCGCAGAGCCCGGCTGCCAAATTCGAAACGTCCAGCGATTGCGCCCACACGAAAGCTGCCAGCACGGAAAGCTGTAGCTGGTTTTCACTGTCCCTTGGAACTGCATTCGCTGCCGCACAGTCATTTGTGTTCTGCAAAAGCTTGGGTTGGTAATGGGGCAACACTGTGTATCTCTCTCTCGAAGAGACCGGCTGCCAAATTCGAAACGTCCAGCGATTGCGCCCACACGAAAGCTGCCAGCACGGAAAGGTGTAGCTGGTTTTCACTGTCCCTTGGAACTGCATTCGCTGCCACACAGTCATTCGTGTTCTGCAAAAGCTTGGCTTCGTAATGGGGCAACACTCTGTATCTCTCTCTCGCAGAGCCCGGCTGCCAAATTCGAAACGTCCAGCGATTGCGCCCACACGAAAGCTGCCAGCACGGAAAGCTGTAGCTGGTTTTCACTGTCCCTTGGAACTGCATTCGCTGCCGCACAGTCATTCGTGTTCTGCAAAAGCTTGGCTTGGTAATGGGGCAACACTGTGTATCTCTCTCTCGCAGAGCCCGGCTGCCAAATTCGAAACGTCCAGCGATTGCGCCCACACGAAAGCTGCCAGCACGGAAAGCTGTAGCTGGTTTTCACTGTCCCTTGGAACTGCATTCGCTGCCACACAGTCATTCGTGTTCTGCAAAAGCTTGGCTTCGTAATGGGGCAACACTGTGTATCTCTCTCTCTCGCAGAGCCCGGCTGCCAAATTCGAAACGTCCAGCGATTGCGCCCACACGAAAGCTGCCAGCACGGAAAGCTGTAGCTGGTTTTCACTGTCCCTTGGAACTGCATTCGCTGCCGCACAGTCATTCGTGTTCTGCAAAAGCTTTGATTTGTAATGGGGCAACACTCTGTATCTCTCTCTCGCAGAGCCCAGCTGCCAAATTCAAAACGTCCAGCGATTGCGCCCACACGAAAGCTGCCAGCACAGAAAGCTGTAGCTGGTTTTCACTGTCCCTTGGAACTGCATTCGCTGCCGCACAGTCATTCGTGTTCTGCAAAAGCTTGGCTTGGTAATGGGGCAACACTCTGTATCTCTCTCTCGCAGAGCCCGGCTGCCAAATTCGAAACGTCCAGCGATTGTGCCCACACGAAAGCTGCCAGCACGGAAAGCTGTAGCTGGTTTTCACTGTCCCTTGGAACTGCATTCGCTGCCGCACAGTCATTCGTGTTCTGCAAAAGCTTGGCTTGGTAATGGGGCAACACTCTGTATCTCTCTCTCTCGCAGAGCCCGGCTGCCAAATTCGAAACGTCCAGCGATTGCGCCCACACGAAAGCTGCCAGCACAGAAAGCTGTAGCTGGTTTTCACTGTCCCTTGGAACTGCATTCGCTGCCGCACAGTCATTCGTGTTCTGCAAAAGCTTGGCTTGGTAATGGGGCAACACTCTGTATCTCTCTCTGGCAGAGCCCGGCTGCCAAATTCGAAACGTCCAGCGATTGCGCCCACACGAAAGCTGCCAGCACGGAAAGCTGTAGCTGGTTTTCACTGTCCCTTGGAACTGCATTCGCTGCCACACAGTCATTCGTGTTCTGCAAAAGCTTGGCTTCGTAATGCGGCAACACTCTGTATCTCTCTCTGGCAGAGCCCGGCTGCCAAATTCGAAACGTCCAGCGATTGCGCCCACAAGAAAGCTGCCAGCACGGAAAGCTGTAGCTGGTTTTCACTGTCCCTTGGAACTGCATTCGCTGCCGCACAGTCATTCGTGTTCTGCAAAAGCTTGGCTTCGTAATGCGGCAACACTCTGTATCTCTCTCTCTCGCAGAGCTCGGCTGCCAAATTCGAAACGTCCAGCGATTGCGCCCACACGAAAGCTGCCAGCATGGAAAGCTGTAGCTGGTTTTCACTGTCCCTTGGAACTGCATTCGCTGCCGCACAGTCATTCGTGTTCTGCAAAAGCTTGGCTTGGTAATGGGGCAACACTGTGTATCTCTCTCTGGCAGAGCCCGGCTGCCAAATTCGAAACGTCCAGCGATTGCGCCCACACGAAAGCTGCCAGCACGGAAAGCTGTAGCTGGTTTTCACTGTCCCTTGGAACTGCATTCGCTGCCACACAGTCATTCGTGTTCTGCAAAAGCTTGGCTTCGTAATGGGGCAACACTCTGTATCTCTCTCTCGCAGAGCCCGGCTGCCAAATTCGAAACGTCCAGCGATTGTGCCCACACGAAAACTGCCAGCACGGAAAGCTGTAGCTGGTTTTCACTGTCCCTTGGAACTGCATTCGCTGCCACACAGTCATTCGTGTTCTGCAAAAGCTTGGCTTGGTAATGGGGCAACACTGTGTATCTCTCTCTCGCAGAGCCCGGCTGCCAAATTCGAAACGTCCAGCGATTGCGCCCACACGAAAGCTGCCAGCAAGGAAAGCTGTAGCTGGTTTTCACTGTCCCTTGGAACTGCATTCGCTGCCGCACAGTCATTCGTGTTCTGCAAAAGCTTGGCTTGGTAATGGGGCAACACTCTGTATCTCTCTCTCGCAGAGCCCGGCTGCCAAATTCGAAACGTCCAGCGATTGCGCCCACACGAAAGCTGCCAGCACGGAAAGCTGTAGCTGGTTTTCACTGTCCCTTGGAACTGCATTCGCTGCCGCACAGTCATTCGTGTTCTGCAAAAGCTTGGCTTCGTAATGGGGCAACACTCTGTATCTCTCTCTCGAAGAGACCGGCTGCCAAATTCGAAACGTCCAGCGATTGCGCCCACACGAAAGCTGCCAGCACGGAAAGCTGTAGCTGGTTTTCACTGTCCCTTGGAACTGCATTCGCTGCCACACAGTCATTCGTGTTCTGCAAAAGCTTGGCTTGGTAATGGGGCAACACTCTGTATCTTTCTCTCGCAGAGCCCGGCTGCCAAATTCGAAACGTCCAGCGATTGCGCCCACACGAAAGCTGCCAGCACGGAAAGCTGTAGCTGGTTTTCACTGTCCCTTGGAACTGCATTCGCTGCCGCACAGTCATTTGTGTTCTGCAAAAGCTTGGGTTGGTAATGAGGCAACACTGTGTATCTCTCTCTCGAAGAGACCGGCTGCCAAATTCGAAACGTCCAGCGATTGCGCCCACACGAAAGCTGCCAGCACGGAAAGCTGTAGCTGGTTTTCACTGTCCCTTGGAACTGCATTCGCTGCCACACAGTCATTCGTGTTCTGCAAAAGCTTGGCTTCGTAATGGGGCAACACTCTGTATCTCTCTCTCGCAGAGCCCGGCTGCCAAATTCGAAACGTCCAGCGATTGTGCCCACACGAAAGCTGCCAGCACGGAAAGCTGTAGCTGGTTTTCACTGTCCCTTGGAACTGCATTCGCTGCCGCACAGTCATTCGTGTTCTGCAAAAGCTTGGCTTCGTAATGGGGCAACACTCTGTATCTCTCTCTCGAAGAGACCGGCTGCCAAATTCGAAACGTCCAGCGATTGCGCCCACACGAAAGCTGCCAGCACGGAAAGGTGTAGCTGGTTTTCACTGTCCCTTGGAACTGCATTCGCTGCCACACAGTCATTCGTGTTCTGCAAAAGCTTGGCTTGGTAATGGGGCAACACTCTGTATCTCTCTCTCGCAGAGCCCGGCTGCCAAATTCGAAACGTCCAGCGATTGCGCCCACATGAAAGCTGCCAGCACGGAAAGCTGTAGCTGGTTTTCACTGTCCCTTGGAACTGCATTCGCTGCCACACAGTCATTCGTGTTCTGCAAAAGCTTGGCTTGGTAATGAGGCAACACTGTGTATCTCCCTCTGGCAGAGCCCGGCTGCCAAATTCGAAACGTCCAGCGATTGCGCCCACACGAAAGCTGCCAGCACGGAAAGCTGTAGCTGGTTTTCACTGTCCCTTGGAACTGCATTCGCTGCCGCACAGTCATTCGTGTTCTGCAAAAGCTTGGCTTCGTAATGGGGCAACACTCTGTATCTCTCTCTCTCGCAGAGCCCGGCTGCCAAATTCGAAACGTCCAGCGATTGCGCCCACACGAAAGCTGCCAGCACGGAAAGCTGTAGCTGGTTTTCACTGTCCCTTGGAACTGCATTCGCTGCCGCACAGTCATTCGTGTTCTGCAAAAGCTTGGCTTCGTAATGGGGCAACACTCTGTATCTCTCTCTCGCAGAGCCCGGCTGCCAAATTCGAAACGTCCAGCGATTGCGCCCACACGAAAGCTGCCAGCACGGAAAGCTGTAGCTGGTTTTCACTGTCCCTTGGAACTGCATTCGCTGCCGCACAGTCATTCGTGTTCTGCAAAAGCTTGGCTTGGTAATGGGGCAACACTCTGTATCTCTCTCTGGCAGAGCCCGGCTGCCAAATTCGAAACGTCCAGCGATTGCGCCCACACGAAAGCTGCCAGCATGGAAAGCTGTAGCTGGTTTTCACTGTCCCTTGGAACTGCATTCGCTGCCACACAGTCATTCGTGTTCTGCAAAAGCTTGGCTTCGTAATGGGGCAACACTCTGTATCTCTCTCTCGCAGAGCCCGGCTGCCAAATTCAAAACGTCCAGCGATTGCGCCCACACGAAAGCTGCCAGCACGGAAAGCTGTAGCTGGTTTTCACTGTCCCTTGGAACTGCATTCGCTGCCGCACAGTCATTCGTGTTCTGCAAAAGCTTGGCTTGGTAATGGGGCAACACTCTGTATCTCTCTCTGGCAGAGCCCGGCTGCCAAATTCGAAACGTCCAGCGATTGCGCCCACACGAAAGCTGCCAGCACGGAAAGCAGTAGCTGGTTTTCACTGTCCCTTGGAACTGCATTCGCTGCCACACAGTCATTCGTGTTCTGCAAAAGCTTGGCTTCGTAATGCGGCAACACTCTGTATCTCTCTCTGGCAGAGCCCGGCTGCCAAATTCGAAACGTCCAGCGATTGCGCCCACAAGAAAGCTGCCAGCACGGAAAGCTGTAGCTGGTTTTCACTGTCCCTTGGAACTGCATTCGCTGCCACACAGTCATTCGTGTTCTGCAAAAGCTTGGCTTGGTAATGGGGCAACACTGTGTATCTCTCTCTGGCAGAGCCCGGCTGCCAAATTCGAAACGTCCAGCGATTGCGCCCACACGAAAGCTGCCAGCACGGAAAGCTGTAGCTGGTTTTCACTGTCCCTTGGAACTGCATTCGCTGCCGCACAGTCATTCGTGTTCTGCAAAAGCTTGGCTTCGTAATGGGGCAACACTGTGTATCTCTCTCTCGCAGAGCCCGGCTGCCAAATTCGAAACGTCCAGCGATTGCGCCCACACGAAAGCTGCCAGCACGGAAAGCTGTAGCTGGTTTTCACTGTCCCTTGGAACTGCATTCGCTGCCGCACAGTCATTCGTGTTCTGCAAAAGCTTGGCTTGGTAATGGGGCAACACTCTGTATCTCTCTCTCGCAGAGCCCGGCTGCCAAATTCAAAACGTCCAGCGATTGCGCCCACACGAAAGCTGCCAGCACGGAAAGCTGTAGCTGGTTTTCACTGTCCCTTGGAACTGCATTCGCTGCCGCACAGTCATTCGTGTTCTGCAAAAGCTTGGCTTCGTAATGGGGCAACACTCTGTATCTCTCTCTCTCGCAGAGCCCGGCTGCCAAATTCGAAACGTCCAGCGATTGCGCCCACACGAAAGCTGCCAGCACGGAAAGCTGTAGCTGGTTTTCACTGTCCCTTGGAACTGCATTCGCTGCCGCACAGTCATTCGTGTTCTGCAAAAGCTTGGCTTCGTAATGGGGCAACACTCTGTATCTCTCTCTCGCAGAGCCCGGCTGCCAAATTCGAAACGTCCAGCGATTGCGCCCACACGAAAGCTGCCAGCACGGAAAGCTGTAGCTGGTTTTCACTGTCCCTTGGAACTGCATTCGCTGCCGCACAGTCATTCGTGTTCTGCAAAAGCTTGGCTTGGTAATGGGGCAACACTCTGTATCTCTCTCTGGCAGAGCCCGGCTGCCAAATTCGAAACGTCCAGCGATTGCGCCCACACGAAAGCTGCCAGCATGGAAAGCTGTAGCTGGTTTTCACTGTCCCTTGGAACTGCATTCGCTGCCGCACAGTCATTCGTGTTCTGCAAAAGCTTGGCTTGGTAATGGGGCAACACTCTGTATCTCTCTCTCGCAGAGCCCGGCTGCCAAATTCGAAACGTCCAGCGATTGCGCCCACACGAAAGCTGCCAGCACGGAAAGGTGTAGCTGGTTTTCACTGTCCCTTGGAACTGCATTCGCTGCCACACAGTCATTCGTGTTCTGCAAAAGCTTGGCTTGGTAATGGGGCAACAATCTGTATCTCTCTCTGGCAGAGCCCGGCTGCCAAATTCGAAACGTCCAGCGATTGCGCCCACACGAAAGCTGCCAGCACGGAAAGCTGTAGCTGGTTTTCACTGTCCCTTGGAACTGCATTCGCTGCCACACAGTCATTCGTGTTCTGCAAAAGCTTGGCTTCGTAATGGGGCAACACTCTGTATCTCTCTCTCGCAGAGCCCGGCTGCCAAATTCGAAACGTCCAGCGATTGTGCCCACACGAAAACTGCCAGCACGGAAAGCTGTAGCTGGTTTTCACTGTCCCTTGGAACTGCATTCGCTGCCGCACAGTCATTCGTGTTCTGCAAAAGCTTGGCTTCGTAATGCGGCAACACTCTGTATCTCTCTCTCGCAGAGCCCGGCTGCCAAATTCGAAACGTCCAGCGATTGCGCCCACACGAAAGCTGCCAGCACAGAAAGCTGTAGCTGGTTTTCACTGTCCCTTGGAATTGCATTCGCTGCCGCACAGTCATTCGTGTTCTGCAAAAGCTTGGCTTCGTAATGGGGCAACACTCTGTATCTCTCTCTCTCGCAGAGCCCGGCTGCCAAATTCAAAACGTCCAGCGATTGCGCCCACACGAAAGCTGCCAGCACGGAAAGCTGTAGCTGGTTTTCACTGTCCCTTGGAACTGCATTCGCTGCCGCACAGTCATTCGTGTTCTGCAAAAGCTTGGCTTCGTAATGGGGCAACACTCTGTATCTCTCTCTCGCAGAGCCCGGCTGCCAAATTCGAAACGTCCAGCGATTGCGCCCACATGAAAGCTGCCAGCACGGAAAGCTGTAGCTGGTTTTCACTGTCCCTTGGAACTGCATTCGCTGCCGCACAGTCATTCGTGTTCTGCAAAAGCTTGGCTTGGTAATGGGGCAACACTCTGTATCTCTCTCTGGCAGAGCCCGGCTGCCAAATTCGAAACGTCCAGCGATTGCGCCCACACGAAAGCTGCCAGCATGGAAAGCTGTAGCTGGTTTTCACTGTCCCTTGGAACTGCATTCGCTGCCACACAGTCATTCGTGTTCTGCAAAAGCTTGGCTTGGTAATGGGGCAACACTGTGTATCTCTCTCTCGCAGAGCCCGGCTGCCAAATTCGAAACGTCCAGCGATTGCGCCCACACGAAAGCTGCCAGCACGGAAAGCAGTAGCTGGTTTTCACTGTCCCTTGGAACTGCATTCGCTGCCACACAGTCATTCGTGTTCTGCAAAAGCTTGGCTTCGTAATGCGGCAACACTCTGTATCTCTCTCTGGCAGAGCCCGGCTGCCAAATTCGAAACGTCCAGCGATTGCGCCCACAAGAAAGCTGCCAGCACGGAAAGCTGTAGCTGGTTTTCACTGTCCCTTGGAACTGCATTCGCTGCCGCACAGTCATTCGTGTTCTGCAAAAGCTTGGCTTCGTAATGGGGCAACACTCTGTATCTCTCTCTCTCGCAGAGCTCGGCTGCCAAATTCGAAACGTCCAGCGATTGCGCCCACACGAAAGCTGCCAGCATGGAAAGCTGTAGCTGGTTTTCACTGTCCCTTGGAACTGCATTCGCTGCCGCACAGTCATTCGTGTTCTGCAAAAGCTTGGCTTGGTAATGGGGCAACACTCTGTATCTCTCTCTCGCAGAGCCCGGCTGCCAAATTCGAAACGTCCAGCGATTGCGCCCACACGAAAGCTGCCAGCACGGAAAGCTGTAGCTGGTTTTCACTGTCCCTTGGAACTGCATTCGCTGCCGCACAGTCATTCGTGTTCTGCAAAAGCTTGGCTTGGTAATGGGGCAACACTCTGTATCTCTCTCTCGAAGAGACCGGCTGCCAAATTCGAAACGTCCAGCGATTGCGCCCACACGAAAGCTGCCAGCACGGAAAGGTGTAGCTGGTTTTCACTGTCCCTTGGAACTGCATTCGCTGCCACACAGTCATTCGTGTTCTGCAAAAGCTTGGCTTCGTAATGCGGCAACACTCTGTATCTCTCTCTGGCAGAGCCCGGCTGCCAAATTCGAAACGTCCAGCGATTGCGCCCACACGAAAGCTGCCAGCACGGAAAGCTGTAGCTGGTTTTCACTGTCCCTTGGAACTGCATTCGCTGCCACACAGTCATTCGTGTTCTGCAAAAGCTTGGCTTCGTAACGCGGCAACACTCTGTATCTCTCTCTGGCAGAGCCCGGCTGCCAAATTCGAAACGTCCAGCGATTGCGCCCACAAGAAAGCTGCCAGCACGGAAAGCTGTAGCTGGTTTTCACTGTCCCTTGGAACTGCATTCGCTGCCGCACAGTCATTCGTGTTCTGCAAAAGCTTGGCTTCGTAATGCGGCAACACTCTGTATCTCTCTCTCTCGCAGAGCTCGGCTGCCAAATTCGAAACGTCCAGCGATTGCGCCCACACGAAAGCTGCCAGCATGGAAAGCTGTAGCTGGTTTTCACTGTCCCTTGGAACTGCATTCGCTGCCGCACAGTCATTCGTGTTCTGCAAAAGCTTGGCTTGGTAATGGGGCAACAATGTGTATCTCTCTCTCGCAGAGCCCGGCTGCCAAATTCGAAACGTCCAGCGATTGCGCCCACACGAAAGCTGCCAGCACGGAAAGCTGTAGCTGGTTTTCACTGTCCCTTGGAACTGCATTCGCTGCCGCACAGTCATTCGTGTTCTGCAAAAGCTTGGCTTGGTAATGGGGCAACACTCTGTATCTCTCTCTCGCAGAGCCCGGCTGCCAAATTCGAAACGTCCAGCGATTGCGCCCACACGAAAGCTGCCAGCACGGAAAGCTGTAGCTGGTTTTCACTGTCCCTTGGAACTGCATTCGCTGCCGCACAGTCATTCGTGTTCTGCAAAAGCTTGGCTTGGTAATGGGGCAACACTCTGTATCTCTCTCTCGAAGAGACCGGCTGCCAAATTCGAAACGTCCAGCGATTGCCCCCACACGAAAGCTGCCAGCACGGAAAGGTGTAGCTGGTTTTCACTGTCCCTTGCAACTGCATTCGCTGCCACACATGCATTCGTGTTCTGCAAAAGCTTGGCTTGGTAATGGGGCAACACTCTGTATCTCTCTCTCGCAGAGCCCGGCTGCCAAATTCGAAACGTCCAGCGATTGCGCCCACATGAAAGCTGCCAGCACGGAAAGCTGTAGCTGGTTTTCACTGTCCCTTGGAACTGCATTCGCTGCCACACAGTCATTCGTGTTCTGCAAAAGCTTGGCTTGGTAATGAGGCAACACTGTGTATCTCTCTCTGGCAGAGCCCGGCTGCCAAATTCGAAACGTCCAGCGATTGCGCCCACACGAAAGCTGCCAGCACGGAAAGCTGTAGCTGGTTTTCACTGTCCCTTGGAACTGCATTCGCTGCCGCACAGTCATTCGTGTTCTGCAAAAGCTTGGCTTCGTAATGGGGCAACACTCTGTATCTCTCTCTCTCGCAGAGCCCGGCTGCCAAATTCGAAACGTCCAGCGATTGCGCCCACACGAAAGCTGCCAGCACGGAAAGCTGTAGCTGGTTTTCACTGTCCCTTGGAACTGCATTCGCTGCCGCACAGTCATTCGTGTTCTGCAAAAGCTTGGCTTGGTAATGGGGCAACACTCTGTATCTCTCTCTGGCAGAGCCCGGCTGCCAAATTCGAAACGTCCAGCGATTGCGCCCACATGAAAGCTGCCAGTATGGAAAGCTGTAGCTGGTTTTCACTGTCCCTTGGAACTGCATTCGCTGCCACACAGTCATTCGTGTTCTGCAAAAGCTTGGCTTCGTAATGGGGCAACACTCTGTATCTCTCTCTCGCAGAGCCCGGCTGCCAAATTCAAAACGTCCAGCGATTGCGCCCACACGAAAGCTGCCAGCACGGAAAGCTGTAGCTGGTTTTCACTGTCCCTTGGAACTGCATTCGCTGCCGCACAGTCATTCGTGTTCTGCAAAAGCTTGGCTTGGTAATGGGGCAACACTCTGTATCTCTCTCTGGCAGAGCCCGGCTGCCAAATTCGAAACGTCCAGCGATTGCGCCCACACGAAAGCTGCCAGCACGGAAAGCAGTAGCTGGTTTTCACTGTCCCTTGGAACTGCATTCGCTGCCACACAGTCATTCGTGTTCTGCAAAAGCTTGGCTTCGTAATGCGGCAACACTCTGTATCTCTCTCTGGCAGAGCCCGGCTGCCAAATTCGAAACGTCCAGCGATTGCGCCCAGAAGAAAGCTGCCAGCACGGAAAGCTGTAGCTGGTTTTCACTGTCCCTTGGAACTGCATTCGCTGCCGCACAGTCATTCGTGTTCTGCAAAAGCTTGGCTTGGTAATGGGGCAACACTGTGTATCTCTCTCTCGCAGAGCCCGGCTGCCAAATTCGAAACGTCCAGCGATTGCGCCCACACGAAAGCTGCCAGCACGGAAAGCTGTAGCTGGTTTTCACTGTCCCTTGGAACTGCATTCGCTGCCACACAGTCATTCGTGTTCTGCAAAAGCTTGGCTTCGTAATGGGGCAACACTGTGTATCTCTCTCTCTCGCAGAGCCCGGCTGCCAAATTCGAAACGTCCAGCGATTGCGCCCACACGAAAGCTGCCAGCACGGAAAGCTGTAGCTGGTTTTCACTGTCCCTTGGAACTGCATTCGCTGCCGCACAGTCATTCGTGTTCTGCAAAAGCTTGGCTTGGTAATGGGGCAACACTGTGTATCTATCTCTCGCAGAGCCCGGCTGCCAAATTCGAAACGTCCAGCGATTGCGCCCACACGAAAGCTGCCAGCACGGAAAGCTGTAGCTGGTTTTCACTGTCCCTTGGAACTGCATTCGCTGCCGCACAGTCATTCGTGTTCTGCAAAAGCTTGGCTTGGTAATGGGGCAACACTGTGTATCTCTCTCTCGCAGAGCCCGGCTGCCAAATTCGAAACGTCCAGCGATTGCGCCCACACGAAAGCTGCCAGCACGGAAAGCTGTAGCTGGTTTTCACTGTCCCTTGGAACTGCATTCGCTGCCGCACAGTCATTTGTGTTCTGCAAAAGCTTGGGTTGGTAATGGGGCAACACTGTGTATCTCTCTCTCGAAGAGACCGGCTGCCAAATTCGAAACGTCCAGCGATTGCGCCCACACGAAAGCTGCCAGCACGGAAAGGTGTAGCTGGTTTTCACTGTCCCTTGGAACTGCATTCGCTGCCACACAGTCATTCGTGTTCTGCAAAAGCTTGGCTTCGTAATGGGGCAACACTCTGTATCTCTCTCTCGCAGAGCCCGGCTGCCAAATTCGAAACGTCCAGCGATTGCGCCCACACGAAAGCTGCCAGCACGGAAAGCTGTAGCTGGTTTTCACTGTCCCTTGGAACTGCATTCGCTGCCGCACAGTCATTCGTGTTCTGCAAAAGCTTGGCTTGGTAATGGGGCAACACTGTGTATCTCTCTCTCGCAGAGCCCGGCTGCCAAATTCGAAACGTCCAGCGATTGCGCCCACACGAAAGCTGCCAGCACGGAAAGCTGTAGCTGGTTTTCACTGTCCCTTGGAACTGCATTCGCTGCCACACAGTCATTCGTGTTCTGCAAAAGCTTGGCTTCGTAATGGGGCAACACTGTGTATCTCTCTCTCTCGCAGAGCCCGGCTGCCAAATTCGAAACGTCCAGCGATTGCGCCCACACGAAAGCTGCCAGCACGGAAAGCTGTAGCTGGTTTTCACTGTCCCTTGGAACTGCATTCGCTGCCGCACAGTCATTCGTGTTCTGCAAAAGCTTTGATTTGTAATGGGGCAACACTCTGTATCTCTCTCTCGCAGAGCCCAGCTGCCAAATTCAAAACGTCCAGCGATTGCGCCCACACGAAAGCTGCCAGCACAGAAAGCTGTAGCTGGTTTTCACTGTCCCTTGGAACTGCATTCGCTGCCGCACAGTCATTCGTGTTCTGCAAAAGCTTGGCTTGGTAATGGGGCAACACTCTGTATCTCTCTCTCGCAGAGCCCGGCTGCCAAATTCGAAACGTCCAGCGATTGTGCCCACACGAAAGCTGCCAGCACGGAAAGCTGTAGCTGGTTTTCACTGTCCCTTGGAACTGCATTCGCTGCCGCACAGTCATTCGTGTTCTGCAAAAGCTTGGCTTGGTAATGGGGCAACACTCTGTATCTCTCTCTCTCGCAGAGCCCGGCTGCCAAATTCGAAACGTCCAGCGATTGCGCCCACACGAAAGCTGCCAGCACAGAAAGCTGTAGCTGGTTTTCACTGTCCCTTGGAACTGCATTCGCTGCCGCACAGTCATTCGTGTTCTGCAAAAGCTTGGCTTGGTAATGGGGCAACACTCTGTATCTCTCTCTGGCAGAGCCCGGCTGCCAAATTCGAAACGTCCAGCGATTGCGCCCACACGAAAGCTGCCAGCACGGAAAGCTGTAGCTGGTTTTCACTGTCCCTTGGAACTGCATTCGCTGCCACACAGTCATTCGTGTTCTGCAAAAGCTTGGCTTCGTAATGCGGCAACACTCTGTATCTCTCTCTGGCAGAGCCCGGCTGCCAAATTCGAAACGTCCAGCGATTGCGCCCACAAGAAAGCTGCCAGCACGGAAAGCTGTAGCTGGTTTTCACTGTCCCTTGGAACTGCATTCGCTGCCGCACAGTCATTCGTGTTCTGCAAAAGCTTGGCTTCGTAATGCGGCAACACTCTGTATCTCTCTCTCTCGCAGAGCTCGGCTGCCAAATTCGAAACGTCCAGCGATTGCGCCCACACGAAAGCTGCCAGCATGGAAAGCTGTAGCTGGTTTTCACTGTCCCTTGGAACTGCATTCGCTGCCGCACAGTCATTCGTGTTCTGCAAAAGCTTGGCTTGGTAATGGGGCAACACTGTGTATCTCTCTCTGGCAGAGCCCGGCTGCCAAATTCGAAACGTCCAGCGATTGCGCCCACACGAAAGCTGCCAGCACGGAAAGCTGTAGCTGGTTTTCACTGTCCCTTGGAACTGCATTCGCTGCCACACAGTCATTCGTGTTCTGCAAAAGCTTGGCTTCGTAATGGGGCAACACTCTGTATCTCTCTCTCGCAGAGCCCGGCTGCCAAATTCGAAACGTCCAGCGATTGTGCCCACACGAAAACTGCCAGCACGGAAAGCTGTAGCTGGTTTTCACTGTCCCTTGGAACTGCATTCGCTGCCACACAGTCATTCGTGTTCTGCAAAAGCTTGGCTTGGTAATGGGGCAACACTGTGTATCTCTCTCTCGCAGAGCCCGGCTGCCAAATTCGAAACGTCCAGCGATTGCGCCCACACGAAAGCTGCCAGCAAGGAAAGCTGTAGCTGGTTTTCACTGTCCCTTGGAACTGCATTCGCTGCCGCACAGTCATTCGTGTTCTGCAAAAGCTTGGCTTGGTAATGGGGCAACACTCTGTATCTCTCTCTCGCAGAGCCCGGCTGCCAAATTCGAAACGTCCAGCGATTGCGCCCACACGAAAGCTGCCAGCACGGAAAGCTGTAGCTGGTTTTCACTGTCCCTTGGAACTGCATTCGCTGCCGCACAGTCATTCGTGTTCTGCAAAAGCTTGGCTTCGTAATGGGGCAACACTCTGTATCTCTCTCTCGAAGAGACCGGCTGCCAAATTCGAAACGTCCAGCGATTGCGCCCACACGAAAGCTGCCAGCACGGAAAGCTGTAGCTGGTTTTCACTGTCCCTTGGAACTGCATTCGCTGCCACACAGTCATTCGTGTTCTGCAAAAGCTTGGCTTGGTAATGGGGCAACACTCTGTATCTTTCTCTCGCAGAGCCCGGCTGCCAAATTCGAAACGTCCAGCGATTGCGCCCACACGAAAGCTGCCAGCACGGAAAGCTGTAGCTGGTTTTCACTGTCCCTTGGAACTGCATTCGCTGCCGCACAGTCATTTGTGTTCTGCAAAAGCTTGGGTTGGTAATGAGGCAACACTGTGTATCTCTCTCTCGAAGAGACCGGCTGCCAAATTCGAAACGTCCAGCGATTGCGCCCACACGAAAGCTGCCAGCACGGAAAGCTGTAGCTGGTTTTCACTGTCCCTTGGAACTGCATTCGCTGCCACACAGTCATTCGTGTTCTGCAAAAGCTTGGCTTCGTAATGGGGCAACACTCTGTATCTCTCTCTCGCAGAGCCCGGCTGCCAAATTCGAAACGTCCAGCGATTGCGCCCACACGAAAGCTGCCAGCACGGAAAGCTGTAGCTGGTTTTCACTGTCCCTTGGAACTGCATTCGCTGCCGCACAGTCATTCGTGTTCTGCAAAAGCTTGGCTTGGTAATGGGGCAACACTGTGTATCTCTCTCTCGCAGAGCCCGGCTGCCAAATTCGAAACGTCCAGCGATTGCGCCCACACGAAAGCTGCCAGCACGGAAAGCTGTAGCTGGTTTTCACTGTCCCTTGGAACTGCATTCGCTGCCACACAGTCATTCGTGTTCTGCAAAAGCTTGGCTTCGTAATGGGGCAACACTGTGTATCTCTCTCTCTCGCAGAGCCCGGCTGCCAAATTCGAAACGTCCAGCGATTGCGCCCACACGAAAGCTGCCAGCACGGAAAGCTGTAGCTGGTTTTCACTGTCCCTTGGAACTGCATTCGCTGCCGCACAGTCATTCGTGTTCTGCAAAAGCTTGGCTTGGTAATGGGGCAACACTGTGTATCTCTCTCTCGCAGAGCCCGGCTGCCAAATTCGAAACGTCCAGCGATTGCGCCCACACGAAAGCTGCCAGCACGGAAAGCTGTAGCTGGTTTTCACTGTCCCTTGGAACTGCATTCGCTGCCACACAGTCATTCGTGTTCTGCAAAAGCTTGGCTTCGTAATGGGGCAACACTGTGTATCTCTCTCTCTCGCAGAGCCCGGCTGCCAAATTCGAAACGTCCAGCGATTGCGCCCACACGAAAGCTGCCAGCACGGAAAGCTGTAGCTGGTTTTCACTGTCCCTTGGAACTGCATTCGCTGCCGCACAGTCATTCGTGTTCTGCAAAAGCTTGGCTTGGTAATGGGGCAACACTGTGTATCTATCTCTCGCAGAGCCCGGCTGCCAAATTCGAAACGTCCAGCGATTGCGCCCACACGAAAGCTGCCAGCACGGAAAGCTGTAGCTGGTTTTCACTGTCCCTTGGAACTGCATTCGCTGCCGCACAGTCATTCGTGTTCTGCAAAAGCTTGGCTTGGTAATGGGGCAACACTGTGTATCTCTCTCTCGCAGAGCCCGGCTGCCAAATTCGAAACGTCCAGCGATTGCGCCCACACGAAAGCTGCCAGCACGGAAAGCTGTAGCTGGTTTTCACTGTCCCTTGGAACTGCATTCGCTGCCGCACAGTCATTTGTGTTCTGCAAAAGCTTGGGTTGGTAATGGGGCAACACTGTGTATCTCTCTCTCGAAGAGACCGGCTGCCAAATTCGAAACGTCCAGCGATTGCGCCCACACGAAAGCTGCCAGCACGGAAAGGTGTAGCTGGTTTTCACTGTCCCTTGGAACTGCATTCGCTGCCACACAGTCATTCGTGTTCTGCAAAAGCTTGGCTTCGTAATGGGGCAACACTCTGTATCTCTCTCTCGCAGAGCCCGGCTGCCAAATTCGAAACGTCCAGCGATTGCGCCCACACGAAAGCTGCCAGCACGGAAAGCTGTAGCTGGTTTTCACTGTCCCTTGGAACTGCATTCGCTGCCGCACAGTCATTCGTGTTCTGCAAAAGCTTGGCTTGGTAATGGGGCAACACTGTGTATCTCTCTCTCGCAGAGCCCGGCTGCCAAATTCGAAACGTCCAGCGATTGCGCCCACACGAAAGCTGCCAGCACGGAAAGCTGTAGCTGGTTTTCACTGTCCCTTGGAACTGCATTCGCTGCCACACAGTCATTCGTGTTCTGCAAAAGCTTGGCTTCGTAATGGGGCAACACTGTGTATCTCTCTCTCTCGCAGAGCCCGGCTGCCAAATTCGAAACGTCCAGCGATTGCGCCCACACGAAAGCTGCCAGCACGGAAAGCTGTAGCTGGTTTTCACTGTCCCTTGGAACTGCATTCGCTGCCGCACAGTCATTCGTGTTCTGCAAAAGCTTTGATTTGTAATGGGGCAACACTCTGTATCTCTCTCTCGCAGAGCCCAGCTGCCAAATTCAAAACGTCCAGCGATTGCGCCCACACGAAAGCTGCCAGCACAGAAAGCTGTAGCTGGTTTTCACTGTCCCTTGGAACTGCATTCGCTGCCGCACAGTCATTCGTGTTCTGCAAAAGCTTGGCTTGGTAATGGGGCAACACTCTGTATCTCTCTCTCGCAGAGCCCGGCTGCCAAATTCGAAACGTCCAGCGATTGTGCCCACACGAAAGCTGCCAGCACGGAAAGCTGTAGCTGGTTTTCACTGTCCCTTGGAACTGCATTCGCTGCCGCACAGTCATTCGTGTTCTGCAAAAGCTTGGCTTGGTAATGGGGCAACACTCTGTATCTCTCTCTCTCGCAGAGCCCGGCTGCCAAATTCGAAACGTCCAGCGATTGCGCCCACACGAAAGCTGCCAGCACAGAAAGCTGTAGCTGGTTTTCACTGTCCCTTGGAACTGCATTCGCTGCCGCACAGTCATTCGTGTTCTGCAAAAGCTTGGCTTGGTAATGGGGCAACACTCTGTATCTCTCTCTGGCAGAGCCCGGCTGCCAAATTCGAAACGTCCAGCGATTGCGCCCACAAGAAAGCTGCCAGCACGGAAAGCTGTAGCTGGTTTTCACTGTCCCTTGGAACTGCATTCGCTGCCGCACAGTCATTCGTGTTCTGCAAAAGCTTGGCTTCGTAATGCGGCAACACTCTGTATCTCTCTCTCTCGCAGAGCTCGGCTGCCAAATTCGAAACGTCCAGCGATTGCGCCCACACGAAAGCTGCCAGCATGGAAAGCTGTAGCTGGTTTTCACTGTCCCTTGGAACTGCATTCGCTGCCGCACAGTCATTCGTGTTCTGCAAAAGCTTGGCTTGGTAATGGGGCAACACTGTGTATCTCTCTCTGGCAGAGCCCGGCTGCCAAATTCGAAACGTCCAGCGATTGCGCCCACACGAAAGCTGCCAGCACGGAAAGCTGTAGCTGGTTTTCACTGTCCCTTGGAACTGCATTCGCTGCCACACAGTCATTCGTGTTCTGCAAAAGCTTGGCTTCGTAATGGGGCAACACTCTGTATCTCTCTCTCGCAGAGCCCGGCTGCCAAATTCGAAACGTCCAGCGATTGTGCCCACACGAAAACTGCCAGCACGGAAAGCTGTAGCTGGTTTTCACTGTCCCTTGGAACTGCATTCGCTGCCACACAGTCATTCGTGTTCTGCAAAAGCTTGGCTTGGTAATGGGGCAACACTGTGTATCTCTCTCTCGCAGAGCCCGGCTGCCAAATTCGAAACGTCCAGCGATTGCGCCCACACGAAAGCTGCCAGCAAGGAAAGCTGTAGCTGGTTTTCACTGTCCCTTGGAACTGCATTCGCTGCCGCACAGTCATTCGTGTTCTGCAAAAGCTTGGCTTGGTAATGGGGCAACACTCTGTATCTCTCTCTCGCAGAGCCCGGCTGCCAAATTCGAAACGTCCAGCGATTGCGCCCACACGAAAGCTGCCAGCACGGAAAGCTGTAGCTGGTTTTCACTGTCCCTTGGAACTGCATTCGCTGCCGCACAGTCATTCGTGTTCTGCAAAAGCTTGGCTTCGTAATGGGGCAACACTCTGTATCTCTCTCTCGAAGAGACCGGCTGCCAAATTCGAAACGTCCAGCGATTGCGCCCACACGAAAGCTGCCAGCACGGAAAGCTGTAGCTGGTTTTCACTGTCCCTTGGAACTGCATTCGCTGCCACACAGTCATTCGTGTTCTGCAAAAGCTTGGCTTGGTAATGGGGCAACACTCTGTATCTTTCTCTCGCAGAGCCCGGCTGCCAAATTCGAAACGTCCAGCGATTGCGCCCACACGAAAGCTGCCAGCACGGAAAGCTGTAGCTGGTTTTCACTGTCCCTTGGAACTGCATTCGCTGCCGCACAGTCATTTGTGTTCTGCAAAAGCTTGGGTTGGTAATGAGGCAACACTGTGTATCTCTCTCTCGAAGAGACCGGCTGCCAAATTCGAAACGTCCAGCGATTGCGCCCACACGAAAGCTGCCAGCACGGAAAGCTGTAGCTGGTTTTCACTGTCCCTTGGAACTGCATTCGCTGCCACACAGTCATTCGTGTTCTGCAAAAGCTTGGCTTCGTAATGGGGCAACACTCTGTATCTCTCTCTCGCAGAGCCCGGCTGCCAAATTCGAAACGTCCAGCGATTGCGCCCACACGAAAGCTGCCAGCACGGAAAGCTGTAGCTGGTTTTCACTGTCCCTTGGAACTGCATTCGCTGCCGCACAGTCATTCGTGTTCTGCAAAAGCTTGGCTTGGTAATGGGGCAACACTGTGTATCTCTCTCTCGCAGAGCCCGGCTGCCAAATTCGAAACGTCCAGCGATTGCGCCCACACGAAAGCTGCCAGCACGGAAAGCTGTAGCTGGTTTTCACTGTCCCTTGGAACTGCATTCGCTGCCACACAGTCATTCGTGTTCTGCAAAAGCTTGGCTTCGTAATGGGGCAACACTGTGTATCTCTCTCTCTCGCAGAGCCCGGCTGCCAAATTCGAAACGTCCAGCGATTGCGCCCACACGAAAGCTGCCAGCACGGAAAGCTGTAGCTGGTTTTCACTGTCCCTTGGAACTGCATTCGCTGCCGCACAGTCATTCGTGTTCTGCAAAAGCTTTGATTTGTAATGGGGCAACACTCTGTATCTCTCTCTCGCAGAGCCCAGCTGCCAAATTCAAAACGTCCAGCGATTGCGCCCACACGAAAGCTGCCAGCACGGAAAGCTGTAGCTGGTTTTCACTGTCCCTTGGAACTGCATTCGCTGCCGCACAGTCATTCGTGTTCTGCAAAAGCTTGGCTTGGTAATGGGGCAACACTCTGTATCTCTCTCTCGCAGAGCCCGGCTGCCAAATTCGAAACGTCCAGCGATTGTGCCCACACGAAAGCTGCCAGCACGGAAAGCTGTAGCTGGTTTTCACTGTCCCTTGGAACTGCATTCGCTGCCGCACAGTCATTCGTGTTCTGCAAAAGCTTGGCTTGGTAATGGGGCAACACTCTGTATCTCTCTCTCTCGCAGAGCCCGGCTGCCAAATTCGAAACGTCCAGCGATTGCGCCCACACGAAAGCTGCCAGCACAGAAAGCTGTAGCTGGTTTTCACTGTCCCTTGGAACTGCATTCGCTGCCGCACAGTCATTCGTGTTCTGCAAAAGCTTGGCTTGGTAATGGGGCAACACTGTGTATCTATCTCTCGCAGAGCCCGGCTGCCAAATTCGAAACGTCCAGCGATTGCGCCCACACGAAAGCTGCCAGCACGGAAAGCTGTAGCTGGTTTTCACTGTCCCTTGGAACTGCATTCGCTGCCGCACAGTCATTCGTGTTCTGCAAAAGCTTGGCTTGGTAATGGGGCAACACTGTGTATCTCTCTCTCGCAGAGCCCGGCTGCCAAATTCGAAACGTCCAGCGATTGCGCCCACACGAAAGCTGCCAGCACGGAAAGCTGTAGCTGGTTTTCACTGTCCCTTGGAACTGCATTCGCTGCCGCACAGTCATTTGTGTTCTGCAAAAGCTTGGGTTGGTAATGGGGCAACACTGTGTATCTCTCTCTCGAAGAGACCGGCTGCCAAATTCGAAACGTCCAGCGATTGCGCCCACACGAAAGCTGCCAGCACGGAAAGCTGTAGCTGGTTTTCACTGTCCCTTGGAACTGCATTCGCTGCCACACAGTCATTCGTGTTCTGCAAAAGCTTGGCTTCGTAATGGGGCAACACTCTGTATCTCTCTCTCGCAGAGCCCGGCTGCCAAATTCGAAACGTCCAGCGATTGCGCCCACACGAAAGCTGCCAGCACGGAAAGCTGTAGCTGGTTTTCACTGTCCCTTGGAACTGCATTCGCTGCCGCACAGTCATTCGTGTTCTGCAAAAGCTTGGCTTGGTAATGGGGCAACACTGTGTATCTCTCTCTCGCAGAGCCCGGCTGCCAAATTCGAAACGTCCAGCGATTGCGCCCACACGAAAGCTGCCAGCACGGAAAGCTGTAGCTGGTTTTCACTGTCCCTTGGAACTGCATTCGCTGCCACACAGTCATTCGTGTTCTGCAAAAGCTTGGCTTCGTAATGGGGCAACACTGTGTATCTCTCTCTCTCGCAGAGCCCGGCTGCCAAATTCGAAACGTCCAGCGATTGCGCCCACACGAAAGCTGCCAGCACGGAAAGCTGTAGCTGGTTTTCACTGTCCCTTGGAACTGCATTCGCTGCCGCACAGTCATTCGTGTTCTGCAAAAGCTTTGATTTGTAATGGGGCAACACTCTGTATCTCTCTCTCGCAGAGCCCAGCTGCCAAATTCAAAACGTCCAGCGATTGCGCCCACACGAAAGCTGCCAGCACAGAAAGCTGTAGCTGGTTTTCACTGTCCCTTGGAACTGCATTCGCTGCCGCACAGTCATTCGTGTTCTGCAAAAGCTTGGCTTGGTAATGGGGCAACACTCTGTATCTCTCTCTCGCAGAGCCCGGCTGCCAAATTCGAAACGTCCAGCGATTGTGCCCACACGAAAGCTGCCAGCACGGAAAGCTGTAGCTGGTTTTCACTGTCCCTTGGAACTGCATTCGCTGCCGCACAGTCATTCGTGTTCTGCAAAAGCTTGGCTTGGTAATGGGGCAACACTCTGTATCTCTCTCTCTCGCAGAGCCCGGCTGCCAAATTCGAAACGTCCAGCGATTGCGCCCACACGAAAGCTGCCAGCACAGAAAGCTGTAGCTGGTTTTCACTGTCCCTTGGAACTGCATTCGCTGCCGCACAGTCATTCGTGTTCTGCAAAAGCTTGGCTTGGTAATGGGGCAACACTCTGTATCTCTCTCTGGCAGAGCCCGGCTGCCAAATTCGAAACGTCCAGCGATTGCGCCCACACGAAAGCTGCCAGCACGGAAAGCTGTAGCTGGTTTTCACTGTCCCTTGGAACTGCATTCGCTGCCACACAGTCATTCGTGTTCTGCAAAAGCTTGGCTTCGTAATGCGGCAACACTCTGTATCTCTCTCTGGCAGAGCCCGGCTGCCAAATTCGAAACGTCCAGCGATTGCGCCCACAAGAAAGCTGCCAGCACGGAAAGCTGTAGCTGGTTTTCACTGTCCCTTGGAACTGCATTCGCTGCCGCACAGTCATTCGTGTTCTGCAAAAGCTTGGCTTCGTAATGCGGCAACACTCTGTATCTCTCTCTCTCGCAGAGCTCGGCTGCCAAATTCGAAACGTCCAGCGATTGCGCCCACACGAAAGCTGCCAGCATGGAAAGCTGTAGCTGGTTTTCACTGTCCCTTGGAACTGCATTCGCTGCCGCACAGTCATTCGTGTTCTGCAAAAGCTTGGCTTCGTAATGGGGCAACACTGTGTATCTCTCTCTGGCAGAGCCCGGCTGCCAAATTCGAAACGTCCAGCGATTGCGCCCACACGAAAGCTGCCAGCACGGAAAGCTGTAGCTGGTTTTCACTGTCCCTTGGAACTGCATTCGCTGCCACACAGTCATTCGTGTTCTGCAAAAGCTTGGCTTCGTAATGGGGCAACACTCTGTATCTCTCTCTCGCAGAGCCCGGCTGCCAAATTCGAAACGTCCAGCGATTGTGCCCACACGAAAACTGCCAGCACGGAAAGCTGTAGCTGGTTTTCACTGTCCCTTGGAACTGCATTCGCTGCCACACAGTCATTCGTGTTCTGCAAAAGCTTGGCTTGGTAATGGGGCAACACTGTGTATCTCTCTCTCGCAGAGCCCGGCTGCCAAATTCGAAACGTCCAGCGATTGCGCCCACACGAAAGCTGCCAGCAAGGAAAGCTGTAGCTGGTTTTCACTGTCCCTTGGAACTGCATTCGCTGCCGCACAGTCATTCGTGTTCTGCAAAAGCTTGGCTTGGTAATGGGGCAACACTCTGTATCTCTCTCTCGCAGAGCCCGGCTGCCAAATTCGAAACGTCCAGCGATTGCGCCCACACGAAAGCTGCCAGCACGGAAAGCTGTAGCTGGTTTTCACTGTCCCTTGGAACTGCATTCGCTGCCGCACAGTCATTCGTGTTCTGCAAAAGCTTGGCTTCGTAATGGGGCAACACTCTGTATCTCTCTCTCGAAGAGACCGGCTGCCAAATTCGAAACGTCCAGCGATTGCGCCCACACGAAAGCTGCCAGCACGGAAAGCTGTAGCTGGTTTTCACTGTCCCTTGGAACTGCATTCGCTGCCACACAGTCATTCGTGTTCTGCAAAAGCTTGGCTTGGTAATGGGGCAACACTCTGTATCTTTCTCTCGCAGAGCCCGGCTGCCAAATTCGAAACGTCCAGCGATTGCGCCCACACGAAAGCTGCCAGCACGGAAAGCTGTAGCTGGTTTTCACTGTCCCTTGGAACTGCATTCGCTGCCACACAGTCATTCGTGTTCTGCAAAAGCTTGGCTTCGTAATGGGGCAACACTCTGTATCTCTCTCTGGCAGAGCCCGGCTGCCAAATTCGAAACGTCCAGCGATTGCGCCCACAAGAAAGCTGCCAGCACGGAAAGCTGTAGCTGGTTTTCACTGTCCCTTGGAACTGCATTCGCTGCCGCACCGTCATTCGTGTTCTGCAAAAGCTTGGCTTCGTAATGCGGCAACACTCTGTATCTCTCTCTCTCGCAGAGCTCGGCTGCCAAATTCGAAACGTCCAGCGATTGCGCCCACACGAAAGCTGCCAGCATGGAAAGCTGTAGCTGGTTTTCACTGTCCCTTGGAACTGCATTCGCTGCCGCACAGTCATTCGTGTTCTGCAAAAGCTTGGCTTGGTAATGGGGCAACACGGTGTATCTCTCTCTCGCAGAGCCCGGCTGCCAAATTCGAAACGTCCAGCGATTGCGCCCACACGAAAGCTGCCAGCACGGAAAGCTGTAGCTGGTTTTCACTGTCCCTTGGAACTGCATTCGCTGCCGCACAGTCATTCGTGTTCTGCAAAAGCTTGGCTTGGTAATGGGGCAACACTCTGTATCTCTCTCTGGCAGAGCCCGGCTGCCAAATTCGAAACGTCCAGCGATTGTGCCCACACGAAAGCTGCCAGCACGGAAAGCTGTAGCTGGTTTTCACTGTCCCTTGGAACTGCATTCGCTGCCGCACAGTCATTCGTGTTCTGCAAAAGCTTGGCTTCGTAATGGGGCAACACTCTGTATCTCTCTCTCGAAGAGACCGGCTGCCAAATTCGAAACGTCCAGCGATTGCGCCCACACGAAAGCTGCCAGCACGGAAAGGTGTAGCTGGTTTTCACTGTCCCTTGGAACTGCATTCGCTGCCACACAGTCATTCGTGTTCTGCAAAAGCTTGGCTTGGTAATGGGGCAACACTCTGTATCTCTCTCTCGCAGAGCCCGGCTGCCAAATTCGAAACGTCCAGCGATTGCGCCCACATGAAAGCTGCCAGCACGGAAAGCTGTAGCTGGTTTTCACTGTCCCTTGGAACTGCATTCGCTGCCACACAGTCATTCGTGTTCTGCAAAAGCTTGGCTTGGTAATGAGGCAACACTGTGTATCTCCCTCTGGCAGAGCCCGGCTGCCAAATTCGAAACGTCCAGCGATTGCGCCCACACGAAAGCTGCCAGCACGGAAAGCTGTAGCTGGTTTTCACTGTCCCTTGGAACTGCATTCGCTGCCGCACAGTCATTCGTGTTCTGCAAAAGCTTGGCTTCGTAATGGGGCAACACTCTGTATCTCTCTCTCTCGCAGAGCCCGGCTGCCAAATTCGAAACGTCCAGCGATTGCGCCCACACGAAAGCTGCCAGCACGGAAAGCTGTAGCTGGTTTTCACTGTCCCTTGGAACTGCATTCGCTGCCGCACAGTCATTCGTGTTCTGCAAAAGCTTGGCTTCGTAATGGGGCAACACTCTGTATCTCTCTCTCGCAGAGCCCGGCTGCCAAATTCGAAACGTCCAGCGATTGCGCCCACACGAAAGCTGCCAGCACGGAAAGCTGTAGCTGGTTTTCACTGTCCCTTGGAACTGCATTCGCTGCCGCACAGTCATTCGTGTTCTGCAAAAGCTTGGCTTGGTAATGGGGCAACACTCTGTATCTCTCTCTGGCAGAGCCCGGCTGCCAAATTCGAAACGTCCAGCGATTGCGCCCACACGAAAGGTGCCAGCATGGAAAGCTGTAGCTGGTTTTCACTGTCCCTTGGAACTGCATTCGCTGCCGCACAGTCATTCGTGTTCTGCAAAAGCTTTGATTTGTAATGGGGCAACACTCTGTATCTCTCTCTCGCAGAGCCCAGCTGCCAAATTCAAAACGTCCAGCGATTGCGCCCACACGAAAGCTGCCAGCACAGAAAGCTGTAGCTGGTTTTCACTGTCCCTTGGAACTGCATTCGCTGCCGCACAGTCATTCGTGTTCTGCAAAAGCTTGGCTTGGTAATGGGGCAACACTCTGTATCTCTCTCTCGCAGAGCCCGGCTGCCAAATTCGAAACGTCCAGCGATTGTGCCCACACGAAAGCTGCCAGCACGGAAAGCTGTAGCTGGTTTTCACTGTCCCTTGGAACTGCATTCGCTGCCGCACAGTCATTCGTGTTCTGCAAAAGCTTGGCTTGGTAATGGGGCAACACTCTGTATCTCTCTCTCTCGCAGAGCCCGGCTGCCAAATTCGAAACGTCCAGCGATTGCGCCCACACGAAAGCTGCCAGCACAGAAAGCTGTAGCTGGTTTTCACTGTCCCTTGGAACTGCATTCGCTGCCGCACAGTCATTCGTGTTCTGCAAAAGCTTGGCTTGGTAATGGGGCAACACTCTGTATCTCTCTCTGGCAGAGCCCGGCTGCCAAATTCGAAACGTCCAGCGATTGCGCCCACACGAAAGCTGCCAGCACGGAAAGCTGTAGCTGGTTTTCACTGTCCCTTGGAACTGCATTCGCTGCCACACAGTCATTCGTGTTCTGCAAAAGCTTGGCTTCGTAATGCGGCAACACTCTGTATCTCTCTCTGGCAGAGCCCGGCTGCCAAATTCGAAACGTCCAGCGATTGCGCCCACAAGAAAGCTGCCAGCACGGAAAGCTGTAGCTGGTTTTCACTGTCCCTTGGAACTGCATTCGCTGCCGCACAGTCATTCGTGTTCTGCAAAAGCTTGGCTTCGTAATGCGGCAACACTCTGTATCTCTCTCTCTCGCAGAGCTCGGCTGCCAAATTCGAAACGTCCAGCGATTGCGCCCACACGAAAGCTGCCAGCATGGAAAGCTGTAGCTGGTTTTCACTGTCCCTTGGAACTGCATTCGCTGCCGCACAGTCATTCGTGTTCTGCAAAAGCTTGGCTTGGTAATGGGGCAACACTGTGTATCTCTCTCTGGCAGAGCCCGGCTGCCAAATTCGAAACGTCCAGCGATTGCGCCCACACGAAAGCTGCCAGCACGGAAAGCTGTAGCTGGTTTTCACTGTCCCTTGGAACTGCATTCGCTGCCACACAGTCATTCGTGTTCTGCAAAAGCTTGGCTTCGTAATGGGGCAACACTCTGTATCTCTCTCTCGCAGAGCCCGGCTGCCAAATTCGAAACGTCCAGCGATTGTGCCCACACGAAAACTGCCAGCACGGAAAGCTGTAGCTGGTTTTCACTGTCCCTTGGAACTGCATTCGCTGCCACACAGTCATTCGTGTTCTGCAAAAGCTTGGCTTGGTAATGGGGCAACACTGTGTATCTCTCTCTCGCAGAGCCCGGCTGCCAAATTCGAAACGTCCAGCGATTGCGCCCACACGAAAGCTGCCAGCACGGAAAGCTGTAGCTGGTTTTCACTGTCCCTTGGAACTGCATTCGCTGCCGCACAGTCATTCGTGTTCTGCAAAAGCTTGGCTTGGTAATGGGGCAACACTCTGTATCTCTCTCTCGCAGAGCCCGGCTGCCAAATTCGAAACGTCCAGCGATTGCGCCCACACGAAAGCTGCCAGCACGGAAAGCTGTAGCTGGTTTTCACTGTCCCTTGGAACTGCATTCGCTGCCGCACAGTCATTCGTGTTCTGCAAAAGCTTGGCTTCGTAATGGGGCAACACTCTGTATCTCTCTCTCGAAGAGACCGGCTGCCAAATTCGAAACGTCCAGCGATTGCGCCCACACGAAAGCTGCCAGCACGGAAAGCTGTAGCTGGTTTTCACTGTCCCTTGGAACTGCATTCGCTGCCACACAGTCATTCGTGTTCTGCAAAAGCTTGGCTTGGTAATGGGGCAACACTCTGTATCTTTCTCTCGCAGAGCCCGGCTGCCAAATTCGAAACGTCCAGCGATTGCGCCCACACGAAAGCTGCCAGCACGGAAAGCTGTAGCTGGTTTTCACTGTCCCTTGGAACTGCATTCGCTGCCACACAGTCATTCGTGTTCTGCAAAAGCTTGGCTTCGTAATGGGGCAACACTCTGTATCTCTCTCTGGCAGAGCCCGGCTGCCAAATTCGAAACGTCCAGCGATTGCGCCCACAAGAAAGCTGCCAGCACGGAAAGCTGTAGCTGGTTTTCACTGTCCCTTGGAACTGCATTCGCTGCCGCACCGTCATTCGTGTTCTGCAAAAGCTTGGCTTCGTAATGCGGCAACACTCTGTATCTCTCTCTCTCGCAGAGCTCGGCTGCCAAATTCGAAACGTCCAGCGATTGCGCCCACACGAAAGCTGCCAGCATGGAAAGCTGTAGCTGGTTTTCACTGTCCCTTGGAACTGCATTCGCTGCCGCACAGTCATTCGTGTTCTGCAAAAGCTTGGCTTGGTAATGGGGCAACACTGTGTATCTCTCTCTGGCAGAGCCCGGCTGCCAAATTCGAAACGTCCAGCGATTGCGCCCACACGAAAGCTGCCAGCACGGAAAGCTGTAGCTGGTTTTCACTGTCCCTTGGAACTGCATTCGCTGCCGCACAGTCATTCGTGTTCTGCAAAAGCTTGGCTTGGTAATGGGGCAACACTGTGTATCTCTCTCTGGCAGAGCCCGGCTGCCAAATTCGAAACGTCCAGCGATTGTGCCCACACGAAAGCTGCCAGCACGGAAAGCTGTAGCTGGTTTTCACTGTCCCTTGGAACTGCATTCGCTGCCGCACAGTCATTCGTGTTCTGCAAAAGCTTGGCTTCGTAATGGGGCAACACTCTGTATCTCTCTCTCGAAGAGACCGGCTGCCAAATTCGAAACGTCCAGCGATTGCGCCCACACGAAAGCTGCCAGCACGGAAAGGTGTAGCTGGTTTTCACTGTCCCTTGGAACTGCATTCGCTGCCACACAGTCATTCGTGTTCTGCAAAAGCTTGGCTTGGTAATGGGGCAACACTCTGTATCTCTCTCTCGCAGAGCCCGGCTGCCAAATTCGAAACGTCCAGCGATTGCGCCCACATGAAAGCTGCCAGCACGGAAAGCTGTAGCTGGTTTTCACTGTCCCTTGGAACTGCATTCGCTGCCACACAGTCATTCGTGTTCTGCAAAAGCTTGGCTTGGTAATGAGGCAACACTGTGTATCTCCCTCTGGCAGAGCCCGGCTGCCAAATTCGAAACGTCCAGCGATTGCGCCCACACGAAAGCTGCCAGCACGGAAAGCTGTAGCTGGTTTTCACTGTCCCTTGGAACTGCATTCGCTGCCGCACAGTCATTCGTGTTCTGCAAAAGCTTGGCTTCGTAATGGGGCAACACTCTGTATCTCTCTCTCTCGCAGAGCCCGGCTGCCAAATTCGAAACGTCCAGCGATTGCGCCCACACGAAAGCTGCCAGCACGGAAAGCTGTAGCTGGTTTTCACTGTCCCTTGGAACTGCATTCGCTGCCGCACAGTCATTCGTGTTCTGCAAAAGCTTGGCTTCGTAATGGGGCAACACTGTGTATCTCTCTCTGGCAGAGCCCGGCTGCCAAATTCGAAACGTCCAGCGATTGTGCCCACACGAAAGCTGCCAGCACGGAAAGCTGTAGCTGGTTTTCACTGTCCCTTGGAACTGCATTCGCTGCCGCACAGTCATTCGTGTTCTGCAAAAGCTTGGCTTCGTAATGGGGCAACACTCTGTATCTCTCTCTCGAAGAGACCGGCTGCCAAATTCGAAACGTCCAGCGATTGCGCCCACACGAAAGCTGCCAGCACGGAAAGGTGTAGCTGGTTTTCACTGTCCCTTGGAACTGCATTCGCTGCCACACAGTCATTCGTGTTCTGCAAAAGCTTGGCTTGGTAATGGGGCAACACTCTGTATCTCTCTCTCGCAGAGCCCGGCTGCCAAATTCGAAACGTCCAGCGATTGCGCCCACATGAAAGCTGCCAGCACGGAAAGCTGTAGCTGGTTTTCACTGTCCCTTGGAACTGCATTCGCTGCCACACAGTCATTCGTGTTCTGCAAAAGCTTGGCTTGGTAATGAGGCAACACTGTGTATCTCCCTCTGGCAGAGCCCGGCTGCCAAATTCGAAACGTCCAGCGATTGCGCCCACACGAAAGCTGCCAGCACGGAAAGCTGTAGCTGGTTTTCACTGTCCCTTGGAACTGCATTCGCTGCCGCACAGTCATTCGTGTTCTGCAAAAGCTTGGCTTCGTAATGGGGCAACACTCTGTATCTCTCTCTCTCGCAGAGCCCGGCTGCCAAATTCGAAACGTCCAGCGATTGCGCCCACACGAAAGCTGCCAGCACGGAAAGCTGTAGCTGGTTTTCACTGTCCCTTGGAACTGCATTCGCTGCCGCACAGTCATTCGTGTTCTGCAAAAGCTTGGCTTCGTAATGGGGCAACACTCTGTATCTCTCTCTCGCAGAGCCCGGCTGCCAAATTCGAAACGTCCAGCGATTGCGCCCACACGAAAGCTGCCAGCACGGAAAGCTGTAGCTGGTTTTCACTGTCCCTTGGAACTGCATTCGCTGCCGCACAGTCATTCGTGTTCTGCAAAAGCTTGGCTTGGTAATGGGGCAACACTCTGTATCTCTCTCTGGCAGAGCCCGGCTGCCAAATTCGAAACGTCCAGCGATTGCGCCCACACGAAAGCTGCCAGCATGGAAAGCTGTAGCTGGTTTTCACTGTCCCTTGGAACTGCATTCGCTGCCACACAGTCATTCGTGTTCTGCAAAAGCTTGGCTTCGTAATGGGGCAACACTCTGTATCTCTCTCTCGCAGAGCCCGGCTGCCAAATTCGAAACGTCCAGCGATTGCGCCCACACGAAAGCTGCCAGCACGGAAAGCTGTAGCTGGTTTTCACTGTCCCTTGGAACTGCATTCGCTGCCGCACAGTCATTCGTGTTCTGCAAAAGCTTGGCTTGGTAATGGGGCAACACTCTGTATCTCTCTCTGGCAGAGCCCGGCTGCCAAATTCGAAACGTCCAGCGATTGCGCCCACACGAAAGCTGCCAGCACGGAAAGCAGTAGCTGGTTTTCACTGTCCCTTGGAACTGCATTCGCTGCCACACAGTCATTCGTGTTCTGCAAAAGCTTGGCTTGGTAATGGGGCAACACTCTGTATCTCTCTCTGGCAGAGCCCGGCTGCCAAATTCGAAACGTCCAGCGATTGCGCCCACAAGAAAGCTGCCAGCACGGAAAGCTGTAGCTGGTTTTCACTGTCCCTTGGAACTGCATTCGCTGCCACACAGTCATTCGTGTTCTGCAAAAGCTTGGCTTGGTAATGGGGCAACACTGTGTATCTCTCTCTGGCAGAGCCCGGCTGCCAAATTCGAAACGTCCAGCGATTGCGCCCACACGAAAGCTGCCAGCACGGAAAGCTGTAGCTGGTTTTCACTGTCCCTTGGAACTGCATTCGCTGCCGCACAGTCATTCGTGTTCTGCAAAAGCTTGGCTTCGTAATGCGGCAACACTCTGTATCTCTCTCTCGCAGAGCCCGGCTGCCAAATTCGAAACGTCCAGCGATTGCGCCCACACGAAAGCTGCCAGCACGGAAAGCTGTAGCTGGTTTTCACTGTCCCTTGGAACTGCATTCGCTGCCGCACAGTCATTCGTGTTCTGCAAAAGCTTGGCTTGGTAATGGGGCAACACTCTGTATCTCTCTCTCGCAGAGCCCGGCTGCCAAATTCGAAACGTCCAGCGATTGCGCCCACACGAAAGCTGCCAGCACGGAAAGCTGTAGCTGGTTTTCACTGTCCCTTGGAACTGCATTCGCTGCCGCACAGTCATTCGTGTTCTGCAAAAGCTTGGCTTCGTAATGGGGCAACACTCTGTATCTCTCTCTCTCGCAGAGCCCGGCTGCCAAATTCGAAACGTCCAGCGATTGCGCCCACACGAAAGCTGCCAGCACGGAAAGCTGTAGCTGGTTTTCACTGTCCCTTGGAACTGCATTCGCTGCCGCACAGTCATTCGTGTTCTGCAAAAGCTTGGCTTCGTAATGGGGCAACACTCTGTATCTCTCTCTCGCAGAGCCCGGCTGCCAAATTCGAAACGTCCAGCGATTGCGCCCACACGAAAGCTGCCAGCACGGAAAGCTGTAGCTGGTTTTCACTGTCCCTTGGAACTGCATTCGCTGCCGCACAGTCATTCGTGTTCTGCAAAAGCTTGGCTTGGTAATGGGGCAACACTCTGTATCTCTCTCTGGCAGAGCCCGGCTGCCAAATTCGAAACGTCCAGCGATTGCGCCCACACGAAAGCTGCCAGCATGGAAAGCTGTAGCTGGTTTTCACTGTCCCTTGGAACTGCATTCGCTGCCGCACAGTCATTCGTGTTCTGCAAAAGCTTGGCTTGGTAATGGGGCAACACTCTGTATCTCTCTCTCGCAGAGCCCGGCTGCCAAATTCGAAACGTCCAGCGATTGCGCCCACACGAAAGCTGCCAGCACGGAAAGGTGTAGCTGGTTTTCACTGTCCCTTGGAACTGCATTCGCTGCCACACAGTCATTCGTGTTCTGCAAAAGCTTGGCTTGGTAATGGGGCAACAATCTGTATCTCTCTCTGGCAGAGCCCGGCTGCCAAATTCGAAACGTCCAGCGATTGCGCCCACACGAAAGCTGCCAGCACGGAAAGCTGTAGCTGGTTTTCACTGTCCCTTGGAACTGCATTCGCTGCCACACAGTCATTCGTGTTCTGCAAAAGCTTGGCTTCGTAATGGGGCAACACTCTGTATCTCTCTCTCGCAGAGCCCGGCTGCCAAATTCGAAACGTCCAGCGATTGCGCCCACACGAAAGCTGCCAGCACGGAAAGCTGTAGCTGGTTTTCACTGTCCCTTGGAACTGCATTCGCTGCCGCACAGTCATTCGTGTTCTGCAAAAGCTTGGCTTCGTAATGGGGCAACACTCTGTATCTCTCTCTCGCAGAGCCCGGCTGCCAAATTCGAAACGTCCAGCGATTGCGCCCACACGAAAGCTGCCAGCACGGAAAGCTGTAGCTGGTTTTCACTGTCCCTTGGAACTGCATTCGCTGCCGCACAGTCATTCGTGTTCTGCAAAAGCTTGGCTTCGTAATGGGGCAACACTCTGTATCTCTCTCTCGAAGAGACCGGCTGCCAAATTCGAAACGTCCAGCGATTGCGCCCACACGAAAGCTGCCAGCACGGAAAGGTGTAGCTGGTTTTCACTGTCCCTTGGAACTGCATTCGCTGCCACACAGTCATTCGTGTTCTGCAAAAGCTTGGCTTGGTAATGGGGCAACACTCTGTATCTCTCTCTCGCAGAGCCCGGCTGCCAAATTCGAAACGTCCAGCGATTGCGCCCACACGAAAGCTGCCAGCACGGAAAGCTGTAGCTGGTTTTCACTGTCCCTTGGAACTGCATTCGCTGCCACACAGTCATTCGTGTTCTGCAAAAGCTTGGCTTGGTAATGAGGCAACACTGTGTATCTCTCTCTGGCAGAGCCCGGCTGCCAAATTCGAAACGTCCAGCGATTGCGCCCACACGAAAGCTGCCAGCACGGAAAGCTGTAGCTGGTTTTCACTGTCCCTTGGAACTGCATTCGCTGCCGCACAGTCATTCGTGTTCTGCAAAAGCTTGGCTTCGTAATGCGGCAACACTCTGTATCTCTCTCTCGCAGAGCCCGGCTGCCAAATTCAAAACGTCCAGCGATTGCGCCCACACGAAAGCTGCCAGCACGGAAAGCTGTAGCTGGTTTTCACTGTCCCTTGGAACTGCATTCGCTGCCGCACAGTCATTCGTGTTCTGCAAAAGCTTGGCTTGGTAATGGGGCAACACTCTGTATCTCTCTCTCGCAGAGCCCGGCTGCCAAATTCGAAACGTCCAGCGATTGCGCCCACACGAAAGCTGCCAGCACGGAAAGCTGTAGCTGGTTTTCACTGTCCCTTGGAACTGCATTCGCTGCCGCACAGTCATTCGTGTTCTGCAAAAGCTTGGCTTCGTAATGGGGCAACACTCTGTATCTCTCTCTCTCGCAGAGCCCGGCTGCCAAATTCGAAACGTCCAGCGATTGCGCCCACACGAAAGCTGCCAGCACGGAAAGCTGTAGCTGGTTTTCACTGTCCCTTGGAACTGCATTCGCTGCCGCACAGTCATTCGTGTTCTGCAAAAGCTTGGCTTGGTAATGAGGCAACACTGTGTATCTCTCTCTGGCAGAGCCCGGCTGCCAAATTCGAAACGTCCAGCGATTGCGCCCACACGAAAGCTGCCAGCACGGAAAGCTGTAGCTGGTTTTCACTGTCCCTTGGAACTGCATTCGCTGCCGCACAGTCATTCGTGTTCTGCAAAAGCTTGGCTTCGTAATGCGGCAACACTCTGTATCTCTCTCTCGCAGAGCCCGGCTGCCAAATTCGAAACGTCCAGCGATTGCGCCCACACGAAAGCTGCCAGCACGGAAAGCTGTAGCTGGTTTTCACTGTCCCTTGGAACTGCATTCGCTGCCGCACAGTCATTCGTGTTCTGCAAAAGCTTGGCTTGGTAATGGGGCAACACTGTGTATCTCTCTCTCGCAGAGCCCGGCTGCCAAATTCGAAACGTCCAGCGATTGCGCCCACACGAAAGCTGCCAGCACGGAAAGCTGTAGCTGGTTTTCACTGTCCCTTGGAACTGCATTCGCTGCCGCACAGTCATTCGTGTTCTGCAAAAGCTTGGCTTGGTAATGGGGCAACACTCTGTATCTCTCTCTCGCAGAGCCCGGCTGCCAAATTCGAAACGTCCAGCGATTGCGCCCACACGAAAGCTGCCAGCACGGAAAGCTGTAGCTGGTTTTCACTGTCCCTTGGAACTGCATTCGCTGCCGCACAGTCATTCGTGTTCTGCAAAAGCTTGGCTTCGTAATGGGGCAACACTCTGTATCTCTCTCTCTGGCAGAGCCCGGCTGCCAAATTCGAAACGTCCAGCGATTGCGCCCACACGAAAGCTGCCAGCACGGAAAGCTGTAGCTGGTTTTCACTGTCCCTTGGAACTGCATTCGCTGCCGCACAGTCATTCGTGTTCTGCAAAAGCTTGGCTTGGTAATGAGGCAACACTGTGTATCTCTCTCTGGCAGAGCCCGGCTGCCAAATTCGAAACGTCCAGCGATTGCGCCCACACGAAAGCTGCCAGCACGGAAAGCTGTAGCTGGTTTTCACTGTCCCTTGGAACTGCATTCGCTGCCACACAGTCATTCGTGTTCTGCAAAAGCTTGGCTTCGTAATGCGGCAACACTCTGTATCTCTCTCTCGCAGAGCCCGGCTGCCAAATTCGAAACGTCCAGCGATTGCGCCCACACGAAAGCTGCCAGCACGGAAAGCTGTAGCTGGTTTTCACTGTCCCTTGGAACTGCATTCGCTGCCGCACAGTCATTCGTGTTCTGCAAAAGCTTGGCTTGGTAATGGGGCAACACTCTGTATCTCTCTCTCGCAGAGCCCGGCTGCCAAATTCGAAACGTCCAGCGATTGCGCCCACACGAAAGCTGCCAGCACAGAAAGCTGTAGCTGGTTTTCACTGTCCCTTGGAACTGCATTCGCTGCCGCACAGTCATTCGTGTTCTGCAAAAGCTTGGCTTGGTAATGGGGCAACACTGTGTATCTCTCTCTCGCAGAGCCCGGCTGCCAAATTCGAAACGTCCAGCGATTGCGCCCACACGAAAGCTGCCAGCACGGAAAGCTGTAGCTGGTTTTCACTGTCCCTTGGAACTGCATTCGCTGCCGCACAGTCATTCGTGTTCTGCAAAAGCTTGGCTTCGTAATGGGGCAACACTCTGTATCTCTCTCTCTCGCAGAGCCCGGCTGCCAAATTCGAAACGTCCAGCGATTGCGCCCACACGAAAGCTGCCAGCACGGAAAGCTGTAGCTGGTTTTCACTGTCCCTTGGAACTGCATTCGCTGCCGCACAGTCATTCGTGTTCTGCAAAAGCTTGGCTTCGTAATGGGGCAACACTCTGTATCTCTCTCTGGCAGAGCCCGGCTGCCAAATTCGAAACGTCCAGTGATTGCGCCCACACGAAAGCTGCCAGCACGGAAAGCTGTAGCTGGTTTTCACTGTCCCTTGGAACTGCATTCGCTGCCGCACAGTCATTCGTGTTCTGCAAAAGCTTGGCTTCGTAATGGGGCAACACTCTGTATCTCTCTCTCGCAGAGCCCGGCTGCCAAATTCGAAACGTCCAGCGATTGCGCCCACACGAAAGCTGCCAGCACGGAAAGCTGTAGCTGGTTTTCACTGTCCCTTGGAACTGCATTCGCTGCCGCACAGTCATTCGTGTTCTGCAAAAGCTTGGCTTCGTAATGCGGCAACACTGTGTATCTCTCTCTCGCAGAGCCCGGCTGCCAAATTCGAAACGTCCAGCGATTGCGCCCACACGAAAGCTGCCAGCACGGAAAGCTGTAGCTGGTTTTCACTGTCCCTTGGAACTGCATTCGCTGCCGCACAGTCATTCGTGTTCTGCAAAAGCTTGGCTTCGTAATGGGGCAACACTCTGTATCTCTCTCTCGCAGAGCCCGGCTGCCAAATTCGAAACGTCCAGCGATTGCGCCCACACGAAAGCTGCCAGCACGGAAAGGTGTAGCTGGTTTTCACTGTCCCTTGGAACTGCATTCGCTGCCACACAGTCATTCGTGTTCTGCAAAAGCTTGGCTTGGTAATGGGGCAACAATCTGTATCTCTCTCTGGCAGAGCCCGGCTGCCAAATTCGAAACGTCCAGCGATTGCGCCCACACGAAAGCTGCCAGCACGGAAAGCTGTAGCTGGTTTTCACTGTCCCTTGGAACTGCATTCGCTGCCACACAGTCATTCGTGTTCTGCAAAAGCTTGGCTTCGTAATGGGGCAACACTCTGTATCTCTCTCTCGCAGAGCCCGGCTGCCAAATTCGAAACGTCCAGCGATTGTGCCCACACGAAAACTGCCAGCACGGAAAGCTGTAGCTGGTTTTCACTGTCCCTTGGAACTGCATTCGCTGCCGCACAGTCATTCGTGTTCTGCAAAAGCTTGGCTTGGTAATGGGGCAACACTCTGTATCTCTCTCTCGCAGAGCCCGGCTGCCAAATTCGAAACGTCCAGCGATTGCGCCCACACGAAAGCTGCCAGCACGGAAAGCTGTAGCTGGTTTTCACTGTCCCTTGGAACTGCATTCGCTGCCGCACAGTCATTCGTGTTCTGCAAAAGCTTGGCTTGGTAATGGGGCAACACTCTGTATCTCTCTCTCGCAGAGCCCGGCTGCCAAATTCGAAACGTCCAGCGATTGCGCCCACACGAAAGCTGCCAGCACGGAAAGCTGTAGCTGGTTTTCACTGTCCCTTGGAACTGCATTCGCTGCCGCACAGTCATTCGTGTTCTGCAAAAGCTTGGCTTCGTAATGGGGCAACACTCTGTATCTCTCTCTCTCGCAGAGCCCGGCTGCCAAATTCGAAACGTCCAGCGATTGCGCCCACACGAAAGCTGCCAGCACGGAAAGCTGTAGCTGGTTTTCACTGTCCCTTGGAACTGCATTCGCTGCCGCACAGTCATTCGTGTTCTGCAAAAGCTTGGCTTCGTAATGGGGCAACACTCTGTATCTCTCTCTGGCAGAGCCCGGCTGCCAAATTCGAAACGTCCAGCGATTGCGCCCACACGAAAGCTGCCAGCACGGAAAGCTGTAGCTGGTTTTCACTGTCCCTTGGAACTGCATTCGCTGCCGCACAGTCATTCGTGTTCTGCAAAAGCTTGGCTTGGTAATGAGGCAACACTGTGTATCTCTCTCTGGCAGAGCCCGGCTGCCAAATTCGAAACGTCCAGCGATTGCGCCCACACGAAAGCTGCCAGCACGGAAAGCTGTAGCTGGTTTTCACTGTCCCTTGGAACTGCATTCGCTGCCGCACAGTCATTCGTGTTCTGCAAAAGCTTGGCTTCGTAATGCGGCAACACTCTGTATCTCTCTCTCGCAGAGCCCGGCTGCCAAATTCGAAACGTCCAGCGATTGCGCCCACACGAAAGCTGCCAGCACGGAAAGCTGTAGCTGGTTTTCACTGTCCCTTGGAACTGCATTCGCTGCCGCACAGTCATTCGTGTTCTGCGAAAGCTTGGCTTCGTAATGCGGCAACACTCTGTATCTCTCTCTCGCAGAGCCCGGCTGCCAAATTCGAAACGTCCAGCGATTGCGCCCACACGAAAGCTGCCAGCACGGAAAGCTGTAGCTGGTTTTCACTGTCCCTTGGAACTGCATTCGCTGCCGCACAGTCATTCGTGTTCTGCAAAAGCTTGGCTTGGTAATGGGGCAACACTCTGTATCTCTCTCTCGCAGAGCCCGGCTGCCAAATTCGAAACGTCCAGCGATTGCGCCCACACGAAAGCTGCCAGCACGGAAAGCTGTAGCTGGTTTTCACTGTCCCTTGGAACTGCATTCGCTGCCGCACAGTCATTCGTGTTCTGCAAAAGCTTGGCTTCGTAATGGGGCAACACTCTGTATCTCTCTCTCTCGCAGAGCCCGGCTGCCAAATTCGAAACGTCCAGCGATTGCGCCCACACGAAAGCTGCCAGCACGGAAAGCTGTAGCTGGTTTTCACTGTCCCTTGGAACTGCATTCGCTGCCGCACAGTCATTCGTGTTCTGCAAAAGCTTGGCTTGGTAATGGGGCAACACTGTGTATCTTTCTCTGGCAGAGCCCGGCTGCCAAATTCGAAACGTCCAGCGATTGCGCCCACACGAAAGCTGCCAGCACGGAAAGCTGTAGCTGGTTTTCACTGTCCCTTGGAACTGCATTCGCTGCCGCACAGTCATTCGTGTTCTGCAAAAGCTTGGCTTGGTAATGAGGCAACACTGTGTATCTCTCTCTGGCAGAGCCCGGCTGCCAAATTCGAAACGTCCAGCGATTGCGCCCACACGAAAGCTGCCAGCACGGAAAGCTGTAGCTGGTTTTCACTGTCCCTTGGAACTGCATTCGCTGCCGCACAGTCATTCGTGTTCTGCAAAAGCTTGGCTTCGTAATGCGGCAACACTCTGTATCTCTCTCTCGCAGAGCCCGGCTGCCAAATTCGAAACGTCCAGCGATTGCGCCCACACGAAAGCTGCCAGCACAGAAAGCTGTAGCTGGTTTTCACTGTCCCTTGGAACTGCATTCGCTGCCGCACAGTCATTCGTGTTCTGCAAAAGCTTGGCTTGGTAATGGGGCAACACTCTGTATCTCTCTCTGGCAGAGCCCGGCTGCCAAATTCGAAACGTCCAGCGATTGCGCCCACACAAAAGCTGCCAGCACGGAAAGCTGTAGCTGGTTTTCACTGTCCCTTGGAACTGCATTCGCTGCCGCACAGTCATTCGTGTTCTGCAAAAGCTTGGCTTCGTAAGGGGGCAACACTCTGTATCTCTCTCTCTCGCAGAGCGCGGCTGCCAAATTCGAAGCATCCAGCGATTGCGCCCACACAAAAGCAGCCAGCACGGAAAGCTGTAGCTGGTTTTCACTGTCCCTTGGAACTGCATTCGCTGCCGCACAGTCATTCGTGTTCTGCAAAAGCTTGGCTTGGTAATGGGGCAACACTCTGTATCTCTCTCTCGCAGAGCCCGGCTGCCAAATTCGAAACGTCCAGCGATTGCGCCCACACGAAAGCTGCCAGCACGGAAAGCTGTAGCTGGTTTTCACTGTCCCTTGGAACTGCATTCGCTGCCGCACAGTCATTCGTGTTCTGCAAAAGCTTGGCTTCGTAATGGGGCAACACTCTGTATCTCTCTCTGGCAGAGCCCGGCTGCCAAATTCGAAACGTCCAGCGATTGCGCCCACACGAAAGCTGCCAGCATGGAAAGCTGTAGCTGGTTTTCACTGTCCCTTGGAACTGCATTCGCTGCCACACAGTCATTCGTGTTCTGCAAAAGCTTGGCTTCGTAATGGGGCAACACTGTGTATCTCTCTCTGGCAGAGCCCGGCTGCCAAATTCAAAACGTCCAGCGATTGCGCCCACACGAAAGCTGCCAGCACGGAAAGCTGTAGCTGGTTTTCACTGTCCCTTGGAACTGCATTCGCTGCCGCACAGTCATTCGTGTTCTGCAAAAGCTTGGCTTCGTAATGGGGCAACACTCTGTATCTCTCTCTCGCAGAGCCCGGCTGCCAAATTCGAAACGTCCAGCGATTGCGCCCACACGAAAGCTGCCAGCACGGAAAGCTGTAGCTGGTTTTCACTGTCCCTTGGAACTGCATTCGCTGCCGCACAGTCATTCGTGTTCTGCAAAAGCTTGGCTTCGTAATGGGGCAACACTGTGTATCTCTCTCTCGCAGAGCCCGGCTGCCAAATTCGAAACGTCCAGCGATTGCGCCCACACGAAAGCTGCCAGCACGGAAAGCTGTAGCTGGTTTTCACTGTCCCTTGGAACTGCATTCGCTGCCGCACAGTCATTCGTGTTCTGCAAAAGCTTGGCTTCGTAATGGGGCAACACTCTGTATCTCTCTCTGGCAGAGCCCGGCTGCCAAATTTGAAACGTCCAGCGATTGCGCCCACACGAAAGCTGCCAGCACGGAAAGCTGTAGCTGGTTTTCACTGTCCCTTGGAACTGCATTCGCTGCCACACAGTCATTCGTGTTCTGCAAAAGCTTGGCTTGGTAATGAGGCAACACTGTGTATCTCTCTCTGGCAGAGCCCGGCTGCCAAATTCGAAACGTCCAGCGATTGCGCCCACACGAAAGCTGCCAGCACGGAAAGCTGTAGCTGGTTTTCACTGTCCCTTGGAACTGCATTCTCTGCCGCACAGTCATTCGTGTTCTGCAAAAGCTTGGCTTGGTAATGGGGCAACACTCTGTATCTCTCTCTGGCAGAGCCCGGCTGCCAAATTCGAAACGTCCAGCGATTGCGCCCACACGAAAGCTGCCAGCATGGAAAGCTGTAGCTGGTTTTCACTGTCCCTTGGAACTGCATTCGCTGCCGCACAGTCATTCGTGTTCTGCAAAAGCTTGGCTTGGTAATGGGGCAACACTCTGTATCTCTCTCTCGCAGAGCCCGGCTGCCAAATTCGAAACGTCCAGCGATTGCGCCCACACGAAAGCTGCCAGCACGGAAAGGTGTAGCTGGTTTTCACTGTCCCTTGGAACTGCATTCGCTGCCACACAGTCATTCGTGTTCTGCAAAAGCTTGGCTTGGTAATGGGGCAACAATCTGTATCTCTCTCTGGCAGAGCCCGGCTGCCAAATTCGAAACGTCCAGCGATTGCGCCCACACGAAAGCTGCCAGCACGGAAAGCTGTAGCTGGTTTTCACTGTCCCTTGGAACTGCATTCGCTGCCACACAGTCATTCGTGTTCTGCAAAAGCTTGGCTTCGTAATGGGGCAACACTCTGTATCTCTCTCTCGCAGAGCCCGGCTGCCAAATTCGAAACGTCCAGCGATTGCGCCCACACGAAAGCTGCCAGCACGGAAAGCTGTAGCTGGTTTTCACTGTCCCTTGGAACTGCATTCGCTGCCACACAGTCATTCGTGTTCTGCAAAAGCTTGGCTTCGTAATGGGGCAACACTCTGTATCTCTCTCTCGCAGAGCCCGGCTGCCAAATTCGAAACGTCCAGCGATTGCGCCCACACGAAAGCTGCCAGCACGGAAAGCTGTAGCTGGTTTTCACTGTCCCTTGGAACTGCATTCGCTGCCGCACAGTCATTCGTGTTCTGCAAAAGCTTGGCTTCGTAATGGGGCAACACTCTGTATCTCTCTCTCGAAGAGACCGGCTGCCAAATTCGAAACGTCCAGCGATTGCGCCCACACGAAAGCTGCCAGCACGGAAAGCTGTAGCTGGTTTTCACTGTCCCTTGGAACTGCATTCGCTGCCACACAGTCATTCGTGTTCTGCAAAAGCTTGGCTTGGTAATGGGGCAACACTCTGTATCTCTCTCTCGCAGAGCCCGGCTGCCAAATTCGAAACGTCCAGCGATTGCGCCCACACGAAAGCTGCCAGCACGGAAAGCTGTAGCTGGTTTTCACTGTCCCTTGGAACTGCATTCGCTGCCACACAGTCATTCGTGTTCTGCAAAAGCTTGGCTTGGTAATGAGGCAACACTGTGTATCTCTCTCTGGCAGAGCCCGGCTGCCAAATTCGAAACGTCCAGCGATTGCGCCCACACGAAAGCTGCCAGCACGGAAAGCTGTAGCTGGTTTTCACTGTCCCTTGGAACTGCATTCGCTGCCGCACAGTCATTCGTGTTCTGCAAAAGCTTGGCTTCGTAATGCGGCAACACTCTGTATCTCTCTCTCGCAGAGCCCGGCTGCCAAATTCAAAACGTCCAGCGATTGCGCCCACACGAAAGCTGCCAGCACGGAAAGCTGTAGCTGGTTTTCACTGTCCCTTGGAACTGCATTCGCTGCCGCACAGTCATTCGTGTTCTGCAAAAGCTTGGCTTGGTAATGGGGCAACACTCTGTATCTCTCTCTCGCAGAGCCCGGCTGCCAAATTCGAAACGTCCAGCGATTGCGCCCACACGAAAGCTGCCAGCACGGAAAGCTGTAGCTGGTTTTCACTGTCCCTTGGAACTGCATTCGCTGCCGCACAGTCATTCGTGTTCTGCAAAAGCTTGGCTTCGTAATGGGGCAACACTCTGTATCTCTCTCTCTCGCAGAGCCCGGCTGCCAAATTCGAAACGTCCAGCGATTGCGCCCACACGAAAGCTGCCAGCACGGAAAGCTGTAGCTGGTTTTCACTGTCCCTTGGAACTGCATTCGCTGCCGCACAGTCATTCGTGTTCTGCAAAAGCTTGGCTTGGTAATGAGGCAACACTGTGTATCTCTCTCTGGCAGAGCCCGGCTGCCAAATTCGAAACGTCCAGCGATTGCGCCCACACGAAAGCTGCCAGCACGGAAAGCTGTAGCTGGTTTTCACTGTCCCTTGGAACTGCATTCGCTGCCGCACAGTCATTCGTGTTCTGCAAAAGCTTGGCTTCGTAATGCGGCAACACTCTGTATCTCTCTCTCGCAGAGCCCGGCTGCCAAATTCGAAACGTCCAGCGATTGCGCCCACACGAAAGCTGCCAGCACGGAAAGCTGTAGCTGGTTTTCACTGTCCCTTGGAACTGCATTCGCTGCCGCACAGTCATTCGTGTTCTGCAAAAGCTTGGCTTGGTAATGGGGCAACACTGTGTATCTCTCTCTCGCAGAGCCCGGCTGCCAAATTCGAAACGTCCAGCGATTGCGCCCACACGAAAGCTGCCAGCACGGAAAGCTGTAGCTGGTTTTCACTGTCCCTTGGAACTGCATTCGCTGCCGCACAGTCATTCGTGTTCTGCAAAAGCTTGGCTTGGTAATGGGGCAACACTCTGTATCTCTCTCTCGCAGAGCCCGGCTGCCAAATTCGAAACGTCCAGCGATTGCGCCCACACGAAAGCTGCCAGCACGGAAAGCTGTAGCTGGTTTTCACTGTCCCTTGGAACTGCATTCGCTGCCGCACAGTCATTCGTGTTCTGCAAAAGCTTGGCTTCGTAATGGGGCAACACTCTGTATCTCTCTCTCTGGCAGAGCCCGGCTGCCAAATTCGAAACGTCCAGCGATTGCGCCCACACGAAAGCTGCCAGCACGGAAAGCTGTAGCTGGTTTTCACTGTCCCTTGGAACTGCATTCGCTGCCGCACAGTCATTCGTGTTCTGCAAAAGCTTGGCTTGGTAATGAGGCAACACTGTGTATCTCTCTCTGGCAGAGCCCGGCTGCCAAATTCGAAACGTCCAGCGATTGCGCCCACACGAAAGCTGCCAGCACGGAAAGCTGTAGCTGGTTTTCACTGTCCCTTGGAACTGCATTCGCTGCCACACAGTCATTCGTGTTCTGCAAAAGCTTGGCTTCGTAATGCGGCAACACTCTGTATCTCTCTCTCGCAGAGCCCGGCTGCCAAATTCGAAACGTCCAGCGATTGCGCCCACACGAAAGCTGCCAGCACGGAAAGCTGTAGCTGGTTTTCACTGTCCCTTGGAACTGCATTCGCTGCCGCACAGTCATTCGTGTTCTGCAAAAGCTTGGCTTGGTAATGGGGCAACACTCTGTATGTCTCTCTCGCAGAGCCCGGCTGCCAAATTCGAAACGTCCAGCGATTGCGCCCACACGAAAGCTGCCAGCACAGAAAGCTGTAGCTGGTTTTCACTGTCCCTTGGAACTGCATTCGCTGCCGCACAGTCATTCGTGTTCTGCAAAAGCTTGGCTTGGTAATGGGGCAACACTCTGTATCTCTCTCTCGCAGAGCCCGGCTGCCAAATTCGAAACGTCCAGCGATTGCGCCCACACGAAAGCTGCCAGCACGGAAAGCTGTAGCTGGTTTTCACTGTCCCTTGGAACTGCATTCGCTGCCGCACAGTCATTCGTGTTCTGCAAAAGCTTGGCTTCGTAATGGGGCAACACTCTGTATCTCTCTCTCTCGCAGAGCCCGGCTGCCAAATTCGAAACGTCCAGCGATTGCGCCCACACGAAAGCTGCCAGCACGGAAAGCTGTAGCTGGTTTTCACTGTCCCTTGGAACTGCATTCGCTGCCGCACAGTCATTCGTGTTCTGCAAAAGCTTGGCTTCGTAATGGGGCAACACTCTGTATCTCTCTCTGGCAGAGCCCGGCTGCCAAATTCGAAACGTCCAGTGATTGCGCCCACACGAAAGCTGCCAGCACGGAAAGCTGTAGCTGGTTTTCACTGTCCCTTGGAACTGCATTCGCTGCCGCACAGTCATTCGTGTTCTGCAAAAGCTTGGCTTCGTAATGGGGCAACACTCTGTATCTCTCTCTCGCAGAGCCCGGCTGCCAAATTCGAAACGTCCAGCGATTGCGCCCACACGAAAGCTGCCAGCACGGAAAGCTGTAGCTGGTTTTCACTGTCCCTTGGAACTGCATTCGCTGCCGCACAGTCATTCGTGTTCTGCAAAAGCTTGGCTTCGTAATGCGGCAACACTGTGTATCTCTCTCTCGCAGAGCCCGGCTGCCAAATTCGAAACGTCCAGCGATTGCGCCCACACGAAAGCTGCCAGCACGGAAAGCTGTAGCTGGTTTTCACTGTCCCTTGGAACTGCATTCGCTGCCGCACAGTCATTCGTGTTCTGCAAAAGCTTGGCTTCGTAATGGGGCAACACTCTGTATCTCTCTCTCGCAGAGCCCGGCTGCCAAATTCGAAACGTCCAGCGATTGCGCCCACACGAAAGCTGCCAGCACGGAAAGGTGTAGCTGGTTTTCACTGTCCCTTGGAACTGCATTCGCTGCCACACAGTCATTCGTGTTCTGCAAAAGCTTGGCTTGGTAATGGGGCAACAATCTGTATCTCTCTCTGGCAGAGCCCGGCTGCCAAATTCGAAACGTCCAGCGATTGCGCCCACACGAAAGCTGCCAGCACGGAAAGCTGTAGCTGGTTTTCACTGTCCCTTGGAACTGCATTCGCTGCCACACAGTCATTCGTGTTCTGCAAAAGCTTGGCTTCGTAATGGGGCAACACTCTGTATCTCTCTCTCGCAGAGCCCGGCTGCCAAATTCGAAACGTCCAGCGATTGTGCCCACACGAAAACTGCCAGCACGGAAAGCTGTAGCTGGTTTTCACTGTCCCTTGGAACTGCATTCGCTGCCGCACAGTCATTCGTGTTCTGCAAAAGCTTGGCTTGGTAATGGGGCAACACTCTGTATCTCTCTCTCGCAGAGCCCGGCTGCCAAATTCGAAACGTCCAGCGATTGCGCCCACACGAAAGCTGCCAGCACGGAAAGCTGTAGCTGGTTTTCACTGTCCCTTGGAACTGCATTCGCTGCCGCACAGTCATTCGTGTTCTGCAAAAGCTTGGCTTGGTAATGGGGCAACACTCTGTATCTCTCTCTCGCAGAGCCCGGCTGCCAAATTCGAAACGTCCAGCGATTGCGCCCACACGAAAGCTGCCAGCACGGAAAGCTGTAGCTGGTTTTCACTGTCCCTTGGAACTGCATTCGCTGCCGCACAGTCATTCGTGTTCTGCAAAAGCTTGGCTTCGTAATGGGGCAACACTCTGTATCTCTCTCTCTCGCAGAGCCCGGCTGCCAAATTCGAAACGTCCAGCGATTGCGCCCACACGAAAGCTGCCAGCACGGAAAGCTGTAGCTGGTTTTCACTGTCCCTTGGAACTGCATTCGCTGCCGCACAGTCATTCGTGTTCTGCAAAAGCTTGGCTTCGTAATGGGGCAACACTCTGTATCTCTCTCTGGCAGAGCCCGGCTGCCAAATTCGAAACGTCCAGCGATTGCGCCCACACGAAAGCTGCCAGCACGGAAAGCTGTAGCTGGTTTTCACTGTCCCTTGGAACTGCATTCGCTGCCGCACAGTCATTCGTGTTCTGCAAAAGCTTGGCTTCGTAAGGGGGCAACACTCTGTATCTCTCTCTCTCGCAGAGCGCGGCTGCCAAATTCGAAGCATCCAGCGATTGCGCCCACACAAAAGCAGCCAGCACGGAAAGCTGTAGCTGGTTTTCACTGTCCCTTGGAACTGCATTCGCTGCCGCACAGTCATTCGTGTTCTGCAAAAGCTTGGCTTGGTAATGGGGCAACACTCTGTATCTCTCTCTCGCAGAGCCCGGCTGCCAAATTCGAAACGTCCAGCGATTGCGCCCACACGAAAGCTGCCAGCACGGAAAGCTGTAGCTGGTTTTCACTGTCCCTTGGAACTGCATTCGCTGCCGCACAGTCATTCGTGTTCTGCAAAAGCTTGGCTTCGTAAGGGGGCAACACTCTGTATCTCTCTCTCTCGCAGAGCGCGGCTGCCAAATTCGAAGCATCCAGCGATTGCGCCCACACAAAAGCAGCCAGCACGGAAAGCTGTAGCTGGTTTTCACTGTCCCTTGGAACTGCATTCGCTGCCGCACAGTCATTCGTGTTCTGCAAAAGCTTGGCTTGGTAATGGGGCAACACTCTGTATCTCTCTCTCGCAGAGCCCGGCTGCCAAATTCGAAACGTCCAGCGATTGCGCCCACACGAAAGCTGCCAGCACGGAAAGCTGTAGCTGGTTTTCACTGTCCCTTGGAACTGCATTCGCTGCCGCACAGTCATTCGTGTTCTGCAAAAGCTTGGCTTCGTAATGGGGCAACACTCTGTATCTCTCTCTGGCAGAGCCCGGCTGCCAAATTCGAAACGTCCAGCGATTGCGCCCACACGAAAGCTGCCAGCATGGAAAGCTGTAGCTGGTTTTCACTGTCCCTTGGAACTGCATTCGCTGCCACACAGTCATTCGTGTTCTGCAAAAGCTTGGCTTCGTAATGGGGCAACACTGTGTATCTCTCTCTGGCAGAGCCCGGCTGCCAAATTCAAAACGTCCAGCGATTGCGCCCACACGAAAGCTGCCAGCACGGAAAGCTGTAGCTGGTTTTCACTGTCCCTTGGAACTGCATTCGCTGCCGCACAGTCATTCGTGTTCTGCAAAAGCTTGGCTTCGTAATGGGGCAACACTCTGTATCTCTCTCTCGCAGAGCCCGGCTGCCAAATTCGAAACGTCCAGCGATTGCGCCCACACGAAAGCTGCCAGCACGGAAAGCTGTAGCTGGTTTTCACTGTCCCTTGGAACTGCATTCGCTGCCGCACAGTCATTCGTGTTCTGCAAAAGCTTGGCTTCGTAATGGGGCAACACTGTGTATCTCTCTCTCGCAGAGCCCGGCTGCCAAATTCGAAACGTCCAGCGATTGCGCCCACACGAAAGCTGCCAGCACGGAAAGCTGTAGCTGGTTTTCACTGTCCCTTGGAACTGCATTCGCTGCCGCACAGTCATTCGTGTTCTGCAAAAGCTTGGCTTCGTAATGGGGCAACACTCTGTATCTCTCTCTGGCAGAGCCCGGCTGCCAAATTTGAAACGTCCAGCGATTGCGCCCACACGAAAGCTGCCAGCACGGAAAGCTGTAGCTGGTTTTCACTGTCCCTTGGAACTGCATTCGCTGCCACACAGTCATTCGTGTTCTGCAAAAGCTTGGCTTGGTAATGAGGCAACACTGTGTATCTCTCTCTGGCAGAGCCCGGCTGCCAAATTCGAAACGTCCAGCGATTGCGCCCACACGAAAGCTGCCAGCACGGAAAGCTGTAGCTGGTTTTCACTGTCCCTTGGAACTGCATTCTCTGCCGCACAGTCATTCGTGTTCTGCAAAAGCTTGGCTTGGTAATGGGGCAACACTCTGTATCTCTCTCTGGCAGAGCCCGGCTGCCAAATTCGAAACGTCCAGCGATTGCGCCCACACGAAAGCTGCCAGCATGGAAAGCTGTAGCTGGTTTTCACTGTCCCTTGGAACTGCATTCGCTGCCGCACAGTCATTCGTGTTCTGCAAAAGCTTGGCTTGGTAATGGGGCAACACTCTGTATCTCTCTCTCGCAGAGCCCGGCTGCCAAATTCGAAACGTCCAGCGATTGCGCCCACACGAAAGCTGCCAGCACGGAAAGGTGTAGCTGGTTTTCACTGTCCCTTGGAACTGCATTCGCTGCCACACAGTCATTCGTGTTCTGCAAAAGCTTGGCTTGGTAATGGGGCAACAATCTGTATCTCTCTCTGGCAGAGCCCGGCTGCCAAATTCGAAACGTCCAGCGATTGCGCCCACACGAAAGCTGCCAGCACGGAAAGCTGTAGCTGGTTTTCACTGTCCCTTGGAACTGCATTCGCTGCCACACAGTCATTCGTGTTCTGCAAAAGCTTGGCTTCGTAATGGGGCAACACTCTGTATCTCTCTCTCGCAGAGCCCGGCTGCCAAATTCGAAACGTCCAGCGATTGCGCCCACACGAAAGCTGCCAGCACGGAAAGCTGTAGCTGGTTTTCACTGTCCCTTGGAACTGCATTCGCTGCCGCACAGTCATTCGTGTTCTGCAAAAGCTTGGCTTCGTAATGGGGCAACACTCTGTATCTCTCTCTCGCAGAGCCCGGCTGCCAAATTCGAAACGTCCAGCGATTGCGCCCACACGAAAGCTGCCAGCACGGAAAGCTGTAGCTGGTTTTCACTGTCCCTTGGAACTGCATTCGCTGCCGCACAGTCATTCGTGTTCTGCAAAAGCTTGGCTTCGTAATGGGGCAACACTCTGTATCTCTCTCTCGAAGAGACCGGCTGCCAAATTCGAAACGTCCAGCGATTGCGCCCACACGAAAGCTGCCAGCACGGAAAGCTGTAGCTGGTTTTCACTGTCCCTTGGAACTGCATTCGCTGCCACACAGTCATTCGTGTTCTGCAAAAGCTTGGCTTGGTAATGGGGCAACACTCTGTATCTCTCTCTCGCAGAGCCCGGCTGCCAAATTCGAAACGTCCAGCGATTGCGCCCACACGAAAGCTGCCAGCACGGAAAGCTGTAGCTGGTTTTCACTGTCCCTTGGAACTGCATTCGCTGCCACACAGTCATTCGTGTTCTGCAAAAGCTTGGCTTGGTAATGAGGCAACACTGTGTATCTCTCTCTGGCAGAGCCCGGCTGCCAAATTCGAAACGTCCAGCGATTGCGCCCACACGAAAGCTGCCAGCACGGAAAGCTGTAGCTGGTTTTCACTGTCCCTTGGAACTGCATTCGCTGCCGCACAGTCATTCGTGTTCTGCAAAAGCTTGGCTTCGTAATGCGGCAACACTCTGTATCTCTCTCTCGCAGAGCCCGGCTGCCAAATTCAAAACGTCCAGCGATTGCGCCCACACGAAAGCTGCCAGCACGGAAAGCTGTAGCTGGTTTTCACTGTCCCTTGGAACTGCATTCGCTGCCGCACAGTCATTCGTGTTCTGCAAAAGCTTGGCTTGGTAATGGGGCAACACTCTGTATCTCTCTCTCGCAGAGCCCGGCTGCCAAATTCGAAACGTCCAGCGATTGCGCCCACACGAAAGCTGCCAGCACGGAAAGCTGTAGCTGGTTTTCACTGTCCCTTGGAACTGCATTCGCTGCCGCACAGTCATTCGTGTTCTGCAAAAGCTTGGCTTCGTAATGGGGCAACACTCTGTATCTCTCTCTCTCGCAGAGCCCGGCTGCCAAATTCGAAACGTCCAGCGATTGCGCCCACACGAAAGCTGCCAGCACGGAAAGCTGTAGCTGGTTTTCACTGTCCCTTGGAACTGCATTCGCTGCCGCACAGTCATTCGTGTTCTGCAAAAGCTTGGCTTGGTAATGAGGCAACACTGTGTATCTCTCTCTGGCAGAGCCCGGCTGCCAAATTCGAAACGTCCAGCGATTGCGCCCACACGAAAGCTGCCAGCACGGAAAGCTGTAGCTGGTTTTCACTGTCCCTTGGAACTGCATTCGCTGCCGCACAGTCATTCGTGTTCTGCAAAAGCTTGGCTTCGTAATGCGGCAACACTCTGTATCTCTCTCTCGCAGAGCCCGGCTGCCAAATTCGAAACGTCCAGCGATTGCGCCCACACGAAAGCTGCCAGCACGGAAAGCTGTAGCTGGTTTTCACTGTCCCTTGGAACTGCATTCGCTGCCGCACAGTCATTCGTGTTCTGCAAAAGCTTGGCTTGGTAATGGGGCAACACTGTGTATCTCTCTCTCGCAGAGCCCGGCTGCCAAATTCGAAACGTCCAGCGATTGCGCCCACACGAAAGCTGCCAGCACGGAAAGCTGTAGCTGGTTTTCACTGTCCCTTGGAACTGCATTCGCTGCCGCACAGTCATTCGTGTTCTGCAAAAGCTTGGCTTGGTAATGGGGCAACACTCTGTATCTCTCTCTCGCAGAGCCCGGCTGCCAAATTCGAAACGTCCAGCGATTGCGCCCACACGAAAGCTGCCAGCACGGAAAGCTGTAGCTGGTTTTCACTGTCCCTTGGAACTGCATTCGCTGCCGCACAGTCATTCGTGTTCTGCAAAAGCTTGGCTTCGTAATGGGGCAACACTCTGTATCTCTCTCTCTGGCAGAGCCCGGCTGCCAAATTCGAAACGTCCAGCGATTGCGCCCACACGAAAGCTGCCAGCACGGAAAGCTGTAGCTGGTTTTCACTGTCCCTTGGAACTGCATTCGCTGCCGCACAGTCATTCGTGTTCTGCAAAAGCTTGGCTTGGTAATGAGGCAACACTGTGTATCTCTCTCTGGCAGAGCCCGGCTGCCAAATTCGAAACGTCCAGCGATTGCGCCCACACGAAAGCTGCCAGCACGGAAAGCTGTAGCTGGTTTTCACTGTCCCTTGGAACTGCATTCGCTGCCACACAGTCATTCGTGTTCTGCAAAAGCTTGGCTTCGTAATGCGGCAACACTCTGTATCTCTCTCTCGCAGAGCCCGGCTGCCAAATTCGAAACGTCCAGCGATTGCGCCCACACGAAAGCTGCCAGCACGGAAAGCTGTAGCTGGTTTTCACTGTCCCTTGGAACTGCATTCGCTGCCGCACAGTCATTCGTGTTCTGCAAAAGCTTGGCTTGGTAATGGGGCAACACTCTGTATGTCTCTCTCGCAGAGCCCGGCTGCCAAATTCGAAACGTCCAGCGATTGCGCCCACACGAAAGCTGCCAGCACAGAAAGCTGTAGCTGGTTTTCACTGTCCCTTGGAACTGCATTCGCTGCCGCACAGTCATTCGTGTTCTGCAAAAGCTTGGCTTGGTAATGGGGCAACACTCTGTATCTCTCTCTCGCAGAGCCCGGCTGCCAAATTCGAAACGTCCAGCGATTGCGCCCACACGAAAGCTGCCAGCACGGAAAGCTGTAGCTGGTTTTCACTGTCCCTTGGAACTGCATTCGCTGCCGCACAGTCATTCGTGTTCTGCAAAAGCTTGGCTTCGTAATGGGGCAACACTCTGTATCTCTCTCTCTCGCAGAGCCCGGCTGCCAAATTCGAAACGTCCAGCGATTGCGCCCACACGAAAGCTGCCAGCACGGAAAGCTGTAGCTGGTTTTCACTGTCCCTTGGAACTGCATTCGCTGCCGCACAGTCATTCGTGTTCTGCAAAAGCTTGGCTTCGTAATGGGGCAACACTCTGTATCTCTCTCTGGCAGAGCCCGGCTGCCAAATTCGAAACGTCCAGTGATTGCGCCCACACGAAAGCTGCCAGCACGGAAAGCTGTAGCTGGTTTTCACTGTCCCTTGGAACTGCATTCGCTGCCGCACAGTCATTCGTGTTCTGCAAAAGCTTGGCTTCGTAATGGGGCAACACTCTGTATCTCTCTCTCGCAGAGCCCGGCTGCCAAATTCGAAACGTCCAGCGATTGCGCCCACACGAAAGCTGCCAGCACGGAAAGCTGTAGCTGGTTTTCACTGTCCCTTGGAACTGCATTCGCTGCCGCACAGTCATTCGTGTTCTGCAAAAGCTTGGCTTCGTAATGCGGCAACACTGTGTATCTCTCTCTCGCAGAGCCCGGCTGCCAAATTCGAAACGTCCAGCGATTGCGCCCACACGAAAGCTGCCAGCACGGAAAGCTGTAGCTGGTTTTCACTGTCCCTTGGAACTGCATTCGCTGCCGCACAGTCATTCGTGTTCTGCAAAAGCTTGGCTTCGTAATGGGGCAACACTCTGTATCTCTCTCTCGCAGAGCCCGGCTGCCAAATTCGAAACGTCCAGCGATTGCGCCCACACGAAAGCTGCCAGCACGGAAAGGTGTAGCTGGTTTTCACTGTCCCTTGGAACTGCATTCGCTGCCACACAGTCATTCGTGTTCTGCAAAAGCTTGGCTTGGTAATGGGGCAACAATCTGTATCTCTCTCTGGCAGAGCCCGGCTGCCAAATTCGAAACGTCCAGCGATTGCGCCCACACGAAAGCTGCCAGCACGGAAAGCTGTAGCTGGTTTTCACTGTCCCTTGGAACTGCATTCGCTGCCACACAGTCATTCGTGTTCTGCAAAAGCTTGGCTTCGTAATGGGGCAACACTCTGTATCTCTCTCTCGCAGAGCCCGGCTGCCAAATTCGAAACGTCCAGCGATTGTGCCCACACGAAAACTGCCAGCACGGAAAGCTGTAGCTGGTTTTCACTGTCCCTTGGAACTGCATTCGCTGCCGCACAGTCATTCGTGTTCTGCAAAAGCTTGGCTTGGTAATGGGGCAACACTCTGTATCTCTCTCTCGCAGAGCCCGGCTGCCAAATTCGAAACGTCCAGCGATTGCGCCCACACGAAAGCTGCCAGCACGGAAAGCTGTAGCTGGTTTTCACTGTCCCTTGGAACTGCATTCGCTGCCGCACAGTCATTCGTGTTCTGCAAAAGCTTGGCTTGGTAATGGGGCAACACTCTGTATCTCTCTCTCGCAGAGCCCGGCTGCCAAATTCGAAACGTCCAGCGATTGCGCCCACACGAAAGCTGCCAGCACGGAAAGCTGTAGCTGGTTTTCACTGTCCCTTGGAACTGCATTCGCTGCCGCACAGTCATTCGTGTTCTGCAAAAGCTTGGCTTCGTAATGGGGCAACACTCTGTATCTCTCTCTCTCGCAGAGCCCGGCTGCCAAATTCGAAACGTCCAGCGATTGCGCCCACACGAAAGCTGCCAGCACGGAAAGCTGTAGCTGGTTTTCACTGTCCCTTGGAACTGCATTCGCTGCCGCACAGTCATTCGTGTTCTGCAAAAGCTTGGCTTCGTAATGGGGCAACACTCTGTATCTCTCTCTGGCAGAGCCCGGCTGCCAAATTCGAAACGTCCAGCGATTGCGCCCACACGAAAGCTGCCAGCACGGAAAGCTGTAGCTGGTTTTCACTGTCCCTTGGAACTGCATTCGCTGCCGCACAGTCATTCGTGTTCTGCAAAAGCTTGGCTTGGTAATGAGGCAACACTGTGTATCTCTCTCTGGCAGAGCCCGGCTGCCAAATTCGAAACGTCCAGCGATTGCGCCCACACGAAAGCTGCCAGCACGGAAAGCTGTAGCTGGTTTTCACTGTCCCTTGGAACTGCATTCGCTGCCGCACAGTCATTCGTGTTCTGCAAAAGCTTGGCTTCGTAATGCGGCAACACTCTGTATCTCTCTCTCGCAGAGCCCGGCTGCCAAATTCGAAACGTCCAGCGATTGCGCCCACACGAAAGCTGCCAGCACGGAAAGCTGTAGCTGGTTTTCACTGTCCCTTGGAACTGCATTCGCTGCCGCACAGTCATTCGTGTTCTGCGAAAGCTTGGCTTCGTAATGCGGCAACACTCTGTATCTCTCTCTCGCAGAGCCCGGCTGCCAAATTCGAAACGTCCAGCGATTGCGCCCACACGAAAGCTGCCAGCACGGAAAGCTGTAGCTGGTTTTCACTGTCCCTTGGAACTGCATTCGCTGCCGCACAGTCATTCGTGTTCTGCAAAAGCTTGGCTTGGTAATGGGGCAACACTCTGTATCTCTCTCTCGCAGAGCCCGGCTGCCAAATTCGAAACGTCCAGCGATTGCGCCCACACGAAAGCTGCCAGCACGGAAAGCTGTAGCTGGTTTTCACTGTCCCTTGGAACTGCATTCGCTGCCGCACAGTCATTCGTGTTCTGCAAAAGCTTGGCTTCGTAATGGGGCAACACTCTGTATCTCTCTCTCTCGCAGAGCCCGGCTGCCAAATTCGAAACGTCCAGCGATTGCGCCCACACGAAAGCTGCCAGCACGGAAAGCTGTAGCTGGTTTTCACTGTCCCTTGGAACTGCATTCGCTGCCGCACAGTCATTCGTGTTCTGCAAAAGCTTGGCTTGGTAATGGGGCAACACTGTGTATCTTTCTCTGGCAGAGCCCGGCTGCCAAATTCGAAACGTCCAGCGATTGCGCCCACACGAAAGCTGCCAGCACGGAAAGCTGTAGCTGGTTTTCACTGTCCCTTGGAACTGCATTCGCTGCCGCACAGTCATTCGTGTTCTGCAAAAGCTTGGCTTGGTAATGAGGCAACACTGTGTATCTCTCTCTGGCAGAGCCCGGCTGCCAAATTCGAAACGTCCAGCGATTGCGCCCACACGAAAGCTGCCAGCACGGAAAGCTGTAGCTGGTTTTCACTGTCCCTTGGAACTGCATTCGCTGCCGCACAGTCATTCGTGTTCTGCAAAAGCTTGGCTTCGTAATGCGGCAACACTCTGTATCTCTCTCTCGCAGAGCCCGGCTGCCAAATTCGAAACGTCCAGCGATTGCGCCCACACGAAAGCTGCCAGCACAGAAAGCTGTAGCTGGTTTTCACTGTCCCTTGGAACTGCATTCGCTGCCGCACAGTCATTCGTGTTCTGCAAAAGCTTGGCTTGGTAATGGGGCAACACTCTGTATCTCTCTCTCGCAGAGCCCGGCTGCCAAATTCGAAACGTCCAGCGATTGCGCCCACACAAAAGCTGCCAGCACGGAAAGCTGTAGCTGGTTTTCACTGTCCCTTGGAACTGCATTCGCTGCCGCACAGTCATTCGTGTTCTGCAAAAGCTTGGCTTCGTAATGGGGCAACACTCTGTATCTCTCTCTCTCGCAGAGCGCGGCTGCCAAATTCGAAGCATCCAGCGATTGCGCCCACACAAAAGCAGCCAGCACGGAAAGCTGTAGCTGGTTTTCACTGTCCCTTGGAACTGCATTCGCTGCCGCACAGTCATTCGTGTTCTGCAAAAGCTTGGCTTGGTAATGGGGCAACACTCTGTATCTCTCTCTCGCAGAGCCCGGCTGCCAAATTCGAAACGTCCAGCGATTGCGCCCACACGAAAGCTGCCAGCACGGAAAGCTGTAGCTGGTTTTCACTGTCCCTTGGAACTGCATTCGCTGCCGCACAGTCATTCGTGTTCTGCAAAAGCTTGGCTTCGTAATGGGGCAACACTCTGTATCTCTCTCTGGCAGAGCCCGGCTGCCAAATTCGAAACGTCCAGCGATTGCGCCCACACGAAAGCTGCCAGCATGGAAAGCTGTAGCTGGTTTTCACTGTCCCTTGGAACTGCATTCGCTGCCACACAGTCATTCGTGTTCTGCAAAAGCTTGGCTTCGTAATGGGGCAACACTGTGTATCTCTCTCTGGCAGAGCCCGGCTGCCAAATTCAAAACGTCCAGCGATTGCGCCCACACGAAAGCTGCCAGCACGGAAAGCTGTAGCTGGTTTTCACTGTCCCTTGGAACTGCATTCGCTGCCGCACAGTCATTCGTGTTCTGCAAAAGCTTGGCTTCGTAATGGGGCAACACTCTGTATCTCTCTCTCGCAGAGCCCGGCTGCCAAATTCGAAACGTCCAGCGATTGCGCCCACACGAAAGCTGCCAGCACGGAAAGCTGTAGCTGGTTTTCACTGTCCCTTGGAACTGCATTCGCTGCCGCACAGTCATTCGTGTTCTGCAAAAGCTTGGCTTCGTAATGGGGCAACACTGTGTATCTCTCTCTCGCAGAGCCCGGCTGCCAAATTCGAAACGTCCAGCGATTGCGCCCACACGAAAGCTGCCAGCACGGAAAGCTGTAGCTGGTTTTCACTGTCCCTTGGAACTGCATTCGCTGCCGCACAGTCATTCGTGTTCTGCAAAAGCTTGGCTTCGTAATGGGGCAACACTCTGTATCTCTCTCTGGCAGAGCCCGGCTGCCAAATTTGAAACGTCCAGCGATTGCGCCCACACGAAAGCTGCCAGCACGGAAAGCTGTAGCTGGTTTTCACTGTCCCTTGGAACTGCATTCGCTGCCACACAGTCATTCGTGTTCTGCAAAAGCTTGGCTTGGTAATGAGGCAACACTGTGTATCTCTCTCTGGCAGAGCCCGGCTGCCAAATTCGAAACGTCCAGCGATTGCGCCCACACGAAAGCTGCCAGCACGGAAAGCTGTAGCTGGTTTTCACTGTCCCTTGGAACTGCATTCTCTGCCGCACAGTCATTCGTGTTCTGCAAAAGCTTGGCTTCGTAATGCGGCAACACTCTGTATCTCTCTCTCGCAGAGCCCGGCTGCCAAATTCGAAACGTCCAGCGATTGCGCCCACACGAAAGCTGCCAGCACAGAAAGCTGTAGCTGGTTTTCACTGTCCCTTGGAATTGCATTCGCTGCCGCACAGTCATTCGTGTTCTGCAAAAGCTTGGCTTCGTAATGGGGCAACACTCTGTATCTCTCTCTCTCGCAGAGCCCGGCTGCCAAATTCAAAACGTCCAGCGATTGCGCCCACACGAAAGCTGCCAGCACGGAAAGCTGTAGCTGGTTTTCACTGTCCCTTGGAACTGCATTCGCTGCCGCACAGTCATTCGTGTTCTGCAAAAGCTTGGCTTCGTAATGGGGCAACACTCTGTATCTCTCTCTCGCAGAGCCCGGCTGCCAAATTCGAAACGTCCAGCGATTGCGCCCACACGAAAGCTGCCAGCACGGAAAGCTGTAGCTGGTTTTCACTGTCCCTTGGAACTGCATTCGCTGCCGCACAGTCATTCGTGTTCTGCAAAAGCTTGGCTTGGTAATGGGGCAACACTCTGTATCTCTCTCTGGCAGAGCCCGGCTGCCAAATTCGAAACGTCCAGCGATTGCGCCCACACGAAAGCTGCCAGCATGGAAAGCTGTAGCTGGTTTTCACTGTCCCTTGGAACTGCATTCGCTGCCACACAGTCATTCGTGTTCTGCAAAAGCTTGGCTTGGTAATGGGGCAACACTGTGTATCTCTCTCTCGCAGAGCCCGGCTGCCAAATTCGAAACGTCCAGCGATTGCGCCCACACGAAAGCTGCCAGCACGGAAAGCAGTAGCTGGTTTTCACTGTCCCTTGGAACTGCATTCGCTGCCACACAGTCATTCGTGTTCTGCAAAAGCTTGGCTTCGTAATGCGGCAACACTCTGTATCTCTCTCTGGCAGAGCCCGGCTGCCAAATTCGAAACGTCCAGCGATTGCGCCCACAAGAAAGCTGCCAGCACGGAAAGCTGTAGCTGGTTTTCACTGTCCCTTGGAACTGCATTCGCTGCCGCACAGTCATTCGTGTTCTGCAAAAGCTTGGCTTCGTAATGCGGCAACACTCTGTATCTCTCTCTCTCGCAGAGCTCGGCTGCCAAATTCGAAACGTCCAGCGATTGCGCCCACACGAAAGCTGCCAGCATGGAAAGCTGTAGCTGGTTTTCACTGTCCCTTGGAACTGCATTCGCTGCCGCACAGTCATTCGTGTTCTGCAAAAGCTTGGCTTGGTAATGGGGCAACACTGTGTATCTCTCTCTCGCAGAGCCCGGCTGCCAAATTCGAAACGTCCAGCGATTGCGCCCACACGAAAGCTGCCAGCACGGAAAGCTGTAGCTGGTTTTCACTGTCCCTTGGAACTGCATTCGCTGCCGCACAGTCATTCGTGTTCTGCAAAAGCTTGGCTTGGTAATGGGGCAACACTCTGTATCTCTCTCTCGCAGAGCCCGGCTGCCAAATTCGAAACGTCCAGCGATTGCGCCCACACGAAAGCTGCCAGCACGGAAAGCTGTAGCTGGTTTTCACTGTCCCTTGGAACTGCATTCGCTGCCGCACAGTCATTCGTGTTCTGCAAAAGCTTGGCTTGGTAATGGGGCAACACTCTGTATCTCTCTCTCGAAGAGACCGGCTGCCAAATTCGAAACGTCCAGCGATTGCGCCCACACGAAAGCTGCCAGCACGGAAAGGTGTAGCTGGTTTTCACTGTCCCTTGGAACTGCATTCGCTGCCACACAGTCATTCGTGTTCTGCAAAAGCTTGGCTTCGTAATGCGGCAACACTCTGTATCTCTCTCTGGCAGAGCCCGGCTGCCAAATTCGAAACGTCCAGCGATTGCGCCCACACGAAAGCTGCCAGCACGGAAAGCTGTAGCTGGTTTTCACTGTCCCTTGGAACTGCATTCGCTGCCACACAGTCATTCGTGTTCTGCAAAAGCTTGGCTTCGTAACGCGGCAACACTCTGTATCTCTCTCTGGCAGAGCCCGGCTGCCAAATTCGAAACGTCCAGCGATTGCGCCCACAAGAAAGCTGCCAGCACGGAAAGCTGTAGCTGGTTTTCACTGTCCCTTGGAACTGCATTCGCTGCCGCACAGTCATTCGTGTTCTGCAAAAGCTTGGCTTCGTAATGCGGCAACACTCTGTATCTCTCTCTCTCGCAGAGCTCGGCTGCCAAATTCGAAACGTCCAGCGATTGCGCCCACACGAAAGCTGCCAGCATGGAAAGCTGTAGCTGGTTTTCACTGTCCCTTGGAACTGCATTCGCTGCCGCACAGTCATTCGTGTTCTGCAAAAGCTTGGCTTGGTAATGGGGCAACACTGTGTATCTCTCTCTGGCAGAGCCCGGCTGCCAAATTCGAAACGTCCAGCGATTGCGCCCACACGAAAGCTGCCAGCACGGAAAGCTGTAGCTGGTTTTCACTGTCCCTTGGAACTGCATTCGCTGCCGCACAGTCATTCGTGTTCTGCAAAAGCTTGGCTTCGTAATGCGGCAACACTCTGTATCTCTCTCTCGCAGAGCCCGGCTGCCAAATTCGAAACGTCCAGCGATTGCGCCCACACGAAAGCTGCCAGCACGGAAAGCTGTAGCTGGTTTTCACTGTCCCTTGGAACTGCATTCGCTGCCGCACAGTCATTCGTGTTCTGCGAAAGCTTGGCTTCGTAATGCGGCAACACTCTGTATCTCTCTCTCGCAGAGCCCGGCTGCCAAATTCGAAACGTCCAGCGATTGCGCCCACACGAAAGCTGCCAGCACGGAAAGCTGTAGCTGGTTTTCACTGTCCCTTGGAACTGCATTCGCTGCCGCACAGTCATTCGTGTTCTGCAAAAGCTTGGCTTGGTAATGGGGCAACACTCTGTATCTCTCTCTCGCAGAGCCCGGCTGCCAAATTCGAAACGTCCAGCGATTGCGCCCACACGAAAGCTGCCAGCACGGAAAGCTGTAGCTGGTTTTCACTGTCCCTTGGAACTGCATTCGCTGCCGCACAGTCATTCGTGTTCTGCAAAAGCTTGGCTTCGTAATGGGGCAACACTCTGTATCTCTCTCTCTCGCAGAGCCCGGCTGCCAAATTCGAAACGTCCAGCGATTGCGCCCACACGAAAGCTGCCAGCACGGAAAGCTGTAGCTGGTTTTCACTGTCCCTTGGAACTGCATTCGCTGCCGCACAGTCATTCGTGTTCTGCAAAAGCTTGGCTTCGTAATGGGGCAACACTGTGTATCTTTATCTGGCAGAGCCCGGCTGCCAAATTCGAAACGTCCAGCGATTGCGCCCACACGAAAGCTGCCAGCACGGAAAGCTGTAGCTGGTTTTCACTGTCCCTTGGAACTGCATTCGCTGCCGCACAGTCATTCGTGTTCTGCAAAAGCTTGGCTTGGTAATGAGGCAACACTGTGTATCTCTCTCTGGCAGAGCCCGGCTGCCAAATTCGAAACGTCCAGCGATTGCGCCCACACGAAAGCTGCCAGCACGGAAAGCTGTAGCTGGTTTTCACTGTCCCTTGGAACTGCATTCGCTGCCGCACAGTCATTCGTGTTCTGCAAAAGCTTGGCTTCGTAATGCGGCAACACTCTGTATCTCTCTCTCGCAGAGCCCGGCTGCCAAATTCGAAACGTCCAGCGATTGCGCCCACACGAAAGCTGCCAGCACAGAAAGCTGTAGCTGGTTTTCACTGTCCCTTGGAACTGCATTCGCTGCCGCACAGTCATTCGTGTTCTGCAAAAGCTTGGCTTGGTAATGGGGCAACACTCTGTATCTCTCTCTCGCAGAGCCCGGCTGCCAAATTCGAAACGTCCAGCGATTGCGCCCACACAAAAGCTGCCAGCACGGAAAGCTGTAGCTGGTTTTCACTGTCCCTTGGAACTGCATTCGCTGCCGCACAGTCATTCGTGTTCTGCAAAAGCTTGGCTTCGTAATGGGGCAACACTCTGTATCTCTCTCTCTCGCAGAGCGCGGCTGCCAAATTCGAAGCATCCAGCGATTGCGCCCACACAAAAGCAGCCAGCACGGAAAGCTGTAGCTGGTTTTCACTGTCCCTTGGAACTGCATTCGCTGCCGCACAGTCATTCGTGTTCTGCAAAAGCTTGGCTTGGTAATGGGGCAACACTCTGTATCTCTCTCTCGCAGAGCCCGGCTGCCAAATTCGAAACGTCCAGCGATTGCGCCCACACGAAAGCTGCCAGCACGGAAAGCTGTAGCTGGTTTTCACTGTCCCTTGGAACTGCATTCGCTGCCGCACAGTCATTCGTGTTCTGCAAAAGCTTGGCTTCGTAATGGGGCAACACTCTGTATCTCTCTCTGGCAGAGCCCGGCTGCCAAATTCGAAACGTCCAGCGATTGCGCCCACACGAAAGCTGCCAGCATGGAAAGCTGTAGCTGGTTTTCACTGTCCCTTGGAACTGCATTCGCTGCCACACAGTCATTCGTGTTCTGCAAAAGCTTGGCTTCGTAATGGGGCAACACTGTGTATCTCTCTCTGGCAGAGCCCGGCTGCCAAATTCAAAACGTCCAGCGATTGCGCCCACACGAAAGCTGCCAGCACGGAAAGCTGTAGCTGGTTTTCACTGTCCCTTGGAACTGCATTCGCTGCCGCACAGTCATTCGTGTTCTGCAAAAGCTTGGCTTGGTAATGGGGCAACACTGTGTATCTCTCTCTCGCAGAGCCCGGCTGCCAAATTCGAAACGTCCAGCGATTGCGCCCACACGAAAGCTGCCAGCACGGAAAGCTGTAGCTGGTTTTCACTGTCCCTTGGAACTGCATTCGCTGCCGCACAGTCATTCGTGTTCTGCAAAAGCTTGGCTTCGTAATGGGGCAACACTGTGTATCTCTCTCTCGCAGAGCCCGGCTGCCAAATTCGAAACGTCCAGCGATTGCGCCCACACGAAAGCTGCCAGCACGGAAAGCTGTAGCTGGTTTTCACTGTCCCTTGGAACTGCATTCGCTGCCGCACAGTCATTCGTGTTCTGCAAAAGCTTGGCTTCGTAATGGGGCAACACTCTGTATCTCTCTCTGGCAGAGCCCGGCTGCCAAATTTGAAACGTCCAGCGATTGCGCCCACACGAAAGCTGCCAGCACGGAAAGCTGTAGCTGGTTTTCACTGTCCCTTGGAACTGCATTCGCTGCCACACAGTCATTCGTGTTCTGCAAAAGCTTGGCTTGGTAATGAGGCAACACTGTGTATCTCTCTCTGGCAGAGCCCGGCTGCCAAATTCGAAACGTCCAGCGATTGCGCCCACACGAAAGCTGCCAGCACGGAAAGCTGTAGCTGGTTTTCACTGTCCCTTGGAACTGCATTCTCTGCCGCACAGTCATTCGTGTTCTGCAAAAGCTTGGCTTCGTAATGCGGCAACACTCTGTATCTCTCTCTCGCAGAGCCCGGCTGCCAAATTCGAAACGTCCAGCGATTGCGCCCACAAGAAAGCTGCCAGCACAGAAAGCTGTAGCTGGTTTTCACTGTCCCTTGGAATTGCATTCGCTGCCGCACAGTCATTCGTGTTCTGCAAAAGCTTGGCTTGGTAATGGGGCAACACTCTGTATCTCTCTCTCTCGCAGAGCCCGGCTGCCAAATTCAAAACGTCCAGCGATTGCGCCCACACGAAAGCTGCCAGCACGGAAAGCTGTAGCTGGTTTTCACTGTCCCTTGGAACTGCATTCGCTGCCGCACAGTCATTCGTGTTCTGCAAAAGCTTGGCTTCGTAATGGGGCAACACTCTGTATCTCTCTCTCGCAGAGCCCGGCTGCCAAATTCGAAACGTCCAGCGATTGCGCCCACAAGAAAGCTGCCAGCACGGAAAGCTGTAGCTGGTTTTCACTGTCCCTTGGAACTGCATTCGCTGCCGCACAGTCATTCGTGTTCTGCAAAAGCTTGGCTTCGTAATGCGGCAACACTCTGTATCTCTCTCTCTCGCAGAGCTCGGCTGCCAAATTCGAAACGTCCAGCGATTGCGCCCACACGAAAGCTGCCAGCATGGAAAGCTGTAGCTGGTTTTCACTGTCCCTTGGAACTGCATTCGCTGCCGCACAGTCATTCGTGTTCTGCAAAAGCTTGGCTTGGTAATGGGGCAACACTGTGTATCTCTCTCTGGCAGAGCCCGGCTGCCAAATTCGAAACGTCCAGCGATTGCGCCCACACGAAAGCTGCCAGCACGGAAAGCTGTAGCTGGTTTTCACTGTCCCTTGGAACTGCATTCGCTGCCGCACAGTCATTCGTGTTCTGCAAAAGCTTGGCTTGGTAATGGGGCAACACTCTGTATCTCTCTCTCGCAGAGCCCGGCTGCCAAATTCGAAACGTCCAGCGATTGTGCCCACACGAAAGCTGCCAGCACGGAAAGCTGTAGCTGGTTTTCACTGTCCCTTGGAACTGCATTCGCTGCCGCACAGTCATTCGTGTTCTGCAAAAGCTTGGCTTGGTAATGGGGCAACACTCTGTATCTCTCTCTCGCAGAGCCCGGCTGCCAAATTCGAAACGTCCAGCGATTGCGCCCACATGAAAGCTGCCAGCACGGAAAGCTGTAGCTGGTTTTCACTGTCCCTTGGAACTGCATTCGCTGCCACACAGTCATTCGTGTTCTGCAAAAGCTTGGCTTCGTAATGAGGCAACACTGTGTATCTCTCTCTGGCAGAGCCCGGCTGCCAAATTCGAAACGTCCAGCGATTGCGCCCACACGAAAGCTGCCAGCACGGAAAGCTGTAGCTGGTTTTCACTGTCCCTTGGAACTGCATTCGCTGCCGCACAGTCATTCGTGTTCTGCAAAAGCTTGGCTTCGTAATGGGGCAACACTCTGTATCTCTCTCTCTCGCAGAGCCCGGCTGCCAAATTCGAAACGTCCAGCGATTGCGCCCACACGAAAGCTGCCAGCACGGAAAGCTGTAGCTGGTTTTCACTGTCCCTTGGAACTGCATTCGCTGCCGCACAGTCATTCGTGTTCTGCAAAAGCTTGGCTTCGTAATGGGGCAACACTCTGTATCTCTCTCTCGCAGAGCCCGGCTGCCAAATTCGAAACGTCCAGCGATTGCGCCCACACGAAAGCTGCCAGCACGGAAAGCTGTAGCTGGTTTTCACTGTCCCTTGGAACTGCATTCGCTGCCGCACAGTCATTCGTGTTCTGCAAAAGCTTGGCTTGGTAATGGGGCAACACTCTGTATCTCTCTCTGGCAGAGCCCGGCTGCCAAATTCGAAACGTCCAGCGATTGCGCCCACACGAAAGCTGCCAGCATGGAAAGCTGTAGCTGGTTTTCACTGTCCCTTGGAACTGCATTCGCTGCCACACAGTCATTCGTGTTCTGCAAAAGCTTGGCTTCGTAATGGGGCAACACTCTGTATCTCTCTCTCGCAGAGCCCGGCTGCCAAATTCAAAACGTCCAGCGATTGCGCCCACACGAAAGCTGCCAGCACGGAAAGCTGTAGCTGGTTTTCACTGTCCCTTGGAACTGCATTCGCTGCCGCACAGTCATTCGTGTTCTGCAAAAGCTTGGCTTGGTAATGGGGCAACACTGTGTATCTCTCTCTGGCAGAGCCCGGCTGCCAAATTCGAAACGTCCAGCGATTGCGCCCACACGAAAGCTGCCAGCACGGAAAGCAGTAGCTGGTTTTCACTGTCCCTTGGAACTGCATTCGCTGCCACACAGTCATTCGTGTTCTGCAAAAGCTTGGCTTCGTAATGCGGCAACACTCTGTATCTCTCTCTGGCAGAGCCCGGCTGCCAAATTCGAAACGTCCAGCGATTGCGCCCACAAGAAAGCTGCCAGCACGGAAAGCTGTAGCTGGTTTTCACTGTCCCTTGGAACTGCATTCGCTGCCACACAGTCATTCGTGTTCTGCAAAAGCTTGGCTTGGTAATGGGGCAACACTGTGTATCTCTCTCTGGCAGAGCCCGGCTGCCAAATTCGAAACGTCCAGCGATTGCGCCCACACGAAAGCTGCCAGCACGGAAAGCTGTAGCTGGTTTTCACTGTCCCTTGGAACTGCATTCGCTGCCGCACAGTCATTCGTGTTCTGCAAAAGCTTGGCTTGGTAATGGGGCAACACTGTGTATCTCTCTCTCGCAGAGCCCGGCTGCCAAATTCGAAACGTCCAGCGATTGCGCCCACACGAAAGCTGCCAGCACGGAAAGCTGTAGCTGGTTTTCACTGTCCCTTGGAACTGCATTCGCTGCCGCACAGTCATTCGTGTTCTGCAAAAGCTTGGCTTGGTAATGGGGCAACACTCTGTATCTCTCTCTGGCAGAGCCCGGCTGCCAAATTCGAAACATCCAGCGATTGCGCCCACACGAAAGCTGCCAGCATGGAAAGCTGTAGCTGGTTTTCACTGTCCCTTGGAACTGCATTCGCTGCCGCACAGTCATTCGTGTTCTGCAAAAGCTTGGCTTGGTAATGGGGCAACACTCTGTATCTCTCTCTGGCAGAGCCCGGCTGCCAAATTCGAAACGTCCAGCGATTGCGCCCACACGAAAGCTGCCAGCACGGAAAGCAGTAGCTGGTTTTCACTGTCCCTTGGAACTGCATTCGCTGCCACACAGTCATTCGTGTTCTGCAAAAGCTTGGCTTCGTAATGCGGCAACACTCTGTATCTCTCTCTGGCAGAGCCCGGCTGCCAAATTCGAAACGTCCAGCGATTGCGCCCACAAGAAAGCTGCCAGCACGGAAAGCTGTAGCTGGTTTTCACTGTCCCTTGGAACTGCATTCGCTGCCACACAGTCATTCGTGTTCTGCAAAAGCTTGGCTTGGTAATGAGGCAACACTGTGTATCTCTCTCTGGCAGAGCCCGGCTGCCAAATTCGAAACGTCCAGCAATTGCGCCCACACGAAAGCTGCCAGCAAGGAAAGCTGTAGCTGGTTTTCACTGTCCCTTGGAACTGCATTCGCTGCCACACAGTCATTCGTGTTCTGCAAAAGCTTGGCTTCGTAATGGGGCAACACTCTGTATCTCTCTCTGGCAGAGCCCGGCTGCCAAATTCAAAACGTCCAGCGATTGCGCCCACACGAAAGCTGCCAGCACGGAAAGCTGTAGCTGGTTTTCACTGTCCCTTGGAACTGCATTCGCTGCCGCACAGTCATTCGTGTTCTGCAAAAGCTTGGCTTCGTAATGCGGCAACACTCTGTATCTCTCTCTCTCGCAGAGCTCGGCTGCCAAATTCGAAACGTCCAGCGATTGCGCCCACACGAAAGCTGCCAGCACGGAAAGCTGTAGCTGGTTTTCACTGTCCCTTGGAACTGCATTCGCTGCCACACAGTCATTCGTGTTCTGCAAAAGCTTGGCTTGGTAATGGGGCAACACTGTGTATCTCTCTCTCGCAGAGCCCGGCTGCCAAATTCGAAACGTCCAGCGATTGCGCCCACACGAAAGCTGCCAGCACGGAAAGCTGTAGCTGGTTTTCACTGTCCCTTGGAACTGCATTCGCTGCCGCACAGTCATTCGTGTTCTGCAAAAGCTTGGCTTGGTAATGGGGCAACACTGTGTATCTCTCTCTCGCGGAGCCCGGCTGCCAAATTCGAAACGTCCAGCGATTGCGCCCACACGAAAGCTGCCAGCACGGAAAGCTGTAGCTGGTTTTCACTGTCCCTTGGAACTGCATTCGCTGCCGCACAGTCATTTGTGTTCTGCAAAAGCTTGGGTTGGTAATGGGGTAACACTGTGTATCTCTCTCTCGAAGAGACCGGCTGCCAAATTCGAAACGTCCAGCGATTGCGCCCACACGAAAGCTGCCAGCACGGAAAGCTGTAGCTGGTTTTCACTGTCCCTTGGAACTGCATTCGCTGCCACACAGTCATTCGTGTTCTGCAAAAGCTTGGCTTCGTAATGCGGCAACACTCTGTATCTCTCTCTGGCAGAGCCCGGCTGCCAAATTCGAAACGTCCAGCGATTGCGCCCACAAGAAAGCTGCCAGCACGGAAAGCTGTAGCTGGTTTTCACTGTCCCTTGGAACTGCATTCGCTGCCACACAGTCATTCGTGTTCTGCAAAAGCTTGGCTTGGTAATGGGGCAACACTGTGTATCTCTCTCTGGCAGAGCCCGGCTGCCAAATTCGAAACGTCCAGCGATTGCGCCCACACGAAAGCTGCCAGCACGGAAAGCTGTAGCTGGTTTTCACTGTCCCTTGGAACTGCATTCGCTGCCGCACAGTCATTCGTGTTCTGCAAAAGCTTGGCTTCGTAATGCGGCAACACTCTGTATCTCTCTCTGGCAGAGCCCGGCTGCCAAATTCGAAACGTCCAGCGATTGCGCCCACACGAAAGCTGCCAGCACGGAAAGCAGTAGCTGGTTTTCACTGTCCCTTGGAACTGCATTCGCTGCCACACAGTCATTCGTGTTCTGCAAAAGCTTGGCTTCGTAAAGCGGCAACACTCTGTATCTCTCTCTGGCAGAGCCCGGCTGCCAAATTCGAAACGTCCAGCGATTGCGCCCACACGAAAGCTGCCAGCACGGAAAGCTGTAGCTGGTTTTCACTGTCCCTTGGAACTGCATTCGCTGCCACACAGTCATTCGTGTTCTGCAAAAGCTTGGCTTGGTAATGAGGCAACACTCTGTATCTCTCTCTCTCGCAGAGCTCGGCTGCCAAATTCGAAACGTCCAGCGATTGCGCCCACACGAAAGCTGCCAGCACGGAAAGCTGTAGCTGGTTTTCACTGTCCCTTGGAACTGCATTCGCTGCCACACAGTCATTCGTGTTCTGCAAAAGCTTGGCTTGGTAATGGGGCAACACTGTGTATCTCTCTCTCGCAGAGCCCGGCTGCCAAATTCGAAACGTCCAGCGATTGCGCCCACACGAAAGCTGCCAGCACGGAAAGCTGTAGCTGGTTTTCACTGTCCCTTGGAACTGCATTCGCTGCCGCACAGTCATTCGTGTTCTGCAAAAGCTTGGCTTGGTAATGGGGCAACACTGTGTATCTCTCTCTCGCGGAGCCCGGCTGCCAAATTCGAAACGTCCAGCGATTGCGCCCACACGAAAGCTGCCAGCACGGAAAGCTGTAGCTGGTTTTCACTGTCCCTTGGAACTGCATTCGCTGCCGCACAGTCATTTGTGTTCTGCAAAAGCTTGGGTTGGTAATGGGGTAACACTGTGTATCTCTCTCTCGAAGAGCCCGGCTGCCAAATTCGAAACGTCCAGCGATTGCGCCCACACGAAAGCTGCCAGCACGGAAAGCTGTAGCTGGTTTTCACTGTCCCTTGGAACTGCATTCGCTGCCACACAGTCATTCGTGTTCTGCAAAAGCTTGGCTTCGTAATGCGGCAACACTCTGTATCTCTCTCTGGCAGAGCCCGGCTGCCAAATTCGAAACGTCCAGCGATTGCGCCCACACGAAAGCTGCCAGCACGGAAAGCTGTAGCTGGTTTTCACTGTCCCTTGGAACTGCATTCGCTGCCGCACAGTCATTCGTGTTCTGCAAAAGCTTGGCTTCGTAATGCGGCAACACTCTGTATCTCTCTCTCGCAGAGCCCGGCTGCCAAATTCGAAACGTCCAGCGATTGCGCCCACACGAAAGCTGCCAGCACGGAAAGCTGTAGCTGGTTTTCACTGTCCCTTGGAACTGCATTCGCTGCCGCACAGTCATTCGTGTTCTGCAAAAGCTTGGCTTGGTAATGGGGCAACACTCTGTATCTCTCTCTGGCAGAGCCCGGCTGCCAAATTCGAAACATCCAGCGATTGCGCCCACACGAAAGCTGCCAGCATGGAAAGCTGTAGCTGGTTTTCACTGTCCCTTGGAACTGCATTCGCTGCCGCACAGTCATTCGTGTTCTGCAAAAGCTTGGCTTGGTAATGGGGCAACACTCTGTATCTCTCTCTGGCAGAGCCCGGCTGCCAAATTCGAAACGTCCAGCGATTGCGCCCACACGAAAGCTGCCAGCACGGAAAGCAGTAGCTGGTTTTCACTGTCCCTTGGAACTGCATTCGCTGCCACACAGTCATTCGTGTTCTGCAAAAGCTTGGCTTCGTAATGCGGCAACACTCTGTATCTCTCTCTGGCATAGCCCGGCTGCCAAATTCGAAACGTCCAGCGATTGCGCCCACAAGAAAGCTGCCAGCACGGAAAGCTGTAGCTGGTTTTCACTGTCCCTTGGAACTGCATTCGCTGCCACACAGTCATTCGTGTTCTGCAAAAGCTTGGCTTGGTAATGAGGCAACACTGTGTATCTCTCTCTGGCAGAGCCCGGCTGCCAAATTCGAAACGTCCAGCAATTGCGCCCACACGAAAGCTGCCAGCAAGGAAAGCTGTAGCTGGTTTTCACTGTCCCTTGGAACTGCATTCGCTGCCACACAGTCATTCGTGTTCTGCAAAAGCTTGGCTTCGTAATGGGGCAACACTCTGTATCTCTCTCTGGCAGAGCCCGGCTGCCAAATTCAAAACGTCCAGCGATTGCGCCCACACGAAAGCTGCCAGCACGGAAAGCTGTAGCTGGTTTTCACTGTCCGTTGGAACTGCATTCGCTGCCGCACAGTCATTCGTGTTCTGCAAAAGCTTGGCTTCGTAATGCGGCAACACTCTGTATCTCTCTCTCTCGCAGAGCTCGGCTGCCAAATTCGAAACGTCCAGCGATTGCGCCCACACGAAAGCTGCCAGCACGGAAAGCTGTAGCTGGTTTTCACTGTCCCTTGGAACTGCATTCGCTGCCACACAGTCATTCGTGTTCTGCAAAAGCTTGGCTTGGTAATGGGGCAACACTGTGTATCTCTCTCTCGCAGAGCCCGGCTGCCAAATTCGAAACGTCCAGCGATTGCGCCCACACGAAAGCTGCCAGCACGGAAAGCTGTAGCTGGTTTTCACTGTCCCTTGGAACTGCATTCGCTGCCGCACAGTCATTCGTGTTCTGCAAAAGCTTGGCTTGGTAATGGGGCAACACTGTGTATCTCTCTCTCGCAGAGCCCGGCTGCCAAATTCGAAACGTCCAGCGATTGCGCCCACACGAAAGCTGCCAGCACGGAAAGCTGTAGCTGGTTTTCACTGTCCCTTGGAACTGCATTCGCTGCCGCACAGTCATTTGTGTTCTGCAAAAGCTTGGGTTGGTAATGGGGTAACACTGTGTATCTCTCTCTCGAAGAGACCGGCTGCCAAATTCGAAACGTCCAGCGATTGCGCCCACACGAAAGCTGCCAGCACGGAAAGCTGTAGCTGGTTTTCACTGTCCGTTGGAACTGCATTCGCTGCCGCACAGTCATTCGTGTTCTGCAAAAGCTTGGCTTCGTAATGCGGCAACACTCTGTATCTCTCTCTCTCGCAGAGCTCGGCTGCCAAATTCGAAACGTCCAGCGATTGCGCCCACACGAAAGCTGCCAGCACGGAAAGCTGTAGCTGGTTTTCACTGTCCCTTGGAACTGCATTCGCTGCCACACAGTCATTCGTGTTCTGCAAAAGCTTGGCTTGGTAATGGGGCAACACTGTGTATCTCTCTCTCGCAGAGCCCGGCTGCCAAATTCGAAACGTCCAGCGATTGCGCCCACACGAAAGCTGCCAGCACGGAAAGCTGTAGCTGGTTTTCACTGTCCCTTGGAACTGCATTCGCTGCCGCACAGTCATTCGTGTTCTGCAAAAGCTTGGCTTGGTAATGGGGCAACACTGTGTATCTCTCTCTCGCAGAGCCCGGCTGCCAAATTCGAAACGTCCAGCGATTGCGCCCACACGAAAGCTGCCAGCACGGAAAGCTGTAGCTGGTTTTCACTGTCCCTTGGAACTGCATTCGCTGCCGCACAGTCATTTGTGTTCTGCAAAAGCTTGGGTTGGTAATGGGGTAACACTGTGTATCTCTCTCTCGAAGAGACCGGCTGCCAAATTCGAAACGTCCAGCGATTGCGCCCACACGAAAGCTGCCAGCACGGAAAGCTGTAGCTGGTTTTCACTGTCCCTTGGAACTGCATTCGCTGCCACACAGTCATTCGTGTTCTGCAAAAGCTTGGCTTGGTAATGGGGCAACACTCTGTATCTCTCTCTCGCAGAGCCCGGCTGCCAAATTCGAAACGTCCAGCGATTGCGCCCACACGAAAGCTGCCAGCACGGAAAGCTGTAGCTGGTTTTCACTGTCCCTTGGAACTGCATTCGCTGCCGCACAGTCATTCGTGTTCTGCAAAAGCTTGGCTTGGTAATGGGGCAACACTGTGTATCTCTCTCTCGCAGAGCCCGGCTGCCAAATTCGAAACGTCCAGCGATTGCGCCCACACGAAAGCTGCCAGCACGGAAAGCTGTAGCTGGTTTTCACTGTCCCTTGGAACTGCATTCGCTGCCACACAGTCATTCGTGTTCTGCAAAAGCTTGGCTTCGTAATGGGGCAACACTGTGTATCTCTCTCTCTCGCAGAGCCCGGCTGCCAAATTCGAAACGTCCAGCGATTGCGCCCACACGAAAGCTGCCAGCACGGAAAGCTGTAGCTGGTTTTCACTGTCCCTTGGAACTGCATTCGCTGCCGCACAGTCATTCGTGTTCTGCAAAAGCTTGGCTTCGTAATGGGGCAACACTCTGTATCTCTCTCTCGCGGAGCCCGGCTGCCAAATTCGAAACGTCCAGCGATTGCGCCCACACGAAAGCTGCCAGCACGGAAAGCTGTAGCTGGTTTTCACTGTCCCTTGGAACTGCATTCGCTGCCGCACAGTCATTCGTGTTCTGCAAAAGCTTTGATTCGTAATGGGGCAACACTCTGTATCTCTCTCTCGCAGAGGCCAGCTGCCAAATTCAAAACGTCCAGCGATTGCGCCCACACGAAAGCTGCCAGCACAGAAAGCTGTAGCTGGTTTTCACTGTCCCTTGGAACTGCATTCGCTGCCGCACAGTCATTCGTGTTCTGCAAAAGCTTGGCTTGGTAATGGGGCAACACTCTGTATCTCTCTCTCGCAGAGCCCGGCTGCCAAATTCGAAACGTCCAGCGATTGCGCCCACACGAAAGCTGCCAGCACGGAAAGCTGTAGCTGGTTTTCACTGTCCCTTGGAACTGCATTCGCTGCCTCACAGTCATTCGTGTTCTGCAAAAGCTTGGCTTCGTAATGCGGCAACACTCTGTATCTCTCTCTCGCAGAGCCCGGCTGCCAAATTCGAAACGTCCAGCGATTGCGCCCACACGAAAGCTGCCAGCACAGAAAGCTGTAGCTGGTTTTCACTGTCCCTTGGAACTGCATTCGCTGCCGCACAGTCATTCGTGTTCTGCAAAAGCTTGGCTTGGTAATGGGGCAACACTCTGTATCTCTCTCTCGCAGAGCCCGGCTGCCAAATTCGAAACGTCCAGCGATTGCGCCCACACGAAAGCTGCCAGCACGGAAAGCTGTAGCTGGTTTTCACTGTCCCTTGGAACTGCATTCGCTGCCGCACAGTCATTCGTGTTCTGCAAAAGCTTGGCTTCGTAATGCGGCAACACTCTGTATCTCTCTCTCTCGCAGAGCTCGGCTGCCAAATTCGAAACGTCCAGCGATTGCGCCCACACGAAAGCTGCCAGCACGGAAAGCTGTAGCTGGTTTTCACTGTCCCTTGGAACTGCATTCGCTGCCGCACAGTCATTCGTGTTCTGCAAAAGCTTGGCTTGGTAATGGGGCAACAATCTGTATCTCTCTCTGGCAGAGCCCGGCTGCCAAATTCGAAACGTCCAGCGATTGCGCCCACACGAAAGCTGCCAGCACGGAAAGCTGTAGCTGGTTTTCACTGTCCCTTGGAACTGCATTCGCTGCCACACAGTCATTCGTGTTCTGCAAAAGCTTGGCTTCGTAATGGGGCAACACTCTGTATCTCTCTCTCGAAGAGCCCGGCTGCCAAATTCGAAACGTCCAGCGATTGCGCCCACACGAAAGCTGCCAGCACGGAAAGCTGTAGCTGGTTTTCACTGTCCCTTGGAACTGCATTCGCTGCCACACAGTCATTCGTGTTCTGCAAAAGCTTGGCTTGGTAATGGGGCAACACTCTGTATCTCTCTCTCGCAGAGCCCGGCTGCCAAATTCGAAACGTCCAGCGATTGCGCCCACACGAAAGCTGCCAGCACGGAAAGCTGTAGCTGGTTTTCACTGTCCCTTGGAACTGCATTCGCTGCCACACAGTCATTCGTGTTCTGCAAAAGCTTGGCTTGGTAATGGGGCAACACTGTGTATCTCTCTCTCGCAGAGCCCGGCTGCCAAATTCAAAACGTCCAGCGATTGCGCCCACACGAAAGCTGCCAGCACGGAAAGCTGTAGCTGGTTTTCACTGTCCCTTGGAACTGCATTCGCTGCCGCACAGTCATTCGTGTTCTGCAAAAGCTTGGCTTGGTAATGGGGCAACACTCTGTATCTCTCTCTCGCAGAGCCCGGCTGCCAAATTCGAAACGTCCAGCGATTGCGCCCACACGAAAGCTGCCAGCACGGAAAGCTGTAGCTGGTTTTCACTGTCCCTTGGAACTGCATTCGCTGCCCCACAGTCATTCGTGTTCTGCAAAAGCTTGGCTTGGTAATGGGGCAACACGGTGTATCTCTCTCTCGCAGAGCCCGGCTGCCAAATTCGAAACGTCCAGCGATTGCGCCCACACGAAAGCTGCCAGCACGGAAAGCTGTAGCTGGTTTTCACTGTCCCTTGGAACTGCATTCGCTGCCGCACAGTCATTCGTGTTCTGCAAAAGCTTTGATTCGTAATGGGGCAACACTCTGTATCTCTCTCTGGCAGAGCCCGGCTGCCAAATTCGAAACGTCCAGCGATTGCGCCCACACGAAAGCTGCCAGCACGGAAAGCTGTAGCTGGTTTTCACTGTCCCTTGGAACTGCATTCGCTGCCGCACAGTCATTTGTGTTCTGCAAAAGCTTGGCTTGGTAATGGGGCAACACTCTGTATCTCTCTCTCGCAGAGCCCGGCTGCCAAATTCGAAACGTCCAGCGATTGCGCCCACACGAAAGCTGCCAGCACGGAAAGCTGTAGCTGGTTTTCACTGTCCCTTGGAACTGCATTCGCTGCCACACAGTCATTCGTGTTCTGCAAAAGCTTGGCTTCGTAATGCGGCAACACTCTGTATCTCTCTCTCGCAGAGCCCGGCTGCCAAATTCGAAACGTCCAGCGATTGCGCCCACACGAAAGCTGCCAGCACAGAAAGCTGTAGCTGGTTTTCACTGTCCCTTGGAACTGCATTCGCTGCCGCACAGTCATTCGTGTTCTGCAAAAGCTTGGCTTGGTAATGGGGCAACACTCTGTATCTCTCTCTCGCAGAGCCCGGCTGCCAAATTCGAAACGTCCAGCGATTGCGCCCACACGAAAGCTGCCAGCACGGAAAGCTGTAGCTGGTTTTCACTGTCCCTTGGAACTGCATTCGCTGCCGCACAGTCATTCGTGTTCTGCAAAAGCTTGGCTTCGTAATGCGGCAACACTCTGTATCTCTCTCTCTCGCAGAGCTCGGCTGCCAAATTCGAAACGTCCAGCGATTGCGCCCACACGAAAGCTGCCAGCACGGAAAGCTGTAGCTGGTTTTCACTGTCCCTTGGAACTGCATTCGCTGCCGCACAGTCATTCGTGTTCTGCAAAAGCTTGGCTTCGTAATGGGGCAACAATCTGTATCTCTCTCTGGCAGAGCCCGGCTGCCAAATTCGAAACGTCCAGCGATTGCGCCCACACGAAAGCTACCAGCACGGAAAGCTGTAGCTGGTTTTCACTGTCCCTTGGAACTGCATTCGCTGCCACACAGTCATTCGTGTTCTGCAAAAGCTTGGCTTCGTAATGGGGCAACACTCTGTATCTCTCTCTCGAAGAGCCCGGCTGCCAAATTCGAAACGTCCAGCGATTGCGCCCACACGAAAGCTGCCAGCACGGAAAGCTGTAGCTGGTTTTCACTGTCCCTTGGAACTGCATTCGCTGCCACACAGTCATTCGTGTTCTGCAAAAGCTTGGCTTGGTAATGGGGCAACACTCTGTATCTCTCTCTCGCAGAGCCCGGCTGCCAAATTCGAAACGTCCAGCGATTGCGCCCACACGAAAGCTGCCAGCACGGAAAGCTGTAGCTGGTTTTCACTGTCCCTTGGAACTGCATTCGCTGCCACACAGTCATTCGTGTTCTGCAAAAGCTTGGCTTGGTAATGGGGCAACACTGTGTATCTCTCTCTCGCAGAGCCCGGCTGCCAAATTCAAAACGTCCAGCGATTGCGCCCACACGAAAGCTGCCAGCACGGAAAGCTGTAGCTGGTTTTCACTGTCCCTTGGAACTGCATTCGCTGCCGCACAGTCATTCGTGTTCTGCAAAAGCTTGGCTTGGTAATGGGGCAACACTCTGTATCTCTCTCTCGCAGAGCCCGGCTGCCAAATTCGAAACGTCCAGCGATTGCGCCCACACGAAAGCTGCCAGCACGGAAAGCTGTAGCTGGTTTTCACTGTCCCTTGGAACTGCATTCGCTGCCCCACAGTCATTCGTGTTCTGCAAAAGCTTGGCTTGGTAATGGGGCAACACGGTGTATCTCTCTCTCGCAGAGCCCGGCTGCCAAATTCGAAACGTCCAGCGATTGCGCCCACACGAAAGCTGCCAGCACGGAAAGCTGTAGCTGGTTTTCACTGTCCCTTGGAACTGCATTCGCTGCCGCACAGTCATTCGTGTTCTGCAAAAGCTTTGATTCGTAATGGGGCAAAACTCTGTATCTCTCTCTGGCAGAGCCCGGCTGCCAAATTCGAAACGTCCAGCGATTGCGCCCACACGAAAGCTGCCAGCACGGAAAGCTGTAGCTGGTTTTCACTGTCCCTTGGAACTGCATTCGCTGCCGCACAGTCATTCGTGTTCTGCAAAAGCTTGGCTTCGTAATGGGGCAACACTCTGTATCTCTCTCTGGCAGAGCCCGGCTGCCAAATTCGAAACGTCCAGCGATTGCGCCCACACGAAAGCTGCCAGCATGGAAAGCTGTAGCTGGTTTTCACTGTCCCTTGGAACTGCATTCGCTGCCACACAGTCATTCGTGTTCTGCAAAAGCTTGGCTTGGTAATGGGGCAACACTCTGTATCTCTCTCTCGCAGAGCCCGGCTGCCAAATTCGAAACGTCCAGCGATTGCGCCCACACGAAAGCTGCCAGCACGGAAAGCTGTAGCTGGTTTTCACTGTCCCTTGGAACTGCATTCGCTGCCACACAGTCATTCGTGTTCTGCAAAAGCTTGGCTTGGTAATGGGGCAACACTGTGTATCTCTCTCTCGCAGAGCCCGGCTGCCAAATTCAAAACGTCCAGCGATTGCGCCCACACGAAAGCTGCCAGCATGGAAAGCTGTAGCTGGTTTTCACTGTCCCTTGGAACTGCATTCGCTGCCGCACAGTCATTCGTGTTCTGCAAAAGCTTGGCTTGGTAATGGGGCAACACTCTGTATCTCTCTCTCGCAGAGCCCGGCTGCCAAATTCGAAACGTCCAGCGATTGCGCCCACACGAAAGCTGCCAGCACGGAAAGCTGTAGCTGGTTTTCACTGTCCCTTGGAACTGCATTCGCTGCCCCACAGTCATTCGTGTTCTGCAAAAGCTTGGCTTGGTAATGGGGCAACACGGTGTATCTCTCTCTCGCAGAGCCCGGCTGCCAAATTCGAAACGTCCAGCGATTGCGCCCACACGAAAGCTGCCAGCACGGAAAGCTGTAGCTGGTTTTCACTATCCCTTGGAACTGCATTCGCTGCCGCACAGTCATTCGTGTTCTGCAAAAGCTTTGATTCGTAATGGGGCAACACTCTGTATCTCTCTCTGGCAGAGCCCGGCTGCCAAATTCGAAACGTCCAGCGATTGCGCCCACACGAAAGCTGCCAGCACGGAAAGCTGTAGCTGGTTTTCACTGTCCCTTGGAACTGCATTCGCTGCCGCACAGTCATTTGTGTTCTGCAAAAGCTTGGCTTGGTAATGGGGCAACACTGTGTATCTCTCTCTCTGGCAGAGCCCGGCTGCCAAATTCGAAACGTCCAGCGATTGCGCCCACACGAAAGCTGCCAGCACGGAAAGCTGTAGCTGGTTTTCACTGTCCCTTGGAACTGCATTCGCTGCCGCACAGTCATTCGTGTTCTGCAAAAGCTTGGCTTCGTAATGGGGCAACACTCTGTATCTCTCTCTCTCGCAGAGCCCGGCTGCCAAATTCGAAACGTCCAGCGATTGCGCCCACACGAAAGCTGCCAGCACGGAAAGCTGTAGCTGGTTTTCACTGTCCCTTGGAACTGCATTCGCTGCCGCACAGTCATTCGTGTTCTGCAAAAGCTTGGCTTCGTAATGCGGCAACACTCTGTATCTCTCTCTGGCAGAGCCCGGCTGCCAAATTCGAAACGTCCAGCGATTGCGCCCACACGAAAGCTGCCAGCACGGAAAGCTGTAGCTGGTTTTCACTGTCCCTTGGAACTGCATTCGCTGCCACACAGTCATTCGTGTTCTGCAAAAGCTTGGCTTCGTAACGCGGCAACACTCTGTATCTCTCTCTGGCAGAGCCCGGCTGCCAAATTCGAAACGTCCAGCGATTGCGCCCACAAGAAAGCTGCCAGCACGGAAAGCTGTAGCTGGTTTTCACTGTCCCTTGGAACTGCATTCGCTGCCGCACAGTCATTCGTGTTCTGCAAAAGCTTGGCTTCGTAATGCGGCAACACTCTGTATCTCTCTCTCTCGCAGAGCTCGGCTGCCAAATTCGAAACGTCCAGCGATTGCGCCCACACGAAAGCTGCCAGCATGGAAAGCTGTAGCTGGTTTTCACTGTCCCTTGGAACTGCATTCGCTGCCGCACAGTCATTCGTGTTCTGCAAAAGCTTGGCTTGGTAATGGGGCAACACTGTGTATCTCTCTCTGGCAGAGCCCGGCTGCCAAATTCGAAACGTCCAGCGATTGCGCCCACACGAAAGCTGCCAGCACGGAAAGCTGTAGCTGGTTTTCACTGTCCCTTGGAACTGCATTCGCTGCCGCACAGTCATTCGTGTTCTGCAAAAGCTTGGCTTCGTAATGCGGCAACACTCTGTATCTCTCTCTCGCAGAGCCCGGCTGCCAAATTCGAAACGTCCAGCGATTGCGCCCACACGAAAGCTGCCAGCACGGAAAGCTGTAGCTGGTTTTCACTGTCCCTTGGAACTGCATTCGCTGCCGCACAGTCATTCGTGTTCTGCGAAAGCTTGGCTTCGTAATGCGGCAACACTCTGTATCTCTCTCTCGCAGAGCCCGGCTGCCAAATTCGAAACGTCCAGCGATTGCGCCCACACGAAAGCTGCCAGCACGGAAAGCTGTAGCTGGTTTTCACTGTCCCTTGGAACTGCATTCGCTGCCGCACAGTCATTCGTGTTCTGCAAAAGCTTGGCTTGGTAATGGGGCAACACTCTGTATCTCTCTCTCGCAGAGCCCGGCTGCCAAATTCGAAACGTCCAGCGATTGCGCCCACACGAAAGCTGCCAGCACGGAAAGCTGTAGCTGGTTTTCACTGTCCCTTGGAACTGCATTCGCTGCCGCACAGTCATTCGTGTTCTGCAAAAGCTTGGCTTCGTAATGGGGCAACACTCTGTATCTCTCTCTCTCGCAGAGCCCGGCTGCCAAATTCGAAACGTCCAGCGATTGCGCCCACACGAAAGCTGCCAGCACGGAAAGCTGTAGCTGGTTTTCACTGTCCCTTGGAACTGCATTCGCTGCCGCACAGTCATTCGTGTTCTGCAAAAGCTTGGCTTCGTAATGGGGCAACACTGTGTATCTTTATCTGGCAGAGCCCGGCTGCCAAATTCGAAACGTCCAGCGATTGCGCCCACACGAAAGCTGCCAGCACGGAAAGCTGTAGCTGGTTTTCACTGTCCCTTGGAACTGCATTCGCTGCCGCACAGTCATTCGTGTTCTGCAAAAGCTTGGCTTGGTAATGAGGCAACACTGTGTATCTCTCTCTGGCAGAGCCCGGCTGCCAAATTCGAAACGTCCAGCGATTGCGCCCACACGAAAGCTGCCAGCACGGAAAGCTGTAGCTGGTTTTCACTGTCCCTTGGAACTGCATTCGCTGCCGCACAGTCATTCGTGTTCTGCAAAAGCTTGGCTTCGTAATGCGGCAACACTCTGTATCTCTCTCTCGCAGAGCCCGGCTGCCAAATTCGAAACGTCCAGCGATTGCGCCCACACGAAAGCTGCCAGCACAGAAAGCTGTAGCTGGTTTTCACTGTCCCTTGGAACTGCATTCGCTGCCGCACAGTCATTCGTGTTCTGCAAAAGCTTGGCTTGGTAATGGGGCAACACTCTGTATCTCTCTCTCGCAGAGCCCGGCTGCCAAATTCGAAACGTCCAGCGATTGCGCCCACACAAAAGCTGCCAGCACGGAAAGCTGTAGCTGGTTTTCACTGTCCCTTGGAACTGCATTCGCTGCCGCACAGTCATTCGTGTTCTGCAAAAGCTTGGCTTCGTAATGGGGCAACACTCTGTATCTCTCTCTCTCGCAGAGCGCGGCTGCCAAATTCGAAGTATCCAGCGATTGCGCCCACACAAAAGCAGCCAGCACGGAAAGCTGTAGCTGGTTTTCACTGTCCCTTGGAACTGCATTCGCTGCCGCACAGTCATTCGTGTTCTGCAAAAGCTTGGCTTGGTAATGGGGCAACACTCTGTATCTCTCTCTCGCAGAGCCCGGCTGCCAAATTCGAAACGTCCAGCGATTGCGCCCACACGAAAGCTGCCAGCACGGAAAGCTGTAGCTGGTTTTCACTGTCCCTTGGAACTGCATTCGCTGCCGCACAGTCATTCGTGTTCTGCAAAAGCTTGGCTTCGTAATGGGGCAACACTCTGTATCTCTCTCTGGCAGAGCCCGGCTGCCAAATTCGAAACGTCCAGCGATTGCGCCCACACGAAAGCTGCCAGCATGGAAAGCTGTAGCTGGTTTTCACTGTCCCTTGGAACTGCATTCGCTGCCACACAGTCATTCGTGTTCTGCAAAAGCTTGGCTTCGTAATGGGGCAACACTGTGTATCTCTCTCTGGCAGAGCCCGGCTGCCAAATTCAAAACGTCCAGCGATTGCGCCCACACGAAAGCTGCCAGCACGGAAAGCTGTAGCTGGTTTTCACTGTCCCTTGGAACTGCATTCGCTGCCGCACAGTCATTCGTGTTCTGCAAAAGCTTGGCTTGGTAATGGGGCAACACTGTGTATCTCTCTCTCGCAGAGCCCGGCTGCCAAATTCGAAACGTCCAGCGATTGCGCCCACACGAAAGCTGCCAGCACGGAAAGCTGTAGCTGGTTTTCACTGTCCCTTGGAACTGCATTCGCTGCCACACAGTCATTCGTGTTCTGCAAAAGCTTGGCTTCGTAATGCGGCAACACTCTGTATCTCTCTCTGGCAGAGCCCGGCTGCCAAATTCGAAACGTCCAGCGATTGCGCCCACAAGAAAGCTGCCAGCACGGAAAGCTGTAGCTGGTTTTCACTGTCCCTTGGAACTGCATTCGCTGCCACACAGTCATTCGTGTTCTGCAAAAGCTTGGCTTGGTAATGGGGCAACACTGTGTATCTCTCTCTGGCAGAGCCCGGCTGCCAAATTCGAAACGTCCAGCGATTGCGCCCACACGAAAGCTGCCAGCACGGAAAGCTGTAGCTGGTTTTCACTGTCCCTTGGAACTGCATTCGCTGCCGCACAGTCATTCGTGTTCTGCAAAAGCTTGGCTTCGTAATGCGGCAACACTCTGTATCTCTCTCTGGCAGAGCCCGGCTGCCAAATTCGAAACGTCCAGCGATTGCGCCCACACGAAAGCTGCCAGCACGGAAAGCAGTAGCTGGTTTTCACTGTCCCTTGGAACTGCATTCGCTGCCACACAGTCATTCGTGTTCTGCAAAAGCTTGGCTTCGTAAAGCGGCAACACTCTGTATCTCTCTCTGGCAGAGCCCGGCTGCCAAATTCGAAACGTCCAGCGATTGCGCCCACAAGAAAGCTGCCAGCACGGAAAGCTGTAGCTGGTTTTCACTGTCCCTTGGAACTGCATTCGCTGCCACACAGTCATTCGTGTTCTGCAAAAGCTTGGCTTGGTAATGAGGCAACACTGTGTATCTCTCTCTGGCAGAGCCCGGCTGCCAAATTCGAAACGTCCAGCAATTGCGCCCACACGAAAGCTGCCAGCAAGGAAAGCTGTAGCTGGTTTTCACTGTCCCTTGGAACTGCATTCGCTGCCACACAGTCATTCGTGTTCTGCAAAAGCTTGGCTTCGTAATGGGGCAACACTCTGTATCTCTCTCTGGCAGAGCCCGGCTGCCAAATTCAAAACGTCCAGCGATTGCGCCCACACGAAAGCTGCCAGCACGGAAAGCTGTAGCTGGTTTTCACTGTCCCTTGGAACTGCATTCGCTGCCGCACAGTCATTCGTGTTCTGCAAAAGCTTGGCTTGGTAATGGGGCAACACTGTGTATCTCTCTCTCGCGGAGCCCGGCTGCCAAATTCGAAACGTCCAGCGATTGCGCCCACACGAAAGCTGCCAGCACGGAAAGCTGTAGCTGGTTTTCACTGTCCCTTGGAACTGCATTCGCTGCCGCACAGTCATTTGTGTTCTGCAAAAGCTTGGGTTGGTAATGGGGTAACACTGTGTATCTCTCTCTCGAAGAGACCGGCTGCCAAATTCGAAACGTCCAGCGATTGCGCCCACACGAAAGCTGCCAGCACGGAAAGCTGTAGCTGGTTTTCACTGTCCCTTGGAACTGCATTCGCTGCCACACAGTCATTCGTGTTCTGCAAAAGCTTGGCTTCGTAATGCGGCAACACTCTGTATCTATCTCTGGCAGAGCCCGGCTGCCAAATTCGAAACGTCCAGCGATTGCGCCCACAAGAAAGCTGCCAGCACGGAAAGCTGTAGCTGGTTTTCACTGTCCCTTGGAACTGCATTCGCTGCCACACAGTCATTCGTGTTCTGCAAAAGCTTGGCTTGGTAATGGGGCAACACTGTGTATCTCTCTCTGGCAGAGCCCGGCTGCCAAATTCGAAACGTCCAGCGATTGCGCCCACACGAAAGCTGCCAGCACGGAAAGCTGTAGCTGGTTTTCACTGTCCCTTGGAACTGCATTCGCTGCCGCACAGTCATTCGTGTTCTGCAAAAGCTTGGCTTCGTAATGCGGCAACACTCTGTATCTCTCTCTCGCAGAGCCCGGCTGCCAAATTCGAAACGTCCAGCGATTGCGCCCACACGAAAGCTGCCAGCACGGAAAGCTGTAGCTGGTTTTCACTGTCCCTTGGAACTGCATTCGCTGCCGCACAGTCATTCGTGTTCTGCAAAAGCTTGGCTTGGTAATGGGGCAACACTCTGTATCTCTCTCTGGCAGAGCCCGGCTGCCAAATTCGAAACATCCAGCGATTGCGCCCACACGAAAGCTGCCAGCATGGAAAGCTGTAGCTGGTTTTCACTGTCCCTTGGAACTGCATTCGCTGCCGCACAGTCATTCGTGTTCTGCAAAAGCTTGGCTTGGTAATGGGGCAACACTCTGTATCTCTCTCTGGCAGAGCCCGGCTGCCAAATTCGAAACGTCCAGCGATTGCGCCCACACGAAAGCTGCCAGCACGGAAAGCAGTAGCTGGTTTTCACTGTCCCTTGGAACTGCATTCGCTGCCACACAGTCATTCGTGTTCTGCAAAAGCTTGGCTTCGTAATGCGGCAACACTCTGTATCTCTCTCTGGCAGAGCCCGGCTGCCAAATTCGAAACGTCCAGCGATTGCGCCCACAAGAAAGCTGCCAGCACGGAAAGCTGTAGCTGGTTTTCACTGTCCCTTGGAACTGCATTCGCTGCCACACAGTCATTCGTGTTCTGCAAAAGCTTGGCTTGGTAATGAGGCAACACTGTGTATCTCTCTCTGGCAGAGCCCGGCTGCCAAATTCGAAACGTCCAGCAATTGCGCCCACACGAAAGCTGCCAGCAAGGAAAGCTGTAGCTGGTTTTCACTGTCCCTTGGAACTGCATTCGCTGCCACACAGTCATTCGTGTTCTGCAAAAGCTTGGCTTCGTAATGGGGCAACACTCTGTATCTCTCTCTGGCAGAGCCCGGCTGCCAAATTCAAAACGTCCAGCGATTGCGCCCACACGAAAGCTGCCAGCACGGAAAGCTGTAGCTGGTTTTCACTGTCCGTTGGAACTGCATTCGCTGCCGCACAGTCATTCGTGTTCTGCAAAAGCTTGGCTTCGTAATGCGGCAACACTCTGTATCTCTCTCTCTCGCAGAGCTCGGCTGCCAAATTCGAAACGTCCAGCGATTGCGCCCACACGAAAGCTGCCAGCACGGAAAGCTGTAGCTGGTTTTCACTGTCCCTTGGAACTGCATTCGCTGCCACACAGTCATTCGTGTTCTGCAAAAGCTTGGCTTGGTAATGGGGCAACACTGTGTATCTCTCTCTCGCAGAGCCCGGCTGCCAAATTCGAAACGTCCAGCGATTGCGCCCACACGAAAGCTGCCAGCACGGAAAGCTGTAGCTGGTTTTCACTGTCCCTTGGAACTGCATTCGCTGCCGCACAGTCATTCGTGTTCTGCAAAAGCTTGGCTTGGTAATGGGGCAACACTGTGTATCTCTCTCTCGCAGAGCCCGGCTGCCAAATTCGAAACGTCCAGCGATTGCGCCCACACGAAAGCTGCCAGCACGGAAAGCTGTAGCTGGTTTTCACTGTCCCTTGGAACTGCATTCGCTGCCGCACAGTCATTTGTGTTCTGCAAAAGCTTGGGTTGGTAATGGGGTAACACTGTGTATCTCTCTCTCGAAGAGACCGGCTGCCAAATTCGAAACGTCCAGCGATTGCGCCCACACGAAAGCTGCCAGCACGGAAAGCTGTAGCTGGTTTTCACTGTCCGTTGGAACTGCATTCGCTGCCGCACAGTCATTCGTGTTCTGCAAAAGCTTGGCTTCGTAATGCGGCAACACTCTGTATCTCTCTCTCTCGCAGAGCTCGGCTGCCAAATTCGAAACGTCCAGCGATTGCGCCCACACGAAAGCTGCCAGCACGGAAAGCTGTAGCTGGTTTTCACTGTCCCTTGGAACTGCATTCGCTGCCACACAGTCATTCGTGTTCTGCAAAAGCTTGGCTTGGTAATGGGGCAACACTGTGTATCTCTCTCTCGCAGAGCCCGGCTGCCAAATTCGAAACGTCCAGCGATTGCGCCCACACGAAAGCTGCCAGCACGGAAAGCTGTAGCTGGTTTTCACTGTCCCTTGGAACTGCATTCGCTGCCGCACAGTCATTCGTGTTCTGCAAAAGCTTGGCTTGGTAATGGGGCAACACTGTGTATCTCTCTCTCGCAGAGCCCGGCTGCCAAATTCGAAACGTCCAGCGATTGCGCCCACACGAAAGCTGCCAGCACGGAAAGCTGTAGCTGGTTTTCACTGTCCCTTGGAACTGCATTCGCTGCCGCACAGTCATTTGTGTTCTGCAAAAGCTTGGGTTGGTAATGGGGTAACACTGTGTATCTCTCTCTCGAAGAGACCGGCTGCCAAATTCGAAACGTCCAGCGATTGCGCCCACACGAAAGCTGCCAGCACGGAAAGCTGTAGCTGGTTTTCACTGTCCCTTGGAACTGCATTCGCTGCCACACAGTCATTCGTGTTCTGCAAAAGCTTGGCTTGGTAATGGGGCAACACTCTGTATCTCTCTCTCGCAGAGCCCGGCTGCCAAATTCGAAACGTCCAGCGATTGCGCCCACACGAAAGCTGCCAGCACGGAAAGCTGTAGCTGGTTTTCACTGTCCCTTGGAACTGCATTCGCTGCCGCACAGTCATTCGTGTTCTGCAAAAGCTTGGCTTGGTAATGGGGCAACACTGTGTATCTCTCTCTCGCAGAGCCCGGCTGCCAAATTCGAAACGTCCAGCGATTGCGCCCACACGAAAGCTGCCAGCACGGAAAGCTGTAGCTGGTTTTCACTGTCCCTTGGAACTGCATTCGCTGCCACACAGTCATTCGTGTTCTGCAAAAGCTTGGCTTCGTAATGGGGCAACACTGTGTATCTCTCTCTCTCGCAGAGCCCGGCTGCCAAATTCGAAACGTCCAGCGATTGCGCCCACACGAAAGCTGCCAGCACGGAAAGCTGTAGCTGGTTTTCACTGTCCCTTGGAACTGCATTCGCTGCCGCACAGTCATTCGTGTTCTGCAAAAGCTTGGCTTCGTAATGGGGCAACACTCTGTATCTCTCTCTCGCGGAGCCCGGCTGCCAAATTCGAAACGTCCAGCGATTGCGCCCACACGAAAGCTGCCAGCACGGAAAGCTGTAGCTGGTTTTCACTGTCCCTTGGAACTGCATTCGCTGCCGCACAGTCATTCGTGTTCTGCAAAAGCTTTGATTCGTAATGGGGCAACACTCTGTATCTCTCTCTCGCAGAGCCCAGCTGCCAAATTCAAAACGTCCAGCGATTGCGCCCACACGAAAGCTGCCAGCACAGAAAGCTGTAGCTGGTTTTCACTGTCCCTTGGAACTGCATTCGCTGCCGCACAGTCATTCGTGTTCTGCAAAAGCTTGGCTTGGTAATGGGGCAACACTCTGTATCTCTCTCTCGCAGAGCCCGGCTGCCAAATTCGAAACGTCCAGCGATTGCGCCCACACGAAAGCTGCCAGCACGGAAAGCTGTAGCTGGTTTTCACTGTCCCTTGGAACTGCATTCGCTGCCTCACAGTCATTCGTGTTCTGCAAAAGCTTGGCTTCGTAATGCGGCAACACTCTGTATCTCTCTCTCGCAGAGCCCGGCTGCCAAATTCGAAACGTCCAGCGATTGCGCCCACACGAAAGCTGCCAGCACAGAAAGCTGTAGCTGGTTTTCACTGTCCCTTGGAACTGCATTCGCTGCCGCACAGTCATTCGTGTTCTGCAAAAGCTTGGCTTGGTAATGGGGCAACACTCTGTATCTCTCTCTCGCAGAGCCCGGCTGCCAAATTCGAAACGTCCAGCGATTGCGCCCACACGAAAGCTGCCAGCACGGAAAGCTGTAGCTGGTTTTCACTGTCCCTTGGAACTGCATTCGCTGCCGCACAGTCATTCGTGTTCTGCAAAAGCTTGGCTTCGTAATGCGGCAACACTCTGTATCTCTCTCTCTCGCAGAGCTCGGCTGCCAAATTCGAAACGTCCAGCGATTGCGCCCACACGAAAGCTGCCAGCACGGAAAGCTGTAGCTGGTTTTCACTGTCCCTTGGAACTGCATTCGCTGCCGCACAGTCATTCGTGTTCTGCAAAAGCTTGGCTTGGTAATGGGGCAACAATCTGTATCTCTCTCTGGCAGAGCCCGGCTGCCAAATTCGAAACGTCCAGCGATTGCGCCCACACGAAAGCTGCCAGCACGGAAAGCTGTAGCTGGTTTTCACTGTCCCTTGGAACTGCATTCGCTGCCACACAGTCATTCGTGTTCTGCAAAAGCTTGGCTTCGTAATGGGGCAACACTCTGTATCTCTCTCTCGAAGAGCCCGGCTGCCAAATTCGAAACGTCCAGCGATTGCGCCCACACGAAAGCTGCCAGCACGGAAAGCTGTAGCTGGTTTTCACTGTCCCTTGGAACTGCATTCGCTGCCACACAGTCATTCGTGTTCTGCAAAAGCTTGGCTTGGTAATGGGGCAACACTCTGTATCTCTCTCTCGCAGAGCCCGGCTGCCAAATTCGAAACGTCCAGCGATTGCGCCCACACGAAAGCTGCCAGCACGGAAAGCTGTAGCTGGTTTTCACTGTCCCTTGGAACTGCATTCGCTGCCACACAGTCATTCGTGTTCTGCAAAAGCTTGGCTTGGTAATGGGGCAACACTGTGTATCTCTCTCTCGCAGAGCCCGGCTGCCAAATTCAAAACGTCCAGCGATTGCGCCCACACGAAAGCTGCCAGCACGGAAAGCTGTAGCTGGTTTTCACTGTCCCTTGGAACTGCATTCGCTGCCGCACAGTCATTCGTGTTCTGCAAAAGCTTGGCTTGGTAATGGGGCAACACTCTGTATCTCTCTCTCGCAGAGCCCGGCTGCCAAATTCGAAACGTCCAGCGATTGCGCCCACACGAAAGCTGCCAGCACGGAAAGCTGTAGCTGGTTTTCACTGTCCCTTGGAACTGCATTCGCTGCCCCACAGTCATTCGTGTTCTGCAAAAGCTTGGCTTGGTAATGGGGCAACACGGTGTATCTCTCTCTCGCAGAGCCCGGCTGCCAAATTCGAAACGTCCAGCGATTGCGCCCACACGAAAGCTGCCAGCACGGAAAGCTGTAGCTGGTTTTCACTGTCCCTTGGAACTGCATTCGCTGCCGCACAGTCATTCGTGTTCTGCAAAAGCTTTGATTCGTAATGGGGCAACACTCTGTATCTCTCTCTGGCAGAGCCCGGCTGCCAAATTCGAAACGTCCAGCGATTGCGCCCACACGAAAGCTGCCAGCACGGAAAGCTGTAGCTGGTTTTCACTGTCCCTTGGAACTGCATTCGCTGCCGCACAGTCATTTGTGTTCTGCAAAAGCTTGGCTTGGTAATGGGGCAACACTCTGTATCTCTCTCTCGCAGAGCCCGGCTGCCAAATTCGAAACGTCCAGCGATTGCGCCCACACGAAAGCTGCCAGCACGGAAAGCTGTAGCTGGTTTTCACTGTCCCTTGGAACTGCATTCGCTGCCACACAGTCATTCGTGTTCTGCAAAAGCTTGGCTTCGTAATGCGGCAACACTCTGTATCTCTCTCTCGCAGAGCCCGGCTGCCAAATTCGAAACGTCCAGCGATTGCGCCCACACGAAAGCTGCCAGCACAGAAAGCTGTAGCTGGTTTTCACTGTCCCTTGGAACTGCATTCGCTGCCGCACAGTCATTCGTGTTCTGCAAAAGCTTGGCTTGGTAATGGGGCAACACTCTGTATCTCTCTCTCGCAGAGCCCGGCTGCCAAATTCGAAACGTCCAGCGATTGCGCCCACACGAAAGCTGCCAGCACGGAAAGCTGTAGCTGGTTTTCACTGTCCCTTGGAACTGCATTCGCTGCCGCACAGTCATTCGTGTTCTGCAAAAGCTTGGCTTCGTAATGCGGCAACACTCTGTATCTCTCTCTCTCGCAGAGCTCGGCTGCCAAATTCGAAACGTCCAGCGATTGCGCCCACACGAAAGCTGCCAGCACGGAAAGCTGTAGCTGGTTTTCACTGTCCCTTGGAACTGCATTCGCTGCCGCACAGTCATTCGTGTTCTGCAAAAGCTTGGCTTGGTAATGGGGCAACAATCTGTATCTCTCTCTGGCAGAGCCCGGCTGCCAAATTCGAAACGTCCAGCGATTGCGCCCACACGAAAGCTACCAGCACGGAAAGCTGTAGCTGGTTTTCACTGTCCCTTGGAACTGCATTCGCTGCCACACAGTCATTCGTGTTCTGCAAAAGCTTGGCTTCGTAATGGGGCAACACTCTGTATCTCTCTCTCGAAGAGCCCGGCTGCCAAATTCGAAACGTCCAGCGATTGCGCCCACACGAAAGCTGCCAGCACGGAAAGCTGTAGCTGGTTTTCACTGTCCCTTGGAACTGCATTCGCTGCCACACAGTCATTCGTGTTCTGCAAAAGCTTGGCTTGGTAATGGGGCAACACTCTGTATCTCTCTCTCGCAGAGCCCGGCTGCCAAATTCGAAACGTCCAGCGATTGCGCCCACACGAAAGCTGCCAGCACGGAAAGCTGTAGCTGGTTTTCACTGTCCCTTGGAACTGCATTCGCTGCCACACAGTCATTCGTGTTCTGCAAAAGCTTGGCTTGGTAATGGGGCAACACTGTGTATCTCTCTCTCGCAGAGCCCGGCTGCCAAATTCAAAACGTCCAGCGATTGCGCCCACACGAAAGCTGCCAGCACGGAAAGCTGTAGCTGGTTTTCACTGTCCCTTGGAACTGCATTCGCTGCCGCACAGTCATTCGTGTTCTGCAAAAGCTTGGCTTGGTAATGGGGCAACACTGTGTATCTCTCTCTCGCAGAGCCCGGCTGCCAAATTCGAAACGTCCAGCGATTGCGCCCACACGAAAGCTGCCAGCACGGAAAGCTGTAGCTGGTTTTCACTGTCCCTTGGAACTGCATTCGCTGCCCCACAGTCATTCGTGTTCTGCAAAAGCTTGGCTTGGTAATGGGGCAACACGGTGTATCTCTCTCTCGCAGAGCCCGGCTGCCAAATTCGAAACGTCCAGCGATTGCGCCCACACGAAAGCTGCCAGCACGGAAAGCTGTAGCTGGTTTTCACTGTCCCTTGGAACTGCATTCGCTGCCGCACAGTCATTCGTGTTCTGCAAAAGCTTTGATTCGTAATGGGGCAAAACTCTGTATCTCTCTCTGGCAGAGCCCGGCTGCCAAATTCGAAACGTCCAGCGATTGCGCCCACACGAAAGCTGCCAGCACGGAAAGCTGTAGCTGGTTTTCACTGTCCCTTGGAACTGCATTCGCTGCCGCACAGTCATTCGTGTTCTGCAAAAGCTTGGCTTCGTAATGGGGCAACACTCTGTATCTCTCTCTGGCAGAGCCCGGCTGCCAAATTCGAAACGTCCAGCGATTGCGCCCACACGAAAGCTGCCAGCATGGAAAGCTGTAGCTGGTTTTCACTGTCCCTTGGAACTGCATTCGCTGCCACACAGTCATTCGTGTTCTGCAAAAGCTTGGCTTGGTAATGGGGCAACACTCTGTATCTCTCTCTCGCAGAGCCCGGCTGCCAAATTCGAAACGTCCAGCGATTGCGCCCACACGAAAGCTGCCAGCACGGAAAGCTGTAGCTGGTTTTCACTGTCCCTTGGAACTGCATTCGCTGCCACACAGTCATTCGTGTTCTGCAAAAGCTTGGCTTGGTAATGGGGCAACACTGTGTATCTCTCTCTCGCAGAGCCCGGCTGCCAAATTCAAAACGTCCAGCGATTGCGCCCACACGAAAGCTGCCAGCATGGAAAGCTGTAGCTGGTTTTCACTGTCCCTTGGAACTGCATTCGCTGCCGCACAGTCATTCGTGTTCTGCAAAAGCTTGGCTTGGTAATGGGGCAACACTCTGTATCTCTCTCTCGCAGAGCCCGGCTGCCAAATTCGAAACGTCCAGCGATTGCGCCCACACGAAAGCTGCCAGCACGGAAAGCTGTAGCTGGTTTTCACTGTCCCTTGGAACTGCATTCGCTGCCCCACAGTCATTCGTGTTCTGCAAAAGCTTGGCTTGGTAATGGGGCAACACGGTGTATCTCTCTCTCGCAGAGCCCGGCTGCCAAATTCGAAACGTCCAGCGATTGCGCCCACACGAAAGCTGCCAGCACGGAAAGCTGTAGCTGGTTTTCACTGTCCCTTGGAACTGCATTCGCTGCCGCACAGTCATTCGTGTTCTGCAAAAGCTTTGATTCGTAATGGGGCAACACTCTGTATCTCTCTCTGGCAGAGCCCGGCTGCCAAATTCGAAACGTCCAGCGATTGCGCCCACACGAAAGCTGCCAGCACGGAAAGCTGTAGCTGGTTTTCACTGTCCCTTGGAACTGCATTCGCTGCCGCACAGTCATTTGTGTTCTGCAAAAGCTTGGCTTGGTAATGGGGCAACACTGTGTATCTCTCTCTCTGGCAGAGCCCGGCTGCCAAATTCGAAACGTCCAGCGATTGCGCCCACACGAAAGCTGCCAGCACGGAAAGCTGTAGCTGGTTTTCACTGTCCCTTGGAACTGCATTCGCTGCCGCACAGTCATTCGTGTTCTGCAAAAGCTTGGCTTCGTAATGGGGCAACACTCTGTATCTCTCTCTCTCGCAGAGCCCGGCTGCCAAATTCGAAACGTCCAGCGATTGCGCCCACACGAAAGCTGCCAGCACGGAAAGCTGTAGCTGGTTTTCACTGTCCCTTGGAACTGCATTCGCTGCCGCACAGTCATTCGTGTTCTGCAAAAGCTTGGCTTGGTAATGGGGCAACACTCTGTATCTCTCTCTGGCAGAGCCCGGCTGCCAAATTCGAAACGTCCAGCGATTGCGCCCACACGAAAGCTGCCAGCACGGAAAGCTGTAGCTGGTTTTCACTGTCCCTTGGAACTGCATTCGCTGCCGCACAGTCATTCGTGTTCTGCAAAAGCTTGGCTTGGTAATGGGGCAACACTCTGTATCTCTCTCTGGCAGAGCCCGGCTGCCAAATTCGAAACGTCCAGCGATTGCGCCCACAAGAAAGCTGCCAGCACGGAAAGCTGTAGCTGGTTTTCACTGTCCCTTGGAACTGCATTCGTGCCGCACAGTCATTCGTGTTCTGCAAAAGCTTGGCTTCGTAATGCGGCAACACTCTGTATCTCTCTCTCTCGCAGAGCTCGGCTGCCAAATTCGAAACGTCCAGCGATTGCGCCCACACGAAAGCTGCCAGCATGGAAAGCTGTAGCTGGTTTTCACTGTCCCTTGGAACTGCATTCGCTGCCGCACAGTCATTCGTGTTCTGCAAAAGCTTGGCTTGGTAATGGGGCAACAATCTGTATCTCTCTCTGGCAGAGCCCGGCTGCCAAATTCGAAACGTCCAGCGATTGCGCCCACACGAAAGCTGCCAGCACGGAAAGCTGTAGCTGGTTTTCACTGTCCCTTGGAACTGCATTCGCTGCCACACAGTCATTCGTGTTCTGCAAAAGCTTGGCTTCGTAATGGGGCAACACTCTGTATCTCTCTCTCGCAGAGCCCGGCTGCCAAATTCGAAACGTCCAGCGATTGCGCCCACACGAAAGCTGCCAGCACGGAAAGCTGTAGCTGGTTTTCACTGTCCCTTGGAACTGCATTCGCTGCCACACAGTCATTCGTGTTCTGCAAAAGCTTGGCTTGGTAATGGGGCAACACTCTGTATCTCTCTCTCGCAGAGCCCGGCTGCCAAATTCGAAACGTCCAGCGATTGCGCCCACACGAAAGCTGCCAGCACGGAAAGCTGTAGCTGGTTTTCACTGTCCCTTGGAACTGCATTCGCTGCCACACAGTCATTCGTGTTCTGCAAAAGCTTGGCTTGGTAATGGGGCAACACTGTGTATCTCTCTCTCGCAGAGCCCGGCTGCCAAATTCAAAACGTCCAGCGATTGCGCCCACACGAAAGCTGCCAGCACGGAAAGCTGTAGCTGGTTTTCACTGTCCCTTGGAACTGCATTCGCTGCCGCACAGTCATTCGTGTTCTGCAAAAGCTTGGCTTGGTAATGGGGCAACACTGTGTATCTCTCTCTCGCAGAGCCCGGCTGCCAAATTCGAAACGTCCAGCGATTGCGCCCACACGAAAGCTGCCAGCACGGAAAGCTGTAGCTGGTTTTCACTGTCCCTTGGAACTGCATTCGCTGCCCCACAGTCATTCGTGTTCTGCAAAAGCTTGGCTTGGTAATGGGGCAACACGGTGTATCTCTCTCTCGCAGAGCCCGGCTGCCAAATTCGAAACGTCCAGCGATTGCGCCCACACGAAAGCTGCCAGCACGGAAAGCTGTAGCTGGTTTTCACTGTCCCTTGGAACTGCATTCGCTGCCGCACAGTCATTCGTGTTCTGCAAAAGCTTTGATTCGTAATGGGGCAACACTCTGTATCTCTCTCTGGCAGAGCCCGGCTGCCAAATTCGAAACGTCCAGCGATTGCGCCCACACGAAAGCTGCCAGCACGGAAAGCTGTAGCTGGTTTTCACTGTCCCTTGGAACTGCATTCGCTGCCACACAGTCATTCGTGTTCTGCAAAAGCTTGGCTTGGTAATGGGGCAACACTCTGTATCTCTCTCTCGCAGAGCCCGGCTGCCAAATTCGAAACGTCCAGCGATTGCGCCCACACGAAAGCTGCCAGCACGGAAAGCTGTAGCTGGTTTTCACTGTCCCTTGGAACTGCATTCGCTGCCACACAGTCATTCGTGTTCTGCAAAAGCTTGGCTTGGTAATGGGGCAACACTCTGTATCTCTCTCTCGCAGAGCCCGGCTGCCAAATTCGAAACGTCCAGCGATTGCGCCCACACGAAAGCTGCCAGCACGGAAAGCTGTAGCTGGTTTTCACTGTCCCTTGGAACTGCATTCGCTGCCGCACAGTCATTCGTGTTCTGCAAAAGCTTGGCTTCGTAATGCGGCAACACTCTGTATCTCTCTCTCTCGCAGAGCTCGGCTGCCAAATTCGAAACGTCCAGCGATTGCGCCCACACGAAAGCTGCCAGCACGGAAAGCTGTAGCTGGTTTTCACTGTCCCTTGGAACTGCATTCGCTGCCGCACAGTCATTCGTGTTCTGCAAAAGCTTGGCTTGGTAATGGGGCAACAATCTGTATCTCTCTCTGGCAGAGCCCGGCTGCCAAATTCGAAACGTCCAGCGATTGCGCCCACACGAAAGCTGCCAGCACGGAAAGCTGTAGCTGGTTTTCACTGTCCCTTGGAACTGCATTCGCTGCCACACAGTCATTCGTGTTCTGCAAAAGCTTGGCTTCGTAATGGGGCAACACTCTGTATCTCTCTCTCGAAGAGCCCGGCTGCCAAATTCGAAACGTCCAGCGATTGCGCCCACACGAAAGCTGCCAGCACGGAAAGCTGTAGCTGGTTTTCACTGTCCCTTGGAACTGCATTCGCTGCCACACAGTCATTCGTGTTCTGCAAAAGCTTGGCTTGGTAATGGGGCAACACTCTGTATCTCTCTCTCGCAGAGCCCGGCTGCCAAATTCGAAACGTCCAGCGATTGCGCCCACACGAAAGCTGCCAGCACGGAAAGCTGTAGCTGGTTTTCACTGTCCCTTGGAACTGCATTCGCTGCCACACAGTCATTCGTGTTCTGCAAAAGCTTGGCTTGGTAATGGGGCAACACTGTGTATCTCTCTCTCGCAGAGCCCGGCTGCCAAATTCAAAACGTCCAGCGATTGCGCCCACACGAAAGCTGCCAGCACGGAAAGCTGTAGCTGGTTTTCACTGTCCCTTGGAACTGCATTCGCTGCCGCACAGTCATTCGTGTTCTGCAAAAGCTTGGCTTGGTAATGGGGCAACACTCTGTATCTCTCTCTCGCAGAGCCCGGCTGCCAAATTCGAAACGTCCAGCGATTGCGCCCACACGAAAGCTGCCAGCACGGAAAGCTGTAGCTGGTTTTCACTGTCCCTTGGAACTGCATTCGCTGCCCCACAGTCATTCGTGTTCTGCAAAAGCTTGGCTTGGTAATGGGGCAACACGGTGTATCTCTCTCTCGCAGAGCCCGGCTGCCAAATTCGAAACGTCCAGCGATTGCGCCCACACGAAAGCTGCCAGCACGGAAAGCTGTAGCTGGTTTTCACTGTCCCTTGGAACTGCATTCGCTGCCGCACAGTCATTCGTGTTCTGCAAAAGCTTTGATTCGTAATGGGGCAACACTCTGTATCTCTCTCTGGCAGAGCCCGGCTGCCAAATTCGAAACGTCCAGCGATTGCGCCCACACGAAAGCTGCCAGCACGGAAAGCTGTAGCTGGTTTTCACTGTCCCTTGGAACTGCATTCGCTGCCGCACAGTCATTCGTGTTCTGCAAAAGCTTTGATTCGTAATGGGGCAACACTCTGTATCTCTCTCTGGCAGAGCCCGGCTGCCAAATTCGAAACGTCCAGCGATTGCGCCCACACGAAAGCTGCCAGCACGGAAAGCTGTAGCTGGTTTTCACTGTCCCTTGGAACTGCATTCGCTGCCACACAGTCATTCGTGTTCTGCAAAAGCTTGGCTTGGTAATGGGGCAACACTCTGTATCTCTCTCTCGCAGAGCCCGGCTGCCAAATTCGAAACGTCCAGCGATTGCGCCCACACGAAAGCTGCCAGCACGGAAAGCTGTAGCTGGTTTTCACTGTCCCTTGGAACTGCATTCGCTGCCACACAGTCATTCGTGTTCTGCAAAAGCTTGGCTTGGTAATGGGGCAACACTCTGTATCTCTCTCTCGCAGAGCCCGGCTGCCAAATTCGAAACGTCCAGCGATTGCGCCCACACGAAAGCTGCCAGCACGGAAAGCTGTAGCTGGTTTTCACTGTCCCTTGGAACTGCATTCGCTGCCGCACAGTCATTCGTGTTCTGCAAAAGCTTGGCTTCGTAATGCGGCAACACTCTGTATCTCTCTCTCTCGCAGAGCTCGGCTGCCAAATTCGAAACGTCCAGCGATTGCGCCCACACGAAAGCTGCCAGCACGGAAAGCTGTAGCTGGTTTTCACTGTCCCTTGGAACTGCATTCGCTGCCGCACAGTCATTCGTGTTCTGCAAAAGCTTGGCTTGGTAATGGGGCAACAATCTGTATCTCTCTCTGGCAGAGCCCGGCTGCCAAATTCGAAACGTCCAGCGATTGCGCCCACACGAAAGCTGCCAGCACGGAAAGCTGTAGCTGGTTTTCACTGTCCCTTGGAACTGCATTCGCTGCCACACAGTCATTCGTGTTCTGCAAAAGCTTGGCTTCGTAATGGGGCAACACTCTGTATCTCTCTCTCGAAGAGCCCGGCTGCCAAATTCGAAACGTCCAGCGATTGCGCCCACACGAAAGCTGCCAGCACGGAAAGCTGTAGCTGGTTTTCACTGTCCCTTGGAACTGCATTCGCTGCCACACAGTCATTCGTGTTCTGCAAAAGCTTGGCTTGGTAATGGGGCAACACTCTGTATCTCTCTCTCGCAGAGCCCGGCTGCCAAATTCGAAACGTCCAGCGATTGCGCCCACACGAAAGCTGCCAGCACGGAAAGCTGTAGCTGGTTTTCACTGTCCCTTGGAACTGCATTCGCTGCCACACAGTCATTCGTGTTCTGCAAAAGCTTGGCTTGGTAATGGGGCAACACTGTGTATCTCTCTCTCGCAGAGCCCGGCTGCCAAATTCAAAACGTCCAGCGATTGCGCCCACACGAAAGCTGCCAGCACGGAAAGCTGTAGCTGGTTTTCACTGTCCCTTGGAACTGCATTCGCTGCCGCACAGTCATTCGTGTTCTGCAAAAGCTTGGCTTGGTAATGGGGCAACACTCTGTATCTCTCTCTCGCAGAGCCCGGCTGCCAAATTCGAAACGTCCAGCGATTGCGCCCACACGAAAGCTGCCAGCACGGAAAGCTGTAGCTGGTTTTCACTGTCCCTTGGAACTGCATTCGCTGCCCCACAGTCATTCGTGTTCTGCAAAAGCTTGGCTTGGTAATGGGGCAACACGGTGTATCTCTCTCTCGCAGAGCCCGGCTGCCAAATTCGAAACGTCCAGCGATTGCGCCCACACGAAAGCTGCCAGCACGGAAAGCTGTAGCTGGTTTTCACTGTCCCTTGGAACTGCATTCGCTGCCACACAGTCATTCGTGTTCTGCAAAAGCTTTGATTCGTAATGGGGCAACACTCTGTATCTCTCTCTGGCAGAGCCCGGCTGCCAAATTCGAAACGTCCAGCGATTGCGCCCACACGAAAGCTGCCAGCACGGAAAGCTGTAGCTGGTTTTCACTGTCCCTTGGAACTGCATTCGCTGCCGCACAGTCATTTGTGTTCTGCAAAAGCTTGGCTTGGTAATGGGGCAACACTGTGTATCTCTCTCTCTGGCAGAGCCCGGCTGCCAAATTCGAAACGTCCAGCGATTGCGCCCACACGAAAGCTGCCAGCACGGAAAGCTGTAGCTGGTTTTCACTGTCCCTTGGAACTGCATTCGCTGCCGCACAGTCATTCGTGTTCTGCAAAAGCTTGGCTTCGTAATGGGGCAACACTCTGTATCTCTCTCTGGCAGAGCCCGGCTGCCAAATTCGAAACGTCCAGCGATTGCGCCCACACGAAAGCTGCCAGCACGGAAAGCTGTAGCTGGTTTTCACTGTCCCTTGGAACTGCATTCGCTGCCGCACAGTCATTCGTGTTCTGCAAAAGCTTGGCTTGGTAATGGGGCAACACTCTGTATCTCTCTCTGGCAGAGCCCGGCTGCCAAATTCGAAACGTCCAGCGATTGCGCCCACAAGAAAGCTGCCAGCACGGAAAGCTGTAGCTGGTTTTCACTGTCCCTTGGAACTGCATTCGTGCCGCACAGTCATTCGTGTTCTGCAAAAGCTTGGCTTCGTAATGCGGCAACACTCTGTATCTCTCTCTCTCGCAGAGCTCGGCTGCCAAATTCGAAACGTCCAGCGATTGCGCCCACACGAAAGCTGCCAGCATGGAAAGCTGTAGCTGGTTTTCACTGTCCCTTGGAACTGCATTCGCTGCCGCACAGTCATTCGTGTTCTGCAAAAGCTTGGCTTGGTAATGGGGCAACAATCTGTATCTCTCTCTGGCAGAGCCCGGCTGCCAAATTCGAAACGTCCAGCGATTGCGCCCACACGAAAGCTGCCAGCACGGAAAGCTGTAGCTGGTTTTCACTGTCCCTTGGAACTGCATTCGCTGCCACACAGTCATTCGTGTTCTGCAAAAGCTTGGCTTCGTAATGGGGCAACACTCTGTATCTCTCTCTCGCAGAGCCCGGCTGCCAAATTCGAAACGTCCAGCGATTGCGCCCACACGAAAGCTGCCAGCACGGAAAGCTGTAGCTGGTTTTCACTGTCCCTTGGAACTGCATTCGCTGCCACACAGTCATTCGTGTTCTGCAAAAGCTTGGCTTGGTAATGGGGCAACACTCTGTATCTCTCTCTCGCAGAGCCCGGCTGCCAAATTCGAAACGTCCAGCGATTGCGCCCACACGAAAGCTGCCAGCACGGAAAGCTGTAGCTGGTTTTCACTGTCCCTTGGAACTGCATTCGCTGCCGCACAGTCATTCGTGTTCTGCAAAAGCTTTGATTCGTAATGGGGCAACACTCTGTATCTCTCTCTCGCAGAGCCCGGCTGCCAAATTCGAAACGTCCAGCGATTGCGCCCACACGAAAGCTGCCAGCACGGAAAGCTGTAGCTGGTTTTCACTGTCCCTTGGAACTGCATTCGCTGCCGCACAGTCATTCGTGTTCTGCAAAAGCTTGGCTTCGTAATGCGGCAACACTCTGTATCTCTCTCTCTCGCAGAGCTCGGCTGCCAAATTCGAAACGTCCAGCGATTGCGCCCACACGAAAGCTGCCAGCACGGAAAGCTGTAGCTGGTTTTCACTGTCCCTTGGAACTGCATTCGCTGCCGCACAGTCATTCGTGTTCTGCAAAAGCTTGGCTTGGTAATGGGGCAACAATCTGTATCTCTCTCTGGCAGAGCCCGGCTGCCAAATTCGAAACGTCCAGCGATTGCGCCCACACGAAAGCTGCCAGCACGGAAAGCTGTAGCTGGTTTTCACTGTCCCTTGGAACTGCATTCGCTGCCACACAGTCATTCGTGTTCTGCAAAAGCTTGGCTTCGTAATGGGGCAACACTCTGTATCTCTCTCTCGAAGAGCCCGGCTGCCAAATTCGAAACGTCCAGCGATTGCGCCCACACGAAAGCTGCCAGCACGGAAAGCTGTAGCTGGTTTTCACTGTCCCTTGGAACTGCATTCGCTGCCACACAGTCATTCGTGTTCTGCAAAAGCTTGGCTTGGTAATGGGGCAACACTCTGTATCTCTCTCTCGCAGAGCCCGGCTGCCAAATTCAAAACGTCCAGCGATTGCGCCCACACGAAAGCTGCCAGCACGGAAAGCTGTAGCTGGTTTTCACTGTCCCTTGGAACTGCATTCGCTGCCACACAGTCATTCGTGTTCTGCAAAAGCTTGGCTTGGTAATGGGGCAACACTGTGTATCTCTCTCTGGCAGAGCCCGGCTGCCAAATTCAAAACGTCCAGCGATTGCGCCCACACGAAAGCTGCCAGCACGGAAAGCTGTAGCTGGTTTTCACTGTCCCTTGGAACTGCATTCGCTGCCGCACAGTCATTCGTGTTCTGCAAAAGCTTGGCTTGGTAATGGGGCAACACTCTGTATCTCTCTCTCGCAGAGCCCGGCTGCCAAATTCGAAACGTCCAGCGATTGCGCCCACACGAAAGCTGCCAGCACGGAAAGCTGTAGCTGGTTTTCACTGTCCCTTGGAACTGCATTCGCTGCCCCACAGTCATTCGTGTTCTGCAAAAGCTTGGCTTGGTAATGGGGCAACACGGTGTATCTCTCTCTCGCAGAGCCCGGCTGCCAAATTCGAAACGTCCAGCGATTGCGCCCACACGAAAGCTGCCAGCACGGAAAGCTGTAGCTGGTTTTCACTGTCCCTTGGAACTGCATTCGCTGCCGCACAGTCATTCGTGTTCTGCAAAAGCTTTGATTCGTAATGGGGCAACACTCTGTATCTCTCTCTGGCAGAGCCCGGCTGCCAAATTCGAAACGTCCAGCGATTGCGCCCACACGAAAGCTGCCAGCACGGAAAGCTGTAGCTGGTTTTCACTGTCCCTTGGAACTGCATTCGCTGCCGCACAGTCATTTGTGTTCTGCAAAAGCTTGGCTTGGTAATGGGGCAACACTGTGTATCTCTCTCTCTGGCAGAGCCCGGCTGCCAAATTCGAAACGTCCAGCGATTGCGCCCACACGAAAGCTGCCAGCACGGAAAGCTGTAGCTGGTTTTCACTGTCCCTTGGAACTGCATTCGCTGCCGCACAGTCATTCGTGTTCTGCAAAAGCTTGGCTTCGTAATGGGGCAACACTCTGTATCTCTCTCTCTCGCAGAGCCCGGCTGCCAAATTCGAAACGTCCAGCGATTGCGCCCACACGAAAGCTGCCAGCACGGAAAGCTGTAGCTGGTTTTCACTGTCCCTTGGAACTGCATTCGCTGCCGCACAGTCATTCGTGTTCTGCAAAAGCTTGGCTTCGTAATGGGGCAACACTCTGTATCTCTCTCTCGCAGAGCCCGGCTGCCAAATTCGAAACGTCCAGCGATTGCGCCCACACGAAAGCTGCCAGCACGGAAAGCTGTAGCTGGTTTTCACTGTCCCTTGGAACTGCATTCGCTGCCGCACAGTCATTCGTGTTCTGCAAAAGCTTGGCTTGGTAATGAGGCAACACTCTGTATCTCTCTCTGGCAGAGCCCGGCTGCCAAATTCGAAACGTCCAGCGATTGCGCCCACAAGAAAGCTGCCAGCACGGAAAGCTGTAGCTGGTTTTCACTGTCCCTTGGAACTGCATTCGTGCCGCACAGTCATTCGTGTTCTGCAAAAGCTTGGCTTCGTAATGCGGCAACACTCTGTATCTCTCTCTCTCGCAGAGCTCGGCTGCCAAATTCGAAACGTCCAGCGATTGCGCCCACACGAAAGCTGCCAGCATGGAAAGCTGTAGCTGGTTTTCACTGTCCCTTGGAACTGCATTCGCTGCCGCACAGTCATTCGTGTTCTGCAAAAGCTTGGCTTGGTAATGGGGCAACAATCTCTATCTCTCTCTGGCAGAGCCCGGCTGCCAAATTCGAAACGTCCAGCGATTGCGCCCACACGAAAGCTGCCAGCACGGAAAGCTGTAGCTGGTTTTCACTGTCCCTTGGAACTGCATTCGCTGCCACACAGTCATTCGTGTTCTGCAAAAGCTTGGCTTCGTAATGGGGCAACACTCTGTATCTCTCTCTCGCAGAGCCCGGCTGCCAAATTCGAAACGTCCAGCGATTGCGCCCACACGAAAGCTGCCAGCACGGAAAGCTGTAGCTGGTTTTCACTGTCCCTTGGAACTGCATTCGCTGCCACACAGTCATTCGTGTTCTGCAAAAGCTTGGCTTGGTAATGGGGCAACACTCTGTATCTCTCTCTCGCAGAGCCCGGCTGCCAAATTCGAAACGTCCAGCGATTGCGCCCACACGAAAGCTGCCAGCACGGAAAGCTGTAGCTGGTTTTCACTGTCCCTTGGAACTGCATTCGCTGCCGCACAGTCATTCGTGTTCTGCAAAAGCTTGGCTTGGTAATGGGGCAACACTGTGTATCTCTCTCTCGCAGAGCCCGGCTGCCAAATTCGAAACGTCCAGCGATTGCGCCCACACGAAAGCTGCCAGCACGGAAAGCTGTAGCTGGTTTTCACTGTCCCTTGGAACTGCATTCGCTGCCGCACAGTCATTCGTGTTCTGCAAAAGCTTTGATTCGTAATGGGGCAACACTCTGTATCTCTCTCTCGCAGAGCCCAGCTGCCAAATTCAAAACGTCCAGCGATTGCGCCCACACGAAAGCTGCCAGCACAGAAAGCTGTAGCTGGTTTTCACTGTCCCTTGGAACTGCATTCGCTGCCGCACAGTCATTCGTGTTCTGCAAAAGCTTGGCTTGGTAATGGGGCAACACTCTGTATCTCTCTCTGGCAGAGCCCGGCTGCCAAATTCGAAACGTCCAGCGATTGCGCCCACACGAAAGCTGCCAGCACGGAAAGCTGTAGCTGGTTTTCACTGTCCCTTGGAACTGCATTCGCTGCCGCACAGTCATTTGTGTTCTGCAAAAGCTTGGCTTGGTAATGGGGCAACACTGTGTATCTCTCTCTCTGGCAGAGCCCGGCTGCCAAATTCGAAACGTCCAGCGATTGCGCCCACACGAAAGCTGCCAGCACGGAAAGCTGTAGCTGGTTTTCACTGTCCCTTGGAACTGCATTCGCTGCCGCACAGTCATTCGTGTTCTGCAAAAGCTTGGCTTCGTAATGGGGCAACACTCTGTATCTCTCTCTCTCGCAGAGCCCGGCTGCCAAATTCGAAACGTCCAGCGATTGCGCCCACACGAAAGCTGCCAGCACGGAAAGCTGTAGCTGGTTTTCACTGTCCCTTGGAACTGCATTCGCTGCCGCACAGTCATTCGTGTTCTGCAAAAGCTTGGCTTCGTAATGGGGCAACACTCTGTATCTCTCTCTCGCAGAGCCCGGCTGCCAAATTCGAAACGTCCAGCGATTGCGCCCACACGAAAGCTGCCAGCACGGAAAGCTGTAGCTGGTTTTCACTGTCCCTTGGAACTGCATTCGCTGCCACACAGTCATTCGTGTTCTGCAAAAGCTTGGCTTGGTAATGGGGCAACACTCTGTATCTCTCTCTGGCAGAGCCCGGCTGCCAAATTCGAAACGTCCAGCGATTGCGCCCACACGAAAGCTGCCAGGACGGAAAGCTGTAGCTGGTTTTCACTGTCCCTTGGAACTGCATTCGCTGCCGCACAGTCATTCGTGTTCTGCAAAAGCTTGGCTTGGTAATGGGGCAACACTCTGTATCTCTCTCTCGCAGAGCCCGGCTGCCAAATTCGAAACGTCCAGCGATTGCGCCCACACGAAAGCTGCCAGCACGGAAAGCTGTAGCTGGTTTTCACTGTCCCTTGGAACTGCATTCGCTGCCGCACAGTCATTCGTGTTCTGCAAAAGCTTGGCTTCGTAATGCGGCAACACTCTGTATCTCTCTCTCTCGCAGAGCTCGGCTGCCAAATTCGAAACGTCCAGCGATTGCGCCCACACGAAAGCTGCCAGCACGGAAAGCTGTAGCTGGTTTTCACTGTCCCTTGGAACTGCATTCGCTGCCGCACAGTCATTCGTGTTCTGCAAAAGCTTGGCTTGGTAATGGGGCAACAATCTGTATCTCTCTCTGGCAGAGCCCGGCTGCCAAATTCGAAACGTCCAGCGATTGCGCCCACACGAAAGCTGCCAGCACGGAAAGCTGTAGCTGGTTTTCACTGTCCCTTGGAACTGCATTCGCTGCCACACAGTCATTCGTGTTCTGCAAAAGCTTGGCTTCGTAATGGGGCAACACTCTGTATCTCTCTCTCGAAGAGCCCGGCTGCCAAATTCGAAACGTCCAGCGATTGCGCCCACACGAAAGCTGCCAGCACGGAAAGCTGTAGCTGGTTTTCACTGTCCCTTGGAACTGCATTCGCTGCCACACAGTCATTCGTGTTCTGCAAAAGCTTGGCTTCGTAATGGGGCAACACTCTGTATCTCTCTCTCGCAGAGCCCGGCTGCCAAATTCGAAACGTCCAGCGATTGCGCCCACACGAAAGCTGCCAGCACGGAAAGCTGTAGCTGGTTTTCACTGTCCCTTGGAACTGCATTCGCTGCCGCACAGTCATTCGTGTTCTGCAAAAGCTTGGCTTGGTAATGGGGCAACACTGTGTATCTCTCTCTCGCAGAGCCCGGCTGCCAAATTCAAAACGTCCAGCGATTGCGCCCACACGAAAGCTGCCAGCACGGAAAGCTGTAGCTGGTTTTCACTGTCCCTTGGAACTGCATTCGCTGCCACACAGTCATTCGTGTTCTGCAAAAGCTTGGCTTGGTAATGGGGCAACACTCTGTATCTCTCTCTCGCAGAGCCCGGCTGCCAAATTCGAAACGTCCAGCGATTGCGCCCACACGAAAGCTGCCAGGACGGAAAGCTGTAGCTGGTTTTCACTGTCCCTTGGAACTGCATTCGCTGCCGCACAGTCATTCGTGTTCTGCAAAAGCTTGGCTTGGTAATGGGGCAACACTGTGTATCTCTCTCTCGCAGAGCCCGGCTGCCAAATTCGAAACGTCCAGCGATTGCGCCCACACGAAAGCTGCCAGCACGGAAAGCTGTAGCTGGTTTTCACTGTCCCTTGGAACTGCATTCGCTGCCGCACAGTCATTCGTGTTCTGCAAAAGCTTTGATTCGTAATGGGGCAACACTCTGTATCTCTCTCTCGCAGAGCCCAGCTGCCAAATTCAAAACGTCCAGCGATTGCGCCCACACGAAAGCTGCCAGCACAGAAAGCTGTAGCTGGTTTTCACTGTCCCTTGGAACTGCATTCGCTGCCGCACAGTCATTCGTGTTCTGCAAAAGCTTGGCTTGGTAATGGGGCAACACTCTGTATCTCTCTCTCGCAGAGCCCGGCTGCCAAATTCGAAACGTCCAGCGATTGCGCCCACACGAAAGCTGCCAGCACGGAAAGCTGTAGCTGGTTTTCACTGTCCCTTGGAACTGCATTCGCTGCCACACAGTCATTCGTGTTCTGCAAAAGCTTGGCTTCGTAATGCGGCAACACTCTGTATCTCTCTCTCGCAGAGCCCGGCTGCCAAATTCGAAACGTCCAGCGATTGCGCCCACACGAAAGCTGCCAGCACAGAAAGCTGTAGCTGGTTTTCACTGTCCCTTGGAACTGCATTCGCTGCCGCACAGTCATTCGTGTTCTGCAAAAGCTTGGCTTCGTAATGCGGCAACACTCTGTATCTCTCTCTCTCGCAGAGCTCGGCTGCCAAATTCGAAACGTCCAGCGATTGCGCCCACACGAAAGCTGCCAGCACGGAAAGCTGTAGCTGGTTTTCACTGTCCCTTGGAACTGCATTCGCTGCCGCACAGTCATTCGTGTTCTGCAAAAGCTTGGCTTGGTAATGGGGCAACAATCTGTATCTCTCTCTGGCAGAGCCCGGCTGCCAAATTCGAAACGTCCAGCGATTGCGCCCACACGAAAGCTGCCAGCACGGAAAGCTGTAGCTGGTTTTCACTGTCCCTTGGAACTGCATTCGCTGCCACACAGTCATTCGTGTTCTGCAAAAGCTTTGATTCGTAATGGGGCAACACTCTGTATCTCTCTCTCGCAGAGCCCAGCTGCCAAATTCAAAACGTCCAGCGATTGCGCCCACACGAAAGCTGCCAGCACAGAAAGCTGTAGCTGGTTTTCACTGTCCCTTGGAACTGCATTCGCTGCCGCACAGTCATTCGTGTTCTGCAAAAGCTTGGCTTGGTAATGGGGCAACACTCTGTATCTCTCTCTCGCAGAGCCCGGCTGCCAAATTCGAAACGTCCAGCGATTGCGCCCACACGAAAGCTGCCAGCACGGAAAGCTGTAGCTGGTTTTCACTGTCCCTTGGAACTGCATTCGCTGCCACACAGTCATTCGTGTTCTGCAAAAGCTTGGCTTCGTAATGCGGCAACACTCTGTATCTCTCTCTCGCAGAGCCCGGCTGCCAAATTCGAAACGTCCAGCGATTGCGCCCACACGAAAGCTGCCAGCACAGAAAGCTGTAGCTGGTTTTCACTGTCCCTTGGAACTGCATTCGCTGCCGCACAGTCATTCGTGTTCTGCAAAAGCTTGGCTTGGTAATGGGGCAACACTCTGTATCTCTCTCTCGCAGAGCCCGGCTGCCAAATTCGAAACGTCCAGCGATTGCGCCCACACGAAAGCTGCCAGCACGGAAAGCTGTAGCTGGTTTTCACTGTCCCTTGGAACTGCATTCGCTGCCGCACAGTCATTCGTGTTCTGCAAAAGCTTGGCTTCGTAATGCGGCAACACTCTGTATCTCTCTCTCTCGCAGAGCTCGGCTGCCAAATTCGAAACGTCCAGCGATTGCGCCCACACGAAAGCTGCCAGCACGGAAAGCTGTAGCTGGTTTTCACTGTCCCTTGGAACTGCATTCGCTGCCGCACAGTCATTCGTGTTCTGCAAAAGCTTGGCTTGGTAATGGGGCAACAATCTGTATCTCTCTCTGGCAGAGCCCGGCTGCCAAATTCGAAACGTCCAGCGATTGCGCCCACACGAAAGCTGCCAGCACGGAAAGCTGTAGCTGGTTTTCACTGTCCCTTGGAACTGCATTCGCTGCCACACAGTCATTCGTGTTCTGCAAAAGCTTGGCTTCGTAATGGGGCAACACTCTGTATCTCTCTCTCGAAGAGCCCGGCTGCCAAATTCGAAACGTCCAGCGATTGCGCCCACACGAAAGCTGCCAGCACGGAAAGCTGTAGCTGGTTTTCACTGTCCCTTGGAACTGCATTCGCTGCCACACAGTCATTCGTGTTCTGCAAAAGCTTGGCTTCGTAATGGGGCAACACTCTGTATCTCTCTCTCGCAGAGCCCAGCTGCCAAATTCGAAACGTCCAGCGATTGCGCCCACACGAAAGCTGCCAGCACGGAAAGCTGTAGCTGGTTTTCACTGTCCCTTGGAACTGCATTCGCTGCCGCACAGTCATTCGTGTTCTGCAAAAGCTTGGCTTGGTAATGGGGCAACACTGTGTATCTCTCTCTCGCAGAGCCCGGCTGCCAAATTCAAAACGTCCAGCGATTGCGCCCACACGAAAGCTGCCAGCACGGAAAGGTGTAGCTGGTTTTCACTGTCCCTTGGAACTGCATTCGCTGCCACACAGTCATTCGTGTTCTGCAAAAGCTTGGCTTGGTAATGGGGCAACACTCTGTATCTCTCTCTCGCAGAGCCCGGCTGCCAAATTCGAAACGTCCAGCGATTGCGCCCACACGAAAGCTGCCAGGACGGAAAGCTGTAGCTGGTTTTCACTGTCCCTTGGAACTGCATTCGCTGCCGCACAGTCATTCGTGTTCTGCAAAAGCTTGGCTTGGTAATGGGGCAACACTGTGTATCTCTCTCTCGCAGAGCCCGGCTGCCAAATTCGAAACGTCCAGCGATTGCGCCCACACGAAAGCTGCCAGCACGGAAAGCTGTAGCTGGTTTTCACTGTCCCTTGGAACTGCATTCGCTGCCGCACAGTCATTCGTGTTCTGCAAAAGCTTTGATTCGTAATGGGGCAACACTCTGTATCTCTCTCTCGCAGAGCCCAGCTGCCAAATTCAAAACGTCCAGCGATTGCGCCCACACGAAAGCTGCCAGCACAGAAAGCTGTAGCTGGTTTTCACTGTCCCTTGGAACTGCATTCGCTGCCGCACAGTCATTCGTGTTCTGCAAAAGCTTGGCTTGGTAATGGGGCAACACTCTGTATCTCTCTCTCGCAGAGCCCGGCTGCCAAATTCGAAACGTCCAGCGATTGCGCCCACACGAAAGCTGCCAGCACGGAAAGCTGTAGCTGGTTTTCACTGTCCCTTGGAACTGCATTCGCTGCCACACAGTCATTCGTGTTCTGCAAAAGCTTGGCTTCGTAATGCGGCAACACTCTGTATCTCTCTCTCGCAGAGCCCGGCTGCCAAATTCGAAACGTCCAGCGATTGCGCCCACACGAAAGCTGCCAGCACAGAAAGCTGTAGCTGGTTTTCACTGTCCCTTGGAACTGCATTCGCTGCCGCACAGTCATTCGTGTTCTGCAAAAGCTTGGCTTCGTAATGCGGCAACACTCTGTATCTCTCTCTCTCGCAGAGCTCGGCTGCCAAATTCGAAACGTCCAGCGATTGCGCCCACACGAAAGCTGCCAGCACGGAAAGCTGTAGCTGGTTTTCACTGTCCCTTGGAACTGCATTCGCTGCCGCACAGTCATTCGTGTTCTGCAAAAGCTTGGCTTGGTAATGGGGCAACAATCTGTATCTCTCTCTGGCAGAGCCCGGCTGCCAAATTCGAAACGTCCAGCGATTGCGCCCACACGAAAGCTGCCAGCACGGAAAGCTGTAGCTGGTTTTCACTGTCCCTTGGAACTGCATTCGCTGCCACACAGTCATTCGTGTTCTGCAAAAGCTTGGCTTCGTAATGGGGCAACACTCTGTATCTCTCTCTCGAAGAGCCCGGCTGCCAAATTCGAAACGTCCAGCGATTGCGCCCACACGAAAGCTGCCAGCACGGAAAGCTGTAGCTGGTTTTCACTGTCCCTTGGAACTGCATTCGCTGCCACACAGTCATTCGTGTTCTGCAAAAGCTTGGCTTCGTAATGGGGCAACACTCTGTATCTCTCTCTCGCAGAGCCCGGCTGCCAAATTCGAAACGTCCAGCGATTGCGCCCACACGAAAGCTGCCAGCACGGAAAGCTGTAGCTGGTTTTCACTGTCCCTTGGAACTGCATTCGCTGCCGCACAGTCATTCGTGTTCTGCAAAAGCTTGGCTTGGTAATGGGGCAACACTGTGTATCTCTCTCTCGCAGAGCCCGGCTGCCAAATTCAAAACGTCCAGCGATTGCGCCCACACGAAAGCTGCCAGCACGGAAAGCTGTAGCTGGTTTTCACTGTCCCTTGGAACTGCATTCGCTGCCGCACAGTCATTCGTGTTCTGCAAAAGCTTGGCTTGGTAATGGGGCAACACTCTGTATCTCTCTCTCGCAGAGCCCGGCTGCCAAATTCGAAACGTCCAGCGATTGCGCCCACACGAAAGCTGCCAGCACGGAAAGCTGTAGCTGGTTTTCACTGTCCCTTGGAACTGCATTCGCTGCCCCACAGTCATTCGTGTTCTGCAAAAGCTTGGCTTGGTAATGGGGCAACACGGTGTATCTCTCTCTCGCAGAGCCCGGCTGCCAAATTCGAAACGTCCAGCGATTGCGCCCACACGAAAGCTGCCAGCACGGAAAGCTGTAGCTGGTTTTCACTGTCCCTTGGAACTGCATTCGCTGCCGCACAGTCATTCGTGTTCTGCAAAAGCTTTGATTCGTAATGGGGCAACACTCTGTATCTCTCTCTCGCAGAGCCCGGCTGCCAAATTCGAAACGTCCAGCGATTGCGCCCACACGAAAGCTGCCAGCACGGAAAGCTGTAGCTGGTTTTCACTGTCCCTTGGAACTGCATTCGCTGCCGCACAGTCATTTGTGTTCTGCAACAGCTTGGCTTGGTAATGGGGCAACACTGTGTATCTCTCTCTCTGGCAGAGCCCGGCTGCCAAATTCGAAACGTCCAGCGATTGCGCCCACACGAAAGCTGCCAGTACGGAAAGCTGTAGCTGGTTTTCACTGTCCCTTGGAACTGCATTCGCTGCCGCACAGTCATTCGTGTTCTGCAAAAGCTTGGCTTCGTAATGGGGCAACACTCTGTATCTCTCTCTCTCGCAGAGCCCGGCTGCCAAATTCGAAACGTCCAGCGATTGCGCCCACACGAAAGCTGCCAGCACGGAAAGCTGTAGCTGGTTTTCACTGTCCCTTGGAACTGCATTCGCTGCCGCACAGTCATTCGTGTTCTGCAAAAGCTTGGCTTCGTAATGGGGCAACACTCTGTATCTCTCTCTCGCAGAGCCCGGCTGCCAAATTCGAAACGTCCAGCGATTGCGCCCACACGAAAGCTGCCAGCACGGAAAGCTGTAGCTGGTTTTCACTGTCCCTTGGAACTGCATTCGCTGCCGCACAGTCATTCGTGTTCTGCAAAAGCTTGGCTTGGTAATGGGGCAACACTCTGTATCTCTCTCTGGCAGAGCCCGGCTGCCAAATTCGAAACGTCCAGCGATTGCGCCCACAAGAAAGCTGCCAGCACGGAAAGCTGTAGCTGGTTTTCACTGTCCCTTGGAACTGCATTCGTGCCGCACAGTCATTCGTGTTCTGCAAAAGCTTGGCTTCGTAATGCGGCAACACTCTGTATCTCTCTCTCTCGCAGAGCTCGGCTGCCAAATTCGAAACGTCCAGCGATTGCGCCCACACGAAAGCTGCCAGCATGGAAAGCTGTAGCTGGTTTTCACTGTCCCTTGGAACTGCATTCGCTGCCGCACAGTCATTCGTGTTCTGCAAAAGCTTGGCTTGGTAATGGGGCAACAATCTGTATCTCTCTCTGGCAGAGCCCGGCTGCCAAATTCGAAACGTCCAGCGATTGCGCCCACACGAAAGCTGCCAGCACGGAAAGCTGTAGCTGGTTTTCACTGTCCCTTGGAACTGCATTCGCTGCCACACAGTCATTCGTGTTCTGCAAAAGCTTGGCTTCGTAATGGGGCAACACTCTGTATCTCTCTCTCGCAGAGCCCGGCTGCCAAATTCGAAACGTCCAGCGATTGCGCCCACACGAAAGCTGCCAGCACGGAAAGCTGTAGCTGGTTTTCACTGTCCCTTGGAACTGCATTCGCTGCCACACAGTCATTCGTGTTCTGCAAAAGCTTGGCTTGGTAATGGGGCAACACTCTGTATCTCTCTCTCGCAGAGCCCGGCTGCCAAATTCGAAACGTCCAGCGATTGCGCCCACACGAAAGCTGCCAGCACGGAAAGCTGTAGCTGGTTTTCACTGTCCCTTGGAACTGCATTCGCTGCCGCACAGTCATTCGTGTTCTGCAAAAGCTTGGCTTGGTAATGGGGCAACACTGTGTATCTCTCTCTCGCAGAGCCCGGCTGCCAAATTCGAAACGTCCAGCGATTGCGCCCACACGAAAGCTGCCAGCACGGAAAGCTGTAGCTGGTTTTCAGTGTCCCTTGGAACTGCATTCGCTGCCGCACAGTCATTCGTGTTCTGCAAAAGCTTGGCTTGGTAATGGGGCAACACTGTGTATCTCTCTCTCGCAGAGCCCGGCTGCCAAATTCGAAACGTCCAGCGATTGCGCCCACACGAAAGCTGCCAGCACGGAAAGCTGTAGCTGGTTTTCACTGTCCCTTGGAACTGCATTCGCTGCCCCACAGTCATTCGTGTTCTGCAAAAGCTTGGCTTGGTAATGGGGCAACACGGTGTATCTCTCTCTCGCAGAGCCCGGCTGCCAAATTCGAAACGTCCAGCGATTGCGCCCACACGAAAGCTGCCAGCACGGAAAGCTGTAGCTGGTTTTCACTGTCCCTTGGAACTGCATTCGCTGCCGCACAGTCATTCGTGTTCTGCAAAAGCTTTGATTCGTAATGGGGCAACACTCTGTATCTCTCTCTCGCAGAGCCCGGCTGCCAAATTCGAAACGTCCAGCGATTGCGCCCACACGAAAGCTGCCAGCACGGAAAGCTGTAGCTGGTTTTCACTGTCCCTTGGAACTGCATTCGCTGCCGCACAGTCATTCGTGTTCTGCAAAAGCTTGGCTTGGTAATGGGGCAACACTGTGTATCTCTCTCTCTGGCAGAGCCCGGCTGCCAAATTCGAAACGTCCAGCGATTGCGCCCACACGAAAGCTGCCAGCACGGAAAGCTGTAGCTGGTTTTCACTGTCCCTTGGAACTGCATTCGCTGCCGCACAGTCATTCGTGTTCTGCAAAAGCTTGGCTTCGTAATGGGGCAACACTCTGTATCTCTCTCTCTCGCAGAGCCCGGCTGCCAAATTCGAAACGTCCAGCGATTGCGCCCACACGAAAGCTGCCAGCACGGAAAGCTGTAGCTGGTTTTCACTGTCCCTTGGAACTGCATTCGCTGCCGCACAGTCATTCGTGTTCTGCAAAAGCTTGGCTTCGTAATGGGGCAACACTCTGTATCTCTCTCTCGCAGAGCCCGGCTGCCAAATTCGAAACGTCCAGTGATTGCGCCCACACGAAAGCTGCCAGCACGGAAAGCTGTAGCTGGTTTTCACTGTCCCTTGGAACTGCATTCGCTGCCGCACAGTCATTCGTGTTCTGCAAAAGCTTGGCTTGGTAATGGGGCAACACTCTGTATCTCTCTCTGGCAGAGCCCGGCTGCCAAATTCGAAACGTCCAGCGATTGCGCCCACAAGAAAGCTGCCAGCACGGAAAGCTGTAGCTGGTTTTCACTGTCCCTTGGAACTGCATTCGTGCCGCACAGTCATTCGTGTTCTGCAAAAGCTTGGCTTCGTAATGGGGCAACACTCTGTATCTCTCTCTCTCGCAGAGCTCGGCTGCCAAATTCGAAACGTCCAGCGATTGCGCCCACACGAAAGCTGCCAGCATGGAAAGCTGTAGCTGGTTTTCACTGTCCCTTGGAACTGCATTCGCTGCCGCACAGTCATTCGTGTTCTGCAAAAGCTTGGCTTGGTAATGGGGCAACAATCTGTATCTCTCTCTGGCAGAGCCCGGCTGCCAAATTCGAAACGTCCAGCGATTGCGCCCACACGAAAGCTGCCAGCACGGAAAGCTGTAGCTGGTTTTCACTGTCCCTTGGAACTGCATTCGCTGCCGCACAGTCATTCGTGTTCTGCAAAAGCTTGGCTTGGTAATGGGGCAACACTGTGTATCTCTCTCTCGCAGAGCCCGGCTGCCAAATTCGAAACGTCCAGCGATTGCGCCCACACGAAAGCTGCCAGCACGGAAAGCTGTAGCTGGTTTTCACTGTCCCTTGGAACTGCATTCGCTGCCGCACAGTCATTCGTGTTCTGCAAAAGCTTGGCTTGGTAATGGGGCAACACTGTGTATCTCTCTCTCGCAGAGCCCGGCTGCCAAATTCGAAACGTCCAGCGATTGCGCCCACACGAAAGCTGCCAGCACGGAAAGCTGTAGCTGGTTTTCACTGTCCCTTGGAACTGCATTCGCTGCCACACAGTCATTCGTGTTCTGCAAAAGCTTGGCTTCGTAATGCGGCAACACTCTGTATCTCTCTCTGGCAGAGCCCGGCTGCCAAATTCGAAACGTCCAGCGATTGCGCCCACACGAAAGCTGCCAGCACGGAAAGCTGTAGCTGGTTTTCACTGTCCCTTGGAACTGCATTCGCTGCCGCACAGTCATTCGTGTTCTGCAAAAGCTTGGCTTCGTAATGCGGCAACACTCTGTATCTCTCTCTCTCGCAGAGCTCGGCTGCCAAATTCGAAACGTCCAGCGACTGCGCCCACACGAAAGCTGCCAGCATGGAAAGGTGTAGCTGGTTTTCACTGTCCCTTGGAACTGCATTCGCTGCCGCACAGTCATTCGTGTTCTGCAAAAGCTTGGCTTGGTAATGGGGCAACAATCTGTATCTCTCTCTCGCAGAGCCCGGCTGCCAAATTCGAAACGTCCAGCGATTGCGCCCACACGAAAGCTGCCAGCACGGAAAGCTGTAGCTGGTTTTCACTGTCCCTTGGAACTGCATTCGCTGCCACACAGTCATTCGTGTTCTGCAAAAGCTTGGCTTCGTAATGGGGCAACACTCTGTATCTCTCTCTCGCAGAGCCCGGCTGCCAAATTCGAAACGTCCAGCGATTGTGCCCACACGAAAACTGCCAGCACGGAAAGCTGTAGCTGGTTTTCACTGTCCCTTGGAACTGCATTCGCTGCCGCACAGTCATTCGTGTTCTGCAAAAGCTTGGCTTGGTAATGGGGCAACACTGTGTATCTCTCTCTCGCAGAGCCCGGCTGCCAAATTCGAAACGTCCAGCGATTGCGCCCACACGAAAGCTGCCAGCACGGAAAGCTGTAGCTGGTTTTCACTGTCCCTTGGAACTGCATTCGCTGCCGCACAGTCATTCGTGTTCTGCAAAAGCTTGGCTTGGTAATGGGGCAACACTGTGTATCTCTCTCTCGCAGAGCCCGGCTGCCAAATTCGAAACGTCCAGCGATTGCGCCCACACGAAAGCTGCCAGCACGGAAAGCTGTAGCTGGTTTTCACTGTCCCTTGGAACTGCATTCGCTGCCGCACAGTCATTCGTGTTCTGCAAAAGCTTGGCTTGGTAATGGGGCAACACTCTGTATCTCTCTCTCGCAGAGCCCGGCTGCCAAATTCGAAACGTCCAGCGATTGCGCCCACACGAAAGCTGCCAGCACGGAAAGCTGTAGCTGGTTTTCACTGTCCCTTGGAACTGCATTCGCTGCCCCACAGTCATTCGTGTTCTGCAAAAGCTTGGCTTGGTAATGGGGCAACACGGTGTATCTCTCTCTCGCAGAGCCCGGCTGCCAAATTCGAAACGTCCAGCGATTGCGCCCACACGAAAGCTGCCAGCACGGAAAGCTGTAGCTGGTTTTCACTGTCCCTTGGAACTGCATTCGCTGCCGCACAGTCATTCGTGTTCTGCAAAAGCTTTGATTCGTAATGGGGCAACAATATGTATCTCTCTCTCGCAGAGCCCGGCTGCCAAATTCGAAACGTCCAGCGATTGCGCCCACACGAAAGCTGCCAGCACGGAAAGCTGTAGCTGGTTTTCACTGTCCCTTGGAACTGCATTCGCTGCCGCACAGTCATTTGTGTTCTGCAAAAGCTTGGCTTGGTAATGGGGCAACACTGTGTATCTCTCTCTCTGGCAGAGCCCGGCTGCCAAATTCGAAACGTCCAGCGATTGCGCCCACACGAAAGCTGCCAGCACGGAAAGCTGTAGCTGGTTTTCACTGTCCCTTGGAACTGCATTCGCTGCCGCACAGTCATTCGTGTTCTGCAAAAGCTTGGCTTCGTAATGGGGCAACACTCTGTATCTCTCTCTCTCGCAGAGCCCGGCTGCCAAATTCGAAACGTCCAGCGATTGCGCCCACACGAAAGCTGCCAGCACGGAAAGCTGTAGCTGGTTTTCACTGTCCCTTGGAACTGCATTCGCTGCCGCACAGTCATTCGTGTTCTGCAAAAGCTTGGCTTCGTAATGGGGCAACACTCTGTATCTCTCTCTCGCAGAGCCCGGCTGCCAAATTCGAAACGTCCAGCGATTGCGCCCACACGAAAGCTGCCAGCACGGAAAGCTGTAGCTGGTTTTCACTGTCCCTTGGAACTGCATTCGCTGCCGCACAGTCATTCGTGTTCTGCAAAAGCTTGGCTTGGTAATGGGGCAACACTCTGTATCTCTCTCTGGCAGAGCCCGGCTGCCAAATTCGAAACGTCCAGCGATTGCGCCCACAAGAAAGCTGCCAGCACGGAAAGCTGTAGCTGGTTTTCACTGTCCCTTGGAACTGCATTCGTGCCGCACAGTCATTCGTGTTCTGCAAAAGCTTGGCTTCGTAATGGGGCAACACTCTGTATCTCTCTCTCTCGCAGAGCTCGGCTGCCAAATTCGAAACGTCCAGCGATTGCGCCCACACGAAAGCTGCCAGCATGGAAAGCTGTAGCTGGTTTTCACTGTCCCTTGGAACTGCATTCGCTGCCGCACAGTCATTCGTGTTCTGCAAAAGCTTGGCTTGGTAATGGGGCAACAATCTGTATCTCTCTCTGGCAGAGCCCGGCTGCCAAATTCGAAACGTCCAGCGATTGCGCCCACACGAAAGCTGCCAGCACGGAAAGCTGTAGCTGGTTTTCACTGTCCCTTGGAACTGCATTCGCTGCCACACAGTCATTCGTGTTCTGCAAAAGCTTGGCTTCGTAATGGGGCAACACTCTGTATCTCTCTCTGGCAGAGCCCGGCTGCCAAATTCGAAACGTCCAGCGATTGTGCCCACACGAAAACTGCCAGCACGGAAAGCTGTAGCTGGTTTTCACTGTCCCTTGGAACTGCATTCGCTGCCGCACAGTCATTCGTGTTCTGCAAAAGCTTGGCTTGGTAATGGGGCAACACTGTGTATCTCTCTCTCGCAGAGCCCGGCTGCCAAATTCGAAACGTCCAGTGATTGCGCCCACACGAAAGCTGCCAGCACGGAAAGCTGTAGCTGGTTTTCACTGTCCCTTGGAACTGCATTCGCTGCCACACAGTCATTCGTGTTCTGCAAAAGCTTGGCTTCGTAATGCGGCAACACTCTGTATCTCTCTCTGGCAGAGCCCGGCTGCCAAATTCGAAACGTCCAGCGATTGCGCCCACAAGAAAGCTGCCAGCACGGAAAGCTGTAGCTGGTTTTCACTGTCCCTTGGAACTGCATTCGCTGCCGCACAGTCATTCGTGTTCTGCAAAAGCTTGGCTTCGTAATGCGGCAACACTCTGTATCTCTCTCTCTCGCAGAGCTCGGCTGCCAAATTCGAAACGTCCAGCGACTGCGCCCACACGAAAGCTGCCAGCATGGAAAGCTGTAGCTGGTTTTCACTGTCCCTTGGAACTGCATTCGCTGCCGCACAGTCATTCGTGTTCTGCAAAAGCTTGGCTTGGTAATGGGGCAACAATCTGTATCTCTCTCTCGCAGAGCCCGGCTGCCAAATTCGAAACGTCCAGCGATTGCGCCCACACGAAAGCTGCCAGCACGGAAAGCTGTAGCTGGTTTTCACTGTCCCTTGGAACTGCATTCGCTGCCACACAGTCATTCGTGTTCTGCAAAAGCTTGGCTTCGTAATGGGGCAACACTCTGTATCTCTCTCTCGCAGAGCCCGGCTGCCAAATTCGAAACGTCCAGCGATTGTGCCCACACGAAAACTGCCAGCACGGAAAGCTGTAGCTGGTTTTCACTGTCCCTTGGAACTGCATTCGCTGCCGCACAGTCATTCGTGTTCTGCAAAAGCTTGGCTTGGTAATGGGGCAACACTCTGTATCTCTCTCTCGCAGAGCCCGGCTGCCAAATTCGAAACGTCCAGCGATTGCGCCCACACGAAAGCTGCCAGCACGGAAAGCTGTAGCTGGTTTTCACTGTCCCTTGGAACTGCATTCGCTGCCGCACAGTCATTCGTGTTCTGCAAAAGCTTGGCTTGGTAATGGGGCAACACTCTGTATCTCTCTCTCGCAGAGCCCGGCTGCCAAATTCGAAACGTCCAGCGATTGCGCCCACACGAAAGCTGCCAGCACGGAAAGCTGTAGCTGGTTTTCACTGTCCCTTGGAACTGCATTCGCTGCCGCACAGTCATTCGTGTTCTGCAAAAGCTTGGCTTGGTAATGGGGCAACACTCTGTATCTCTCTCTCGAAGAGACCGGCTGCCAAATTCGAAACGTCCAGCGATTGCGCCCACACGAAAGCTGCCAGCACGGAAAGGTGTAGCTGGTTTTCACTGTCCCTTGGAACTGCATTCGCTGCCACACAGTCATTCGTGTTCTGCAAAAGCTTGGCTTGGTAATGGGGCAACACTCTGTATCTCTCTCTCGCAGAGCCCGGCTGCCAAATTCGAAACGTCCAGCGATTGCGCCCACACGAAAGCTGCCAGCACGGAAAGCTGTAGCTGGTTTTCACTGTCCCTTGGAACTGCATTCGCTGCCACACAGTCATTCGTGTTCTGCAAAAGCTTGGCTTGGTAATGGGGCAACACTCTGTATCTCTCTCTCGCAGAGCCCGGCTGCCAAATTCGAAACGTCCAGCGATTGCGCCCACACGAAAGCTGCCAGCACGGAAAGCTGTAGCTGGTTTTCACTGTCCCTTGGAACTGCATTCGCTGCCGCACAGTCATTCGTGTTCTGCAAAAGCTTGGCTTGGTAATGGGGCAACACTCTGTATCTCTCTCTGGCAGAGCCCGGCTGCCAAATTCGAAACGTCCAGCGATTGCGCCCACACGAAAGCTGCCAGCATGGAAAGCTGTAGCTGGTTTTCACTGTCCCTTGGAACTGCATTCGCTGCCGCACAGTCATTCGTGTTCTGCAAAAGCTTGGCTTGGTAATGGGGCAACACTGTGTATCTCTCTCTGGCAGAGCCCGGCTGCCAAATTCGAAACGTCCAGCGATTGCGCCCACACGAAAGCTGCCAGCACGGAAAGCAGTAGCTGGTTTTCACTGTCCCTTGGAACTGCATTCGCTGCCACACAGTCATTCGTGTTCTGCAAAAGCTTGGCTTGGTAATGGGGCAACACTCTGTATCTCTCTCTGGCAGAGCCCGGCTGCCAAATTCGAAACGTCCAGCGATTGCGCCCACACGAAAGCTGCCAGCATGGAAAGCTGTAGCTGGTTTTCACTGTCCCTTGGAACTGCATTCGCTGCCACACAGTCATTCGTGTTCTGCAAAAGCTTGGCTTCGTAATGGGGCAACACTGTGTATCTCTCTCTCGCAGAGCCCGGCTGCCAAATTCGAAACGTCCAGCGATTGCGCCCACACGAAAGCTGCCAGCACGGAAAGCTGTAGCTGGTTTTCACTGTCCCTTGGAACTGCATTCGCTGCCACACAGTCATTCGTGTTCTGCAAAAGCTTGGCTTCGTAATGCGGCAACACTCTGTATCTCTCTCTGGCAGAGCCCGGCTGCCAAATTCGAAACGTCCAGCGATTGCGCCCACAAGAAAGCTGCCAGCACGGAAAGCTGTAGCTGGTTTTCACTGTCCCTTGGAACTGCATTCGCTGCCACACAGTCATTCGTGTTCTGCAAAAGCTTGGCTTCGTAATGCGGCAACACTCTGTATCTCTCTCTCTCGCAGAGCTCGGCTGCCAAATTCGAAACGTCCAGCGACTGCGCCCACACGAAAGCTGCCAGCACGGAAAGCTGTAGCTGGTTTTCACTGTCCCTTGGAACTGCATTCGCTGCCGCACAGTCATTCGTGTTCTGCAAAAGCTTGGCTTGGTAATGGGGCAACAATCTGTATCTCTCTCTCGCAGAGCCCGGCTGCCAAATTCGAAACGTCCAGCGATTGCGCCCACACGAAAGCTGCCAGCACGGAAAGCTGTAGCTGGTTTTCACTGTCCCTTGGAACTGCATTCGCTGCCACACAGTCATTCGTGTTCTGCAAAAGCTTGGCTTCGTAATGGGGCAACACTCTGTATCTCTCTCTCGCAGAGCCCGGCTGCCAAATTCGAAACGTCCAGCGATTGTGCCCACACGAAAACTGCCAGCACGGAAAGCTGTAGCTGGTTTTCACTGTCCCTTGGAACTGCATTCGCTGCCGCACAGTCATTCGTGTTCTGCAAAAGCTTGGCTTGGTAATGGGGCAACACTCTGTATCTCTCTCTCGCAGAGCCCGGCTGCCAAATTCGAAACGTCCAGCGATTGCGCCCACACGAAAGCTGCCAGCACGGAAAGCTGTAGCTGGTTTTCACTGTCCCTTGGAACTGCATTCGCTGCCGCACAGTCATTCGTGTTCTGCAAAAGCTTGGCTTGGTAATGGGGCAACACTCTGTATCTCTCTCTCGCAGAGCCCGGCTGCCAAATTCGAAACGTCCAGCGATTGCGCCCACACGAAAGCTGCCAGCACGGAAAGCTGTAGCTGGTTTTCACTGTCCCTTGGAACTGCATTCGCTGCCGCACAGTCATTCGTGTTCTGCAAAAGCTTGGCTTGGTAATGGGGCAACACTCTGTATCTCTCTCTCGAAGAGACCGGCTGCCAAATTCGAAACGTCCAGCGATTGCGCCCACACGAAAGCTGCCAGCACGGAAAGCTGTAGCTGGTTTTCACTGTCCCTTGGAACTGCATTCGCTGCCACACAGTCATTCGTGTTCTGCAAAAGCTTGGCTTGGTAATGGGGCAACACTCTGTATCTCTCTCTCGCAGAGCCCGGCTGCCAAATTCGAAACGTCCAGCGATTGCGCCCACACGAAAGCTGCCAGCACGGAAAGCTGTAGCTGGTTTTCACTGTCCCTTGGAACTGCATTCGCTGCCACACAGTCATTCGTGTTCTGCAAAAGCTTGGCTTGGTAATGGGGCAACACTCTGTATCTCTCTCTCGCAGAGCCCGGCTGCCAAATTCGAAACGTCCAGCGATTGCGCCCACACGAAAGCTGCCAGCACGGAAAGCTGTAGCTGGTTTTCACTGTCCCTTGGAACTGCATTCGCTGCCGCACAGTCATTCGTGTTCTGCAAAAGCTTGGCTTGGTAATGGGGCAACACTCTGTATCTCTCTCTGGCAGAGCCCGGCTGCCAAATTCGAAACGTCCAGCGATTGCGCCCACACGAAAGCTGCCAGCATGGAAAGCTGTAGCTGGTTTTCACTGTCCCTTGGAACTGCATTCGCTGCCGCACAGTCATTCGTGTTCTGCAAAAGCTTGGCTTGGTAATGGGGCAACACTGTGTATCTCTCTCTGGCAGAGCCCGGCTGCCAAATTCGAAACGTCCAGCGATTGCGCCCACACGAAAGCTGCCAGCACGGAAAGCAGTAGCTGGTTTTCACTGTCCCTTGGAACTGCATTCGCTGCCACACAGTCATTCGTGTTCTGCAAAAGCTTGGCTTGGTAATGGGGCAACACTCTGTATCTCTCTCTGGCAGAGCCCGGCTGCCAAATTCGAAACGTCCAGCGATTGCGCCCACACGAAAGCTGCCAGCATGGAAAGCTGTAGCTGGTTTTCACTGTCCCTTGGAACTGCATTCGCTGCCACACAGTCATTCGTGTTCTGCAAAAGCTTGGCTTCGTAATGGGGCAACACTCTGTATCTCTCTCTCGCAGAGCCCGGCTGCCAAATTCAAAACGTCCAGCGATTGCGCCCACACGAAAGCTGCCAGCACGGAAAGCTGTAGCTGGTTTTCACTGTCCCTTGGAACTGCATTCGCTGCCGCACAGTCATTCGTGTTCTGCAAAAGCTTGGCTTGGTAATGGGGCAACACTCTGTATCTCTCTCTGGCAGAGCCCGGCTGCCAAATTCGAAACGTCCAGCGATTGCGCCCACACGAAAGCTGCCAGCATGGAAAGCAGTAGCTGGTTTTCACTGTCCCTTGGAACTGCATTCGCTGCCACACAGTCATTCGTGTTCTGAAAAAGCTTGGCTTCGTAATGCGGCAACACTCTGTATCTCTCTCTGGCAGAGCCCGGCTGCCAAATTCGAAACGTCCAGCGATTGCGCCCACACGAAAGCTGCCAGCACGGAAAGCTGTAGCTGGTTTTCACTGTCCCTTGGAACTGCATTCGCTGCCACACAGTCATTCGTGTTCTGCAAAAGCTTGGCTTGGTAATGGGGCAACACTGTGTATCTCTCTCTGGCAGAGCCCGGCTGCCAAATTCGAAACGTCCAGCGATTGCGCCCACACGAAAGCTGCCAGCACGGAAAGCTGTAGCTGGTTTTCACTGTCCCTTGGAACTGCATTCGCTGCCGCACAGTCATTCGTGTTCTGCAAAAGCTTGGCTTCGTAATGCGGCAACACTCTGTATCTCTCTCTCGCAGAGCCCGGCTGCCAAATTCGAAACGTCCAGCGATTGTCCCCACACGAAAGCTGCCAGCACGGAAAGCTGTAGCTGGTTTTCACTGTGCCTTGGAACTGCATTCGCTGCCGCACAGTCATTCATGGTCTGCAAAAGCTTGGCTTGGTAATGGGGCAACACTCTGTATCTCTCTCTCGCAGAGCCCGGCTGCCAAATTCGAAACGTCCAGCGATTGCGCCCACACGAAAGCTGCCAGCACGGAAAGCTGTAGCTGGTTTTCACTGTCCCTTGGAACTGCATTCGCTGCCGCACAGTCATTCGTGTTCTGCAAAAGCTTGGCTTCGTAATGTGGCAACACTCTGTATCTCTCTCTCTCGCAGAGCCCGGCTGCCAAATTCGAAACGTCCAGCGATTGCGCCCACACGAAAGCTGCCAGCACGGAAAGCTGTAGCTGGTTTTCACTGTCCCTTGGAACTGCATTCGCTGCCGCACAGTCATTCGTGTTCTGCAAAAGCTTGGCTTCGTAATGGGGCAACACTCTGTATCTCTCTCTCGCAGAGCCCGGCTGCCAAATTCGAAACGTCCAGCGATTGCGCCCACACGAAAGCTGCCAGCACGGAAAGCTGTAGCTGGTTTTCACTGTCCCTTGGAACTGCATTCGCTGCCGCACAGTCATTCGTGTTCTGCAAAAGCTTGGCTTGGTAATGGGGCAACACTCTGTATCTCTCTCTGGCAGAGCCCGGCTGCCAAATTCGAAACGTCCAGCGATTGCGCCCACACGAAAGCTGCCAGCATGGAAAGCTGTAGCTGGTTTTCACTGTCCCTTGGAACTGCATTCGCTGCCGCACAGTCATTCGTGTTCTGCAAAAGCTTGGCTTGGTAATGGGGCAACACTCTGTATCTCTCTCTGGCAGAGCCCGGCTGCCAAATTCGAAACGTCCAGCGATTGCGCCCACACGAAAGCTGCCAGCACGGAAAGCAGTAGCTGGTTTTCACTGTCCCTTGGAACTGCATTCGCTGCCACACAGTCATTCGTGTTCTGCAAAAGCTTGGCTTCGTAATGCGGCAACACTCTGTATCTCTCTCTGGCAGAGCCCGGCTGCCAAATTCGAAACGTCCAGCGATTGCGCCCACACGAAAGCTGCCAGCACGGAAAGCTGTAGCTGGTTTTCACTGTCCCTTGGAACTGCATTCGCTGCCACACAGTCATTCGTGTTCTGCAAAAGCTTGGCTTGGTAATGAGGCAACACTGTGTATCTCTCTCTGGCAGAGCCCGGCTGCCAAATTCGAAACGTCCAGCGATTGCGCCCACACGAAAGCTGCCAGCACGGAAAGCTGTAGCTGGTTTTCACTGTCCCTTGGAACTGCATTCGCTGCCGCACAGTCATTCGTGTTCTGCAAAAGCTTGGCTTGGTAATGGGGCAACACTGTGTATCTCTCTCTGGCAGAGCCCGGCTGCCAAATTCGAAACGTCCAGCGATTGCGCCCACACGAAAGCTGCCAGCACGGAAAGCAGTAGCTGGTTTTCACTGTCCCTTGGAACTGCATTCGCTGCCACACAGTCATTCGTGTTCTGCAAAAGCTTGGCTTGGTAATGGGGCAACACTCTGTATCTCTCTCTGGCAGAGCCCGGCTGCCAAATTCGAAACGTCCAGCGATTGCGCCCACACGAAAGCTGCCAGCATGGAAAGCTGTAGCTGGTTTTCACTGTCCCTTGGAACTGCATTCGCTGCCACACAGTCATTCGTGTTCTGCAAAAGCTTGGCTTCGTAATGGGGCAACACTGTGTATCTCTCTCTCGCAGAGCCCGGCTGCCAAATTCGAAACGTCCAGCGATTGCGCCCACACGAAAGCTGCCAGCACGGAAAGCTGTAGCTGGTTTTCACTGTCCCTTGGAACTGCATTCGCTGCCACACAGTCATTCGTGTTCTGCAAAAGCTTGGCTTCGTAATGCGGCAACACTCTGTATCTCTCTCTGGCAGAGCCCGGCTGCCAAATTCGAAACGTCCAGCGATTGCGCCCACAAGAAAGCTGCCAGCACGGAAAGCTGTAGCTGGTTTTCACTGTCCCTTGGAACTGCATTCGCTGCCACACAGTCATTCGTGTTCTGCAAAAGCTTGGCTTCGTAATGCGGCAACACTCTGTATCTCTCTCTCTCGCAGAGCTCGGCTGCCAAATTCGAAACGTCCAGCGACTGCGCCCACACGAAAGCTGCCAGCATGGAAAGCTGTAGCTGGTTTTCACTGTCCCTTGGAACTGCATTCGCTGCCGCACAGTCATTCGTGTTCTGCAAAAGCTTGGCTTGGTAATGGGGCAACAATCTGTATCTCTCTCTCGCAGAGCCCGGCTGCCAAATTCGAAACGTCCAGCGATTGCGCCCACACGAAAGCTGCCAGCACGGAAAGCTGTAGCTGGTTTTCACTGTCCCTTGGAACTGCATTCGCTGCCACACAGTCATTCGTGTTCTGCAAAAGCTTGGCTTCGTAATGGGGCAACACTCTGTATCTCTCTCTCGCAGAGCCCGGCTGCCAAATTCGAAACGTCCAGCGATTGTGCCCACACGAAAACTGCCAGCACGGAAAGCTGTAGCTGGTTTTCACTGTCCCTTGGAACTGCATTCGCTGCCGCACAGTCATTCGTGTTCTGCAAAAGCTTGGCTTGGTAATGGGGCAACACTCTGTATCTCTCTCTCGCAGAGCCCGGCTGCCAAATTCGAAACGTCCAGCGATTGCGCCCACACGAAAGCTGCCAGCACGGAAAGCTGTAGCTGGTTTTCACTGTCCCTTGGAACTGCATTCGCTGCCGCACAGTCATTCGTGTTCTGCAAAAGCTTGGCTTGGTAATGGGGCAACACTCTGTATCTCTCTCTCGCAGAGCCCGGCTGCCAAATTCGAAACGTCCAGCGATTGCGCCCACACGAAAGCTGCCAGCACGGAAAGCTGTAGCTGGTTTTCACTGTCCCTTGGAACTGCATTCGCTGCCGCACAGTCATTCGTGTTCTGCAAAAGCTTGGCTTGGTAATGGGGCAACACTCTGTATCTCTCTCTCGAAGAGACCGGCTGCCAAATTCGAAACGTCCAGCGATTGCGCCCACACGAAAGCTGCCAGCACGGAAAGCTGTAGCTGGTTTTCACTGTCCCTTGGAACTGCATTCGCTGCCACACAGTCATTCGTGTTCTGCAAAAGCTTGGCTTGGTAATGGGGCAACACTCTGTATCTCTCTCTCGCAGAGCCCGGCTGCCAAATTCGAAACGTCCAGCGATTGCGCCCACACGAAAGCTGCCAGCACGGAAAGCTGTAGCTGGTTTTCACTGTCCCTTGGAACTGCATTCGCTGCCACACAGTCATTCGTGTTCTGCAAAAGCTTGGCTTGGTAATGGGGCAACACTCTGTATCTCTCTCTCGCAGAGCCCGGCTGCCAAATTCGAAACGTCCAGCGATTGCGCCCACACGAAAGCTGCCAGCACGGAAAGCTGTAGCTGGTTTTCACTGTCCCTTGGAACTGCATTCGCTGCCGCACAGTCATTCGTGTTCTGCAAAAGCTTGGCTTGGTAATGGGGCAACACTCTGTATCTCTCTCTGGCAGAGCCCGGCTGCCAAATTCGAAACGTCCAGCGATTGCGCCCACACGAAAGCTGCCAGCATGGAAAGCTGTAGCTGGTTTTCACTGTCCCTTGGAACTGCATTCGCTGCCGCACAGTCATTCGTGTTCTGCAAAAGCTTGGCTTGGTAATGGGGCAACACTGTGTATCTCTCTCTGGCAGAGCCCGGCTGCCAAATTCGAAACGTCCAGCGATTGCGCCCACACGAAAGCTGCCAGCACGGAAAGCAGTAGCTGGTTTTCACTGTCCCTTGGAACTGCATTCGCTGCCACACAGTCATTCGTGTTCTGCAAAAGCTTGGCTTGGTAATGGGGCAACACTCTGTATCTCTCTCTGGCAGAGCCCGGCTGCCAAATTCGAAACGTCCAGCGATTGCGCCCACACGAAAGCTGCCAGCATGGAAAGCTGTAGCTGGTTTTCACTGTCCCTTGGAACTGCATTCGCTGCCACACAGTCATTCGTGTTCTGCAAAAGCTTGGCTTCGTAATGGGGCAACACTCTGTATCTCTCTCTCGCAGAGCCCGGCTGCCAAATTCAAAACGTCCAGCGATTGCGCCCACACGAAAGCTGCCAGCACGGAAAGCTGTAGCTGGTTTTCACTGTCCCTTGGAACTGCATTCGCTGCCGCACAGTCATTCGTGTTCTGCAAAAGCTTGGCTTGGTAATGGGGCAACACTCTGTATCTCTCTCTGGCAGAGCCCGGCTGCCAAATTCGAAACGTCCAGCGATTGCGCCCACACGAAAGCTGCCAGCATGGAAAGCAGTAGCTGGTTTTCACTGTCCCTTGGAACTGCATTCGCTGCCACACAGTCATTCGTGTTCTGAAAAAGCTTGGCTTCGTAATGCGGCAACACTCTGTATCTCTCTCTGGCAGAGCCCGGCTGCCAAATTCGAAACGTCCAGCGATTGCGCCCACACGAAAGCTGCCAGCACGGAAAGCTGTAGCTGGTTTTCACTGTCCCTTGGAACTGCATTCGCTGCCACACAGTCATTCGTGTTCTGCAAAAGCTTGGCTTGGTAATGGGGCAACACTGTGTATCTCTCTCTGGCAGAGCCCGGCTGCCAAATTCGAAACGTCCAGCGATTGCGCCCACACGAAAGCTGCCAGCACGGAAAGCTGTAGCTGGTTTTCACTGTCCCTTGGAACTGCATTCGCTGCCGCACAGTCATTCGTGTTCTGCAAAAGCTTGGCTTCGTAATGCGGCAACACTCTGTATCTCTCTCTCGCAGAGCCCGGCTGCCAAATTCGAAACGTCCAGCGATTGTCCCCACACGAAAGCTGCCAGCACGGAAAGCTGTAGCTGGTTTTCACTGTGCCTTGGAACTGCATTCGCTGCCGCACAGTCATTCATGGTCTGCAAAAGCTTGGCTTGGTAATGGGGCAACACTCTGTATCTCTCTCTCGCAGAGCCCGGCTGCCAAATTCGAAACGTCCAGCGATTGCGCCCACACGAAAGCTGCCAGCACGGAAAGCTGTAGCTGGTTTTCACTGTCCCTTGGAACTGCATTCGCTGCCGCACAGTCATTCGTGTTCTGCAAAAGCTTGGCTTCGTAATGTGGCAACACTCTGTATCTCTCTCTCTCGCAGAGCCCGGCTGCCAAATTCGAAACGTCCAGCGATTGCGCCCACACGAAAGCTGCCAGCACGGAAAGCTGTAGCTGGTTTTCACTGTCCCTTGGAACTGCATTCGCTGCCGCACAGTCATTCGTGTTCTGCAAAAGCTTGGCTTCGTAATGGGGCAACACTCTGTATCTCTCTCTCGCAGAGCCCGGCTGCCAAATTCGAAACGTCCAGCGATTGCGCCCACACGAAAGCTGCCAGCACGGAAAGCTGTAGCTGGTTTTCACTGTCCCTTGGAACTGCATTCGCTGCCGCACAGTCATTCGTGTTCTGCAAAAGCTTGGCTTGGTAATGGGGCAACACTCTGTATCTCTCTCTGGCAGAGCCCGGCTGCCAAATTCGAAACGTCCAGCGATTGCGCCCACACGAAAGCTGCCAGCATGGAAAGCTGTAGCTGGTTTTCACTGTCCCTTGGAACTGCATTCGCTGCCGCACAGTCATTCGTGTTCTGCAAAAGCTTGGCTTGGTAATGGGGCAACACTCTGTATCTCTCTCTGGCAGAGCCCGGCTGCCAAATTCGAAACGTCCAGCGATTGCGCCCACACGAAAGCTGCCAGCACGGAAAGCAGTAGCTGGTTTTCACTGTCCCTTGGAACTGCATTCGCTGCCACACAGTCATTCGTGTTCTGCAAAAGCTTGGCTTCGTAATGCGGCAACACTCTGTATCTCTCTCTGGCAGAGCCCGGCTGCCAAATTCGAAACGTCCAGCGATTGCGCCCACACGAAAGCTGCCAGCACGGAAAGCTGTAGCTGGTTTTCACTGTCCCTTGGAACTGCATTCGCTGCCACACAGTCATTCGTGTTCTGCAAAAGCTTGGCTTGGTAATGAGGCAACACTGTGTATCTCTCTCTGGCAGAGCCCGGCTGCCAAATTCGAAACGTCCAGCGATTGCGCCCACACGAAAACTGCCAGCACGGAAAGCTGTAGCTGGTTTTCACTGTCCCTTGGAACTGCATTCGCTGCCACACAGTCATTCGTGTTCTGCAAAAGCTTGGCTTCGTAATGGGGCAACACTCTGTATCTCTCTCTGGCAGAGCCCGGCTGCCAAATTCAAAACGTCCAGCGATTGCGCCCACACGAAAGCTGCCAGCACGGAAAGCTGTAGCTGGTTTTCACTGTCCCTTGGAACTGCATTCGCTGCCGCACAGTCATTCGTGTTCTGCAAAAGCTTGGCTTCGTAATGCGGCAACACTCTGTATCTCTCTCTCTCGCAGAGCTCGGCTGCCAAATTCGAAACGTCCAGCGATTGCGCCCACACGAAAGCTGCCAGCACGGAAAGCTGTAGCTGGTTTTCACTGTCCCTTGGAACTGCATTCGCTGCCGCACAGTCATTCGTGTTCTGCAAAAGCTTGGCTTGGTAATGGGGCAACAATCTGTATCTCTCTCTCGCAGAGCCCGGCTGCCAAATTCGAAACGTCCAGCGATTGCGCCCACACGAAAGCTGCCAGCACGGAAAGCTGTAGCTGGTTTTCACTGTCCCTTGGAACTGCATTCGCTGCCACACAGTCATTCGTGTTCTGCAAAAGCTTGGCTTCGTAATGGGGCAACACTCTGTATCTCTCTCTCGCAGAGCCCGGCTGCCAAATTCGAAACGTCCAGCGATTGTGCCCACACGAAAACTGCCAGCACGGAAAGCTGTAGCTGGTTTTCACTGTCCCTTGGAACTGCATTCGCTGCCGCACAGTCATTCGTGTTCTGCAAAAGCTTGGCTTGGTAATGGGGCAACACTCTGTATCTCTCTCTCGCAGAGCCCGGCTGCCAAATTCGAAACGTCCAGCGATTGCGCCCACACGAAAGCTGCCAGCACGGAAAGCTGTAGCTGGTTTTCACTGTCCCTTGGAACTGCATTCGCTGCCGCACAGTCATTCGTGTTCTGCAAAAGCTTGGCTTGGTAATGGGGCAACACTCTGTATCTCTCTCTGGCAGAGCCCGGCTGCCAAATTCGAAACGTCCAGCGATTGCGCCCACACGAAAGCTGCCAGCACGGAAAGCTGTAGCTGGTTTTCACTGTCCCTTGGAACTGCATTCGCTGCCGCACAGTCATTCGTGTTCTGCAAAAGCTTGGCTTGGTAATGGGGCAACACTCTGTATCTCTCTCTCGAAGAGACCGGCTGCCAAATTCGAAACGTCCAGCGATTGCGCCCACACGAAAGCTGCCAGCACGGAAAGCTGTAGCTGGTTTTCACTGTCCCTTGGAACTGCATTCGCTGCCACACAGTCATTCGTGTTCTGCAAAAGCTTGGCTTGGTAATGGGGCAACACTCTGTATCTCTCTCTCGCAGAGCCCGGCTGCCAAATTCGAAACGTCCAGCGATTGCGCCCACACGAAAGCTGCCAGCACGGAAAGCTGTAGCTGGTTTTCACTGTCCCTTGGAACTGCATTCGCTGCCACACAGTCATTCGTGTTCTGCAAAAGCTTGGCTTGGTAATGGGGCAACACTCTGTATCTCTCTCTCGCAGAGCCCGGCTGCCAAATTCGAAACGTCCAGCGATTGCGCCCACACGAAAGCTGCCAGCACGGAAAGCTGTAGCTGGTTTTCACTGTCCCTTGGAACTGCATTCGCTGCCGCACAGTCATTCGTGTTCTGCAAAAGCTTGGCTTGGTAATGGGGCAACACTGTGTATCTCTCTCTCGCAGAGCCCGGCTGCCAAATTCGAAACGTCCAGCGATTGCGCCCACACGAAAGCTGCCAGCACGGAAAGCTGTAGCTGGTTTTCCCTGTCCCTTGGAACTGCATTCGCTGCCGCACAGTCATTCGTGTTCTGCAAAAGCTTGTCTTCGTAATGGGGCAACACTGTGTATCTCTCTCTCTCGCAGAGCCCGGCTGCCAAATTCGAAACGTCCAGCGATTGCGCCCACACGAAAGCTGCCAGCACGGAAAGCTGTAGCTGGTTTTCACTGTCCCTTGGAACTGCATTCGCTGCCGCACAGTCATTCGTGTTCTGCAAAAGCTTGGCTTGGTAATGGGGCAACACTCTGTATCTCTCTCTCGCAGAGCCCGGCTGCCAAATTCGAAACGTCCAGCGATTGCGCCCACACGAAAGCTGCCAGCACGGAAAGCTGTAGCTGGTTTTCACTGTCCCTTGGAACTGCATTCGCTGCCGCACAGTCATTCGTGTTCTGCAAAAGCTTGGCTTCGTAATGGGGCAACACTCTGTATCTCTCTCTCGCAGAGCCCAGCTGCCAAATTCAAAACGTCCATCGATTGCGCCCACACGAAAGCTGCCAGCACAGAAAGCTGTAGCTGGTTTTCACTGTCCCTTGGAACTGCATTCGCTGCCGCACAGTCATTCGTGTTCTGCAGAAGCTTGGCTTGGTAATGGGGCAACACTCTGTATCTCTCTCTCGCAGAGCCCGGCTGCCAAATTCGAAACGTCCAGCGATTGCGCCCACACGAAAGCTGCCAGCACGGAAAGCTGTAGCTGGTTTTCACTGTCCCTTGGAACTGCATTCGCTGCCGCACAGTCATTCGTGTTCTGCAAAAGCTTGGCTTCGTAATGCGGCAACACTCTGTATCTCTCTCTCGCAGAGCCCGGCTGCCAAATTCGAAACGTCCAGCGATTGCGCCCACACGAAAGCTGCCAGCACAGAAAGCTGTAGCTGGTTTTCACTGTCCCTTGGAACTGCATTCGCTGCCGCACAGTCATTCGTGTTCTGCAAAAGCTTGGCTTGGTAATGGGGCAACACTCTGTATCTCTCTCTCGCAGAGCCCGGCTGCCAAATTCGAAACGTCCAGCGATTGCGCCCACACGAAAGCTGCCAGCACGGAAAGCTGTAGCTGGTTTTCACTGTCCCTTGGAACTGCATTCGCTGCCGCACAGTCATTCGTGTTCTGCAAAAGCTTGGCTTGGTAATGGGGCAACACTCTGTATCTCTCTCTCGCAGAGCCCGGCTGCCAAATTCGAAACGTCCAGCGATTGCGCCCACACGAAAGCTGCCAGCACGGAAAGCTGTAGCTGGTTTTCACTGTCCCTTGGAACTGCATTCGCTGCCGCACAGTCATTCGTGTTCTGCAAAAGCTTGGCTTCGTAATGGGGCAACACTCTGTATCTCTCTCTCGAAGAGACCGGCTGCCAAATTCGAAACGTCCAGCGATTGCGCCCACACGAAAGCTGCCAGCACGGAAAGCTGTAGCTGGTTTTCACTGTCCCTTGGAACTGCATTCGCTGCCACACAGTCATTCGTGTTCTGCAAAAGCTTGGCTTGGTAATGGGGCAACACTCTGTATCTCTCTCTCGCAGAGCCCGGCTGCCAAATTCGAAACGTCCAGCGATTGCGCCCACATGAAAGCTGCCAGCACGGAAAGCTGTAGCTGGTTTTCACTGTCCCTTGGAACTGCATTCGCTGCCACACAGTCATTCGTGTTCTGCAAAAGCTTGGCTTGGTAATGAGGCAACACTCTGTATCTCTCTCTGGCAGAGCCCGGCTGCCAAATTCGAAACGTCCAGCGATTGCGCCCACACGAAAGCTGCCAGCACGGAAAGCTGTAGCTGGTTTTCACTGTCCCTTGGAACTGCATTCGCTGCCGCACAGTCATTCGTGTTCTGCAAAAGCTTGGCTTGGTAATGGGGCAACACTCTGTATCTCTCTCTCGCAGAGCCCGGCTGCCAAATTCGAAACGTCCAGCGATTGCGCCCACACGAAAGCTGCCAGCACGGAAAGCTGTAGCTGGTTTTCACTGTCCCTTGGAACTGCATTCGCTGCCGCACAGTCATTCGTGTTCTGCAAAAGCTTGGCTTGGTAATGGGGCAACACTCTGTATCTCTCTCTCGCAGAGCCCGGCTGCCAAATTCGAAACGTCCAGCGATTGCGCCCACACGAAAGCTGCCAGCACGGAAAGCTGTAGCTGGTTTTCACTGTCCCTTGGAACTGCATTCGCTGCCGCACAGTCATTCGTGTTCTGCAAAAGCTTGGCTTGGTAATGGGGCAACACTCTGTATCTCTCTCTCGCAGAGCCCGGCTGCCAAATTCGAAACGTCCAGCGATTGCGCCCACACGAAAGCTGCCAGCACGGAAAGCTGTAGCTGGTTTTCACTGTCCCTTGGAACTGCATTCGCTGCCGCACAGTCATTCGTGTTCTGCAAAAGCTTGGCTTCGTAATGGGGCAACACTCTGTATCTCTCTCTCGAAGAGACCGGCTGCCAAATTCGAAACGTCCAGCGATTGCGCCCACACGAAAGCTGCCAGCACGGAAAGCTGTAGCTGGTTTTCACTGTCCCTTGGAACTGCATTCGCTGCCACACAGTCATTCGTGTTCTGCAAAAGCTTGGCTTGGTAATGGGGCAACACTCTGTATCTCTCTCTCGCAGAGCCCGGCTGCCAAATTCGAAACGTCCAGCGATTGCGCCCACATGAAAGCTGCCAGCACGGAAAGCTGTAGCTGGTTTTCACTGTCCCTTGGAACTGCATTCGCTGCCACACAGTCATTCGTGTTCTGCAAAAGCTTGGCTTGGTAATGAGGCAACACTCTGTATCTCTCTCTGGCAGAGCCCGGCTGCCAAATTCGAAACGTCCAGCGATTGCGCCCACACGAAAGCTGCCAGCACGGAAAGCTGTAGCTGGTTTTCACTGTCCCTTGGAACTGCATTCGCTGCCGCACAGTCATTCGTGTTCTGCAAAAGCTTGGCTTGGTAATGGGGCAACACTCTGTATCTCTCTCTCGCAGAGCCCGGCTGCCAAATTCGAAACGTCCAGCGATTGCGCCCACACGAAAGCTGCCAGCACGGAAAGCTGTAGCTGGTTTTCACTGTCCCTTGGAACTGCATTCGCTGCCGCACAGTCATTCGTGTTCTGCAAAAGCTTGGCTTGGTAATGGGGCAACACTCTGTATCTCTCTCTCGCAGAGCCCGGCTGCCAAATTCGAAACGTCCAGCGATTGCGCCCACACGAAAGCTGCCAGCACGGAAAGCTGTAGCTGGTTTTCACTGTCCCTTGGAACTGCATTCGCTGCCGCACAGTCATTCGTGTTCTGCAAAAGCTTGGCTTCGTAATGGGGCAACACTCTGTATCTCTCTCTCTCGCAGAGCCCGGCTGCCAAATTCGAAACGTCCAGCGACTGCGCCCACACGAAAGCTGCCAGCACGGAAAGCTGTAGCTGGTTTTCACTGTCCCTTGGAACTGCATTCGCTGCCGCACAGTCATTCGTGTTCTGCAAAAGCTTGGCTTCGTAATGGGGCAACACTCTGTATCTCTCTCTCGCAGAGCCCGGCTGCCAAATTCGAAACGTCCAGCGATTGCGCCCACACGAAAGCTGCCAGCACGGAAAGCTGTAGCTGGTTTTCACTGTCCCTTGGAACTGCATTCGCTGCCACACAGTCATTCGTGTTCTGCAAAAGCTTGGCTTGGTAATGGGGCAACACTCTGTATCTCTCTCTGGCAGAGCCCGGCTGCCAAATTCGAAACGTCCAGCGATTGCGCCCACACGAAAGCTGCCAGCATGGAAAGCTGTAGCTGGTTTTCACTGTCCCTTGGAACTGCATTCGCTGCCACACAGTCATTCGTGTTCTGCAAAAGCTTGGCTTCGTAATGGGGCAACACTCTGTATCTCTCTCTCGCAGAGCCCGGCTGCCAAATTCAAAACGTCCAGCGATTGCGCCCACACGAAAGCTGCCAGCACGGAAAGCTGTAGCTGGTTTTCACTGTCCCTTGGAACTGCATTCGCTGCCGCACAGTCATTCGTGTTCTGCAAAAGCTTGGCTTGGTAATGGGGCAACACTCTGTATCTCTCTCTGGCAGAGCCCGGCTGCCAAATTCGAAACGTCCAGCGATTGCGCCCACACGAAAGCTGCCAGCACGGAAAGCAGTAGCTGGTTTTCACTGTCCCTTGGAACTGCATTCGCTGCCACACAGTCATTCGTGTTCTGAAAAAGCTTGGCTTCGTAATGCGGCAACACTCTGTATCTCTCTCTGGCAGAGCCCGGCTGCCAAATTCGAAACGTCCAGCGATTGCGCCCACAAGAAAGCTGCCAGCACGGAAAGCTGTAGCTGGTTTTCACTGTCCCTTGGAACTGCATTCGCTGCCACACAGTCATTCGTGTTCTGCAAAAGCTTGGCTTGGTAATGGGGCAACACTGTGTATCTCTCTCTGGCAGAGCCCGGCTGCCAAATTCGAAACGTCCAGCGATTGCGCCCACACGAAAGCTGCCAGCACGGAAAGCTGTAGCTGGTTTTCACTGTCCCTTGGAACTGCATTCGCTGCCGCACAGTCATTCGTGTTCTGCAAAAGCTTGGCTTCGTAATGCGGCAACACTCTGTATCTCTCTCTCGCAGAGCCCGGCTGCCAAATTCGAAACGTCCAGCGATTGTGCCCACACGAAAGCTGCCAGCACGGAAAGCTGTAGCTGGTTTTCACTGTGCCTTGGAACTGCATTCGCTGCCGCACAGTCATTCATGTTCTGCAAAAGCTTGGCTTGGTAATGGGGCAACACTCTGTATCTCTCTCTCGCAGAGCCCGGCTGCCAAATTCGAAACGTCCAGCGATTGCGCCCACACGAAAGCTGCCAGCACGGAAAGCTGTAGCTGGTTTTCACTGTCCCTTGGAACTGCATTCGCTGCCGCACAGTCATTCGTGTTCTGCAAAAGCTTGGCTTCGTAATGTGGCAACACTCTGTATCTCTCTCTCTCGCAGAGCCCGGCTGCCAAATTCGAAACGTCCAGCGATTGCGCCCACACGAAAGCTGCCAGCACGGAAAGCTGTAGCTGGTTTTCACTGTCCCTTGGAACTGCATTCGCTGCCGCACAGTCATTCGTGTTCTGCAAAAGCTTGGCTTCGTAATGGGGCAACACTCTGTATCTCTCTCTCGCAGAGCCCGGCTGCCAAATTCGAAACGTCCAGCGATTGCGCCCACACGAAAGCTGCCAGCACGGAAAGCTGTAGCTGGTTTTCACTGTCCCTTGGAACTGCATTCGCTGCCGCACAGTCATTCGTGTTCTGCAAAAGCTTGGCTTGGTAATGGGGCAACACTCTGTATCTCTCTCTGGCAGAGCCCGGCTGCCAAATTCGAAACGTCCAGCGATTGCGCCCACACGAAAGCTGCCAGCATGAAAAGCTGTAGCTGGTTTTCACTGTCCCTTGGAACTGCATTCGCTGCCGCACAGTCATTCGTGTTCTGCAAAAGCTTGGCTTGGTAATGGGGCAACACTGTGTATCTCTCTCTGGCAGAGCCCGGCTGCCAAATTCGAAACGTCCAGCGATTGCGCCCACACGAAAGCTGCCAGCACGGAAAGCAGTAGCTGGTTTTCACTGTCCCTTGGAACTGCATTCGCTGCCACACAGTCATTCGTGTTCTGCAAAAGCTTGGCTTCGTAATGCGGCAACACTCTGTATCTCTCTCTGGCAGAGCCCGGCTGCCAAATTCGAAACGTCCAGCGATTGCGCCCACACGAAAGCTGCCAGCACGGAAAGCTGTAGCTGGTTTTCACTGTCCCTTGGAACTGCATTCGCTGCCACACAGTCATTCGTGTTCTGCAAAAGCTTGGCTTCGTAATGAGGCAACACTGTGTATCTCTCTCTGGCAGAGCCCGGCTGCCAAATTCGAAACGTCCAGCGATTGCGCCCACACGAAAGCTGCCAGCAAGGAAAGCTGTAGCTGGTTTTCACTGTCCCTTGGAACTGCATTCGCTGCCACACAGTCATTCGTGTTCTGCAAAAGCTTGGCTTCGTAATGGGGCAACACTCTCTATCTCTCTCTGGCAGAGCCCGGCTGCCAAATTCAAAACGTCCAGCGATTGCGCCCACACGAAAGCTGCCAGCACGGAAAGCTGTAGCTGGTTTTCACTGTCCCTTGGAACTGCATTCGCTGCCGCACAGTCATTCGTGTTCTGCAAAAGCTTGGCTTCGTAATGCGGCAACACTCTGTATCTCTCTCTCTCGCAGAGCTCGGCTGCCAAATTCGAAACGTCCAGCGATTGTGCCCACACGAAAGCTGCCAGCACGGAAAGCTGTAGCTGGTTTTCACTGTCCCTTGGAACTGCATTCGCTGCCGCACAGTCATTCGTGTTCTGCAAAAGCTTGGCTTGGTAATGGGGCAACACTCTGTATCTCTCTCTGGCAGAGCCCGGCTGCCAAATTCGAAACGTCCAGCGATTGCGCCCACAAGAAAGCTGCCAGCACGGAAAGCTGTAGCTGGTTTTCACTGTCCCTTGGAACTGCATTCGTGCCGCACAGTCATTCGTGTTCTGCAAAAGCTTGGCTTCGTAATGGGGCAACACTCTGTATCTCTCTCTCTCGCAGAGCTCGGCTGCCAAATTCGAAACGTCCAGCGATTGCGCCCACACGAAAGCTGCCAGCATGGAAAGCTGTAGCTGGTTTTCACTGTCCCTTGGAACTGCATTCGCTGCCGCACAGTCATTCGTGTTCTGCAAAAGCTTGGCTTGGTAATGGGGCAACAATCTGTATCTCTCTCTCGCAGAGCCCGGCTGCCAAATTCGAAACGTCCAGCGATTGCGCCCACACGAAAGCTGCCAGCACGGAAAGCTGTAGCTGGTTTTCACTGTCCCTTGGAACTGCATTCGCTGCCACACAGTCATTCGTGTTCTGCAAAAGCTTGGCTTCGTAATGGGGCAACACTCTGTATCTCTCTCTCGCAGAGCCCGGCTGCCAAATTCGAAACGTCCAGCGATTGTGCCCACACGAAAACTGCCAGCACGGAAAGCTGTAGCTGGTTTTCACTGTCCCTTGGAACTGCATTCGCTGCCGCACAGTCATTCGTGTTCTGCAAAACCTTGGCTTGGTAATGGGGCAACACTGTGTATCTCTCTCTCGCAGAGCCCGGCTGCCAAATTCGAAACGTCCAGCGATTGCGCCCACACGAAAGCTGCCAGCACGGAAAGCTGTAGCTGGTTTTCACTGTCCCTTGGAACTGCATTCGCTGCCGCACAGTCATTCGTGTTCTGCAAAAGCTTGGCTTGGTAATGGGGCAACACTCTGTATCTCTCTCTGGCAGAGCCCGGCTGCCAAATTCGAAACGTCCAGCGATTGCGCCCACACGAAAGCTGCCAGCACGGAAAGCTGTAGCTGGTTTTCACTGTCCCTTGGAACTGCATTCGCTGCCACACAGTCATTCGTGTTCTGCAAAAGCTTGGCTTCGTAATGCGGCAACACTCTGTATCTCTCTCTGGCAGAGCCCGGCTGCCAAATTCGAAACGTCCAGCGATTGCGCCCACAAGAAAGCTGCCAGCACGGAAAGCTGTAGCTGGTTTTCACTGTCCCTTGGAACTGCATTCGCTGCCGCACAGTCATTCGTGTTCTGCAAAAGCTTGGCTTCGTAATGCGGCAACACTCTGTATCTCTCTCTCTCGCAGAGCTCGGCTGCCAAATTCGAAACGTCCAGCGACTGCGCCCACACGAAAGCTGCCAGCATGGAAAGCTGTAGCTGGTTTTCACTGTCCCTTGGAACTGCATTCGCTGCCGCACAGTCATTCGTGTTCTGCAAAAGCTTGGCTTGGTAATGGGGCAACAATCTGTATCTCTCTCTCGCAGAGCCCGGCTGCCAAATTCGAAACGTCCAGCGATTGCGCCCACACGAAAGCTGCCAGCACGGAAAGCTGTAGCTGGTTTTCACTGTCCCTTGGAACTGCATTCGCTGCCACACAGTCATTCGTGTTCTGCAAAAGCTTGGCTTCGTAATGGGGCAACACTCTGTATCTCTCTCTGGCAGAGCCCGGCTGCCAAATTCGAAACGTCCAGCGATTGTGCCCACACGAAAACTGCCAGCACGGAAAGCTGTAGCTGGTTTTCACTGTCCCTTGGAACTGCATTCGCTGCCGCACAGTCATTCGTGTTCTGCAAAAGCTTGGCTTGGTAATGGGGCAACACTGTGTATCTCTCTCTCGCAGAGCCCGGCTGCCAAATTCGAAACGTCCAGCGATTGCGCCCACACGAAAGCTGCCAGCACGGAAAGCTGTAGCTGGTTTTCACTGTCCCTTGGAACTGCATTCGCTGCCGCACAGTCATTCGTGTTCTGCAAAAGCTTGGCTTCGTAATGGGGCAACACTCTGTATCTCTCTCTCGAAGAGACCGGCTGCCAAATTCGAAACGTCCAGCGATTGCGCCCACACGAAAGCTGCCAGCACGGAAAGGTGTAGCTGGTTTTCACTGTCCCTTGGAACTGCATTCGCTGCCACACAGTCATTCGTGTTCTGCAAAAGCTTGGCTTGGTAATGGGGCAACACTCTGTATCTCTCTCTCGCAGAGCCCGGCTGCCAAATTCGAAACGTCCAGCGATTGCGCCCACATGAAAGCTGCCAGCACGGAAAGCTGTAGCTGGTTTTCACTGTCCCTTGGAACTGCATTCGCTGCCACACAGTCATTCGTGTTCTGCAAAAGCTTGGCTTGGTAATGAGGCAACACTGTGTATCTCTCTCTGGCAGAGCCCGGCTGCCAAATTCGAAACGTCCCGCGATTGCGCCCACACGAAAGCTGCCAGCACGGAAAGCTGTAGCTGGTTTTCACTGTCCCTTGGAACTGCATTCGCTGCCGCACAGTCATTCGTGTTCTGCGAAAGCTTGGCTTCGTAATGCGGCAACACTCTGTATCTCTCTCTCGCAGAGCCCGGCTGCCAAATTCGAAACGTCCAGTGATTGCGCCCACACGAAAGCTGCCAGCACGGAAAGCTGTAGCTGGTTTTCACTGTCCCTTGGAACTGCATTCGCTGCCGCACAGTCATTCGTGTTCTGCAAAAGCTTGGCTTGGTAATGGGGCAACACTCTGTATCTCTCTCTCGCAGAGCCCGGCTGCCAAATTCGAAACGTCCAGCGATTGCGCCCACACGAAAGCTGCCAGCACGGAAAGCTGTAGCTGGTTTTCACTGTCCCTTGGAACTGCATTCGCTGCCGCACAGTCATTCGTGTTCTGCAAAAGCTTGGCTTCGTAATGGGGCAACACTCTGTATCTCTCTCTCTCGCAGAGCCCGGCTGCCAAATTCGAAACGTCCAGCGACTGCGCCCACACGAAAGCTGCCAGCACGGAAAGCTGTAGCTGGTTTTCACTGTCCCTTGGAACTGCATTCGCTGCCGCACAGTCATTCGTGTTCTGCAAAAGCTTGGCTTCGTAATGGGGCAACACTCTGTATCTCTCTCTCGCAGAGCCCGGCTGCCAAATTCGAAACGTCCAGCGATTGCGCCCACACGAAAGCTGCCAGCACGGAAAGCTGTAGCTGGTTTTCACTGTCCCTTGGAACTGCATTCGCTGCCACACAGTCATTCGTGTTCTGCAAAAGCTTGGCTTGGTAATGGGGCAACACTCTGTATCTCTCTCTGGCAGAGCCCGGCTGCCAAATTCGAAACGTCCAGCGATTGCGCCCACACGAAAGCTGCCAGCATGGAAAGCTGTAGCTGGTTTTCACTGTCCCTTGGAACTGCATTCGCTGCCACACAGTCATTCGTGTTCTGCAAAAGCTTGGCTTCGTAATGGGGCAACACTCTGTATCTCTCTCTCGCAGAGCCCGGCTGCCAAATTCAAAACGTCCAGCGATTGCGCCCACACGAAAGCTGCCAGCACGGAAAGCTGTAGCTGGTTTTCACTGTCCCTTGGAACTGCATTCGCTGCCGCACAGTCATTCGTGTTCTGCAAAAGCTTGGCTTGGTAATGGGGCAACACTCTGTATCTCTCTCTGGCAGAGCCCGGCTGCCAAATTCGAAACGTCCAGCGATTGCGCCCACACGAAAGCTGCCAGCACGGAAAGCAGTAGCTGGTTTTCACTGTCCCTTGGAACTGCATTCGCTGCCACACAGTCATTCGTGTTCTGAAAAAGCTTGGCTTCGTAATGCGACAACACTCTGTATCTCTCTCTGGCAGAGCCCGGCTGCCAAATTCGAAACGTCCAGCGATTGCGCCCACACGAAAGCTGCCAGCACGGAAAGCTGTAGCTGGTTTTCACTGTCCCTTGGAACTGCATTCGCTGCCACACAGTCATTCGTGTTCTGCAAAAGCTTGGCTTGGTAATGGGGCAACACTGTGTATCTCTCTCTGGCAGAGCCCGGCTGCCAAATTCGAAACGTCCAGCGATTGCGCCCACACGAAAGCTGCCAGCACGGAAAGCTGTAGCTGGTTTTCACTGTCCCTTGGAACTGCATTCGCTGCCGCACAGTCATTCGTGTTCTGCAAAAGCTTGGCTTCGTAATGCGGCAACACTCTGTATCTCTCTCTCGCAGAGCCCGGCTGCCAAATTCGAAACGTCCAGCGATTGTGCCCACACGAAAGCTGCCAGCACGGAAAGCTGTAGCTGGTTTTCACTGTCCCTTGGAACTGCATTCGCTGCCGCACAGTCATTCGTGTTCTGCAAAAGCTTGGCTTCGTAATGGGGCAACACTCTGTATCTCTCTCTCGCAGAGCCCGGCTGCCAAATTCGAAACGTCCAGCGATTGCGCCCACACGAAAGCTGCCAGCACGGAAAGCTGTAGCTGGTTTTCACTGTCCCTTGGAACTGCATTCGCTGCCGCACAGTCATTCGTGTTCTGCAAAAGCTTGGCTTGGTAATGGGGCAACACTCTGTATCTCTCTCTGGCAGAGCCCGGCTGCCAAATTCGAAACGTCCAGCGATTGCGCCCACACGAAAGCTGCCAGCATGGAAAGCTGTAGCTGGTTTTCACTGTCCCTTGGAACTGCATTCGCTGCCGCACAGTCATTCGTGTTCTGCAAAAGCTTGGCTTGGTAATGGGGCAACACTGTGTATCTCTCTCTGGCAGAGCCCGGCTGCCAAATTCGAAACGTCCAGCGATTGCGCCCACACGAAAGCTGCCAGCACGGAAAGCAGTAGCTGGTTTTCACTGTCCCTTGGAACTGCATTCGCTGCCACACAGTCATTCGTGTTCTGCAAAAGCTTGGCTTGGTAATGAGGCAACACTGTGTATCTCTCTCTGGCAGAGCCCGGCTGCCAAATTCGAAACGTCCAGCGATTGCGCCCACACGAAAGCTGCCAGCAAGGAAAGCTGTAGCTGGTTTTCACTGTCCCTTGGAACTGCATTCGCTGCCACACAGTCATTCGTGTTCTGCAAAAGCTTGGCTTCGTAATGGGGCAACACTCTGTATCTCTCTCTGGCAGAGCCCGGCTGCCAAATTCAAAACGTCCAGCGATTGCGCCCACACGAAAGCTGCCAGCACGGAAAGCTGTAGCTGGTTTTCACTGTCCCTTGGAACTGCATTCGCTGCCGCACAGTCATTCGTGTTCTGCAAAAGCTTGGCTTCGTAATGCGGCAACACTCTGTATCTCTCTCTCGCAGAGCCCGGCTGCCAAATTCGAAACGTCCAGCGATTGCGCCCACACGAAAGCTGCCAGCACGGAAAGCTGTAGCTGGTTTTCACTGTCCCTTGGAACTGCATTCGCTGCCGCACAGTCATTTGTGTTCTGCAAAAGCTTGGGTTGGTAATGGGGCAACACTGTGTATCTCTCTCTCGAAGAGACCGGCTGCCAAATTCGAAACGTCCAGCGATTGCGCCCACACGAAAGCTGCCAGCACGGAAAGCTGTAGCTGGTTTTCACTGTCCCTTGGAACTGCATTCGCTGCCACACAGTCATTCGTGTTCTGCAAAAGCTTGGCTTGGTAATGGGGCAACACTCTGTATCTCTCTCTCGCAGAGCCCGGCTGCCAAATTCGAAACGTCCAGCGATTGCGCCCACACGAAAGCTGCCAGCACGGAAAGCTGTAGCTGGTTTTCACTGTCCCTTGGAACTGCATTCGCTGCCGCACAGTCATTCGTGTTCTGCAAAAGCTTGGCTTGGTAATGGGGCAACACTGTGTATCTCTCTCTCGCAGAGCCCGGCTGCCAAATTCGAAACGTCCAGCGATTGCGCCCACACGAAAGCTGCCAGCACGGAAAGCTGTAGCTGGTTTTCCCTGTCCCTTGGAACTGCATTCGCTGCCGCACAGTCATTCCTGTTCTGCAAAAGCTTGGCTTCGTAATGGGGCAACACTCTGTATCTCTCTCTCTCGCAGAGCCCGGCTGCCAAATTCGAAACGTCCAGCGATTGCGCCCACACGAAAGCTGCCAGCACGGAAAGCTGTAGCTGGTTTTCACTGTCCCTTGGAACTGCATTCGCTGCCGCACAGTCATTCGTGTTCTGCAAAAGCTTGGCTTCGTAATGGGGCAACACTCTGTATCTCTCTCTGGCAGAGCCCGGCTGCCAAATTCGAAACGTCCAGCGATTGCGCCCACACGAAAGCTGCCAGCACGGAAAGCTGTAGCTGGTTTTCACTGTCCCTTGGAACTGCATTCGCTGCCGCACAGTCATTCGTGTTCTGCAAAAGCTTGGCTTGGTAATGAGGCAACACTGTGTATCTCTCTCTGGCAGAGCCCGGCTGCCAAATTCGAAACGTCCAGCGATTGCGCCCACACGAAAGCTGCCAGCACGGAAAGCTGTAGCTGGTTTTCACTGTCCCTTGGAACTGCATTCGCTGCCGCACAGTCATTCGTGTTCTGCAAAAGCTTGGCTTCGTAATGCGGCAACACTCTGTATCTCTCTCTCGCAGAGCCCGGCTGCCAAATTCGAAACGTCCAGCGATTGCGCCCACACGAAAGCTGCCAGCACGGAAAGCTGTAGCTGGTTTTCACTGTCCCTTGGAACTGCATTCGCTGCCGCACAGTCATTCGTGTTCTGCAAAAGCTTGGCTTGGTAATGGGGCAACACTGTGTATCTCTCTCTCGCAGAGCCCGGCTGCCAAATTCGAAACGTCCAGCGATTGCGCCCACACGAAAGCTGCCAGCACGGAAAGCTGTAGCTGGTTTTCACTGTCCCTTGGAACTGCATTCGCTGCCGCACAGTCATTCGTGTTCTGCAAAAGCTTGGCTTGGTAATGGGGCAACACTCTGTATCTCTCTCTCGCAGAGCCCAGCTGCCAAATTCGAAACGTCCAGCGATTGCGCCCACACGAAAGCTGCCAGCACGGAAAGCTGTAGCTGGTTTTCACTGTCCCTTGGAACTGCATTCGCTGCCGCACAGTCATTCGTGTTCTGCAAAAGCTTGGCTTCGTAATGGGGCAACACTCTGTATCTCTCTCTCTCGCAGAGCCCGGCTGCCAAATTCGAAACGTCCAGCGATTGCGCCCACACGAAAGCTGCCAGCACAGAAAGCTGTAGCTGGTTTTCACTGTCCCTTGGAACTGCATTCGCTGCCGCACAGTCATTCGTGTTCTGCAAAAGCTTGGCTTGGTAATGGGGCAACACTCTGTATCTCTCTCTCGCAGAGCCCGGCTGCCAAATTCGAAACGTCCAGCGATTGCGCCCACACGAAAGCTGCCAGCACGGAAAGCTGTAGCTGGTTTTCACTGTCCCTTGGAACTGCATTCGCTGCCGCACAGTCATTCGTGTTCTGCAAAAGCTTGGCTTCGTAATGGGGCAACACTCTGTATCTCTCTCTCTCGCAGAGCCCGGCTGCCAAATTCGAAACGTCCAGCGATTGCGCCCACACGAAAGCTGCCAGCACGGAAAGCTGTAGCTGGTTTTCACTGTCCCTTGGAACTGCATTCGCTGCCGCACAGTCATTCGTGTTCTGCAAAAGCTTGGCTTCGTAATGGGGCAACACTCTGTATCTCTCTCTGGCAGAGCCCGGCTGCCAAATTCGAAACGTCCAGCGATTGCGCCCACACGAAAGCTGCCAGCACGGAAAGCTGTAGCTGGTTTTCACTGTCCCTTGGAACTGCATTCGCTGCCGCACAGTCATTCGTGTTCTGCAAAAGCTTGGCTTGGTAATGAGGCAACACTGTGTATCTCTCTCTGGCAGAGCCCGGCTGCCAAATTCGAAACGTCCAGCGATTGCGCCCACACGAAAGCTGCCAGCACGGAAAGCTGTAGCTGGTTTTCACTGTCCCTTGGAACTGCATTCGCTGCCGCACAGTCATTCGTGTTCTGCAAAAGCTTGGCTTCGTAATGCGGCAACACTCTGTATCTCTCTCTCGCAGAGCCCGGCTGCCAAATTCGAAACGTCCAGCGATTGCGCCCACACGAAAGCTGCCAGCACGGAAAGCTGTAGCTGGTTTTCACTGTCCCTTGGAACTGCATTCGCTGCCGCACAGTCATTCGTGTTCTGCAAAAGCTTGGCTTCGTAATGGGGCAACACTCTGTATCTCTCTCTCGCAGAGCCCGGCTGCCAAATTCGAAACGTCCAGCGATTGCGCCCACACGAAAGCTGCCAGCACGGAAAGCTGTAGCTGGTTTTCACTGTCCCTTGGAACTGCATTCGCTGCCGCACAGTCATTCGTGTTCTGCAAAAGCTTGGCTTCGTAATGGGGCAACACTCTGTATCTCTCTCTCGCAGAGCCCAGCTGCCAAATTCGAAACGTCCAGCGATTGCGCCCACACGAAAGCTGCCAGCACGGAAAGCTGTAGCTGGTTTTCACTGTCCCTTGGAACTGCATTCGCTGCCGCACAGTCATTCGTGTTCTGCAAAAGCTTGGCTTCGTAATGGGGCAACACTCTGTATCTCTCTCTCTCGCAGAGCCCGGCTGCCAAATTCGAAACGTCCAGCGATTGCGCCCACACGAAAGCTGCCAGCACAGAAAGCTGTAGCTGGTTTTCACTGTCCCTTGGAACTGCATTCGCTGCCGCACAGTCATTCGTGTTCTGCAAAAGCTTGGCTTGGTAATGGGGCAACACTCTGTATCTCTCTCTCGCAGAGCCCGGCTGCCAAATTCGAAACGTCCAGCGATTGCGCCCACACGAAAGCTGCCAGCACGGAAAGCTGTAGCTGGTTTTCACTGTCCCTTGGAACTGCATTCGCTGCCGCACAGTCATTCGTGTTCTGCAAAAGCTTGGCTTCGTAATGGGGCAACACTCTGTATCTCTCTCTCTCGCAGAGCCCGGCTGCCAAATTCGAAACGTCCAGCGATTGCGCCCACACGAAAGCTGCCAGCACGGAAAGCTGTAGCTGGTTTTCACTGTCCCTTGGAACTGCATTCGCTGCCGCACAGTCATTCGTGTTCTGCAAAAGCTTGGCTTCGTAATGGGGCAACACTCTGTATCTCTCTCTCGCAGAGCCCGGCTGCCAAATTCGAAACGTCCAGCGATTGCGCCCACACGAAAGCTGCCAGCACGGAAAGCTGTAGCTGGTTTTCACTGTCCCTTGGAACTGCATTCGCTGCCGCACAGTCATTCGTGTTCTGCAAAAGCTTGGCTTGGTAATGAGGCAACACTGTGTATCTCTCTCTGGCAGAGCCCGGCTGCCAAATTCGAAATGTCCAGCGATTGCGCCCACACGAAAGCTGCCAGCACGGAAAGCTGTAGCTGGTTTTCACTGTCCCTTGGAACTGCATTCGCTGCCGCACAGTCATTCGTGTTCTGCAAAAGCTTGGCTTCGTAATGCGGCAACACTCTGTATCTCTCTCTCGCAGAGCCCGGCTGCCAAATTCGAAACGTCCAGCGATTGCGCCCACACGAAAGCTGCCAGCACGGAAAGCTGTAGCTGGTTTTCACTGTCCCTTGGAACTGCATTCGCTGCCGCACAGTCATTCGTGTTCTGCAAAAGCTTGGCTTCGTAATGGGGCAACACTCTGTATCTCTCTCTCGCAGAGCCCGGCTGCCAAATTCGAAACGTCCAGCGATTGCGCCCACACGAAAGCTGCCAGCACGGAAAGCTGTAGCTGGTTTTCACTGTCCCTTGGAACTGCATTCGCTGCCGCACAGTCATTCGTGTTCTGCAAAAGCTTGGCTTCGTAATGGGGCAACACTGTGTATCTCTCTCTCGCAGAGCCCGGCTGCCAAATTCGAAACGTCCAGCGATTGCGCCCACACGAAAGCTGCCAGCACGGAAAGCTGTAGCTGGTTTTCACTGTCCCTTGGAACTGCATTCGCTGCCGCACAGTCATTCGTGTTCTGCAAAAGCTTGGCTTCGTAATGGGGCAACACTCTGTATCTCTCTCTCGCAGAGCCCGGCTGCCAAATTCGAAACGTCCAGCGATTGCGCCCACACGAAAGCTGCCAGCACGGAAAGGTGTAGCTGGTTTTCACTGTCCCTTGGAACTGCATTCGCTGCCACACAGTCATTCGTGTTCTGCAAAAGCTTGGCTTGGTAATGGGGCAACACGGTGTATCTCTCTCTCGCAGAGCCCGGCTGCCAAATTCGAAACGTCCAGCGATTGCGCCCACACGAAAGCTGCCAGCACGGAAAGCTGTAGCTGGTTTTCACTGTCCCTTGGAACTGCATTCGCTGCCACACAGTCATTCGTGTTCTGCAAAAGCTTGGCTTCGTAATGGGGCAACACTCTGTATCTCTCTCTCGCAGAGCCCGGCTGCCAAATTCGAAACGTCCAGCGATTGTGCCCACACGAAAACTGCCAGCACGGAAAGCTGTAGCTGGTTTTCACTGTCCCTTGGAACTGCATTCGCTGCCGCACAGTCATTCGTGTTCTGCAAAAGCTTGGCTTGGTAATGGGGCAACACTGTGTATCTCTCTCTCGCAGAGCCCGGCTGCCAAATTCGAAACGTCCAGCGATTGCGCCCACACGAAAGCTGCCAGCACGGAAAGCTGTAGCTGGTTTTCACTGTCCCTTGGAACTGCATTCGCTGCCGCACAGTCATTCGTGTTCTGCAAAAGCTTGGCTTCGTAATGGGGCAACACGGTGTATCTCTCTCTCGCAGAGCCCGGCTGCCAAATTCGAAACGTCCAGCGATTGCGCCCACACGAAAGCTGCCAGCACGGAAAGCTGTAGCTGGTTTTCACTGTCCCTTGGAACTGCATTCGCTGCCGCACAGTCATTCGTGTTCTGCAAAAGCTTGGCTTGGTAATGGGGCAACACTCTGTATCTCTCTCTCGCAGAGCCCGGCTGCCAAATTCGAAACGTCCAGCGATTGCGCCCACACGAAAGCTGCCAGCACGGAAAGCTGTAGCTGGTTTTCACTGTCCCTTGGAACTGCATTCGCTGCCGCACAGTCATTCGTGTTCTGCAAAAGCTTGGCTTCGTAATGGGGCAACACTCTGTATCTCTCTCTCTCGCAGAGCCCGGCTGCCAAATTCGAAACGTCCAGCGACTGCGCCCACACGAAAGCTGCCAGCACAGAAAGCTGTAGCTGGTTTTCACTGTCCCTTGGAACTGCATTCGCTGCCGCACAGTCATTCGTGTTCTGCAAAAGCTTGGCTTCGTAATGGGGCAACACTCTGTATCTCTCTCTCGCAGAGCCCGGCTGCCAAATTCGAAACGTCCAGCGATTGCGCCCACACGAAAGCTGCCAGCACGGAAAGCTGTAGCTGGTTTTCACTGTCCCTTGGAACTGCATTCGCTGCCACACAGTCATTCGTGTTCTGCAAAAGCTTGGCTTGGTAATGGGGCAACACTCTGTATCTCTCTCTGGCAGAGCCCGGCTGCCAAATTCGAAACGTCCAGCGATTGCGCCCACACGAAAGCTGCCAGCACGGAAAGCTGTAGCTGGTTTTCACTGTCCCTTGGAACTGCATTCGCTGCCACACAGTCATTCGTGTTCTGCAAAAGCTTGGCTTCGTAATGGGGCAACACTCTGTATCTCTCTCTCGCAGAGCCCGGCTGCCAAATTCAAAACGTCCAGCGATTGCGCCCACACGAAAGCTGCCAGCACGGAAAGCTGTAGCTGGTTTTCACTGTCCCTTGGAACTGCATTCGCTGCCACACAGTCATTCGTGTTCTGCAAAAGCTTGGCTTGGTAATGGGGCAACACTCTGTATCTCTCTCTGGCAGAGCCCGGCTGCCAAATTCGAAACGTCCAGCGATTGCGCCCACACGAAAGCTGCCAGCACGGAAAGCTGTAGCTGGTTTTCACTGTCCCTTGGAACTGCATTCGCTGCCACACAGTCATTCGTGTTCTGCAAAAGCTTGGCTTGGTAATGGGGCAACACTGTGTATCTCTCTCTGGCAGAGCCCGGCTGCCAAATTCGAAACGTCCAGCGATTGCGCCCACACGAAAGCTGCCAGCACGGAAAGCTGTAGCTGGTTTTCACTGTCCCTTGGAACTGCATTCGCTGCCGCACAGTCATTCGTGTTCTGCAAAAGCTTGGCTTGGTAATGGGGCAACACTCTGTATCTCTCTCTCGCAGAGCCCGGCTGCCAAATTCGAAACGTCCAGCGATTGCGCCCACACGAAAGCTGCCAGCACGGAAAGCTGTAGCTGGTTTTCACTGTCCCTTGGAACTGCATTCGCTGCCGCACAGTCATTCGTGTTCTGCAAAAGCTTGGCTTCGTAATGGGGCAACACTCTGTATCTCTCTCTCTGGCAGAGCCCGGCTGCCAAATTCGAAACGTCCAGCGACTGCGCCCACACGAAAGCTGCCAGCACGGAAAGCTGTAGCTGGTTTTCACTGTCCCTTGGAACTGCATTCGCTGCCGCACAGTCATTCGTGTTCTGCAAAAGCTTGGCTTCGTAATGGGGCAACACTCTGTATCTCTCTCTCGCAGAGCCCGGCTGCCAAATTCGAAACGTCCAGCGATTGCGCCCACACGAAAGCTGCCAGCACGGAAAGCTGTAGCTGGTTTTCACTGTCCCTTGGAACTGCATTCGCTGCCACACAGTCATTCGTGTTCTGCAAAAGCTTGGCTTGGTAATGGGGCAACACTCTGTATCTCTCTCTGGCAGAGCCCGGCTGCCAAATTCGAAACGTCCAGCGATTGCGCCCACACGAAAGCTGCCAGCATGGAAAGCTGTAGCTGGTTTTCACTGTCCCTTGGAACTGCATTCGCTGCCACACAGTCATTCGTGTTCTGCAAAAGCTTGGCTTCGTAATGGGGCAACACTCTGTATCTCTCTCTCGCAGAGCCCGGCTGCCAAATTCAAAACGTCCAGCGATTGCGCCCACACGAAAGCTGCCAGCACGGAAAGCTGTAGCTGGTTTTCACTGTCCCTTGGAACTGCATTCGCTGCCGCACAGTCATTCGTGTTCTGCAAAAGCTTGGCTTGGTAATGGGGCAACACTCTGTATCTCTCTCTGGCAGAGCCCGGCTGCCAAATTCGAAACGTCCAGCGATTGCGCCCACACGAAAGCTGCCAGCACGGAAAGCAGTAGCTGGTTTTCACTGTCCCTTGGAACTGCATTCGCTGCCACACAGTCATTCGTGTTCTGAAAAAGCTTGGCTTCGTAATGCGGCAACACTCTGTATCTCTCTCTCGCAGAGCCCGGCTGCCAAATTCGAAACGTCCAGCGATTGCGCCCACAAGAAAGCTGCCAGCACGGAAAGCTGTAGCTGGTTTTCACTGTCCCTTGGAACTGCATTCGCTGCCACACAGTCATTCGTGTTCTGCAAAAGCTTGGCTTGGTAATGGGGCAACACTGTGTATCTCTCTCTGGCAGAGCCCGGCTGCCAAATTCGAAACGTCCAGCGATTGCGCCCACACGAAAGCTGCCAGCACGGAAAGCTGTAGCTGGTTTTCACTGTCCCTTGGAACTGCATTCGCTGCCGCACAGTCATTTGTGTTCTGCAAAAGCTTGGCTTCGTAATGCGGCAACACTCTGTATCTCTCTCTCGCAGAGCCCGGCTGCCAAATTCAAAACGTCCAGCGATTGCGCCCACACGAAAGCTGCCAGCACGGAAAGCTGTAGCTGGTTTTCACTGTGCCTTGGAACTGCATTCGCTGCCGCACAGTCATTCATGTTCTGCAAAAGCTTGGCTTCGTAATGCGGCAACACTCTGTATCTCTCTCTCGCAGAGCTCGGCTGCCAAATTCGAAACGTCCAGCGATTGCGCCCACACGAAAGCTGCCAGCACGGAAAGCTGTAGCTGGTTTTCACTGTCCCTTGGAACTGCATTCGCTGCCGCACAGTCATTCGTGTTCTGCAAAAGCTTGGCTTCGTAATGTGGCAACACTCTGTATCTCTCTCTCTCGCAGAGCCCGGCTGCCAAATTCGAAACGTCCAGCGATTGCGCCCACACGAAAGCTGCCAGCACGGAAAGCTGTAGCTGGTTTTCACTGTCCCTTGGAACTGCATTCGCTGCCGCACAGTCATTCGTGTTCTGCAAAAGCTTGGCTTCGTAATGGGGCAACACTCTGTATCTCTCTCTCGCAGAGCCCGGCTGCCAAATTCGAAACGTCCAGCGATTGCGCCCACACGAAAGCTGCCAGCACGGAAAGCTGTAGCTGGTTTTCACTGTCCCTTGGAACTGCATTCGCTGCCGCACAGTCATTCGTGTTCTGCAAAAGCTTGGCTTGGTAATGGGGCAACACTCTGTATCTCTCTCTGGCAGAGCCCGGCTGCCAAATTCGAAACGTCCAGCGATTGCGCCCACACGAAAGCTGCCAGCATGAAAAGCTGTAGCTGGTTTTCACTGTCCCTTGGAACTGCATTCGCTGCCGCACAGTCATTCGTGTTCTGCAAAAGCTTGGCTTGGTAATGGGGCAACACTGTGTATCTCTCTCTCGCAGAGCCCGGCTGCCAAATTCGAAACGTCCAGCGATTGCGCCCACACGAAAGCTGCCAGCACGGAAAGCTGTAGCTGGTTTTCACTGTCCCTTGGAACTGCATTCGCTGCCGCACAGTCATTCGTGTTCTGCAAAAGCTTGGCTTGGTAATGGGGCAACACTGTGTATCTCTCTCTCGCAGAGCCCGGCTGCCAAATTCGAAACGTCCAGCGATTGCGCCCACACGAAAGCTGCCAGCACGGAAAGCTGTAGCTGGTTTTCACTGTCCCTTGGAACTGCATTCGCTGCCGCACAGTCATTCGTGTTCTGCAAAAGCTTGGCTTGGTAATGGGGCAACACTCTGTATCTCTCTCTCGCAGAGCCCGGCTGCCAAATTCGAAACGTCCAGCGATTGCGCCCACACGAAAGCTGCCAGCACGGAAAGCTGTAGCTGGTTTTCACTGTCCCTTGGAACTGCATTCGCTGCCACACAGTCATTCGTGTTCTGCAAAAGCTTGGCTTCGTAATGCGGCAACACTCTGTATCTCTCTCTGGCAGAGCCCGGCTGCCAAATTCGAAACGTCCAGCGATTGCGCCCACAAGAAAGCTGCCAGCACGGAAAGCTGTAGCTGGTTTTCACTGTCCCTTGGAACTGCATTCGCTGCCGCACAGTCATTCGTGTTCTGCAAAAGCTTGGCTTCGTAATGCGGCAACACTCTGTATCTCTCTCTCTCGCAGAGCTCGGCTGCCAAATTCGAAACGTCCAGCGACTGCGCCCACACGAAAGCTGCCAGCATGGAAAGCTGTAGCTGGTTTTCACTGTCCCTTGGAACTGCATTCGCTGCCGCACAGTCATTCGTGTTCTGCAAAAGCTTGGCTTGGTAATGGGGCAACAATCTGTATCTCTCTCTCGCAGAGCCCGGCTGCCAAATTCGAAACGTCCAGCGATTGCGCCCACACGAAAGCTGCCAGCACGGAAAGCTGTAGCTGGTTTTCACTGTCCCTTGGAACTGCATTCGCTGCCACACAGTCATTCGTGTTCTGCAAAAGCTTGGCTTCGTAATGGGGCAACACTCTGTATCTCTCTCTGGCAGAGCCCGGCTGCCAAATTCGAAACGTCCAGCGATTGTGCCCACACGAAAACTGCCAGCACGGAAAGCTGTAGCTGGTTTTCACTGTCCCTTGGAACTGCATTCGCTGCCGCACAGTCATTCGTGTTCTGCAAAAGCTTGGCTTGGTAATGGGGCAACACTGTGTATCTCTCTCTCGCAGAGCCCGGCTGCCAAATTCGAAACGTCCAGCGATTGCGCCCACACGAAAGCTGCCAGCACGGAAAGCTGTAGCTGGTTTTCACTGTCCCTTGGAACTGCATTCGCTGCCGCACAGTCATTCGTGTTCTGCAAAAGCTTGGCTTGGTAATGGGGCAACACTGTGTATCTCTCTCTCGCAGAGCCCGGCTGCCAAATTCGAAACGTCCAGCGATTGCGCCCACACGAAAGCTGCCAGCACGGAAAGCTGTAGCTGGTTTTCACTGTCCCTTGGAACTGCATTCGCTGCCGCACAGTCATTCGTGTTCTGCAAAAGCTTGGCTTCGTAATGGGGCAACACTCTGTATCTCTCTCTCGAAGAGACCGGCTGCCAAATTCGAAACGTCCAGCGATTGCGCCCACACGAAAGCTGCCAGCACGGAAAGGTGTAGCTGGTTTTCACTGTCCCTTGGAACTGCATTCGCTGCCACACAGTCATTCGTGTTCTGCAAAAGCTTGGCTTGGTAATGGGGCAACACTCTGTATCTCTCTCTCGCAGAGCCCGGCTGCCAAATTCGAAACGTCCAGCGATTGCGCCCACATGAAAGCTGCCAGCACGGAAAGCTGTAGCTGGTTTTCACTGTCCCTTGGAACTGCATTCGCTGCCACACAGTCATTCGTGTTCTGCAAAAGCTTGGCTTGGTAATGAGGCAACACTGTGTATCTCTCTCTGGCAGAGCCCGGCTGCCAAATTCGAAACGTCCCGCGATTGCGCCCACACGAAAGCTGCCAGCACGGAAAGCTGTAGCTGGTTTTCACTGTCCCTTGGAACTGCATTCGCTGCCGCACAGTCATTCGTGTTCTGCGAAAGCTTGGCTTCGTAATGCGGCAACACTCTGTATCTCTCTCTCGCAGAGCCCGGCTGCCAAATTCGAAACGTCCAGTGATTGCGCCCACACGAAAGCTGCCAGCACGGAAAGCTGTAGCTGGTTTTCACTGTCCCTTGGAACTGCATTCGCTGCCGCACAGTCATTCGTGTTCTGCAAAAGCTTGGCTTGGTAATGGGGCAACACTCTGTATCTCTCTCTCGCAGAGCCCGGCTGCCAAATTCGAAACGTCCAGCGATTGCGCCCACACGAAAGCTGCCAGCACGGAAAGCTGTAGCTGGTTTTCACTGTCCCTTGGAACTGCATTCGCTGCCGCACAGTCATTCGTGTTCTGCAAAAGCTTGGCTTCGTAATGGGGCAACACTCTGTATCTCTCTCTCTCGCAGAGCCCGGCTGCCAAATTAGAAACGTCCAGCGACTGCGCCCACACGAAAGCTGCCAGCACGGAAAGCTGTAGCTGGTTTTCACTGTCCCTTGGAACTGCATTCGCTGCCGCACAGTCATTCGTGTTCTGCAAAAGCTTGGCTTCGTAATGGGGCAACACTCTGTATCTCTCTCTCGCAGAGCCCGGCTGCCAAATTCGAAACGTCCAGCGATTGCGCCCACACGAAAGCTGCCAGCACGGAAAGCTGTAGCTGGTTTTCACTGTCCCTTGGAACTGCATTCGCTGCCACACAGTCATTCGTGTTCTGCAAAAGCTTGGCTTGGTAATGGGGCAACACTCTGTATCTCTCTCTGGCAGAGCCCGGCTGCCAAATTCGAAACGTCCAGCGATTGCGCCCACACGAAAGCTGCCAGCATGGAAAGCTGTAGCTGGTTTTCACTGTCCCTTGGAACTGCATTCGCTGCCACACAGTCATTCGTGTTCTGCAAAAGCTTGGCTTCGTAATGGGGCAACACTCTGTATCTCTCTCTCGCAGAGCCCGGCTGCCAAATTCAAAACGTCCAGCGATTGCGCCCACACGAAAGCTGCCAGCACGGAAAGCTGTAGCTGGTTTTCACTGTCCCTTGGAACTGCATTCGCTGCCGCACAGTCATTCGTGTTCTGCAAAAGCTTGGCTTGGTAATGGGGCAACACTCTGTATCTCTCTCTGGCAGAGCCCGGCTGCCAAATTCGAAACGTCCAGCGATTGCGCCCACACGAAAGCTGCCAGCACGGAAAGCAGTAGCTGGTTTTCACTGTCCCTTGGAACTGCATTCGCTGCCACACAGTCATTCGTGTTCTGCAAAAGCTTGGCTTCGTAATGCGGCAACACTCTGTATCTCTCTCTGGCAGAGCCCGGCTGCCAAATTCGAAACGTCCAGCGATTGCGCCCACAAGAAAGCTGCCAGCACGGAAAGCTGTAGCTGGTTTTCACTGTCCCTTGGAACTGCATTCGCTGCCACACAGTCATTCGTGTTCTGCAAAAGCTTGGCTTGGTAATGGGGCAACACTGTGTATCTCTCTCTGGCAGAGCCCGGCTGCCAAATTCGAAACGTCCAGCGATTGCGCCCACACGAAAGCTGCCAGCACGGAAAGCTGTAGCTGGTTTTCACTGTCCCTTGGAACTGCATTCGCTGCCGCACAGTCATTCGTGTTCTGCAAAAGCTTGGCTTCGTAATGCGGCAACACTCTGTATCTCTCTCTCGCAGAGCCCGGCTGCCAAATTCGAAACATCCAGCGATTGTGCCCACACGAAAGCTGCCAGCACGGAAAGCTGTAGCTGGTTTTCACTGTGCCTTGGAACTGCATTCGCTGCCGCACAGTCATTCATGTTCTGCAAAAGCTTGGCTTGGTAATGGGGCAACACTCTGTATCTCTCTCTCGCAGAGCCCGGCTGCCAAATTCGAAACGTCCAGCGATTGTGCCCACACGAAAGCTGCCAGCACGGAAAGCTGTAGCTGGTTTTCACTGTGCCTTGGAACTGCATTCGCTGCCGCACAGTCATTCGTGTTCTGCAAAAGCTTGGCTTGGTAATGGGGCAACACTGTGTATCTCTCTCTGGCAGAGCCCGGCTGCCAAATTCGAAACGTCCAGCGATTGCGCCCACACGAAAGCTGCCAGCACGGAAAGCTGTAGCTGGTTTTCACTGTCCCTTGGAACTGCATTCGCTGCCGCACAGTCATTCGTGTTCTGCAAAAGCTTGGCTTCGTAATGCGGCAACACTCTGTATCTCTCTCTCGCAGAGCCCGGCTGCCAAATTCGAAACGTCCAGCGATTGTGCCCACACGAAAGCTGCCAGCACGGAAAGCTGTAGCTGGTTTTCACTGTGCCTTGGAACTGCATTCGCTGCCGCACAGTCATTCATGTTCTGCAAAAGCTTGGCTTGGTAATGGGGCAACACTCTGTATCTCTCTCTCGCAGAGCCCGGCTGCCAAATTCGAAACGTCCAGCGATTGCGCCCACACGAAAGCTGCCAGCACGGAAAGCTGTAGCTGGTTTTCACTGTCCCTTGGAACTGCATTCGCTGCCGCACAGTCATTCGTGTTCTGCAAAAGCTTGGCTTCGTAATGTGGCAACACACTGTATCTCTCTCTCTCGCAGAGCCCGTCTGCCAAATTAGAAACGTCCAGCGACTGCGCCCACACGAAAGCTGCCAGCACGGAAAGCTGTAGCTGGTTTTCACTGTCCCTTGGAACTGCATTCGCTGCCGCACAGTCATTCGTGTTCTGCAAAAGCTTGGCTTCGTAATGGGGCAACACTCTGTATCTCTCTCTCGCAGAGCCCGGCTGCCAAATTCGAAACGTCCAGCGATTGCGCCCACACGAAAGCTGCCAGCACGGAAAGCTGTAGCTGGTTTTCACTGTCCCTTGGAACTGCATTCGCTGCCACACAGTCATTCGTGTTCTGCAAAAGCTTGGCTTGGTAATGGGGCAACACTCTGTATCTCTCTCTGGCAGAGCCCGGCTGCCAAATTCGAAACGTCCAGCGATTGCGCCCACACGAAAGCTGCCAGCATGGAAAGCTGTAGCTGGTTTTCACTGTCCCTTGGAACTGCATTCGCTGCCACACAGTCATTCGTGTTCTGCAAAAGCTTGGCTTCGTAATGGGGCAACACTCTGTATCTCTCTCTCGCAGAGCCCGGCTGCCAAATTCAAAACGTCCAGCGATTGCGCCCACACGAAAGCTGCCAGCACGGAAAGCTGTAGCTGGTTTTCACTGTCCCTTGGAACTGCATTCGCTGCCGCACAGTCATTCGTGTTCTGCAAAAGCTTGGCTTGGTAATGGGGCAACACTCTGTATCTCTCTCTGGCAGAGCCCGGCTGCCAAATTCGAAACGTCCAGCGATTGCGCCCACACGAAAGCTGCCAGCACGGAAAGCAGTAGCTGGTTTTCACTGTCCCTTGGAACTGCATTCGCTGCCACACAGTCATTCGTGTTCTGAAAAAGCTTGGCTTCGTAATGCGGCAACACTCTGTATCTCTCTCTGGCAGAGCCCGGCTGCCAAATTCGAAACGTCCAGCGATTGCGCCCACAAGAAAGCTGCCAGCACGGAAAGCTGTAGCTGGTTTTCACTGTCCCTTGGAACTGCATTCGCTGCCACACAGTCATTCGTGTTCTGCAAAAGCTTGGCTTGGTAATGGGGCAACACTGTGTATCTCTCTCTGGCAGAGCCCGGCTGCCAAATTCGAAACGTCCAGCGATTGCGCCCACACGAAAGCTGCCAGCACGGAAAGCTGTAGCTGGTTTTCACTGTCCCTTGGAACTGCATTCGCTGCCGCACAGTCATTCGTGTTCTGCAAAAGCTTGGCTTCGTAATGCGGCAACACTCTGTATCTCTCTCTCGCAGAGCCCGGCTGCCAAATTCGAAACGTCCAGCGATTGTGCCCACACGAAAGCTGCCAGCACGGAAAGCTGTAGCTGGTTTTCACTGTGCCTTGGAACTGCATTCGCTGCCGCACAGTCATTCATGTTCTGCAAAAGCTTGGCTTGGTAATGGGGCAACACTCTGTATCTCTCTCTCGCAGAGCCCGGCTGCCAAATTCGAAACGTCCAGCGATTGCGCCCACACGAAAGCTGCCAGCACGGAAAGCTGTAGCTGGTTTTCACTGTCCCTTGGAACTGCATTCGCTGCCGCACAGTCATTCGTGTTCTGCAAAAGCTTGGCTTCGTAATGTGGCAACACACTGTATCTCTCTCTCTCGCAGAGCCCGGCTGCCAAATTCGAAACGTCCAGCGATTGCGCCCACACGAAAGCTGCCAGCACGGAAAGCTGTAGCTGGTTTTCACTGTCCCTTGGAACTGCATTCGCTGCCGCACAGTCATTCGTGTTCTGCAAAAGCTTGGCTTCGTAATGGGGCAACACTCTGTATCTCTCTCTCGCAGAGCCCGGCTGCCAAATTCGAAACGTCCAGCGATTGCGCCCACACGAAAGCTGCCAGCACGGAAAGCTGTAGCTGGTTTTCACTGTCCCTTGGAACTGCATTCGCTGCCGCACAGTCATTCGTGTTCTGCAAAAGCTTGGCTTGGTAATGGGGCAACACTCTGTATCTCTCTCTGGCAGAGCCCGGCTGCCAAATTCGAAACGTCCAGCGATTGCGCCCACACGAAAGCTGCCAGCATGGAAAGCTGTAGCTGGTTTTCACTGTCCCTTGGAACTGCATTCGCTGCCGCACAGTCATTCGTGTTCTGCAAAAGCTTGGCTTGGTAATGGGGCAACACTGTGTATCTCTCTCTGGCAGAGCCCGGCTGCCAAATTCGAAACGTCCAGCGATTGCGCCCACACGAAAGCTGCCAGCACGGAAAGCAGTAGCTGGTTTTCACTGTCCCTTGGAACTGCATTCGCTGCCACACAGTCATTCGTGTTCTGCAAAATCTTGGCTTCGTAATGAGGCAACACTGTGTATCTCTCTCTGGCAGAGCCCGGCTGCCAAATTCGAAACGTCCAGCGATTGCGCCCACACGAAAGCTGCCAGCAAGGAAAGCTGTAGCTGGTTTTCACTGTCCCTTGGAACTGCATTCGCTGCCACACAGTCATTCGTGTTCTGCAAAAGCTTGGCTTCGTAATGGGGCAACACTCTGTATCTCTCTCTGGCAGAGCCCGGCTGCCAAATTCAAAACGTCCAGCGATTGCGCCCACACGAAAGCTGCCAGCACGGAAAGCTGTAGCTGGTTTTCACTGTCCCTTGGAACTGCATTCGCTGCCGCACAGTCATTCGTGTTCTGCAAAAGCTTGGCTTCGTAATGCGGCAACACTCTGTATCTCTCTCTCTCGCAGAGCTCGGCTGCCAAATTCGAAACGTCCAGCGATTGCGCCCACACGAAAGCTGCCAGCACGGAAAGCTGTAGCTGGTTTTCACTGTCCCTTGGAACTGCATTCGCTGCCGCACAGTCATTCGTGTTCTGCAAAAGCTTGGCTTGGTAATGGGGCAACACTTTGTATCTCTCTCTCGCAGAGCCCGGCTGCCAAATTCGAAACGTCCAGCGACTGCGCCCACACGAAAGCTGCCAGCACGGAAAGCTGTAGCTGGTTTTCACTGTCCCTTGGAACTGCATTCGCTGCCGCACAGTCATTCGTGTTCTGCAAAAGCTTGGCTTGGTAATGGGGCAACACTGTGTATCTCTCTCTCGCAGAGCCCGGCTGCCAAATTCGAAACGTCCAGCGATTGCGCCCACACGAAAGCTGCCAGCACGGAAAGCTGTAGCTGGTTTTCACTGTCCCTTGGAACTGCATTCGCTGCCGCACAGTCATTTGTGTTCTGCAAAAGCTTGGGTTGGTAATGGGGCAACACTGTGTATCTCTCTCTCGAAGAGACCGGCTGCCAAATTCGAAACGTCCAGCGATTGCGCCCACACGAAAGCTGCCAGCACGGAAAGCTGTAGCTGGTTTTCACTGTCCCTTGGAACTGCATTCGCTGCCACACAGTCATTCGTGTTCTGCAAAAGCTTGGCTTGGTAATGGGGCAACACTCTGTATCTCTCTCTCGCAGAGCCCGGCTGCCAAATTCGAAACGTCCAGCGATTGCGCCCACACGAAAGCTGCCAGCACGGAAAGCTGTAGCTGGTTTTCACTGTCCCTTGGAACTGCATTCGCTGCCGCACAGTCATTCGTGTTCTGCAAAAGCTTGGCTTGGTAATGGGGCAACACTGTGTATCTCTCTCTCGCAGAGCCCGGCTGCCAAATTCGAAACGTCCAGCGATTGCGCCCACACGAAAGCTGCCAGCACGGAAAGCTGTAGCTGGTTTTCCCTGTCCCTTGGAACTGCATTCGCTGCCGCACAGTCATTCGTGTTCTGCAAAAGCTTGGCTTCGTAATGGGGCAACACTCTGTATCTCTCTCTCTCGCAGAGCCCGGCTGCCAAATTCGAAACGTCCAGCGATTGCGCCCACACGAAAGCTGCCAGCACGGAAAGCTGTAGCTGGTTTTCACTGTCCCTTGGAACTGCATTCGCTGCCGCACAGTCATTCGTGTTCTGCAAAAGCTTGGCTTCGCAATGGGGCAACACTCTGTATCTCTCTCTGGCAGAGCCCGGCTGCCAAATTCGAAACGTCCAGCGATTGCGCCCACACGAAAGCTGCCAGCACGGAAAGCTGTAGCTGGTTTTCACTGTCCCTTGGAACTGCATTCGCTGCCGCACAGTCATTCGTGTTCTGCAAAAGCTTGGCTTGGTAATGAGGCAACACTGTGTATCTCTCTCTGGCAGAGCCCGGCTGCCAAATTCGAAACGTCCAGCGATTGCGCCCACACGAAAGCTGCCAGCACGGAAAGCTGTAGCTGGTTTTCACTGTCCCTTGGAACTGCATTCGCTGCCGCACAGTCATTCGTGTTCTGCAAAAGCTTGGCTTGGTAATGGGGCAACACTGTGTATCTCTCTCTGGCAGAGCCCGGCTGCCAAATTCGAAACGTCCAGCGATTGCGCCCACACGAAAGCTGCCAGCACGGAAAGCTGTAGCTGGTTTTCACTGTCCCTTGGAACTGCATTCGCTGCCGCACAGTCATTCGTGTTCTGCAAAAGCTTGGCTTGGTAATGGGGCAACACTCTGTATCTCTCTCTCGCAGAGCCCGGCTGCCAAATTCGAAACGTCCAGCGATTGCGCCCACACGAAAGCTGCCAGCACGGAAAGCTGTAGCTGGTTTTCACTGTCCCTTGGAACTGCATTCGCTGCCGCACAGTCATTCGTGTTCTGCAAAAGCTTGGCTTGGTAATGGGGCAACACTCTGTATCTCTCTCTCGCAGAGCCCAGCTGCCAAATTCGAAACGTCCAGCGATTGCGCCCACACGAAAGCTGCCGGCACGGAAAGCTGTAGCTGGTTTTCACTGTCCCTTGGAACTGCATTCGCTGCCGCACAGTCATTCGTGTTCTGCAAAAGCTTGGCTTCGTAATGGGGCAACACTCTGTATCTCTCTCTCTCGCAGAGCCCGGCTGCCAAATTCGAAACGTCCAGCGATTGCGCCCACACGAAAGCTGCCAGCACAGAAAGCTGTAGCTGGTTTTCACTGTCCCTTGGAACTGCATTCGCTGCCGCACAGTCATTCGTGTTCTGCAAAAGCTTGGCTTGGTAATGGGGCAACACTCTGTATCTCTCTCTCGCAGAGCCCGGCTGCCAAATTCGAAACGTCCAGCGATTGCGCCCACACGAAAGCTGCCAGCACGGAAAGCTGTAGCTGGTTTTCACTGTCCCTTGGAACTGCATTCGCTGCCGCACAGTCATTCGTGTTCTGCAAAAGCTTGGCTTCGTAATGGGGCAACACTCTGTATCTCTCTCTCTCGCAGAGCCCGGCTGCCAAATTCGAAACGTCCAGCGATTGCGCCCACACGAAAGCTGCCAGCACGGAAAGCTGTAGCTGGTTTTCACTGTCCCTTGGAACTGCATTCGCTGCCGCACAGTCATTCGTGTTCTGCAAAAGCTTGGCTTCGTAATGGGGCAACACTCTGTATCTCTCTCTGGCAGAGCCCGGCTGCCAAATTCGAAACGTCCAGCGATTGCGCCCACACGAAAGCTGCCAGCACGGAAAGCTGTAGCTGGTTTTCACTGTCCCTTGGAACTGCATTCGCTGCCACACAGTCATTCGTGTTCTGCAAAAGCTTGGCTTGGTAATGAGGCAACACTGTGTATCTCTCTCTGGCAGAGCCCGGCTGCCAAATTCGAAACGTCCAGCGATTGCGCCCACACGAAAGCTGCCAGCACGGAAAGCTGTAGCTGGTTTTCACTGTCCCTTGGAACTGCATTCGCTGCCGCACAGTCATTCGTGTTCTGCAAAAGCTTGGCTTCGTAATGCGGCAACACTCTGTATCTCTCTCTCGCAGAGCCCGGCTGCCAAATTCGAAACGTCCAGCGATTGCGCCCACACGAAAGCTGCCAGCACGGAAAGCTGTAGCTGGTTTTCACTGTCCCTTGGAACTGCATTCGCTGCCGCACAGTCATTCGTGTTCTGCAAAAGCTTGGCTTCGTAATGGGGCAACACTCTGTATCTCTCTCTCGCAGAGCCCGGCTGCCAAATTCGAAACGTCCAGCGATTGCGCCCACACGAAAGCTGCCAGCACGGAAAGCTGTAGCTGGTTTTCACTGTCCCTTGGAACTGCATTCGCTGCCGCACAGTCATTCGTGTTCTGCAAAAGCTTGGCTTCGTAATGGGGCAACACTGTGTATCTCTCTCTCGCAGAGCCCGGCTGCCAAATTCGAAACGTCCAGCGATTGCGCCCACACGAAAGCTGCCAGCACGGAAAGCTGTAGCTGGTTTTCACTGTCCCTTGGAACTGCATTCGCTGCCACACAGTCATTCGTGTTCTGCAAAAGCTTGGCTTGGTAATGGGGCAACACTGTGTATCTCTCTCTGGCAGAGCCCGGCTGCCAAATTCGAAACGTCCAGCGATTGCGCCCACACGAAAGCTGCCAGCACGGAAAGCTGTAGCTGGTTTTCACTGTCCCTTGGAACTGCATTCGCTGCCGCACAGTCATTCGTGTTCTGCAAAAGCTTGGCTTCGTAATGCGGCAACACTCTGTATCTCTCTCTCGCAGAGCCCGGCTGCCAAATTCGAAACGTCCAGCGATTGTGCCCACACGAAAGCTGCCAGCACGGAAAGCTGTAGCTGGTTTTCACTGTGCCTTGGAACTGCATTCGCTGCCGCACAGTCATTCATGTTCTGCAAAAGCTTGGCTTGGTAATGGGGCAACACTCTGTATCTCTCTCTCGCAGAGCCCGGCTGCCAAATTCGAAACGTCCAGCGATTGCGCCCACACGAAAGCTGCCAGCACGGAAAGCTGTAGCTGGTTTTCACTGTCCCTTGGAACTGCATTCGCTGCCGCACAGTCATTCGTGTTCTGCAAAAGCTTGGCTTCGTAATGTGGCAACACACTGTATCTCTCTCTCTCGCAGAGCCCGGCTGCCAAATTCGAAACGTCCAGCGATTGCGCCCACACGAAAGCTGCCAGCACGGAAAGCTGTAGCTGGTTTTCACTGTCCCTTGGAACTGCATTCGCTGCCGCACAGTCATTCGTGTTCTGCAAAAGCTTGGCTTCGTAATGGGGCAACACTCTGTATCTCTCTCTCGCAGAGCCCGGCTGCCAAATTCGAAACGTCCAGCGATTGCGCCCACACGAAAGCTGCCAGCACGGAAAGCTGTAGCTGGTTTTCACTGTCCCTTGGAACTGCATTCGCTGCCGCACAGTCATTCGTGTTCTGCAAAAGCTTGGCTTGGTAATGGGGCAACACTCTGTATCTCTCTCTGGCAGAGCCCGGCTGCCAAATTCGAAACGTCCAGCGATTGCGCCCACACGAAAGCTGCCAGCATGGAAAGCTGTAGCTGGTTTTCACTGTCCCTTGGAACTGCATTCGCTGCCGCACAGTCATTCGTGTTCTGCAAAAGCTTGGCTTGGTAATGGGGCAACACTGTGTATCTCTCTCTGGCAGAGCCCGGCTGCCAAATTCGAAACGTCCAGCGATTGCGCCCACACGAAAGCTGCCAGCACGGAAAGCAGTAGCTGGTTTTCACTGTCCCTTGGAACTGCATTCGCTGCCACACAGTCATTCGTGTTCTGCAAAAGCTTGGCTTCGTAATGAGGCAACACTGTGTATCTCTCTCTGGCAGAGCCCGGCTGCCAAATTCGAAACGTCCAGCGATTGCGCCCACACGAAAGCTGCCAGCAAGGAAAGCTGTAGCTGGTTTTCACTGTCCCTTGGAACTGCATTCGCTGCCACACAGTCATTCGTGTTCTGCAAAAGCTTGGCTTCGTAATGGGGCAACACTCTGTATCTCTCTCTGGCAGAGCCCGGCTGCCAAATTCAAAACGTCCAGCGATTGCGCCCACACGAAAGCTGCCAGCACGGAAAGCTGTAGCTGGTTTTCACTGTCCCTTGGAACTGCATTCGCTGCCGCACAGTCATTCGTGTTCTGCAAAAGCTTGGCTTCGTAATGCGGCAACACTCTGTATCTCTCTCTCTCGCAGAGCTCGGCTGCCAAATTCGAAACGTCCAGCGATTGCGCCCACACGAAAGCTGCCAGCACGGAAAGCTGTAGCTGGTTTTCACTGTCCCTTGGAACTGCATTCGCTGCCGCACAGTCATTCGTGTTCTGCAAAAGCTTGGCTTGGTAATGGGGCAACACTTTGTATCTCTCTCTCGCAGAGCCCGGCTGCCAAATTCGAAACGTCCAGCGACTGCGCCCACACGAAAGCTGCCAGCACGGAAAGCTGTAGCTGGTTTTCACTGTCCCTTGGAACTGCATTCGCTGCCGCACAGTCATTCGTGTTCTGCAAAAGCTTGGCTTGGTAATGGGGCAACACTGTGTATCTCTCTCTCGCAGAGCCCGGCTGCCAAATTCGAAACGTCCAGCGATTGCGCCCACACGAAAGCTGCCAGCACGGAAAGCTGTAGCTGGTTTTCACTGTCCCTTGGAACTGCATTCGCTGCCGCACAGTCATTTGTGTTCTGCAAAAGCTTGGGTTGGTAATGGGGCAACACTGTGTATCTCTCTCTCGAAGAGACCGGCTGCCAAATTCGAAACGTCCAGCGATTGCGCCCACACGAAAGCTGCCAGCACGGAAAGCTGTAGCTGGTTTTCACTGTCCCTTGGAACTGCATTCGCTGCCACACAGTCATTCGTGTTCTGCAAAAGCTTGGCTTGGTAATGGGGCAACACTCTGTATCTCTCTCTCGCAGAGCCCGGCTGCCAAATTCGAAACGTCCAGCGATTGCGCCCACACGAAAGCTGCCAGCACGGAAAGCTGTAGCTGGTTTTCACTGTCCCTTGGAACTGCATTCGCTGCCGCACAGTCATTCGTGTTCTGCAAAAGCTTGGCTTGGTAATGGGGCAACACTGTGTATCTCTCTCTCGCAGAGCCCGGCTGCCAAATTCGAAACGTCCAGCGATTGCGCCCACACGAAAGCTGCCAGCACGGAAAGCTGTAGCTGGTTTTCCCTGTCCCTTGGAACTGCATTCGCTGCCGCACAGTCATTCGTGTTCTGCAAAAGCTTGGCTTCGTAATGGGGCAACACTCTGTATCTCTCTCTCTCGCAGAGCCCGGCTGCCAAATTCGAAACGTCCAGCGATTGCGCCCACACGAAAGCTGCCAGCACGGAAAGCTGTAGCTGGTTTTCACTGTCCCTTGGAACTGCATTCGCTGCCGCACAGTCATTCGTGTTCTGCAAAAGCTTGGCTTCGTAATGGGGCAACACTCTGTATCTCTCTCTGGCAGAGCCCGGCTGCCAAATTCGAAACGTCCAGCGATTGCGCCCACACGAAAGCTGCCAGCACGGAAAGCTGTAGCTGGTTTTCACTGTCCCTTGGAACTGCATTCGCTGCCGCACAGTCATTCGTGTTCTGCAAAAGCTTGGCTTGGTAATGAGGCAACACTGTGTATCTCTCTCTGGCAGAGCCCGGCTGCCAAATTCGAAACGTCCAGCGATTGCGCCCACACGAAAGCTGCCAGCACGGAAAGCTGTAGCTGGTTTTCACTGTCCCTTGGAACTGCATTCGCTGCCGCACAGTCATTCGTGTTCTGCAAAAGCTTGGCTTCGTAATGGGGCAACACTCTGTATCTCTCTCTCTCGCAGAGCCCGGCTGCCAAATTCGAAACGTCCAGCGATTGCGCCCACACGAAAGCTGCCAGCACGGAAAGCTGTAGCTGGTTTTCACTGTCCCTTGGAACTGCATTCGCTGCCGCACAGTCATTCGTGTTCTGCAAAAGCTTGGCTTCGTAATGCGGCAACACTCTGTATCTCTCTCTCTCGCAGAGCTCGGCTGCCAAATTCGAAACGTCCAGCGATTGCGCCCACACGAAAGCTGCCAGCACGGAAAGCTGTAGCTGGTTTTCACTGTCCCTTGGAACTGCATTCGCTGCCGCACAGTCATTCGTGTTCTGCAAAAGCTTGGCTTGGTAATGGGGCAACACTTTGTATCTCTCTCTCGCAGAGCCCGGCTGCCAAATTCGAAACGTCCAGCGACTGCGCCCACACGAAAGCTGCCAGCACGGAAAGCTGTAGCTGGTTTTCACTGTCCCTTGGAACTGCATTCGCTGCCGCACAGTCATTCGTGTTCTGCAAAAGCTTGGCTTGGTAATGGGGCAACACTTTGTATCTCTCTCTCGCAGAGCCCGGCTGCCAAATTCGAAACGTCCAGCGATTGCGCCCACACGAAAGCTGCCAGCACGGAAAGCTGTAGCTGGTTTTCACTGTCCCTTGGAACTGCATTCGCTGCCGCACAGTCATTTGTGTTCTGCAAAAGCTTGGGTTGGTAATGGGGCAACACTGTGTATCTCTCTCTCGAAGAGACCGGCTGCCAAATTCGAAACGTCCAGCGATTGCGCCCACACGAAAGCTGCCAGCACGGAAAGCTGTAGCTGGTTTTCACTGTCCCTTGGAACTGCATTCGCTGCCACACAGTCATTCGTGTTCTGCAAAAGCTTGGCTTGGTAATGGGGCAACACTCTGTATCTCTCTCTCGCAGAGCCCGGCTGCCAAATTCGAAACGTCCAGCGATTGCGCCCACACGAAAGCTGCCAGCACGGAAAGCTGTAGCTGGTTTTCACTGTCCCTTGGAACTGCATTCGCTGCCGCACAGTCATTCGTGTTCTGCAAAAGCTTGGCTTGGTAATGGGGCAACACTGTGTATCTCTCTCTCGCAGAGCCCGGCTGCCAAATTCGAAACGTCCAGCGATTGCGCCCACACGAAAGCTGCCAGCACGGAAAGCTGTAGCTGGTTTTCCCTGTCCCTTGGAACTGCATTCGCTGCCGCACAGTCATTCGTGTTCTGCAAAAGCTTGGCTTCGTAATGGGGCAACACTCTGTATCTCTCTCTCTCGCAGAGCCCGGCTGCCAAATTCGAAACGTCCAGCGATTGCGCCCACACGAAAGCTGCCAGCACGGAAAGCTGTAGCTGGTTTTCACTGTCCCTTGGAACTGCATTCGCTGCCGCACAGTCATTCGTGTTCTGCAAAAGCTTGGCTTCGTAATGGGGCAACACTCTGTATCTCTCTCTGGCAGAGCCCGGCTGCCAAATTCGAAACGTCCAGCGATTGCGCCCACACGAAAGCTGCCAGCACGGAAAGCTGTAGCTGGTTTTCACTGTCCCTTGGAACTGCATTCGCTGCCGCACAGTCATTCGTGTTCTGCAAAAGCTTGGCTTGGTAATGAGGCAACACTGTGTATCTCTCTCTGGCAGAGCCCGGCTGCCAAATTCGAAACGTCCAGCGATTGCGCCCACACGAAAGCTGCCAGCACGGAAAGCTGTAGCTGGTTTTCACTGTCCCTTGGAACTGCATTCGCTGCCGCACAGTCATTCGTGTTCTGCAAAAGCTTGGCTTGGTAATGGGGCAACACTGTGTATCTCTCTCTGGCAGAGCCCGGCTGCCAAATTCGAAACGTCCAGCGATTGCGCCCACACGAAAGCTGCCAGCACGGAAAGCTGTAGCTGGTTTTCACTGTCCCTTGGAACTGCATTCGCTGCCGCACAGTCATTCGTGTTCTGCAAAAGCTTGGCTTCGTAATGGGGCAACACTCTGTATCTCTCTCTCTCGCAGAGCCCGGCTGCCAAATTCGAAACGTCCAGCGATTGCGCCCACACGAAAGCTGCCAGCACAGAAAGCTGTAGCTGGTTTTCACTGTCCCTTGGAACTGCATTCGCTGCCGCACAGTCATTCGTGTTCTGCAAAAGCTTGGCTTGGTAATGGGGCAACACTCTGTATCTCTCTCTCGCAGAGCCCGGCTGCCAAATTCGAAACGTCCAGCGATTGCGCCCACACGAAAGCTGCCAGCACGGAAAGCTGTAGCTGGTTTTCACTGTCCCTTGGAACTGCATTCGCTGCCGCACAGTCATTCGTGTTCTGCAAAAGCTTGGCTTCGTAATGGGGCAACACTCTGTATCTCTCTCTCTCGCAGAGCCCGGCTGCCAAATTCGAAACGTCCAGCGATTGCGCCCACACGAAAGCTGCCAGCACGGAAAGCTGTAGCTGGTTTTCACTGTCCCTTGGAACTGCATTCGCTGCCGCACAGTCATTCGTGTTCTGCAAAAGCTTGGCTTCGTAATGGGGCAACACTCTGTATCTCTCTCTCGCAGAGCCCGGCTGCCAAATTCGAAACGTCCAGCGATTGCGCCCACACGAAAGCTGCCAGCACGGAAAGCTGTAGCTGGTTTTCACTGTCCCTTGGAACTGCATTCGCTGCCGCACAGTCATTCGTGTTCTGCAAAAGCTTGGCTTCGTAATGGGGCAACACTGTGTATCTCTCTCTCGCAGAGCCCGGCTGCCAAATTCGAAACGTCCAGCGATTGCGCCCACACGAAAGCTGCCAGCACGGAAAGCTGTAGCTGGTTTTCACTGTCCCTTGGAACTGCATTCGCTGCCGCACAGTCATTCGTGTTCTGCAAAAGCTTGGCTTGGTAATGGGGCAACACTCTGTATCTCTCTCTCGCAGAGCCCGGCTGCCAAATTCGAAACGTCCAGCGATTGCGCCCACACGAAAGCTGCCAGCACGGAAAGGTGTAGCTGGTTTTCACTGTCCCTTGGAACTGCATTCGCTGCCACACAGTCATTCGTGTTCTGCAAAAGCTTGGCTTGGTAATGGGGCAACAATCTGTATCTCTCTCTGGCAGAGCCCGGCTGCCAAATTCGAAACGTCCAGCGATTGCGCCCACACGAAAGCTGCCAGCACGGAAAGCTGTAGCTGGTTTTCACTGTCCCTTGGAACTGCATTCGCTGCCACACAGTCATTCGTGTTCTGCAAAAGCTTGGCTTCGTAATGGGGCAACACTCTGTATCTCTCTCTCGCAGAGCCCGGCTGCCAAATTCGAAACGTCCAGCGATTGTGCCCACACGAAAACTGCCAGCACGGAAAGCTGTAGCTGGTTTTCACTGTCCCTTGGAACTGCATTCGCTGCCGCACAGTCATTCGTGTTCTGCAAAAGCTTGGCTTGGTAATGGGGCAACACTGTGTATCTCTCTCTCGCAGAGCCCGGCTGCCAAATTCGAAACGTCCAGCGATTGCGCCCACACGAAAGCTGCCAGCACGGAAAGCTGTAGCTGGTTTTCACTGTCCCTTGGAACTGCATTCGCTGCCGCACAGTCATTCGTGTTCTGCAAAAGCTTGGCTTGGTAATGGGGCAACACTCTGTATCTCTCTCTCGCAGAGCCCGGCTGCCAAATTCGAAACGTCCAGCGATTGCGCCCACACGAAAGCTGCCAGCACGGAAAGCTGTAGCTGGTTTTCACTGTCCCTTGGAACTGCATTCGCTGCCGCACAGTCATTCGTGTTCTGCAAAAGCTTGGCTTCGTAATGGGGCAACACTCTGTATCTCTCTCTCTCGCAGAGCCCGGCTGCCAAATTCGAAACGTCCAGCGATTGCGCCCACACGAAAGCTGCCAGCACGGAAAGCTGTAGCTGGTTTTCACTGTCCCTTGGAACTGCATTCGCTGCCGCACAGTCATTCGTGTTCTGCAAAAGCTTGGCTTCGTAATGGGGCAACACTCTGTATCTCTCTCTGGCAGAGCCCGGCTGCCAAATTCGAAACGTCCAGCGATTGCGCCCACACGAAAGCTGCCAGCACGGAAAGCTGTAGCTGGTTTTCACTGTCCCTTGGAACTGCATTCGCTGCCGCACAGTCATTTGTGTTCTGCAAAAGCTTGGCTTGGTAATGAGGCAACACTGTGTATCTCTCTCTGGCAGAGCCCGGCTGCCAAATTCGAAACGTCCAGCGATTGCGCCCACACGAAAGCTGCCAGCACGGAAAGCTGTAGCTGGTTTTCACTGTCCCTTGGAACTGCATTCGCTGCCGCACAGTCATTCGTGTTCTGCAAAAGCTTGGCTTCGTAATGCGGCAACACTCTGTATCTCTCTCTCGCAGAGCCCGGCTGCCAAATTCGAAACGTCCAGCGATTGCGCCCACACGAAAGCTGCCAGCACGGAAAGCTGTAGCTGGTTTTCACTGTCCCTTGGAACTGCATTCGCTGCCGCACAGTCATTCGTGTTCTGCGAAAGCTTGGCTTCGTAATGCGGCAACACTCTGTATCTCTCTCTCGCAGAGCCCGGCTGCCAAATTCGAAACGTCCAGCGATTGCGCCCACACGAAAGCTGCCAGCACGGAAAGCTGTAGCTGGTTTTCACTGTCCCTTGGAACTGCATTCGCTGCCGCACAGTCATTCGTGTTCTGCAAAAGCTTGGCTTCGTAATGCGGCAACACTCTGTATCTCTCTCTCGCAGAGCCCGGCTGCCAAATTCGAAACGTCCAGCGATTGCGCCCACACGAAAGCTGCCAGCACGGAAAGCTGTAGCTGGTTTTCACTGTCCCTTGGAACTGCATTCGCTGCCGCACAGTCATTCGTGTTCTGCAAAAGCTTGGCTTCGTAATGGGGCAACACTCTGTATCTCTCTCTCTCGCAGAGCCCGGCTGCCAAATTCGAAACGTCCAGCGATTGCGCCCACACGAAAGCTGCCAGCACGGAAAGCTGTAGCTGGTTTTCACTGTCCCTTGGAACTGCATTCGCTGCCGCACAGTCATTCGTGTTCTGCAAAAGCTTGGCTTCGTAATGGGGCAACACTCTGTATCTCTCTCTGGCAGAGCCCGGCTGCCAAATTCGAAACGTCCAGCGATTGCGCCCACACGAAAGCTGCCAGCACGGAAAGCTGTAGCTGGTTTTCACTGTCCCTTGGAACTGCATTCGCTGCCGCACAGTCATTCGTGTTCTGCAAAAGCTTGGCTTCGTAATGGGGCAACACTCTGTATCTCTCTCTCGCAGAGCCCGGCTGCCAAATTCGAAACGTCCAGCGATTGCGCCCACACGAAAGCTGCCAGCACGGAAAGCTGTAGCTGGTTTTCACTGTCCCTTGGAACTGCATTCGCTGCCGCACAGTCATTCGTGTTCTGCAAAAGCTTGGCTTCGTAATGCGGCAACAATCTGTATCTCTCTCTCGCAGAGCCCGGCTGCCAAATTCGAAACGTCCAGCGATTGCGCCCACACGAAAGCTGCCAGCACGGAAAGCTGTAGCTGGTTTTCACTGTCCCTTGGAACTGCATTCGCTGCCGCACAGTCATTCGTGTTCTGCAAAAGCTTGGCTTGGTAATGGGGCAACACTCTGTATCTCTCTCTCTGGCAGAGCCCGGCTGCCAAATTCGAAACGTCCAGCGATTGCGCCCACACGAAAGCTGCCAGCACAGAAAGCTGTAGCTGGTTTTCACTGTCCCTTGGAACTGCATTCGCTGCCGCACAGTCATTCGTGTTCTGCAAAAGCTTGGCTTGGTAATGGGGCAACACTCTGTATCTCTCTCTCGCAGAGCCCGGCTGCCAAATTCGAAACGTCCAGCGATTGCGCCCACACAAAAGCTGCCAGCACGGAAAGCTGTAGCTGGTTTTCACTGTCCCTTGGAACTGCATTCGCTGCCGCACAGTCATTCGTGTTCTGCAAAAGCTTGGCTTCGTAATGGGGCAACACTCTGTATCTCTCTCTCTCGCAGAGCGCGGCTGCCAAATTCGAAACATCCAGCGATTGCGCCCACACAAAAGCAGCCAGCACGGAAAGCTGTAGCTGGTTTTCACTGTCCCTTGGAACTGCATTCGCTGCCGCACAGTCATTCGTGTTCTGCAAAAGCTTGGCTTGGTAATGGGGCAACACTCTGTATCTCTCTCTCGCAGAGCCCGGCTGCCAAATTCGAAACGTCCAGCGATTGCGCCCACACGAAAGCTGCCAGCACGGAAAGCTGTAGCTGGTTTTCACTGTCCCTTGGAACTGCATTCGCTGCCGCACAGTCATTCGTGTTCTGCAAAAGCTTGGCTTGGTAATGGGGCAACACTCTGTATCTCTCTCTGGCAGAGCCCGGCTGCCAAATTCGAAACGTCCAGCGATTGCGCCCACACGAAAGCTGCCAGCATGGAAAGCTGTAGCTGGTTTTCACTGTCCCTTGGAACTGCATTCGCTGCCACACAGTCATTCGTGTTCTGCAAAAGCTTGGCTTCGTAATGGGGCAACACTGTGTATCTCTCTCTGGCAGAGCCCGGCTGCCAAATTCAAAACGTCCAGCGATTGCGCCCACAAGAAAGCTGCCAGCACGGAAAGCTGTAGCTGGTTTTCACTGTCCCTTGGAACTGCATTCGCTGCCGCACAGTCATTCGTGTTCTGCAAAAGCTTGGCTTCGTAATGGGGCAACACTCTGTATCTCTCTCTCGCAGAGCCCGGCTGCCAAATTCGAAACGTCCAGCGATTGCGCCCACACGAAAGCTGCCAGCACGGAAAGCTGTAGCTGGTTTTCACTGTCCCTTGGAACTGCATTCGCTGCCGCACAGTCATTCGTGTTCTGCAAAAGCTTGGCTTCGTAATGGGGCAACACTGTGTATCTCTCTCTCGCAGAGCCCGGCTGCCAAATTCGAAACGTCCAGCGATTGCGCCCACACGAAAGCTGCCAGCACGGAAAGCTGTAGCTGGTTTTCACTGTCCCTTGGAACTGCATTCGCTGCCGCACAGTCATTCGTGTTCTGCAAAAGCTTGGCTTCGTAATGGGGCAACACTCTGTATCTCTCTCTGGCAGAGCCCGGCTGCCAAATTTGAAACGTCCAGCGATTGCGCCCACACGAAAGCTGCCAGCACGGAAAGCTGTAGCTGGTTTTCACTGTCCCTTGGAACTGCATTCGCTGCCACACAGTCATTCGTGTTCTGCAAAAGCTTGGCTTGGTAATGAGGCAACACTGTGTATCTCTCTCTGGCAGAGCCCGGCTGCCAAATTCGAAACGTCCAGCGATTGCGCCCACACGAAAGCTGCCAGCACGGAAAGCTGTAGCTGGTTTTCACTGTCCCTTGGAACTGCATTCGCTGCCGCACAGTCATTCGTGTTCTGCAAAAGCTTGGCTTCGTAATGCGGCAACACTCTGTATCTCTCTCTCGCAGAGCCCGGCTGCCAAATTCGAAACGTCCAGCGATTGCGCCCACACGAAAGCTGCCAGCACAGAAAGCTGTAGCTGGTTTTCACTGTCCCTTGGAATTGCATTCGCTGCCGCACAGTCATTCGTGTTCTGCAAAAGCTTGGCTTCGTAATGGGGCAACACTCTGTATCTCTCTCTCTCGCAGAGCCCGGCTGCCAAATTCAAAACGTCCAGCGATTGCGCCCACACGAAAGCTGCCAGCACGGAAAGCTGTAGCTGGTTTTCACTGTCCCTTGGAACTGCATTCGCTGCCGCACAGTCATTCGTGTTCTGCAAAAGCTTGGCTTCGTAATGGGGCAACACTCTGTATCTCTCTCTCGCAGAGCCCGGCTGCCAAATTCGAAACGTCCAGCGATTGCGCCCACACGAAAGCTGCCAGCACGGAAAGCTGTAGCTGGTTTTCACTGTCCCTTGGAACTGCATTCGCTGCCGCACAGTCATTCGTGTTCTGCAAAAGCTTGGCTTGGTAATGGGGCAACACTCTGTATCTCTCTCTGGCAGAGCCCGGCTGCCAAATTCGAAACGTCCAGCGATTGCGCCCACACGAAAGCTGCCAGCATGGAAAGCTGTAGCTGGTTTTCACTGTCCCTTGGAACTGCATTCGCTGCCACACAGTCATTCGTGTTCTGCAAAAGCTTGGCTTGGTAATGGGGCAACACTGTGTATCTCTCTCTCGCAGAGCCCGGCTGCCAAATTCGAAACGTCCAGCGATTGCGCCCACACGAAAGCTGCCAGCACGGAAAGCAGTAGCTGGTTTTCACTGTCCCTTGGAACTGCATTCGCTGCCGCACAGTCATTCGTGTTCTGCAAAAGCTTGGCTTCGTAATGCGGCAACACTCTGTATCTCTCTCTCGCAGAGCCCGGCTGCCAAATTCGAAACGTCCAGCGATTGCGCCCACAAGAAAGCTGCCAGCACGGAAAGCTGTAGCTGGTTTTCACTGTCCCTTGGAACTGCATTCGCTGCCGCACAGTCATTCGTGTTCTGCAAAAGCTTGGCTTCGTAATGCGGCAACACTCTGTATCTCTCTCTCTCGCAGAGCTCGGCTGCCAAATTCGAAACGTCCAGCGATTGCGCCCACACGAAAGCTGCCAGCATGGAAAGCTGTAGCTGGTTTTCACTGTCCCTTGGAACTGCATTCGCTGCCGCACAGTCATTCGTGTTCTGCAAAAGCTTGGCTTGGTAATGGGGCAACACTGTGTATCTCTCTCTCGCAGAGCCCGGCTGCCAAATTCGAAACGTCCAGCGATTGCGCCCACACGAAAGCTGCCAGCACGGAAAGCTGTAGCTGGTTTTCACTGTCCCTTGGAACTGCATTCGCTGCCGCACAGTCATTCGTGTTCTGCAAAAGCTTGGCTTGGTAATGGGGCAACACTCTGTATCTCTCTCTCGCAGAGCCCGGCTGCCAAATTCGAAACGTCCAGCGATTGCGCCCACACGAAAGCTGCCAGCACGGAAAGCTGTAGCTGGTTTTCACTGTCCCTTGGAACTGCATTCGCTGCCGCACAGTCATTCGTGTTCTGCAAAAGCTTGGCTTCGTAATGCGGCAACACTCTGTATCTCTCTCTGGCAGAGCCCGGCTGCCAAATTCGAAACGTCCAGCGATTGCGCCCACACGAAAGCTGCCAGCACGGAAAGCTGTAGCTGGTTTTCACTGTCCCTTGGAACTGCATTCGCTGCCACACAGTCATTCGTGTTCTGCAAAAGCTTGGCTTCGTAACGCGGCAACACTCTGTATCTCTCTCTCTCGCAGAGCTCGGCTGCCAAATTCGAAACGTCCAGCGATTGCGCCCACACGAAAGCTGCCAGCATGGAAAGCTGTAGCTGGTTTTCACTGTCCCTTGGAACTGCATTCGCTGCCGCACAGTCATTCGTGTTCTGCAAAAGCTTGGCTTGGTAATGGGGCAACACTGTGTATCTCTCTCTGGCAGAGCCCGGCTGCCAAATTCGAAACGTCCAGCGATTGCGCCCACACGAAAGCTGCCAGCACGGAAAGCTGTAGCTGGTTTTCACTGTCCCTTGGAACTGCATTCGCTGCCGCACAGTCATTCGTGTTCTGCAAAAGCTTGGCTTGGTAATGGGGCAACACTCTGTATCTCTCTCTCGCAGAGCCCGGCTGCCAAATTCGAAACGTCCAGCGATTGCGCCCACACGAAAGCTGCCAGCACGGAAAGCTGTAGCTGGTTTTCACTGTCCCTTGGAACTGCATTCGCTGCCGCACAGTCATTCGTGTTCTGCAAAAGCTTGGCTTCGTAATGGGGCAACACTCTGTATCTCTCTCTCTCGCAGAGCCCGGCTGCCAAATTCGAAACGTCCAGCGATTGCGCCCACACGAAAGCTGCCAGCACGGAAAGCTGTAGCTGGTTTTCACTGTCCCTTGGAACTGCATTCGCTGCCGCACAGTCATTCGTGTTCTGCAAAAGCTTGGCTTCGTAATGGGGCAACACTCTGTATCTCTCTCTGGCAGAGCCCGGCTGCCAAATTCGAAACGTCCAGCGATTGCGCCCACACGAAAGCTGCCAGCATGGAAAGCTGTAGCTGGTTTTCACTGTCCCTTGGAACTGCATTCGCTGCCACACAGTCATTCGTGTTCTGCAAAAGCTTGGCTTCGTAATGGGGCAACACTCTGTATCTCTCTCTCGCAGAGCCCGGCTGCCAAATTCGAAACGTCCAGCGATTGCGCCCACACGAAAGCTGCCAGCACGGAAAGCTGTAGCTGGTTTTCACTGTCCCTTGGAACTGCATTCGCTGCCGCACAGTCATTCGTGTTCTGCAAAAGCTTGGCTTGGTAATGGGGCAACACTCTGTATCTCTCTCTGGCAGAGCCCGGCTGCCAAATTCGAAACGTCCAGCGATTGCGCCCACACGAAAGCTGCCAGCACGGAAAGCAGTAGCTGGTTTTCACTGTCCCTTGGAACTGCATTCGCTGCCACACAGTCATTCGTGTTCTGCAAAAGCTTGGCTTCGTAATGCGGCAACACTCTGTATCTCTCTCTGGCAGAGCCCGGCTGCCAAATTCGAAACGTCCAGCGATTGCGCCCACAAGAAAGCTGCCAGCACGGAAAGCTGTAGCTGGTTTTCACTGTCCCTTGGAACTGCATTCGCTGCCACACAGTCATTCGTGTTCTGCAAAAGCTTGGCTTGGTAATGGGGCAACACTGTGTATCTCTCTCTGGCAGAGCCCGGCTGCCAAATTCGAAACGTCCAGCGATTGCGCCCACACGAAAGCTGCCAGCACGGAAAGCTGTAGCTGGTTTTCACTGTCCCTTGGAACTGCATTCGCTGCCGCACAGTCATTCGTGTTCTGCAAAAGCTTGGCTTCGTAATGCGGCAACACTCTGTATCTCTCTCTCGCAGAGCCCGGCTGCCAAATTCGAAACGTCCAGCGATTGCGCCCACACGAAAGCTGCCAGCACGGAAAGCTGTAGCTGGTTTTCACTGTCCCTTGGAACTGCATTCGCTGCCGCACAGTCATTCGTGTTCTGCAAAAGCTTGGCTTGGTAATGGGGCAACACTCTGTATCTCTCTCTGGCAGAGCCCGGCTGCCAAATTCGAAACATCCAGCGATTGCGCCCACACGAAAGCTGCCAGCATGGAAAGCTGTAGCTGGTTTTCACTGTCCCTTGGAACTGCATTCGCTGCCGCACAGTCATTCGTGTTCTGCAAAAGCTTGGCTTGGTAATGGGGCAACACTCTGTATCTCTCTCTGGCAGAGCCCGGCTGCCAAATTCGAAACGTCCAGCGATTGCGCCCACACGAAAGCTGCCAGCACGGAAAGCAGTAGCTGGTTTTCACTGTCCCTTGGAACTGCATTCGCTGCCACACAGTCATTCGTGTTCTGCAAAAGCTTGGCTTCGTAATGCGGCAACACTCTGTATCTCTCTCTGGCAGAGCCCGGCTGCCAAATTCGAAACGTCCAGCGATTGCGCCCACAAGAAAGCTGCCAGCACGGAAAGCTGTAGCTGGTTTTCACTGTCCCTTGGAACTGCATTCGCTGCCACACAGTCATTCGTGTTCTGCAAAAGCTTGGCTTGGTAATGAGGCAACACTGTGTATCTCTCTCTGGCAGAGCCCGGCTGCCAAATTCGAAACGTCCAGCAATTGCGCCCACACGAAAGCTGCCAGCAAGGAAAGCTGTAGCTGGTTTTCACTGTCCCTTGGAACTGCATTCGCTGCCACACAGTCATTCGTGTTCTGCAAAAGCTTGGCTTCGTAATGGGGCAACACTCTGTATCTCTCTCTGGCAGAGCCCGGCTGCCAAATTCAAAACGTCCAGCGATTGCGCCCACACGAAAGCTGCCAGCACGGAAAGCTGTAGCTGGTTTTCACTGTCCCTTGGAACTGCATTCGCTGCCGCACAGTCATTCGTGTTCTGCAAAAGCTTGGCTTCGTAATGCGGCAACACTCTGTCTCTCTCTCTCTCGCACAGCTCGGCTGCCAAATTCGAAACGTCCAGCGATTGCGCCCACACGAAAGCTGCCAGCACGGAAAGCTGTAGCTGGTTTTCACTGTCCCTTGGAACTGCATTCGCTGCCACACAGTCATTCGTGTTCTGCAAAAGCTTGGCTTGGTAATGGGGCAACACTGTGTATCTCTCTCTCGCAGAGCCCGGCTGCCAAATTCGAAACGTCCAGCGATTGCGCCCACACGAAAGCTGCCAGCACGGAAAGCTGTAGCTGGTTTTCACTGTCCCTTGGAACTGCATTCGCTGCCGCACAGTCATTCGTGTTCTGCAAAAGCTTGGCTTGGTAATGGGGCAACACTGTGTATCTCTCTCTCGCAGAGCCCGGCTGCCAAATTCGAAACGTCCAGCGATTGCGCCCACACGAAAGCTGCCAGCACGGAAAGCTGTAGCTGGTTTTCCCTGTCCCTTGGAACTGCATTCGCTGCCGCACAGTCATTTGTGTTCTGCAAAAGCTTGGGTTGGTAATGGGGTAACACTGTGTATCTCTCACTCGAAGAGACCAGCTGCCAAATTCGAAACGTCCAGCGATTGCGCCCACACGAAAGCTGCCAGCACGGAAAGCTGTAGCTGGTTTTCACTGTCCCTTGGAACTGCATTCGCTGCCGCACAGTCATTCGTGTTCTGCAAAAGCTTGGCTTGGTAATGGGGCAACACTCTGTATCTCTCTCTCGCAGAGCCCGGCTGCCAAATTCGAAACGTCCAGCGATTGCGCCCACACGAAAGCTGCCAGCACGGAAAGCTGTAGCTGGTTTTCACTGTCCCTTGGAACTGCATTCGCTGCCGCACAGTCATTCGTGTTCTGCAAAAGCTTGGCTTGGTAATGGGGCAACACTGTGTATCTCTCTCTCGCAGAGCCCGGCTGCCAAATTCGAAACGTCCAGCGATTGCGCCCACACGAAAGCTGCCAGCACGGAAAGCTGTAGCTGGTTTTCACTGTCCCTTGGAACTGCATTCGCTGCCACACAGTCATTCGTGTTCTGCAAAAGCTTGGCTTCGTAATGGGGCAACACTGTGTATCTCTCTCTCTCGCAGAGCCCGGCTGCCAAATTCGAAACGTCCAGCGATTGCGCCCACACGAAAGCTGCCAGCACGGAAAGCTGTAGCTGGTTTTCACTGTCCCTTGGAACTGCATTCGCTGCCGCACAGTCATTCGTGTTCTGCAAAAGCTTGGCTTCGTAATGCGGCAACACTCTGTATCTCTCTCTCGCGGAGCCCGGCTGCCAAATTCGAAACGTCCAGCGATTGCGCCCACACGAAAGCTGCCAGCACGGAAAGCTGTAGCTGGTTTTCACTGTCCCTTGGAACTGCATTCGCTGCCGCACAGTCATTCGTGTTCTGCAAAAGCTTTGATTCGTAATGGGGCAACACTCTGTATCTCTCTCTCGCAGAGCCCAGCTGCCAAATTCAAAACGTCCAGCGATTGCGCCCACACGAAAGCTGCCAGCACAGAAAGCTGTAGCTGGTTTTCACTGTCCCTTGGAACTGCATTCGCTGCCGCACAGTCATTCGTGTTCTGCAAAAGCTTGGCTTGGTAATGGGGCAACACTCTGTATCTCTCTCTCGCAGAGCCCGGCTGCCAAATTCGAAACGTCCAGCGATTGCGCCCACACGAAAGCTGCCAGCACGGAAAGCTGTAGCTGGTTTTCACTGTCCCTTGGAACTGCATTCGCTGCCACACAGTCATTCGTGTTCTGCAAAAGCTTGGCTTCGTAATGCGGCAACACTCTGTATCTCTCTCTCGCAGAGCCCGGCTGCCAAATTCGAAACGTCCAGCGATTGCGCCCACACGAAAGCTGCCAGCACGGAAAGCTGTAGCTGGTTTTCACTGTCCCTTGGAACTGCATTCGCTGCCGCACAGTCATTCGTGTTCTGCAAAAGCTTGGCTTCGTAATGCGGCAACACTCTGTATCTCTCTCTCTCGCAGAGCTCGGCTGCCAAATTCGAAACGTCCAGCGATTGCGCCCACACGAAAGCTGCCAGCACGGAAAGCTGTAGCTGGTTTTCACTGTCCCTTGGAACTGCATTCGCTGCCGCACAGTCATTCGTGTTCTGCAAAAGCTTGGCTTGGTAATGGGGCAACAATCTGTATCTCTCTCTGGCAGAGCCCGGCTGCCAAATTCGAAACGTCCAGCGATTGCGCCCACACGAAAGCTGCCAGCACGGAAAGCTGTAGCTGGTTTTCACTGTCCCTTGGAACTGCATTCGCTGCCACACAGTCATTCGTGTTCTGCAAAAGCTTGGCTTCGTAATGGGGCAACACTCTGTATCTCTCTCTCGAAGAGCCCGGCTGCCAAATTCGAAACGTCCAGCGATTGCGCCCACACGAAAGCTGCCAGCACGGAAAGCTGTAGCTGGTTTTCACTGTCCCTTGGAACTGCATTCGCTGCCACACAGTCATTCGTGTTCTGCAAAAGCTTGGCTTGGTAATGGGGCAACACTCTGTATCTCTCTCTCGCAGAGCCCGGCTGCCAAATTCGAAACGTCCAGCGATTGCGCCCACACGAAAGCTGCCAGCACGGAAAGCTGTAGCTGGTTTTCACTGTCCCTTGGAACTGCATTCGCTGCCACACAGTCATTCGTGTTCTGCAAAAGCTTGGCTTGGTAATGGGGCAACACTGTGTATCTCTCTCTCGCAGAGCCCGGCTGCCAAATTCAAAACGTCCAGCGATTGCGCCCACACGAAAGCTGCCAGCACGGAAAGCTGTAGCTGGTTTTCACTGTCCCTTGGAACTGCATTCGCTGCCGCACAGTCATTCGTGTTCTGCAAAAGCTTGGCTTGGTAATGGGGCAACACTCTGTATCTCTCTCTCGCAGAGCCCGGCTGCCAAATTCGAAACGTCCAGCGATTGCGCCCACACGAAAGCTGCCAGCACGGAAAGCTGTAGCTGGTTTTCACTGTCCCTTGGAACTGCATTCGCTGCCCCACAGTCATTCGTGTTCTGCAAAAGCTTGGCTTGGTAATGGGGCAACACGGTGTATCTCTCTCTCGCAGAGCCCGGCTGCCAAATTCGAAACGTCCAGCGATTGCGCACACACGAAAGCTGCCAGCACGGAAAGCTGTAGCTGGTTTTCACTGTCCCTTGGAACTGCATTCGCTGCCGCACAGTCATTCGTGTTCTGCAAAAGCTTTGATTCGTAATGGGGCAACACTCTGTATCTCTCTCTGGCAGAGCCCGGCTGCCAAATTCGAAACGTCCAGCGATTGCGCCCACACGAAAGCTGCCAGCACGGAAAGCTGTAGCTGGTTTTCACTGTCCCTTGGAACTGCATTCGCTGCCGCACAGTCATTTGTGTTCTGCAAAAGCTTGGCTTGGTAATGGGGCAACACTGTGTATCTCTCTCTCTGGCAGAGCCCGGCTGCCAAATTCGAAACGTCCAGCGATTGCGCCCACACGAAAGCTGCCAGCACGGAAAGCTGTAGCTGGTTTTCACTGTCCCTTGGAACTGCATTCGCTGCCGCACAGTCATTCGTGTTCTGCAAAAGCTTGGCTTCGTAATGGGGCAACACTCTGTATCTCTCTCTCTCGCAGAGCCCGGCTGCCAAATTCGAAACGTCCAGCGATTGCGCCCACACGAAAGCTGCCAGCACGGAAAGCTGTAGCTGGTTTTCACTGTCCCTTGGAACTGCATTCGCTGCCGCACAGTCATTCGTGTTCTGCAAAAGCTTGGCTTCGTAATGGGGCAACACTCTGTATCTCTCTCTCGCAGAGCCCGGCTGCCAAATTCGAAACGTCCAGCGATTGCGCCCACACGAAAGCTGCCAGCACGGAAAGCTGTAGCTGGTTTTCACTGTCCCTTGGAACTGCATTCGCTGCCGCACAGTCATTCGTGTTCTGCAAAAGCTTGGCTTGGTAATGGGGCAACACTCTGTATCTCTCTCTGGCAGAGCCCGGCTGCCAAATTCAAAACGTCCAGCGATTGCGCCCACACGAAAGCTGCCAGCACGGAAAGCTGTAGCTGGTTTTCACTGTCCCTTGGAACTGCATTCGTGCCGCACAGTCATTCGTGTTCTGCAAAAGCTTGGCTTCGTAATGCGGCAACACTCTGTATCTCTCTCTCTCGCAGAGCTCGGCTGCCAAATTCGAAACGTCCAGCGATTGCGCCCACACGAAAGCTGCCAGCATGGAAAGCTGTAGCTGGTTTTCACTGTCCCTTGGAACTGCATTCGCTGCCGCACAGTCATTCGTGTTCTGCAAAAGCTTGGCTTGGTAATGGGGCAACAATCTGTATCTCTCTCTGGCAGAGCCCGGCTGCCAAATTCGAAACGTCCAGCGATTGCGCCCACACGAAAGCTGCCAGCACGGAAAGCTGTAGCTGGTTTTCACTGTCCCTTGGAACTGCATTCGCTGCCACACAGTCATTCGTGTTCTGCAAAAGCTTGGCTTCGTAATGGGGCAACACTCTGTATCTCTCTCTCGCAGAGCCCGGCTGCCAAATTCGAAACGTCCAGCGATTGCGCCCACACGAAAGCTGCCAGCACGGAAAGCTGTAGCTGGTTTTCACTGTCCCTTGGAACTGCATTCGCTGCCACACAGTCATTCGTGTTCTGCAAAAGCTTGGCTTGGTAATGGGGCAACACTCTGTATCTCTCTCTCGCAGAGCCCGGCTGCCAAATTCGAAACGTCCAGCGATTGCGCCCACACGAAAGCTGCCAGCACGGAAAGCTGTAGCTGGTTTTCACTGTCCCTTGGAACTGCATTCGCTGCCGCACAGTCATTCGTGTTCTGCAAAAGCTTTGATTCGTAATGGGGCAACACTCTGTATCTCTCTCTCGCAGAGCCCGGCTGCCAAATTCGAAACGTCCAGCGATTGCGCCCACACGAAAGCTGCCAGCACGGAAAGCTGTAGCTGGTTTTCACTGTCCCTTGGAACTGCATTCGCTGCCGCACAGTCATTCGTGTTCTGCAAAAGCTTGGCTTCGTAATGCGGCAACACTCTGTATCTCTCTCTCTCGCAGAGCTCGGCTGCCAAATTCGAAACGTCCAGCGATTGCGCCCACACGAAAGCTGCCAGCACGGAAAGCTGTAGCTGGTTTTCACTGTCCCTTGGAACTGCATTCGCTGCCGCACAGTCATTCGTGTTCTGCAAAAGCTTGGCTTGGTAATGGGGCAACAATCTGTATCTCTCTCTGGCAGAGCCCGGCTGCCAAATTCGAAACGTCCAGCGATTGCGCCCACACGAAAGCTGCCAGCACGGAAAGCTGTAGCTGGTTTTCACTGTCCCTTGGAACTGCATTCGCTGCCACACAGTCATTCGTGTTCTGCAAAAGCTTGGCTTGGTAATGGGGCAACACTGTGTATCTCTCTCTCGCAGAGCCCGGCTGCCAAATTCAAAACGTCCAGCGATTGCGCCCACACGAAAGCTGCCAGCACGGAAAGCTGTAGCTGGTTTTCACTGTCCCTTGGAACTGCATTCGCTGCCGCACAGTCATTCGTGTTCTGCAAAAGCTTGGCTTGGTAATGGGGCAACACTCTGTATCTCTCTCTCGCAGAGCCCGGCTGCCAAATTCGAAACGTCCAGCGATTGCGCCCACACGAAAGCTGCCAGCACGGAAAGCTGTAGCTGGTTTTCACTGTCCCTTGGAACTGCATTCGCTGCCCCACAGTCATTCGTGTTCTGCAAAAGCTTGGCTTGGTAATGGGGCAACACGGTGTATCTCTCTCTCGCAGAGCCCGGCTGCCAAATTCGAAACGTCCAGCGATTGCGCACACACGAAAGCTGCCAGCACGGAAAGCTGTAGCTGGTTTTCACTGTCCCTTGGAACTGCATTCGCTGCCGCACAGTCATTCGTGTTCTGCAAAAGCTTTGATTCGTAATGGGGCAACACTCTGTATCTCTCTCTGGCAGAGCCCGGCTGCCAAATTCGAAACGTCCAGCGATTGCGCCCACACGAAAGCTGCCAGCACGGAAAGCTGTAGCTGGTTTTCACTGTCCCTTGGAACTGCATTCGCTGCCGCACAGTCATTTGTGTTCTGCAAAAGCTTGGCTTGGTAATGGGGCAACACTGTGTATCTCTCTCTCTGGCAGAGCCCGGCTGCCAAATTCGAAACGTCCAGCGATTGCGCCCACACGAAAGCTGCCAGCACGGAAAGCTGTAGCTGGTTTTCACTGTCCCTTGGAACTGCATTCGCTGCCGCACAGTCATTCGTGTTCTGCAAAAGCTTGGCTTCGTAATGGGGCAACACTCTGTATCTCTCTCTCTCGCAGAGCCCGGCTGCCAAATTCGAAACGTCCAGCGATTGCGCCCACACGAAAGCTGCCAGCACGGAAAGCTGTAGCTGGTTTTCACTGTCCCTTGGAACTGCATTCGCTGCCGCACAGTCATTCGTGTTCTGCAAAAGCTTGGCTTCGTAATGGGGCAACACTCTGTATCTCTCTCTCGCAGAGCCCGGCTGCCAAATTCGAAACGTCCAGCGATTGCGCCCACACGAAAGCTGCCAGCACGGAAAGCTGTAGCTGGTTTTCACTGTCCCTTGGAACTGCATTCGCTGCCGCACAGTCATTCGTGTTCTGCAAAAGCTTGGCTTGGTAATGGGGCAACACTCTGTATCTCTCTCTCGCAGAGCCCGGCTGCCAAATTCGAAACGTCCAGCGATTGCGCCCACACGAAAGCTGCCAGCACGGAAAGCTGTAGCTGGTTTTCACTGTCCCTTGGAACTGCATTCGTGCCGCACAGTCATTCGTGTTCTGCAAAAGCTTGGCTTCGTAATGCGGCAACACTCTGTATCTCTCTCTCTCGCAGAGCTCGGCTGCCAAATTCGAAACGTCCAGCGATTGCGCCCACACGAAAGCTGCCAGCATGGAAAGCTGTAGCTGGTTTTCACTGTCCCTTGGAACTGCATTCGCTGCCGCACAGTCATTCGTGTTCTGCAAAAGCTTGGCTTGGTAATGGGGCAACAATCTGTATCTCTCTCTGGCAGAGCCCGGCTGCCAAATTCGAAACGTCCAGCGATTGCGCCCACACGAAAGCTGCCAGCACGGAAAGCTGTAGCTGGTTTTCACTGTCCCTTGGAACTGCATTCGCTGCCACACAGTCATTCGTGTTCTGCAAAAGCTTGGCTTCGTAATGGGGCAACACTCTGTATCTCTCTCTCGCAGAGCCCGGCTGCCAAATTCGAAACGTCCAGCGATTGCGCCCACACGAAAGCTGCCAGCACGGAAAGCTGTAGCTGGTTTTCACTGTCCCTTGGAACTGCATTCGCTGCCACACAGTCATTCGTGTTCTGCAAAAGCTTGGCTTGGTAATGGGGCAACACTCTGTATCTCTCTCTCGCAGAGCCCGGCTGCCAAATTCGAAACGTCCAGCGATTGCGCCCACACGAAAGCTGCCAGCACGGAAAGCTGTAGCTGGTTTTCACTGTCCCTTGGAACTGCATTCGCTGCCGCACAGTCATTCGTGTTCTGCAAAAGCTTTGATTCGTAATGGGGCAACACTCTGTATCTCTCTCTCGCAGAGCCCGGCTGCCAAATTCGAAACGTCCAGCGATTGCGCCCACACGAAAGCTGCCAGCACGGAAAGCTGTAGCTGGTTTTCACTGTCCCTTGGAACTGCATTCGCTGCCGCACAGTCATTCGTGTTCTGCAAAAGCTTGGCTTCGTAATGCGGCAACACTCTGTATCTCTCTCTCTCGCAGAGCTCGGCTGCCAAATTCGAAACGTCCAGCGATTGCGCCCACACGAAAGCTGCCAGCACGGAAAGCTGTAGCTGGTTTTCACTGTCCCTTGGAACTGCATTCGCTGCCGCACAGTCATTCGTGTTCTGCAAAAGCTTGGCTTGGTAATGGGGCAACAATCTGTATCTCTCTCTGGCAGAGCCCGGCTGCCAAATTCGAAACGTCCAGCGATTGCGCCCACACGAAAGCTGCCAGCACGGAAAGCTGTAGCTGGTTTTCACTGTCCCTTGGAACTGCATTCGCTGCCACACAGTCATTCGTGTTCTGCAAAAGCTTGGCTTGGTAATGGGGCAACACTGTGTATCTCTCTCTCGCAGAGCCCGGCTGCCAAATTCAAAACGTCCAGCGATTGCGCCCACACGAAAGCTGCCAGCACGGAAAGCTGTAGCTGGTTTTCACTGTCCCTTGGAACTGCATTCGCTGCCGCACAGTCATTCGTGTTCTGCAAAAGCTTGGCTTGGTAATGGGGCAACACTCTGTATCTCTCTCTCGCAGAGCCCGGCTGCCAAATTCGAAACGTCCAGCGATTGCGCCCACACGAAAGCTGCCAGCACGGAAAGCTGTAGCTGGTTTTCACTGTCCCTTGGAACTGCATTCGCTGCCCCACAGTCATTCGTGTTCTGCAAAAGCTTGGCTTGGTAATGGGGCAACACGGTGTATCTCTCTCTCGCAGAGCCCGGCTGCCAAATTCGAAACGTCCAGCGATTGCGCACACACGAAAGCTGCCAGCACGGAAAGCTGTAGCTGGTTTTCACTGTCCCTTGGAACTGCATTCGCTGCCGCACAGTCATTCGTGTTCTGCAAAAGCTTTGATTCGTAATGGGGCAACACTCTGTATCTCTCTCTGGCAGAGCCCGGCTGCCAAATTCGAAACGTCCAGCGATTGCGCCCACACGAAAGCTGCCAGCACGGAAAGCTGTAGCTGGTTTTCACTGTCCCTTGGAACTGCATTCGCTGCCGCACAGTCATTTGTGTTCTGCAAAAGCTTGGCTTGGTAATGGGGCAACACTGTGTATCTCTCTCTCTGGCAGAGCCCGGCTGCCAAATTCGAAACGTCCAGCGATTGCGCCCACACGAAAGCTGCCAGCACGGAAAGCTGTAGCTGGTTTTCACTGTCCCTTGGAACTGCATTCGCTGCCGCACAGTCATTCGTGTTCTGCAAAAGCTTGGCTTCGTAATGGGGCAACACTCTGTATCTCTCTCTCTCGCAGAGCCCGGCTGCCAAATTCGAAACGTCCAGCGATTGCGCCCACACGAAAGCTGCCAGCACGGAAAGCTGTAGCTGGTTTTCACTGTCCCTTGGAACTGCATTCGCTGCCGCACAGTCATTCGTGTTCTGCAAAAGCTTGGCTTCGTAATGGGGCAACACTCTGTATCTCTCTCTCGCAGAGCCCGGCTGCCAAATTCGAAATGTCCAGCGATTGCGCCCACACGAAAGCTGCCAGCACAGAAAGCTGTAGCTGGTTTTCACTGTCCCTTGGAACTGCATTCGCTGCCGCACAGTCATTCGTGTTCTGCAAAAGCTTGGCTTGGTAATGGGGCAACACTCTGTATCTCTCTCTGGCAGAGCCCGGCTGCCAAATTCGAAACGTCCAGCGATTGCGCCCACACGAAAGCTGCCAGCACGGAAAGCTGTAGCTGGTTTTCACTGTCCCTTGGAACTGCATTCGCTGCCACACAGTCATTCGTGTTCTGCAAAAGCTTGGCTTCGTAATGGGGCAACACTCTGTATCTCTCTCTCGCAGAGCCCGGCTGCCAAATTCGAAACGTCCAGCGATTGCGCCCACACGAAAGCTGCCAGCACGGAAAGCTGTAGCTGGTTTTCACTGTCCCTTGGAACTGCATTCGCTGCCACACAGTCATTCGTGTTCTGCAAAAGCTTGGCTTGGTAATGGGGCAACACTCTGTATCTCTCTCTCGCAGAGCCCGGCTGCCAAATTCGAAACGTCCAGCGATTGCGCCCACACGAAAGCTGCCAGCACGGAAAGCTGTAGCTGGTTTTCACTGTCCCTTGGAACTGCATTCGCTGCCGCACAGTCATTCGTGTTCTGCAAAAGCTTTGATTCGTAATGGGGCAACACTCTGTATCTCTCTCTCGCAGAGCCCGGCTGCCAAATTCGAAACGTCCAGCGATTGCGCCCACACGAAAGCTGCCAGCACGGAAAGCTGTAGCTGGTTTTCACTGTCCCTTGGAACTGCATTCGCTGCCGCACAGTCATTCGTGTTCTGCAAAAGCTTGGCTTCGTAATGCGGCAACACTCTGTATCTCTCTCTCTCGCAGAGCTCGGCTGCCAAATTCGAAACGTCCAGCGATTGCGCCCACACGAAAGCTGCCAGCACGGAAAGCTGTAGCTGGTTTTCACTGTCCCTTGGAACTGCATTCGCTGCCGCACAGTCATTCGTGTTCTGCAAAAGCTTGGCTTGGTAATGGGGCAACAATCTGTATCTCTCTCTGGCAGAGCCCGGCTGCCAAATTCGAAACGTCCAGCGATTGCGCCCACACGAAAGCTGCCAGCACGGAAAGCTGTAGCTGGTTTTCACTGTCCCTTGGAACTGCATTCGCTGCCACACAGTCATTCGTGTTCTGCAAAAGCTTGGCTTCGTAATGGGGCAACACTCTGTATCTCTCTCTCGAAGAGCCCGGCTGCCAAATTCGAAACGTCCAGCGATTGCGCCCACACGAAAGCTGCCAGCACGGAAAGCTGTAGCTGGTTTTCACTGTCCCTTGGAACTGCATTCGCTGCCACACAGTCATTCGTGTTCTGCAAAAGCTTGGCTTGGTAATGGGGCAACACTCTGTATCTCTCTCTCGCAGAGCCCGGCTGCCAAATTCAAAACGTCCAGCGATTGCGCCCACACGAAAGCTGCCAGCACGGAAAGCTGTAGCTGGTTTTCACTGTCCCTTGGAACTGCATTCGCTGCCACACAGTCATTCGTGTTCTGCAAAAGCTTGGCTTGGTAATGGGGCAACACTGTGTATCTCTCTCTCGCAGAGCCCGGCTGCCAAATTCAAAACGTCCAGCGATTGCGCCCACACGAAAGCTGCCAGCACGGAAAGCTGTAGCTGGTTTTCACTGTCCCTTGGAACTGCATTCGCTGCCGCACAGTCATTCGTGTTCTGCAAAAGCTTGGCTTGGTAATGGGGCAACACTCTGTATCTCTCTCTCGCAGAGCCCGGCTGCCAAATTCGAAACGTCCAGCGATTGCGCCCACACGAAAGCTGCCAGCACGGAAAGCTGTAGCTGGTTTTCACTGTCCCTTGGAACTGCATTCGCTGCCCCACAGTCATTCGTGTTCTGCAAAAGCTTGGCTTGGTAATGGGGCAACACGGTGTATCTCTCTCTCGCAGAGCCCGGCTGCCAAATTCGAAACGTCCAGCGATTGCGCCCACACGAAAGCTGCCAGCACGGAAAGCTGTAGCTGGTTTTCACTGTCCCTTGGAACTGCATTCGCTGCCGCACAGTCATTCGTGTTCTGCAAAAGCTTGGCTTGGTAATGGGGCAACACTCTGTATCTCTCTCTGGCAGAGCCCGGCTGCCAAATTCGAAACGTCCAGCGATTGCGCCCACACGAAAGCTGCCAGCACGGAAAGCTGTAGCTGGTTTTCACTGTCCCTTGGAACTGCATTCGCTGCCGCACAGTCATTTGTGTTCTGCAAAAGCTTGGCTTGGTAATGGGGCAACACTGTGTATCTCTCTCTCTGGCAGAGCCCGGCTGCCAAATTCGAAACGTCCAGCGATTGCGCCCACACGAAAGCTGCCAGCACGGAAAGCTGTAGCTGGTTTTCACTGTCCCTTGGAACTGCATTCGCTGCCGCACAGTCATTCGTGTTCTGCAAAAGCTTGGCTTCGTAATGGGGCAACACTCTGTATCTCTCTCTCTCGCAGAGCCCGGCTGCCAAATTCGAAACGTCCAGCGATTGCGCCCACACGAAAGCTGCCAGCACGGAAAGCTGTAGCTGGTTTTCACTGTCCCTTGGAACTGCATTCGCTGCCGCACAGTCATTCGTGTTCTGCAAAAGCTTGGCTTCGTAATGGGGCAACACTCTGTATCTCTCTCTCGCAGAGCCCGGCTGCCAAATTCGAAACGTCCAGCGATTGCGCCCACACGAAAGCTGCCAGCACGGAAAGCTGTAGCTGGTTTTCACTGTCCCTTGGAACTGCATTCGCTGCCGCACAGTCATTCGTGTTCTGCAAAAGCTTGGCTTGGTAATGGGGCAACAGTCTGTATCTCTCTCTGGCAGAGCCCGGCTGCCAAATTCGAAACGTCCAGCGATTGCGCCCACACGAAAGCTGCCAGCACGGAAAGCTGTAGCTGGTTTTCACTGTCCCTTGGAACTGCATTCGCTGCCACACAGTCATTCGTGTTCTGCAAAAGCTTGGCTTCGTAATGGGGCAACACTCTGTATCTCTCTCTCGCAGAGCCCGGCTGCCAAATTCGAAACGTCCAGCGATTGCGCCCACACGAAAGCTGCCAGCACGGAAAGCTGTAGCTGGTTTTCACTGTCCCTTGGAACTGCATTCGCTGCCACACAGTCATTCGTGTTCTGCAAAAGCTTGGCTTGGTAATGGGGCAACACTCTGTATCTCTCTCTCGCAGAGCCCGGCTGCCAAATTCAAAACGTCCAGCGATTGCGCCCACACGAAAGCTGCCAGCACGGAAAGCTGTAGCTGGTTTTCACTGTCCCTTGGAACTGCATTCGCTGCCGCACAGTCATTCGTGTTCTGCAAAAGCTTGGCTTGGTAATGGGGCAACACTGTGTATCTCTCTCTCGCAGAGCCCGGCTGCCAAATTCGAAACGTCCAGCGATTGCGCCCACACGAAAGCTGCCAGCACGGAAAGCTGTAGCTGGTTTTCACTGTCCCTTGGAACTGCATTCGCTGCCGCACAGTCATTCGTGTTCTGCAAAAGCTTTGATTCGTAATGGGGCAACACTCTGTATCTCTCTCTCGCAGAGCCCAGCTGCCAAATTCAAAACGTCCAGCGATTGCGCCCACACGAAAGCTGCCAGCACAGAAAGCTGTAGCTGGTTTTCACTGTCCCTTGGAACTGCATTCGCTGCCGCACAGTCATTCGTGTTCTGCAAAAGCTTGGCTTGGTAATGGGGCAACACTCTGTATCTCTCTCTGGCAGAGCCCGGCTGCCAAATTCGAAACGTCCAGCGATTGCGCCCACACGAAAGCTGCCAGCACGGAAAGCTGTAGCTGGTTTTCACTGTCCCTTGGAACTGCATTCGCTGCCGCACAGTCATTTGTGTTCTGCAAAAGCTTGGCTTGGTAATGGGGCAACACTGTGTATCTCTCTCTCTGGCAGAGCCCGGCTGCCAAATTCGAAACGTCCAGCGATTGCGCCCACACGAAAGCTGCCAGCACGGAAAGCTGTAGCTGGTTTTCACTGTCCCTTGGAACTGCATTCGCTGCCGCACAGTCATTCGTGTTCTGCAAAAGCTTGGCTTCGTAATGGGGCAACACTCTGTATCTCTCTCTCTCGCAGAGCCCGGCTGCCAAATTCGAAACGTCCAGCGATTGCGCCCACACGAAAGCTGCCAGCACGGAAAGCTGTAGCTGGTTTTCACTGTCCCTTGGAACTGCATTCGCTGCCGCACAGTCATTCGTGTTCTGCAAAAGCTTGGCTTCGTAATGGGGCAACACTCTGTATCTCTCTCTCGCAGAGCCCGGCTGCCAAATTCGAAACGTCCAGCGATTGCGCCCACACGAAAGCTGCCAGCACGGAAAGCTGTAGCTGGTTTTCACTGTCCCTTGGAACTGCATTCGCTGCCGCACAGTCATTCGTGTTCTGCAAAAGCTTGGCTTGGTAATGGGGCAACACTCTGTATCTCTCTCTGGCAGAGCCCGGCTGCCAAATTCGAAACGTCCAGCGATTGCGCCCACAAGAAAGCTGCCAGCACGGAAAGCTGTAGCTGGTTTTCACTGTCCCTTGGAACTGCATTCGTGCCGCACAGTCATTCGTGTTCTGCAAAAGCTTGGCTTCGTAATGCGGCAACACTCTGTATCTCTCTCTCTCGCAGAGCTCGGCTGCCAAATTCGAAACGTCCAGCGATTGCGCCCACACGAAAGCTGCCAGCATGGAAAGCTGTAGCTGGTTTTCACTGTCCCTTGGAACTGCATTCGCTGCCGCACAGTCATTCGTGTTCTGCAAAAGCTTGGCTTGGTAATGGGGCAACAATCTGTATCTCTCTCTGGCAGAGCCCGGCTGCCAAATTCGAAACGTCCAGCGATTGCGCCCACACGAAAGCTGCCAGCACGGAAAGCTGTAGCTGGTTTTCACTGTCCCTTGGAACTGCATTCGCTGCCGCACAGTCATTCGTGTTCTGCAAAAGCTTGGCTTGGTAATGGGGCAACAATCTGTATCTCTCTCTGGCAGAGCCCGGCTGCCAAATTCGAAACGTCCAGCGATTGCGCCCACACGAAAGCTGCCAGCACGGAAAGCTGTAGCTGGTTTTCACTGTCCCTTGGAACTGCATTCGCTGCCACACAGTCATTCGTGTTCTGCAAAAGCTTGGCTTCGTAATGGGGCAACACTCTGTATCTCTCTCTCGCAGAGCCCGGCTGCCAAATTCGAAACGTCCAGCGATTGCGCCCACACGAAAGCTGCCAGCACGGAAAGCTGTAGCTGGTTTTCACTGTCCCTTGGAACTGCATTCGCTGCCACACAGTCATTCGTGTTCTGCAAAAGCTTGGCTTGGTAATGGGGCAACACTCTGTATCTCTCTCTCGCAGAGCCCGGCTGCCAAATTCGAAACGTCCAGCGATTGCGCCCACACGAAAGCTGCCAGGACGGAAAGCTGTAGCTGGTTTTCACTGTCCCTTGGAACTGCATTCGCTGCCGCACAGTCATTCGTGTTCTGCAAAAGCTTGGCTTGGTAATGGGGCAACACTGTGTATCTCTCTCTCGCAGAGCCCGGCTGCCAAATTCGAAACGTCCAGCGATTGCGCCCACACGAAAGCTGCCAGCACGGAAAGCTGTAGCTGGTTTTCACTGTCCCTTGGAACTGCATTCGCTGCCGCACAGTCATTCGTGTTCTGCAAAAGCTTCGATTCGTAATGGGGCAACACTCTGTATCTCTCTCTCGCAGAGCCCAGCTGCCAAATTCAAAACGTCCAGCGATTGCGCCCACACGAAAGCTGCCAGCACAGAAAGCTGTAGCTGGTTTTCACTGTCCCTTGGAACTGCATTCGCTGCCGCACAGTCATTCGTGTTCTGCAAAAGCTTGGCTTGGTAATGGGGCAACACTCTGTATCTCTCTCTCGCAGAGCCCGGCTGCCAAATTCGAAACGTCCAGCGATTGCGCCCACACGAAAGCTGCCAGCACGGAAAGCTGTAGCTGGTTTTCACTGTCCCTTGGAACTGCATTCGCTGCCACACAGTCATTCGTGTTCTGCAAAAGCTTGGCTTCGTAATGCGGCAACACTCTGTATCTCTCTCTCGCAGAGCCCGGCTGCCAAATTCGAAACGTCCAGCGATTGCGCCCACACGAAAGCTGCCAGCACAGAAAGCTGTAGCTGGTTTTCACTGTCCCTTGGAACTGCATTCGCTGCCGCACAGTCATTCGTGTTCTGCAAAAGCTTGGCTTGGTAATGGGGCAACACTCTGTATCTCTCTCTCGCAGAGCCCGGCTGCCAAATTCGAAACGTCCAGCGATTGCGCCCACACGAAAGCTGCCAGCACGGAAAGCTGTAGCTGGTTTTCACTGTCCCTTGGAACTGCATTCGCTGCCGCACAGTCATTCGTGTTCTGCAAAAGCTTGGCTTCGTAATGCGGCAACACTCTGTATCTCTCTCTCTCGCAGAGCTCGGCTGCCAAATTCGAAACGTCCAGCGATTGCGCCCACACGAAAGCTGCCAGCACGGAAAGCTGTAGCTGGTTTTCACTGTCCCTTGGAACTGCATTCGCTGCCGCACAGTCATTCGTGTTCTGCAAAAGCTTGGCTTGGTAATGGGGCAACAATCTGTATCTCTCTCTGGCAGAGCCCGGCTGCCAAATTCGAAACGTCCAGCGATTGCGCCCACACGAAAGCTGCCAGCACGGAAAGCTGTAGCTGGTTTTCACTGTCCCTTGGAACTGCATTCGCTGCCACACAGTCATTCGTGTTCTGCAAAAGCTTGGCTTCGTAATGGGGCAACACTCTGTATCTCTCTCTCGAAGAGCCCGGCTGCCAAATTCGAAACGTCCAGCGATTGCGCCCACACGAAAGCTGCCAGCACGGAAAGCTGTAGCTGGTTTTCACTGTCCCTTGGAACTGCATTCGCTGCCACACAGTCATTCGTGTTCTGCAAAAGCTTGGCTTGGTAATGGGGCAACACTCTGTATCTCTCTCTCGCAGAGCCCGGCTGCCAAATTCGAAACGTCCAGCGATTGCGCCCACACGAAAGCTGCCAGCACGGAAAGCTGTAGCTGGTTTTCACTGTCCCTTGGAACTGCATTCGCTGCCGCACAGTCATTCGTGTTCTGCAAAAGCTTGGCTTGGTAATGGGGCAACACTGTGTATCTCTCTCTCGCAGAGCCCGGCTGCCAAATTCAAAACGTCCAGCGATTGCGCCCACACGAAAGCTGCCAGCACGGAAAGCTGTAGCTGGTTTTCACTGTCCCTTGGAACTGCATTCGCTGCCGCACAGTCATTCGTGTTCTGCAAAAGCTTGGCTTGGTAATGGGGCAACACTCTGTATCTCTCTCTCGCAGAGCCCGGCTGCCAAATTCGAAACGTCCAGCGATTGCGCCCACACGAAAGCTGCCAGCACGGAAAGCTGTAGCTGGTTTTCACTGTCCCTTGGAACTGCATTCGCTGCCCCACAGTCATTCGTGTTCTGCAAAAGCTTGGCTTGGTAATGGGGCAACACGGTGTATCTCTCTCTCGCAGAGCCCGGCTGCCAAATTCGAAACGTCCAGCGATTGCGCCCACACGAAAGCTGCCAGCACGGAAAGCTGTAGCTGGTTTTCACTGTCCCTTGGAACTGCATTCGCTGCCGCACAGTCATTCGTGTTCTGCAAAAGCTTTGATTCGTAATGGGGCAACACTCTGTATCTCTCTCTCGCAGAGCCCGGCTGCCAAATTCGAAACGTCCAGCGATTGCGCCCACACGAAAGCTGCCAGCACGGAAAGCTGTAGCTGGTTTTCACTGTCCCTTGGAACTGCATTCGCTGCCGCACAGTCATTTGTGTTCTGCAAAAGCTTGGCTTGGTAATGGGGCAACACTGTGTATCTCTCTCTCTGGCAGAGCCCGGCTGCCAAATTCGAAACGTCCAGCGATTGCGCCCACACGAAAGCTGCCAGCACGGAAAGCTGTAGCTGGTTTTCACTGTCCCTTGGAACTGCATTCGCTGCCGCACAGTCATTCGTGTTCTGCAAAAGCTTGGCTTCGTAATGGGGCAACACTCTGTATCTCTCTCTCTCGCAGAGCCCGGCTGCCAAATTCGAAACGTCCAGCGATTGCGCCCACACGAAAGCTGCCAGCACGGAAAGCTGTAGCTGGTTTTCACTGTCCCTTGGAACTGCATTCGCTGCCACACAGTCATTCGTGTTCTGCAAAAGCTTGGCTTCGTAATGGGGCAACACTCTGTATCTCTCTCTCGCAGAGCCCGGCTGCCAAATTCGAAACGTCCAGCGATTGCGCCCACACGAAAGCTGCCAGCACGGAAAGCTGTAGCTGGTTTTCACTGTCCCTTGGAACTGCATTCGCTGCCGCACAGTCATTCGTGTTCTGCAAAAGCTTGGCTTGGTAATGGGGCAACACTCTGTATCTCTCTCTGGCAGAGCCCGGCTGCCAAATTCGAAACGTCCAGCGATTGCGCCCACAAGAAAGCTGCCAGCACGGAAAGCTGTAGCTGGTTTTCACTGTCCCTTGGAACTGCATTCGTGCCGCACAGTCATTCGTGTTCTGCAAAAGCTTGGCTTCGTAATGCGGCAACACTCTGTATCTCTCTCTCTCGCAGAGCTCGGCTGCCAAATTCGAAACGTCCAGCGATTGCGCCCACACGAAAGCTGCCAGCATGGAAAGCTGTAGCTGGTTTTCACTGTCCCTTGGAACTGCATTCGCTGCCGCACAGTCATTCGTGTTCTGCAAAAGCTTGGCTTGGTAATGGGGCAACAATCTGTATCTCTCTCTGGCAGAGCCCGGCTGCCAAATTCGAAACGTCCAGCGATTGCGCCCACACGAAAGCTGCCAGCACGGAAAGCTGTAGCTGGTTTTCACTGTCCCTTGGAACTGCATTCGCTGCCACACAGTCATTCGTGTTCTGCAAAAGCTTGGCTTCGTAATGGGGCAACACTCTGTATCTCTCTCTCGCAGAGCCCGGCTGCCAAATTCAAAACGTCCAGCGATTGCGCCCACACGAAAGCTGCCAGCACGGAAAGCTGTAGCTGGTTTTCACTGTCCCTTGGAACTGCATTCGCTGCCACACAGTCATTCGTGTTCTGCAAAAGCTTGGCTTGGTAATGGGGCAACACTCTGTATCTCTCTCTCGCAGAGCCCGGCTGCCAAATTCGAAACGTCCAGCGATTGCGCCCACACGAAAGCTGCCAGCACGGAAAGCTGTAGCTGGTTTTCACTGTCCCTTGGAACTGCATTCGCTGCCGCACAGTCATTCGTGTTCTGCAAAAGCTTGGCTTGGTAATGGGGCAACACTGTGTATCTCTCTCTCGCAGAGCCCGGCTGCCAAATTCGAAACGTCCAGCGATTGCGCCCACACGAAAGCTGCCAGCACGGAAAGCTGTAGCTGGTTTTCACTGTCCCTTGGAACTGCATTCGCTGCCGCACAGTCATTCGTGTTCTGCAAAAGCTTGGCTTGGTAATGGGGCAACACTCTGTATCTCTCTCTCGCAGAGCCCGGCTGCCAAATTCGAAACGTCCAGCGATTGCGCCCACACGAAAGCTGCCAGCACGGAAAGCTGTAGCTGGTTTTCACTGTCCCTTGGAACTGCATTCGCTGCCCCACAGTCATTCGTGTTCTGCAAAAGCTTGGCTTGGTAATGGGGCAACACGGTGTATCTCTCTCTCGCAGAGCCCGGCTGCCAAATTCGAAACGTCCAGCGATTGCGCCCACACGAAAGCTGCCAGCACGGAAAGCTGTAGCTGGTTTTCACTGTCCCTTGGAACTGCATTCGCTGCCGCACAGTCATTCGTGTTCTGCAAAAGCTTTGATTCGTAATGGGGCAACACTCTGTATCTCTCTCTCGCAGAGCCCGGCTGCCAAATTCGAAACGTCCAGCGATTGCGCCCACACGAAAGCTGCCAGCACGGAAAGCTGTAGCTGGTTTTCACTGTCCCTTGGAACTGCATTCGCTGCCGCACAGTCATTTGTGTTCTGCAAAAGCTTGGCTTGGTAATGGGGCAACACTGTGTATCTCTCTCTCTGGCAGAGCCCGGCTGCCAAATTCGAAACGTCCAGCGATTGCGCCCACACGAAAGCTGCCAGCACGGAAAGCTGTAGCTGGTTTTCACTGTCCCTTGGAACTGCATTCGCTGCCGCACAGTCATTCGTGTTCTGCAAAAGCTTGGCTTCGTAATGGGGCAACACTCTGTATCTCTCTCTCTCGCAGAGCCCGGCTGCCAAATTCGAAACGTCCAGCGATTGCGCCCACACGAAAGCTGCCAGCACGGAAAGCTGTAGCTGGTTTTCACTGTCCCTTGGAACTGCATTCGCTGCCGCACAGTCATTCGTGTTCTGCAAAAGCTTGGCTTCGTAATGGGGCAACACTCTGTATCTCTCTCTCGCAGAGCCCGGCTGCCAAATTCGAAACGTCCAGCGATTGCGCCCACACGAAAGCTGCCAGCACGGAAAGCTGTAGCTGGTTTTCACTGTCCCTTGGAACTGCATTCGCTGCCGCACAGTCATTCGTGTTCTGCAAAAGCTTGGCTTGGTAATGGGGCAACACTCTGTATCTCTCTCTGGCAGAGCCCGGCTGCCAAATTCGAAACGTCCAGCGATTGCGCCCACAAGAAAGCTGCCAGCACGGAAAGCTGTAGCTGGTTTTCACTGTCCCTTGGAACTGCATTCGTGCCGCACAGTCATTCGTGTTCTGCAAAAGCTTGGCTTCGTAATGGGGCAACACTCTGTATCTCTCTCTCTCGCAGAGCTCGGCTGCCAAATTCGAAACGTCCAGCGATTGCGCCCACACGAAAGCTGCCAGCATGGAAAGCTGTAGCTGGTTTTCACTGTCCCTTGGAACTGCATTCGCTGCCGCACAGTCATTCGTGTTCTGCAAAAGCTTTGATTCGTAATGGGGCAACACTCTGTATCTCTCTCTGGCAGAGCCCGGCTGCCAAATTCGAAACGTCCAGCGATTGCGCCCACACGAAAGCTGCCAGCACGGAAAGCTGTAGCTGGTTTTCACTGTCCCTTGGAACTGCATTCGCTGCCGCACAGTCATTTGTGTTCTGCAAAAGCTTGGCTTGGTAATGGGGCAACACTGTGTATCTCTCTCTCTGGCAGAGCCCGGCTGCCAAATTCGAAACGTCCAGCGATTGCGCCCACACGAAAGCTGCCAGCACGGAAAGCTGTAGCTGGTTTTCACTGTCCCTTGGAACTGCATTCGCTGCCGCACAGTCATTCGTGTTCTGCAAAAGCTTGGCTTGGTAATGGGGCAACAATCTGTATCTCTCTCTGGCAGAGCCCGGCTGCCAAATTCGAAACGTCCAGCGATTGCGCCCACACGAAAGCTGCCAGCACGGAAAGCTGTAGCTGGTTTTCACTGTCCCTTGGAACTGCATTCGCTGCCACACAGTCATTCGTGTTCTGCAAAAGCTTGGCTTCGTAATGGGGCAACACTCTGTATCTCTCTCTCGAAGAGCCCGGCTGCCAAATTCGAAACGTCCAGCGATTGCGCCCACACGAAAGCTGCCAGCACGGAAAGCTGTAGCTGGTTTTCACTGTCCCTTGGAACTGCATTCGCTGCCACACAGTCATTCGTGTTCTGCAAAAGCTTGGCTTGGTAATGGGGCAACACTCTGTATCTCTCTCTCGCAGAGCCCGGCTGCCAAATTCAAAACGTCCAGCGATTGCGCCCACACGAAAGCTGCCAGCACGGAAAGCTGTAGCTGGTTTTCACTGTCCCTTGGAACTGCATTCGCTGCCACACAGTCATTCGTGTTCTGCAAAAGCTTGGCTTGGTAATGGGGCAACACTGTGTATCTCTCTCTCGCAGAGCCCGGCTGCCAAATTCAAAACGTCCAGCGATTGCGCCCACACGAAAGCTGCCAGCACGGAAAGCTGTAGCTGGTTTTCACTGTCCCTTGGAACTGCATTCGCTGCCGCACAGTCATTCGTGTTCTGCAAAAGCTTGGCTTGGTAATGGGGCAACACTCTGTATCTCTCTCTCGCAGAGCCCGGCTGCCAAATTCGAAACGTCCAGCGATTGCGCCCACACGAAAGCTGCCAGCACGGAAAGCTGTAGCTGGTTTTCACTGTCCCTTGGAACTGCATTCGCTGCCCCACAGTCATTCGTGTTCTGCAAAAGCTTGGCTTGGTAATGGGGCAACACGGTGTATCTCTCTCTCGCAGAGCCCGGCTGCCAAATTCGAAACGTCCAGCGATTGCGCCCACACGAAAGCTGCCAGCACGGAAAGCTGTAGCTGGTTTTCACTGTCCCTTGGAACTGCATTCGCTGCCGCACAGTCATTCGTGTTCTGCAAAAGCTTTGATTCGTAATGGGGCAACACTCTGTATCTCTCTCTGGCAGAGCCCGGCTGCCAAATTCGAAACGTCCAGCGATTGCGCCCACACGAAAGCTGCCAGCACGGAAAGCTGTAGCTGGTTTTCACTGTCCCTTGGAACTGCATTCGCTGCCGCACAGTCATTTGTGTTCTGCAAAAGCTTGGCTTGGTAATGGGGCAACACTGTGTATCTCTCTCTCTGGCAGAGCCCGGCTGCCAAATTCGAAACGTCCAGCGATTGCGCCCACACGAAAGCTGCCAGCACGGAAAGCTGTAGCTGGTTTTCACTGTCCCTTGGAACTGCATTCGCTGCCGCACAGTCATTCGTGTTCTGCAAAAGCTTGGCTTCGTAATGGGGCAACACTCTGTATCTCTCTCTCTCGCAGAGCCCGGCTGCCAAATTCGAAACGTCCAGCGATTGCGCCCACACGAAAGCTGCCAGCACGGAAAGCTGTAGCTGGTTTTCACTGTCCCTTGGAACTGCATTCGCTGCCGCACAGTCATTCGTGTTCTGCAAAAGCTTGGCTTCGTAATGGGGCAACACTCTGTATCTCTCTCTCGCAGAGCCCGGCTGCCAAATTCGAAACGTCCAGCGATTGCGCCCACACGAAAGCTGCCAGCACGGAAAGCTGTAGCTGGTTTTCACTGTCCCTTGGAACTGCATTCGCTGCCGCACAGTCATTCGTGTTCTGCAAAAGCTTGGCTTGGTAATGGGGCAACACTCTGTATCTCTCTCTGGCAGAGCCCGGCTGCCAAATTCGAAACGTCCAGCGATTGCGCCCACAAGAAAGCTGCCAGCACGGAAAGCTGTAGCTGGTTTTCACTGTCCCTTGGAACTGCATTCGTGCCGCACAGTCATTCGTGTTCTGCAAAAGCTTGGCTTCGTAATGCGGCAACACTCTGTATCTCTCTCTCTCGCAGAGCTCGGCTGCCAAATTCGAAACGTCCAGCGATTGCGCCCACACGAAAGCTGCCAGCATGGAAAGCTGTAGCTGGTTTTCACTGTCCCTTGGAACTGCATTCGCTGCCGCACAGTCATTCGTGTTCTGCAAAAGCTTGGCTTGGTAATGTGGCAACAATCTCTATCTCTCTCTGGCAGAGCCCGGCTGCCAAATTCGAAACGTCCAGCGATTGCGCCCACACGAAAGCTGCCAGCACGGAAAGCTGTAGCTGGTTTTCACTGTCCCTTGGAACTGCATTCGCTGCCACACAGTCATTCGTGTTCTGCAAAAGCTTGGCTTCGTAATGGGGCAACACTCTGTATCTCTCTCTCGCAGAGCCCGGCTGCCAAATTCGAAACGTCCAGCGATTGCGCCCACACGAAAGCTGCCAGCACGGAAAGCTGTAGCTGGTTTTCACTGTCCCTTGGAACTGCATTCGCTGCCACACAGTCATTCGTGTTCTGCAAAAGCTTGGCTTGGTAATGGGGCAACACTCTGTATCTCTCTCTCGCAGAGCCCGGCTGCCAAATTCGAAACGTCCAGCGATTGCGCCCACACGAAAGCTGCCAGCACGGAAAGCTGTAGCTGGTTTTCACTGTCCCTTGGAACTGCATTCGCTGCCGCACAGTCATTCGTGTTCTGCAAAAGCTTGGCTTGGTAATGGGGCAACACTGTGTATCTCTCTCTCGCAGAGCCCGGCTGCCAAATTCGAAACGTCCAGCGATTGCGCCCACACGAAAGCTGCCAGCACGGAAAGCTGTAGCTGGTTTTCACTGTCCCTTGGAACTGCATTCGCTGCCGCACAGTCATTCGTGTTCTGCAAAAGCTTTGATTCGTAATGGGGCAACACTCTGTATCTCTCTCTCGCAGAGCCCAGCTGCCAAATTCAAAACGTCCAGCGATTGCGCCCACACGAAAGCTGCCAGCACAGAAAGCTGTAGCTGGTTTTCACTGTCCCTTGGAACTGCATTCGCTGCCGCACAGTCATTCGTGTTCTGCAAAAGCTTGGCTTGGTAATGGGGCAACACTCTGTATCTCTCTCTGGCAGAGCCCGGCTGCCAAATTCGAAACGTCCAGCGATTGCGCCCACACGAAAGCTGCCAGCACGGAAAGCTGTAGCTGGTTTTCACTGTCCCTTGGAACTGCATTCGCTGCCGCACAGTCATTCGTGTTCTGCAAAAGCTTGGCTTGGTAATGGGGCAACACTGTGTATCTCTCTCTCTGGCAGAGCCCGGCTGCCAAATTCGAAACGTCCAGCGATTGCGCCCACACGAAAGCTGCCAGCACGGAAAGCTGTAGCTGGTTTTCACTGTCCCTTGGAACTGCATTCGCTGCCGCACAGTCATTCGTGTTCTGCAAAAGCTTGGCTTCGTAATGGGGCAACACTCTGTATCTCTCTCTCTCGCAGAGCCCGGCTGCCAAATTCGAAACGTCCAGCGATTGCGCCCACACGAAAGCTGCCAGCACGGAAAGCTGTAGCTGGTTTTCACTGTCCCTTGGAACTGCATTCGCTGCCGCACAGTCATTCGTGTTCTGCAAAAGCTTGGCTTCGTAATGGGGCAACACTCTGTATCTCTCTCTCGCAGAGCCCGGCTGCCAAATTCGAAACGTCCAGCGATTGCGCCCACACGAAAGCTGCCAGCACGGAAAGCTGTAGCTGGTTTTCACTGTCCCTTGGAACTGCATTCGCTGCCGCACAGTCATTCGTGTTCTGCAAAAGCTTGGCTTGGTAATGGGGCAACACTCTGTATCTCTCTCTGGCAGAGCCCGGCTGCCAAATTCGAAACGTCCAGCGATTGCGCCCACAAGAAAGCTGCCAGCACGGAAAGCTGTAGCTGGTTTTCACTGTCCCTTGGAACTGCATTCGTGCCGCACAGTCATTCGTGTTCTGCAAAAGCTTGGCTTCGTAATGCGGCAACACTCTGTATCTCTCTCTCTCGCAGAGCTCGGCTGCCAAATTCGAAACGTCCAGCGATTGCGCCCACACGAAAGCTGCCAGCATGGAAAGCTGTAGCTGGTTTTCACTGTCCCTTGGAACTGCATTCGCTGCCGCACAGTCATTCGTGTTCTGCAAAAGCTTGGCTTGGTAATGGGGCAACAATCTGTATCTCTCTCTGGCAGAGCCCGGCTGCCAAATTCGAAACGTCCAGCGATTGCGCCCACACGAAAGCTGCCAGCACGGAAAGCTGTAGCTGGTTTTCACTGTCCCTTGGAACTGCATTCGCTGCCGCACAGTCATTCGTGTTCTGCAAAAGCTTGGCTTGGTAATGGGGCAACAATCTGTATCTCTCTCTGGCAGAGCCCGGCTGCCAAATTCGAAACGTCCAGCGATTGCGCCCACACGAAAGCTGCCAGCACGGAAAGCTGTAGCTGGTTTTCACTGTCCCTTGGAACTGCATTCGCTGCCACACAGTCATTCGTGTTCTGCAAAAGCTTGGCTTCGTAATGGGGCAACACTCTGTATCTCTCTCTCGCAGAGCCCGGCTGCCAAATTCGAAACGTCCAGCGATTGCGCCCACACGAAAGCTGCCAGCACGGAAAGCTGTAGCTGGTTTTCACTGTCCCTTGGAACTGCATTCGCTGCCACACAGTCATTCGTGTTCTGCAAAAGCTTGGCTTGGTAATGGGGCAACACTCTGTATCTCTCTCTCGCAGAGCCCGGCTGCCAAATTCGAAACGTCCAGCGATTGCGCCCACACGAAAGCTGCCAGGACGGAAAGCTGTAGCTGGTTTTCACTGTCCCTTGGAACTGCATTCGCTGCCGCACAGTCATTCGTGTTCTGCAAAAGCTTGGCTTGGTAATGGGGCAACACTGTGTATCTCTCTCTCGCAGAGCCCGGCTGCCAAATTCGAAACGTCCAGCGATTGCGCCCACACGAAAGCTGCCAGCACGGAAAGCTGTAGCTGGTTTTCACTGTCCCTTGGAACTGCATTCGCTGCCGCACAGTCATTCGTGTTCTGCAAAAGCTTCGATTCGTAATGGGGCAACACTCTGTATCTCTCTCTCGCAGAGCCCAGCTGCCAAATTCGAAACGTCCAGCGATTGCGCCCACACGAAAGCTGCCAGCACAGAAAGCTGTAGCTGGTTTTCACTGTCCCTTGGAACTGCATTCGCTGCCGCACAGTCATTCGTGTTCTGCAAAAGCTTGGCTTGGTAATGGGGCAACACTCTGTATCTCTCTCTCGCAGAGCCCGGCTGCCAAATTCGAAACGTCCAGCGATTGCGCCCACACGAAAGCTGCCAGCACGGAAAGCTGTAGCTGGTTTTCACTGTCCCTTGGAACTGCATTCGCTGCCACACAGTCATTCGTGTTCTGCAAAAGCTTGGCTTCGTAATGCGGCAACACTCTGTATCTCTCTCTCGCAGAGCCCGGCTGCCAAATTCGAAACGTCCAGCGATTGCGCCCACACGAAAGCTGCCAGCACAGAAAGCTGTAGCTGGTTTTCACTGTCCCTTGGAACTGCATTCGCTGCCGCACAGTCATTCGTGTTCTGCAAAAGCTTGGCTTGGTAATGGGGCAACACTCTGTATCTCTCTCTCGCAGAGCCCGGCTGCCAAATTCGAAACGTCCAGCGATTGCGCCCACACGAAAGCTGCCAGCACGGAAAGCTGTAGCTGGTTTTCACTGTCCCTTGGAACTGCATTCGCTGCCGCACAGTCATTCGTGTTCTGCAAAAGCTTGGCTTCGTAATGCGGCAACACTCTGTATCTCTCTCTCTCGCAGAGCTCGGCTGCCAAATTCGAAACGTCCAGCGATTGCGCCCACACGAAAGCTGCCAGCACGGAAAGCTGTAGCTGGTTTTCACTGTCCCTTGGAACTGCATTCGCTGCCGCACAGTCATTCGTGTTCTGCAAAAGCTTGGCTTGGTAATGGGGCAACAATCTGTATCTCTCTCTGGCAGAGCCCGGCTGCCAAATTCGAAACGTCCAGCGATTGCGCCCACACGAAAGCTGCCAGCACGGAAAGCTGTAGCTGGTTTTCACTGTCCCTTGGAACTGCATTCGCTGCCACACAGTCATTCGTGTTCTGCAAAAGCTTGGCTTCGTAATGGGGCAACACTCTGTATCTCTCTCTCGAAGAGCCCGGCTGCCAAATTCGAAACGTCCAGCGATTGCGCCCACACGAAAGCTGCCAGCACGGAAAGCTGTAGCTGGTTTTCACTGTCCCTTGGAACTGCATTCGCTGCCACACAGTCATTCGTGTTCTGCAAAAGCTTGGCTTGGTAATGGGGCAACACTCTGTATCTCTCTCTCGCAGAGCCCGGCTGCCAAATTCGAAACGTCCAGCGATTGCGCCCACACGAAAGCTGCCAGCACGGAAAGCTGTAGCTGGTTTTCACTGTCCCTTGGAACTGCATTCGCTGCCGCACAGTCATTCGTGTTCTGCAAAAGCTTGGCTTGGTAATGGGGCAACACTGTGTATCTCTCTCTCGCAGAGCCCGGCTGCCAAATTCAAAACGTCCAGCGATTGCGCCCACACGAAAGCTGCCAGCACGGAAAGCTGTAGCTGGTTTTCACTGTCCCTTGGAACTGCATTCGCTGCCGCACAGTCATTCGTGTTCTGCAAAAGCTTGGCTTGGTAATGGGGCAACACTCTGTATCTCTCTCTCGCAGAGCCCGGCTGCCAAATTCGAAACGTCCAGCGATTGCGCCCACACGAAAGCTGCCAGCACGGAAAGCTGTAGCTGGTTTTCACTGTCCCTTGGAACTGCATTCGCTGCCCCACAGTCATTCGTGTTCTGCAAAAGCTTGGCTTGGTAATGGGGCAACACGGTGTATCTCTCTCTCGCAGAGCCCGGCTGCCAAATTCGAAACGTCCAGCGATTGCGCCCACACGAAAGCTGCCAGCACGGAAAGCTGTAGCTGGTTTTCACTGTCCCTTGGAACTGCATTCGCTGCCGCACAGTCATTCGTGTTCTGCAAAAGCTTGGCTTCGTAATGGGGCAACACTCTGTATCTCTCTCTCTCGCAGAGCCCGGCTGCCAAATTCGAAACGTCCAGCGATTGCGCCCACACGAAAGCTGCCAGCACGGAAAGCTGTAGCTGGTTTTCACTGTCCCTTGGAACTGCATTCGCTGCCGCACAGTCATTCGTGTTCTGCAAAAGCTTGGCTTCGTAATGGGGCAACACTCTGTATCTCTCTCTCGCAGAGCCCGGCTGCCAAATTCGAAACGTCCAGCGATTGCGCCCACACGAAAGCTGCCAGCACGGAAAGCTGTAGCTGGTTTTCACTGTCCCTTGGAACTGCATTCGCTGCCGCACAGTCATTCGTGTTCTGCAAAAGCTTGGCTTGGTAATGGGGCAACACTCTGTATCTCTCTCTGGCAGAGCCCGGCTGCCAAATTCGAAACGTCCAGCGATTGCGCCCACAAGAAAGCTGCCAGCACGGAAAGCTGTAGCTGGTTTTCACTGTCCCTTGGAACTGCATTCGTGCCGCACAGTCATTCGTGTTCTGCAAAAGCTTGGCTTCGTAATGCGGCAACACTCTGTATCTCTCTCTCTCGCAGAGCTCGGCTGCCAAATTCGAAACGTCCAGCGATTGCGCCCACACGAAAGCTGCCAGCATGGAAAGCTGTAGCTGGTTTTCACTGTCCCTTGGAACTGCATTCGCTGCCGCACAGTCATTCGTGTTCTGCAAAAGCTTGGCTTGGTAATGGGGCAACAATCTGTATCTCTCTCTGGCAGAGCCCGGCTGCCAAATTCGAAACGTCCAGCGATTGCGCCCACACGAAAGCTGCCAGCACGGAAAGCTGTAGCTGGTTTTCACTGTCCCTTGGAACTGCATTCGCTGCCACACAGTCATTCGTGTTCTGCAAAAGCTTGGCTTCGTAATGGGGCAACACTCTGTATCTCTCTCTCGCAGAGCCCGGCTGCCAAATTCAAAACGTCCAGCGATTGCGCCCACACGAAAGCTGCCAGCACGGAAAGCTGTAGCTGGTTTTCACTGTCCCTTGGAACTGCATTCGCTGCCACACAGTCATTCGTGTTCTGCAAAAGCTTGGCTTGGTAATGGGGCAACACTCTGTATCTCTCTCTCGCAGAGCCCGGCTGCCAAATTCAAAACGTCCAGCGATTGCGCCCACACGAAAGCTGCCAGCACGGAAAGCTGTAGCTGGTTTTCACTGTCCCTTGGAACTGCATTCGCTGCCGCACAGTCATTCGTGTTCTGCAAAAGCTTGGCTTGGTAATGGGGCAACACTGTGTATCTCTCTCTCGCAGAGCCCGGCTGCCAAATTCGAAACGTCCAGCGATTGCGCCCACACGAAAGCTGCCAGCACGGAAAGCTGTAGCTGGTTTTCACTGTCCCTTGGAACTGCATTCGCTGCCGCACAGTCATTCGTGTTCTGCAAAAGCTTGGCTTGGTAATGGGGCAACACTCTGTATCTCTCTCTCGCAGAGCCCGGCTGCCAAATTCGAAACGTCCAGCGATTGCGCCCACACGAAAGCTGCCAGCACGGAAAGCTGTAGCTGGTTTTCACTGTCCCTTGGAACTGCATTCGCTGCCCCACAGTCATTCGTGTTCTGCAAAAGCTTGGCTTGGTAATGGGGCAACACGGTGTATCTCTCTCTCGCAGAGCCCGGCTGCCAAATTCGAAACGTCCAGCGATTGCGCCCACACGAAAGCTGCCAGCACGGAAAGCTGTAGCTGGTTTTCACTGTCCCTTGGAACTGCATTCGCTGCCGCACAGTCATTCGTGTTCTGCAAAAGCTTTGATTCGTAATGGGGCAACACTCTGTATCTCTCTCTCGCAGAGCCCGGCTGCCAAATTCGAAACGTCCAGCGATTGCGCCCACACGAAAGCTGCCAGCACGGAAAGCTGTAGCTGGTTTTCACTGTCCCTTGGAACTGCATTCGCTGCCGCACAGTCATTTGTGTTCTGCAAAAGCTTGGCTTGGTAATGGGGCAACACTGTGTATCTCTCTCTCTGGCAGAGCCCGGCTGCCAAATTCGAAACGTCCAGCGATTGCGCCCACACGAAAGCTGCCAGCACGGAAAGCTGTAGCTGGTTTTCACTGTCCCTTGGAACTGCATTCGCTGCCGCACAGTCATTCGTGTTCTGCAAAAGCTTGGCTTCGTAATGGGGCAACACTCTGTATCTCTCTCTCTCGCAGAGCCCGGCTGCCAAATTCGAAACGTCCAGCGATTGCGCCCACACGAAAGCTGCCAGCACGGAAAGCTGTAGCTGGTTTTCACTGTCCCTTGGAACTGCATTCGCTGCCGCACAGTCATTCGTGTTCTGCAAAAGCTTGGCTTCGTAATGGGGCAACACTCTGTATCTCTCTCTCGCAGAGCCCGGCTGCCAAATTCGAAACGTCCAGCGATTGCGCCCACACGAAAGCTGCCAGCACGGAAAGCTGTAGCTGGTTTTCACTGTCCCTTGGAACTGCATTCGCTGCCGCACAGTCATTCGTGTTCTGCAAAAGCTTGGCTTGGTAATGGGGCAACACTCTGTATCTCTCTCTGGCAGAGCCCGGCTGCCAAATTCGAAACGTCCAGCGATTGCGCCCACAAGAAAGCTGCCAGCACGGAAAGCTGTAGCTGGTTTTCACTGTCCCTTGGAACTGCATTCGTGCCGCACAGTCATTCGTGTTCTGCAAAAGCTTGGCTTCGTAATGGGGCAACACTCTGTATCTCTCTCTCTCGCAGAGCTCGGCTGCCAAATTCGAAACGTCCAGCGATTGCGCCCACACGAAAGCTGCCAGCATGGAAAGCTGTAGCTGGTTTTCACTGTCCCTTGGAACTGCATTCGCTGCCGCACAGTCATTCGTGTTCTGCAAAAGCTTGGCTTGGTAATGGGGCAACAATCTGTATCTCTCTCTGGCAGAGCCCGGCTGCCAAATTCGAAACGTCCAGCGATTGCGCCCACACGAAAGCTGCCAGCACGGAAAGCTGTAGCTGGTTTTCACTGTCCCTTGGAACTGCATTCGCTGCCACACAGTCATTCGTGTTCTGCAAAAGCTTGGCTTCGTAATGGGGCAACACTCTGTATCTCTCTCTGGCAGAGCCCGGCTGCCAAATTCGAAACGTCCAGCGATTGCGCCCACACGAAAACTGCCAGCACGGAAAGCTGTAGCTGGTTTTCACTGTCCCTTGGAACTGCATTCGCTGCCGCACAGTCATTCGTGTTCTGCAAAAGCTTGGCTTGGTAATGGGGCAACACTGTGTATCTCTCTCTCGCAGAGCCCGGCTGCCAAATTCGAAACGTCCAGCGATTGCGCCCACACGAAAGCTGCCAGCACGGAAAGCTGTAGCTGGTTTTCACTGTCCCTTGGAACTGCATTCGCTGCCGCACAGTCATTCGTGTTCTGCAAAAGCTTGGCTTGGTAATGGGGCAACACTGTGTATCTCTCTCTCGCAGAGCCCGGCTGCCAAATTCGAAACGTCCAGCGATTGCGCCCACACGAAAGCTGCCAGCACGGAAAGCTGTAGCTGGTTTTCACTGTCCCTTGGAACTGCATTCGCTGCCACGCAGTCATTCGTGTTCTGCAAAAGCTTGGCTTGGTAATGCGGCAACACTCTGTATCTCTCTCTGGCAGAGCCCGGCTGCCAAATTCGAAACGTCCAGCGATTGCGCCCACAAGAAAGCTGCCAGCACGGAAAGCTGTAGCTGGTTTTCACTGTCCCTTGGAACTGCATTCGCTGCCGCACAGTCATTCGTGTTCTGCAAAAGCTTGGCTTCGTAATGCGGCAACACTCTGTATCTCTCTCTCTCGCAGAGCTCGGCTGCCAAATTCGAAACGTCCAGCGACTGCGCCCACACGAAAGCTGCCAGCATGGAAAGCTGTAGCTGGTTTTCACTGTCCCTTGGAACTGCATTCGCTGCCGCACAGTCATTCGTGTTCTGCAAAAGCTTGGCTTGGTAATGGGGCAACAATCTGTATCTCTCTCTCGCAGAGCCCGGCTGCCAAATTCGAAACGTCCAGCGATTGCGCCCACACGAAAGCTGCCAGCACGGAAAGCTGTAGCTGGTTTTCACTGTCCCTTGGAACTGCATTCGCTGCCGCACAGTCATTCGTGTTCTGCAAAAGCTTGGCTTGGTAATGGGGCAACACTGTGTATCTCTCTCTCGCAGAGCCCGGCTGCCAAATTCAAAACGTCCAGCGATTGCGCCCACACGAAAGCTGCCAGCACGGAAAGCTGTAGCTGGTTTTCACTGTCCCTTGGAACTGCATTCGCTGCCGCACAGTCATTCGTGTTCTGCAAAAGCTTGGCTTGGTAATGGGGCAACACTCTGTATCTCTCTCTCGCAGAGCCCGGCTGCCAAATTCGAAACGTCCAGCGATTGCGCCCACACGAAAGCTGCCAGCACGGAAAGCTGTAGCTGGTTTTCACTGTCCCTTGGAACTGCATTCGCTGCCCCACAGTCATTCGTGTTCTGCAAAAGCTTGGCTTGGTAATGGGGCAACACGGTGTATCTCTCTCTCGCAGAGCCCGGCTGCCAAATTCGAAACGTCCAGCGATTGCGCCCACACGAAAGCTGCCAGCACGGAAAGCTGTAGCTGGTTTTCACTGTCCCTTGGAACTGCATTCGCTGCCGCACAGTCATTCGTGTTCTGCAAAAGCTTGGCTTCGTAATGGGGCAACACTCTGTATCTCTCTCTCTCGCAGAGCCCGGCTGCCAAATTCGAAACGTCCAGCGATTGCGCCCACACGAAAGCTGCCAGCACGGAAAGCTGTAGCTGGTTTTCACTGTCCCTTGGAACTGCATTCGCTGCCGCACAGTCATTCGTGTTCTGCAAAAGCTTGGCTTCGTAATGGGGCAACACTCTGTATCTCTCTCTCGCAGAGCCCGGCTGCCAAATTCGAAACGTCCAGCGATTGCGCCCACACGAAAGCTGCCAGCACGGAAAGCTGTAGCTGGTTTTCACTGTCCCTTGGAACTGCATTCGCTGCCGCACAGTCATTCGTGTTCTGCAAAAGCTTGGCTTGGTAATGGGGCAACACTCTGTATCTCTCTCTGGCAGAGCCCGGCTGCCAAATTCGAAACGTCCAGCGATTGCGCCCACAAGAAAGCTGCCAGCACGGAAAGCTGTAGCTGGTTTTCACTGTCCCTTGGAACTGCATTCGTGCCGCACAGTCATTCGTGTTCTGCAAAAGCTTGGCTTCGTAATGCGGCAACACTCTGTATCTCTCTCTCTCGCAGAGCTCGGCTGCCAAATTCGAAACGTCCAGCGATTGCGCCCACACGAAAGCTGCCAGCATGGAAAGCTGTAGCTGGTTTTCACTGTCCCTTGGAACTGCATTCGCTGCCGCACAGTCATTCGTGTTCTGCAAAAGCTTGGCTTGGTAATGGGGCAACAATCTGTATCTCTCTCTGGCAGAGCCCGGCTGCCAAATTCGAAACGTCCAGCGATTGCGCCCACACGAAAGCTGCCAGCACGGAAAGCTGTAGCTGGTTTTCACTGTCCCTTGGAACTGCATTCGCTGCCACACAGTCATTCGTGTTCTGCAAAAGCTTGGCTTCGTAATGGGGCAACACTCTGTATCTCTCTCTCGCAGAGCCCGGCTGCCAAATTCAAAACGTCCAGCGATTGCGCCCACACGAAAGCTGCCAGCACGGAAAGCTGTAGCTGGTTTTCACTGTCCCTTGGAACTGCATTCGCTGCCACACAGTCATTCGTGTTCTGCAAAAGCTTGGCTTGGTAATGGGGCAACACTCTGTATCTCTCTCTCGCAGAGCCCGGCTGCCAAATTCAAAACGTCCAGCGATTGCGCCCACACGAAAGCTGCCAGCACGGAAAGCTGTAGCTGGTTTTCACTGTCCCTTGGAACTGCATTCGCTGCCGCACAGTCATTCGTGTTCTGCAAAAGCTTGGCTTGGTAATGGGGCAACACTGTGTATCTCTCTCTCGCAGAGCCCGGCTGCCAAATTCGAAACGTCCAGCGATTGCGCCCACACGAAAGCTGCCAGCACGGAAAGCTGTAGCTGGTTTTCACTGTCCCTTGGAACTGCATTCGCTGCCGCACAGTCATTCGTGTTCTGCAAAAGCTTGGCTTGGTAATGGGGCAACACTCTGTATCTCTCTCTCGCAGAGCCCGGCTGCCAAATTCGAAACGTCCAGCGATTGCGCCCACACGAAAGCTGCCAGCACGGAAAGCTGTAGCTGGTTTTCACTGTCCCTTGGAACTGCATTCGCTGCCCCACAGTCATTCGTGTTCTGCAAAAGCTTGGCTTGGTAATGGGGCAACACGGTGTATCTCTCTCTCGCAGAGCCCGGCTGCCAAATTCGAAACGTCCAGCGATTGCGCCCACACGAAAGCTGCCAGCACGGAAAGCTGTAGCTGGTTTTCACTGTCCCTTGGAACTGCATTCGCTGCCGCACAGTCATTCGTGTTCTGCAAAAGCTTTGATTCGTAATGGGGCAACACTCTGTATCTCTCTCTCGCAGAGCCCGGCTGCCAAATTCGAAACGTCCAGCGATTGCGCCCACACGAAAGCTGCCAGCACGGAAAGCTGTAGCTGGTTTTCACTGTCCCTTGGAACTGCATTCGCTGCCGCACAGTCATTTGTGTTCTGCAAAAGCTTGGCTTGGTAATGGGGCAACACTGTGTATCTCTCTCTCTGGCAGAGCCCGGCTGCCAAATTCGAAACGTCCAGCGATTGCGCCCACACGAAAGCTGCCAGCACGGAAAGCTGTAGCTGGTTTTCACTGTCCCTTGGAACTGCATTCGCTGCCGCACAGTCATTCGTGTTCTGCAAAAGCTTGGCTTCGTAATGGGGCAACACTCTGTATCTCTCTCTCTCGCAGAGCCCGGCTGCCAAATTCGAAACGTCCAGCGATTGCGCCCACACGAAAGCTGCCAGCACGGAAAGCTGTAGCTGGTTTTCACTGTCCCTTGGAACTGCATTCGCTGCCGCACAGTCATTCGTGTTCTGCAAAAGCTTGGCTTCGTAATGGGGCAACACTCTGTATCTCTCTCTCGCAGAGCCCGGCTGCCAAATTCGAAACGTCCAGCGATTGCGCCCACACGAAAGCTGCCAGCACGGAAAGCTGTAGCTGGTTTTCACTGTCCCTTGGAACTGCATTCGCTGCCGCACAGTCATTCGTGTTCTGCAAAAGCTTGGCTTGGTAATGGGGCAACACTCTGTATCTCTCTCTGGCAGAGCCCGGCTGCCAAATTCGAAACGTCCAGCGATTGCGCCCACAAGAAAGCTGCCAGCACGGAAAGCTGTAGCTGGTTTTCACTGTCCCTTGGAACTGCATTCGTGCCGCACAGTCATTCGTGTTCTGCAAAAGCTTGGCTTCGTAATGGGGCAACACTCTGTATCTCTCTCTCTCGCAGAGCTCGGCTGCCAAATTCGAAACGTCCAGCGATTGCGCCCACACGAAAGCTGCCAGCATGGAAAGCTGTAGCTGGTTTTCACTGTCCCTTGGAACTGCATTCGCTGCCGCACAGTCATTCGTGTTCTGCAAAAGCTTGGCTTGGTAATGGGGCAACAATCTGTATCTCTCTCTGGCAGAGCCCGGCTGCCAAATTCGAAACGTCCAGCGATTGCGCCCACACGAAAGCTGCCAGCACGGAAAGCTGTAGCTGGTTTTCACTGTCCCTTGGAACTGCATTCGCTGCCACACAGTCATTCGTGTTCTGCAAAAGCTTGGCTTCGTAATGGGGCAACACTCTGTATCTCTCTCTGGCAGAGCCCGGCTGCCAAATTCGAAACGTCCAGCGATTGCGCCCACACGAAAACTGCCAGCACGGAAAGCTGTAGCTGGTTTTCACTGTCCCTTGGAACTGCATTCGCTGCCGCACAGTCATTCGTGTTCTGCAAAAGCTTGGCTTGGTAATGGGGCAACACTGTGTATCTCTCTCTCGCAGAGCCCGGCTGCCAAATTCGAAACGTCCAGCGATTGCGCCCACACGAAAGCTGCCAGCACGGAAAGCTGTAGCTGGTTTTCACTGTCCCTTGGAACTGCATTCGCTGCCGCACAGTCATTCGTGTTCTGCAAAAGCTTGGCTTGGTAATGGGGCAACACTGTGTATCTCTCTCTCGCAGAGCCCGGCTGCCAAATTCGAAACGTCCAGCGATTGCGCCCACACGAAAGCTGCCAGCACGGAAAGCTGTAGCTGGTTTTCACTGTCCCTTGGAACTGCATTCGCTGCCACGCAGTCATTCGTGTTCTGCAAAAGCTTGGCTTGGTAATGCGGCAACACTCTGTATCTCTCTCTGGCAGAGCCCGGCTGCCAAATTCGAAACGTCCAGCGATTGCGCCCACAAGAAAGCTGCCAGCACGGAAAGCTGTAGCTGGTTTTCACTGTCCCTTGGAACTGCATTCGCTGCCGCACAGTCATTCGTGTTCTGCAAAAGCTTGGCTTCGTAATGCGGCAACACTCTGTATCTCTCTCTCTCGCAGAGCTCGGCTGCCAAATTCGAAACGTCCAGCGACTGCGCCCACACGAAAGCTGCCAGCATGGAAAGCTGTAGCTGGTTTTCACTGTCCCTTGGAACTGCATTCGCTGCCGCACAGTCATTCGTGTTCTGCAAAAGCTTGGCTTGGTAATGGGGCAACAATCTGTATCTCTCTCTCGCAGAGCCCGGCTGCCAAATTCGAAACGTCCAGCGATTGCGCCCACACGAAAGCTGCCAGCACGGAAAGCTGTAGCTGGTTTTCACTGTCCCTTGGAACTGCATTCGCTGCCACACAGTCATTCGTGTTCTGCAAAAGCTTGGCTTCGTAATGGGGCAACACTCTGTATCTCTCTCTCGCAGAGCCCGGCTGCCAAATTCGAAACGTCCAGCGATTGTGCCCACACGAAAACTGCCAGCACGGAAAGCTGTAGCTGGTTTTCACTGTCCCTTGGAACTGCATTCGCTGCCGCACAGTCATTCGTGTTCTGCAAAAGCTTGGCTTGGTAATGGGGCAACACTGTGTATCTCTCTCTCGCAGAGCCCGGCTGCCAAATTCGAAACGTCCAGCGATTGCGCCCACACGAAAGCTGCCAGCACGGAAAGCTGTAGCTGGTTTTCACTGTCCCTTGGAACTGCATTCGCTGCCGCACAGTCATTCGTGTTCTGCAAAAGCTTGGCTTGGTAATGGGGCAACACTGTGTATCTCTCTCTCGCAGAGCCCGGCTGCCAAATTCGAAACGTCCAGCGATTGCGCCCACACGAAAGCTGCCAGCACGGAAAGCTGTAGCTGGTTTTCACTGTCCCTTGGAACTGCATTCGCTGCCGCACAGTCATTCGTGTTCTGCAAAAGCTTGGCTTCGTAATGGGGCAACACTCTGTATCTCTCTCTCGAAGAGACCGGCTGCCAAATTCGAAACGTCCAGCGATTGCGCCCACACGAAAGCTGCCAGCACGGAAAGGTGTAGCTGGTTTTCACTGTCCCTTGGAACTGCATTCGCTGCCACACAGTCATTCGTGTTCTGCAAAAGCTTGGCTTGGTAATGGGGCAACACTCTGTATCTCTCTCTCGCAGAGCCCGGCTGCCAAATTCGAAACGTCCAGCGATTGCGCCCACACGAAAGCTGCCAGCACGGAAAGCTGTAGCTGGTTTTCACTGTCCCTTGGAACTGCATTCGCTGCCCCACAGTCATTCGTGTTCTGCAAAAGCTTGGCTTGGTAATGGGGCAACACGGTGTATCTCTCTCTCGCAGAGCCCGGCTGCCAAATTCGAAACGTCCAGCGATTGCGCCCACACGAAAGCTGCCAGCACGGAAAGCTGTAGCTGGTTTTCACTGTCCCTTGGAACTGCATTCGCTGCCGCACAGTCATTCGTGTTCTGCAAAAGCTTGGCTTCGTAATGGGGCAACACTCTGTATCTCTCTCTCTCGCAGAGCCCGGCTGCCAAATATCGAAACGTCCAGCGATTGCGCCCACACGAAAGCTGCCAGCACGGAAAGCTGTAGCTGGTTTTCACTGTCCCTTGGAACTGCATTCGCTGCCGCACAGTCATTCGTGTTCTGCAAAAGCTTGGCTTCGTAATGGGGCAACACTCTGTATCTCTCTCTCGCAGAGCCCGGCTGCCAAATTCGAAACGTCCAGCGATTGCGCCCACACGAAAGCTGCCAGCACGGAAAGCTGTAGCTGGTTTTCACTGTCCCTTGGAACTGCATTCGCTGCCGCACAGTCATTCGTGTTCTGCAAAAGCTTGGCTTGGTAATGGGGCAACACTCTGTATCTCTCTCTGGCAGAGCCCGGCTGCCAAATTCGAAACGTCCAGCGATTGCGCCCACAAGAAAGCTGCCAGCACGGAAAGCTGTAGCTGGTTTTCACTGTCCCTTGGAACTGCATTCGTGCCGCACAGTCATTCGTGTTCTGCAAAAGCTTGGCTTCGTAATGCGGCAACACTCTGTATCTCTCTCTCTCGCAGAGCTCGGCTGCCAAATTCGAAACGTCCAGCGATTGCGCCCACACGAAAGCTGCCAGCATGGAAAGCTGTAGCTGGTTTTCACTGTCCCTTGGAACTGCATTCGCTGCCGCACAGTCATTCGTGTTCTGCAAAAGCTTGGCTTGGTAATGGGGCAACAATCTGTATCTCTCTCTGGCAGAGCCCGGCTGCCAAATTCGAAACGTCCAGCGATTGCGCCCACACGAAAGCTGCCAGCACGGAAAGCTGTAGCTGGTTTTCACTGTCCCTTGGAACTGCATTCGCTGCCACACAGTCATTCGTGTTCTGCAAAAGCTTGGCTTCGTAATGGGGCAACACTCTGTATCTCTCTCTCGCAGAGCCCGGCTGCCAAATTCAAAACGTCCAGCGATTGCGCCCACACGAAAGCTGCCAGCACGGAAAGCTGTAGCTGGTTTTCACTGTCCCTTGGAACTGCATTCGCTGCCACACAGTCATTCGTGTTCTGCAAAAGCTTGGCTTGGTAATGGGGCAACACTCTGTATCTCTCTCTCGCAGAGCCCGGCTGCCAAATTCAAAACGTCCAGCGATTGCGCCCACACGAAAGCTGCCAGCACGGAAAGCTGTAGCTGGTTTTCACTGTCCCTTGGAACTGCATTCGCTGCCGCACAGTCATTCGTGTTCTGCAAAAGCTTGGCTTGGTAATGGGGCAACACTGTGTATCTCTCTCTCGCAGAGCCCGGCTGCCAAATTCGAAACGTCCAGCGATTGCGCCCACACGAAAGCTGCCAGCACGGAAAGCTGTAGCTGGTTTTCACTGTCCCTTGGAACTGCATTCGCTGCCGCACAGTCATTCGTGTTCTGCAAAAGCTTGGCTTGGTAATGGGGCAACACTCTGTATCTCTCTCTCGCAGAGCCCGGCTGCCAAATTCGAAACGTCCAGCGATTGCGCCCACACGAAAGCTGCCAGCACGGAAAGCTGTAGCTGGTTTTCACTGTCCCTTGGAACTGCATTCGCTGCCCCACAGTCATTCGTGTTCTGCAAAAGCTTGGCTTGGTAATGGGGCAACACGGTGTATCTCTCTCTCGCAGAGCCCGGCTGCCAAATTCGAAACGTCCAGCGATTGCGCCCACACGAAAGCTGCCAGCACGGAAAGCTGTAGCTGGTTTTCACTGTCCCTTGGAACTGCATTCGCTGCCGCACAGTCATTCGTGTTCTGCAAAAGCTTTGATTCGTAATGGGGCAACACTCTGTATCTCTCTCTCGCAGAGCCCGGCTGCCAAATTCGAAACGTCCAGCGATTGCGCCCACACGAAAGCTGCCAGCACGGAAAGCTGTAGCTGGTTTTCACTGTCCCTTGGAACTGCATTCGCTGCCGCACAGTCATTTGTGTTCTGCAAAAGCTTGGCTTGGTAATGGGGCAACACTGTGTATCTCTCTCTCTGGCAGAGCCCGGCTGCCAAATTCGAAACGTCCAGCGATTGCGCCCACACGAAAGCTGCCAGCACGGAAAGCTGTAGCTGGTTTTCACTGTCCCTTGGAACTGCATTCGCTGCCGCACAGTCATTCGTGTTCTGCAAAAGCTTGGCTTCGTAATGGGGCAACACTCTGTATCTCTCTCTCTCGCAGAGCCCGGCTGCCAAATTCGAAACGTCCAGCGATTGCGCCCACACGAAAGCTGCCAGCACGGAAAGCTGTAGCTGGTTTTCACTGTCCCTTGGAACTGCATTCGCTGCCGCACAGTCATTCGTGTTCTGCAAAAGCTTGGCTTCGTAATGGGGCAACACTCTGTATCTCTCTCTCGCAGAGCCCGGCTGCCAAATTCGAAACGTCCAGCGATTGCGCCCACACGAAAGCTGCCAGCACGGAAAGCTGTAGCTGGTTTTCACTGTCCCTTGGAACTGCATTCGCTGCCGCACAGTCATTCGTGTTCTGCAAAAGCTTGGCTTGGTAATGGGGCAACACTCTGTATCTCTCTCTGGCAGAGCCCGGCTGCCAAATTCGAAACGTCCAGCGATTGCGCCCACAAGAAAGCTGCCAGCACGGAAAGCTGTAGCTGGTTTTCACTGTCCCTTGGAACTGCATTCGTGCCGCACAGTCATTCGTGTTCTGCAAAAGCTTGGCTTCGTAATGGGGCAACACTCTGTATCTCTCTCTCTCGCAGAGCTCGGCTGCCAAATTCGAAACGTCCAGCGATTGCGCCCACACGAAAGCTGCCAGCATGGAAAGCTGTAGCTGGTTTTCACTGTCCCTTGGAACTGCATTCGCTGCCGCACAGTCATTCGTGTTCTGCAAAAGCTTGGCTTGGTAATGGGGCAACAATCTGTATCTCTCTCTGGCAGAGCCCGGCTGCCAAATTCGAAACGTCCAGCGATTGCGCCCACACGAAAGCTGCCAGCACGGAAAGCTGTAGCTGGTTTTCACTGTCCCTTGGAACTGCATTCGCTGCCACACAGTCATTCGTGTTCTGCAAAAGCTTGGCTTCGTAATGGGGCAACACTCTGTATCTCTCTCTGGCAGAGCCCGGCTGCCAAATTCGAAACGTCCAGCGATTGCGCCCACACGAAAACTGCCAGCACGGAAAGCTGTAGCTGGTTTTCACTGTCCCTTGGAACTGCATTCGCTGCCGCACAGTCATTCGTGTTCTGCAAAAGCTTGGCTTGGTAATGGGGCAACACTGTGTATCTCTCTCTCGCAGAGCCCGGCTGCCAAATTCGAAACGTCCAGCGATTGCGCCCACACGAAAGCTGCCAGCACGGAAAGCTGTAGCTGGTTTTCACTGTCCCTTGGAACTGCATTCGCTGCCGCACAGTCATTCGTGTTCTGCAAAAGCTTGGCTTGGTAATGGGGCAACACTGTGTATCTCTCTCTCGCAGAGCCCGGCTGCCAAATTCGAAACGTCCAGCGATTGCGCCCACACGAAAGCTGCCAGCACGGAAAGCTGTAGCTGGTTTTCACTGTCCCTTGGAACTGCATTCGCTGCCACACAGTCATTCGTGTTCTGCAAAAGCTTGGCTTGGTAATGCGGCAACACTCTGTATCTCTCTCTGGCAGAGCCCGGCTGCCAAATTCGAAACGTCCAGCGATTGCGCCCACAAGAAAGCTGCCAGCACGGAAAGCTGTAGCTGGTTTTCACTGTCCCTTGGAACTGCATTCGCTGCCGCACAGTCATTCGTGTTCTGCAAAAGCTTGGCTTCGTAATGCGGCAACACTCTGTATCTCTCTCTCTCGCAGAGCTCGGCTGCCAAATTCGAAACGTCCAGCGACTGCGCCCACACGAAAGCTGCCAGCATGGAAAGCTGTAGCTGGTTTTCACTGTCCCTTGGAACTGCATTCGCTGCCGCACAGTCATTCGTGTTCTGCAAAAGCTTGGCTTGGTAATGGGGCAACAATCTGTATCTCTCTCTCGCAGAGCCCGGCTGCCAAATTCGAAACGTCCAGCGATTGCGCCCACACGAAAGCTGCCAGCACGGAAAGCTGTAGCTGGTTTTCACTGTCCCTTGGAACTGCATTCGCTGCCACACAGTCATTCGTGTTCTGCAAAAGCTTGGCTTCGTAATGGGGCAACACTCTGTATCTCTCTCTCGCAGAGCCCGGCTGCCAAATTCGAAACGTCCAGCGATTGTGCCCACACGAAAACTGCCAGCACGGAAAGCTGTAGCTGGTTTTCACTGTCCCTTGGAACTGCATTCGCTGCCGCACAGTCATTCGTGTTCTGCAAAAGCTTGGCTTGGTAATGGGGCAACACTGTGTATCTCTCTCTCGCAGAGCCCGGCTGCCAAATTCGAAACGTCCAGCGATTGCGCCCACACGAAAGCTGCCAGCACGGAAAGCTGTAGCTGGTTTTCACTGTCCCTTGGAACTGCATTCGCTGCCGCACAGTCATTCGTGTTCTGCAAAAGCTTGGCTTGGTAATGGGGCAACACTGTGTATCTCTCTCTCGCAGAGCCCGGCTGCCAAATTCGAAACGTCCAGCGATTGCGCCCACACGAAAGCTGCCAGCACGGAAAGCTGTAGCTGGTTTTCACTGTCCCTTGGAACTGCATTCGCTGCCGCACAGTCATTCGTGTTCTGCAAAAGCTTGGCTTCGTAATGGGGCAACACTCTGTATCTCTCTCTCGAAGAGACCGGCTGCCAAATTCGAAACGTCCAGCGATTGCGCCCACACGAAAGCTGCCAGCACGGAAAGGTGTAGCTGGTTTTCACTGTCCCTTGGAACTGCATTCGCTGCCACACAGTCATTCGTGTTCTGCAAAAGCTTGGCTTGGTAATGGGGCAACACTCTGTATCTCTCTCTCGCAGAGCCCGGCTGCCAAATTCGAAACGTCCAGCGATTGCGCCCACACGAAAGCTGCCAGCATGGAAAGCTGTAGCTGGTTTTCACTGTCCCTTGGAACTGCATTCGCTGCCACACAGTCATTCGTGTTCTGCAAAAGCTTGGCTTCGTAATGGGGCAACACTCTGTATCTCTCTCTCGCAGAGCCCGGCTGCCAAATTCAAAACGTCCAGCGATTGCGCCCACACGAAAGCTGCCAGCACGGAAAGCTGTAGCTGGTTTTCACTGTCCCTTGGAACTGCATTCGCTGCCGCACAGTCATTCGTGTTCTGCAAAAGCTTGGCTTGGTAATGGGGCAACACTCTGTATCTCTCTCTGGCAGAGCCCGGCTGCCAAATTCGAAACGTCCAGCGATTGCGCCCACACGAAAGCTGCCAGCACGGAAAGCTGTAGCTGGTTTTCACTGTCCCTTGGAACTGCATTCGCTGCCACACAGTCATTCGTGTTCTGAAAAAGCTTGGCTTCGTAATGCGGCAACACTCTGTATCTCTCTCTGGCAGAGCCCGGCTGCCAAATTCGAAACGTCCAGCGATTGCGCCCACAAGAAAGCTGCCAGCACGGAAAGCTGTAGCTGGTTTTCACTGTCCCTTGGAACTGCATTCGCTGCCACACAGTCATTCGTGTTCTGCAAAAGCTTGGCTTGGTAATGGGGCAACACTGTGTATCTCTCTCTGGCAGAGCCCGGCTGCCAAATTCGAAACGTCCAGCGATTGCGCCCACACGAAAGCTGCCAGCACGGAAAGCTGTAGCTGGTTTTCACTGTCCCTTGGAACTGCATTCGCTGCCGCACAGTCATTCGTGTTCTGCAAAAGCTTGGCTTCGTAATGCGGCAACACTCTGTATCTCTCTCTCGCAGAGCCCGGCTGCCAAATTCGAAACGTCCAGCGATTGTGCCCACACGAAAGCTGCCAGCACGGAAAGCTGTAGCTGGTTTTCACTGTGCCTTGGAACTGCATTCGCTGCCGCACAGTCATTCATGGTCTGCAAAAGCTTGGCTTGGTAATGGGGCAACACTCTGTATCTCTCTCTCGCAGAGCCCGGCTGCCAAATTCGAAACGTCCAGCGATTGCGCCCACACGAAAGCTGCCAGCACGGAAAGCTGTAGCTGGTTTTCACTGTCCCTTGGAACTGCATTCGCTGCCGCACAGTCATTCGTGTTCTGCAAAAGCTTGGCTTCGTAATGTGGCAACACTCTGTATCTCTCTCTCTCGCAGAGCCCGGCTGCCAAATTCGAAACGTCCAGCGATTGCGCCCACACGAAAGCTGCCAGCACGGAAAGCTGTAGCTGGTTTTCACTGTCCCTTGGAACTGCATTCGCTGCCGCACAGTCATTCGTGTTCTGCAAAAGCTTGGCTTCGTAATGGGGCAACACTCTGTATCTCTCTCTCGCAGAGCCCGGCTGCCAAATTCGAAACGTCCAGCGATTGCGCCCACACGAAAGCTGCCAGCACGGAAAGCTGTAGCTGGTTTTCACTGTCCCTTGGAACTGCATTCGCTGCCGCACAGTCATTCGTGTTCTGCAAAAGCTTGGCTTGGTAATGGGGCAACACTCTGTATCTCTCTCTGGCAGAGCCCGGCTGCCAAATTCGAAACGTCCAGCGATTGCGCCCACACGAAAGCTGCCAGCATGGAAAGCTGTAGCTGGTTTTCACTGTCCCTTGGAACTGCATTCGCTGCCGCACAGTCATTCGTGTTCTGCAAAAGCTTGGCTTGGTAATGGGGCAACACTGTGTATCTCTCTCTGGCAGAGCCCGGCTGCCAAATTCGAAACGTCCAGCGATTGCGCCCACACGAAAGCTGCCAGCACGGAAAGCAGTAGCTGGTTTTCACTGTCCCTTGGAACTGCATTCGCTGCCACACAGTCATTCGTGTTCTGCAAAAGCTTGGCTTCGTAATGCGGCAACACTCTGTATCTCTCTCTGGCAGAGCCCGGCTGCCAAATTCGAAACGTCCAGCGATTGCGCCCACACGAAAGCTGCCAGCACGGAAAGCTGTAGCTGGTTTTCACTGTCCCTTGGAACTGCATTCGCTGCCACACAGTCATTCGTGTTCTGCAAAAGCTTGGCTTGGTAATGAGGCAACACTGTGTATCTCTCTCTGGCAGAGCCCGGCTGCCAAATTCGAAACGTCCAGCGATTGCGCCCACACGAAAGCTGCCAGCAAGGAAAGCTGTAGCTGGTTTTCACTGTCCCTTGGAACTGCATTCGCTGCCACACAGTCATTCGTGTTCTGCAAAAGCTTGGCTTCGTAATGGGGCAACACTCTGTATCTCTCTCTGGCAGAGCCCGGCTGCCAAATTCAAAACGTCCAGCGATTGCGCCCACACGAAAGCTGCCAGCACGGAAAGCTGTAGCTGGTTTTCACTGTCCCTTGGAACTGCATTCGCTGCCGCACAGTCATTCGTGTTCTGCAAAAGCTTGGCTTCGTAATGCGGCAACACTCTGTATCTCTCTCTCTCGCAGAGCTCGGCTGCCAAATTCGAAACGTCCAGCGATTGCGCCCACACGAAAGCTGCCAGCACGGAAAGCTGTAGCTGGTTTTCACTGTCCCTTGGAACTGCATTCGCTGCCGCACAGTCATTCGTGTTCTGCAAAAGCTTGGCTTGGTAATGGGGCAACACTTTGTATCTCTCTCTCGCAGAGCCCGGCTGCCAAATTCGAAACGTCCAGCGATTGCGCCCACACGAAAGCTGCCAGCACGGAAAGCTGTAGCTGGTTTTCACTGTCCCTTGGAACTGCATTCGCTGCCGCACAGTCATTCGTGTTCTGCAAAAGCTTGGCTTGGTAATGGGGCAACACTGTGTATCTCTCTCTCGCAGAGCCCGGCTGCCAAATTCGAAACGTCCAGCGATTGCGCCCACACGAAAGCTGCCAGCACGGAAAGCTGTAGCTGGTTTTCACTGTCCCTTGGAACTGCATTCGCTGCCGCACAGTCATTTGTGTTCTGCAAAAGCTTGGGTTGGTAATGGGGCAACACTGTGTATCTCTCTCTCGAAGAGACCGGCTGCCAAATTCGAAACGTCCAGCGATTGCGCCCACACGAAAGCTGCCAGCACGGAAAGCTGTAGCTGGTTTTCACTGTCCCTTGGAACTGCATTCGCTGCCACACAGTCATTCGTGTTCTGCAAAAGCTTGGCTTGGTAATGGGGCAACACTCTGTATCTCTCTCTCGCAGAGCCCGGCTGCCAAATTCGAAACGTCCAGCGATTGCGCCCACACGAAAGCTGCCAGCACGGAAAGCTGTAGCTGGTTTTCACTGTCCCTTGGAACTGCATTCGCTGCCGCACAGTCATTCGTGTTCTGCAAAAGCTTGGCTTGGTAATGGGGCAACACTGTGTATCTCTCTCTCGCAGAGCCCGGCTGCCAAATTCGAAACGTCCAGCGATTGCGCCCACACGAAAGCTGCCAGCACGGAAAGCTGTAGCTGGTTTTCCCTGTCCCTTGGAACTGCATTCGCTGCCGCACAGTCATTCGTGTTCTGCAAAAGCTTGGCTTCGTAATGGGGCAACACTGTGTATCTCTCTCTCTCGCAGAGCCCGGCTGCCAAATTCGAAACGTCCAGCGATTGCGCCCACACGAAAGCTGCCAGCACGGAAAGCTGTAGCTGGTTTTCACTGTCCCTTGGAACTGCATTCGCTGCCGCACAGTCATTCGTGTTCTGCAAAAGCTTGGCTTGGTAATGGGGCAACACTCTGTATCTCTCTCTCGCAGAGCCCGGCTGCCAAATTCGAAACGTCCAGCGATTGCGCCCACACGAAAGCTGCCAGCACGGAAAGCTGTAGCTGGTTTTCACTGTCCCTTGGAACTGCATTCGCTGCCGCACAGTCATTCGTGTTCTGCAAAAGCTTGGCTTCGTAATGGGGCAACACTCTGTATCTCTCTCTCGCAGAGCCCAGCTGCCAAATTCAAAACGTCCATCGATTGCGCCCACACGAAAGCTGCCAGCACAGAAAGCTGTAGCTGGTTTTCACTGTCCCTTGGAACTGCATTCGCTGCCGCACAGTCATTCGTGTTCTGCAGAAGCTTGGCTTGGTAATGGGGCAACACTCTGTACCTCTCTCTCGCAGAGCCCGGCTGCCAAATTCGAAACGTCCAGCGATTGCGCCCACACGAAAGCTGCCAGCACGGAAAGCTGTAGCTGGTTTTCACTGTCCCTTGGAACTGCATTCGCTGCCGCACAGTCATTCGTGTTCTGCAAAAGCTTGGCTTCGTAATGCGGCAACACTCTGTATCTCTCTCTCGCAGAGCCCGGCTGCCAAATTCGAAACGTCCAGCGATTGCGCCCACACGAAAGCTGCCAGCACAGAAAGCTGTAGCTGGTTTTCACTGTCCCTTGGAACTGCATTCGCTGCCGCACAGTCATTCGTGTTCTGCAAAAGCTTGGCTTGGTAATGGGGCAACACTCTGTATCTCTCTCTCGCAGAGCCCGGCTGCCAAATTCGAAACGTCCAGCGATTGCGCCCACACGAAAGCTGCCAGCACGGAAAGCTGTAGCTGGTTTTCACTGTCCCTTGGAACTGCATTCGCTGCCGCACAGTCATTCGTGTTCTGCAAAAGCTTGGCTTGGTAATGGGGCAACACTCTGTATCTCTCTCTCGCAGAGCCCGGCTGCCAAATTCGAAACGTCCAGCGATTGCGCCCACACGAAAGCTGCCAGCACGGAAAGCTGTAGCTGGTTTTCACTGTCCCTTGGAACTGCATTCGCTGCCGCACAGTCATTCGTGTTCTGCAAAAGCTTGGCTTCGTAATGGGGCAACACTCTGTATCTCTCTCTCGAAGAGACCGGCTGCCAAATTCGAAACGTCCAGCGATTGCGCCCACACGAAAGCTGCCAGCACGGAAAGGTGTAGCTGGTTTTCACTGTCCCTTGGAACTGCATTCGCTGCCACACAGTCATTCGTGTTCTGCAAAAGCTTGGCTTGGTAATGGGGCAACACTCTGTATCTCTCTCTCGCAGAGCCCGGCTGCCAAATTCGAAACGTCCAGCGATTGCGCCCACATGAAAGCTGCCAGCACAGAAAGCTGTAGCTGGTTTTCACTGTCCCTTGGAACTGCATTCGCTGCCACACAGTCATTCGTGTTCTGCAAAAGCTTGGCTTGGTAATGAGGCAACACTGTGTATCTCTCTCTGGCAGAGCCCGGCTGCCAAATTCGAAACGTCCAGCGATTGCGCCCACACGAAAGCTGCCAGCACGGAAAGCTGTAGCTGGTTTTCACTGTCCCTTGGAACTGCATTCGCTGCCGCACAGTCATTCGTGTTCTGCGAAAGCTTGGCTTCGTAATGCGACAACACTCTGTATCTCTCTCTCGCAGAGCCCGGCTGCCAAATTCGAAACGTCCAGCGATTGCGCCCACACGAAAGCTGCCAGCACGGAAAGCTGTAGCTGGTTTTCACTGTCCCTTGGAACTGCATTCGCTGCCGCACAGTCATTCGTGTTCTGCAAAAGCTTGGCTTGGTAATGGGGCAACACTCTGTATCTCTCTCTCGCAGAGCCCGGCTGCCAAATTCGAAACGTCCAGCGATTGCGCCCACACGAAAGCTGCCAGCACGGAAAGCTGTAGCTGGTTTTCACTGTCCCTTGGAACTGCATTCGCTGCCGCACAGTCATTCGTGTTCTGCAAAAGCTTCGCTTGGTAATGGGGCAACACTCTGTATCTCTCTCTCTCGCAGAGCCCGGCTGCCAAATTCGAAACGTCCAGCGACTGCGCCCACACGAAAGCTGCCAGCACGGAAAGCTGTAGCTGGTTTTCCCTGTCCCTTGGAACTGCATTCGCTGCCGCACAGTCATTCGTGTTCTGCAAAAGCTTGGCTTCGTAATGGGGCAACACTGTGTATCTCTCTCTCTCGCAGAGCCCGGCTGCCAAATTCGAAACGTCCAGCGATTGCGCCCACACGAAAGCTGCCAGCACGGAAAGCTGTAGCTGGTTTTCACTGTCCCTTGGAACTGCATTCGCTGCCGCACAGTCATTCGTGTTCTGCAAAAGCTTGGCTTGGTAATGGGGCAACACTCTGTATCTCTCTCTCGCAGAGCCCGGCTGCCAAATTCGAAACGTCCAGCGATTGCGCCCACACGAAAGCTGCCAGCACGGAAAGCTGTAGCTGGTTTTCACTGTCCCTTGGAACTGCATTCGCTGCCGCACAGTCATTCGTGTTCTGCAAAAGCTTGGCTTCGTAATGCGGCAACACTCTGTATCTCTCTCTCGCAGAGCCCGGCTGCCAAATTCGAAACGTCCAGCGATTGCGCCCACACGAAAGCTGCCAGCACAGAAAGCTGTAGCTGGTTTTCACTGTCCCTTGGAACTGCATTCGCTGCCGCACAGTCATTCGTGTTCTGCAAAAGCTTGGCTTGGTAATGGGGCAACACTCTGTATCTCTCTCTCGCAGAGCCCGGCTGCCAAATTCGAAACGTCCAGCGATTGCGCCCACACGAAAGCTGCCAGCACGGAAAGCTGTAGCTGGTTTTCACTGTCCCTTGGAACTGCATTCGCTGCCGCACAGTCATTCGTGTTCTGCAAAAGCTTGGCTTGGTAATGGGGCAACACTCTGTATCTCTCTCTCGCAGAGCCCGGCTGCCAAATTCGAAACGTCCAGCGATTGCGCCCACACGAAAGCTGCCAGCACGGAAAGCTGTAGCTGGTTTTCACTGTCCCTTGGAACTGCATTCGCTGCCGCACAGTCATTCGTGTTCTGCAAAAGCTTGGCTTCGTAATGGGGCAACACTCTGTATCTCTCTCTCGAAGAGACCGGCTGCCAAATTCGAAACGTCCAGCGATTGCGCCCACACGAAAGCTGCCAGCACGGAAAGGTGTAGCTGGTTTTCACTGTCCCTTGGAACTGCATTCGCTGCCACACAGTCATTCGTGTTCTGCAAAAGCTTGGCTTGGTAATGGGGCAACACTCTGTATCTCTCTCTCGCAGAGCCCGGCTGCCAAATTCGAAACGTCCAGCGATTGCGCCCACATGAAAGCTGCCAGCACAGAAAGCTGTAGCTGGTTTTCACTGTCCCTTGGAACTGCATTCGCTGCCACACAGTCATTCGTGTTCTGCAAAAGCTTGGCTTGGTAATGAGGCAACACTGTGTATCTCTCTCTGGCAGAGCCCGGCTGCCAAATTCGAAACGTCCAGCGATTGCGCCCACACGAAAGCTGCCAGCACGGAAAGCTGTAGCTGGTTTTCACTGTCCCTTGGAACTGCATTCGCTGCCGCACAGTCATTCGTGTTCTGCGAAAGCTTGGCTTCGTAATGCGACAACACTCTGTATCTCTCTCTCGCAGAGCCCGGCTGCCAAATTCGAAACGTCCAGCGATTGCGCCCACAAGAAAGCTGCCAGCACGGAAAGCTGTAGCTGGTTTTCACTGTCCCTTGGAACTGCATTCGCTGCCGCACAGTCATTCGTGTTCTGCAAAAGCTTGGCTTGGTAATGGGGCAACACTCTGTATCTCTCTCTCGCAGAGCCCGGCTGCCAAATTCGAAACGTCCAGCGATTGCGCCCACACGAAAGCTGCCAGCACGGAAAGCTGTAGCTGGTTTTCACTGTCCCTTGGAACTGCATTCGCTGCCGCACAGTCATTCGTGTTCTGCAAAAGCTTGGCTTCGTAATGGGGCAACACTCTGTATCTCTCTCTCTCGCAGAGCCCGGCTGCCAAATTCGAAACGTCCAGCGACTGCGCCCACACGAAAGCTGCCAGCATGGAAAGCTGTAGCTGGTTTTCACTGTCCCTTGGAACTGCATTCGCTGCCACACAGTCATTCGTGTTCTGCAAAAGCTTGGCTTGGTAATGGGGCAACACTCTGTATCTCTCTCTCGCAGAGCCCGGCTGCCAAATTCAAAACGTCCAGCGATTGCGCCCACACGAAAGCTGCCAGCACGGAAAGCTGTAGCTGGTTTTCACTGTCCCTTGGAACTGCATTCGCTGCCGCACAGTCATTCGTGTTCTGCAAAAGCTTGGCTTGGTAATGGGGCAACACTCTGTATCTCTCTCTGGCAGAGCCCGGCTGCCAAATTCGAAACGTCCAGCGATTGCGCCCACACGAAAGCTGCCAGCACGGAAAGCAGTAGCTGGTTTTCACTGTCCCTTGGAACTGCATTCGCTGCCACACAGTCATTCGTGTTCTGAAAAAGCTTGGCTTCGTAATGCGGCAACACTCTGTATCTCTCTCTGGCAGAGCCCGGCTGCCAAATTCGAAACGTCCAGCGATTGCGCCCACAAGAAAGCTGCCAGCACGGAAAGCTGTAGCTGGTTTTCACTGTCCCTTGGAACTGCATTCGCTGCCACACAGTCATTCGTGTTCTGCAAAAGCTTGGCTTGGTAATGGGGCAACACTGTGTATCTCTCTCTGGCAGAGCCCGGCTGCCAAATTCGAAACGTCCAGCGATTGCGCCCACACGAAAGCTGCCAGCACGGAAAGCTGTAGCTGGTTTTCACTGTCCCTTGGAACTGCATTCGCTGCCGCACAGTCATTCGTGTTCTGCAAAAGCTTGGCTTCGTAATGCGGCAACACTCTGTATCTCTCTCTCGCAGAGCCCGGCTGCCAAATTCGAAACGTCCAGCGATTGTGCCCACACGAAAGCTGCCAGCACGGAAAGCTGTAGCTGGTTTTCACTGTGCCTTGGAACTGCATTCGCTGCCGCACAGTCATTCGTGTTCTGCAAAAGCTTGGCTTGGTAATGGGGCAACACTGTGTATCTCTCTCTCGCAGAGCCCGGCTGCCAAATTCGAAACGTCCAGCGATTGCGCCCACACGAAAGCTGCCAGCACGGAAAGCTGTAGCTGGTTTTCACTGTCCCTTGGAACTGCATTCGCTGCCGCACAGTCATTCGTGTTCTGCAAAAGCTTGGCTTCGTAATGTGGCAACACTCTGTATCTCTCTCTCTCGCAGAGCCCGGCTGCCAAATTCGAAACGTCCAGCGATTGCGCCCACACGAAAGCTGCCAGCACGGAAAGCTGTAGCTGGTTTTCACTGTCCCTTGGAACTGCATTCGCTGCCGCACAGTCATTCGTGTTCTGCAAAAGCTTGGCTTCGTAATGGGGCAACACTCTGTATCTCTCTCTCGCAGAGCCCGGCTGCCAAATTCGAAACGTCCAGCGATTGCGCCCACACGAAAGCTGCCAGCACGGAAAGCTGTAGCTGGTTTTCACTGTCCCTTGGAACTGCATTCGCTGCCGCACAGTCATTCGTGTTCTGCAAAAGCTTGGCTTCGTAATGCGGCAACACTCTGTATCTCTCTCTCTCGCAGAGCTCGGCTGCCAAATTCGAAACGTCCAGCGATTGCGCCCACACGAAAGCTGCCAGCACGGAAAGCTGTAGCTGGTTTTCACTGTCCCTTGGAACTGCATTCGCTGCCGCACAGTCATTCGTGTTCTGCAAAAGCTTGGCTTGGTAATGGGGCAACACTCTGTATCTCTCTCTGGCAGAGCCCGGCTGCCAAATTCGAAACGTCCAGCGATTGCGCCCACAAGAAAGCTGCCAGCACGGAAAGCTGTAGCTGGTTTTCACTGTCCCTTGGAACTGCATTCGTGCCGCACAGTCATTCGTGTTCTGCAAAAGCTTGGCTTCGTAATGGGGCAACACTCTGTATCTCTCTCTCTCGCAGAGCTCGGCTGCCAAATTCGAAACGTCCAGCGATTGCGCCCACACGAAAGCTGCCAGCATGGAAAGCTGTAGCTGGTTTTCACTGTCCCTTGGAACTGCATTCGCTGCCGCACAGTCATTCGTGTTCTGCAAAAGCTTGGCTTGGTAATGGGGCAACAATCTGTATCTCTCTCTCGCAGAGCCCGGCTGCCAAATTCGAAACGTCCAGCGATTGCGCCCACACGAAAGCTGCCAGCACGGAAAGCTGTAGCTGGTTTTCACTGTCCCTTGGAACTGCATTCGCTGCCACACAGTCATTCGTGTTCTGCAAAAGCTTGGCTTCGTAATGGGGCAACACTCTGTATCTCTCTCTCGCAGAGCCCGGCTGCCAAATTCGAAACGTCCAGCGATTGTGCCCACACGAAAACTGCCAGCACGGAAAGCTGTAGCTGGTTTTCACTGTCCCTTGGAACTGCATTCGCTGCCGCACAGTCATTCGTGTTCTGCAAAAGCTTGGCTTGGTAATGGGGCAACACTGTGTATCTCTCTCTCGCAGAGCCCGGCTGCCAAATTCGAAACGTCCAGCGATTGCGCCCACACGAAAGCTGCCAGCACGGAAAGCTGTAGCTGGTTTTCACTGTCCCTTGGAACTGCATTCGCTGCCGCACAGTCATTCGTGTTCTGCAAAAGCTTGGCTTGGTAATGGGGCAACACTCTGTATCTCTCTCTCGCAGAGCCCGGCTGCCAAATTCGAAACGTCCAGCGATTGCGCCCACACGAAAGCTGCCAGCACGGAAAGCTGTAGCTGGTTTTCACTGTCCCTTGGAACTGCATTCGCTGCCACACAGTCATTCGTGTTCTGCAAAAGCTTGGCTTCGTAATGCGGCAACACTCTGTATCTCTCTCTGGCAGAGCCCGGCTGCCAAATTCGAAACATCCAGCGATTGCGCCCACAAGAAAGCTGCCAGCACGGAAAGGTGTAGCTGGTTTTCACTGTCCCTTGGAACTGCATTCGCTGCCACACAGTCATTCGTGTTCTGCAAAAGCTTGGCTTGGTAATGGGGCAACACTCTGTATCTCTCTCTCGCAGAGCCCGGCTGCCAAATTCGAAACGTCCAGCGATTGCGCCCACATGAAAGCTGCCAGCACGGAAAGCTGTAGCTGGTTTTCACTGTCCCTTGGAACTGCATTCGCTGCCACACAGTCATTCGTGTTCTGCAAAAGCTTGGCTTGGTAATGAGGCAACACTGTGTATCTCTCTCTGGCAGAGCCCGGCTGCCAAATTCGAAACGTCCAGCGATTGCGCCCACACGAAAGCTGCCAGCACGGAAAGCTGTAGCTGGTTTTCACTGTCCCTTGGAACTGCATTCGCTGCCGCACAGTCATTCGTGTTCTGCAAAAGCTTGGCTTCGTAATGCGGCAACACTCTGTATCTCTCTCTCGCAGAGCCCGGCTGCCAAATTCGAAACGTCCAGCGATTGCGCCCACACGAAAGCTGCCAGCACGGAAAGCTGTAGCTGGTTTTCACTGTCCCTTGGAACTGCATTCGCTGCCGCACAGTCATTCGTGTTCTGCAAAAGCTTGGCTTCGTAATGGGGCAACACTCTGTATCTCTCTCTCGCAGAGCCCGGCTGCCAAATTCGAAACGTCCAGCGATTGCGCCCACACGAAAGCTGCCAGCACGGAAAGCTGTAGCTGGTTTTCACTGTCCCTTGGAACTGCATTCGCTGCCGCACAGTCATTCGTGTTCTGCAAAAGCTTGGCTTCGTAATGGGGCAACACTCTGTATCTCTCTCTCTCGCAGAGCCCGGCTGCCAAATTCGAAACGTCCAGCGACTGCGCCCACACGAAAGCTGCCAGCACGGAAAGCTGTAGCTGGTTTTCACTGTCCCTTGGAACTGCATTCGCTGCCGCACAGTCATTCGTGTTCTGCAAAAGCTTGGCTTCGTAATGGGGCAACACTCTGTATCTCTCTCTCGCAGAGCCCGGCTGCCAAATTCGAAACGTCCAGCGATTGCGCCCACACGAAAGCTGCCAGCACGGAAAGCTGTAGCTGGTTTTCACTGTCCCTTGGAACTGCATTCGCTGCCACACAGTCATTCGTGTTCTGCAAAAGCTTGGCTTGGTAATGGGGCAACACTGTGTATCTCTCTCTGGCAGAGCCCGGCTGCCAAATTCGAAACGTCCAGCGATTGCGCCCACACGAAAGCTGCCAGCATGGAAAGCTGTAGCTGGTTTTCACTGTCCCTTGGAACTGCATTCGCTGCCACACAGTCATTCGTGTTCTGCAAAAGCTTGGCTTCGTAATGGGGCAACACTCTGTATCTCTCTCTCGCAGAGCCCGGCTGCCAAATTCAAAACGTCCAGCGATTGCGCCCACACGAAAGCTGCCAGCACGGAAAGCTGTAGCTGGTTTTCACTGTCCCTTGGAACTGCATTCGCTGCCGCACAGTCATTCGTGTTCTGCAAAAGCTTGGCTTGGTAATGGGGCAACACTCTGTATCTCTCTCTGGCAGAGCCCGGCTGCCAAATTCGAAACGTCCAGCGATTGCGCCCACACGAAAGCTGCCAGCACGGAAAGCAGTAGCTGGTTTTCACTGTCCCTTGGAACTGCATTCGCTGCCACACAGTCATTCGTGTTCTGAAAAAGCTTGGCTTCGTAATGCGGCAACACTCTGTATCTCTCTCTGGCAGAGCCCGGCTGCCAAATTCGAAACGTCCAGCGATTGCGCCCACAAGAAAGCTGCCAGCACGGAAAGCTGTAGCTGGTTTTCACTGTCCCTTGGAACTGCATTCGCTGCCACACAGTCATTCGTGTTCTGCAAAAGCTTGGCTTGGTAATGGGGCAACACTGTGTATCTCTCTCTGGCAGAGCCCGGCTGCCAAATTCGAAACGTCCAGCGATTGCGCCCACACGAAAGCTGCCAGCACGGAAAGCTGTAGCTGGTTTTCACTGTCCCTTGGAACTGCATTCGCTGCCGCACAGTCATTCGTGTTCTGCAAAAGCTTGGCTTCATAATGCGGCAACACTCTGTATCTCTCTCTCGCAGAGCCCGGCTGCCAAATTCGAAACGTCCAGCGATTGTGCCCACACGAAAGCTGCCAGCACGGAAAGCTGTAGCTGGTTTTCACTGTGCCTTGGAACTGCATTCGCTGCCGCACAGTCATTCATGTTCTGCAAAAGCTTGGCTTGGTAATGGGGCAACACTCTGTATCTCTCTCTCGCAGAGCCCGGCTGCCAAATTCGAAACGTCCAGCGATTGCGCCCACACGAAAGCTGCCAGCACGGAAAGCTGTAGCTGGTTTTCACTGTCCCTTGGAACTGCATTCGCTGCCGCACAGTCATTCGTGTTCTGCAAAAGCTTGGCTTCGTAATGTGGCAACACTCTGTATCTCTCTCTCTCGCAGAGCCCGGCTGCCAAATTCGAAACGTCCAGCGATTGCGCCCACACGAAAGCTGCCAGCACGGAAAGCTGTAGCTGGTTTTCACTGTCCCTTGGAACTGCATTCGCTGCCGCACAGTCATTCGTGTTCTGCAAAAGCTTGGCTTCGTAATGGGGCAACACTCTGTATCTCTCTCTCGCAGAGCCCGGCTGCCAAATTCGAAACGTCCAGCGATTGCGCCCACACGAAAGCTGCCAGCACGGAAAGCTGTAGCTGGTTTTCACTGTCCCTTGGAACTGCATTCGCTGCCGCACAGTCATTCGTGTTCTGCAAAAGCTTGGCTTGGTAATGGGGCAACACTCTGTATCTCTCTCTGGCAGAGCCCGGCTGCCAAATTCGAAACGTCCAGCGATTGCGCCCACACGAAAGCTGCCAGCATGGAAAGCTGTAGCTGGTTTTCACTGTCCCTTGGAACTGCATTCGCTGCCGCACAGTCATTCGTGTTCTGCAAAAGCTTGGCTTGGTAATGGGGCAACACTGTGTATCTCTCTCTGGCAGAGCCCGGCTGCCAAATTCGAAACGTCCAGCGATTGCGCCCACACGAAAGCTGCCAGCACGGAAAGCAGTAGCTGGTTTTCACTGTCCCTTGGAACTGCATTCGCTGCCACACAGTCATTCGTGTTCTGCAAAAGCTTGGCTTCGTAATGCGGCAACACTCTGTATCTCTCTCTGGCAGAGCCCGGCTGCCAAATTCGAAACGTCCAGCGATTGCGCCCACACGAAAGCTGCCAGCACGGAAAGCTGTAGCTGGTTTTCACTGTCGCTTGGAACTGCATTCGCTGCCACACAGTCATTCGTGTTCTGCAAAAGCTTGGCTTGGTAATGAGGCAACACTGTGTATCTCTCTCTGGCAGAGCCCGGCTGCCAAATTCGAAACGTCCAGCGATTGCGCCCACACGAAAGCTGCCAGCAAGGAAAGCTGTAGCTGGTTTTCACTGTCCCTTGGAACTGCATTCGCTGCCGCACAGTCATTCGTGTTCTGCAAAAGCTTGGCTTCGTAATGGGGCAACACTCTGTATCTCTCTCTGGCAGAGCCCGGCTGCCAAATTCAAAACGTCCAGCGATTGCGCCCACACGAAAGCTGCCAGCACGGAAAGCTGTAGCTGGTTTTCACTGTCCCTTGGAACTGCATTCGCTGCCGCACAGTCATTCGTGTTCTGCAAAAGCTTGGCTTCGTAATGCGGCAACACTCTGTATCTCTCTCTCTCGCAGAGCTCGGCTGCCAAATTCGAAACGTCCAGCGATTGCGCCCACACGAAAGCTGCCAGCACGGAAAGCTGTAGCTGGTTTTCACTGTCCCTTGGAACTGCATTCGCTGCCGCACAGTCATTCGTGTTCTGCAAAAGCTTGGCTTGGTAATGGGGCAACACTTTGTATCTCTCTCTCGCAGAGCCCGGCTGCCAAATTCGAAACGTCCAGCGATTGCGCCCACACGAAAGCTGCCAGCACGGAAAGCTGTAGCTGGTTTTCACTGTCCCTTGGAACTGCATTCGCTGCCGCACAGTCATTCGTGTTCTGCAAAAGCTTGGCTTGGTAATGGGGCAACACTGTGTATCTCTCTCTCGAAGAGACCGGCTGCCAAATTCGAAACGTCCAGCGATTGCGCCCACACGAAAGCTGCCAGCACGGAAAGCTGTAGCTGGTTTTCACTGTCCCTTGGAACTGCATTCGCTGCCACACAGTCATTCGTGTTCTGCAAAAGCTTGGCTTGGTAATGGGGCAACACTCTGTATCTCTCTCTCGCAGAGCCCGGCTGCCAAATTCGAAACGTCCAGCGATTGCGCCCACACGAAAGCTGCCAGCACGGAAAGCTGTAGCTGGTTTTCACTGTCCCTTGGAACTGCATTCGCTGCCGCACAGTCATTCGTGTTCTGCAAAAGCTTGGCTTGGTAATGGGGCAACACTGTGTATCTCTCTCTCGCAGAGCCCGGCTGCCAAATTCGAAACGTCCAGCGATTGCGCCCACACGAAAGCTGCCAGCACGGAAAGCTGTAGCTGGTTTTCACTGTCCCTTGGAACTGCATTCGCTGCCGCACAGTCATTCGTGTTCTGCAAAAGCTTTGATTCGTAATGGGGCAACACTCTGTATCTCTCTCTCGCAGAGCCCAGCTGCCAAATTCAAAATGTCCATCGATTGCGCCCACACGAAAGCTGCCAGCACAGAAAGCTGTAGCTGGTTTTCACTGTCCCTTGGAACTGCATTCGCTGCCGCACAGTCATTCGTGTTCTGCAAAAGCTTGGCTTGGTAATGGGGCAACACTCTGTATCTCTCTCTCGCAGAGCCCGGCTGCCAAATTCGAAACGTCCAGCGATTGCGCCCACACGAAAGCTGCCAGCACAGAAAGCTGTAGCTGGTTTTCACTGTCCCTTGGAACTGCATTCGCTGCCGCACAGTCATTCGTGTTCTGCAAAAGCTTGGCTTGGTAATGGGGCAACACTCTGTATCTCTCTCTCGCAGAGCCCGGCTGCCAAATTCGAAACGTCCAGCGATTGCGCCCACACGAAAGCTGCCAGCACGGAAAGCTGTAGCTGGTTTTCACTGTCCCTTGGAACTGCATTCGCTGCCGCACAGTCATTCGTGTTCTGCAAAAGCTTGGCTTGGTAATGGGGCAACACTGTGTATCTCTCTCTCGCAGAGCCCGGCTGCCAAATTCGAAACGTCCAGCGATTGCGCCCACACGAAAGCTGCCAGCACGGAAAGCTGTAGCTGGTTTTCACTGTCCCTTGGAACTGCATTCGCTGCCGCACAGTCATTTGTGTTCTGCAAAAGCTTGGGTTGGTAATGGGGCAACACTCTGTATCTCTCTCTCGAAGAGACCGGCTGCCAAATTCGAAACGTCCAGCGATTGCGCCCACACGAAAGCTGCCAGCACGGAAAGCTGTAGCTGGTTTTCACTGTCCCTTGGAACTGCATTCGCTGCCACACAGTCATTCGTGTTCTGCAAAAGCTTGGCTTGGTAATGGGGCAACACTCTGTATCTCTCTCTCGCAGAGCCCGGCTGCCAAATTCGAAACGTCCAGCGATTGCGCCCACACGAAAGCTGCCAGCACGGAAAGCTGTAGCTGGTTTTCACTGTCCCTTGGAACTGCATTCGCTGCCGCACAGTCATTCGTGTTCTGCAAAAGCTTGGCTTGGTAATGGGGCAACACTGTGTATCTCTCTCTCGCAGAGCCCGGCTGCCAAATTCGAAACGTCCAGCGATTGCGCCCACACGAAAGCTGCCAGCACGGAAAGCTGTAGCTGGTTTTCCCTGTCCCTTGGAACTGCATTCGCTGCCGCACAGTCATTCGTGTTCTGCAAAAGCTTGGCTTCGTAATGGGGCAACACTGTGTATCTCTCTCTCTCGCAGAGCCCGGCTGCCAAATTCGAAACGTCCAGCGATTGCGCCCACACGAAAGCTGCCAGCACGGAAAGCTGTAGCTGGTTTTCACTGTCCCTTGGAACTGCATTCGCTGCCGCACAGTCATTCGTGTTCTGCAAAAGCTTGGCTTGGTAATGGGGCAACACTCTGTATCTCTCTCTCGCAGAGCCCGGCTGCCAAATTCGAAACGTCCAGCGATTGCGCCCACACGAAAGCTGCCAGCACGGAAAGCTGTAGCTGGTTTTCACTGTCCCTTGGAACTGCATTCGCTGCCGCACAGTCATTCGTGTTCTGCAAAAGCTTTGATTCGTAATGGGGCAACACTCTGTATCTCTCTCTCACAGAGCCCAGCTGCCAAATTCAAAATGTCCATCGATTGCGCCCACACGAAAGCTGCCAGCACAGAAAGCTGTAGCTGGTTTTCACTGTCCCTTGGAACTGCATTCGCTGCCGCACAGTCATTCGTGTTCTGCAAAAGCTTGGCTTGGTAATGGGGCAACACTCTGTATCTCTCTCTCGCAGAGCCCGGCTGCCAAATTCGAAACGTCCAGCGATTGCGCCCACACGAAAGCTGCCAGCACAGAAAGCTGTAGCTGGTTTTCACTGTCCCTTGGAACTGCATTCGCTGCCGCACAGTCATTCGTGTTCTGCAAAAGCTTGGCTTGGTAATGGGGCAACACTCTGTATCTCTCTCTCGCAGAGCCCGGCTGCCAAATTCGAAACGTCCAGCGATTGCGCCCACACGAAAGCTGCCAGCACGGAAAGCTGTAGCTGGTTTTCACTGTCCCTTGGAACTGCATTCGCTGCCGCACAGTCATTCGTGTTCTGCAAAAGCTTGGCTTGGTAATGGGGCAACACTGTGTATCTCTCTCTCGCAGAGCCCGGCTGCCAAATTCGAAACGTCCAGCGATTGCGCCCACACGAAAGCTGCCAGCACGGAAAGCTGTAGCTGGTTTTCACTGTCCCTTGGAACTGCATTCGCTGCCGCACAGTCATTCGTGTTCTGCAAAAGCTTGGCTTCGTAATGGGGCAACACTCTGTATCTCTCTCTCGAAGAGACCGGCTGCCAAATTCGAAACGTCCAGCGATTGCGCCCACACGAAAGCTGCCAGCACGGAAAGCTGTAGCTGGTTTTCACTGTCCCTTGGAACTGCATTCGCTGCCACACAGTCATTCGTGTTCTGCAAAAGCTTGGCTTGGTAATGGGGCAACACTCTGTATCTCTCTCTCGCAGAGCCCGGCTGCCAAATTCGAAACGTCCAGCGATTGCGCCCACATGAAAGCTGCCAGCACGGAAAGCTGTAGCTGGTTTTCACTGTCCCTTGGAACTGCATTCGCTGCCACACAGTCATTCGTGTTCTGCAAAAGCTTGGCTTGGTAATGGGGCAACACTGTGTATCTCTCTCTCGCAGAGCCCGGCTGCCAAATTCGAAACGTCCAGCGATTGCGCCCACACGAAAGCTGCCAGCACGGAAAGCTGTAGCTGGTTTTCCCTGTCCCTTGGAACTGCATTCGCTGCCGCACAGTCATTCGTGTTCTGCAAAAGCTTGGCTTCGTAATGGGGCAACACTGTGTATCTCTCTCTCTCGCAGAGCCCGGCTGCCAAATTCGAAACGTCCAGCGATTGCGCCCACACGAAAGCTGCCAGCACGGAAAGCTGTAGCTGGTTTTCACTGTCCCTTGGAACTGCATTCGCTGCCGCACAGTCATTCGTGTTCTGCAAAAGCTTGGCTTGGTAATGGGGCAACACTCTGTATCTCTCTCTCGCAGAGCCCGGCTGCCAAATTCGAAACGTCCAGCGATTGCGCCCACACGAAAGCTGCCAGCACGGAAAGCTGTAGCTGGTTTTCACTGTCCCTTGGAACTGCATTCGCTGCCGCACAGTCATTCGTGTTCTGCAAAAGCTTTGATTCGTAATGGGGCAACACTCTGTATCTCTCTCTCACAGAGCCCAGCTGCCAAATTCAAAATGTCCATCGATTGCGCCCACACGAAAGCTGCCAGCACAGAAAGCTGTAGCTGGTTTTCACTGTCCCTTGGAACTGCATTCGCTGCCGCACAGTCATTCGTGTTCTGCAAAAGCTTGGCTTGGTAATGGGGCAACACTCTGTATCTCTCTCTCGCAGAGCCCGGCTGCCAAATTCGAAACGTCCAGCGATTGCGCCCACACGAAAGCTGCCAGCACAGAAAGCTGTAGCTGGTTTTCACTGTCCCTTGGAACTGCATTCGCTGCCGCACAGTCATTCGTGTTCTGCAAAAGCTTGGCTTGGTAATGGGGCAACACTCTGTATCTCTCTCTCGCAGAGCCCGGCTGCCAAATTCGAAACGTCCAGCGATTGCGCCCACACGAAAGCTGCCAGCACGGAAAGCTGTAGCTGGTTTTCACTGTCCCTTGGAACTGCATTCGCTGCCGCACAGTCATTCGTGTTCTGCAAAAGCTTGGCTTGGTAATGGGGCAACACTGTGTATCTCTCTCTCGCAGAGCCCGGCTGCCAAATTCGAAACGTCCAGCGATTGCGCCCACACGAAAGCTGCCAGCACGGAAAGCTGTAGCTGGTTTTCACTGTCCCTTGGAACTGCATTCGCTGCCGCACAGTCATTCGTGTTCTGCAAAAGCTTGGCTTCGTAATGGGGCAACACTCTGTATCTCTCTCTCGAAGAGACCGGCTGCCAAATTCGAAACGTCCAGCGATTGCGCCCACACGAAAGCTGCCAGCACGGAAAGCTGTAGCTGGTTTTCACTGTCCCTTGGAACTGCATTCGCTGCCACACAGTCATTCGTGTTCTGCAAAAGCTTGGCTTGGTAATGGGGCAACACTCTGTATCTCTCTCTCGCAGAGCCCGGCTGCCAAATTCGAAACGTCCAGCGATTGCGCCCACATGAAAGCTGCCAGCACGGAAAGCTGTAGCTGGTTTTCACTGTCCCTTGGAACTGCATTCGCTGCCACACAGTCATTCGTGTTCTGCAAAAGCTTGGCTTGGTAATGAGGCAACACTGTGTATCTCTCTCTGGCAGAGCCCGGCTGCCAAATTCGAAACGTCCAGCGATTGCGCCCACACGAAAGCTGCCAGCACGGAAAGCTGTAGCTGGTTTTCACTGTCCCTTGGAACTGCATTCGCTGCCGCACAGTCATTCGTGTTCTGCGAAAGCTTGGCTTCGTAATGCGGCAACACTCTGTATCTCTCTCTCGCAGAGCCCGGCTGCCAAATTCGAAACGTCCAGCGATTGCGCCCACACGAAAGCTGCCAGCACGGAAAGCTGTAGCTGGTTTTCACTGTCCCTTGGAACTGCATTCGCTGCCGCACAGTCATTCGTGTTCTGCAAAAGCTTGGCTTGGTAATGGGGCAACACTCTGTATCTCTCTCTCGCAGAGCCCGGCTGCCAAATTCGAAACGTCCAGCGATTGCGCCCACACGAAAGCTGCCAGCACGGAAAGCTGTAGCTGGTTTTCACTGTCCCTTGGAACTGCATTCGCTGCCGCACAGTCATTCGTGTTCTGCAAAAGCTTGGCTTCGTAATGGGGCAACACTCTGTATCTCTCTCTCTCGCAGAGCCCGGCTGCCAAATTCGAAACGTCCAGCGACTGCGCCCACACGAAAGCTGCCAGCACGGAAAGCTGTAGCTGGTTTTCACTGTCCCTTGGAACTGCATTCGCTGCCGCACAGTCATTCGTGTTCTGCAAAAGCTTGGCTTCGTAATGGGGCAACACTCTGTATCTCTCTCTCGCAGAGCCCGGCTGCCAAATTCGAAACGTCCAGCGATTGCGCCCACACGAAAGCTGCCAGCACGGAAAGCTGTAGCTGGTTTTCACTGTCCCTTGGAACTGCATTCGCTGCCACACAGTCATTCGTGTTCTGCAAAAGCTTGGCTTGGTAATGGGGCAACACTCTGTATCTCTCTCTCGCAGAGCCCGGCTGCCAAATTCGAAACGTCCAGCGATTGCGCCCACACGAAAGCTGCCAGCATGGAAAGCTGTAGCTGGTTTTCACTGTCCCTTGGAACTGCATTCGCTGCCGCACAGTCATTCGTGTTCTGCAAAAGCTTGGCTTCGTAATGGGGCAACACTCTGTATCTCTCTCTCGCAGAGCCCGGCTGCCAAATTCAAAACGTCCAGCGATTGCGCCCACACGAAAGCTGCCAGCATGGAAAGCTGTAGCTGGTTTTCACTGTCCCTTGGAACTGCATTCGCTGCCGCACAGTCATTCGTGTTCTGCAAAAGCTTGGCTTGGTAATGGGGCAACACTGTGTATCTCTCTCTGGCAGAGCCCGGCTGCCAAATTCGAAACGTCCAGCGATTGCGCCCACACGAAAGCTGCCAGCACGGAAAGCAGTAGCTGGTTTTCACTGTCCCTTGGAACTGCATTCGCTGCCACACAGTCATTCGTGTTCTGCAAAAGCTTGGCTTCGTAATGCGGCAACACTCTGTATCTCTCTCTGGCAGAGCCCGGCTGCCAAATTCGAAACGTCCAGCGATTGCGCCCACACGAAAGCTGCCAGCACGGAAAGCTGTAGCTGGTTTTCACTGTCCCTTGGAACTGCATTCGCTGCCACACAGTCATTCGTGTTCTGCAAAAGCTTGGCTTGGTAATGAGGCAACACTGTGTATCTCTCTCTGGCAGAGCCCGGCTGCCAAATTCGAAACGTCCAGCGATTGCGCCCACACGAAAGCTGCCAGCAAGGAAAGCTGTAGCTGGTTTTCACTGTCCCTTGGAACTGCATTCGCTGCCACACAGTCATTCGTGTTCTGCAAAAGCTTGGCTTCGTAATGGGGCAACACTCTGTATCTCTCTCTGGCAGAGCCCGGCTGCCAAATTCAAAACGTCCAGCGATTGCGCCCACACGAAAGCTGCCAGCACGGAAAGCTGTAGCTGGTTTTCACTGTCCCTTGGAACTGCATTCGCTGCCGCACAGTCATTCGTGTTCTGCAAAAGCTTGGCTTCGTAATGCGGCAACACTCTGTATCTCTCTCTCTCGCAGAGCTCGGCTGCCAAATTCGAAACGTCCAGCGATTGCGCCCACACGAAAGCTGCCAGCACGGAAAGCTGTAGCTGGTTTTCACTGTCCCTTGGAACTGCATTCGCTGCCGCACAGTCATTCGTGTTCTGCAAAAGCTTGGCTTGGTAATGGGGCAACACTGTGTATCTCTCTCTCGCAGAGCCCGGCTGCCAAATTCGAAACGTCCAGCGATTGCGCCCACACGAAAGCTGCCAGCACGGAAAGCTGTAGCTGGTTTTCACTGTCCCTTGGAACTGCATTCGCTGCCGCACAGTCATTTGTGTTCTGCAAAAGCTTGGGTTGGTAATGGGGCAACACTGTGTATCTCTCTCTCGAAGAGACCGGCTGCCAAATTCGAAACGTCCAGCGATTGCGCCCACACGAAAGCTGCCAGCACGGAAAGCTGTAGCTGGTTTTCACTGTCCCTTGGAACTGCATTCGCTGCCACACAGTCATTCGTGTTCTGCAAAAGCTTGGCTTGGTAATGGGGCAACACTCTGTATCTCTCTCTCGCAGAGCCCGGCTGCCAAATTCGAAACGTCCAGCGATTGCGCCCACACGAAAGCTGCCAGCACGGAAAGCTGTAGCTGGTTTTCACTGTCCCTTGGAACTGCATTCGCTGCTGCACAGTCATTCGTGTTCTGCAAAAGCTTGGCTTGGTAATGGGGCAACACTGTGTATCTCTCTCTCGCAGAGCCCGGCTGCCAAATTCGAAACGTCCAGCGATTGCGCCCACACGAAAGCTGCCAGCACGGAAAGCTGTAGCTGGTTTTCCCTGTCCCTTGGAACTGCATTCGCTGCCGCACAGTCATTCGTGTTCTGCAAAAGTTTGGCTTCGTAATGGGGCAACACTGTGTATCTCTCTCTCTCGCAGAGCCCGGCTGCCAAATTCGAAACGTCCAGCGATTGCGCCCACACGAAAGCTGCCAGCACGGAAAGCTGTAGCTGGTTTTCACTGTCCCTTGGAACTGCATTCGCTGCCGCACAGTCATTCGTGTTCTGCAAAAGCTTGGCTTGGTAATGGGGCAACACTCTGTATCTCTCTCTCGCAGAGCCCGGCTGCCAAATTCGAAACGTCCAGCGATTGCGCCCACACGAAAGCTGCCAGCACGGAAAGCTGTAGCTGGTTTTCACTGTCCCTTGGAACTGCATTCGCTGCCGCACAGTCATTCGTGTTCTGCAAAAGCTTTGATTCGTAATGGGGCAACACTCTGTATCTCTCTCTCGCAGAGCCCAGCTGCCAAATTCAAAACGTCCATCGATTGCGCCCACACGAAAGCTGCCAGCACAGAAAGCTGTAGCTGGTTTTCACTGTCCCTTGGAACTGCATTCGCTGCCGCACAGTCATTCGTGTTCTGCAAAAGCTTGGCTTGGTAATGGGGCAACACTCTGTATCTCTCTCTCGCAGAGCCCGGCTGCCAAATTCGAAACGTCCAGCGATTGCGCCCACACGAAAGCTGCCAGCACGGAAAGCTGTAGCTGGTTTTCACTGTCCCTTGGAACTGCATTCGCTGCCGCACAGTCATTTGTGTTCTGCAAAAGCTTGGGTTGGTAATGGGGCAACACTGTGTATCTCTCTCTCGAAGAGACCGGCTGCCAAATTCGAAACGTCCAGCGATTGCGCCCACACGAAAGCTGCCAGCACGGAAAGCTGTAGCTGGTTTTCACTGTCCCTTGGAACTGCATTCGCTGCCACACAGTCATTCGTGTTCTGCAAAAGCTTGGCTTGGTAATGGGGCAACACTCTGTATCTCTCTCTCGCAGAGCCCGGCTGCCAAATTCGAAACGTCCAGCGATTGCGCCCACACGAAAGCTGCCAGCACGGAAAGCTGTAGCTGGTTTTCACTGTCCCTTGGAACTGCATTCGCTGCTGCACAGTCATTCGTGTTCTGCAAAAGCTTGGCTTGGTAATGGGGCAACACTGTGTATCTCTCTCTCGCAGAGCCCGGCTGCCAAATTCGAAACGTCCAGCGATTGCGCCCACACGAAAGCTGCCAGCACGGAAAGCTGTAGCTGGTTTTCCCTGTCCCTTGGAACTGCATTCGCTGCCGCACAGTCATTCGTGTTCTGCAAAAGTTTGGCTTCGTAATGGGGCAACACTGTGTATCTCTCTCTCTCGCAGAGCCCGGCTGCCAAATTCGAAACGTCCAGCGATTGCGCCCACACGAAAGCTGCCAGCACGGAAAGCTGTAGCTGGTTTTCACTGTCCCTTGGAACTGCATTCGCTGCCGCACAGTCATTCGTGTTCTGCAAAAGCTTGGCTTGGTAATGGGGCAACACTCTGTATCTCTCTCTCGAAGAGACCGGCTGCCAAATTCGAAACGTCCAGCGATTGCGCCCACACGAAAGCTGCCAGCACGGAAAGCTGTAGCTGGTTTTCACTGTCCCTTGGAACTGCATTCGCTGCCACACAGTCATTCGTGTTCTGCAAAAGCTTGGCTTGGTAATGGGGCAACACTCTGTATCTCTCTCTGGCAGAGCCCGGCTGCCAAATTCGAAACGTCCAGCGATTGCGCCCACACGAAAGCTGCCAGCACGGAAAGCTGTAGCTGGTTTTCACTGTCCCTTGGAACTGCATTCGCTGCTGCACAGTCATTCGTGTTCTGCAAAAGCTTGGCTTGGTAATGGGGCAACACTGTGTATCTCTCTCTCGCAGAGCCCGGCTGCCAAATTCGAAACGTCCAGCGATTGCGCCCACACGAAAGCTGCCAGCACGGAAAGCTGTAGCTGGTTTTCCCTGTCCCTTGGAACTGCATTCGCTGCCGCACAGTCATTCGTGTTCTGCAAAAGTTTGGCTTCGTAATGGGGCAACACTGTGTATCTCTCTCTCTCGCAGAGCCCGGCTGCCAAATTCGAAACGTCCAGCGATTGCGCCCACACGAAAGCTGCCAGCACGGAAAGCTGTAGCTGGTTTTCACTGTCCCTTGGAACTGCATTCGCTGCCGCACAGTCATTCGTGTTCTGCAAAAGCTTGGCTTGGTAATGGGGCAACACTCTGTATCTCTCTCTCGCAGAGCCCGGCTGCCAAATTCGAAACGTCCAGCGATTGCGCCCACACGAAAGCTGCCAGCACGGAAAGCTGTAGCTGGTTTTCACTGTCCCTTGGAACTGCATTCGCTGCCGCACAGTCATTCGTGTTCTGCAAAAGCTTTGATTCGTAATGGGGCAACACTCTGTATCTCTCTCTCGCAGAGCCCAGCTGCCAAATTCAAAACGTCCATCGATTGCGCCCACACGAAAGCTGCCAGCACAGAAAGCTGTAGCTGGTTTTCACTGTCCCTTGGAACTGCATTCGCTGCCGCACAGTCATTCGTGTTCTGCAAAAGCTTGGCTTGGTAATGGGGCAACACTCTGTATCTCTCTCTCGCAGAGCCCGGCTGCCAAATTCGAAACGTCCAGCGATTGCGCCCACACGAAAGCTGCCAGCACGGAAAGCTGTAGCTGGTTTTCACTGTCCCTTGGAACTGCATTCGCTGCCGCACAGTCATTTGTGTTCTGCAAAAGCTTGGGTTGGTAATGGGGCAACACTGTGTATCTCTCTCTCGAAGAGACCGGCTGCCAAATTCGAAACGTCCAGCGATTGCGCCCACACGAAAGCTGCCAGCACGGAAAGCTGTAGCTGGTTTTCACTGTCCCTTGGAACTGCATTCGCTGCCACACAGTCATTCGTGTTCTGCAAAAGCTTGGCTTGGTAATGGGGCAACACTCTGTATCTCTCTCTCGCAGAGCCCGGCTGCCAAATTCGAAACGTCCAGCGATTGCGCCCACACGAAAGCTGCCAGCACGGAAAGCTGTAGCTGGTTTTCACTGTCCCTTGGAACTGCATTCGCTGCTGCACAGTCATTCGTGTTCTGCAAAAGCTTGGCTTGGTAATGGGGCAACACTGTGTATCTCTCTCTCGCAGAGCCCGGCTGCCAAATTCGAAACGTCCAGCGATTGCGCCCACACGAAAGCTGCCAGCACGGAAAGCTGTAGCTGGTTTTCCCTGTCCCTTGGAACTGCATTCGCTGCCGCACAGTCATTCGTGTTCTGCAAAAGTTTGGCTTCGTAATGGGGCAACACTGTGTATCTCTCTCTCTCGCAGAGCCCGGCTGCCAAATTCGAAACGTCCAGCGATTGCGCCCACACGAAAGCTGCCAGCACGGAAAGCTGTAGCTGGTTTTCACTGTCCCTTGGAACTGCATTCGCTGCCGCACAGTCATTCGTGTTCTGCAAAAGCTTGGCTTGGTAATGGGGCAACACTCTGTATCTCTCTCTCGCAGAGCCCGGCTGCCAAATTCGAAACGTCCAGCGATTGCGCCCACACGAAAGCTGCCAGCACGGAAAGCTGTAGCTGGTTTTCACTGTCCCTTGGAACTGCATTCGCTGCCGCACAGTCATTCGTGTTCTGCAAAAGCTTTGATTCGTAATGGGGCAACACTCTGTATCTCTCTCTCGCAGAGCCCAGCTGCCAAATTCAAAACGTCCATCGATTGCGCCCACACGAAAGCTGCCAGCACAGAAAGCTGTAGCTGGTTTTCACTGTCCCTTGGAACTGCATTCGCTGCCGCACAGTCATTCGTGTTCTGCAAAAGCTTGGCTTGGTAATGGGGCAACACTCTGTATCTCTCTCTCGCAGAGCCCGGCTGCCAAATTCGAAACGTCCAGCGATTGCGCCCACACGAAAGCTGCCAGCACGGAAAGCTGTAGCTGGTTTTCACTGTCCCTTGGAACTGCATTCGCTGCCGCACAGTCATTCGTGTTCTGCAAAAGCTTGGCTTCGTAATGCGGCAACACTCTGTATCTCTCTCTCGCAGAGCCCGGCTGCCAAATTCGAAACGTCCAGCGATTGCGCCCACACGAAAGCTGCCAGCACAGAAAGCTGTAGCTGGTTTTCACTGTCCCTTGGAACTGCATTCGCTGCCGCACAGTCATTCGTGTTCTGCAAAAGCTTGGCTTGGTAATGGGGCAACACTCTGTATCTCTCTCTCGCAGAGCCCGGCTGCCAAATTCGAAACGTCCAGCGATTGCGCCCACACGAAAGCTGCCAGCACGGAAAGCTGTAGCTGGTTTTCACTGTCCCTTGGAACTGCATTCGCTGCCGCACAGTCATTCGTGTTCTGCAAAAGCTTGGCTTCGTAATGCGGCAACACTCTGTATCTCTCTCTCTCGCAGAGCTCGGCTGCCAAATTCGAAACGTCCAGCGATTGCGCCCACACGAAAGCTGCCAGCACGGAAAGCTGTAGCTGGTTTTCACTGTCCCTTGGAACTGCATTCGCTGCCGCACAGTCATTCGTGTTCTGCAAAAGCTTGGCTTGGTAATGGGGCAACACTCTGTATCTCTCTCTCGCAGAGCCCGGCTGCCAAATTCGAAACGTCCAGCGATTGCGCCCACACGAAAGCTGCCAGCACGGAAAGCTGTAGCTGGTTTTCACTGTCCCTTGGAACTGCATTCGCTGCCGCACAGTCATTCGTGTTCTGCAAAAGCTTGGCTTGGTAATGGGGCAACACTCTGTATCTCTCTCTGGCAGAGCCCGGCTGCCAAATTCGAAACGTCCAGCGATTGCGCCCACACGAAAGCTGCCAGCATGGAAAGCTGTAGCTGGTTTTCACTGTCCCTTGGAACTGCATTCGCTGCCGCACAGTCATTCGTGTTCTGCAAAAGCTTGGCTTGGTAATGGGGCAACACTGTGTATCTCTCTCTCGCAGAGCCCGGCTGCCAAATTCGAAACGTCCAGCGATTGCGCCCACACGAAAGCTGCCAGCACGGAAAGCAGTAGCTGGTTTTCACTGTCCCTTGGAACTGCATTCGCTGCCACACAGTCATTCGTGTTCTGCAAAAGCTTGGCTTCGTAATGCGGCAACACTCTGTATCTCTCTCTGGCAGAGCCCGGCTGCCAAATTCGAAACGTCCAGCGATTGCGCCCACACGAAAGCTGCCAGCACGGAAAGCTGTAGCTGGTTTTCACTGTCCCTTGGAACTGCATTCGCTGCCACACAGTCATTCGTGTTCTGCAAAAGCTTGGCTTGGTAATGAGGCAACACTGTGTATCTCTCTCTGGCAGAGCCCGGCTGCCAAATTCGAAACGTCCAGCGATTGCGCCCACACGAAAGCTGCCAGCAAGGAAAGCTGTAGCTGGTTTTCACTGTCCCTTGGAACTGCATTCGCTGCCACACAGTCATTCGTGTTCTGCAAAAGCTTGGCTTCGTAATGGGGCAACACTCTGTATCTCTCTCTGGCAGAGCCCGGCTGCCAAATTCAAAACGTCCAGCGATTGCGCCCACACGAAAGCTGCCAGCACGGAAAGCTGTAGCTGGTTTTCACTGTCCCTTGGAACTGCATTCGCTGCCGCACAGTCATTCGTGTTCTGCAAAAGCTTGGCTTCGTAATGCGGCAACACTCTGTATCTCTCTCTCTCGCAGAGCTCGGCTGCCAAATTCGAAACGTCCAGCGATTGCGCCCACACGAAAGCTGCCAGCACGGAAAGCTGTAGCTGGTTTTCACTGTCCCTTGGAACTGCATTCGCTGCCGCACAGTCATTCGTGTTCTGCAAAAGCTTGGCTTGGTAATGGGGCAACACTTTGTATCTCTCTCTCGCAGAGCCCGGCTGCCAAATTCGAAACGTCCAGCGATTGCGCCCACACGAAAGCTGCCAGCACGGAAAGCTGTAGCTGGTTTTCACTGTCCCTTGGAACTGCATTCGCTGCCGCACAGTCATTCGTGTTCTGCAAAAGCTTGGCTTGGTAATGGGGCAACACTGTGTATCTCTCTCTCGCAGAGCCCGGCTGCCAAATTCGAAACGTCCAGCGATTGCGCCCACACGAAAGCTGCCAGCACGGAAAGCTGTAGCTGGTTTTCACTGTCCCTTGGAACTGCATTCGCTGCCGCACAGTCATTTGTGTTCTGCAAAAGCTTGGGTTGGTAATGGGGCAACACTGTGTATCTCTCTCTCGAAGAGACCGGCTGCCAAATTCGAAACGTCCAGCGATTGCGCCCACACGAAAGCTGCCAGCACGGAAAGCTGTAGCTGGTTTTCACTGTCCCTTGGAACTGCATTCGCTGCCACACAGTCATTCGTGTTCTGCAAAAGCTTGGCTTGGTAATGGGGCAACACTCTGTATCTCTCTCTCGCAGAGCCCGGCTGCCAAATTCGAAACGTCCAGCGATTGCGCCCACACGAAAGCTGCCAGCACGGAAAGCTGTAGCTGGTTTTCACTGTCCCTTGGAACTGCATTCGCTGCCGCACAGTCATTCGTGTTCTGCAAAAGCTTGGCTTGGTAATGGGGCAACACTGTGTATCTCTCTCTCGCAGAGCCCGGCTGCCAAATTCGAAACGTCCAGCGATTGCGCCCACACGAAAGCTGCCAGCACGGAAAGCTGTAGCTGGTTTTCCCTGTCCCTTGGAACTGCATTCGCTGCCGCACAGTCATTCGTGTTCTGCAAAAGCTTGGCTTCGTAATGGGGCAACACTGTGTATCTCTCTCTCTCGCAGAGCCCGGCTGCCAAATTCGAAACGTCCAGCGATTGCGCCCACACGAAAGCTGCCAGCACGGAAAGCTGTAGCTGGTTTTCACTGTCCCTTGGAACTGCATTCGCTGCCGCACAGTCATTCGTGTTCTGCAAAAGCTTGGCTTGGTAATGGGGCAACACTCTGTATCTCTCTCTCGCAGAGCCCGGCTGCCAAATTCGAAACGTCCAGCGATTGCGCCCACACGAAAGCTGCCAGCACGGAAAGCTGTAGCTGGTTTTCACTGTCCCTTGGAACTGCATTCGCTGCCGCACAGTCATTCGTGTTCTGCAAAAGCTTTGATTCGTAATGGGGCAACACTCTGTATCTCTCTCTCGCAGAGCCCAGCTGCCAAATTCAAAACGTCCATCGATTGCGCCCACACGAAAGCTGCCAGCACAGAAAGCTGTAGCTGGTTTTCACTGTCCCTTGGAACTGCATTCGCTGCCGCACAGTCATTCGTGTTCTGCAAAAGCTTGGCTTGGTAATGGGGCAACACTCTGTATCTCTCTCTCGCAGAGCCCGGCTGCCAAATTCGAAACGTCCAGCGATTGCGCCCACACGAAAGCTGCCAGCACGGAAAGCTGTAGCTGGTTTTCACTGTCCCTTGGAACTGCATTCGCTGCCGCACAGTCATTCGTGTTCTGCAAAAGCTTGGCTTCGTAATGCGGCAACACTCTGTATCTCTCTCTCGCAGAGCCCGGCTGCCAAATTCGAAACGTCCAGCGATTGCGCCCACACGAAAGCTGCCAGCACAGAAAGCTGTAGCTGGTTTTCACTGTCCCTTGGAACTGCATTCGCTGCCGCACAGTCATTCGTGTTCTGCAAAAGCTTGGCTTGGTAATGGGGCAACACTGTGTATCTCTCTCTCGCAGAGCCCGGCTGCCAAATTCGAAACGTCCAGCGATTGCGCCCACACGAAAGCTGCCAGCACGGAAAGCTGTAGCTGGTTTTCACTGTCCCTTGGAACTGCATTCGCTGCCGCACAGTCATTCGTGTTCTGCAAAAGCTTGGCTTCGTAATGCGGCAACACTCTGTATCTCTCTCTCTCGCAGAGCTCGGCTGCCAAATTCGAAACGTCCAGCGATTGCGCCCACACGAAAGCTGCCAGCACGGAAAGCTGTAGCTGGTTTTCACTGTCCCTTGGAACTGCATTCGCTGCCGCACAGTCATTCGTGTTCTGCAAAAGCTTGGCTTCGTAATGGGGCAACACTCTGTATCTCTCTCTCGCAGAGCCCGGCTGCCAAATTCGAAACGTCCAGCGATTGCGCCCACACGAAAGCTGCCAGCACGGAAAGCTGTAGCTGGTTTTCACTGTCCCTTGGAACTGCATTCGCTGCCGCACAGTCATTCGTGTTCTGCAAAAGCTTGGCTTGGTAATGGGGCAACACTGTGTATCTCTCTCTCGCAGAGCCCGGCTGCCAAATTCGAAACGTCCAGCGATTGCGCCCACACGAAAGCTGCCAGCACGGAAAGCTGTAGCTGGTTTTCACTGTCCCTTGGAACTGCATTCGCTGCCGCACAGTCATTCGTGTTCTGCAAAAGCTTGGCTTGGTAATGGGGCAACACTCTGTATCTCTCTCTCGCAGAGCCCGGCTGCCAAATTCGAAACGTCCAGCGATTGCGCCCACACGAAAGCTGCCAGCACGGAAAGCTGTAGCTGGTTTTCACTGTCCCTTGGAACTGCATTCGCTGCCCCACAGTCATTCGTGTTCTGCAAAAGCTTGGCTTGGTAATGGGGCAACACGGTGTATCTCTCTCTCGCAGAGCCCGGCTGCCAAATTCGAAACGTCCAGCGATTGCGCCCACACGAAAGCTGCCAGCACGGAAAGCTGTAGCTGGTTTTCACTGTCCCTTGGAACTGCATTCGCTGCCGCACAGTCATTCGTGTTCTGCAAAAGCTTTGATTCGTAATGGGGCAACACTCTGTATCTCTCTCTCGCAGAGCCCGGCTGCCAAATTCGAAACGTCCAGCGATTGCGCCCACACGAAAGCTGCCAGCACGGAAAGCTGTAGCTGGTTTTCACTGTCCCTTGGAACTGCATTCGCTGCCGCACAGTCATTCGTGTTCTGCAAAAGCTTGGCTTCGTAATGGGGCAACACTCTGTATCTCTCTCTCGCAGAGCCCGGCTGCCAAATTCGAAACGTCCAGCGATTGCGCCCACACGAAAGCTGCCAGCACGGAAAGCTGTAGCTGGTTTTCACTGTCCCTTGGAACTGCATTCGCTGCCGCACAGTCATTCGTGTTCTGCAAAAGCTTGGCTTGGTAATGGGGCAACACTCTGTATCTCTCTCTGGCAGAGCCCGGCTGCCAAATTCGAAACGTCCAGCGATTGCGCCCACACGAAAGCTGCCAGCATGGAAAGCTGTAGCTGGTTTTCACTGTCCCTTGGAACTGCATTCGCTGCCGCACAGTCATTCGTGTTCTGCAAAAGCTTGGCTTGGTAATGGGGCAACACTGTGTATCTCTCTCTGGCAGAGCCCGGCTGCCAAATTCGAAACGTCCAGCGATTGCGCCCACACGAAAGCTGCCAGCACGGAAAGCAGTAGCTGGTTTTCACTGTCCCTTGGAACTGCATTCGCTGCCACACAGTCATTCGTGTTCTGCAAAAGCTTGGCTTCGTAATGCGGCAACACTCTGTATCTCTCTCTGGCAGAGCCCGGCTGCCAAATTCGAAACGTCCAGCGATTGCGCCCACAAGAAAGCTGCCAGCACGGAAAGCTGTAGCTGGTTTTCACTGTCCCTTGGAACTGCATTCGCTGCCACACAGTCATTCGTGTTCTGCAAAAGCTTGGCTTGGTAATGAGGCAACACTGTGTATCTCTCTCTGGCAGAGCCCGGCTGCCAAATTCGAAACGTCCAGCGATTGCGCCCACACGAAAGCTGCCAGCACGGAAAGCTGTAGCTGGTTTTCACTGTCCCTTGGAACTGCATTCGCTGCCACACAGTCATTCGTGTTCTGCAAAAGCTTGGCTTCGTAATGGGGCAACACTCTGTATCTCTCTCTGGCAGAGCCCGGCTGCCAAATTCAAAACGTCCAGCGATTGCGCCCACACGAAAGCTGCCAGCACGGAAAGCTGTAGCTGGTTTTCACTGTCCCTTGGAACTGCATTCGCTGCCGCACAGTCATTCGTGTTCTGCAAAAGCTTGGCTTCGTAATGCGGCAACACTCTGTATCTCTCTCTCTCGCAGAGCTCGGCTGCCAAATTCGAAACGTCCAGCGATTGCGCCCACACGAAAGCTGCCAGCACGGAAAGCTGTAGCTGGTTTTCACTGTCCCTTGGAACTGCATTCGCTGCCGCACAGTCATTCGTGTTCTGCAAAAGCTTGGCTTGGTAATGGGGCAACACTGTGTATCTCTCTCTCGCAGAGCCCGGCTGCCAAATTCGAAACGTCCAGCGATTGCGCCCACACGAAAGCTGCCAGCACGGAAAGCTGTAGCTGGTTTTCACTGTCCCTTGGAACTGCATTCGCTGCCGCACAGTCATTCGTGTTCTGCAAAAGCTTGGCTTGGTAATGGGGCAACACTCTGTATCTCTCTCTCGCAGAGCCCGGCTGCCAAATTCGAAACGTCCAGCGATTGCGCCCACACGAAAGCTGCCAGCACGGAAAGCTGTAGCTGGTTTTCACTGTCCCTTGGAACTGCATTCGCTGCCGCACAGTCATTTGTGTTCTGCAAAAGCTTGGGTTGGTAATGGGGCAACACTGTGTATCTCTCTCTCGAAGAGACCGGCTGCCAAATTCGAAACGTCCAGCGATTGCGCCCACACGAAAGCTGCCAGCACGGAAAGCTGTAGCTGGTTTTCACTGTCCCTTGGAACTGCATTCGCTGCCACACAGTCATTCGTGTTCTGCAAAAGCTTGGCTTGGTAATGGGGCAACACTCTGTATCTCTCTCTCGCAGAGCCCGGCTGCCAAATTCGAAACGTCCAGCGATTGCGCCCACACGAAAGCTGCCAGCACGGAAAGCTGTAGCTGGTTTTCACTGTCCCTTGGAACTGCATTCGCTGCCGCACAGTCATTCGTGTTCTGCAAAAGCTTGGCTTGGTAATGGGGCAACACTGTGTATCTCTCTCTCGCAGAGCCCGGCTGCCAAATTCGAAACGTCCAGCGATTGCGCCCACACGAAAGCTGCCAGCACGGAAAGCTGTAGCTGGTTTTCCCTGTCCCTTGGAACTGCATTCGCTGCCGCACAGTCATTCGTGTTCTGCAAAAGCTTGGCTTCGTAATGGGGCAACACTGTGTATCTCTCTCTCTCGCAGAGCCCGGCTGCCAAATTCGAAACGTCCAGCGATTGCGCCCACACGAAAGCTGCCAGCACGGAAAGCTGTAGCTGGTTTTCACTGTCCCTTGGAACTGCATTCGCTGCCGCACAGTCATTCGTGTTCTGCAAAAGCTTGGCTTGGTAATGGGGCAACACTCTGTATCTCTCTCTCGCAGAGCCCGGCTGCCAAATTCGAAACGTCCAGCGATTGCGCCCACACGAAAGCTGCCAGCACGGAAAGCTGTAGCTGGTTTTCACTGTCCCTTGGAACTGCATTCGCTGCCGCACAGTCATTCGTGTTCTGCAAAAGCTTTGATTCGTAATGGGGCAACACTCTGTATCTCTCTCTCGCAGAGCCCAGCTGCCAAATTCAAAACGTCCATCGATTGCGCCCACACGAAAGCTGCCAGCACAGAAAGCTGTAGCTGGTTTTCACTGTCCCTTGGAACTGCATTCGCTGCCGCACAGTCATTCGTGTTCTGCAAAAGCTTGGCTTGGTAATGGGGCAACACTCTGTATCTCTCTCTCGCAGAGCCCGGCTGCCAAATTCGAAACGTCCAGCGATTGCGCCCACACGAAAGCTGCCAGCACGGAAAGCTGTAGCTGGTTTTCACTGTCCCTTGGAACTGCATTCGCTGCCGCACAGTCATTCGTGTTCTGCAAAAGCTTGGCTTCGTAATGCGGCAACACTCTGTATCTCTCTCTCGCAGAGCCCGGCTGCCAAATTCGAAACGTCCAGCGATTGCGCCCACACGAAAGCTGCCAGCACAGAAAGCTGTAGCTGGTTTTCACTGTCCCTTGGAACTGCATTCGCTGCCGCACAGTCATTCGTGTTCTGCAAAAGCTTGGCTTGGTAATGGGGCAACACTGTGTATCTCTCTCTCGCAGAGCCCGGCTGCCAAATTCGAAACGTCCAGCGATTGCGCCCACACGAAAGCTGCCAGCACGGAAAGCTGTAGCTGGTTTTCACTGTCCCTTGGAACTGCATTCGCTGCCGCACAGTCATTCGTGTTCTGCAAAAGCTTGGCTTCGTAATGCGGCAACACTCTGTATCTCTCTCTCTCGCAGAGCTCGGCTGCCAAATTCGAAACGTCCAGCGATTGCGCCCACACGAAAGCTGCCAGCACGGAAAGCTGTAGCTGGTTTTCACTGTCCCTTGGAACTGCATTCGCTGCCGCACAGTCATTCGTGTTCTGCAAAAGCTTGGCTTCGTAATGGGGCAACACTCTGTATCTCTCTCTCGCAGAGCCCGGCTGCCAAATTCGAAACGTCCAGCGATTGCGCCCACACGAAAGCTGCCAGCACGGAAAGCTGTAGCTGGTTTTCACTGTCCCTTGGAACTGCATTCGCTGCCACACAGTCATTCGTGTTCTGCAAAAGCTTGGCTTGGTAATGGGGCAACACTCTGTATCTCTCTCTCGCAGAGCCCGGCTGCCAAATTCGAAACGTCCAGCGATTGCGCCCACACGAAAGCTGCCAGCACGGAAAGCTGTAGCTGGTTTTCACTGTCCCTTGGAACTGCATTCGCTGCCGCACAGTCATTCGTGTTCTGCAAAAGCTTGGCTTGGTAATGGGGCAACACTGTGTATCTCTCTCTCGCAGAGCCCGGCTGCCAAATTCGAAACGTCCAGCGATTGCGCCCACACGAAAGCTGCCAGCACGGAAAGCTGTAGCTGGTTTTCACTGTCCCTTGGAACTGCATTCGCTGCCGCACAGTCATTCGTGTTCTGCAAAAGCTTGGCTTGGTAATGGGGCAACACTCTGTATCTCTCTCTCGCAGAGCCCGGCTGCCAAATTCGAAACGTCCAGCGATTGCGCCCACACGAAAGCTGCCAGCACGGAAAGCTGTAGCTGGTTTTCACTGTCCCTTGGAACTGCATTCGCTGCCCCACAGTCATTCGTGTTCTGCAAAAGCTTGGCTTGGTAATGGGGCAACACGGTGTATCTCTCTCTCGCAGAGCCCGGCTGCCAAATTCGAAACGTCCAGCGATTGCGCCCACACGAAAGCTGCCAGCACGGAAAGCTGTAGCTGGTTTTCACTGTCCCTTGGAACTGCATTCGCTGCCGCACAGTCATTCGTGTTCTGCAAAAGCTTTGATTCGTAATGGGGCAACACTCTGTATCTCTCTCTCGCAGAGCCCGGCTGCCAAATTCGAAACGTCCAGCGATTGCGCCCACACGAAAGCTGCCAGCACGGAAAGCTGTAGCTGGTTTTCACTGTCCCTTGGAACTGCATTCGCTGCCGCACAGTCATTCGTGTTCTGCAAAAGCTTGGCTTCGTAATGGGGCAACACTCTGTATCTCTCTCTCGCAGAGCCCGGCTGCCAAATTCGAAACGTCCAGCGATTGCGCCCACACGAAAGCTGCCAGCACGGAAAGCTGTAGCTGGTTTTCACTGTCCCTTGGAACTGCATTCGCTGCCGCACAGTCATTCGTGTTCTGCAAAAGCTTGGCTTGGTAATGGGGCAACACTCTGTATCTCTCTCTGGCAGAGCCCGGCTGCCAAATTCGAAACGTCCAGCGATTGCGCCCACACGAAAGCTGCCAGCATGGAAAGCTGTAGCTGGTTTTCACTGTCCCTTGGAACTGCATTCGCTGCCGCACAGTCATTCGTGTTCTGCAAAAGCTTGGCTTGGTAATGGGGCAACACTGTGTATCTCTCTCTGGCAGAGCCCGGCTGCCAAATTCGAAACGTCCAGCGATTGCGCCCACACGAAAGCTGCCAGCACGGAAAGCAGTAGCTGGTTTTCACTGTCCCTTGGAACTGCATTCGCTGCCACACAGTCATTCGTGTTCTGCAAAAGCTTGGCTTCGTAATGCGGCAACACTCTGTATCTCTCTCTGGCAGAGCCCGGCTGCCAAATTCGAAACGTCCAGCGATTGCGCCCACAAGAAAGCTGCCAGCACGGAAAGCTGTAGCTGGTTTTCACTGTCCCTTGGAACTGCATTCGCTGCCACACAGTCATTCGTGTTCTGCAAAAGCTTGGCTTGGTAATGAGGCAACACTGTGTATCTCTCTCTGGCAGAGCCCGGCTGCCAAATTCGAAACGTCCAGCGATTGCGCCCACACGAAAGCTGCCAGCACGGAAAGCTGTAGCTGGTTTTCACTGTCCCTTGGAACTGCATTCGCTGCCACACAGTCATTCGTGTTCTGCAAAAGCTTGGCTTCGTAATGGGGCAACACTCTGTATCTCTCTCTGGCAGAGCCCGGCTGCCAAATTCAAAACGTCCAGCGATTGCGCCCACACGAAAGCTGCCAGCACGGAAAGCTGTAGCTGGTTTTCACTGTCCCTTGGAACTGCATTCGCTGCCGCACAGTCATTCGTGTTCTGCAAAAGCTTGGCTTCGTAATGCGGCAACACTCTGTATCTCTCTCTCTCGCAGAGCTCGGCTGCCAAATTCGAAACGTCCAGCGATTGCGCCCACACGAAAGCTGCCAGCACGGAAAGCTGTAGCTGGTTTTCACTGTCCCTTGGAACTGCATTCGCTGCCGCACAGTCATTCGTGTTCTGCAAAAGCTTGGCTTGGTAATGGGGCAACACTGTGTATCTCTCTCTCGCAGAGCCCGGCTGCCAAATTCGAAACGTCCAGCGATTGCGCCCACACGAAAGCTGCCAGCACGGAAAGCTGTAGCTGGTTTTCACTGTCCCTTGGAACTGCATTCGCTGCCGCACAGTCATTCGTGTTCTGCAAAAGCTTGGCTTGGTAATGGGGCAACACTCTGTATCTCTCTCTCGCAGAGCCCGGCTGCCAAATTCGAAACGTCCAGCGATTGCGCCCACACGAAAGCTGCCAGCACGGAAAGCTGTAGCTGGTTTTCACTGTCCCTTGGAACTGCATTCGCTGCCGCACAGTCATTTGTGTTCTGCAAAAGCTTGGGTTGGTAATGGGGCAACACTGTGTATCTCTCTCTCGAAGAGACCGGCTGCCAAATTCGAAACGTCCAGCGATTGCGCCCACACGAAAGCTGCCAGCACGGAAAGCTGTAGCTGGTTTTCACTGTCCCTTGGAACTGCATTCGCTGCCACACAGTCATTCGTGTTCTGCAAAAGCTTGGCTTGGTAATGGGGCAACACTCTGTATCTCTCTCTCGCAGAGCCCGGCTGCCAAATTCGAAACGTCCAGCGATTGCGCCCACACGAAAGCTGCCAGCACGGAAAGCTGTAGCTGGTTTTCACTGTCCCTTGGAACTGCATTCGCTGCCGCACAGTCATTTGTGTTCTGCAAAAGCTTGGGTTGGTAATGGGGCAACACTGTGTATCTCTCTCTCGAAGAGACCGGCTGCCAAATTCGAAACGTCCAGCGATTGCGCCCACACGAAAGCTGCCAGCACGGAAAGCTGTAGCTGGTTTTCACTGTCCCTTGGAACTGCATTCGCTGCCACACAGTCATTCGTGTTCTGCAAAAGCTTGGCTTGGTAATGGGGCAACACTCTGTATCTCTCTCTCGCAGAGCCCGGCTGCCAAATTCGAAACGTCCAGCGATTGCGCCCACACGAAAGCTGCCAGCACGGAAAGCTGTAGCTGGTTTTCACTGTCCCTTGGAACTGCATTCGCTGCCGCACAGTCATTCGTGTTCTGCAAAAGCTTGGCTTGGTAATGGGGCAACACTGTGTATCTCTCTCTCGCAGAGCCCGGCTGCCAAATTCGAAACGTCCAGCGATTGCGCCCACACGAAAGCTGCCAGCACGGAAAGCTGTAGCTGGTTTTCCCTGTCCCTTGGAACTGCATTCGCTGCCGCACAGTCATTCGTGTTCTGCAAAAGCTTGGCTTCGTAATGGGGCAACACTGTGTATCTCTCTCTCTCGCAGAGCCCGGCTGCCAAATTCGAAACGTCCAGCGATTGCGCCCACACGAAAGCTGCCAGCACGGAAAGCTGTAGCTGGTTTTCACTGTCCCTTGGAACTGCATTCGCTGCCGCACAGTCATTCGTGTTCTGCAAAAGCTTGGCTTGGTAATGGGGCAACACTCTGTATCTCTCTCTCGCAGAGCCCGGCTGCCAAATTCGAAACGTCCAGCGATTGCGCCCACACGAAAGCTGCCAGCACGGAAAGCTGTAGCTGGTTTTCACTGTCCCTTGGAACTGCATTCGCTGCCGCACAGTCATTCGTGTTCTGCAAAAGCTTTGATTCGTAATGGGGCAACACTCTGTATCTCTCTCTCGCAGAGCCCAGCTGCCAAATTCAAAACGTCCATCGATTGCGCCCACACGAAAGCTGCCAGCACAGAAAGCTGTAGCTGGTTTTCACTGTCCCTTGGAACTGCATTCGCTGCCGCACAGTCATTCGTGTTCTGCAAAAGCTTGGCTTGGTAATGGGGCAACACTCTGTATCTCTCTCTCGCAGAGCCCGGCTGCCAAATTCGAAACGTCCAGCGATTGCGCCCACACGAAAGCTGCCAGCACGGAAAGCTGTAGCTGGTTTTCACTGTCCCTTGGAACTGCATTCGCTGCCGCACAGTCATTCGTGTTCTGCAAAAGCTTGGCTTCGTAATGCGGCAACACTCTGTATCTCTCTCTCGCAGAGCCCGGCTGCCAAATTCGAAACGTCCAGCGATTGCGCCCACACGAAAGCTGCCAGCACAGAAAGCTGTAGCTGGTTTTCACTGTCCCTTGGAACTGCATTCGCTGCCGCACAGTCATTCGTGTTCTGCAAAAGCTTGGCTTGGTAATGGGGCAACACTGTGTATCTCTCTCTCGCAGAGCCCGGCTGCCAAATTCGAAACGTCCAGCGATTGCGCCCACACGAAAGCTGCCAGCACGGAAAGCTGTAGCTGGTTTTCACTGTCCCTTGGAACTGCATTCGCTGCCGCACAGTCATTCGTGTTCTGCAAAAGCTTGGCTTCGTAATGCGGCAACACTCTGTATCTCTCTCTCTCGCAGAGCTCGGCTGCCAAATTCGAAACGTCCAGCGATTGCGCCCACACGAAAGCTGCCAGCACGGAAAGCTGTAGCTGGTTTTCACTGTCCCTTGGAACTGCATTCGCTGCCGCACAGTCATTCGTGTTCTGCAAAAGCTTGGCTTCGTAATGGGGCAACACTCTGTATCTCTCTCTCGCAGAGCCCGGCTGCCAAATTCGAAACGTCCAGCGATTGCGCCCACACGAAAGCTGCCAGCACGGAAAGCTGTAGCTGGTTTTCACTGTCCCTTGGAACTGCATTCGCTGCCACACAGTCATTCGTGTTCTGCAAAAGCTTGGCTTGGTAATGGGGCAACACTCTGTATCTCTCTCTCGCAGAGCCCGGCTGCCAAATTCGAAACGTCCAGCGATTGCGCCCACACGAAAGCTGCCAGCACGGAAAGCTGTAGCTGGTTTTCACTGTCCCTTGGAACTGCATTCGCTGCCGCACAGTCATTCGTGTTCTGCAAAAGCTTGGCTTGGTAATGGGGCAACACTGTGTATCTCTCTCTCGCAGAGCCCGGCTGCCAAATTCGAAACGTCCAGCGATTGCGCCCACACGAAAGCTGCCAGCACGGAAAGCTGTAGCTGGTTTTCACTGTCCCTTGGAACTGCATTCGCTGCCGCACAGTCATTCGTGTTCTGCAAAAGCTTGGCTTGGTAATGGGGCAACACTCTGTATCTCTCTCTCGCAGAGCCCGGCTGCCAAATTCGAAACGTCCAGCGATTGCGCCCACACGAAAGCTGCCAGCACGGAAAGCTGTAGCTGGTTTTCACTGTCCCTTGGAACTGCATTCGCTGCCCCACAGTCATTCGTGTTCTGCAAAAGCTTGGCTTGGTAATGGGGCAACACGGTGTATCTCTCTCTCGCAGAGCCCGGCTGCCAAATTCGAAACGTCCAGCGATTGCGCCCACACGAAAGCTGCCAGCACGGAAAGCTGTAGCTGGTTTTCACTGTCCCTTGGAACTGCATTCGCTGCCGCACAGTCATTCGTGTTCTGCAAAAGCTTTGATTCGTAATGGGGCAACACTCTGTATCTCTCTCTCGCAGAGCCCGGCTGCCAAATTCGAAACGTCCAGCGATTGCGCCCACACGAAAGCTGCCAGCACGGAAAGCTGTAGCTGGTTTTCACTGTCCCTTGGAACTGCATTCGCTGCCGCACAGTCATTCGTGTTCTGCAAAAGCTTGGCTTCGTAATGGGGCAACACTCTGTATCTCTCTCTCGCAGAGCCCGGCTGCCAAATTCGAAACGTCCAGCGATTGCGCCCACACGAAAGCTGCCAGCACGGAAAGCTGTAGCTGGTTTTCACTGTCCCTTGGAACTGCATTCGCTGCCGCACAGTCATTCGTGTTCTGCAAAAGCTTGGCTTGGTAATGGGGCAACACTCTGTATCTCTCTCTGGCAGAGCCCGGCTGCCAAATTCGAAACGTCCAGCGATTGCGCCCACACGAAAGCTGCCAGCATGGAAAGCTGTAGCTGGTTTTCACTGTCCCTTGGAACTGCATTCGCTGCCGCACAGTCATTCGTGTTCTGCAAAAGCTTGGCTTGGTAATGGGGCAACACTGTGTATCTCTCTCTGGCAGAGCCCGGCTGCCAAATTCGAAACGTCCAGCGATTGCGCCCACACGAAAGCTGCCAGCACGGAAAGCAGTAGCTGGTTTTCACTGTCCCTTGGAACTGCATTCGCTGCCACACAGTCATTCGTGTTCTGCAAAAGCTTGGCTTCGTAATGCGGCAACACTCTGTATCTCTCTCTGGCAGAGCCCGGCTGCCAAATTCGAAACGTCCAGCGATTGCGCCCACAAGAAAGCTGCCAGCACGGAAAGCTGTAGCTGGTTTTCACTGTCCCTTGGAACTGCATTCGCTGCCACACAGTCATTCGTGTTCTGCAAAAGCTTGGCTTGGTAATGAGGCAACACTGTGTATCTCTCTCTGGCAGAGCCCGGCTGCCAAATTCGAAACGTCCAGCGATTGCGCCCACACGAAAGCTGCCAGCACGGAAAGCTGTAGCTGGTTTTCACTGTCCCTTGGAACTGCATTCGCTGCCACACAGTCATTCGTGTTCTGCAAAAGCTTGGCTTCGTAATGGGGCAACACTCTGTATCTCTCTCTGGCAGAGCCCGGCTGCCAAATTCAAAACGTCCAGCGATTGCGCCCACACGAAAGCTGCCAGCACGGAAAGCTGTAGCTGGTTTTCACTGTCCCTTGGAACTGCATTCGCTGCCGCACAGTCATTCGTGTTCTGCAAAAGCTTGGCTTCGTAATGCGGCAACACTCTGTATCTCTCTCTCTCGCAGAGCTCGGCTGCCAAATTCGAAACGTCCAGCGATTGCGCCCACACGAAAGCTGCCAGCACGGAAAGCTGTAGCTGGTTTTCACTGTCCCTTGGAACTGCATTCGCTGCCGCACAGTCATTCGTGTTCTGCAAAAGCTTGGCTTGGTAATGGGGCAACACTGTGTATCTCTCTCTCGCAGAGCCCGGCTGCCAAATTCGAAACGTCCAGCGATTGCGCCCACACGAAAGCTGCCAGCACGGAAAGCTGTAGCTGGTTTTCACTGTCCCTTGGAACTGCATTCGCTGCCGCACAGTCATTCGTGTTCTGCAAAAGCTTGGCTTGGTAATGGGGCAACACTCTGTATCTCTCTCTCGCAGAGCCCGGCTGCCAAATTCGAAACGTCCAGCGATTGCGCCCACACGAAAGCTGCCAGCACGGAAAGCTGTAGCTGGTTTTCACTGTCCCTTGGAACTGCATTCGCTGCCGCACAGTCATTTGTGTTCTGCAAAAGCTTGGGTTGGTAATGGGGCAACACTGTGTATCTCTCTCTCGAAGAGACCGGCTGCCAAATTCGAAACGTCCAGCGATTGCGCCCACACGAAAGCTGCCAGCACGGAAAGCTGTAGCTGGTTTTCACTGTCCCTTGGAACTGCATTCGCTGCCACACAGTCATTCGTGTTCTGCAAAAGCTTGGCTTGGTAATGGGGCAACACTCTGTATCTCTCTCTCGCAGAGCCCGGCTGCCAAATTCGAAACGTCCAGCGATTGCGCCCACACGAAAGCTGCCAGCACGGAAAGCTGTAGCTGGTTTTCACTGTCCCTTGGAACTGCATTCGCTGCCGCACAGTCATTCGTGTTCTGCAAAAGCTTGGCTTGGTAATGGGGCAACACTCTGTATCTCTCTCTCGCAGAGCCCGGCTGCCAAATTCGAAACGTCCAGCGATTGCGCCCACACGAAAGCTGCCAGCACGGAAAGCTGTAGCTGGTTTTCACTGTCCCTTGGAACTGCATTCGCTGCCGCACAGTCATTCGTGTTCTGCAAAAGCTTGGCTTCGTAATGGGGCAACACTGTGTATCTCTCTCTCTCGCAGAGCCCGGCTGCCAAATTCGAAACGTCCAGCGATTGCGCCCACACGAAAGCTGCCAGCACGGAAAGCTGTAGCTGGTTTTCACTGTCCCTTGGAACTGCATTCGCTGCCGCACAGTCATTCGTGTTCTGCAAAAGCTTGGCTTGGTAATGGGGCAACACTCTGTATCTCTCTCTCGCAGAGCCCGGCTGCCAAATTCGAAACGTCCAGCGATTGCGCCCACACGAAAGCTGCCAGCACGGAAAGCTGTAGCTGGTTTTCACTGTCCCTTGGAACTGCATTCGCTGCCGCACAGTCATTCGTGTTCTGCAAAAGCTTGGCTTGGTAATGGGGCAACAATCTGTATCTCTCTCTGGCAGAGCCCGGCTGCCAAATTCGAAACGTCCAGCGATTGCGCCCACACGAAAGCTGCCAGCACGGAAAGCTGTAGCTGGTTTTCACTGTCCCTTGGAACTGCATTCGCTGCCGCACAGTCATTCGTGTTCTGCAAAAGCTTGGCTTGGTAATGGGGCAACACTCTGTATCTCTCTCTCGCAGAGCCCGGCTGCCAAATTCGAAACGTCCAGCGATTGCGCCCACACGAAAGCTGCCAGCACGGAAAGCTGTAGCTGGTTTTCACTGTCCCTTGGAACTGCATTCGCTGCCACACAGTCATTCGTGTTCTGCAAAAGCTTGGCTTGGTAATGGGGCAACACTCTGTATCTCTCTCTCGCAGAGCCCGGCTGCCAAATTCGAAACGTCCAGCGATTGCGCCCACACGAAAGCTGCCAGCACGGAAAGCTGTAGCTGGTTTTCACTGTCCCTTGGAACTGCATTCGCTGCCGCACAGTCATTCGTGTTCTGCAAAAGCTTGGCTTGGTAATGGGACAACACTGTGTATCTCTCTCTCGCAGAGCCCGGCTGCCAAATTCGAAACGTCCAGCGATTGCGCCCACACGAAAGCTGCCAGCACGGAAAGCTGTAGCTGGTTTTCACTGTCCCTTGGAACTGCATTCGCTGCCGCACAGTCATTCGTGTTCTGCAAAAGCTTGGCTTGGTAATGGGGCAACACTCTGTATCTCTCTCTGGCAGAGCCCGGCTGCCAAATTCGAAACGTCCAGCGATTGCGCCCACACGAAAGCTGCCAGCATGGAAAGCTGTAGCTGGTTTTCACTGTCCCTTGGAACTGCATTCGCTGCCGCACAGTCATTCGTGTTCTGCAAAAGCTTGGCTTGGTAATGGGGCAACACTGTGTATCTCTCTCTGGCAGAGCCCGGCTGCCAAATTCGAAACGTCCAGCGATTGCGCCCACACGAAAGCTGCCAGCACGGAAAGCAGTAGCTGGTTTTCACTGTCCCTTGGAACTGCATTCGCTGCCACACAGTCATTCGTGTTCTGCAAAAGCTTGGCTTCGTAATGCGGCAACACTCTGTATCTCTCTCTGGCAGAGCCCGGCTGCCAAATTCGAAACGTCCAGCGATTGCGCCCACAAGAAAGCTGCCAGCACGGAAAGCTGTAGCTGGTTTTCACTGTCCCTTGGAACTGCATTCGCTGCCACACAGTCATTCGTGTTCTGCAAAAGCTTGGCTTGGTAATGAGGCAACACTGTGTATCTCTCTCTGGCAGAGCCCGGCTGCCAAATTCGAAACGTCCAGCGATTGCGCCCACACGAAAGCTGCCAGCAAGGAAAGCTGTAGCTGGTTTTCACTGTCCCTTGGAACTGCATTCGCTGCCACACAGTCATTCGTGTTCTGCAAAAGCTTGGCTTCGTAATGGGGCAACACTCTGTATCTCTCTCTGGCAGAGCCCGGCTGCCAAATTCAAAACGTCCAGCGATTGCGCCCACACGAAAGCTGCCAGCACGGAAAGCTGTAGCTGGTTTTCACTGTCCCTTGGAACTGCATTCGCTGCCGCACAGTCATTCGTGTTCTGCAAAAGCTTGGCTTCGTAATGCGGCAACACTCTGTATCTCTCTCTCTCGCAGAGCTCGGCTGCCAAATTCGAAACGTCCAGCGATTGCGCCCACACGAAAGCTGCCAGCACGGAAAGCTGTAGCTGGTTTTCACTGTCCCTTGGAACTGCATTCGCTGCCGCACAGTCATTCGTGTTCTGCAAAAGCTTGGCTTCGTAATGCGGCAACACTCTGTATCTCTCTCTCTCGCAGAGCTCGGCTGCCAAATTCGAAACGTCCAGCGATTGCGCCCACACGAAAGCTGCCAGCACGGAAAGCTGTAGCTGGTTTTCACTGTCCCTTGGAACTGCATTCGCTGCCACACAGTCATTCGTGTTCTGCAAAAGCTTGGCTTGGTAATGGGGCAACACTCTGTATCTCTCTCTCGCAGAGCCCGGCTGCCAAATTCGAAACGTCCAGCGATTGCGCCCACACGAAAGCTGCCAGCACGGAAAGCTGTAGCTGGTTTTCACTGTCCCTTGGAACTGCATTCGCTGCCGCACAGTCATTCGTGTTCTGCAAAAGCTTGGCTTGGTAATGGGACAACACTGTGTATCTCTCTCTCGCAGAGCCCGGCTGCCAAATTCGAAACGTCCAGCGATTGCGCCCACACGAAAGCTGCCAGCACGGAAAGCTGTAGCTGGTTTTCACTGTCCCTTGGAACTGCATTCGCTGCCGCACAGTCATTCGTGTTCTGCAAAAGCTTGGCTTGGTAATGGGGCAACACTCTGTATCTCTCTCTCGCAGAGCCCGGCTGCCAAATTCGAAACGTCCAGCGATTGCGCCCACACGAAAGCTGCCAGCACGGAAAGCTGTAGCTGGTTTTCACTGTCCCTTGGAACTGCATTCGCTGCCGCACAGTCATTCGTGTTCTGCAAAAGCTTGGCTTGGTAATGGGGCAACACTCTGTATCTCTCTCTCGCAGAGCCCGGCTGCCAAATTCGAAACGTCCAGCGATTGCGCCCACACGAAAGCTGCCAGCACGGAAAGCTGTAGCTGGTTTTCACTGTCCCTTGGAACTGCATTCGCTGCCACACAGTCATTCGTGTTCTGCAAAAGCTTGGCTTCGTAATGGGGCAACACTCTGTATCTCTCTCTCGCAGAGCCCGGCTGCCAAATTCGAAACGTCCAGCGATTGCGCCCACACGAAAGCTGCCAGCACGGAAAGCTGTAGCTGGTTTTCACTGTCCCTTGGAACTGCATTCGCTGCCGCACAGTCATTCGTGTTCTGCAAAAGCTTGGCTTGGTAATGGGGCAACACTCTGTATCTCTCTCTGGCAGAGCCCGGCTGCCAAATTCGAAACGTCCAGCGATTGCGCCCACACGAAAGCTGCCAGCATGGAAAGCTGTAGCTGGTTTTCACTGTCCCTTGGAACTGCATTCGCTGCCGCACAGTCATTCGTGTTCTGCAAAAGCTTGGCTTGGTAATGGGGCAACACTGTGTATCTCTCTCTGGCAGAGCCCGGCTGCCAAATTCGAAACGTCCAGCGATTGCGCCCACACGAAAGCTGCCAGCACGGAAAGCAGTAGCTGGTTTTCACTGTCCCTTGGAACTGCATTCGCTGCCACACAGTCATTCGTGTTCTGCAAAAGCTTGGCTTGGTAATGGGGCAACACTCTGTATCTCTCTCTCGCAGAGCCCGGCTGCCAAATTCGAAACGTCCAGCGATTGCGCCCACACGAAAGCTGCCAGCACGGAAAGCTGTAGCTGGTTTTCACTGTCCCTTGGAACTGCATTCGCTGCCGCACAGTCATTCGTGTTCTGCAAAAGCTTTGATTCGTAATGGGGCAACACTCTGTATCTCTCTCTCGCAGAGCCCGGCTGCCAAATTCGAAACGTCCAGCGATTGCGCCCACACGAAAGCTGCCAGCACGGAAAGCTGTAGCTGGTTTTCACTGTCCCTTGGAACTGCATTCGCTGCCGCACAGTCATTCGTGTTCTGCAAAAGCTTGGCTTCGTAATGGGGCAACACTCTGTATCTCTCTCTCGCAGAGCCCGGCTGCCAAATTCGAAACGTCCAGCGATTGCGCCCACACGAAAGCTGCCAGCACGGAAAGCTGTAGCTGGTTTTCACTGTCCCTTGGAACTGCATTCGCTGCCGCACAGTCATTCGTGTTCTGCAAAAGCTTGGCTTGGTAATGGGGCAACACTCTGTATCTCTCTCTGGCAGAGCCCGGCTGCCAAATTCGAAACGTCCAGCGATTGCGCCCACACGAAAGCTGCCAGCATGGAAAGCTGTAGCTGGTTTTCACTGTCCCTTGGAACTGCATTCGCTGCCGCACAGTCATTCGTGTTCTGCAAAAGCTTGGCTTGGTAATGGGGCAACACTGTGTATCTCTCTCTGGCAGAGCCCGGCTGCCAAATTCGAAACGTCCAGCGATTGCGCCCACACGAAAGCTGCCAGCACGGAAAGCAGTAGCTGGTTTTCACTGTCCCTTGGAACTGCATTCGCTGCCACACAGTCATTCGTGTTCTGCAAAAGCTTGGCTTCGTAATGCGGCAACACTCTGTATCTCTCTCTGGCAGAGCCCGGCTGCCAAATTCGAAACGTCCAGCGATTGCGCCCACAAGAAAGCTGCCAGCACGGAAAGCTGTAGCTGGTTTTCACTGTCCCTTGGAACTGCATTCGCTGCCACACAGTCATTCGTGTTCTGCAAAAGCTTGGCTTGGTAATGAGGCAACACTGTGTATCTCTCTCTGGCAGAGCCCGGCTGCCAAATTCGAAACGTCCAGCGATTGCGCCCACACGAAAGCTGCCAGCACGGAAAGCTGTAGCTGGTTTTCACTGTCCCTTGGAACTGCATTCGCTGCCACACAGTCATTCGTGTTCTGCAAAAGCTTGGCTTCGTAATGGGGCAACACTCTGTATCTCTCTCTGGCAGAGCCCGGCTGCCAAATTCAAAACGTCCAGCGATTGCGCCCACACGAAAGCTGCCAGCACGGAAAGCTGTAGCTGGTTTTCACTGTCCCTTGGAACTGCATTCGCTGCCGCACAGTCATTCGTGTTCTGCAAAAGCTTGGCTTCGTAATGCGGCAACACTCTGTATCTCTCTCTCTCGCAGAGCTCGGCTGCCAAATTCGAAACGTCCAGCGATTGCGCCCACACGAAAGCTGCCAGCACGGAAAGCTGTAGCTGGTTTTCACTGTCCCTTGGAACTGCATTCGCTGCCGCACAGTCATTCGTGTTCTGCAAAAGCTTGGCTTGGTAATGGGGCAACACTGTGTATCTCTCTCTCGCAGAGCCCGGCTGCCAAATTCGAAACGTCCAGCGATTGCGCCCACACGAAAGCTGCCAGCACGGAAAGCTGTAGCTGGTTTTCACTGTCCCTTGGAACTGCATTCGCTGCCGCACAGTCATTCGTGTTCTGCAAAAGCTTGGCTTGGTAATGGGGCAACACTCTGTATCTCTCTCTCGCAGAGCCCGGCTGCCAAATTCGAAACGTCCAGCGATTGCGCCCACACGAAAGCTGCCAGCACGGAAAGCTGTAGCTGGTTTTCACTGTCCCTTGGAACTGCATTCGCTGCCGCACAGTCATTTGTGTTCTGCAAAAGCTTGGGTTGGTAATGGGGCAACACTGTGTATCTCTCTCTCGAAGAGACCGGCTGCCAAATTCGAAACGTCCAGCGATTGCGCCCACACGAAAGCTGCCAGCACGGAAAGCTGTAGCTGGTTTTCACTGTCCCTTGGAACTGCATTCGCTGCCACACAGTCATTCGTGTTCTGCAAAAGCTTGGCTTGGTAATGGGGCAACACTCTGTATCTCTCTCTCGCAGAGCCCGGCTGCCAAATTCGAAACGTCCAGCGATTGCGCCCACACGAAAGCTGCCAGCACGGAAAGCTGTAGCTGGTTTTCACTGTCCCTTGGAACTGCATTCGCTGCCGCACAGTCATTCGTGTTCTGCAAAAGCTTGGCTTGGTAATGGGGCAACACTCTGTATCTCTCTCTCGCAGAGCCCGGCTGCCAAATTCGAAACGTCCAGCGATTGCGCCCACACGAAAGCTGCCAGCACGGAAAGCTGTAGCTGGTTTTCACTGTCCCTTGGAACTGCATTCGCTGCCGCACAGTCATTCGTGTTCTGCAAAAGCTTGGCTTCGTAATGGGGCAACACTGTGTATCTCTCTCTCTCGCAGAGCCCGGCTGCCAAATTCGAAACGTCCAGCGATTGCGCCCACACGAAAGCTGCCAGCACGGAAAGCTGTAGCTGGTTTTCACTGTCCCTTGGAACTGCATTCGCTGCCGCACAGTCATTCGTGTTCTGCAAAAGCTTGGCTTGGTAATGGGGCAACACTCTGTATCTCTCTCTCGCAGAGCCCGGCTGCCAAATTCGAAACGTCCAGCGATTGCGCCCACACGAAAGCTGCCAGCACGGAAAGCTGTAGCTGGTTTTCACTGTCCCTTGGAACTGCATTCGCTGCCGCACAGTCATTCGTGTTCTGCAAAAGCTTGGCTTGGTAATGGGGCAACAATCTGTATCTCTCTCTGGCAGAGCCCGGCTGCCAAATTCGAAACGTCCAGCGATTGCGCCCACACGAAAGCTGCCAGCACGGAAAGCTGTAGCTGGTTTTCACTGTCCCTTGGAACTGCATTCGCTGCCGCACAGTCATTCGTGTTCTGCAAAAGCTTGGCTTGGTAATGGGGCAACACTCTGTATCTCTCTCTCGCAGAGCCCGGCTGCCAAATTCGAAACGTCCAGCGATTGCGCCCACACGAAAGCTGCCAGCACGGAAAGCTGTAGCTGGTTTTCACTGTCCCTTGGAACTGCATTCGCTGCCACACAGTCATTCGTGTTCTGCAAAAGCTTGGCTTGGTAATGGGGCAACACTCTGTATCTCTCTCTCGCAGAGCCCGGCTGCCAAATTCGAAACGTCCAGCGATTGCGCCCACACGAAAGCTGCCAGCACGGAAAGCTGTAGCTGGTTTTCACTGTCCCTTGGAACTGCATTCGCTGCCGCACAGTCATTCGTGTTCTGCAAAAGCTTGGCTTGGTAATGGGACAACACTGTGTATCTCTCTCTCGCAGAGCCCGGCTGCCAAATTCGAAACGTCCAGCGATTGCGCCCACACGAAAGCTGCCAGCACGGAAAGCTGTAGCTGGTTTTCACTGTCCCTTGGAACTGCATTCGCTGCCGCACAGTCATTCGTGTTCTGCAAAAGCTTGGCTTGGTAATGGGGCAACACTCTGTATCTCTCTCTGGCAGAGCCCGGCTGCCAAATTCGAAACGTCCAGCGATTGCGCCCACACGAAAGCTGCCAGCACGGAAAGCTGTAGCTGGTTTTCACTGTCCCTTGGAACTGCATTCGCTGCCGCACAGTCATTCGTGTTCTGCAAAAGCTTGGCTTGGTAATGGGGCAACACTCTGTATCTCTCTCTCGCAGAGCCCGGCTGCCAAATTCGAAACGTCCAGCGATTGCGCCCACACGAAAGCTGCCAGCACGGAAAGCTGTAGCTGGTTTTCACTGTCCCTTGGAACTGCATTCGCTGCCACACAGTCATTCGTGTTCTGCAAAAGCTTGGCTTCGTAATGGGGCAACACTCTGTATCTCTCTCTCGCAGAGCCCGGCTGCCAAATTCGAAACGTCCAGCGATTGCGCCCACACGAAAGCTGCCAGCACGGAAAGCTGTAGCTGGTTTTCACTGTCCCTTGGAACTGCATTCGCTGCCGCACAGTCATTCGTGTTCTGCAAAAGCTTGGCTTGGTAATGGGGCAACACTCTGTATCTCTCTCTGGCAGAGCCCGGCTGCCAAATTCGAAACGTCCAGCGATTGCGCCCACACGAAAGCTGCCAGCATGGAAAGCTGTAGCTGGTTTTCACTGTCCCTTGGAACTGCATTCGCTGCCGCACAGTCATTCGTGTTCTGCAAAAGCTTGGCTTGGTAATGGGGCAACACTGTGTATCTCTCTCTGGCAGAGCCCGGCTGCCAAATTCGAAACGTCCAGCGATTGCGCCCACACGAAAGCTGCCAGCACGGAAAGCAGTAGCTGGTTTTCACTGTCCCTTGGAACTGCATTCGCTGCCACACAGTCATTCGTGTTCTGCAAAAGCTTGGCTTCGTAATGCGGCAACACTCTGTATCTCTCTCTGGCAGAGCCCGGCTGCCAAATTCGAAACGTCCAGCGATTGCGCCCACAAGAAAGCTGCCAGCACGGAAAGCTGTAGCTGGTTTTCACTGTCCCTTGGAACTGCATTCGCTGCCACACAGTCATTCGTGTTCTGCAAAAGCTTGGCTTGGTAATGAGGCAACACTGTGTATCTCTCTCTGGCAGAGCCCGGCTGCCAAATTCGAAACGTCCAGCGATTGCGCCCACACGAAAGCTGCCAGCAAGGAAAGCTGTAGCTGGTTTTCACTGTCCCTTGGAACTGCATTCGCTGCCACACAGTCATTCGTGTTCTGCAAAAGCTTGGCTTCGTAATGGGGCAACACTCTGTATCTCTCTCTGGCAGAGCCCGGCTGCCAAATTCAAAACGTCCAGCGATTGCGCCCACACGAAAGCTGCCAGCACGGAAAGCTGTAGCTGGTTTTCACTGTCCCTTGGAACTGCATTCGCTGCCGCACAGTCATTCGTGTTCTGCAAAAGCTTGGCTTCGTAATGCGGCAACACTCTGTATCTCTCTCTCTCGCAGAGCTCGGCTGCCAAATTCGAAACGTCCAGCGATTGCGCCCACACGAAAGCTGCCAGCACGGAAAGCTGTAGCTGGTTTTCACTGTCCCTTGGAACTGCATTCGCTGCCGCACAGTCATTCGTGTTCTGCAAAAGCTTGGCTTCGTAATGCGGCAACACTCTGTATCTCTCTCTCTCGCAGAGCTCGGCTGCCAAATTCGAAACGTCCAGCGATTGCGCCCACACGAAAGCTGCCAGCACGGAAAGCTGTAGCTGGTTTTCACTGTCCCTTGGAACTGCATTCGCTGCCACACAGTCATTCGTGTTCTGCAAAAGCTTGGCTTGGTAATGGGGCAACACTCTGTATCTCTCTCTCGCAGAGCCCGGCTGCCAAATTCGAAACGTCCAGCGATTGCGCCCACACGAAAGCTGCCAGCACGGAAAGCTGTAGCTGGTTTTCACTGTCCCTTGGAACTGCATTCGCTGCCGCACAGTCATTCGTGTTCTGCAAAAGCTTGGCTTGGTAATGGGACAACACTGTGTATCTCTCTCTCGCAGAGCCCGGCTGCCAAATTCGAAACGTCCAGCGATTGCGCCCACACGAAAGCTGCCAGCACGGAAAGCTGTAGCTGGTTTTCACTGTCCCTTGGAACTGCATTCGCTGCCGCACAGTCATTCGTGTTCTGCAAAAGCTTGGCTTGGTAATGGGGCAACACTCTGTATCTCTCTCTCGCAGAGCCCGGCTGCCAAATTCGAAACGTCCAGCGATTGCGCCCACACGAAAGCTGCCAGCACGGAAAGCTGTAGCTGGTTTTCACTGTCCCTTGGAACTGCATTCGCTGCCGCACAGTCATTCGTGTTCTGCAAAAGCTTGGCTTGGTAATGGGGCAACACTCTGTATCTCTCTCTCGCAGAGCCCGGCTGCCAAATTCGAAACGTCCAGCGATTGCGCCCACACGAAAGCTGCCAGCACGGAAAGCTGTAGCTGGTTTTCACTGTCCCTTGGAACTGCATTCGCTGCCGCACAGTCATTCGTGTTCTGCAAAAGCTTGGCTTGGTAATGGGGCAACACTGTGTATCTCTCTCTGGCAGAGCCCGGCTGCCAAATTCGAAACGTCCAGCGATTGCGCCCACACGAAAGCTGCCAGCACGGAAAGCAGTAGCTGGTTTTCACTGTCCCTTGGAACTGCATTCGCTGCCACACAGTCATTCGTGTTCTGCAAAAGCTTGGCTTGGTAATGGGGCAACACTCTGTATCTCTCTCTCGCAGAGCCCGGCTGCCAAATTCGAAACGTCCAGCGATTGCGCCCACACGAAAGCTGCCAGCACGGAAAGCTGTAGCTGGTTTTCACTGTCCCTTGGAACTGCATTCGCTGCCACACAGTCATTCGTGTTCTGCAAAAGCTTGGCTTGGTAATGAGGCAACACTGTGTATCTCTCTCTGGCAGAGCCCGGCTGCCAAATTCGAAACGTCCAGCGATTGCGCCCACACGAAAGCTGCCAGCAAGGAAAGCTGTAGCTGGTTTTCACTGTCCCTTGGAACTGCATTCGCTGCCGCACAGTCATTCGTGTTCTGCAAAAGCTTGGCTTCGTAATGGGGCAACACTGTGTATCTCTCTCTCTGGCAGAGCCCGGCTGCCAAATTCGAAACGTCCAGCGATTGCGCCCACACGAAAGCTGCCAGCACGGAAAGCTGTAGCTGGTTTTCACTGTCCCTTGGAACTGCATTCGCTGCCGCACAGTCATTCGTGTTCTGCAAAAGCTTGGCTTCGTAATGCGGCAACACTCTGTATCTCTCTCTCGCAGAGCCCGGCTGCCAAATTCGAAACGTCCAGCGATTGCGCCCACACGAAAGCTGCCAGCACGGAAAGCTGTAGCTGGTTTTCACTGTCCCTTGGAACTGCATTCGCTGCCGCACAGTCATTCGTGTTCTGCAAAAGCTTGGCTTCGTAATGCGGCAACACTCTGTATCTCTCTCTCTCGCAGAGCTCGGCTGCCAAATTCGAAACGTCCAGCGATTGCGCCCACACGAAAGCTGCCAGCACGGAAAGCTGTAGCTGGTTTTCACTGTCCCTTGGAACTGCATTCGCTGCCGCACAGTCATTCGTGTTCTGCAAAAGCTTGGCTTGGTAATGGGGCAACACTGTGTATCTCTCTCTCGCAGAGCCCGGCTGCCAAATTCGAAACGTCCAGCGATTGCGCCCACACGAAAGCTGCCAGCACGGAAAGCTGTAGCTGGTTTTCACTGTCCCTTGGAACTGCATTCGCTGCCGCACAGTCATTCGTGTTCTGCAAAAGCTTGGCTTCGTAATGGGGCAACACTGTGTATCTCTCTCTCTCGCAGAGCCCGGCTGCCAAATTCGAAACGTCCAGCGATTGCGCCCACACGAAAGCTGCCAGCACGGAAAGCTGTAGCTGGTTTTCACTGTCCCTTGGAACTGCATTCGCTGCCGCACAGTCATTCGTGTTCTGCAAAAGCTTGGCTTGGTAATGGGGCAACACTCTGTATCTCTCTCTCGCAGAGCCCGGCTGCCAAATTCGAAACGTCCAGCGATTGCGCCCACACGAAAGCTGCCAGCACGGAAAGCTGTAGCTGGTTTTCACTGTCCCTTGGAACTGCATTCGCTGCCGCACAGTCATTCGTGTTCTGCAAAAGCTTGGCTTGGTAATGGGGCAACAATCTGTATCTCTCTCTGGCAGAGCCCGGCTGCCAAATTCGAAACGTCCAGCGATTGCGCCCACACGAAAGCTGCCAGCACGGAAAGCTGTAGCTGGTTTTCACTGTCCCTTGGAACTGCATTCGCTGCCGCACAGTCATTCGTGTTCTGCAAAAGCTTGGCTTGGTAATGGGGCAACACTCTGTATCTCTCTCTCGCAGAGCCCGGCTGCCAAATTCGAAACGTCCAGCGATTGCGCCCACACGAAAGCTGCCAGCACGGAAAGCTGTAGCTGGTTTTCACTGTCCCTTGGAACTGCATTCGCTGCCACACAGTCATTCGTGTTCTGCAAAAGCTTGGCTTGGTAATGGGGCAACACTCTGTATCTCTCTCTGGCAGAGCCCGGCTGCCAAATTCGAAACGTCCAGCGATTGCGCCCACACGAAAGCTGCCAGCACGGAAAGCTGTAGCTGGTTTTCACTGTCCCTTGGAACTGCATTCGCTGCCGCACAGTCATTCGTGTTCTGCAAAAGCTTGGCTTGGTAATGGGACAACACTGTGTATCTCTCTCTCGCAGAGCCCGGCTGCCAAATTCGAAACGTCCAGCGATTGCGCCCACACGAAAGCTGCCAGCACGGAAAGCTGTAGCTGGTTTTCACTGTCCCTTGGAACTGCATTCGCTGCCGCACAGTCATTCGTGTTCTGCAAAAGCTTGGCTTGGTAATGGGGCAACACTCTGTATCTCTCTCTCGCAGAGCCCGGCTGCCAAATTCGAAACGTCCAGCGATTGCGCCCACACGAAAGCTGCCAGCACGGAAAGCTGTAGCTGGTTTTCACTGTCCCTTGGAACTGCATTCGCTGCCGCACAGTCATTCGTGTTCTGCAAAAGCTTGGCTTGGTAATGGGGCAACACTCTGTATCTCTCTCTCGCAGAGCCCGGCTGCCAAATTCGAAACGTCCAGCGATTGCGCCCACACGAAAGCTGCCAGCACGGAAAGCTGTAGCTGGTTTTCACTGTCCCTTGGAACTGCATTCGCTGCCGCACAGTCATTCGTGTTCTGCAAAAGCTTGGCTTGGTAATGGGGCAACACTCTGTATCTCTCTCTCGCAGAGCCCGGCTGCCAAATTCGAAACGTCCAGCGATTGCGCCCACACGAAAGCTGCCAGCACGGAAAGCTGTAGCTGGTTTTCACTGTCCCTTGGAACTGCATTCGCTGCCGCACAGTCATTCGTGTTCTGCAAAAGCTTGGCTTGGTAATGGGGCAACACTCTGTATCTCTCTCTGGCAGAGCCCGGCTGCCAAATTCGAAACGTCCAGCGATTGCGCCCACACGAAAGCTGCCAGCATGGAAAGCTGTAGCTGGTTTTCACTGTCCCTTGGAACTGCATTCGCTGCCGCACAGTCATTCGTGTTCTGCAAAAGCTTGGCTTGGTAATGGGGCAACACTGTGTATCTCTCTCTGGCAGAGCCCGGCTGCCAAATTCGAAACGTCCAGCGATTGCGCCCACACGAAAGCTGCCAGCACGGAAAGCAGTAGCTGGTTTTCACTGTCCCTTGGAACTGCATTCGCTGCCACACAGTCATTCGTGTTCTGCAAAAGCTTGGCTTCGTAATGCGGCAACACTCTGTATCTCTCTCTGGCAGAGCCCGGCTGCCAAATTCGAAACGTCCAGCGATTGCGCCCACAAGAAAGCTGCCAGCACGGAAAGCTGTAGCTGGTTTTCACTGTCCCTTGGAACTGCATTCGCTGCCACACAGTCATTCGTGTTCTGCAAAAGCTTGGCTTGGTAATGAGGCAACACTGTGTATCTCTCTCTGGCAGAGCCCGGCTGCCAAATTCGAAACGTCCAGCGATTGCGCCCACACGAAAGCTGCCAGCAAGGAAAGCTGTAGCTGGTTTTCACTGTCCCTTGGAACTGCATTCGCTGCCACACAGTCATTCGTGTTCTGCAAAAGCTTGGCTTCGTAATGGGGCAACACTCTGTATCTCTCTCTGGCAGAGCCCGGCTGCCAAATTCAAAACGTCCAGCGATTGCGCCCACACGAAAGCTGCCAGCACGGAAAGCTGTAGCTGGTTTTCACTGTCCCTTGGAACTGCATTCGCTGCCGCACAGTCATTCGTGTTCTGCAAAAGCTTGGCTTCGTAATGCGGCAACACTCTGTATCTCTCTCTCTCGCAGAGCTCGGCTGCCAAATTCGAAACGTCCAGCGATTGCGCCCACACGAAAGCTGCCAGCACGGAAAGCTGTAGCTGGTTTTCACTGTCCCTTGGAACTGCATTCGCTGCCGCACAGTCATTCGTGTTCTGCAAAAGCTTGGCTTGGTAATGGGGCAACACTGTGTATCTCTCTCTCGCAGAGCCCGGCTGCCAAATTCGAAACGTCCAGCGATTGCGCCCACACGAAAGCTGCCAGCACGGAAAGCTGTAGCTGGTTTTCACTGTCCCTTGGAACTGCATTCGCTGCCGCACAGTCATTCGTGTTCTGCAAAAGCTTGGCTTGGTAATGGGGCAACACTGTGTATCTCTCTCTCGCAGAGCCCGGCTGCCAAATTCGAAACGTCCAGCGATTGCGCCCACACGAAAGCTGCCAGCACGGAAAGCTGTAGCTGGTTTTCACTGTCCCTTGGAACTGCATTCGCTGCCGCACAGTCATTCGTGTTCTGCAAAAGCTTGGCTTGGTAATGGGACAACACTGTGTATCTCTCTCTCGCAGAGCCCGGCTGCCAAATTCGAAACGTCCAGCGATTGCGCCCACACGAAAGCTGCCAGCACGGAAAGCTGTAGCTGGTTTTCACTGTCCCTTGGAACTGCATTCGCTGCCGCACAGTCATTCGTGTTCTGCAAAAGCTTGGCTTGGTAATGGGGCAACACTCTGTATCTCTCTCTCGCAGAGCCCGGCTGCCAAATTCGAAACGTCCAGCGATTGCGCCCACACGAAAGCTGCCAGCACGGAAAGCTGTAGCTGGTTTTCACTGTCCCTTGGAACTGCATTCGCTGCCGCACAGTCATTCGTGTTCTGCAAAAGCTTGGCTTGGTAATGGGGCAACACTGTGTATCTCTCTCTCGCAGAGCCCGGCTGCCAAATTCGAAACGTCCAGCGATTGCGCCCACACGAAAGCTGCCAGCACGGAAAGCTGTAGCTGGTTTTCACTGTCCCTTGGAACTGCATTCGCTGCCGCACAGTCATTCGTGTTCTGCAAAAGCTTGGCTTCGTAATGGGGCAACACTCTGTATCTCTCTCTCGCAGAGCCCGGCTGCCAAATTCGAAACGTCCAGCGATTGCGCCCACACGAAAGCTGCCAGCACGGAAAGCTGTAGCTGGTTTTCACTGTCCCTTGGAACTGCATTCGCTGCCGCACAGTCATTCGTGTTCTGCAAAAGCTTGGCTTGGTAATGGGGCAACACTCTGTATCTCTCTCTGGCAGAGCCCGGCTGCCAAATTCGAAACGTCCAGCGATTGCGCCCACACGAAAGCTGCCAGCATGGAAAGCTGTAGCTGGTTTTCACTGTCCCTTGGAACTGCATTCGCTGCCGCACAGTCATTCGTGTTCTGCAAAAGCTTGGCTTGGTAATGGGGCAACACTGTGTATCTCTCTCTGGCAGAGCCCGGCTGCCAAATTCGAAACGTCCAGCGATTGCGCCCACACGAAAGCTGCCAGCAAGGAAAGCTGTAGCTGGTTTTCACTGTCCCTTGGAACTGCATTCGCTGCCACACAGTCATTCGTGTTCTGCAAAAGCTTGGCTTCGTAATGGGGCAACACTCTGTATCTCTCTCTGGCAGAGCCCGGCTGCCAAATTCAAAACGTCCAGCGATTGCGCCCACACGAAAGCTGCCAGCACGGAAAGCTGTAGCTGGTTTTCACTGTCCCTTGGAACTGCATTCGCTGCCGCACAGTCATTCGTGTTCTGCAAAAGCTTGGCTTCGTAATGGGGCAACACTCTGTATCTCTCTCTGGCAGAGCCCGGCTGCCAAATTCGAAACGTCCAGCGATTGCGCCCACAAGAAAGCTGCCAGCACGGAAAGCTGTAGCTGGTTTTCACTGTCCCTTGGAACTGCATTCGCTGCCACACAGTCATTCGTGTTCTGTAAAAGCTTGGCTTGGTAATGAGGCAACACTGTGTATCTCTCTCTGGCAGAGCCCGGCTGCCAAATTCGAAACGTCCAGCGATTGCGCCCACACGAAAGCTGCCAGCAAGGAAAGCTGTAGCTGGTTTTCACTGTCCCTTGGAACTGCATTCGCTGCCACACAGTCATTCGTGTTCTGCAAAAGCTTGGCTTCGTAATGGGGCAACACTCTGTATCTCTCTCTGGCAGAGCCCGGCTGCCAAATTCAAAACGTCCAGCGATTGCGCCCACACGAAAGCTGCCAGCACGGAAAGCTGTAGCTGGTTTTCACTGTCCCTTGGAACTGCATTCGCTGCCGCACAGTCATTCGTGTTCTGCAAAAGCTTGGCTTCGTAATGGGGCAACACTGTGTATCTCTCTCTCTCGCAGAGCCCGGCTGCCAAATTCGAAACGTCCAGCGATTGCGCCCACACGAAAGCTGCCAGCACGGAAAGCTGTAGCTGGTTTTCACTGTCCCTTGGAACTGCATTCGCTGCCGCACAGTCATTCGTGTTCTGCAAAAGCTTGGCTTGGTAATGGGGCAACACTCTGTATCTCTCTCTCGCAGAGCCCGGCTGCCAAATTCGAAACGTCCAGCGATTGCGCCCACACGAAAGCTGCCAGCATGGAAAGCTGTAGCTGGTTTTCACTGTCCCTTGGAACTGCATTCGCTGCCGCACAGTCATTCGTGTTCTGCAAAAGCTTGGCTTGGTAATGGGGCAACACTGTGTATCTCTCTCTGGCAGAGCCCGGCTGCCAAATTCGAAACGTCCAGCGATTGCGCCCACACGAAAGCTGCCAGCACGGAAAGCAGTAGCTGGTTTTCACTGTCCCTTGGAACTGCATTCGCTGCCACACAGTCATTCGTGTTCTGCAAAAGCTTGGCTTCGTAATGCGGCAACACTCTGTATCTCTCTCTGGCAGAGCCCGGCTGCCAAATTCGAAACGTCCAGCGATTGCGCCCACAAGAAAGCTGCCAGCACGGAAAGCTGTAGCTGGTTTTCACTGTCCCTTGGAACTGCATTCGCTGCCACACAGTCATTCGTGTTCTGCAAAAGCTTGGCTTGGTAATGAGGCAACACTGTGTATCTCTCTCTGGCAGAGCCCGGCTGCCAAATTCGAAACGTCCAGCGATTGCGCCCACACGAAAGCTGCCAGCAAGGAAAGCTGTAGCTGGTTTTCACTGTCCCTTGGAACTGCATTCGCTGCCACACAGTCATTCGTGTTCTGCAAAAGCTTGGCTTCGTAATGGGGCAACACTCTGTATCTCTCTCTGGCAGAGCCCGGCTGCCAAATTCAAAACGTCCAGCGATTGCGCCCACACGAAAGCTGCCAGCACGGAAAGCTGTAGCTGGTTTTCACTGTCCCTTGGAACTGCATTCGCTGCCGCACAGTCATTCGTGTTCTGCAAAAGCTTGGCTTCGTAATGCGGCAACACTCTGTATCTCTCTCTCTCGCAGAGCTCGGCTGCCAAATTCGAAACGTCCAGCGATTGCGCCCACACGAAAGCTGCCAGCACGGAAAGCTGTAGCTGGTTTTCACTGTCCCTTGGAACTGCATTCGCTGCCGCACAGTCATTCGTGTTCTGCAAAAGCTTGGCTTGGTAATGGGGCAACACTGTGTATCTCTCTCTCGCAGAGCCCGGCTGCCAAATTCGAAACGTCCAGCGATTGCGCCCACACGAAAGCTGCCAGCACGGAAAGCTGTAGCTGGTTTTCACTGTCCCTTGGAACTGCATTCGCTGCCGCACAGTCATTCGTGTTCTGCAAAAGCTTGGCTTGGTAATGGGGCAACACTGTGTATCTCTCTCTCGCAGAGCCCGGCTGCCAAATTCGAAACGTCCAGCGATTGCGCCCACACGAAAGCTGCCAGCACGGAAAGCTGTAGCTGGTTTTCACTGTCCCTTGGAACTGCATTCGCTGCCGCACAGTCATTCGTGTTCTGCAAAAGCTTGGCTTGGTAATGGGACAACACTGTGTATCTCTCTCTCGCAGAGCCCGGCTGCCAAATTCGAAACGTCCAGCGATTGCGCCCACACGAAAGCTGCCAGCACGGAAAGCTGTAGCTGGTTTTCACTGTCCCTTGGAACTGCATTCGCTGCCGCACAGTCATTCGTGTTCTGCAAAAGCTTGGCTTGGTAATGGGGCAACACTCTGTATCTCTCTCTCGCAGAGCCCGGCTGCCAAATTCGAAACGTCCAGCGATTGCGCCCACACGAAAGCTGCCAGCACGGAAAGCTGTAGCTGGTTTTCACTGTCCCTTGGAACTGCATTCGCTGCCGCACAGTCATTCGTGTTCTGCAAAAGCTTGGCTTGGTAATGGGGCAACACTCTGTATCTCTCTCTCGCAGAGCCCGGCTGCCAAATTCGAAACGTCCAGCGATTGCGCCCACACGAAAGCTGCCAGCACGGAAAGCTGTAGCTGGTTTTCACTGTCCCTTGGAACTGCATTCGCTGCCGCACAGTCATTCGTGTTCTGCAAAAGCTTGGCTTCGTAATGGGGCAACACTCTGTATCTCTCTCTCGCAGAGCCCGGCTGCCAAATTCGAAACGTCCAGCGATTGCGCCCACACGAAAGCTGCCAGCACGGAAAGCTGTAGCTGGTTTTCACTGTCCCTTGGAACTGCATTCGCTGCCGCACAGTCATTCGTGTTCTGCAAAAGCTTGGCTTGGTAATGGGGCAACACTCTGTATCTCTCTCTGGCAGAGCCCGGCTGCCAAATTCGAAACATCCAGCGATTGCGCCCACACGAAAGCTGCCAGCATGGAAAGCTGTAGCTGGTTTTCACTGTCCCTTGGAACTGCATTCGCTGCCGCACAGTCATTCGTGTTCTGCAAAAGCTTGGCTTGGTAATGGGGCAACACTGTGTATCTCTCTCTCGCAGAGCCCGGCTGCCAAATTCGAAACGTCCAGCGATTGCGCCCACACGAAAGCTGCCAGCAAGGAAAGCTGTAGCTGGTTTTCACTGTCCCTTGGAACTGCATTCGCTGCCACACAGTCATTCGTGTTCTGCAAAAGCTTGGCTTCGTAATGGGGCAACACTCTGTATCTCTCTCTGGCAGAGCCCGGCTGCCAAATTCAAAACGTCCAGCGATTGCGCCCACACGAAAGCTGCCAGCACGGAAAGCTGTAGCTGGTTTTCACTGTCCCTTGGAACTGCATTCGCTGCCGCACAGTCATTCGTGTTCTGCAAAAGCTTGGCTTCGTAAAGGGGCAACACTCTGTATCTCTCTCTGGCAGAGCCCGGCTGCCAAATTCGAAACGTCCAGCGATTGCGCCCACAAGAAAGCTGCCAGCACGGAAAGCTGTAGCTGGTTTTCACTGTCCCTTGGAACTGCATTCGCTGCCACACAGTCATTCGTGTTCTGTAAAAGCTTGGCTTGGTAATGAGGCAACACTGTGTATCTCTCTCTGGCAGAGCCCGGCTGCCAAATTCGAAACGTCCAGCGATTGCGCCCACACGAAAGCTGCCAGCAAGGAAAGCTGTAGCTGGTTTTCACTGTCCCTTGGAACTGCATTCGCTGCCACACAGTCATTCGTGTTCTGCAAAAGCTTGGCTTCGTAATGGGGCAACACTCTGTATCTCTCTCTGGCAGAGCCCGGCTGCCAAATTCAAAACGTCCAGCGATTGCGCCCACACGAAAGCTGCCAGCACGGAAAGCTGTAGCTGGTTTTCACTGTCCCTTGGAACTGCATTCGCTGCCGCACAGTCATTCGTGTTCTGCAAAAGCTTGGCTTCGTAATGGGGCAACACTGTGTATCTCTCTCTCTCGCAGAGCCCGGCTGCCAAATTCGAAACGTCCAGCGATTGCGCCCACACGAAAGCTGCCAGCACGGAAAGCTGTAGCTGGTTTTCACTGTCCCTTGGAACTGCATTCGCTGCCGCACAGTCATTCGTGTTCTGCAAAAGCTTGGCTTGGTAATGGGGCAACACTCTGTATCTCTCTCTCGCAGAGCCCGGCTGCCAAATTCGAAACGTCCTGCGATTGCGCCCACACGAAAGCTGCCAGCACGGAAAGCTGTAGCTGGTTTTCACTGTCCCTTGGAACTGCATTCGCTGCCGCACAGTCATTCGTGTTCTGCAAAAGCTTGGCTTGGTAATGGGGCAACAATCTGTATCTCTCTCTGGCAGAGCCCGGCTGCCAAATTCGAAACGTCCAGCGATTGCGCCCACACGAAAGCTGCCAGCACGGAAAGCTGTAGCTGGTTTTCACTGTCCCTTGGAACTGCATTCGCTGCCGCACAGTCATTCGTGTTCTGCAAAAGCTTGGCTTGGTAATGGGGCAACACTCTGTATCTCTCTCTCGCAGAGCCCGGCTGCCAAATTCGAAACGTCCAGCGATTGCGCCCACACGAAAGCTGCCAGCACGGAAAGCTGTAGCTGGTTTTCACTGTCCCTTGGAACTGCATTCGCTGCCACACAGTCATTCGTGTTCTGCAAAAGCTTGGCTTGGTAATGGGGCAACACTCTGTATCTCTCTCTCGCAGAGCCCGGCTGCCAAATTCGAAACGTCCAGCGATTGCGCCCACACGAAAGCTGCCAGCACGGAAAGCTGTAGCTGGTTTTCACTGTCCCTTGGAACTGCATTCGCTGCCGCACAGTCATTCGTGTTCTGCAAAAGCTTGGCTTGGTAATGGGACAACACTGTGTATCTCTCTCTCGCAGAGCCCGGCTGCCAAATTCGAAACGTCCAGCGATTGCGCCCACACGAAAGCTGCCAGCACGGAAAGCTGTAGCTGGTTTTCACTGTCCCTTGGAACTGCATTCGCTGCCGCACAGTCATTCGTGTTCTGCAAAAGCTTGGCTTGGTAATGGGGCAACACTCTGTATCTCTCTCTCGCAGAGCCCGGCTGCCAAATTCGAAACGTCCAGCGATTGCGCCCACACGAAAGCTGCCAGCACGGAAAGCTGTAGCTGGTTTTCACTGTCCCTTGGAACTGCATTCGCTGCCGCACAGTCATTCGTGTTCTGCAAAAGCTTGCCTTGGTAATGGGGCAACACTCTGTATCTCTCTCTCGCAGAGCCCGGCTGCCAAATTCGAAACGTCCAGCGATTGCGCCCACACGAAAGCTGCCAGCACGGAAAGCTGTAGCTGGTTTTCACTGGCCCTTGGAACTGCATTCGCTGCCGCACAGTCATTCGTGTTCTGCAAAAGCTTGGCTTCGTAATGGGGCAACACTCTGTATCTCTCTCTCGCAGAGCCCGGCTGCCAAATTCGAAACGTCCAGCGATTGCGCCCACACGAAAGCTGCCAGCACGGAAAGCTGTAGCTGGTTTTCACTGTCCCTTGGAACTGCATTCGCTGCCGCACAGTCATTCGTGTTCTGCAAAAGCTTGGCTTGGTAATGGGGCAACACTCTGTATCTCTCTCTGGCAGAGCCCGGCTGCCAAATTCGAAACGTCCAGCGATTGCGCCCACACGAAAGCTGCCAGCATGGAAAGCTGTAGCTGGTTTTCACTGTCCCTTGGAACTGCATTCGCTGCCGCACAGTCATTCGTGTTCTGCAAAAGCTTGGCTTGGTAATGGGGCAACACTGTGTATCTCTCTCTGGCAGAGCCCGGCTGCCAAATTCGAAACGTCCAGCGATTGCGCCCACACGAAAGCTGCCAGCACGGAAAGCTGTAGCTGGTTTTCACTGTCCCTTGGAACTGCATTCGCTGCCACACAGTCATTCGTGTTCTGCAAAAGCTTGGCTTCGTAATGCGGCAACACTCTGTATCTCTCTCTGGCAGAGCCCGGCTGCCAAATTCGAAACGTCCAGCAATTGCGCCCACAAGAAAGCTGCCAGCACGGAAAGCTGTAGCTGGTTTTCACTGTCCCTTGGAACTGCATTCGCTGCCACACAGTCATTCGTGTTCTGCAAAAGCTTGGCTTGGTAATGAGGCAACACTGTGTATCTCTCTCTGGCAGAGCCCGGCTGCCAAATTCGAAACGTCCAGCGATTGCGCCCACACGAAAGCTGCCAGCAAGGAAAGCTGTAGCTGGTTTTCACTGTCCCTTGGAACTGCATTCGCTGCCACACAGTCATTCGTGTTCTGCAAAAGCTTGGCTTCGTAATGGGGCAACACTCTGTATCTCTCTCTGGCAGAGCCCGGCTGCCAAATTCAAAACGTCCAGCGATTGCGCCCACACGAAAGCTGCCAGCACGGAAAGCTGTAGCTGGTTTTCACTGTCCCTTGGAACTGCATTCGCTGCCGCACAGTCATTCGTGTTCTGCAAAAGCTTGGCTTCGTAATGCGGCAACACTCTGTATCTCTCTCTCTCGCAGAGCTCGGCTGCCAAATTCGAAACGTCCAGCGATTGCGCCCACACGAAAGCTGCCAGCACGGAAAGCTGTAGCTGGTTTTCACTGTCCCTTGGAACTGCATTCGCTGCCGCACAGTCATTCGTGTTCTGCAAAAGCTTGGCTTGGTAATGGGGCAACACTCTGTATCTCTCTCTCGCAGAGCCCGGCTGCCAAATTCGAAACGTCCAGCGATTGCGCCCACACGAAAGCTGCCAGCACGGAAAGCTGTAGCTGGTTTTCACTGTCCCTTGGAACTGCATTCGCTGCCGCACAGTCATTCGTGTTCTGCAAAAGCTTGGCTTGGTAATGGGGCAATACTGTGTATCTCTCTCTCGCAGAGCCCGGCTGCCAAATTCGAAACGTCCAGCGATTGCGCCCACACGAAAGCTGCCAGCACGGAAAGCTGTAGCTGGTTTTCACTGTCCCTTGGAACTGCATTCGCTGCCGCACAGTCATTCGTGTTCTGCAAAAGCTTGGCTTGGTAATGGGGCAACACTGTGTATCTCTCTCTCGCAGAGCCCGGCTGCCAAATTCGAAACGTCCAGCGATTGCGCCCACACGAAAGCTGCCAGCACGGAAAGCTGTAGCTGGTTTTCACTGTCCCTTGGAACTGCATTCGCTGACGCACAGTCATTCGTGTTCTGCAAAAGCTTGGCTTGGTAATGGGGCAACACTCTGTATCTCTCTCTCGCAGAGCCCGGCTGCCAAATTCGAAACGTCCAGCGATTGCGCCCACACGAAAGCTGCCAGCACGGAAAGCTGTAGCTGGTTTTCACTGTCCCTTGGAACTGCATTCGCTGCCGCACAGTCATTCGTGTTCTGCAAAAGCTTGGCTTGGTAATGGGGCAACACTCTGTATCTCTCTCTCGCAGAGCCCGGCTGCCAAATTCGAAACGTCCAGCGATTGCGCCCACACGAAAGCTGCCAGCACGGAAAGCTGTAGCTGGTTTTCACTGTCCCTTGGAACTGCATTCGCTGCCGCACAGTCATTCGTGTTCTGCAAAAGCTTGGCTTCGTAATGGGGCAACACTCTGTATCTCTCTCTCGCAGAGCCCGGCTGCCAAATTCGAAACGTCCAGCGATTGCGCCCACACGAAAGCTGCCAGCACGGAAAGCTGTAGCTGGTTTTCACTGTCCCTTGGAACTGCATTCGCTGCCACACAGTCATTCGTGTTCTGCAAAAGCTTGGCTTGGTAATGGGGCAACACTCTGTATCTCTCTCTCGCAGAGCCCGGCTGCCAAATTCGAAACGTCCAGCGATTGCGCCCACACGAAAGCTGCCAGCACGGAAAGCTGTAGCTGGTTTTCACTGTCCCTTGGAACTGCATTCGCTGCCGCACAGTCATTCGTGTTCTGCAAAAGCTTGGCTTGGTAATGGGGCAACACTGTGTATCTCTCTCTCGCAGAGCCCGGCTGCCAAATTCGAAACGTCCAGCGATTGCGCCCACACGAAAGCTGCCAGCACGGAAAGCTGTAGCTGGTTTTCACTGTCCCTTGGAACTGCATTCGCTGCTGCACAGTCATTCGTGTTCTGCAAAAGCTTGGCTTCGTAATGGGGCAACACTCTGTATCTCTCTCTGGCAGAGCCCGGCTGCCAAATTCGAAACGTCCAGCGATTGCGCCCACACGAAAGCTGCCAGCACGGAAAGCTGTAGCTGGTTTTCACTGTCCCTTGGAACTGCATTCGCTGCCGCACAGTCATTTGTGTTCTGCAAAAGCTTGGCTTGGTAATGGGGCAACACTCTGTATCTCTCTCTCTGGCAGAGCCCGGCTGCCAAATTCGAAACGTCCAGCGATTGCGCCCACACGAAAGCTGCCAGCACGGAAAGCTGTAGCTGGTTTTCACTGTCCCTTGGAACTGCATTCGCTGCCGCACAGTCATTCGTGTTCTGCAAAAGCTTGGCTTGGTAATGGGGCAACACTCTGTATCTCTCTCTCTCGCAGAGCCCGGCTGCCAAATTCGAAACGTCCAGCGATTGCGCCCACACGAAAGCTGCCAGCACGGAAAGCTGTAGCTGGTTTTCACTGTCCCTTGGAACTGCATTCGCTGCCGCACAGTCATTCGTGTTCTGCAAAAGCTTGGCTTCGTAATGGGGCAACACTCTGTATCTCTCTCTCGCAGAGCCCGGCTGCCAAATTCAAAACGTCCAGCGATTGCGCCCACACGAAAGCTGCCAGCACGGAAAGCTGTAGCTGGTTTTCACTGTCCCTTGGAACTGCATTCGCTGCCGCACAGTCATTCGTGTTCTGCAAAAGCTTGGCTTGGTAATGGGGCAACACTCTGTATCTCTCTCTGGCAGAGCCCGGCTGCCAAATTCGAAACGTCCAGCGATTGCGCCCACACGAAAGCTGCCAGCATGGAAAGCTGTAGCTGGTTTTCACTGTCCCTTGGAACTGCATTCGCTGCCACACAGTCATTCGTGTTCTGCAAAAGCTTGGCTTCGTAATGGGGCAACACTCTGTATCTCTCTCTCGCAGAGCCCGGCTGCCAAATTCAAAACGTCCAGCGATTGCGCCCACACGAAAGCTGCCAGCACGGAAAGCTGTAGCTGGTTTTCACTGTCCCTTGGAACTGCATTCGCTGCCGCACAGTCATTCGTGTTCTGCAAAAGCTTGGCTTGGTAATGGGGCAACACTGTGTATCTCTCTCTGGCAGAGCCCGGCTGCCAAATTCGAAACGTCCAGCGATTGCGCCCACACGAAAGCTGCCAGCACGGAAAGCAGTAGCTGGTTTTCACTGTCCCTTGGAACTGCATTCGCTGCCACACAGTCATTCGTGTTCTGCAAAAGCTTGGCTTCGTAATGCGGCAACACTCTGTATCTCTCTCTGGCAGAGCCCGGCTGCCAAATTCGAAACGTCCAGCGATTGCGCCCACACGAAAGCTGCCAGCACGGAAAGCTGTAGCTGGTTTTCACTGTCCCTTGGAACTGCATTCGCTGCCACACAGTCATTCGTGTTCTGCAAAAGCTTGGCTTCGTAATGGGGCAACACTCTGTATCTCTCTCTGGCAGAGCCCGGCTGCCAAATTCAAAACGTCCAGCGATTGCGCCCACACGAAAGCTGCCAGCACGGAAAGCTGTAGCTGGTTTTCACTGTCCCTTGGAACTGCATTCGCTGCCGCACAGTCATTCGTGTTCTGCAAAAGCTTGGCTTCGTAATGCGGCAACACTCTGTATCTCTCTCTCTCGCAGAGCTCGGCTGCCAAATTCGAAACGTCCAGCGATTGCGCCCACACGAAAGCTGCCAGCACGGAAAGCTGTAGCTGGTTTTCACTGTCCCTTGGAACTGCATTCGCTGCCGCACAGTCATTCGTGTTCTGCAAAAGCTTGGCTTCGTAATGGGGCAACACTCTGTATCTCTCTCTCGCAGAGCCCGGCTGCCAAATTCGAAACGTCCAGCGATTGTGCCCACACGAAAGCTGCCAGCACGGAAAGCTGTAGCTGGTTTTCACTGTCCCTTGGAACTGCATTCGCTGCCGCACAGTCATTCGTGTTCTGCAAAAGCTTGGCTTGGTAATGGGGCAACACTCTGTATCTCTCTCTCGCAGAGCCCGGCTGCCAAATTCGAAACGTCCAGCGATTGCGCCCACACGAAAGCTGCCAGCACGGAAAGCTGTAGCTGGTTTTCACTGTCCCTTGGAACTGCATTCGCTGCCGCACAGTCATTTGTGTTCTGCAAAAGCCTGGCTTGGTAATGGGGCAACACTGTGTATCTCTCTCTCTGGCAGAGCCCGGCTGCCAAATTCGAAACGTCCAGCGATTGCGCCCACACGAAAGCTGCCAGCACGGAAAGCTGTAGCTGGTTTTCACTGTCCCTTGGAACTGCATTCGCTGCCGCACAGTCATTCGTGTTCTGCAAAAGCTTGGCTTGGTAATGGGGCAACACTCTGTATCTCTCTCTCTCGCAGAGCCCGGCTGCCAAATTCGAAACGTCCAGCGATTGCGCCCACACGAAAGCTGCCAGCACGGAAAGCTGTAGCTGGTTTTCACTGTCCCTTGGAACTGCATTCGCTGCCGCACAGTCATTCGTGTTCTGCAAAAGCTTGGCTTCGTAATGGGGCAACACTCTGTATCTCTCTCTGGCAGAGCCCGGCTGCCAAATTCGAAACGTCCAGCGATTGTGCCCACACGAAAGCTGCCAGCACGGAAAGCTGTAGCTGGTTTTCACTGTCCCTTGGAACTGCATTCGCTGCCGCACAGTCATTCGTGTTCTGCAAAAGCTTGGCTTGGTAATGGGGCAACACTCTGTATCTCTCTCTCGCAGAGCCCGGCTGCCAAATTCGAAACGTCCAGCGATTGCGCCCACACGAAAGCTGCCAGCACGGAAAGCTGTAGCTGGTTTTCACTGTCCCTTGGAACTGCATTCGCTGCCGCACAGTCATTTGTGTTCTGCAAAAGCTTGGCTTGGTAATGGGGCAACACTGTGTATCTCTCTCTCTGGCAGAGCCCGGCTGCCAAATTCGAAACGTCCAGCGATTGCGCCCACACGAAAGCTGCCAGCACGGAAAGCTGTAGCTGGTTTTCACTGTCCCTTGGAACTGCATTCGCTGCCGCACAGTCATTCGTGTTCTGCAAAAGCTTGGCTTGGTAATGGGGCAACACTCTGTATCTCTCTCTCTCGCAGAGCCCGGCTGCCAAATTCGAAACGTCCAGCGATTGCGCCCACACGAAAGCTGCCAGCACGGAAAGCTGTAGCTGGTTTTCACTGTCCCTTGGAACTGCATTCGCTGCCGCACAGTCATTCGTGTTCTGCAAAAGCTTGGCTTCGTAATGGGGCAACACTCTGTATCTCTCTCTCGCAGAGCCCGGCTGCCAAATTCAAAACGTCCAGCGATTGCGCCCACACGAAAGCTGCCAGCACGGAAAGCTGTAGCTGGTTTTCACTGTCCCTTGGAACTGCATTCGCTGCCGCACAGTCATTCGTGTTCTGCAAAAGCTTGGCTTGGTAATGGGGCAACACTCTGTATCTCTCTCTGGCAGAGCCCGGCTGCCAAATTCGAAACGTCCAGCGATTGCGCCCACACGAAAGCTGCCAGCATGGAAAGCTGTAGCTGGTTTTCACTGTCCCTTGGAACTGCATTCGCTGCCACACAGTCATTCGTGTTCTGCAAAAGCTTGGCTTCGTAATGGGGCAACACTCTGTATCTCTCTCTCGCAGAGCCCGGCTGCCAAATTCAAAACGTCCAGCGATTGCGCCCACACGAAAGCTGCCAGCACGGAAAGCTGTAGCTGGTTTTCACTGTCCCTTGGAACTGCATTCGCTGCCGCACAGTCATTCGTGTTCTGCAAAAGCTTGGCTTCGTAATGGGGCAACACTGTGTATCTCTCTCTGGCAGAGCCCGGCTGCCAAATTCAAAACGTCCAGCGATTGCGCCCACACGAAAGCTGCCAGCACGGAAAGCAGTAGCTGGTTTTCACTGTCCCTTGGAACTGCATTCGCTGCCGCACAGTCATTCGTGTTCTGCAAAAGCTTGGCTTCGTAATGCGGCAACACTCTGTATCTCTCTCTGGCAGAGCCCGGCTGCCAAATTCGAAACGTCCAGTGATTGCGCCCACACGAAAGCTGCCAGCACGGAAAGCTGTAGCTGGTTTTCACTGTCCCTTGGAACTGCATTCGCTGCCACACAGTCATTCGTGTTCTGCAAAAGCTTGGCTTCGTAATGGGGCAACACTCTGTATCTCTCTCTGGCAGAGCCCGGCTGCCAAATTCAAAACGTCCAGCGATTGCGCCCACACGAAAGCTGCCAGCACGGAAAGCTGTAGCTGGTTTTCACTGTCCCTTGGAACTGCATTCGCTGCCGCACAGTCATTCGTGTTCTGCAAAAGCTTGGCTTCGTAATGCGGCAACACTCTGTATCTCTCTCTCTCGCAGAGCTCGGCTGCCAAATTCGAAACGTCCAGCGATTGCGCCCACACGAAAGCTGCCAGCACGGAAAGCTGTAGCTGGTTTTCACTGTCCCTTGGAACTGCATTCGCTGCCGCACAGTCATTTGTGTTCTGCAAAAGCTTGGCTTCGTAATGCGGCAACACTGTGTATCTCTCTCTCTGGCAGAGCCCGGCTGCCAAATTCGAAACGTCCAGCGATTGCGCCCACACGAAAGCTGCCAGCACGGAAAGCTGTAGCTGGTTTTCACTGTCCCTTGGAACTGCATTCGCTGCCGCACAGTCATTCGTGTTCTGCAAAAGCTTGGCTTGGTAATGGGGCAACACTCTGTATCTCTCTCTCTCGCAGAGCCCGGCTGCCAAATTCGAAACGTCCAGCGATTGCGCCCACACGAAAGCTGCCAGCACGGAAAGCTGTAGCTGGTTTTCACTGTCCCTTGGAACTGCATTCGCTGCCGCACAGTCATTCGTGTTCTGCAAAAGCTTGGCTTCGTAATGGGGCAACACTCTGTATCTCTCTCTCGCAGAGCCCGGCTGCCAAATTCAAAACGTCCAGCGATTGCGCCCACACGAAAGCTGCCAGCACGGAAAGCTGTAGCTGGTTTTCACTGTCCCTTGGAACTGCATTCGCTGCCGCACAGTCATTCGTGTTCTGCAAAAGCTTGGCTTGGTAATGGGGCAACACTCTGTATCTCTCTCTGGCAGAGCCCGGCTGCCAAATTCGAAACGTCCAGCGATTGCGCCCACACGAAAGCTGCCAGCATGGAAAGCTGTAGCTGGTTTTCACTGTCCCTTGGAACTGCATTCGCTGCCGCACAGTCATTCGTGTTCTGCAAAAGCTTGGCTTGGTAATGGGGCAACACTGTGTATCTCTCTCTCGCAGAGCCCGGCTGCCAAATTCAAAACGTCCAGCGATTGCGCCCACACGAAAGCTGCCAGCACGGAAAGCTGTAGCTGGTTTTCACTGTCCCTTGGAACTGCATTCGCTGCCGCACAGTCATTCGTGTTCTGCAAAAGCTTGGCTTGGTAATGGGGCAACACTGTGTATCTCTCTCTCTGGCAGAGCCCGGCTGCCAAATTCGAAACGTCCAGCGATTGCGCCCACACGAAAGCTGCCAGCACGGAAAGCTGTAGCTGGTTTTCACTGTCCCTTGGAACTGCATTCGCTGCCGCACAGTCATTCGTGTTCTGCAAAAGCTTGGCTTGGTAATGGGGCAACACTCTGTATCTCTCTCTCTCGCAGAGCCCGGCTGCCAAATTCGAAACGTCCAGCGATTGCGCCCACACGAAAGCTGCCAGCACGGAAAGCTGTAGCTGGTTTTCACTGTCCCTTGGAACTGCATTCGCTGCCGCACAGTCATTCGTGTTCTGCAAAAGCTTGGCTTCGTAATGGGGCAACACTCTGTATCTCTCTCTGGCAGAGCCCGGCTGCCAAATTCAAAACGTCCAGCGATTGCGCCCACACGAAAGCTGCCAGCACGGAAAGCTGTAGCTGGTTTTCACTGTCCCTTGGAACTGCATTCGCTGCCGCACAGTCATTCGTGTTCTGCAAAAGCTTGGCTTGGTAATGCGGCAACACTCTGTATCTCTCTCTCTCGCAGAGCTCGGCTGCCAAATTCGAAACGTCCAGCGATTGCGCCCACACGAAAGCTGCCAGCACGGAAAGCTGTAGCTGGTTTTCACTGTCCCTTGGAACTGCATTCGCTGCCGCACAGTCATTCGTGTTCTGCAAAAGCTTGGCTTCGTAATGGGGCAACACTCTGTATCTCTCTCTCGCAGAGCCCGGCTGCCAAATTCGAAACGTCCAGCGATTGTGCCCACACGAAAGCTGCCAGCACGGAAAGCTGTAGCTGGTTTTCACTGTCCCTTGGAACTGCATTCGCTGCCGCACAGTCATTCGTGTTCTGCAAAAGCTTGGCTTGGTAATGGGGCAACACTGTGTATCTCTCTCTGGCAGAGCCCGGCTGCCAAATTCGAAACGTCCAGCGATTGCGCCCACACGAAAGCTGCCAGCACGGAAAGCAGTAGCTGGTTTTCACTGTCCCTTGGAACTGCATTCGCTGCCGCACAGTCATTCGTGTTCTGCAAAAGCTTGGCTTCGTAATGCGGCAACACTCTGTATCTCTCTCTGGCAGAGCCCGGCTGCCAAATTCGAAACGTCCAGCGATTGCGCCCACACGAAAGCTGCCAGCACGGAAAGCTGTAGCTGGTTTTCACTGTCCCTTGGAACTGCATTCGCTGCCACACAGTCATTCGTGTTCTGCAAAAGCTTGGCTTCGTAATGGGGCAACACTCTGTATCTCTCTCTCTCGCAGAGCCCGGCTGCCAAATTCGAAACGTCCAGCGATTGCGCCCACACGAAAGCTGCCAGCACGGAAAGCTGTAGCTGGTTTTCACTGTCCCTTGGAACTGCATTCGCTGCCGCACAGTCATTCGTGTTCTGCAAAAGCTTGGCTTCGTAATGGGGCAACACTGTGTATCTCTCTCTCGCAGAGCCCGGCTGCCAAATTCAAAACGTCCAGCGATTGCGCCCACACGAAAGCTGCCAGCACGGAAAGCTGTAGCTGGTTTTCACTGTCCCTTGGAACTGCATTCGCTGCCGCACAGTCATTCGTGTTCTGCAAAAGCTTGGCTTGGTAATGGGGCAACACTCTGTATCTCTCTCTGGCAGAGCCCGGCTGCCAAATTCGAAACGTCCAGCGATTGCGCCCACACGAAAGCTGCCAGCATGGAAAGCTGTAGCTGGTTTTCACTGTCCCTTGGAACTGCATTCGCTGCCACACAGTCATTCGTGTTCTGCAAAAGCTTGGCTTCGTAATGGGGCAACACTCTGTATCTCTCTCTCGCAGAGCCCGGCTGCCAAATTCAAAACGTCCAGCGATTGCGCCCACACGAAAGCTGCCAGCACGGAAAGCTGTAGCTGGTTTTCACTGTCCCTTGGAACTGCATTCGCTGCCGCACAGTCATTCGTGTTCTGCAAAAGCTTGGCTTGGTAATGGGGCAACACTGTGTATCTCTCTCTGGCAGAGCCCGGCTGCCAAATTCGAAACGTCCAGCGATTGCGCCCACACGAAAGCTGCCAGCACGGAAAGCAGTAGCTGGTTTTCACTGTCCCTTGGAACTGCATTCGCTGCCGCACAGTCATTCGTGTTCTGCAAAAGCTTGGCTTCGTAATGCGGCAACACTCTGTATCTCTCTCTGGCAGAGCCCGGCTGCCAAATTCGAAACGTCCAGCGATTGCGCCCACACGAAAGCTGCCAGCACGGAAAGCTGTAGCTGGTTTTCACTGTCCCTTGGAACTGCATTCGCTGCCACACAGTCATTCGTGTTCTGCAAAAGCTTGGCTTCGTAATGGGGCAACATTCTGTATCTCTCTCTGGCAGAGCCCGGCTGCCAAATTCAAAACGTCCAGCGATTGCGCCCACACGAAAGCTGCCAGCACGGAAAGCTGTAGCTGGTTTTCACTGTCCCTTGGAACTGCATTCGCTGCCGCACAGTCATTCGTGTTCTGCAAAAGCTTGGCTTCGTAATGCGGCAACACTCTGTATCTCTCTCTCTCGCAGAGCCCGGCTGCCAAATTCGAAACGTCCAGCGATTGCGCCCACACGAAAGCTGCCAGCACGGAAAGCTGTAGCTGGTTTTCACTGTCCCTTGGAACTGCATTCGCTGCCGCACAGTCATTCGTGTTCTGCAAAAGCTTGGCTTGGTAATGGGGCAACACTCTGTATCTCTCTCTCGAAGAGACCGGCTGCCAAATTCGAAACGTCCAGCGATTGCGCCCACACGAAAGCTGCCAGCACGGAAAGCTGTAGCTGGTTTTCACTGTCCCTTGGAACTGCATTCGCTGCCACACAGTCATTCGTGTTCTGCAAAAGCTTGGCTTGGTAATGGGGCAACACTCTGTATCTCTCTCTGGCAGAGCCCGGCTGCCAAATTCGAAACGTCCAGCGATTGCGCCCACACGAAAGCTGCCAGCACGGAAAGCTGTAGCTGGTTTTCACTGTCCCTTGGAACTGCATTCGCTGCCGCACAGTCATTCGTGTTCTGCAAAAGCTTGGCTTGGTAATGGGGCAACACTGTGTATCTCTCTCTCGCAGAGCCCGGCTGCCAAATTCGAAACGTCCAGCGATTGCGCCCACACGAAAGCTGCCAGCACGGAAAGCTGTAGCTGGTTTTCACTGTCCCTTGGAACTGCATTCGCTGCCGCACAGTCATTCGTGTTCTGCAAAAGCTTGGCTTGGTAATGGGGCAACACTCTGTATCTCTCTCTCGCAGAGCCCGGCTGCCAAATTCGAAACGTCCAGCGATTGCGCCCACACGAAAGCTGCCAGCACGGAAAGCTGTAGCTGGTTTTCACTGTCCCTTGGAACTGCATTCGCTGCCCCACAGTCATTCGTGTTCTGCAAAAGCTTGGCTTGGTAATGGGGCAACACGGTGTATCTCTCTCTCGCAGAGCCCGGCTGCCAAATTCGAAACGTCCAGCGATTGCGCCCACACGAAAGCTGCCAGCACGGAAAGCTGTAGCTGGTTTTCACTGTCCCTTGGAACTGCATTCGCTGCCGCACAGTCATTCGTGTTCTGCAAAAGCTTGGCTTTGTAATGGGGCAACACTCTGTATCTCTCTCTCGCAGAGCCCGGCTGCCAAATTCGAAACGTCCAGCGATTGCGCCCACACGAAAGCTGCCAGCACGGAAAGCTGTAGCTGGTTTTCACTGTCCCTTGGAACTGCATTCGCTGCCGCACAGTCATTCGTGTTCTGCAAAAGCTTGGCTTCGTAATGGGGCAACACTCTGTATCTCTCTCTCGAAGAGCCCGGCTGCCAAATTCGAAACGTCCAGCGATTGCGCCCACACGAAAGCTGCCAGCACGGAAAGCTGTAGCTGGTTTTCACTGTCCCTTGGAACTGCATTCGCTGCCACACAGTCATTCGTGTTCTGCAAAAGCTTGGCTTGGTAATGGGGCAACACTCTGTATCTCTCTCTCGCAGAGCCCGGCTGCCAAATTCGAAACGTCCAGCGATTGCGCCCACACGAAAGCTGCCAGCACGGAAAGGTGTAGCTGGTTTTCACTGTCTCTTGGAACTGCATTCGCTGCCACACAGTCATTCGTGTTCTGCAAAAGCTTGGCTTCGTAATGGGGCAACACTCTGTATCTCTCTCTCGCAGAGCCCGGCTGCCAAATTCGAAACGTCCAGCGATTGCGCCCACACGAAAGCTGCCAGCACGGAAAGCTGTAGCTGGTTTTCACTGTCCCTTGGAACTGCATTCGCTGCCGCACAGTCATTCGTGTTCTGCAAAAGCTTGGCTTCGTAATGGGGCAACACTCTGTATCTCTCTCTCTCGCAGAGCCCGGCTGCCAAATTCGAAACGTCCAGCGATTGCGCCCACACGAAAGCTGCCAGCACGGAAAGCTGTAGCTGGTTTTCACTGTCCCTTGGAACTGCATTCGCTGCCGCACAGTCATTCGTGTTCTGCAAAAGCTTGGCTTGGTAATGGGGCAACACTCTGTATCTCTCTCTCGCAGAGCCCGGCTGCCAAATTCGAAACGTCCAGCGATTGCGCCCACACGAAAGCTGCCAGCACGGAAAGCTGTAGCTGGTTTTCACTGTCCCTTGGAACTGCATTCGCTGCCGCACAGTCATTCGTGTTCTGCAAAAGCTTGGCTTGGTAATGGGGCAACACTCTGTATCTCTCTCTCGCAGAGCCCGGCTGCCAAATTCGAAACGTCCAGCGATTGCGCCCACACGAAAGCTGCCAGCACGGAAAGCTGTAGCTGGTTTTCACTGTCCCTTGGAACTGCATTCGCTGCCACACAGTCATTCGTGTTCTGCAAAAGCTTTGATTCGTAATGGGGCAACACTCTGTATCTCTCTCTCGCAGAGCCCGGCTGCCAAATTCGAAACGTCCAGCGATTGCGCCCACACGAAAGCTGCCAGCACGGAAAGCTGTAGCTGGTTTTCACTGTCCCTTGGAACTGCATTCGCTGCCGCACAGTCATTTGTGTTCTGCAAAAGCTTGGCTTGGTAATGGGGCAACACTGTGTATCTCTCTCTCGCAGAGCCCGGCTGCCAAATTCGAAACGTCCAGCGATTGCGCCCACACGAAAGCTGCCAGCACGGAAAGCTGTAGCTGGTTTTCACTGTCCCTTGGAACTGCATTCGCTGCCGCACAGTCATTCGTGTTCTGCAAAAGCTTGGCTTCGTAATGGGGCAACATTGTGTATCTCTCTCTCGCAGACCCCGGCTGCCATATTCGAAACGTCCAGCAATTGCGCCCACACGAAAGCTGCCAGCACGGAAAGCTGTAGCTGGTTTTCACTGTCCCTTGGAACTGCATTCGCTGCCGCACAGTCATTCGTGTTCTGCAAAAGCTTGGCTTGGTAATGGGGCAACACTCTGTATCTCTCTCTCGCAGAGCCCGGCTGCCAAATTCGAAACGTCCAGCGATTGCGCCCACACGAAAGCTGCCAGCACGGAAAGCTGTAGCTGGTTTTCACTGTCCCTTGGAACTGCATTCGCTGCCGCACAGTCATTCGTGTTCTGCAAAAGCTTGGCTTGGTAATGGGGCAACACTCTGTATCTCTCTCTCGCAGAGCCCGGCTGCCAAATTCAAAACGTCCAGCGATTGCGCCCACACGAAAGCTGCCAGCACGGAAAGCTGTAGCTGGTTTTCACTGTCCCTTTGAACTGCATTCGCTGCCGCACAGTCATTCGTGTTCTGCAAAAGCTTGGCTTCGTAATGCGGCAACACTGTGTATCTCTCTCTGGCAGAGCCCGGCTGCCAAATTCGAAACGTCCAGCGATTGCGCCCACACGAAAGCTGTCAGCACGGAAAGCTGTAGCTGGTTTTCACTGTCCCTTGGAACTGCATTCGCTGCCGCACAGTCATTCGTGTTCTGCAAAAGCTTGGCTTGGTAATGGGGCAACACTGTGTATCTCTCTCTCGCAGAGCCCGGCTGCCAAATTCGAAACGTCCAGCGATTGCGCCCACACGAAAGCTGCCAGCACGGAAAGCTGTAGCTGGTTTTCACTGTCCCTTGGAACTGCATTCGCTGCCGCACAGTCATTCGTGTTCTGCAAAAGCTTGGCTTCGTAATGGGGCAACACTCTGTATCTCTCTCTCGAAGAGACCGGCTGCCAAATTCGAAACGTCCAGCGATTGCGCCCACACAAAAGCTGCCAGCACGGAAAGCTGTAGCTGGTTTTCACTGTCCCTTGGAACTGCATTCGCTGCCGCACAGTCATTCGTGTTCTGCAAAAGCTTGGCTTGGTAATGGGGCAACACTGTGTATCTCTCTCTCGCAGAGCCCGGCTGCCAAATTCAAAACGTCCAGCGATTGCGCCCACACGAAAGCTGCCAGCACGGAAAGCTGTAGCTGGTTTTCACTGTCCCTTGGAACTGCATTCGCTGCCGCACAGTCATTCGTGTTCTGCAAAAGCTTGGCTTGGTAATGGGGCAACACTCTGTATCTCTCTCTCGCAGAGCCCGGCTGCCAAATTCGAAACGTCCAGCGATTGCGCCCACACGAAAGCTGCCAGCACGGAAAGCTGTAGCTGGTTTTCACTGTCCCTTGGAACTGCATTCGCTGCCGCACAGTCATTCGTGTTCTGCAAAAGCTTGGCTTCGTAATGGGGCAACACTCTGTATCTCTCTCTCTCGCAGAGCCCGGCTGCCAAATTCGAAACGTCCAGCGATTGCGCCCACACGAAAGCTGCCAGCACGGAAAGCTGTAGCTGGTTTTCACTGTCCCTTGGAACTGCATTCGCTGCCGCACAGTCATTCGTGTTCTGCAAAAGCTTGGCTTGGTAATGGGGCAACACTGTGTATCTCTCTCTGGCAGAGCCCGGCTGCCAAATTCGAAACGTCCACCGATTGCGCCCACACGAAAGCTGCCAGCACGGAAAGCTGTAGCTGGTTTTCACTGTCCCTTGAAACTGCATTCGCTGCCGCACAGTCATTCGTGTTCTGCAAAAGCTTGGCTTGGTAATGGGGCAACACTGTGTATCTCTCTCTCGCAGAGCCCGGCTGCCAAATTCGAAACGTCCAGCGATTGCGCCCACACGAAAGCTGCCAGCACGGAAAGCTGTAGCTGGTTTTCACTGTCCCTTGGAACTGCATTCGCTGCCGCACAGTCATTCGTGTTCTGCAAAAGCTTGGCTTGGTAATGGGGCAACACTCTGTATCTCTCTCTGGCAGAGCCCGGCTGCCAAATTCGAAACGTCCAGCGATTGCGCCCACACGAAAGCTGCCAGCACGGAAAGCTGTAGCTGGTTTTCACTGTCCCTTGGAACTGCATTCGCTGCCGCACAGTCATTTGTGTTCTGCAAAAGCTTGGCTTGGTAATGGGGCAACACTCTGTATCTCTCTCTCGCAGAGCCCGGCTGCCAAATTCGAAACGTCCAGCGATTGCGCCCACACGAAAGCTGCCAGCACGGAAAGCTGTAGCTGGTTTTCACTGTCCCTTGGAACTGCATTCGCTGCCGCACAGTCATTCGTGTTCTGCAAAAGCTTGGCTTGGTAATGGGGCAACACTCTGTATCTCTCTCTCGCAGAGCCCGGCTGCCAAATTCAAAACGTCCAGCGATTGCGCCCACACGAAAGCTGCCAGCACGGAAAGCTGTAGCTGGTTTTCACTGTCCCTTGGAACTGCATTCGCTGCCGCACAGTCATTCGTGTTCTGCAAAAGCTTGGCTTGGTAATGGGGCAACACTGTGTATCTCTCTCTCTCGCAGAGCCCGGCTGCCAAATTCGAAACGTCCAGCGATTGCGCCCACAAGAAAACTGCCAGCACGGAAAGCTGTAGCTGGTTTTCACTGTCCCTTGGAACTGCATTCGCTGCCGCACAGTCATTCGTGTTCTGCAAAAGCTTGGCTTGGTAATGGGGCAACACTGTGTATCTCTCTCTGGCAGAGCCCGGCTGCCAAATTCGAAACGTCCACCGATTGCGACCACACGAAAGCTGCCAGCACGGAAAGCTGTAGCTGGTTTTCACTGTCCCTTGGAACTGCATTCGCTGCCGCACAGTCATTCGTGTTCTGCAAAAGCTTGGCTTGGTAATGGGGCAACACTGTGTATCTCTCTCTCTCGCAGAGCCCGGCTGCCAAATTCGAAACGTCCAGCGATTGCGCCCACACGAAAGCTGCCAGCACGGAAAGCTGTAGCTGGTTTTCACTGTCCCTTGGAACTGCATTCGCTGCCGCACAGTCATTCGTGTTCTGCAAAAGCTTGGCTTGGTAATGGGGCAACACTCTGTATCTCTCTCTCGCAGAGCCCGGCTGCCAAATTCGAAACGTCCAGCGATTGCGCCCACACGAAAGCTGCCAGCACGGAAAGCTGTAGCTGGTTTTCACTGTCCCTTGGAACTGCATTCGCTGCCGCACAGTCATTCGTGTTCTGCAAAAGCTTTGATTCGTAATGGGGCAACACTCTGTATCTCTCTCTCTCGCAGAGCCCGGCTGCCAAATTCGAAACGTCCAGCGATTGCGCCCACAAGAAAACTGCCAGCACGGAAAGCTGTAGCTGGTTTTCACTGTCCCTTGGAACTGCATTCGCTGCCGCACAGTCATTCGTGTTCTGCAAAAGCTTGGCTTGGTAATGGGGCAACACTGTGTATCTCTCTCTGGCAGAGCCCGGCTGCCAAATTCGAAACGTCCAGCGATTGCGCCCACACGAAAGCTGCCAGCACGGAAAGCTGTAGCTGGTTTTCACTGTCCCTTGGAACTGCATTCGCTGCCACACAGTCATTCGTGTTCTGCAAAAGCTTGGCTTGGTAATGGGGCAACACTCTGTATCTCTCTCTCGCAGAGCCCGGCTGCCAAATTCGAAACGTCCAGCGATTGCGCCCACACGAAAGCTGCCAGCACGGAAAGCTGTAGCTGGTTTTCACTGTCCCTTGGAACTGCATTCGCTGCCGCACAGTCATTCGTGTTCTGCAAAAGCTTGGCTTCGTAATGGGGCAACACTCTGTATCTCTCTCTCTCGCAGAGCCCGGCTGCCAAATTCGAAACGTCCAGCGATTGCGCCCACAAGAAAACTGCCAGCACGGAAAGCTGTAGCTGGTTTTCACTGTCCCTTGGAACTGCATTCGCTGCCGCACAGTCATTCGTGTTCTGCAAAAGCTTGGCTTGGTAATGGGGCAACACTGTGTATCTCTCTCTGGCAGAGCCCGGCTGCCAAATTCGAAACGTCCAGCGATTGCGCCCACACGAAAGCTGCCAGCACGGAAAGCTGTAGCTGGTTTTCACTGTCCCTTGGAACTGCATTCGCTGCCGCACAGTCATTCGTGTTCTGCAAAAGCTTGGCTTGGTAATGGGGCAACACTGTGTATCTCTCTCTCGCAGAGCCCGGCTGCCAAATTCGAAACGTCCAGCGATTGCGCCCACACGAAAGCTGCCAGCACGGAAAGCTGTAGCTGGTTTTCACTGTCCCTTGGAACTGCATTCGCTGCCGCACAGTCATTCGTGTTCTGCAAAAGCTTGGCTTGGTAATGGGGCAACACTCTGTATCTCTCTCTCGCAGAGCCCGGCTGCCAAATTCAAAACGTCCAGCGATTGCGCCCACACGAAAGCTGCCAGCACGGAAAGCTGTAGCTGGTTTTCACTGTCCCTTGGAACTGCATTCGCTGCCGCACAGTCATTCGTGTTCTGCAAAAGCTTGGCTTGGTAATGGGGCAACACTCTGTATCTCTCTCTCGCAGAGCCCGGCTGCCAAATTCGAAACGTCCAGCGATTGCGCCCACACGAAAGCTGCCAGCACGGAAAGCTGTAGCTGGTTTTCACTGTCCCTTGGAACTGCATTCGCTGCCGCACAGTCATTCGTGTTCTGCAAAAGCTTGGCTTGGTAATGGGGCAACACTCTGTATCTCTCTCTGGCAGAGCCCGGCTGCCAAATTCGAAACGTCCAGCGATTGCGCCCACACGAAAGCTGCCAGCACGGAAAGCTGTAGCTGGTTTTCACTGTCCCTTGGAACTGCATTCGCTGCCGCATAGTCATTCGTGTTCTGCAAAAGCTTGGCTTCGTAATGGGGCAACACTGTGTATCTCTCTCTCTCGCAGAGCCCGGCTGCCAAATTCGAAACGTCCAGCGATTGCGCCCACACGAAAGCTGCCAGCACGGAAAGCTGTAGCTGGTTTTCACTGTCCCTTGGAACTGCATTCGCTGCCGCACAGTCATTCGTGTTCTGCAAAAGCTTGGCTTGGTAACGGGGCAACACTCTGTATCTCTCTCTGGCAGAGCCCGGCTGCCAAATTCGAAACGTCCAGCGATTGCGCCCACACGAAAGCTGCCAGCACGGAAAGCTGTAGCTGGTTTTCACTGTCCCTTGGAACTGCATTCGCTGCCGCACAGTCATTCGTGTTCTGCAAAAGCTTGGCTTGGTAATGGGGCAACACTCTGTATCTCTCTCTGGCAGAGCCCGGCTGCCAAATTCGAAACGTCCAGCGATTGCGCCCACACGAAAGCTGCCAGCACGGAAAGCTGTAGCTGGTTTTCACTGTCCCTTGGAACTGCATTCGCTGCCGCACAGTCATTTGTGTTCTGCAAAAGCTTGGCTTGGTAATGGGGCAACACTCTGTATCTCTCTCTCGCAGAGCCCGGCTGCCAAATTCGAAACGTCCAGCGATTGCGCCCACACGAAAGCTGCCAGCACGGAAAGCTGTAGCTGGTTTTCACTGTCCCTTGGAACTGCATTCGCTGCCGCACAGTCATTCGTGTTCTGCAAAAGCTTGGCTTCGTAATGGGGCAACACTCTGTATCTCTCTCTCGCAGAGCCCGGCTGCCAAATTCAAAACGTCCAGCGATTGCGCCCACACGAAAGCTGCCAGCACGGAAAGCTGTAGCTGGTTTTCACTGTCCCTTGGAACTGCATTCGCTGCCGCACAGTCATTCGTGTTCTGCAAAAGCTTGGCTTCGTAATGGGGCAACACTCTGTATCTCTCTCTCTCGCAGAGCCCGGCTGCCAAATTCGAAACGTCCAGCGATTGCGCCCACAAGAAAACTGCCAGCACGGAAAGCTGTAGCTGGTTTTCACTGTTCCTTGGAACTGCATTCGCTGCCGCACAGTCATTCGTGTTCTGCAAAAGCTTGGCTTGGTAATGGGGCAACACTGTGTATCTCTCTCTGGCAGAGCCCGGCTGCCAAATTCGAAACGTCCACCGATTGCGACCACACGAAAGCTGCCAGCACGGAAAGCTGTAGCTGGTTTTCACTGTCCCTTGGAACTGCATTCGCTGCCGCACAGTCATTCGTGTTCTGCAAAAGCTTGGCTTGGTAATGGGGCAACACTGTGTATCTCTCTCTCTCGCAGAGCCCGGCTGCCAAATTCGAAACGTCCAGCGATTGCGCCCACACGAAAGCTGCCAGCACGGAAAGCTGTAGCTGGTTTTCACTGTCCCTTGGAACTGCATTCGCTGCCGCACAGTCATTCGTGTTCTGCAAAAGCTTGGCTTGGTAATGGGGCAACACTCTGTATCTCTCTCTCGCAGAGCCCGGCTGCCAAATTCGAAACGTCCAGCGATTGCGCCCACACGAAAGCTGCCAGCACGGAAAGCTGTAGCTGGTTTTCACTGTCCCTTGGAACTGCATTCGCTGCCGCACAGTCATTCGTGTTCTGCAAAAGCTTTGATTCGTAATGGGGCAACACTCTGTATCTCTCTCTCTCGCAGAGCCCGGCTGCCAAATTCGAAACGTCCAGCGATTGCGCCCACAAGAAAACTGCCAGCACGGAAAGCTGTAGCTGGTTTTCACTGTCCCTTGGAACTGCATTCGCTGCCGCACAGTCATTCGTGTTCTGCAAAAGCTTGGCTTGGTAATGGGGCAACACTGTGTATCTCTCTCTGGCAGAGCCCGGCTGCCAAATTCGAAACGTCCAGCGATTGCGCCCACACGAAAGCTGCCAGCACGGAAAGCTGTAGCTGGTTTTCACTGTCCCTTGGAACTGCATTCGCTGCCGCACAGTCATTCGTGTTCTGCAAAAGCTTGGCTTCGTAATGGGGCAACACTCTGTATCTCTCTCTCTCGCAGAGCCCGGCTGCCAAATTCGAAACGTCCAGCGATTGCGCCCACAAGAAAACTGCCAGCACGGAAAGCTGTAGCTGGTTTTCACTGTCCCTTGGAACTGCATTCGCTGCCGCACAGTCATTCGTGTTCTGCAAAAGCTTGGCTTGGTAATGGGGCAACACTGTGTATCTCTCTCTGGCAGAGCCCGGCTGCCAAATTCGAAACGTCCAGCGATTGCGCCCACACGAAAGCTGCCAGCACGGAAAGCTGTAGCTGGTTTTCACTGTCCCTTGGAACTGCATTCGCTGCCGCACAGTCATTCGTGTTCTGCAAAAGCTTGGCTTGGTAATGGGGCAACACTGTGTATCTCTCTCTCGCAGAGCCCGGCTGCCAAATTCGAAACGTCCAGCGATTGCGCCCACACGAAAGCTGCCAGCACGGAAAGCTGTAGCTGGTTTTCACTGTCCCTTGGAACTGCATTCGCTGCCGCACAGTCATTCGTGTTCTGCAAAAGCTTGGCTTGGTAATGGGGCAACACTCTGTATCTCTCTCTCGCAGAGCCCGGCTGCCAAATTCAAAACGTCCAGCGATTGCGCCCACACGAAAGCTGCCAGCACGGAAAGCTGTAGCTGGTTTTCACTGTCCCTTGGAACTGCATTCGCTGCCGCACAGTCATTCGTGTTCTGCAAAAGCTTGGCTTGGTAATGGGGCAACACTCTGTATCTCTCTCTCGCAGAGCCCGGCTGCCAAATTCGAAACGTCCAGCGATTGCGCCCACACGAAAGCTGCCAGCACGGAAAGCTGTAGCTGGTTTTCACTGTCCCTTGGAACTGCATTCGCTGCCGCACAGTCATTCGTGTTCTGCAAAAGCTTGGCTTGGTAATGGGGCAACACTCTGTATCTCTCTCTGGCAGAGCCCGGCTGCCAAATTCGAAACGTCCAGCGATTGCGCCCACACGAAAGCTGCCAGCACGGAAAGCTGTAGCTGGTTTTCACTGTCCCTTGGAACTGCATTCGCTGCCGCACAGTCATTCGTGTTCTGCAAAAGCTTGGCTTCGTAATGGGGCAACACTGTGTATCTCTCTCTCTCGCAGAGCCCGGCTGCCAAATTCGAAACGTCCAGCGATTGTGCCCACACGAAAGCTGCCAGCACGGAAAGCTGTAGCTGGTTTTCACTGTCCCTTGGAACTGCATTCGCTGCCGCACAGTCATTCGTGTTCTGCAAAAGCTTGGCTTGGTAACGGGGCAACACTCTGTATCTCTCTCTGGCAGAGCCCGGCTGCCAAATTCGAAACGTCCAGCGATTGCGCCCACACGAAAGCTGCCAGCACGGAAAGCTGTAGCTGGTTTTCACTGTCCCTTGGAACTGCATTCGCTGCCGCACAGTCATTCGTGTTCTGCAAAAGCTTGGCTTGGTAACGGGGCAACACTCTGTATCTCTCTCTGGCAGAGCCCGGCTGCCAAATTCGAAACGTCCAGCGATTGCGCCCACACGAAAGCTGCCAGCACGGAAAGCTGTAGCTGGTTTTCACTGTTCCTTGGAACTGCATTCGCTGCCGCACAGTCATTTCTGTTCTGCAAAAGCTTGGCTTGGTAATGGGGCAACACTCTGTATCTCTCTCTCGCAGAGCCCGGCTGCCAAATTCGAAACGTCCAGCGATTGCGCCCACACGAAAGCTGCCAGCACGGAAAGCTGTAGCTGGTTTTCACTGTCCCTTGGAACTGCATTCGCTGCCGCACAGTCATTCGTGTTCTGCAAAAGCTTGGCTTGGTAATGGGGCAACACTCTGTATCTCTCTCTCGCAGAGCCCGGCTGCCAAATTCAAAACGTCCAGCGATTGCGCCCACACGAAAGCTGCCAGCACGGAAAGCTGTAGCTGGTTTTCACTGTCCCTTGGAACTGCATTCGCTGCCGCACAGTCATTCGTGTTCTGCAAAAGCTTGGCTTGGTAATGGGGCAACACTCTGTATCTCTCTCTCGCAGAGCCCGGCTGCCAAATTCGAAACGTCCAGCGATTGCGCCCACACGAAAGCTGCCAGCACGGAAAGCTGTAGCTGGTTTTCACTGTCCCTTGGAACTGCATTCGCTGCCGCACAGTCATTCGTGTTCTGCAAAAGCTTGGCTTGGTAATGGGGCAACACTCTGTATCTCTCTCTGGCAGAGCCCGGCTGCCAAATTCGAAACGTCCAGCGATTGCGCCCACACGAAAGCTGCCAGCACGGAAAGCTGTAGCTGGTTTTCACTGTCCCTTGGAACTGCATTCGCTGCCGCACAGTCATTCGTGTTCTGCAAAAGCTTGGCTTCGTAATGGGGCAACACTGTGTATCTCTCTCTCTCGCAGAGCCCGGCTGCCAAATTCGAAACGTCCAGCGATTGTGCCCACACGAAAGCTGCCAGCACGGAAAGCTGTAGCTGGTTTTCACTGTCCCTTGGAACTGCATTCGCTGCCGCACAGTCATTCGTGTTCTGCAAAAGCTTGGCTTGGTAACGGGGCAACACTCTGTATCTCTCTCTGGCAGAGCCCGGCTGCCAAATTCGAAACGTCCAGCGATTGCGCCCACACGAAAGCTGCCAGCACGGAAAGCTGTAGCTGGTTTTCACTGTCCCTTGGAACTGCATTCGCTGCCGCACAGTCATTCGTGTTCTGCAAAAGCTTGGCTTGGTAATGGGGCAACACTCTGTATCTCTCTCTGGCAGAGCCCGGCTGCCAAATTCGAAACGTCCAGCGATTGCGCCCACACGAAAGCTGCCAGCACGGAAAGCTGTAGCTGGTTTTCACTGTTCCTTGGAACTGCATTCGCTGCCGCACAGTCATTTCTGTTCTGCAAAAGCTTGGCTTGGTAATGGGGCAACACTCTGTATCTCTCTCTCGCAGAGCCCGGCTGCCAAATTCGAAACGTCCAGCGATTGCGCCCACACGAAAGCTGCCAGCACGGAAAGCTGTAGCTGGTTTTCACTGTCCCTTGGAACTGCATTCGCTGCCGCACAGTCATTCGTGTTCTGCAAAAGCTTGGCTTGGTAATGGGGCAACACTCTGTATCTCTCTCTCGCAGAGCCCGGCTGCCAAATTCAAAACGTCCAGCGATTGCGCCCACACGAAAGCTGCCAGCACGGAAAGCTGTAGCTGGTTTTCACTGTCCCTTGGAACTGCATTCGCTGCCGCACAGTCATTCGTGTTCTGCAAAAGCTTGGCTTCGTAATGGGGCAACACTCTGTATCTCTCTCTCTCGCAGAGCCCGGCTGCCAAATTCGAAACGTCCAGCGATTGCGCCCACAAGAAAACTGCCAGCACGGAAAGCTGTAGCTGGTTTTCACTGTCCCTTGGAACTGCATTCGCTGCCGCACAGTCATTCGTGTTCTGCAAAAGCTTGGCTTGGTAATGGGGCAACACTGTGTATCTCTCTCTGGCAGAGCCCGGCTGCCAAATTCGAAACGTCCACCGATTGCGACCACACGAAAGCTGCCAGCACGGAAAGCTGTAGCTGGTTTTCACTGTCCCTTGGAACTGCATTCGCTGCCGCACAGTCATTCGTGTTCTGCAAAAGCTTGGCTTGGTAATGGGGCAACACTGTGTATCTCTCTCTGGCAGAGCCCGGCTGCCAAATTCGAAACGTCCAGCGATTGCGCCCACACGAAAGCTGCCAGCACGGAAAGCTGTAGCTGGTTTTCACTGTCCCTTGGAACTGCATTCGCTGCCGCACAGTCATTCGTGTTCTGCAAAAGCTTGGCTTGGTAATGGGGCAACACTCTGTATCTCTCTCTCGCAGAGCCCGGCTGCCAAATTCGAAACGTCCAGCGATTGCGCCCACACGAAAGCTGCCAGCACGGAAAGCTGTAGCTGGTTTTCACTGTCCCTTGGAACTGCATTCGCTGCCGCACAGTCATTCGTGTTCTGCAAAAGCTTTGATTCGTAATGGGGCAACACTCTGTATCTCTCTCTCTCGCAGAGCCCGGCTGCCAAATTCGAAACGTCCAGCGATTGCGCCCACAAGAAAACTGCCAGCACGGAAAGCTGTAGCTGGTTTTCACTGTCCCTTGGAACTGCATTCGCTGCCGCACAGTCATTCGTGTTCTGCAAAAGCTTGGCTTGGTAATGGGGCAACACTGTGTATCTCTCTCTGGCAGAGCCCGGCTGCCAAATTCGAAACGTCCAGCGATTGCGCCCACACGAAAGCTGCCAGCACGGAAAGCTGTAGCTGGTTTTCACTGTCCCTTGGAACTGCATTCGCTGCCGCACAGTCATTCGTGTTCTGCAAAAGCTTGGCTTCGTAATGGGGCAACACTCTGTATCTCTCTCTCGCAGAGCCCGGCTGCCAAATTCGAAACGTCCAGCGATTGCGCCCACACGAAAGCTGCCAGCACGGAAAGCTGTAGCTGGTTTTCACTGTCCCTTGGAACTGCATTCGCTGCCGCACAGTCATTCGTGTTCTGCAAAAGCTTGGCTTCGTAATGGGGCAACACTCTGTATCTCTCTCTCTCGCAGAGCCCGGCTGCCAAATTCGAAACGTCCAGCGATTGCGCCCACACGAAAGCTGCCAGCACGGAAAGCTGTAGCTGGTTTTCACTGTCCCTTGGAACTGCATTCGCTGCCGCACAGTCATTCGTGTTCTGCAAAAGCTTGGCTTGGTAATGGGGCAACACTCTGTATCTCTCTCTGGCAGAGCCCGGCTGCCAAATTCGAAACGTCCAGCGATTGCGCCCACACGAAAGCTGCCAGCACGGAAAGCTGTAGCTGGTTTTCACTGTCCCTTGGAACTGCATTCGCTGCCGCACAGTCATTCGTGTTCTGCAAAAGCTTGGCTTGGTAATGGGGCAACACTCTGTATCTCTCTCTCGCAGAGCCCGGCTGCCAAATTCAAAACGTCCAGCGATTGCGCCCACACGAAAGCTGCCAGCACGGAAAGCTGTAGCTGGTTTTCACTGTCCCTTGGAACTGCATTCGCTGCCGCACAGTCATTCGTGTTCTGCAAAAGCTTGGCTTCGTAATGGGGCAACACTCTGTATCTCTCTCTCTCGCAGAGCCCGGCTGCCAAATTCGAAACGTCCAGCGATTGCGCCCACAAGAAAACTGCCAGCACGGAAAGCTGTAGCTGGTTTTCACTGTCCCTTGGAACTGCATTCGCTGCCGCACAGTCATTCGTGTTCTGCAAAAGCTTGGCTTCGTAATGGGGCAACACTCTGTATCTCTCTCTTGCAGAGCTCGGCTGCCAAATTCGAAACGTCCACCGATTGCGACCACACGAAAGCTGCCAGCACGGAAAGCTGTAGCTGGTTTTCACTGTCCCTTGGAACTGCATTCGCTGCCGCACAGTCATTCGTGTTCTGCAAAAGCTTGGCTTGGTAATGGGGCAACACTGTGTATCTCTCTCTCTCGCAGAGCCCGGCTGCCAAATTCGAAACGTCCAGCGATTGCGCCCACACGAAAGCTGCCAGCACGGAAAGCTGTAGCTGGTTTTCACTGTCCCTTGGAACTGCATTCGCTGCCGCACAGTCATTCGTGTTCTGCAAAAGCTTGGCTTGGTAATGGGGCAACACTCTGTATCTCTCTCTCTCGCAGAGCCCGGCTGCCAAATTCGAAACGTCCAGCGATTGCGCCCACACGAAAGCTGCCAGCACGGAAAGCTGTAGCTGGTTTTCACTGTCCCTTGGAACTGCATTCGCTGCCGCACAGTCATTCGTGTTCTGCAAAAGCTTGGCTTGGTAATGGGGCAACACTCTGTATCTCTCTCTCGCAGAGCCCGGCTGCCAAATTCGAAACGTCCAGCGATTGCGCCCACACGAAAGCTGCCAGCACGGAAAGCTGTAGCTGGTTTTCACTGTCCCTTGGAACTGCATTCGCTGCCGCACAGTCATTCGTGTTCTGCAAAAGCTTTGATTCGTAATGGGGCAACACTCTGTATCTCTCTCTCTCGCAGAGCCCGGCTGCCAAATTCGAAACGTCCAGCGATTGCGCCCACAAGAAAACTGCCAGCACGGAAAGCTGTAGCTGGTTTTCACTGTCCCTTGGAACTGCATTCGCTGCCGCACAGTCATTCGTGTTCTGCAAAAGCTTGGCTTGGTAATGGGGCAACACTGTGTATCTCTCTCTGGCAGAGCCCGGCTGCCAAATTCGAAACGTCCAGCGATTGCGCCCACACGAAAGCTGCCAGCACGGAAAGCTGTAGCTGGTTTTCACTGTCCCTTGGAACTGCATTCGCTGCCGCACAGTCATTCGTGTTCTGCAAAAGCTTGGCTTGGTAATGGGGCAACACTCTGTATCTCTCTGTCGCAGAGCCCGGCTGCCAAATTCGAAACGTCCAGCGATTGCGCCCACACGAAAGCTGCCAGCACGGAAAGCTGTAGCTGGTTTTCACTGTCCCTTGGAACTGCATTCGCTGCCGCACAGTCATTCGTGTTCTGCAAAAGCTTGGCTTCGTAATGGGGCAACACTCTGTATCTCTCTCTCTCGCAGAGCCCGGCTGCCAAATTCGAAACGTCCAGCGATTGCGCCCACAAGAAAACTGCCAGCACGGAAAGCTGTAGCTGGTTTTCACTGTCCCTTGGAACTGCATTCGCTGCCGCACAGTCATTCGTGTTCTGCAAAAGCTTGGCTTGGTAATGGGGCAACACTGTGTATCTCTCTCTGGCAGAGCCCGGCTGCCAAATTCGAAACGTCCAGCGATTGCGCCCACACGAAAGCTGCCAGCACGGAAAGCTGTAGCTGGTTTTCACTGTCCCTTGGAACTGCATTCGCTGCCGCACAGTCATTCGTGTTCTGCAAAAGCTTGGCTTGGTAATGGGGCAACACTGTGTATCTCTCTCTCGCAGAGCCCGGCTGCCAAATTCGAAACGTCCAGCGATTGCGCCCACACGAAAGCTGCCAGCACGGAAAGCTGTAGCTGGTTTTCACTGTCCCTTGGAACTGCATTCGCTGCCGCACAGTCATTCGTGTTCTGCAAAAGCTTGGCTTGGTAATGGGGCAACACTCTGTATCTCTCTCTCGCAGAGCCCGGCTGCCAAATTCAAAACGTCCAGCGATTGCGCCCACACGAAAGCTGCCAGCACGGAAAGCTGTAGCTGGTTTTCACTGTCCCTTGGAACTGCATTCGCTGCCGCACAGTCATTCGTGTTCTGCAAAAGCTTGGCTTGGTAATGGGGCAACACTCTGTATCTCTCTCTCGCAGAGCCCGGCTGCCAAATTCGAAACGTCCAGCGATTGCGCCCACACGAAAGCTGCCAGCACGGAAAGCTGTAGCTGGTTTTCACTGTCCCTTGGAACTGCATTCGCTGCCGCACAGTCATTCGTGTTCTGCAAAAGCTTGGCTTGGTAATGGGGCAACACTCTGTATCTCTCTCTGGCAGAGCCCGGCTGCCAAATTCGAAACGTCCAGCGATTGCGCCCACACGAAAGCTGCCAGCACGGAAAGCTGTAGCTGGTTTTCACTGTCCCTTGGAACTGCATTCGCTGCCGCACAGTCATTCGTGTTCTGCAAAAGCTTGGCTTCGTAATGGGGCAACACTGTGTATCTCTCTCTCTCGCAGAGCCCGGCTGCCAAATTCGAAACGTCCAGCGATTGCGCCCACACGAAAGCTGCCAGCACGGAAAGCTGTAGCTGGTTTTCACTGTCCCTTGGAACTGCATTCGCTGCCGCACAGTCATTCGTGTTCTGCAAAAGCTTGGCTTGGTAACGGGGCAACACTCTGTATCTCTCTCTGGCAGAGCCCGGCTGCCAAATTCGAAACGTCCAGCGATTGCGCCCACACGAAAGCTGCCAGCACGGAAAGCTGTAGCTGGTTTTCACTGTCCCTTGGAACTGCATTCGCTGCCGCACAGTCATTCGTGTTCTGCAAAAGCTTGGCTTGGTAATGGGGCAACACTCTGTATCTCTCTCTGGCAGAGCCCGGCTGCCAAATTCGAAACGTCCAGCGATTGCGCCCACACGAAAGCTGCCAGCACGGAAAGCTGTAGCTGGTTTTCACTGTTCCTTGGAACTGCATTCGCTGCCGCACAGTCATTTGTGTTCTGCAAAAGCTTGGCTTGGTAATGGGGCAACACTCTGTATCTCTCTCTCGCAGAGCCCGGCTGCCAAATTCGAAACGTCCAGCGATTGCGCCCACACGAAAGCTGCCAGCACGGAAAGCTGTAGCTGGTTTTCACTGTCCCTTGGAACTGCATTCGCTGCCGCACAGTCATTCGTGTTCTGCAAAAGCTTGGCTTGGTAATGGGGCAACACTCTGTATCTCTCTCTCGCAGAGCCCGGCTGCCAAATTCAAAACGTCCAGCGATTGCGCCCACACGAAAGCTGCCAGCACGGAAAGCTGTAGCTGGTTTTCACTGTCCCTTGGAACTGCATTCGCTGCCGCACAGTCATTCGTGTTCTGCAAAAGCTTGGCTTCTTAATGGGGCAACACTCTGTATCTCTCTCTCTCGCAGAGCCCGGCTGCCAAATTCGAAACGTCCAGCGATTGCGCCCACAAGAAAACTGCCAGCACGGAAAGCTGTAGCTGGTTTTCACTGTCCCTTGGAACTGCATTCGCTGCCGCACAGTCATTCGTGTTCTGCAAAAGCTTTGATTCGTAATGGGGCAACACTCTGTATCTCTCTCTCTCGCAGAGCCCGGCTGCCAAATTCGAAACGTCCAGCGATTGCGCCCACAAGAAAACTGCCAGCACGGAAAGCTGTAGCTGGTTTTCACTGTCCCTTGGAACTGCATTCGCTGCCGCACAGTCATTCGTGTTCTGCAAAAGCTTGGCTTGGTAATGGGGCAACACTGTGTATCTCTCTCTGGCAGAGCCCGGCTGCCAAATTCGAAACGTCCAGCGATTGCGCCCACACGAAAGCTGCCAGCACGGAAAGCTGTAGCTGGTTTTCACTGTCCCTTGGAACTGCATTCGCTGCCGCACAGTCATTCGTGTTCTGCAAAAGCTTGGCTTCGTAATGGGGCAACACTCTGTATCTCTCTCTCGCAGAGCCCGGCTGCCAAATTCGAAACGTCCAGCGATTGCGCCCACACGAAAGCTGCCAGCACGGAAAGCTGTAGCTGGTTTTCACTGTCCCTTGGAACTGCATTCGCTGCCGCACAGTCATTCGTGTTCTGCAAAAGCTTGGCTTCGTAATGGGGCAACACTCTGTATCTCTCTCTCTCGCAGAGCCCGGCTGCCAAATTCGAAACGTCCAGCGATTGCGCCCACACGAAAGCTGCCAGCACGGAAAGCTGTAGCTGGTTTTCACTGTCCCTTGGAACTGCATTCGCTGCCGCACAGTCATTCGTGTTCTGCAAAAGCTTGGCTTGGTAATGGGGCAACACTCTGTATCTCTCTCTGGCAGAGCCCGGCTGCCAAATTCGAAACGTCCAGCGATTGCGCCCACACGAAAGCTGCCAGCACGGAAAGCTGTAGCTGGTTTTCACTGTCCCTTGGAACTGCATTCGCTGCCGCACAGTCATTCGTGTTCTGCAAAAGCTTGGCTTGGTAATGGGGCAACACTCTGTATCTCTCTCTCGCAGAGCCCGGCTGCCAAATTCAAAACGTCCAGCGATTGCGCCCACACGAAAGCTGCCAGCACGGAAAGCTGTAGCTGGTTTTCACTGTCCCTTGGAACTGCATTCGCTGCCGCACAGTCATTCGTGTTCTGCAAAAGCTTGGCTTCGTAATGGGGCAACACTCTGTATCTCTCTCTCTCGCAGAGCCCGGCTGCCAAATTCGAAACGTCCAGCGATTGCGCCCACAAGAAAACTGCCAGCACGGAAAGCTGTAGCTGGTTTTCACTGTCCCTTGGAACTGCATTCGCTGCCGCACAGTCATTCGTGTTCTGCAAAAGCTTGGCTTCGTAATGGGGCAACACTCTGTATCTCTCTCTTGCAGAGCTCGGCTGCCAAATTCGAAACGTCCACCGATTGCGACCACACGAAAGCTGCCAGCACGGAAAGCTGTAGCTGGTTTTCACTGTCCCTTGGAACTGCATTCGCTGCCGCACAGTCATTCGTGTTCTGCAAAAGCTTGGCTTGGTAATGGGGCAACACTGTGTATCTCTCTCTCTCGCAGAGCCCGGCTGCCAAATTCGAAACGTCCAGCGATTGCGCCCACACGAAAGCTGCCAGCACGGAAAGCTGTAGCTGGTTTTCACTGTCCCTTGGAACTGCATTCGCTGCCGCACAGTCATTCGTGTTCTGCAAAAGCTTGGCTTGGTAATGGGGCAACACTCTGTATCTCTCTCTCGCAGAGCCCGGCTGCCAAATTCGAAACGTCCAGCGATTGCGCCCACACGAAAGCTGCCAGCACGGAAAGCTGTAGCTGGTTTTCACTGTCCCTTGGAACTGCATTCGCTGCCGCACAGTCATTCGTGTTCTGCAAAAGCTTTGATTCGTAATGGGGCAACACTCTGTATCTCTCTCTCTCGCAGAGCCCGGCTGCCAAATTCGAAACGTCCAGCGATTGCGCCCACAAGAAAACTGCCAGCACGGAAAGCTGTAGCTGGTTTTCACTGTCCCTTGGAACTGCATTCGCTGCCGCACAGTCATTCGTGTTCTGCAAAAGCTTGGCTTGGTAATGGGGCAACACTGTGTATCTCTCTCTGGCAGAGCCCGGCTGCCAAATTCGAAACGTCCAGCGATTGCGCCCACACGAAAGCTGCCAGCACGGAAAGCTGTAGCTGGTTTTCACTGTCCCTTGGAACTGCATTCGCTGCCGCACAGTCATTCGTGTTCTGCAAAAGCTTGGCTTGGTAATGGGGCAACACTCTGTATCTCTCTCTCGCAGAGCCCGGCTGCCAAATTCGAAACGTCCAGCGATTGCGCCCACACGAAAGCTGCCAGCACGGAAAGCTGTAGCTGGTTTTCACTGTCCCTTGGAACTGCATTCGCTGCCGCACAGTCATTCGTGTTCTGCAAAAGCTTGGCTTCGTAATGGGGCAACACTCTGTATCTCTCTCTCTCGCAGAGCCCGGCTGCCAAATTCGAAACGTCCAGCGATTGCGCCCACACGAAAGCTGCCAGCACGGAAAGCTGTAGCTGGTTTTCACTGTCCCTTGGAACTGCATTCGCTGCCGCACAGTCATTCGTGTTCTGCAAAAGCTTGGCTTGGTAACGGGGCAACACTCTGTATCTCTCTCTGGCAGAGCCCGGCTGCCAAATTCGAAACGTCCAGCGATTGCGCCCACACGAAAGCTGCCAGCACGGAAAGCTGTAGCTGGTTTTCACTGTCCCTTGGAACTGCATTCGCTGCCGCACAGTCATTCGTGTTCTGCAAAAGCTTGGCTTGGTAATGGGGCAACACTCTGTATCTCTCTCTGGCAGAGCCCGGCTGCCAAATTCGAAACGTCCAGCGATTGCGCCCACACGAAAGCTGCCAGCACGGAAAGCTGTAGCTGGTTTTCACTGTCCCTTGGAACTGCATTCGCTGCCGCACAGTCATTTGTGTTCTGCAAAAGCTTGGCTTGGTAATGGGGCAACACTCTGTATCTCTCTCTCGCAGAGCCCGGCTGCCAAATTCGAAACGTCCAGCGATTGCGCCCACACGAAAGCTGCCAGCACGGAAAGCTGTAGCTGGTTTTCACTGTCCCTTGGAACTGCATTCGCTGCCGCACAGTCATTCGTGTTCTGCAAAAGCTTGGCTTGGTAATGGGGCAACACTCTGTATCTCTCTCTCGCAGAGCCCGGCTGCCAAATTCAAAACGTCCAGCGATTGCGCCCACACGAAAGCTGCCAGCACGGAAAGCTGTAGCTGGTTTTCACTGTCCCTTGGAACTGCATTCGCTGCCGCACAGTCATTCGTGTTCTGCAAAAGCTTGGCTTCGTAATGGGGCAACACTCTGTATCTCTCTCTCTCGCAGAGCCCGGCTGCCAAATTCGAAACGTCCAGCGATTGCGCCCACAAGAAAACTGCCAGCACGGAAAGCTGTAGCTGGTTTTCACTGTCCCTTGGAACTGCATTCGCTGCCGCACAGTCATTCGTGTTCTGCAAAAGCTTGGCTTGGTAATGGGGCAACACTGTGTATCTCTCTCTGGCAGAGCCCGGCTGCCAAATTCGAAACGTCCACCGATTGCGACCACACGAAAGCTGCCAGCACGGAAAGCTGTAGCTGGTTTTCACTGTCCCTTGGAACTGCATTCGCTGCCGCACAGTCATTCGTGTTCTGCAAAAGCTTGGCTTGGTAATGGGGCAACACTGTGTATCTCTCTCTCTCGCAGAGCCCGGCTGCCAAATTCGAAACGTCCAGCGATTGCGCCCACACGAAAGCTGCCAGCACGGAAAGCTGTAGCTGGTTTTCACTGTCCCTTGGAACTGCATTCGCTGCCGCACAGTCATTCGTGTTCTGCAAAAGCTTGGCTTGGTAATGGGGCAACACTCTGTATCTCTCTCTCGCAGAGCCCGGCTGCCAAATTCAAAACGTCCAGCGATTGCGCCCACACGAAAGCTGCCAGCACGGAAAGCTGTAGCTGGTTTTCACTGTCCCTTGGAACTGCATTCGCTGCCGCACAGTCATTCGTGTTCTGCAAAAGCTTTGATTCGTAATGGGGCAACACTCTGTATCTCTCTCTCTCGCAGAGCCCGGCTGCCAAATTCGAAACGTCCAGCGATTGCGCCCACAAGAAAACTGCCAGCACGGAAAGCTGTAGCTGGTTTTCACTGTCCCTTGGAACTGCATTCGCTGCCGCACAGTCATTCGTGTTCTGCAAAAGCTTGGCTTGGTAATGGGGCAACACTGTGTATCTCTCTCTGGCAGAGCCCGGCTGCCAAATTCGAAACGTCCAGCGATTGCGCCCACACGAAAGCTGCCAGCACGGAAAGCTGTAGCTGGTTTTCACTGTCCCTTGGAACTGCATTCGCTGCCGCACAGTCATTCGTGTTCTGCAAAAGCTTGGCTTGGTAATGGGGCAACACTCTGTATCTCTCTCTCGCAGAGCCCGGCTGCCAAATTCGAAACGTCCAGCGATTGCGCCCACACGAAAGCTGCCAGCACGGAAAGCTGTAGCTGGTTTTCACTGTCCCTTGGAACTGCATTCGCTGCCGCACAGTCATTCGTGTTCTGCAAAAGCTTGGCTTCGTAATGGGGCAACACTCTGTATCTCTCTCTCTCGCAGAGCCCGGCTGCCAAATTCGAAACGTCCAGCGATTGCGCCCACAAGAAAACTGCCAGCACGGAAAGCTGTAGCTGGTTTTCACTGTCCCTTGGAACTGCATTCGCTGCCGCACAGTCATTCGTGTTCTGCAAAAGCTTGGCTTGGTAATGGGGCAACACTGTGTATCTCTCTCTGGCAGAGCCCGGCTGCCAAATTCGAAACGTCCAGCGATTGCGCCCACACGAAAGCTGCCAGCACGGAAAGCTGTAGCTGGTTTTCACTGTCCCTTGGAACTGCATTCGCTGCCGCACAGTCATTCGTGTTCTGCAAAAGCTTGGCTTGGTAATGGGGCAACACTGTGTATCTCTCTCTCGCAGAGCCCGGCTGCCAAATTCGAAACGTCCAGCGATTGCGCCCACACGAAAGCTGCCAGCACGGAAAGCTGTAGCTGGTTTTCACTGTCCCTTGGAACTGCATTCGCTGCCGCACAGTCATTCGTGTTCTGCAAAAGCTTGGCTTGGTAATGGGGCAACACTCTGTATCTCTCTCTCGCAGAGCCCGGCTGCCAAATTCAAAACGTCCAGCGATTGCGCCCACACGAAAGCTGCCAGCACGGAAAGCTGTAGCTGGTTTTCACTGTCCCTTGGAACTGCATTCGCTGCCGCACAGTCATTCGTGTTCTGCAAAAGCTTGGCTTGGTAATGGGGCAACACTCTGTATCTCTCTCTCGCAGAGCCCGGCTGCCAAATTCGAAACGTCCAGCGATTGCGCCCACACGAAAGCTGCCAGCACGGAAAGCTGTAGCTGGTTTTCACTGTCCCTTGGAACTGCATTCGCTGCCGCACAGTCATTCGTGTTCTGCAAAAGCTTGGCTTGGTAATGGGGCAACACTCTGTATCTCTCTCTGGCAGAGCCCGGCTGCCAAATTCGAAACGTCCAGCGATTGCGCCCACACGAAAGCTGCCAGCACGGAAAGCTGTAGCTGGTTTTCACTGTCCCTTGGAACTGCATTCGCTGCCGCACAGTCATTCGTGTTCTGCAAAAGCTTGGCTTCGTAATGGGGCAACACTGTGTATCTCTCTCTCTCGCAGAGCCCGGCTGCCAAATTCGAAACGTCCAGCGATTGCGCCCACACGAAAGCTGCCAGCACGGAAAGCTGTAGCTGGTTTTCACTGTCCCTTGGAACTGCATTCGCTGCCGCACAGTCATTCGTGTTCTGCAAAAGCTTGGCTTGGTAACGGGGCAACACTCTGTATCTCTCTCTGGCAGAGCCCGGCTGCCAAATTCGAAACGTCCAGCGATTGCGCCCACACGAAAGCTGCCAGCACGGAAAGCTGTAGCTGGTTTTCACTGTCCCTTGGAACTGCATTCGCTGCCGCACAGTCATTCGTGTTCTGCAAAAGCTTGGCTTGGTAATGGGGCAACACTCTGTATCTCTCTCTGGCAGAGCCCGGCTGCCAAATTCGAAACGTCCAGCGATTGCGCCCACACGAAAGCTGCCAGCACGGAAAGCTGTAGCTGGTTTTCACTGTCCCTTGGAACTGCATTCGCTGCCGCACAGTCATTCGTGTTCTGCAAAAGCTTTGATTCGTAATGGGGCAACACTCTGTATCTCTCTCTCTCGCAGAGCCCGGCTGCCAAATTCGAAACGTCCAGCGATTGCGCCCACAAGAAAACTGCCAGCACGGAAAGCTGTAGCTGGTTTTCACTGTCCCTTGGAACTGCATTCGCTGCCGCACAGTCATTCGTGTTCTGCAAAAGCTTGGCTTGGTAATGGGGCAACACTGTGTATCTCTCTCTGGCAGAGCCCGGCTGCCAAATTCGAAACGTCCAGCGATTGCGCCCACACGAAAGCTGCCAGCACGGAAAGCTGTAGCTGGTTTTCACTGTCCCTTGGAACTGCATTCGCTGCCGCACAGTCATTCGTGTTCTGCAAAAGCTTGGCTTGGTAATGGGGCAACACTCTGTATCTCTCTCTCTCGCAGAGCTCGGCTGCCAAATTCGAAACGTCCAGCGATTGCGCCCACACGAAAGCTGCCAGCACGGAAAGCTGTAGCTGGTTTTCACTGTCCCTTGGAACTGCATTCGCTGCCGCACAGTCATTCGTGTTCTGCAAAAGCTTGGCTTCGTAATGGGGCAACACTCTGTATCTCTCTCTCGCAGAGCCCGGCTGCCAAATTCGAAACGTCCAGCGATTGTGCCCACACGAAAGCTGCCAGCACGGAAAGCTGTAGCTGGTTTTCACTGTCCCTTGGAACTGCATTCGCTGCCGCACAGTCATTCGTGTTCTGCAAAAGCTTGGCTTGGTAATGGGGCAACACTGTGTATCTCTCTCTCGCAGAGCCCGGCTGCCAAATTCGAAACGTCCAGCGATTGCGCCCACACGAAAGCTGCCAGCACGGAAAGCTGTAGCTGGTTTTCACTGTCCCTTGGAACTGCATTCGCTGCCGCACAGTCATTCGTGTTCTGCAAAAGCTTGGCTTGGTAATGGGGCAACACTCTGTATCTCTCTCTCGAAGAGACCGGCTGCCAAATTCGAAACGTCCAGCGATTGCGCCCACACGAAAGCTGCCAGCACGGAAAGCTGTAGCTGGTTTTCACTGTCCCTTGGAACTGCATTCGCTGCCACACAGTCATTCGTGTTCTGCAAAAGCTTGGCTTGGTAATGGGGCAACACTCTGTATCTCTCTCTCGCAGAGCCCGGCTGCCAAATTCGAAACGTCCAGCGATTGCGCCCACACGAAAGCTGCCAGCACGGAAAGCTGTAGCTGGTTTTCACTGTCCCTTGGAACTGCATTCGCTGCCGCACAGTCATTCGTGTTCTGCAAAAGCTTGGCTTGGTAATGGGGCAACACTGTGTATCTCTCTCTCGCAGAGCCCGGCTGCCAAATTCGAAACGTCCAGCGATTGCGCCCACACGAAAGCTGCCAGCACGGAAAGCTGTAGCTGGTTTTCACTGTCCCTTGGAACTGCATTCGCTGCCGCACAGTCATTCGTGTTCTGCAAAAGCTTGGCTTCGTAATGCGGCAACACTCTGTATCTCTCTCTCTCGCAGAGCCCGGCTGCCAAATTCGAAACGTCCAGCGATTGCGCCCACACGAAAGCTGCCAGCACGGAAAGCTGTAGCTGGTTTTCACTGTCCCTTGGAACTGCATTCGCTGCCGCACAGTCATTCGTGTTCTGCAAAAGCTTGGCTTGGTAATGGGGCAACACTCTGTATCTCTCTCTCGCAGAGCCCGGCTGCCAAATTCGAAACGTCCAGCGATTGCGCCCACACGAAAGCTGCCAGCACGGAAAGCTGTAGCTGGTTTTCACTGTCCCTTGGAACTGCATTCGCTGCCGCACAGTCATTCGTGTTCTGCAAAAGCTTTGATTCGTAATGGGGCAACACTCTGTATCTCTCTCTCGCAGAGCCCAGCTGCCAAATTCAAAACGTCCAGCGATTGCGCCCACACGAAAGCTGCCAGCATGGAAAGCTGTAGCTGGTTTTCACTGTCCCTTGGAACTGCATTCGCTGCCGCACAGTCATTCGTGTTCTGCAAAAGCTTGGCTTGGTAATGGGGCAACACTCTGTATCTCTCTCTCGCAGAGCCCGGCTGCCAAATTCGAAACGTCCAGCGATTGCGCCCACACGAAAGCTGCCAGCACGGAAAGCTGTAGCTGGTTTTCACTGTCCCTTGGAACTGCATTCGCTGCCGCACAGTCATTCGTGTTCTGCAAAAGCTTGGCTTCGTAATGCGGCAACACTCTGTATCTCTCTCTCTCGCAGAGCTCGGCTGCCAAATTCGAAACGTCCAGCGATTGCGCCCACACGAAAGCTGCCAGCACGGAAAGCTGTAGCTGGTTTTCACTGTCCCTTGGAACTGCATTCGCTGCCGCACAGTCATTCGTGTTCTGCAAAAGCTTGGCTTGGTAATGGGGCAACAATCTGTATCTCTCTCTGGCAGAGCCCGGCTGCCAAATTCGAAACGTCCAGCGATTGCGCCCACACGAAAGCTGCCAGCACGGAAAGCTGTAGCTGGTTTTCACTGTCCCTTGGAACTGCATTCGCTGCCGCACAGTCATTCGTGTTCTGCAAAAGCTTGGCTTCGTAATGGGGCAACACTCTGTATCTCTCTCTCGAAGAGCCCGGCTGCCAAATTCGAAACGTCCAGCGATTGCGCCCACACGAAAGCTGCCAGCACGGAAAGCTGTAGCTGGTTTTCACTGTCCCTTGGAACTGCATTCGCTGCCACACAGTCATTCGTGTTCTGCAAAAGCTTGGCTTGGTAATGGGGCAACAATCTGTATCTCTCTCTCGCAGAGCCCGGCTGCCAAATTCGAAACGTCCAGCGATTGCGCCCACACGAAAGCTGCCAGCACGGAAAGCTGTAGCTGGTTTTCACTGTCCCTTGGAACTGCATTCGCTGCCGCACAGTCATTCGTGTTCTGCAAAAGCTTGGCTTGGTAATGGGGCAACACTCTGTATCTCTCTCTCGCAGAGCCCGGCTGCCAAATTCGAAACGTCCAGCGATTGCGCCCACACGAAAGCTGCCAGCACGGAAAGCTGTAGCTGGTTTTCACTGTCCCTTGGAACTGCATTCGCTGCCGCACAGTCATTCGTGTTCTGCAAAAGCTTGGCTTGGTAATGGGGCAACACTCTGTATCTCTCTCTCGCAGAGCCCGGCTGCCAAATTCGAAACGTCCAGCGATTGCGCCCACACGAAAGCTGCCAGCACGGAAAGCTGTAGCTGGTTTTCACTGTCCCTTGGAACTGCATTCGCTGCCCCACAGTCATTCGTGTTCTGCAAAAGCTTGGCTTGGTAATGGGGCAACACGGTGTATCTCTCTCTCGCAGAGCCCGGCTGCCAAATTCGAAACGTCCAGCGATTGCGCCCACACGAAAGCTGCCAGCACGGAAAGCTGTAGCTGGTTTTCACTGTCCCTTGGAACTGCATTCGCTGCCGCACAGTCATTCGTGTTCTGCAAAAGCTTTGATTCGTAATGGGGCAACACTCTGTATCTCTCTCTCGCAGAGCCCGGCTGCCAAATTCGAAACGTCCAGCGATTGCGCCCACACGAAAGCTGCCAGCACGGAAAGCTGTAGCTGGTTTTCACTGTCCCTTGGAACTGCATTCGCTGCCGCACAGTCATTTGTGTTCTGCAAAAGCTTGGCTTGGTAATGGGGCAACACTGTGTATCTCTCTCTCTGGCAGAGCCCGGCTGCCAAATTCGAAACGTCCAGCGATTGCGCCCACACGAAAGCTGCCAGCACGGAAAGCTGTAGCTGGTTTTCACTGTCCCTTGGAACTGCATTCGCTGCCGCACAGTCATTCGTGTTCTGCAAAAGCTTGGCTTCGTAATGGGGCAACACTCTGTATCTCTCTCTCTCGCAGAGCCCGGCTGCCAAATTCGAAACGTCCAGCGATTGCGCCCACACGAAAGCTGCCAGCACGGAAAGCTGTAGCTGGTTTTCACTGTCCCTTGGAACTGCATTCGCTGCCGCACAGTCATTCGTGTTCTGCAAAAGCTTGGCTTGGTAATGGGGCAACACTCTGTATCTCTCTCTCGCAGAGCCCGGCTGCCAAATTCAAAACGTCCAGCGATTGCGCCCACACGAAAGCTGCCAGCACGGAAAGCTGTAGCTGGTTTTCACTGTCCCTTGGAACTGCATTCGCTGCCGCACAGTCATTCGTGTTCTGCAAAAGCTTGGCTTGGTAATGGGGCAACACTCTGTATCTCTCTCTGGCAGAGCCCGGCTGCCAAATTCGAAACGTCCAGCGATTGCGCCCACACGAAAGCTGCCAGCATGGAAAGCTGTAGCTGGTTTTCACTGTCCCTTGGAACTGCATTCGCTGCCACACAGTCATTCGTGTTCTGCAAAAGCTTGGCTTCGTAATGGGGCAACACTCTGTATCTCTCTCTCGCAGAGCCCGGCTGCCAAATTCAAAACGTCCAGTGATTGCGCCCACACGAAAGCTGCCAGCACGGAAAGCTGTAGCTGGTTTTCACTGTCCCTTGGAACTGCATTCGCTGCCGCACAGTCATTCGTGTTCTGCAAAAGCTTGGCTTGGTAATGGGGCAACACTGTGTATCTCTCTCTGGCAGAGCCCGGCTGCCAAATTCGAAACGTCCAGCGATTGCGCCCACACGAAAGCTGCCAGCACGGAAAGCAGTAGCTGGTTTTCACTGTCCCTTGGAACTGCATTCGCTGCCACACAGTCATTCGTGTTCTGCAAAAGCTTGGCTTCGTAATGCGGCAACACTCTGTATCTCTCTCTGGCAGAGCCCGGCTGCCAAATTCGAAACGTCCAGCGATTGCGCCCACACGAAAGCTGCCAGCACGGAAAGCTGTAGCTGGTTTTCACTGTCCCTTGGAACTGCATTCGCTGCCACACAGTCATTCGTGTTCTGCAAAAGCTTGGCTTCGTAATGGGGCAACACTCTGTATCTCTCTCTGGCAGAGCCCGGCTGCCAAATTCAAAACGTCCAGCGATTGCGCCCACACGAAAGCTGCCAGCACGGAAAGCTGTAGCTGGTTTTCACTGTCCCTTGGAACTGCATTCGCTGCCGCACAGTCATTCGTGTTCTGCAAAAGCTTGGCTTCGTAATGCGGCAACACTCTGTATCTCTCTCTCTCGCAGAGCTCGGCTGCCAAATTCGAAACGTCCAGCGATTGCGCCCACACGAAAGCTGCCAGCACGGAAAGCTGTAGCTGGTTTTCACTGTCCCTTGGAACTGCATTCGCTGCCGCACAGTCATTCGTGTTCTGCAAAAGCTTGGCTTGGTAATGGGGCAACACTCTGTATCTCTCTCTCGAAGAGACCGGCTGCCAAATTCGAAACGTCCAGCGATTGCGCCCACACGAAAGCTGCCAGCACGGAAAGCTGTAGCTGGTTTTCACTGTCCCTTGGAACTGCATTCGCTGCCACACAGTCATTCGTGTTCTGCAAAAGCTTGGCTTGGTAATGGGGCAACACTCTGTATCTCTCTCTGGCAGAGCCCGGCTGCCAAATTCGAAACGTCCAGCGATTGCGCCCACACGAAAGCTGCCAGCACGGAAAGCTGTAGCTGGTTTTCACTGTCCCTTGGAACTGCATTCGCTGCCGCACAGTCATTCGTGTTCTGCAAAAGCTTGGCTTGGTAATGGGGCAACACTGTGTATCTCTCTCTCGCAGAGCCCGGCTGCCAAATTCGAAACGTCCAGCGATTGCGCCCACACGAAAGCTGCCAGCACGGAAAGCTGTAGCTGGTTTTCACTGTCCCTTGGAACTGCATTCGCTGCCGCACAGTCATTCGTGTTCTGCAAAAGCCTGGCTTGGTAATGGGGCAACACTGTGTATCTCTCTCTCTCGCAGAGCCCGGCTGCCAAATTCGAAACGTCCAGCGATTGCGCCCACACGAAAGCTGCCAGCACGGAAAGCTGTAGCTGGTTTTCACTGTCCCTTGGAACTGCATTCGCTGCCGCACAGTCATTCGTGTTCTGCAAAAGCTTGGCTTGGTAATGGGGCAACACTGTGTATCTCTCTCTCGCAGAGCCCGGCTGCCAAATTCGAAACATCCAGCGATTGCGCCCACACGAAAGCTGCCAGCACGGAAAGCTGTAGCTGGTTTTCACTGTCCCTTGGAACTGCATTCGCTGCCGCACAGTCATTCGTGTTCTGCAAAAGCTTGGCTTGGTAATGGGGCAACACTCTGTATCTCTCTCTCGCAGAGCCCAGCTGCCAAATTCAAAACGTCCAGCGATTGCGCCCACACGAAAGCTGCCAGCACGGAAAGCTGTAGCTGGTTTTCACTGTCCCTTGGAACTGCATTCGCTGCCGCACAGTCATTCATGTTCTGCAAAAGCTTGGCTTCGTAATGGGGCAACACTCTGTATCTCTCTCTCGAAGAGCCCGGCTGCCAAATTCGAAACGTCCAGCGATTGCGCCCACACGAAAGCTGCCAGCACGGAAAGCTGTAGCTGGTTTTCACTGTCCCTTGGAACTGCATTCGCTGCCACACAGTCATTCGTGTTCTGCAAAAGCTTGGCTTGGTAATGGGGCAACACTCTGTATCTCTCTCTCGCAGAGCCCAGCTGCCAAATTCGAAACGTCCAGCGATTGCGCCCACACGAAAGCTGCCAGCACGGAAAGGTGTAGCTGGTTTTCACTGTCTCTTGGAACTGCATTCGCTGCCACACAGTCATTCGTGTTCTGCAAAAGCTTGGCTTCGTAATGGGGCAACACTGTGTATCTCTCTCTCGCAGAGCCCGGCTGCCAAATTCGAAACGTCCAGCGATTGCGCCCACACGAAAGCTGCCAGCACGGAAAGCTGTAGCTGGTTTTCACTGTCCCTTGGAACTGCATTCGCTGCCGCACAGTCATTCGTGTTCTGCAAAAGCTTGGCTTCGTAATGGGGCAACACTCTGTATCTCTCTCTCTCGCAGAGCCCGGCTGCCAAATTCGAAACGTCCAGCGATTGCGCCCACACGAAAGCTGCCAGCACGGAAAGCTGTAGCTGGTTTTCACTGTCCCTTGGAACTGCATTCGCTGCCGCACAGTCATTCGTGTTCTGCAAAAGCTTGGCTTGGTAATGGGGCAACACTGTGTATCTCTCTCTCGCAGAGCCCGGCTGCCAAATTCGAAACGTCCAGCGATTGCGCCCACACGAAAGCTGCCAGCACGGAAAGCTGTAGCTGGTTTTCACTGTCCCTTGGAACTGCATTCGCTGCCGCACAGTCATTCGTGTTCTTCAAAAGCTTGGCTTGGTAATGGGGCAACACGGTGTATCTCTCTCTCGCAGAGCCCGGCTGCCAAATTCGAAACGTCCAGCGATTGCGCCCACACGAAAGCTGCCAGCACGGAAAGCTGTAGCTGGTTTTCACTGTCCCTTGGAACTGCATTCGCTGCCGCACAGTCATTCGTGTTCTGCAAAAGCTTTGATTCGTAATGGGGCAACACTCTGTATCTCTCTCTCGCAGAGCCCGGCTGCCAAATTCGAAACGTCCAGCGATTGCGCCCACACGAAAGCTGCCAGCACGGAAAGCTGTAGCTGGTTTTCACTGTCCCTTGGAACTGCATTCGCTGCCGCACAGTCATTCGTGTTCTGCAAAAGCTTGGCTTGGTAATGGGGCAACACTGTGTATCTCTCTCTCTGGCAGAGCCCGGCTGCCAAATTCGAAACGTCCAGCGATTGCGCCCACACGAAAGCTGCCAGCACGGAAAGCTGTAGCTGGTTTTCACTGTCCCTTGGAACTGCATTCGCTGCCGCACAGTCATTCGTGTTCTGCAAAAGCTTGGCTTCGTAATGGGGCAACACTCTGTATCTCTCTCTCTCGCAGAGCCCGGCTGCCAAATTCGAAACGTCCAGCGATTGCGCCCACACGAAAGCTGCCAGCACGGAAAGCTGTAGCTGGTTTTCACTGTCCCTTGGAACTGCATTCGCTGCCGCACAGTCATTCGTGTTCTGCAAAAGCTTGGCTTCGTAATGGGGCAACACTCTGTATCTCTCTCTCGCAGAGCCCGGCTGCCAAATTCAAAACGTCCAGCGATTGCGCCCACACGAAAGCTGCCAGCACGGAAAGCTGTAGCTGGTTTTCACTGTCCCTTGGAACTGCATTCGCTGCCGCACAGTCATTCGTGTTCTGCAAAAGCTTGGCTTGGTAATGGGGCAACACTCTGTATCTCTCTCTGGCAGAGCCCGGCTGCCAAATTCGAAACGTCCAGCGATTGCGCCCACACGAAAGCTGCCAGCATGGAAAGCTGTAGCTGGTTTTCACTGTCCCTTGGAACTGCATTCGCTGCCACACAGTCATTCGTGTTCTGCAAAAGCTTGGCTTCGTAATGGGGCAACACTCTGTATCTCTCTCTCGCAGAGCCCGGCTGCCAAATTCAAAACGTCCAGTGATTGCGCCCACACGAAAGCTGCCAGCACGGAAAGCTGTAGCTGGTTTTCACTGTCCCTTGGAACTGCATTCGCTGCCGCACAGTCATTCGTGTTCTGCAAAAGCTTGGCTTGGTAATGGGGCAACACTGTGTATCTCTCTCTCGCAGAGCCCGGCTGCCAAATTCGAAACGTCCAGCGATTGCGCCCACACGAAAGCTGCCAGCACGGAAAGCAGTAGCTGGTTTTCACTGTCCCTTGGAACTGCATTCGCTGCCACACAGTCATTCGTGTTCTGCAAAAGCTTGGCTTCGTAATGCGGCAACACTCTGTATCTCTCTCTGGCAGAGCCCGGCTGCCAAATTCGAAACGTCCAGCGATTGCGCCCACACGAAAGCTGCCAGCACGGAAAGCTGTAGCTGGTTTTCACTGTCCCTTGGAACTGCATTCGCTGCCACACAGTCATTCGTGTTCTGCAAAAGCTTGGCTTCGTAATGGGGCAACACTCTGTATCTCTCTCTGGCAGAGCCCGGCTGCCAAATTCAAAACGTCCAGCGATTGCGCCCACACGAAAGCTGCCAGCACGGAAAGCTGTAGCTGGTTTTCACTGTCCCTTGGAACTGCATTCGCTGCCGCACAGTCATTCGTGTTCTGCAAAAGCTTGGCTTCGTAATGCGGCAACACTCTGTATCTCTCTCTCTCGCAGAGCTCGGCTGCCAAATTCGAAACGTCCAGCGATTGCGCCCACACGAAAGCTGCCAGCACGGAAAGCTGTAGCTGGTTTTCACTGTCCCTTGGAACTGCATTCGCTGCCGCACAGTCATTCGTGTTCTGCAAAAGCTTGGCTTCGTAATGGGGCAACACTCTGTATCTCTCTCTCGCAGAGCCCGGCTGCCAAATTCGAAACGTCCAGCGATTGTGCCCACACGAAAGCTGCCAGCACGGAAAGCTGTAGCTGGTTTTCACTGTCCCTTGGAACTGCATTCGCTGCCGCACAGTCATTCGTGTTCTGCAAAAGCTTGGCTTGGTAATGGGGCAACACTCTGTATCTCTCTCTCGCAGAGCCCGGCTGCCAAATTCGAAACGTCCAGCGATTGCGCCCACACGAAAGCTGCCAGCACGGAAAGCTGTAGCTGGTTTTCACTGTCCCTTGGAACTGCATTCGCTGCCGCACAGTCATTCGTGTTCTGCAAAAGCTTGGCTTGGTAATGGGGCAACACTCTGTATCTCTCTCTCGAAGAGACCGGCTGCCAAATTCGAAACGTCCAGCGATTGCGCCCACACGAAAGCTGCCAGCACGGAAAGCTGTAGCTGGTTTTCACTGTCCCTTGGAACTGCATTCGCTGCCACACAGTCATTCGTGTTCTGCAAAAGCTTGGCTTGGTAATGGGGCAACACTCTGTATCTCTCTCTGGCAGAGCCCGGCTGCCAAATTCGAAACGTCCAGCGATTGCGCCCACACGAAAGCTGCCAGCACGGAAAGCTGTAGCTGGTTTTCACTGTCCCTTGGAACTGCATTCGCTGCCGCACAGTCATTCGTGTTCTGCAAAAGCTTGGCTTGGTAATGGGGCAACACTGTGTATCTCTCTCTCGCAGAGCCCGGCTGCCAAATTCGAAACGTCCAGCGATTGCGCCCACACGAAAGCTGCCAGCACGGAAAGCTGTAGCTGGTTTTCACTGTCCCTTGGAACTGCATTCGCTGCCGCACAGTCATTCGTGTTCTGCAAAAGCCTGGCTTGGTAATGGGGCAACACTGTGTATCTCTCTCTCTCGCAGAGCTCGGCTGCCAAATTCGAAACGTCCAGCGATTGCGCCCACACGAAAGCTGCCAGCACGGAAAGCTGTAGCTGGTTTTCACTGTCCCTTGGAACTGCATTCGCTGCCGCACAGTCATTCGTGTTCTGCAAAAGCTTGGCTTCGTAATGGGGCAACACTCTGTATCTCTCTCTCGCAGAGCCCGGCTGCCAAATTCGAAACGTCCAGCGATTGCGCCCACACGAAAGCTGCCAGCACGGAAAGCTGTAGCTGGTTTTCACTGTCCCTTGGAACTGCATTCGCTGCCGCACAGTCATTCGTGTTCTGCAAAAGCTTGGCTTGGTAATGGGGCAACACTGTGTATCTCTCTCTCGCAGAGCCCGGCTGCCAAATTCGAAACGTCCAGCGATTGCGCCCACACGAAAGCTGCCAGCACGGAAAGCTGTAGCTGGTTTTCACTGTCCCTTGGAACTGCATTCGCTGCCACACAGTCATTCGTGTTCTGCAAAAGCTTTGATTCGTAATGGGGCAACACTCTGTATCTCTCTCTCGCAGAGCCCGGCTGCCAAATTCGAAACGTCCAGCGATTGCGCCCACACGAAAGCTGCCAGCACGGAAAGCTGTAGCTGGTTTTCACTGTCCCTTGGAACTGCATTCGCTGCCGCACAGTCATTCGTGTTCTGCAAAAGCTTGGCTTGGTAATGGGGCAACACTGTGTATCTCTCTCTCTGGCAGAGCCCGGCTGCCAAATTCGAAACGTCCAGCGATTGCGCCCACACGAAAGCTGCCAGCACGGAAAGCTGTAGCTGGTTTTCACTGTCCCTTGGAACTGCATTCGCTGCCGCACAGTCATTCGTGTTCTGCAAAAGCTTGGCTTCGTAATGGGGCAACACTCTGTATCTCTCTCTCGCAGAGCCCGGCTGCCAAATTCGAAACGTCCAGCGATTGCGCCCACACGAAAGCTGCCAGCACGGAAAGCTGTAGCTGGTTTTCACTGTCCCTTGGAACTGCATTCGCTGCCGCACAGTCATTCGTGTTCTGCAAAAGCTTGGCTTCGTAATGGGGCAACATTGTGTATCTCTCTCTCGCAGACCCCGGCTGCCATATTCGAAACGTCCAGCAATTGCGCCCACACGAAAGCTGCCAGCACGGAAAGCTGTAGCTGGTTTTCACTGTCCCTTGGAACTGCATTCGCTGCCGCACAGTCATTCGTGTTCTGCAAAAGCTTGGCTTGGTAATGGGGCAACACTCTGTATCTCTCTCTCGCAGAGCCCGGCTGCCAAATTCGAAACGTCCAGCGATTGCGCCCACACGAAAGCTGCCAGCACGGAAAGCTGTAGCTGGTTTTCACTGTCCCTTGGAACTGCATTCGCTGCCGCACAGTCATTCGTGTTCTGCAAAAGCTTGGCTTGGTAATGGGGCAACACTCTGTATCTCTCTCTCGCAGAGCCCGGCTGCCAAATTCAAAACGTCCAGCGATTGCGCCCACACGAAAGCTGCCAGCACGGAAAGCTGTAGCTGGTTTTCACTGTCCCTTTGAACTGCATTCGCTGCCGCACAGTCATTCGTGTTCTGCAAAAGCTTGGCTTCGTAATGCGGCAACACTGTGTATCTCTCTCTGGCAGAGCCCGGCTGCCAAATTCAAAACGTCCAGCGATTGCGCCCACACGAAAGCTGCCAGCACGGAAAGCTGTAGCTGGTTTTCACTGTCCCTTGGAACTGCATTCGCTGCCGCACAGTCATTCGTGTTCTGCAAAAGCTTGGCTTCGTAATGCGGCAACACTCTGTATCTCTCTCTCTCGCAGAGCTCGGCTGCCAAATTCGAAACGTCCAGCGATTGCGCCCACACGAAAGCTGCCAGCACGGAAAGCTGTAGCTGGTTTTCACTGTCCCTTGGAACTGCATTCGCTGCCGCACAGTCATTCGTGTTCTGCAAAAGCTTGGCTTCGTAATGGGGCAACACTCTGTATCTCTCTCTCGCAGAGCCCGGCTGCCAAATTCGAAACGTCCAGCGATTGTGCCCACACGAAAGCTGCCAGCACGGAAAGCTGTAGCTGGTTTTCACTGTCCCTTGGAACTGCATTCGCTGCCGCACAGTCATTCGTGTTCTGCAAAAGCTTGGCTTGGTAATGGGGCAACACTCTGTATCTCTCTCTCGCAGAGCCCGGCTGCCAAATTCGAAACGTCCAGCGATTGCGCCCACACGAAAGCTGCCAGCACGGAAAGCTGTAGCTGGTTTTCACTGTCCCTTGGAACTGCATTCGCTGCCGCACAGTCATTCGTGTTCTGCAAAAGCTTGGCTTGGTAATGGGGCAACACTCTGTATCTCTCTCTCGAAGAGACCGGCTGCCAAATTCGAAACGTCCAGCGATTGCGCCCACACGAAAGCTGCCAGCACGGAAAGCTGTAGCTGGTTTTCACTGTCCCTTGGAACTGCATTCGCTGCCACACAGTCATTCGTGTTCTGCAAAAGCTTGGCTTGGTAATGGGGCAACACTCTGTATCTCTCTCTGGCAGAGCCCGGCTGCCAAATTCGAAACGTCCAGCGATTGCGCCCACACGAAAGCTGCCAGCACGGAAAGCTGTAGCTGGTTTTCACTGTCCCTTGGAACTGCATTCGCTGCCGCACAGTCATTCGTGTTCTGCAAAAGCTTGGCTTGGTAATGGGGCAACACTGTGTATCTCTCTCTCGCAGAGCCCGGCTGCCAAATTCGAAACGTCCAGCGATTGCGCCCACACGAAAGCTGCCAGCACGGAAAGCTGTAGCTGGTTTTCACTGTCCCTTGGAACTGCATTCGCTGCCGCACAGTCATTCGTGTTCTGCAAAAGCCTGGCTTGGTAATGGGGCAACACTGTGTATCTCTCTCTCTCGCAGAGCCCGGCTGCCAAATTCGAAACGTCCAGCGATTGCGCCCACACGAAAGCTGCCAGCACGGAAAGCTGTAGCTGGTTTTCACTGTCCCTTGGAACTGCATTCGCTGCCGCACAGTCATTCGTGTTCTGCAAAAGCTTGGCTTGGTAATGGGGCAACACTCTGTATCTCTCTCTCGCAGAGCCCGGCTGCCAAATTCGAAACGTCCAGCGATTGCGCCCACACGAAAGCTGCCAGCACGGAAAGCTGTAGCTGGTTTTCACTGTCCCTTGGAACTGCATTCGCTGCCGCACAGTCATTCGTGTTCTGCAAAAGCTTTGATTCGTAATGGGGCAACACTCTGTATCTCTCTCTCTCGCAGAGCCCGGCTGCCAAATTCGAAACGTCCAGCGATTGCGCCCACAAGAAAACTGCCAGCACGGAAAGCTGTAGCTGGTTTTCACTGTCCCTTGGAACTGCATTCGCTGCCGCACAGTCATTCGTGTTCTGCAAAAGCTTGGCTTGGTAATGGGGCAACACTGTGTATCTCTCTCTGGCAGAGCCCGGCTGCCAAATTCGAAACGTCCAGCGATTGCGCCCACACGAAAGCTGCCAGCACGGAAAGCTGTAGCTGGTTTTCACTGTCCCTTGGAACTGCATTCGCTGCCGCACAGTCATTCGTGTTCTGCAAAAGCTTGGCTTGGTAATGGGGCAACACTCTGTATCTCTCTCTCGCAGAGCCCGGCTGCCAAATTCGAAACGTCCAGCGATTGCGCCCACACGAAAGCTGCCAGCACGGAAAGCTGTAGCTGGTTTTCACTGTCCCTTGGAACTGCATTCGCTGCCGCACAGTCATTCGTGTTCTGCAAAAGCTTGGCTTCGTAATGGGGCAACACTCTGTATCTCTCTCTCTCGCAGAGCCCGGCTGCCAAATTCGAAACGTCCAGCGATTGCGCCCACAAGAAAACTGCCAGCACGGAAAGCTGTAGCTGGTTTTCACTGTCCCTTGGAACTGCATTCGCTGCCGCACAGTCATTCGTGTTCTGCAAAAGCTTGGCTTCGTAATGGGGCAACACTCTGTATCTCTCTCTGGCAGAGCCCGGCTGCCAAATTCGAAACGTCCAGCGATTGCGCCCACACGAAAGCTGCCAGCACGGAAAGCTGTAGCTGGTTTTCACTGTCCCTTGGAACTGCATTCGCTGCCGCACAGTCATTCGTGTTCTGCAAAAGCTTGGCTTGGTAATGGGGCAACACTGTGTATCTCTCTCTCGCAGAGCCCGGCTGCCAAATTCGAAACGTCCAGCGATTGCGCCCACACGAAAGCTGCCAGCACGGAAAGCTGTAGCTGGTTTTCACTGTCCCTTGGAACTGCATTCGCTGCCGCACAGTCATTCGTGTTCTGCAAAAGCTTGGCTTGGTAATGGGGCAACACTCTGTATCTCTCTCTCGCAGAGCCCGGCTGCCAAATTCAAAACGTCCAGCGATTGCGCCCACACGAAAGCTGCCAGCACGGAAAGCTGTAGCTGGTTTTCACTGTCCCTTGGAACTGCATTCGCTGCCGCACAGTCATTCGTGTTCTGCAAAAGCTTGGCTTCGTAATGCGGCAACACTCTGTATCTCTCTCTCGCAGAGCCCGGCTGCCAAATTCGAAACGTCCAGCGATTGCGCCCACACGAAAGCTGCCAGCACGGAAAGCTGTAGCTGGTTTTCACTGTCCCTTGGAACTGCATTCGCTGCCGCACAGTCATTCGTGTTCTGCAAAAGCTTGGCTTGGTAATGGGGCAACACTCTGTATCTCTCTCTGGCAGAGCCCGGCTGCCAAATTCGAAACGTCCAGCGATTGCGCCCACACGAAAGCTGCCAGCACGGAAAGCTGTAGCTGGTTTTCACTGTCCCTTGGAACTGCATTCGCTGCCGCACAGTCATTCGTGTTCTGCAAAAGCTTGGCTTCGTAATGGGGCAACACTGTGTATCTCTCTCTCTCGCAGAGCCCGGCTGCCAAATTCGAAACGTCCAGCGATTGCGCCCACACGAAAGCTGCCAGCACGGAAAGCTGTAGCTGGTTTTCACTGTCCCTTGGAACTGCATTCGCTGCCGCACAGTCATTCGTGTTCTGCAAAAGCTTGGCTTGGTAACGGGGCAACACTCTGTATCTCTCTCTGGCAGAGCCCGGCTGCCAAATTCGAAACGTCCAGCGATTGCGCCCACACGAAAGCTGCCAGCACGGAAAGCTGTAGCTGGTTTTCACTGTCCCTTGGAACTGCATTCGCTGCCGCACAGTCATTCGTGTTCTGCAAAAGCTTGGCTTGGTAATGGGGCAACACTCTGTATCTCTCTCTCGCAGAGCCCGGCTGCCAAATTCGAAACGTCCAGCGATTGCGCCCACACGAAAGCTGCCAGCACGGAAAGCTGTAGCTGGTTTTCACTGTCCCTTGGAACTGCATTCGCTGCCGCACAGTCATTCGTGTTCTGCAAAAGCTTTGATTCGTAATGGGGCAACACTCTGTATCTCTCTCTCTCGCAGAGCCCGGCTGCCAAATTCGAAACGTCCAGCGATTGCGCCCACAAGAAAACTGCCAGCACGGAAAGCTGTAGCTGGTTTTCACTGTCCCTTGGAACTGCATTCGCTGCCGCACAGTCATTCGTGTTCTGCAAAAGCTTGGCTTGGTAATGGGGCAACACTGTGTATTTCTCTCTGGCAGAGCCCGGCTGCCAAATTCGAAACGTCCAGCGATTGCGCCCACACGAAAGCTGCCAGCACGGAAAGCTGTAGCTGGTTTTCACTGTCCCTTGGAACTGCATTCGCTGCCGCACAGTCATTCGTGTTCTGCAAAAGCTTGGCTTGGTAATGGGGCAACACTCTGCATCTCTCTCTCTCGCAGAGCTCGGCTGCCAAATTCGAAACGTCCAGCGATTGCGCCCACACGAAAGCTGCCAGCACGGAAAGCTGTAGCTGGTTTTCACTGTCCCTTGGAACTGCATTCGCTGCCGCACAGTCATTCGTGTTCTGCAAAAGCTTGGCTTCGTAATGGGGCAACACTCTGTATCTCTCTCTCGCAGAGCCCGGCTGCCAAATTCGAAACGTCCAGCGATTGTGCCCACACGAAAGCTGCCAGCACGGAAAGCTGTAGCTGGTTTTCACTGTCCCTTGGAACTGCATTCGCTGCCGCACAGTCATTCGTGTTCTGCAAAAGCTTGGCTTGGTAATGGGGCAACACTGTGTATCTCTCTCTCGCAGAGCCCGGCTGCCAAATTCGAAACGTCCAGCGATTGCGCCCACACGAAAGCTGCCAGCACGGAAAGCTGTAGCTGGTTTTCACTGTCCCTTGGAACTGCATTCGCTGCCGCACAGTCATTCGTGTTCTGCAAAAGCTTGGCTTGGTAATGGGGCAACACTCTGTATCTCTCTCTCGAAGAGACCGGCTGCCAAATTCGAAACGTCCAGCGATTGCGCCCACACGAAAGCTGCCAGCACGGAAAGCTGTAGCTGGTTTTCACTGTCCCTTGGAACTGCATTCGCTGCCACACAGTCATTCGTGTTCTGCAAAAGCTTGGCTTGGTAATGGGGCAACACTCTGTATCTCTCTCTCGCAGAGCCCGGCTGCCAAATTCGAAACGTCCAGCGATTGCGCCCACACGAAAGCTGCCAGCACGGAAAGCTGTAGCTGGTTTTCACTGTCCCTTGGAACTGCATTCGCTGCCGCACAGTCATTCGTGTTCTGCAAAAGCTTGGCTTGGTAATGGGGCAACACTGTGTATCTCTCTCTCGCAGAGCCCGGCTGCCAAATTCGAAACGTCCAGCGATTGCGCCCACACGAAAGCTGCCAGCACGGAAAGCTGTAGCTGGTTTTCACTGTCCCTTGGAACTGCATTCGCTGCCGCACAGTCATTCGTGTTCTGCAAAAGCTTGGCTTCGTAATGCGGCAACACTCTGTATCTCTCTCTCTCGCAGAGCCCGGCTGCCAAATTCGAAACGTCCAGCGATTGCGCCCACACGAAAGCTGCCAGCACGGAAAGCTGTAGCTGGTTTTCACTGTCCCTTGGAACTGCATTCGCTGCCGCACAGTCATTCGTGTTCTGCAAAAGCTTGGCTTGGTAATGGGGCAACACTCTGTATCTCTCTCTCGCAGAGCCCGGCTGCCAAATTCGAAACGTCCAGCGATTGCGCCCACACGAAAGCTGCCAGCACGGAAAGCTGTAGCTGGTTTTCACTGTCCCTTGGAACTGCATTCGCTGCCGCACAGTCATTCGTGTTCTGCAAAAGCTTTGATTCGTAATGGGGCAACACTCTGTATCTCTCTCTCGCAGAGCCCAGCTGCCAAATTCAAAACGTCCAGCGATTGCGCCCACACGAAAGCTGCCAGCATGGAAAGCTGTAGCTGGTTTTCACTGTCCCTTGGAACTGCATTCGCTGCCGCACAGTCATTCGTGTTCTGCAAAAGCTTGGCTTGGTAATGGGGCAACACTCTGTATCTCTCTCTCGCAGAGCCCGGCTGCCAAATTCGAAACGTCCAGCGATTGCGCCCACACGAAAGCTGCCAGCACGGAAAGCTGTAGCTGGTTTTCACTGTCCCTTGGAACTGCATTCGCTGCCGCACAGTCATTCGTGTTCTGCAAAAGCTTGGCTTCGTAATGCGGCAACACTCTGTATCTCTCTCTCTCGCAGAGCTCGGCTGCCAAATTCGAAACGTCCAGCGATTGCGCCCACACGAAAGCTGCCAGCACGGAAAGCTGTAGCTGGTTTTCACTGTCCCTTGGAACTGCATTCGCTGCCGCACAGTCATTCGTGTTCTGCAAAAGCTTGGCTTGGTAATGGGGCAACAATCTGTATCTCTCTCTGGCAGAGCCCGGCTGCCAAATTCGAAACGTCCAGCGATTGCGCCCACACGAAAGCTGCCAGCACGGAAAGCTGTAGCTGGTTTTCACTGTCCCTTGGAACTGCATTCGCTGCCGCACAGTCATTCGTGTTCTGCAAAAGCTTGGCTTCGTAATGGGGCAACACTCTGTATCTCTCTCTCGAAGAGCCCGGCTGCCAAATTCGAAACGTCCAGCGATTGCGCCCACACGAAAGCTGCCAGCACGGAAAGCTGTAGCTGGTTTTCACTGTCCCTTGGAACTGCATTCGCTGCCACACAGTCATTCGTGTTCTGCAAAAGCTTGGCTTGGTAATGGGGCAACAATCTGTATCTCTCTCTCGCAGAGCCCGGCTGCCAAATTCGAAACGTCCAGCGATTGCGCCCACACGAAAGCTGCCAGCACGGAAAGCTGTAGCTGGTTTTCACTGTCCCTTGGAACTGCATTCGCTGCCGCACAGTCATTCGTGTTCTGCAAAAGCTTGGCTTGGTAATGGGGCAACACTCTGTATCTCTCTCTCGCAGAGCCCGGCTGCCAAATTCGAAACGTCCAGCGATTGCGCCCACACGAAAGCTGCCAGCACGGAAAGCTGTAGCTGGTTTTCACTGTCCCTTGGAACTGCATTCGCTGCCGCACAGTCATTCGTGTTCTGCAAAAGCTTGGCTTGGTAATGGGGCAACACTCTGTATCTCTCTCTCGCAGAGCCCGGCTGCCAAATTCGAAACGTCCAGCGATTGCGCCCACACGAAAGCTGCCAGCACGGAAAGCTGTAGCTGGTTTTCACTGTCCCTTGGAACTGCATTCGCTGCCCCACAGTCATTCGTGTTCTGCAAAAGCTTGGCTTGGTAATGGGGCAACACGGTGTATCTCTCTCTCGCAGAGCCCGGCTGCCAAATTCGAAACGTCCAGCGATTGCGCCCACACGAAAGCTGCCAGCACGGAAAGCTGTAGCTGGTTTTCACTGTCCCTTGGAACTGCATTCGCTGCCGCACAGTCATTCGTGTTCTGCAAAAGCTTTGATTCGTAATGGGGCAACACTCTGTATCTCTCTCTCGCAGAGCCCGGCTGCCAAATTCGAAACGTCCAGCGATTGCGCCCACACGAAAGCTGCCAGCACGGAAAGCTGTAGCTGGTTTTCACTGTCCCTTGGAACTGCATTCGCTGCCGCACAGTCATTCGTGTTCTGCAAAAGCTTGGCTTGGTAATGGGGCAACACTCTGTATCTCTCTCTCGCAGAGCCCGGCTGCCAAATTCAAAACGTCCAGCGATTGCGCCCACACGAAAGCTGCCAGCACGGAAAGCTGTAGCTGGTTTTCACTGTCCCTTGGAACTGCATTCGCTGCCGCACAGTCATTCGTGTTCTGCAAAAGCTTGGCTTGGTAATGGGGCAACACTCTGTATCTCTCTCTGGCAGAGCCCGGCTGCCAAATTCGAAACGTCCAGCGATTGCGCCCACACGAAAGCTGCCAGCATGGAAAGCTGTAGCTGGTTTTCACTGTCCCTTGGAACTGCATTCGCTGCCACACAGTCATTCGTGTTCTGCAAAAGCTTGGCTTCGTAATGGGGCAACACTCTGTATCTCTCTCTCGCAGAGCCCGGCTGCCAAATTCAAAACGTCCAGTGATTGCGCCCACACGAAAGCTGCCAGCACGGAAAGCTGTAGCTGGTTTTCACTGTCCCTTGGAACTGCATTCGCTGCCGCACAGTCATTCGTGTTCTGCAAAAGCTTGGCTTGGTAATGGGGCAACACTGTGTATCTCTCTCTGGCAGAGCCCGGCTGCCAAATTCGAAACGTCCAGCGATTGCGCCCACACGAAAGCTGCCAGCACGGAAAGCAGTAGCTGGTTTTCACTGTCCCTTGGAACTGCATTCGCTGCCACACAGTCATTCGTGTTCTGCAAAAGCTTGGCTTCGTAATGCGGCAACACTCTGTATCTCTCTCTGGCAGAGCCCGGCTGCCAAATTCGAAACGTCCAGCGATTGCGCCCACACGAAAGCTGCCAGCACGGAAAGCTGTAGCTGGTTTTCACTGTCCCTTGGAACTGCATTCGCTGCCACACAGTCATTCGTGTTCTGCAAAAGCTTGGCTTCGTAATGGGGCAACACTCTGTATCTCTCTCTGGCAGAGCCCGGCTGCCAAATTCAAAACGTCCAGCGATTGCGCCCACACGAAAGCTGCCAGCACGGAAAGCTGTAGCTGGTTTTCACTGTCCCTTGGAACTGCATTCGCTGCCGCACAGTCATTCGTGTTCTGCAAAAGCTTGGCTTCGTAATGCGGCAACACTCTGTATCTCTCTCTCTCGCAGAGCTCGGCTGCCAAATTCGAAACGTCCAGCGATTGCGCCCACACGAAAGCTGCCAGCACGGAAAGCTGTAGCTGGTTTTCACTGTCCCTTGGAACTGCATTCGCTGCCGCACAGTCATTCGTGTTCTGCAAAAGCTTGGCTTGGTAATGGGGCAACACTCTGTATCTCTCTCTCGAAGAGACCGGCTGCCAAATTCGAAACGTCCAGCGATTGCGCCCACACGAAAGCTGCCAGCACGGAAAGCTGTAGCTGGTTTTCACTGTCCCTTGGAACTGCATTCGCTGCCACACAGTCATTCGTGTTCTGCAAAAGCTTGGCTTGGTAATGGGGCAACACTCTGTATCTCTCTCTGGCAGAGCCCGGCTGCCAAATTCGAAACGTCCAGCGATTGCGCCCACACGAAAGCTGCCAGCACGGAAAGCTGTAGCTGGTTTTCACTGTCCCTTGGAACTGCATTCGCTGCCGCACAGTCATTCGTGTTCTGCAAAAGCTTGGCTTGGTAATGGGGCAACACTGTGTATCTCTCTCTCGCAGAGCCCGGCTGCCAAATTCGAAACGTCCAGCGATTGCGCCCACACGAAAGCTGCCAGCACGGAAAGCTGTAGCTGGTTTTCACTGTCCCTTGGAACTGCATTCGCTGCCGCACAGTCATTCGTGTTCTGCAAAAGCCTGGCTTGGTAATGGGGCAACACTGTGTATCTCTCTCTCTCGCAGAGCCCGGCTGCCAAATTCGAAACGTCCAGCGATTGCGCCCACACGAAAGCTGCCAGCACGGAAAGCTGTAGCTGGTTTTCACTGTCCCTTGGAACTGCATTCGCTGCCGCACAGTCATTCGTGTTCTGCAAAAGCTTGGCTTGGTAATGGGGCAACACTGTGTATCTCTCTCTCGCAGAGCCCGGCTGCCAAATTCGAAACATCCAGCGATTGCGCCCACACGAAAGCTGCCAGCACGGAAAGCTGTAGCTGGTTTTCACTGTCCCTTGGAACTGCATTCGCTGCCGCACAGTCATTCGTGTTCTGCAAAAGCTTGGCTTGGTAATGGGGCAACACTCTGTATCTCTCTCTCGCAGAGCCCAGCTGCCAAATTCAAAACGTCCAGCGATTGCGCCCACACGAAAGCTGCCAGCACGGAAAGCTGTAGCTGGTTTTCACTGTCCCTTGGAACTGCATTCGCTGCCGCACAGTCATTCATGTTCTGCAAAAGCTTGGCTTCGTAATGGGGCAACACTCTGTATCTCTCTCTCGAAGAGCCCGGCTGCCAAATTCGAAACGTCCAGCGATTGCGCCCACACGAAAGCTGCCAGCACGGAAAGCTGTAGCTGGTTTTCACTGTCCCTTGGAACTGCATTCGCTGCCACACAGTCATTCGTGTTCTGCAAAAGCTTGGCTTGGTAATGGGGCAACACTCTGTATCTCTCTCTCGCAGAGCCCAGCTGCCAAATTCGAAACGTCCAGCGATTGCGCCCACACGAAAGCTGCCAGCACGGAAAGCTGTAGCTGGTTTTCACTGTCCCTTGGAACTGCATTCGCTGCCGCACAGTCATTCGTGTTCTGCAAAAGCTTGGCTTGGTAATGGGGCAACACTCTGTATCTCTCTCTGGCAGAGCCCGGCTGCCAAATTCGAAACGTCCAGCGATTGCGCCCACACGAAAGCTGCCAGCATGGAAAGCTGTAGCTGGTTTTCACTGTCCCTTGGAACTGCATTCGCTGCCACACAGTCATTCGTGTTCTGCAAAAGCTTGGCTTCGTAATGGGGCAACACTCTGTATCTCTCTCTCGCAGAGCCCGGCTGCCAAATTCAAAACGTCCAGTGATTGCGCCCACACGAAAGCTGCCAGCACGGAAAGCTGTAGCTGGTTTTCACTGTCCCTTGGAACTGCATTCGCTGCCGCACAGTCATTCGTGTTCTGCAAAAGCTTGGCTTGGTAATGGGGCAACACTGTGTATCTCTCTCTGGCAGAGCCCGGCTGCCAAATTCGAAACGTCCAGCGATTGCGCCCACACGAAAGCTGCCAGCACGGAAAGCAGTAGCTGGTTTTCACTGTCCCTTGGAACTGCATTCGCTGCCACACAGTCATTCGTGTTCTGCAAAAGCTTGGCTTCGTAATGCGGCAACACTCTGTATCTCTCTCTGGCAGAGCCCGGCTGCCAAATTCGAAACGTCCAGCGATTGCGCCCACACGAAAGCTGCCAGCACGGAAAGCTGTAGCTGGTTTTCACTGTCCCTTGGAACTGCATTCGCTGCCACACAGTCATTCGTGTTCTGCAAAAGCTTGGCTTCGTAATGGGGCAACACTCTGTATCTCTCTCTGGCAGAGCCCGGCTGCCAAATTCAAAACGTCCAGCGATTGCGCCCACACGAAAGCTGCCAGCACGGAAAGCTGTAGCTGGTTTTCACTGTCCCTTGGAACTGCATTCGCTGCCGCACAGTCATTCGTGTTCTGCAAAAGCTTGGCTTCGTAATGCGGCAACACTCTGTATCTCTCTCTCTCGCAGAGCTCGGCTGCCAAATTCGAAACGTCCAGCGATTGCGCCCACACGAAAGCTGCCAGCACGGAAAGCTGTAGCTGGTTTTCACTGTCCCTTGGAACTGCATTCGCTGCCGCACAGTCATTCGTGTTCTGCAAAAGCTTGGCTTGGTAATGGGGCAACACTCTGTATCTCTCTCTCGAAGAGACCGGCTGCCAAATTCGAAACGTCCAGCGATTGCGCCCACACGAAAGCTGCCAGCACGGAAAGCTGTAGCTGGTTTTCACTGTCCCTTGGAACTGCATTCGCTGCCACACAGTCATTCGTGTTCTGCAAAAGCTTGGCTTCGTAATGGGGCAACACTCTGTATCTCTCTCTGGCAGAGCCCGGCTGCCAAATTCAAAACGTCCAGCGATTGCGCCCACACGAAAGCTGCCAGCACGGAAAGCTGTAGCTGGTTTTCACTGTCCCTTGGAACTGCATTCGCTGCCGCACAGTCATTCGTGTTCTGCAAAAGCTTGGCTTGGTAATGGGGCAACACTGTGTATCTCTCTCTCGCAGAGCCCGGCTGCCAAATTCGAAACGTCCAGCGATTGCGCCCACACGAAAGCTGCCAGCACGGAAAGCTGTAGCTGGTTTTCACTGTCCCTTGGAACTGCATTCGCTGCCGCACAGTCATTCGTGTTCTGCAAAAGCCTGGCTTGGTAATGGGGCAACACTGTGTATCTCTCTCTCTCGCAGAGCCCGGCTGCCAAATTCGAAACGTCCAGCGATTGCGCCCACACGAAAGCTGCCAGCACGGAAAGCTGTAGCTGGTTTTCACTGTCCCTTGGAACTGCATTCGCTGCCGCACAGTCATTCGTGTTCTGCAAAAGCTTGGCTTGGTAATGGGGCAACACTGTGTATCTCTCTCTCGCAGAGCCCGGCTGCCAAATTCGAAACATCCAGCGATTGCGCCCACACGAAAGCTGCCAGCACGGAAAGCTGTAGCTGGTTTTCACTGTCCCTTGGAACTGCATTCGCTGCCGCACAGTCATTCGTGTTCTGCAAAAGCTTGGCTTGGTAATGGGGCAACACTCTGTATCTCTCTCTCGCAGAGCCCAGCTGCCAAATTCAAAACGTCCAGCGATTGCGCCCACACGAAAGCTGCCAGCACGGAAAGCTGTAGCTGGTTTTCACTGTCCCTTGGAACTGCATTCGCTGCCGCACAGTCATTCGTGTTCTTCAAAAGCTTGGCTTGGTAATGGGGCAACACGGTGTATCTCTCTCTCGCAGAGCCCGGCTGCCAAATTCGAAACGTCCAGCGATTGCGCCCACACGAAAGCTGCCAGCACGGAAAGCTGTAGCTGGTTTTCACTGTCCCTTGGAACTGCATTCGCTGCCGCACAGTCATTCGTGTTCTGCAAAAGCTTTGATTCGTAATGGGGCAACACTCTGTATCTCTCTCTCGCAGAGCCCGGCTGCCAAATTCGAAACGTCCAGCGATTGCGCCCACACGAAAGCTGCCAGCACGGAAAGCTGTAGCTGGTTTTCACTGTCCCTTGGAACTGCATTCGCTGCCGCACAGTCATTCGTGTTCTGCAAAAGCTTGGCTTCGTAATGGGGCAACACTGTGTATCTCTCTCTCTGGCAGAGCCCGGCTGCCAAATTCGAAACGTCCAGCGATTGCGCCCACACGAAAGCTGCCAGCACGGAAAGCTGTAGCTGGTTTTCACTGTCCCTTGGAACTGCATTCGCTGCCGCACAGTCATTCGTGTTCTGCAAAAGCTTGGCTTCGTAATGGGGCAACACTCTGTATCTCTCTCTCTCGCAGAGCCCGGCTGCCAAATTCGAAACGTCCAGCGATTGCGCCCACACGAAAGCTGCCAGCACGGAAAGCTGTAGCTGGTTTTCACTGTCCCTTGGAACTGCATTCGCTGCCGCACAGTCATTCGTGTTCTGCAAAAGCTTGGCTTCGTAATGGGGCAACACTCTGTATCTCTCTCTCGCAGAGCCCGGCTGCCAAATTCAAAACGTCCAGCGATTGCGCCCACACGAAAGCTGCCAGCACGGAAAGCTGTAGCTGGTTTTCACTGTCCCTTGGAACTGCATTCGCTGCCGCACAGTCATTCGTGTTCTGCAAAAGCTTGGCTTGGTAATGGGGCAACACTCTGTATCTCTCTCTGGCAGAGCCCGGCTGCCAAATTCGAAACGTCCAGCGATTGCGCCCACACGAAAGCTGCCAGCATGGAAAGCTGTAGCTGGTTTTCACTGTCCCTTGGAACTGCATTCGCTGCCACACAGTCATTCGTGTTCTGCAAAAGCTTGGCTTCGTAATGGGGCAACACTCTGTATCTCTCTCTCGCAGAGCCCGGCTGCCAAATTCAAAACGTCCAGTGATTGCGCCCACACGAAAGCTGCCAGCACGGAAAGCTGTAGCTGGTTTTCACTGTCCCTTGGAACTGCATTCGCTGCCGCACAGTCATTCGTGTTCTGCAAAAGCTTGGCTTGGTAATGGGGCAACACTGTGTATCTCTCTCTGGCAGAGCCCGGCTGCCAAATTCGAAACGTCCAGCGATTGCGCCCACACGAAAGCTGCCAGCACGGAAAGCAGTAGCTGGTTTTCACTGTCCCTTGGAACTGCATTCGCTGCCACACAGTCATTCGTGTTCTGCAAAAGCTTGGCTTCGTAATGCGGCAACACTCTGTATCTCTCTCTGGCAGAGCCCGGCTGCCAAATTCGAAACGTCCAGCGATTGCGCCCACACGAAAGCTGCCAGCACGGAAAGCTGTAGCTGGTTTTCACTGTCCCTTGGAACTGCATTCGCTGCCACACAGTCATTCGTGTTCTGCAAAAGCTTGGCTTCGTAATGGGGCAACACTCTGTATCTCTCTCTGGCAGAGCCCGGCTGCCAAATTCAAAACGTCCAGCGATTGCGCCCACACGAAAGCTGCCAGCACGGAAAGCTGTAGCTGGTTTTCACTGTCCCTTGGAACTGCATTCGCTGCCGCACAGTCATTCGTGTTCTGCAAAAGCTTGGCTTCGTAATGCGGCAACACTCTGTATCTCTCTCTCTCGCAGAGCTCGGCTGCCAAATTCGAAACGTCCAGCGATTGCGCCCACACGAAAGCTGCCAGCACGGAAAGCTGTAGCTGGTTTTCACTGTCCCTTGGAACTGCATTCGCTGCCGCACAGTCATTCGTGTTCTGCAAAAGCTTGGCTTCGTAATGGGGCAACACTCTGTATCTCTCTCTCGCAGAGCCCGGCTGCCAAATTCGAAACGTCCAGCGATTGTGCCCACACGAAAGCTGCCAGCACGGAAAGCTGTAGCTGGTTTTCACTGTCCCTTGGAACTGCATTCGCTGCCGCACAGTCATTCGTGTTCTGCAAAAGCTTGGCTTGGTAATGGGGCAACACTCTGTATCTCTCTCTCGCAGAGCCCGGCTGCCAAATTCGAAACGTCCAGCGATTGCGCCCACACGAAAGCTGCCAGCACGGAAAGCTGTAGCTGGTTTTCACTGTCCCTTGGAACTGCATTCGCTGCCGCACAGTCATTCGTGTTCTGCAAAAGCTTGGCTTGGTAATGGGGCAACACTCTGTATCTCTCTCTCGAAGAGACCGGCTGCCAAATTCGAAACGTCCAGCGATTGCGCCCACACGAAAGCTGCCAGCACGGAAAGCTGTAGCTGGTTTTCACTGTCCCTTGGAACTGCATTCGCTGCCACACAGTCATTCGTGTTCTGCAAAAGCTTGGCTTGGTAATGGGGCAACACTCTGTATCTCTCTCTGGCAGAGCCCGGCTGCCAAATTCGAAACGTCCAGCGATTGCGCCCACACGAAAGCTGCCAGCACGGAAAGCTGTAGCTGGTTTTCACTGTCCCTTGGAACTGCATTCGCTGCCGCACAGTCATTCGTGTTCTGCAAAAGCTTGGCTTGGTAATGGGGCAACACTGTGTATCTCTCTCTCGCAGAGCCCGGCTGCCAAATTCGAAACGTCCAGCGATTGCGCCCACACGAAAGCTGCCAGCACGGAAAGCTGTAGCTGGTTTTCACTGTCCCTTGGAACTGCATTCGCTGCCGCACAGTCATTCGTGTTCTGCAAAAGCCTGGCTTGGTAATGGGGCAACACTGTGTATCTCTCTCTCTCGCAGAGCTCGGCTGCCAAATTCGAAACGTCCAGCGATTGCGCCCACACGAAAGCTGCCAGCACGGAAAGCTGTAGCTGGTTTTCACTGTCCCTTGGAACTGCATTCGCTGCCGCACAGTCATTCGTGTTCTGCAAAAGCTTGGCTTCGTAATGGGGCAACACTCTGTATCTCTCTCTCGCAGAGCCCGGCTGCCAAATTCGAAACGTCCAGCGATTGCGCCCACACGAAAGCTGCCAGCACGGAAAGCTGTAGCTGGTTTTCACTGTCCCTTGGAACTGCATTCGCTGCCGCACAGTCATTCGTGTTCTGCAAAAGCTTGGCTTGGTAATGGGGCAACACTCTGTATCTCTCTCTCGCAGAGCCCGGCTGCCAAATTCGAAACGTCCAGCGATTGCGCCCACACGAAAGCTGCCAGCACGGAAAGCTGTAGCTGGTTTTCACTGTCCCTTGGAACTGCATTCGCTGCCACACAGTCATTCGTGTTCTGCAAAAGCTTTGATTCGTAATGGGGCAACACTCTGTATCTCTCTCTCGCAGAGCCCGGCTGCCAAATTCGAAACGTCCAGCGATTGCGCCCACACGAAAGCTGCCAGCACGGAAAGCTGTAGCTGGTTTTCACTGTCCCTTGGAACTGCATTCGCTGCCGCACAGTCATTTGTGTTCTGCAAAAGCTTGGCTTGGTAATGGGGCAACACTGTGTATCTCTCTCTCTGGCAGAGCCCGGCTGCCAAATTCGAAACGTCCAGCGATTGCGCCCACACGAAAGCTGCCGGCACGGAAAGCTGTAGCTGGTTTTCACTGTCCCTTGGAACTGCATTCGCTGCCGCACAGTCATTCGTGTTCTGCAAAAGCTTGGCTTCGTAATGGGGCAACACTCTGTATCTCTCTCTCGCAGAGCCCGGCTGCCAAATTCGAAACGTCCAGCGATTGCGCCCACACGAAAGCTGCCAGCACGGAAAGCTGTAGCTGGTTTTCACTGTCCCTTGGAACTGCATTCGCTGCCGCACAGTCATTCGTGTTCTGCAAAAGCTTGGCTTCGTAATGGGGCAACATTGTGTATCTCTCTCTCGCAGACCCCGGCTGCCATATTCGAAACGTCCAGCAATTGCGCCCACACGAAAGCTGCCAGCACGGAAAGCTGTAGCTGGTTTTCACTGTCCCTTGGAACTGCATTCGCTGCCGCACAGTCATTCGTGTTCTGCAAAAGCTTGGCTTGGTAATGGGGCAACACTCTGTATCTCTCTCTCGCAGAGCCCGGCTGCCAAATTCGAAACGTCCAGCGATTGCGCCCACACGAAAGCTGCCAGCACGGAAAGCTGTAGCTGGTTTTCACTGTCCCTTGGAACTGCATTCGCTGCCGCACAGTCATTCGTGTTCTGCAAAAGCTTGGCTTGGTAATGGGGCAACACTCTGTATCTCTCTCTCGCAGAGCCCGGCTGCCAAATTCAAAACGTCCAGCGATTGCGCCCACACGAAAGCTGCCAGCACGGAAAGCTGTAGCTGGTTTTCACTGTCCCTTGGAACTGCATTCGCTGCCGCACAGTCATTCGTGTTCTGCAAAAGCTTGGCTTCGTAATGCGGCAACACTGTGTATCTCTCTCTGGCAGAGCCCGGCTGCCAAATTCAAAACGTCCAGCGATTGCGCCCACACGAAAGCTGCCAGCACGGAAAGCTGTAGCTGGTTTTCACTGTCCCTTGGAACTGCATTCGCTGCCGCACAGTCATTCGTGTTCTGCAAAAGCTTGGCTTCGTAATGCGGCAACACTCTGTATCTCTCTCTCTCGCAGAGCTCGGCTGCCAAATTCGAAACGTCCAGCGATTGCGCCCACACGAAAGCTGCCAGCACGGAAAGCTGTAGCTGGTTTTCACTGTCCCTTGGAACTGCATTCGCTGCCGCACAGTCATTCGTGTTCTGCAAAAGCTTGGCTTCGTAATGGGGCAACACTCTGTATCTCTCTCTCGCAGAGCCCGGCTGCCAAATTCGAAACGTCCAGCGATTGTGCCCACACGAAAGCTGCCAGCACGGAAAGCTGTAGCTGGTTTTCACTGTCCCTTGGAACTGCATTCGCTGCCGCACAGTCATTCGTGTTCTGCAAAAGCTTGGCTTGGTAATGGGGCAACACTCTGTATCTCTCTCTCGCAGAGCCCGGCTGCCAAATTCGAAACGTCCAGCGATTGCGCCCACACGAAAGCTGCCAGCACGGAAAGCTGTAGCTGGTTTTCACTGTCCCTTGGAACTGCATTCGCTGCCGCACAGTCATTCGTGTCCTGCAAAAGCTTGGCTTGGTAATGGGGCAACACTCTGTATCTCTCTCTCGAAGAGACCGGCTGCCAAATTCGAAACGTCCAGCGATTGCGCCCACACGAAAGCTGCCAGCACGGAAAGCTGTAGCTGGTTTTCACTGTCCCTTGGAACTGCATTCGCTGCCACACAGTCATTCGTGTTCTGCAAAAGCTTGGCTTGGTAATGGGGCAACACTCTGTATCTCTCTCTGGCAGAGCCCGGCTGCCAAATTCGAAACGTCCAGCGATTGCGCCCACACGAAAGCTGCCAGCACGGAAAGCTGTAGCTGGTTTTCACTGTCCCTTGGAACTGCATTCGCTGCCGCACAGTCATTCGTGTTCTGCAAAAGCTTGGCTTGGTAATGGGGCAACACTGTGTATCTCTCTCTCGCAGAGCCCGGCTGCCAAATTCGAAACGTCCAGCGATTGCGCCCACACGAAAGCTGCCAGCACGGAAAGCTGTAGCTGGTTTTCACTGTCCCTTGGAACTGCATTCGCTGCCGCACAGTCATTCGTGTTCTGCAAAAGCCTGGCTTGGTAATGGGGCAACACTGTGTATCTCTCTCTCTCGCAGAGCCCGGCTGCCAAATTCGAAACGTCCAGCGATTGCGCCCACACGAAAGCTGCCAGCACGGAAAGCTGTAGCTGGTTTTCACTGTCCCTTGGAACTGCATTCGCTGCCGCACAGTCATTCGTGTTCTGCAAAAGCTTGGCTTGGTAATGGGGCAACACTGTGTATCTCTCTCTCGCAGAGCCCGGCTGCCAAATTCGAAACGTCCAGCGATTGCGCCCACACGAAAGCTGCCAGCACGGAAAGCTGTAGCTGGTTTTCACTGTCCCTTGGAACTGCATTCGCTGCCGCACAGTCATTCGTGTTCTGCAAAAGCTTGGCTTGGTAATGGGGCAACACTCTGTATCTCTCTCTCGCAGAGCCCGGCTGCCAAATTCGAAACGTCCAGCGATTGCGCCCACACGAAAGCTGCCAGCACGGAAAGCTGTAGCTGGTTTTCACTGTCCCTTGGAACTGCATTCGCTGCCACACAGTCATTCGTGTTCTGCAAAAGCTTTGATTCGTAATGGGGCAACACTCTGTATCTCTCTCTCGCAGAGCCCGGCTGCCAAATTCGAAACGTCCAGCGATTGCGCCCACACGAAAGCTGCCAGCACGGAAAGCTGTAGCTGGTTTTCACTGTCCCTTGGAACTGCATTCGCTGCCGCACAGTCATTTGTGTTCTGCAAAAGCTTGGCTTGGTAATGGGGCAACACTGTGTATCTCTCTCTCTGGCAGAGCCCGGCTGCCAAATTCGAAACGTCCAGCGATTGCGCCCACACGAAAGCTGCCAGCACGGAAAGCTGTAGCTGGTTTTCACTGTCCCTTGGAACTGCATTCGCTGCCGCACAGTCATTCGTGTTCTGCAAAAGCTTGGCTTCGTAATGGGGCAACACTCTGTATCTCTCTCTCGCAGAGCCCGGCTGCCAAATTCGAAACGTCCAGCGATTGCGCCCACACGAAAGCTGCCAGCACGGAAAGCTGTAGCTGGTTTTCACTGTCCCTTGGAACTGCATTCGCTGCCGCACAGTCATTCGTGTTCTGCAAAAGCTTGGCTTCGTAATGGGGCAACATTGTGTATCTCTCTCTCGCAGACCCCGGCTGCCATATTCGAAACGTCCAGCAATTGCGCCCACACGAAAGCTGCCAGCACGGAAAGCTGTAGCTGGTTTTCACTGTCCCTTGGAACTGCATTCGCTGCCGCACAGTCATTCGTGTTCTGCAAAAGCTTGGCTTGGTAATGGGGCAACACTGTGTATCTCTCTCTCGCAGAGCCCGGCTGCCAAATTCGAAACGTCCAGCGATTGCGCCCACACGAAAGCTGCCAGCACGGAAAGCTGTAGCTGGTTTTCACTGTCCCTTGGAACTGCATTCGCTGCCGCACAGTCATTCGTGTTCTGCAAAAGCTTGGCTTGGTAATGGGGCAACACTCTGTATCTCTCTCTCGCAGAGCCCGGCTGCCAAATTCAAAACGTCCAGCGATTGCGCCCACACGAAAGCTGCCAGCACGGAAAGCTGTAGCTGGTTTTCACTGTCCCTTTGAACTGCATTCGCTGCCGCACAGTCATTCGTGTTCTGCAAAAGCTTGGCTTCGTAATGCGGCAACACTGTGTATCTCTCTCTGGCAGAGCCCGGCTGCCAAATTCGAAATGTCCACCGATTGCGCCCACACGAAAGCTGCCAGCACGGAAAGCTGTAGCTGGTTTTCACTGTCCCTTGGAACTGCATTCGCTGCCGCACAGTCATTCGTGTTCTGCAAAAGCTTGGCTTGGTAATGGGGCAACACTGTGTATCTCTCTCTCGCAGAGCCCGGCTGCCAAATTCGAAACGTCCAGCGATTGCGCCCACACGAAAGCTGCCAGCACGGAAAGCTGTAGCTGGTTTTCACTGTCCCTTGGAACTGCATTCGCTGCCGCACAGTCATTCGTGTTCTGCAAAAGCTTGGCTTCGTAATGCGGCAACACTCTGTATCTCTCTCTCTCGCAGAGCTCGGCTGCCAAATTCGAAACGTCCAGCGATTGCGCCCACACGAAAGCTGCCAGCACGGAAAGCTGTAGCTGGTTTTCACTGTCCCTTGGAACTGCATTCGCTGCCGCACAGTCATTCGTGTTCTGCAAAAGCTTGGCTTCGTAATGGGGCAACACTCTGTATCTCTCTCTCGCAGAGCCCGGCTGCCAAATTCGAAACGTCCAGCGATTGCGCCCACACGAAAGCTGCCAGCACGGAAAGCTGTAGCTGGTTTTCACTGTCCCTTGGAACTGCATTCGCTGCCGCACAGTCATTCGTGTTCTGCAAAAGCTTGGCTTGGTAATGGGGCAACACTCTGTATCTCTCTCTCGCAGAGCCCGGCTGCCAAATTCGAAACGTCCAGCGATTGCGCCCACACGAAAGCTGCCAGCACGGAAAGCTGTAGCTGGTTTTCACTGTCCCTTGGAACTGCATTTGCTGCCGCACAGTCATTCGTGTTCTGCAAAAGCTTGGCTTGGTAATGGGGCAACACTCTGTATCTCTCTCTCGAAGAGACCGGCTGCCAAATTCGAAACGTCCAGCGATTGCGCCCACACGAAAGCTGCCAGCACGGAAAGCTGTAGCTGGTTTTCACTGTCCCTTGGAACTGCATTCGCTGCCACACAGTCATTCGTGTTCTGCAAAAGCTTGGCTTGGTAATGGGGCAACACTCTGTATCTCTCTCTGGCAGAGCCCGGCTGCCAAATTCGAAACGTCCAGCGATTGCGCCCACACGAAAGCTGCCAGCACGGAAAGCTGTAGCTGGTTTTCACTGTCCCTTGGAACTGCATTCGCTGCCGCACAGTCATTCGTGTTCTGCAAAAGCTTGGCTTGGTAATGGGGCAACACTGTGTATCTCTCTCTCGCAGAGCCCGGCTGCCAAATTCGAAACGTCCAGCGATTGCGCCCACACGAAAGCTGCCAGCACGGAAAGCTGTAGCTGGTTTTCACTGTCCCTTGGAACTGCATTCGCTGCCGCACAGTCATTCGTGTTCTGCAAAAGCCTGGCTTGGTAATGGGGCAACACTGTGTATCTCTCTCTCTCGCAGAGCCCGGCTGCCAAATTCGAAACGTCCAGCGATTGCGCCCACACGAAAGCTGCCAGCACGGAAAGCTGTAGCTGGTTTTCACTGTCCCTTGGAACTGCATTCGCTGCCGCACAGTCATTCGTGTTCTGCAAAAGCTTGGCTTGGTAATGGGGCAACACTCTGTATCTCTCTCTCGAAGAGCCCGGCTGCCAAATTCGAAACGTCCAGCGATTGCGCCCACACGAAAGCTGCCAGCACGGAAAGCTGTAGCTGGTTTTCACTGTCCCTTGGAACTGCATTCGCTGCCGCACAGTCATTCGTGTTCTGCAAAAGCTTGGCTTGGTAATGGGGCAACACTCTGTATCTCTCTCTCGCAGAGCCCAGCTGCCAAATTCGAAACGTCCAGCGATTGCGCCCACACGAAAGCTGCCAGCACGGAAAGCTGTAGCTTGTTTTCACTGTCCCTTGGAACTGCATTCGCTGCCGCACAGTCATTCGTGTTCTGCGAAAGCTTGGCTTGGTAATGGGGCAACACTGTGTATCTCTCTCTGGCAGAGCCCGGCTGCCAAATTCGAAACGTCCAGCGATTGCGCCCACACGAAAGCTGCCAGCACGGAAAGCTGTAGCTGGTTTTCACTGTCCCTTGGAACTGCATTCGCTGCCGCACAGTCATTCGTGTTCTGCAAAAGCTTGGCTTCGTAATGCGGCAACACTCTGTATCTCTCTCTCTCGCAGAGCTCGGCTGCCAAATTCGAAACGTCCAGCGATTGCGCCCACACGAAAGCTGCCAGCACGGAAAGCTGTAGCTGGTTTTCACTGTCCCTTGGAACTGCATTCGCTGCCGCACAGTCATTCGTGTTCTGCAAAAGCTTGGCTTCGTAATGGGGCAACACTCTGTATCTCTCTCTCGCAGAGCCCGGCTGCCAAATTCGAAACGTCCAGCGATTGCGCCCACACGAAAGCTGCCAGCACGGAAAGCTGTAGCTGGTTTTCACTGTCCCTTGGAACTGCATTCGCTGCCGCACAGTCATTCGTGTTCTGCAAAAGCTTGGCTTCGTAATGCGGCAACACTCTGTATCTCTCTCTCGCAGAGCCCGGCTGCCAAATTCGAAACGTCCAGCGATTGCGCCCACACGAAAGCTGCCAGCACGGAAAGCTGTAGCTGGTTTTCACTGTCCCTTGGAACTGCATTCGCTGCCGCACAGTCATTCGTGTTCTGCAAAAGCTTGGCTTGGTAATGGGGCAACACTCTGTATCTCTCTCTCGAAGAGACCGGCTGCCAAATTCGAAACGTCCAGCGATTGTGCCCACACGAAAGCTGCCAGCACGGAAAGCTGTAGCTGGTTTTCACTGTCCCTTGGAACTGCATTCGCTGCCACACAGTCATTCGTGTTCTGCAAAAGCTTGGCTTGGTAATGGGGCAACACTCTGTATCTCTCTCTGGCAGAGCCCGGCTGCCAAATTCGAAACGTCCAGCGATTGCGCCCACACGAAAGCTGCCAGCACGGAAAGCTGTAGCTGGTTTTCACTGTCCCTTGGAACTGCATTCGCTGCCGCACAGTCATTCGTGTTCTGCAAAAGCTTGGCTTGGTAATGGGGCAACACTGTGTATCTCTCTCTCGCAGAGCCCGGCTGCCAAATTCGAAACGTCCAGCGATTGCGCCCACACGAAAGCTGCCAGCACGGAAAGCTGTAGCTGGTTTTCACTGTCCCTTGGAACTGCATTCGCTGCCGCACAGTCATTCGTGTTCTGCAAAAGCCTGGCTTGGTAATGGGGCAACACTGTGTATCTCTCTCTCTCGCAGAGCCCGGCTGCCAAATTCGAAACGTCCAGCGATTGCGCCCACACGAAAGCTGCCAGCACGGAAAGCTGTAGCTGGTTTTCACTGTCCCTTGGAACTGCATTCGCTGCCGCACAGTCATTCGTGTTCTGCAAAAGCTTGGCTTGGTAATGGGGCAACACTGTGTATCTCTCTCTCGCAGAGCCCGGCTGCCAAATTCGAAACGTCCAGCGATTGCGCCCACACGAAAGCTGCCAGCACGGAAAGCTGTAGCTGGTTTTCACTGTCCCTTGGAACTGCATTCGCTGCCGCACAGTCATTCGTGTTCTGCAAAAGCCTGGCTTGGTAATGGGACAACACTGTGTATCTCTCTCTCTCGCAGAGCCCGGCTGCCAAATTCAAAACGTCCAGCGATTGCGCCCACACGAAAGCTGCCAGCACGGAAAGCTGTAGCTGGTTTTCACTGTCCCTTGGAACTGCATTCGCTGCCGCACAGTCATTCGTGTTCTGCAAAAGCTTGGCTTGGTAATGGGGCAACACTGTGTATCTCTCTCTCGCAGAGCCCGGCTGCCAAATTCGAAACGTCCAGCGATTGCGCCCACACGAAAGCTGCCAGCACGGAAAGCTGTAGCTGGTTTTCACTGTCCCTTGGAACTGCATTCGCTGCCGCACAGTCATTCGTGTTCTGCAAAAGCTTGGCTTGGTAATGGGGCAACACTCTGTATCTCTCTCTCGCAGAGCCCAGCTGCCAAATTCAAAACGTCCAGCGATTGCGCCCACACGAAAGCTGCCAGCACGGAAAGCAGTAGCTGGTTTTCACTGTCCCTTGGAACTGCATTCGCTGCCGCACAGTCATTCGTGTTCTGCAAAAGCTTGGCTTCGTAATGCGGCAACACTCTGTATCTCTCTCTCTCGCAGAGCTCGGCTGCCAAATTCGAAACGTCCAGCGATTGCGCCCACACGAAAGCTGCCAGCACGGAAAGCTGTAGCTGGTTTTCACTGTCCCTTGGAACTGCATTCGCTGCCGCACAGTCATTCGTGTTCTGCAAAAGCTTGGCTTGGTAATGGGGCAACAATCTGTATCTCTCTCTGGCAGAGCCCGGCTGCCAAATTCGAAACGTCCAGCGATTGCGCCCACACGAAAGCTGCCAGCACGGAAAGCTGTAGCTGGTTTTCACTGTCCCTTGGAACTGCATTCGCTGCCGCACAGTCATTCGTGTTCTGCAAAAGCTTGGCTTCGTAATGGGGCAACACTCTGTATCTCTCTCTCGAAGAGCCCGGCTGCCAAATTCGAAACGTCCAGCGATTGCGCCCACACGAAAGCTGCCAGCACGGAAAGCTGTAGCTGGTTTTCACTGTCCCTTGGAACTGCATTCGCTGCCACACAGTCATTCGTGTTCTGCAAAAGCTTGGCTTGGTAATGGGGCAACACTCTGTATCTCTCTCTCGCAGAGCCCGGCTGCCAAATTCGAAACGTCCAGCGATTGCGCCCACACGAAAGCTGCCAGCACGGAAAGGTGTAGCTGGTTTTCACTGTCTCTTGGAACTGCATTCGCTGCCACACAGTCATTCGTGTTCTGCAAAAGCTTGGCTTCGTAATGGGGCAACACTCTGTATCTCTCTCTCTCGCAGAGCCCGGCTGCCAAATTCGAAACGTCCAGCGATTGCGCCCACACGAAAGCTGCCAGCACGGAAAGCTGTAGCTGGTTTTCACTGTCCCTTGGAACTGCATTCGCTGCCGCACAGTCATTCGTGTTCTGCAAAAGCTTGGCTTGGTAATGGGGCAACACTCTGTATCTCTCTCTCGCAGAGCCCGGCTGCCAAATTCGAAACGTCCAGCGATTGCGCCCACACGAAAGCTGCCAGCACGGAAAGCTGTAGCTGGTTTTCACTGTCCCTTGGAACTGCATTCGCTGCCGCACAGTCATTCGTGTTCTGCAAAAGCTTGGCTTGGTAATGGGGCAACACGGTGTATCTCTCTCTCGCAGAGCCCGGCTGCCAAATTCGAAACGTCCAGCGATTGCGCCCACACGAAAGCTGCCAGCACGGAAAGCTGTAGCTGGTTTTCACTGTCCCTTGGAACTGCATTCGCTGCCACACAGTCATTCGTGTTCTGCAAAAGCTTTGATTCGTAATGGGGCAACACTCTGTATCTCTCTCTCGCAGAGCCCGGCTGCCAAATTCGAAACGTCCAGCGATTGCGCCCACACGAAAGCTGCCAGCACGGAAAGCTGTAGCTGGTTTTCACTGTCCCTTGGAACTGCATTCGCTGCCGCACAGTCATTTGTGTTCTGCAAAAGCTTGGCTTGGTAATGGGGCAACACTGTGTATCTCTCTCTCTGGCAGAGCCCGGCTGCCAAATTCGAAACGTCCAGCGATTGCGCCCACACGAAAGCTGCCAGCACGGAAAGCTGTAGCTGGTTTTCACTGTCCCTTGGAACTGCATTCGCTGCCGCACAGTCATTCGTGTTCTGCAAAAGCTTGGCTTCGTAATGGGGCAACACTCTGTATCTCTCTCTCGCAGAGCCCGGCTGCCAAATTCGAAACGTCCAGCGATTGCGCCCACACGAAAGCTGCCAGCACGGAAAGCTGTAGCTGGTTTTCACTGTCCCTTGGAACTGCATTCGCTGCCGCACAGTCATTCGTGTTCTGCAAAAGCTTGGCTTCGTAATGGGGCAACATTGTGTATCTCTCTCTCGCAGACCCCGGCTGCCATATTCGAAACGTCCAGCAATTGCGCCCACACGAAAGCTGCCAGCACGGAAAGCTGTAGCTGGTTTTCACTGTCCCTTGGAACTGCATTCGCTGCCGCACAGTCATTCGTGTTCTGCAAAAGCTTGGCTTGGTAATGGGGCAACACTCTGTATCTCTCTCTCGCAGAGCCCGGCTGCCAAATTCGAAACGTCCAGCGATTGCGCCCACACGAAAGCTGCCAGCACGGAAAGCTGTAGCTGGTTTTCACTGTCCCTTGGAACTGCATTCGCTGCCGCACAGTCATTCGTGTTCTGCAAAAGCTTGGCTTGGTAATGGGGCAACACTCTGTATCTCTCTCTCGCAGAGCCCGGCTGCCAAATTCAAAACGTCCAGCGATTGCGCCCACACGAAAGCTGCCAGCACGGAAAGCTGTAGCTGGTTTTCACTGTCCCTTTGAACTGCATTCGCTGCCGCACAGTCATTCGTGTTCTGCAAAAGCTTGGCTTCGTAATGCGGCAACACTGTGTATCTCTCTCTGGCAGAGCCCGGCTGCCAAATTCGAAACGTCCAGCGATTGCGCCCACACGAAAGCTGCCAGCACGGAAAGCTGTAGCTGGTTTTCACTGTCCCTTGGAACTGCATTCGCTGCCGCACAGTCATTCGTGTTCTGCAAAAGCTTGGCTTGGTAATGGGGCAACACTGTGTATCTCTCTCTCGCAGAGCCCGGCTGCCAAATTCGAAACGTCCAGCGATTGCGCCCACACGAAAGCTGCCAGCACGGAAAGCTGTAGCTGGTTTTCACTGTCCCTTGGAACTGCATTCGCTGCCGCACAGTCATTCGTGTTCTGCAAAAGCTTGGCTTCGTAATGCGGCAACACTCTGTATCTCTCTCTCTCGCAGAGCTCGGCTGCCAAATTCGAAACGTCCAGCGATTGCGCCCACACGAAAGCTGCCAGCACGGAAAGCTGTAGCTGGTTTTCACTGTCCCTTGGAACTGCATTCGCTGCCGCACAGTCATTCGTGTTCTGCAAAAGCTTGGCTTCGTAATGGGGCAACACTCTGTATCTCTCTCTCGCAGAGCCCGGCTGCCAAATTCGAAACGTCCAGCGATTGTGCCCACACGAAAGCTGCCAGCACGGAAAGCTGTAGCTGGTTTTCACTGTCCCTTGGAACTGCATTCGCTGCCGCACAGTCATTCGTGTTCTGCAAAAGCTTGGCTTGGTAATGGGGCAACACTCTGTATCTCTCTCTCGCAGAGCCCGGCTGCCAAATTCGAAACGTCCAGCGATTGCGCCCACACGAAAGCTGCCAGCACGGAAAGCTGTAGCTGGTTTTCACTGTCCCTTGGAACTGCATTCGCTGCCGCACAGTCATTCGTGTTCTGCAAAAGCTTGGCTTGGTAATGGGGCAACACTCTGTATCTCTCTCTCGCAGAGCCCGGCTGCCAAATTCGAAACGTCCAGCGATTGCGCCCACACGAAAGCTGCCAGCACGGAAAGCTGTAGCTGGTTTTCACTGTCCTTTGGAACTGCATTCGCTGCCGCACAGTCATTCGTGTTCTGCAAAAGCCTGGCTTGGTAATGGGGCAACACTGTGTATCTCTCTCTCTCGCAGAGCCCGGCTGCCAAATTCAAAACGTCCAGCGATTGCGCCCACACGAAAGCTGCCAGCACGGAAAGCTGTAGCTGGTTTTCACTGTCCCTTGGAACTGCATTCGCTGCCGCACAGTCATTCGTGTTCTGCAAAAGCTTGGCTTGGTAATGGGGCAACACTGTGTATCTCTCTCTCGCAGAGCCCGGCTGCCAAATTCGAAACGTCCAGCGATTGCGCCCACACGAAAGCTGCCAGCACGGAAAGCTGTAGCTGGTTTTCACTGTCCCTTGGAACTGCATTCGCTGCCGCACAGTCATTCGTGTTCTGCAAAAGCCTGGCTTGGTAATGGGGCAACACTGTGTATCTCTCTCTCTCGCAGAGCCCGGCTGCCAAATTCGAAACGTCCAGCGATTGCGCCCACACGAAAGCTGCCAGCACGGAAAGCTGTAGCTGGTTTTCACTGTCCCTTGGAACTGCATTCGCTGCCGCACAGTCATTCGTGTTCTGCAAAAGCTTGGCTTGGTAATGGGGCAACACTGTGTATCTCTCTCTCGCAGAGCCCGGCTGCCAAATTCGAAACGTCCAGCGATTGCGCCCACACGAAAGCTGCCAGCACGGAAAGCAGTAGCTGGTTTTCACTGTCCCTTGGAACTGCATTCGCTGCCGCACAGTCATTCGTGTTCTGCAAAAGCTTGGCTTCGTAATGCGGCAACACTCTGTATCTCTCTCTCTCGCAGAGCTCGGCTGCCAAATTCGAAACGTCCAGCGATTGCGCCCACACGAAAGCTGCCAGCACGGAAAGCTGTAGCTGGTTTTCACTGTCCCTTGGAACTGCATTCGCTGCCGCACAGTCATTCGTGTTCTGCAAAAGCCTGGCTTGGTAATGGGGCAACACTGTGTATCTCTCTCTCTCGCAGAGCCCGGCTGCCAAATTCGAAACGTCCAGCGATTGCGCCCACACGAAAGCTGCCAGCACGGAAAGCTGTAGCTGGTTTTCACTGTCCCTTGGAACTGCATTCGCTGCCGCACAGTCATTCGTGTTCTGCAAAAGCTTGGCTTGGTAATGGGGCAACACTGTGTATCTCTCTCTCGCAGAGCCCGGCTGCCAAATTCGAAACGTCCAGCGATTGCGCCCACACGAAAGCTGCCAGCACGGAAAGCTGTAGCTGGTTTTCACTGTCCCTTGGAACTGCATTCGCTGCCGCACAGTCATTCGTGTTCTGCAAAAGCTTGGCTTGGTAATGGGGCAACACTCTGTATCTCTCTCTCGCAGAGCCCAGCTGCCAAATTCAAAACGTCCAGCGATTGCGCCCACACGAAAGCTGCCAGCACGGAAAGCAGTAGCTGGTTTTCACTGTCCCTTGGAACTGCATTCGCTGCCGCACAGTCATTCGTGTTCTGCAAAAGCTTGGCTTCGTAATGCGGCAACACTCTGTATCTCTCTCTCTCGCAGAGCCCGGCTGCCAAATTCGAAACGTCCAGCGATTGCGCCCACACGAAAGCTGCCAGCACGGAAAGCTGTAGCTGGTTTTCACTGTCCCTTGGAACTGCATTCGCTGCCGCACAGTCATTCGTGTTCTGCAAAAGCTTGGCTTGGTAATGGGGCAACAATCTGTATCTCTCTCTGGCAGAGCCCGGCTGCCAAATTCGAAACGTCCAGCGATTGCGCCCACACGAAAGCTGCCAGCACGGAAAGCTGTAGCTGGTTTTCACTGTCCCTTGGAACTGCATTCGCTGCCGCACAGTCATTCGTGTTCTGCAAAAGCTTGGCTTCGTAATGGGGCAACACTCTGTATCTCTCTCTCGAAGAGCCCGGCTGCCAAATTCGAAACGTCCAGCGATTGCGCCCACACGAAAGCTGCCAGCACGGAAAGCTGTAGCTGGTTTTCACTGTCCCTTGGAACTGCATTCGCTGCCACACAGTCATTCGTGTTCTGCAAAAGCTTGGCTTGGTAATGGGGCAACACTGTGTATCTCTCTCTGGCAGAGCCCGGCTGCCAAATTCGAAACGTCCAGCGATTGCGCCCACACGAAAGCTGCCAGCACGGAAAGGTGTAGCTGGTTTTCACTGTCTCTTGGAACTGCATTCGCTGCCACACAGTCATTCGTGTTCTGCAAAAGCTTGGCTTCGTAATGGGGCAACACTGTGTATCTCTCTCTCGCAGAGCCCGGCTGCCAAATTCGAAACGTCCAGCGATTGCGCCCACACGAAAGCTGCCAGCACGGAAAGCTGTAGCTGGTTTTCACTGTCCCTTGGAACTGCATTCGCTGCCGCACAGTCATTCGTGTTCTGCAAAAGCTTGGCTTCGTAATGCGGCAACACTCTGTATCTCTCTCTCTCGCAGAGCTCGGCTGCCAAATTCGAAACGTCCAGCGATTGCGCCCACACGAAAGCTGCCAGCACGGAAAGCTGTAGCTGGTTTTCACTGTCCCTTGGAACTGCATTCGCTGCCGCACAGTCATTCGTGTTCTGCAAAAGCTTGGCTTCGTAATGGGGCAACACTCTGTATCTCTCTCTCGCAGAGCCCGGCTGCCAAATTCGAAACGTCCAGCGATTGTGCCCACACGAAAGCTGCCAGCACGGAAAGCTGTAGCTGGTTTTCACTGTCCCTTGGAACTGCATTCGCTGCCGCACAGTCATTCGTGTTCTGCAAAAGCTTGGCTTGGTAATGGGGCAACACTCTGTATCTCTCTCTCGCAGAGCCCGGCTGCCAAATTCGAAACGTCCAGCGATTGCGCCCACACGAAAGCTGCCAGCACGGAAAGCTGTAGCTGGTTTTCACTGTCCCTTGGAACTGCATTCGCTGCCGCACAGTCATTCGTGTTCTGCAAAAGCTTGGCTTGGTAATGGGGCAACACTCTGTATCTCTCTCTCGCAGAGCCCGGCTGCCAAATTCGAAACGTCCAGCGATTGCGCCCACACGAAAGCTGCCAGCACGGAAAGCTGTAGCTGGTTTTCACTGTCCTTTGGAACTGCATTCGCTGCCGCACAGTCATTCGTGTTCTGCAAAAGCCTGGCTTGGTAATGGGGCAACACTGTGTATCTCTCTCTCTCGCAGAGCCCGGCTGCCAAATTCGAAACGTCCAGCGATTGCGCCCACACGAAAGCTGCCAGCACGGAAAGCTGTAGCTGGTTTTCACTGTCCCTTGGAACTGCATTCGCTGCCGCACAGTCATTCGTGTTCTGCAAAAGCTTGGCTTGGTAATGGGGCAACACTGTGTATCTCTCTCTCGCAGAGCCCGGCTGCCAAATTCGAAACGTCCAGCGATTGCGCCCACACGAAAGCTGCCAGCACGGAAAGCTGTAGCTGGTTTTCACTGTCCCTTGGAACTGCATTCGCTGCCGCACAGTCATTCGTGTTCTGCAAAAGCCTGGCTTGGTAATGGGGCAACACTGTGTATCTCTCTCTCTCGCAAAGCCCGGCTGCCAAATTCGAAACGTCCAGCGATTGCGCCCACACGAAAGCTGCCAGCACGGAAAGCTGTAGCTGGTTTTCACTGTCCCTTGGAACTGCATTCGCTGCCGCACAGTCATTCGTGTTCTGCAAAAGCTTGGCTTGGTAATGGGGCAACACTCTGTATCTCTCTCTCGCAGAGCCCGGCTGCCAAATTCGAAACGTCCAGCGATTGCGCCCACACGAAAGCTGCCAGCACGGAAAGCAGTAGCTGGTTTTCACTGTCCCTTGGAACTGCATTCGCTGCCGCACAATCATTCGTGTTCTGCAAAAGCTTGGCTTCGTAATGCGGCAACACTCTGTATCTCTCTCTCTCGCAGAGCTCGGCTGCCAAATTCGAAACGTCCAGCGATTGCGCCCACACGAAAGCTGCCAGCACGGAAAGCTGTAGCTGGTTTTCACTGTCCCTTGGAACTGCATTCGCTGCCGCACAGTCATTCGTGTTCTGCAAAAGCCTGGCTTGGTAATGGGGCAACACTGTGTATCTCTCTCTCTCGCAGAGCCCGGCTGCCAAATTCGAAACGTCCAGCGATTGCGCCCACACGAAAGCTGCCAGCACGGAAAGCTGTAGCTGGTTTTCACTGTCCCTTGGAACTGCATTCGCTGCCGCACAGTCATTCGTGTTCTGCAAAAGCTTGGCTTGGTAATGGGGCAACACTGTGTATCTCTCTCTCGCAGAGCCCGGCTGCCAAATTCGAAACGTCCAGCGATTGCGCCCACACGAAAGCTGCCAGCACGGAAAGCTGTAGCTGGTTTTCACTGTCCCTTGGAACTGCATTCGCTGCCGCACAGTCATTCGTGTTCTGCAAAAGCTTGGCTTGGTAATGGGGCAACACTCTGTATCTCTCTCTCGCAGAGCCCAGCTGCCAAATTCAAAACGTCCAGCGATTGCGCCCACACGAAAGCTGCCAGCACGGAAAGCAGTAGCTGGTTTTCACTGTCCCTTGGAACTGCATTCGCTGCCGCACAGTCATTCGTGTTCTGCAAAAGCTTGGCTTCGTAATGCGGCAACACTCTGTATCTCTCTCTCTCGCAGAGCCCGGCTGCCAAATTCGAAACGTCCAGCGATTGCGCCCACACGAAAGCTGCCAGCACGGAAAGCTGTAGCTGGTTTTCACTGTCCCTTGGAACTGCATTCGCTGCCGCACAGTCATTCGTGTTCTGCAAAAGCTTGGCTTGGTAATGGGGCAACAATCTGTATCTCTCTCTGGCAGAGCCCGGCTGCCAAATTCGAAACGTCCAGCGATTGCGCCCACACGAAAGCTGCCAGCACGGAAAGCTGTAGCTGGTTTTCACTGTCCCTTGGAACTGCATTCGCTGCCGCACAGTCATTCGTGTTCTGCAAAAGCTTGGCTTCGTAATGGGGCAACACTCTGTATCTCTCTCTCGAAGAGCCCGGCTGCCAAATTCGAAACGTCCAGCGATTGCGCCCACACGAAAGCTGCCAGCACGGAAAGCTGTAGCTGGTTTTCACTGTCCCTTGGAACTGCATTCGCTGCCGCACAGTCATTCGTGTTCTGCAAAAGCTTGGCTTGGTAATGGGGCAACACTGTGTATCTCTCTCTCGCAGAGCCCGGCTGCCAAATTCGAAACGTCCAGCGATTGCGCCCACACGAAAGCTGCCAGCACGGAAAGCTGTAGCTGGTTTTCACTGTCCCTTGGAACTGCATTCGCTGCCGCACAGTCATTCGTGTTCTGCAAAAGCTTGGCTTGGTAATGGGGCAACACTCTGTATCTCTCTCTCGCAGAGCCCAGCTGCCAAATTCAAAACGTCCAGCGATTGCGCCCACACGAAAGCTGCCAGCACGGAAAGCAGTAGCTGGTTTTCACTGTCCCTTGGAACTGCATTCGCTGCCGCACAGTCATTCGTGTTCTGCAAAAGCTTGGCTTCGTAATGCGGCAACACTCTGTATCTCTCTCTCTCGCAGAGCCCGGCTGCCAAATTCGAAACGTCCAGCGATTGCGCCCACACGAAAGCTGCCAGCACGGAAAGCTGTAGCTGGTTTTCACTGTCCCTTGGAACTGCATTCGCTGCCGCACAGTCATTCGTGTTCTGCAAAAGCTTGGCTTGGTAATGGGGCAACAATCTGTATCTCTCTCTGGCAGAGCCCGGCTGCCAAATTCGAAACGTCCAGCGATTGCGCCCACACGAAAGCTGCCAGCACGGAAAGCTGTAGCTGGTTTTCACTGTCCCTTGGAACTGCATTCGCTGCCGCACAGTCATTCGTGTTCTGCAAAAGCTTGGCTTCGTAATGGGGCAACACTCTGTATCTCTCTCTCGAAGAGCCCGGCTGCCAAATTCGAAACGTCCAGCGATTGCGCCCACACGAAAGCTGCCAGCACGGAAAGCTGTAGCTGGTTTTCACTGTCCCTTGGAACTGCATTCGCTGCCACACAGTCATTCGTGTTCTGCAAAAGCTTGGCTTGGTAATGGGGCAACACTGTGTATCTCTCTCTGGCAGAGCCCGGCTGCCAAATTCGAAACGTCCAGCGATTGCGCCCACACGAAAGCTGCCAGCACGGAAAGGTGTAGCTGGTTTTCACTGTCTCTTGGAACTGCATTCGCTGCCACACAGTCATTCGTGTTCTGCAAAAGCTTGGCTTCGTAATGGGGCAACACTGTGTATCTCTCTCTCGCAGAGCCCGGCTGCCAAATTCGAAACGTCCAGCGATTGCGCCCACACGAAAGCTGCCAGCACGGAAAGCTGTAGCTGGTTTTCACTGTCCCTTGGAACTGCATTCGCTGCCGCACAGTCATTCGTGTTCTGCAAAAGCTTGGCTTCGTAATGCGGCAACACTCTGTATCTCTCTCTCTCGCAGAGCTCGGCTGCCAAATTCGAAACGTCCAGCGATTGCGCCCACACGAAAGCTGCCAGCACGGAAAGCTGTAGCTGGTTTTCACTGTCCCTTGGAACTGCATTCGCTGCCGCACAGTCATTCGTGTTCTGCAAAAGCTTGGCTTCGTAATGGGGCAACACTCTGTATCTCTCTCTCGCAGAGCCCGGCTGCCAAATTCGAAACGTCCAGCGATTGTGCCCACACGAAAGCTGCCAGCACGGAAAGCTGTAGCTGGTTTTCACTGTCCCTTGGAACTGCATTCGCTGCCGCACAGTCATTCGTGTTCTGCAAAAGCTTGGCTTGGTAATGGGGCAACACTCTGTATCTCTCTCTCGCAGAGCCCGGCTGCCAAATTCGAAACGTCCAGCGATTGCGCCCACACGAAAGCTGCCAGCACGGAAAGCTGTAGCTGGTTTTCACTGTCCCTTGGAACTGCATTCGCTGCCGCACAGTCATTCGTGTTCTGCAAAAGCTTGGCTTGGTAATGGGGCAACACTCTGTATCTCTCTCTCGCAGAGCCCGGCTGCCAAATTCGAAACGTCCAGCGATTGCGCCCACACGAAAGCTGCCAGCACGGAAAGCTGTAGCTGGTTTTCACTGTCCTTTGGAACTGCATTCGCTGCCGCACAGTCATTCGTGTTCTGCAAAAGCCTGGCTTGGTAATGGGGCAACACTGTGTATCTCTCTCTCTCGCAGAGCCCGGCTGCCAAATTCGAAACGTCCAGCGATTGCGCCCACACGAAAGCTGCCAGCACGGAAAGCTGTAGCTGGTTTTCACTGTCCCTTGGAACTGCATTCGCTGCCGCACAGTCATTCGTGTTCTGCAAAAGCTTGGCTTGGTAATGGGGCAACACTGTGTATCTCTCTCTCGCAGAGCCCGGCTGCCAAATTCGAAACGTCCAGCGATTGCGCCCACACGAAAGCTGCCAGCACGGAAAGCTGTAGCTGGTTTTCACTGTCCCTTGGAACTGCATTCGCTGCCGCACAGTCATTCGTGTTCTGCAAAAGCCTGGCTTGGTAATGGGGCAACACTGTGTATCTCTCTCTCTCGCAGAGCCCGGCTGCCAAATTCGAAACGTCCAGCGATTGCGCCCACACGAAAGCTGCCAGCACGGAAAGCTGTAGCTGGTTTTCACTGTCCCTTGGAACTGCATTCGCTGCCGCACAGTCATTCGTGTTCTGCAAAAGCTTGGCTTGGTAATGGGGCAACACTGTGTATCTCTCTCTCGCAGAGCCCGGCTGCCAAATTCGAAACGTCCAGCGATTGCGCCCACACGAAAGCTGCCAGCACGGAAAGCAGTAGCTGGTTTTCACTGTCCCTTGGAACTGCATTCGCTGCCGCACAGTCATTCGTGTTCTGCAAAAGCTTGGCTTCGTAATGCGGCAACACTCTGTATCTCTCTCTCTCGCAGAGCTCGGCTGCCAAATTCGAAACGTCCAGCGATTGCGCCCACACGAAAGCTGCCAGCACGGAAAGCTGTAGCTGGTTTTCACTGTCCCTTGGAACTGCATTCGCTGCCGCACAGTCATTCGTGTTCTGCAAAAGCCTGGCTTGGTAATGGGGCAACACGGTGTATCTCTCTCTCTCGCAGAGCCCGGCTGCCAAATTCGAAACGTCCAGCGATTGCGCCCACACGAAAGCTGCCAGCACGGAAAGCTGTAGCTGGTTTTCACTGTCCCTTGGAACTGCATTCGCTGCCGCACAGTCATTCGTGTTCTGCAAAAGCTTGGCTTGGTAATGGGGCAACACTGTGTATCTCTCTCTCGCAGAGCCCGGCTGCCAAATTCGAAACGTCCAGCGATTGCGCCCACACGAAAGCTGCCAGCACGGAAAGCTGTAGCTGGTTTTCACTGTCCCTTGGAACTGCATTCGCTGCCGCACAGTCATTCGTGTTCTGCAAAAGCTTGGCTTGGTAATGGGGCAACACTCTGTATCTCTCTCTCGCAGAGCCCAGCTGCCAAATTCAAAACGTCCAGCGATTGCGCCCACACGAAAGCTGCCAGCACGGAAAGCAGTAGCTGGTTTTCACTGTCCCTTGGAACTGCATTCGCTGCCGCACAGTCATTCGTGTTCTGCAAAAGCTTGGCTTCGTAATGCGGCAACACTCTGTATCTCTCTCTCTCGCAGAGCCCGGCTGCCAAATTCGAAACGTCCAGCGATTGCGCCCACACGAAAGCTGCCAGCACGGAAAGCTGTAGCTGGTTTTCACTGTCCCTTGGAACTGCATTCGCTGCCGCACAGTCATTCGTGTTCTGCAAAAGCTTGGCTTGGTAATGGGGCAACAATCTGTATCTCTCTCTGGCAGAGCCCGGCTGCCAAATTCGAAACGTCCAGCGATTGCGCCCACACGAAAGCTGCCAGCACGGAAAGCTGTAGCTGGTTTTCACTGTCCCTTGGAACTGCATTCGCTGCCGCACAGTCATTCGTGTTCTGCAAAAGCTTGGCTTCGTAATGGGGCAACACTCTGTATCTCTCTCTCGAAGAGCCCGGCTGCCAAATTCGAAACGTCCAGCGATTGCGCCCACACGAAAGCTGCCAGCACGGAAAGCTGTAGCTGGTTTTCACTGTCCCTTGGAACTGCATTCGCTGCCACACAGTCATTCGTGTTCTGCAAAAGCTTGGCTTGGTAATGGGGCAACACTCTGTATCTCTCTCTCGCAGAGCCCGGCTGCCAAATTCGAAACGTCCAGCGATTGCGCCCACACGAAAGCTGCCAGCACGGAAAGGTGTAGCTGGTTTTCACTGTCTCTTGGAACTGCATTCGCTGCCACACAGTCATTCGTGTTCTGCAAAAGCTTGGCTTCGTAATGGGGCAACACTGTGTATCTCTCTCTCGCAGAGCCCGGCTGCCAAATTCGAAACGTCCAGCGATTGCGCCCACACGAAAGCGGCCAGCACGGAAAGCTGTAGCTGGTTTTCACTGTCCCTTGGAACTGCATTCGCTGCCGCACAGTCATTCGTGTTCTGCAAAAGCTTGGCTTCGTAATGGGGCAACACTCTGTATCTCTCTCTCTCGCAGAGCCCGGCTGCCAAATTCGAAACGTCCAGCGATTGCGCCCACACGAAAGCTGCCAGCACGGAAAGCTGTAGCTGGTTTTCACTGTCCCTTGGAACTGCATTCGCTGCCGCACAGTCATTCGTGTTCTGCAAAAGCTTGGCTTGGTAATGGGGCAACACTCTGTATCTCTCTCTCGCAGAGCCCGGCTGCCAAATTCAAAACGTCCAGCGATTGCGCCCACACGAAAGCTGCCAGCACGGAAAGCTGTAGCTGGTTTTCACTGTCCCTTGGAACTGCATTCGCTGCCGCACAGTCATTCGTGTTCTGCAAAAGCTTGGCTTGGTAATGGGGCAACACTCTGTATCTCTCTCTCGCAGAGCCCGGATGCCAAATTCGAAACGTCCAGCGATTGCGCCCACACGAAAGCTGCCAGCACGGAAAGCTGTAGCTGGTTTTCACTGTCCCTTGGAACTGCATTCGCTGCCGCACAGTCATTCGTGTTCTGCAAAAGCTTGGCTTCGTAATGGGGCAACACTCTGTATCTCTCTCTCTCGCAGAGCCCGGCTGCCAAATTCGAAACGTCCAGCGATTGCGCCCACAAGAAAACTGCCAGCACGGAAAGCTGTAGCTGGTTTTCACTGTCCCTTGGAACTGCATTCGCTGCCGCACAGTCATTCGTGTTCTGCAAAAGCTTGGCTTGGTAATGGGGCAACACTCTGTATCTCTCTCTGGCAGAGCCCGGCTGCCAAATTCGAAACGTCCAGCGATTGCGCCCACACGAAAGCTGCCAGCACGGAAAGCTGTAGCTGGTTTTCACTGTCCCTTGGAACTGCATTCGCTGCCGCACAGTCATTCGTGTTCTGCAAAAGCTTGGCTTCGTAATGGGGCAACACTCTGTATCTCTCTCTGGCAGAGCCCGGCTGCCAAATTCGAAACGTCCACCGATTGCGCCCACACGAAAGCTGCCAGCACGGAAAGCTGTAGCTGGTTTTCACTGTCCCTTGGAACTGCATTCGCTGCCGCACAGTCATTCGTGTTCTGCAAAAGCTTGGCTTGGTAATGGGGCAACACTCTGTATCTCTCTCTGGCAGAGCCCGGCTGCCAAATTCGAAACGTCCAGCGATTGCGCCCACACGAAAGCTGCCAGCACGGAAAGCTGTAGCTGGTTTTCACTGTCCCTTGGAACTGCATTCGCTGCCGCACAGTCATTCGTGTTCTGCAAAAGCTTGGCTTGGTAATGGGGCAACACTCTGTATCTCTCTCTGGCAGAGCCCGGCTGCCAAATTCGAAACGTCCAGCGATTGCGCCCACACGAAAGCTGCCAGCACGGAAAGCTGTAGCTGGTTTTCACTGTCCCTTGGAACTGCATTCGCTGCCGCACAGTCATTCGTGTTCTGCAAAAGCTTGGCTTGGTAATGGGGCAACACTGTGTATCTCTCTCTGGCAGAGCCCGGCTGCCAAATTCAAAACGTCCAGTGATTGCGCCCACAAGAAAGCTGCCAGCACGGAAAGCTGTAGCTGGTTTTCACTGTCCCTTGGAACTGCATTCGCTGCCGCACAGTCATTCGTGTTCTGCAAAAGCTTGGCTTGGTAATGGGGCAACACTGTGTATCTCTCTCTGGCAGAGCCCGGCTGCCAAATTCGAAACGTCCAGCGATTGCGCCCACACGAAAGCTGCCAGCACGGAAAGCTGTAGCTGGTTTTCACTGTCCCTTGGAACTGCATTCGCTGCCGCACAGTCATTCGTGTTCTGCAAAAGCTTGGCTTGGTAATGGGGCAACACTCTGTATCTCTCTCTCGCAGAGCCCGGCTGCCAAATTCAAAACGTCCAGCGATTGCGCCCACACGAAAGCTGCCAGCACGGAAAGCTGTAGCTGGTTTTCACTGTCCCTTGGAACTGCATTCGCTGCCGCACAGTCATTCGTGTTCTGCAAAAGCTTGGCTTCGTAATGGGGCAACACTCTGTATCTCTCTCTCTCGCAGAGCCCGGCTGCCAAATTCGAAACGTCCAGCGATTGCGCCCACAAGAAAACTGCCAGCACGGAAAGCTGTAGCTGGTTTTCACTGTCCCTTGGAACTGCATTCGCTGCCGCACAGTCATTCGTGTTCTGCAAAAGCTTGGCTTGGTAATGGGGCAACACTGTGTATCTCTCTCTGGCAGAGCCCGGCTGCCAAATTCGAAACGTCCAGCGATTGCGCCCACACGAAAGCTGCCAGCACGGAAAGCTGTAGCTGGTTTTCACTGTCCCTTGGAACTGCATTCGCTGCCGCACAGTCATTCGTGTTCTGCAAAAGCTTGGCTTGGTAATGGGGCAACACTCTGTATCTCTCTCTCGCAGAGCCCGGCTGCCAAATTCGAAACGTCCAGCGATTGCGCCCACACGAAAGCTGCCAGCACGGAAAGCTGTAGCTGGTTTTCACTGTCCCTTGGAACTGCATTCGCTGCCGCACAGTCATTCGTGTTCTGCAAAAGCTTGGCTTCGTAATGGGGCAACACTCTGTATCTCTCTCTCTCGCAGAGCCCGGCTGCCAAATTCGAAACGTCCAGCGATTGCGCCCACAAGAAAACTGCCAGCACGGAAAGCTGTAGCTGGTTTTCACTGTCCCTTGGAACTGCATTCGCTGCCGCACAGTCATTCGTGTTCTGCAAAAGCTTGGCTTCGTAATGGGGCAACACTCTGTATCTCTCTCTCGCAGAGCCCGGCTGCCAAATTCGAAACGTCCAGCGATTGCGCCCACACGAAAGCTGCCAGCACGGAAAGCTGTAGCTGGTTTTCACTGTCCCTTGGAACTGCATTCGCTGCCACACAGTCATTCGTGTTCTGCAAAAGCTTGGCTTGGTAATGGGGCAACACTGTGTATCTCTCTCTCGCAGAGCCCGGCTGCCAAATTCGAAACGTCCAGCGATTGCGCCCACACGAAAGCTGCCAGCACGGAAAGCTGTAGCTGGTTTTCACTGTCCCTTGGAACTGCATTCGCTGCCACACAGTCATTCGTGTTCTGCAAAAGCTTGGCTTGGTAATGGGGCAACACTCTGTATCTCTCTCTCGCAGAGCCCGGCTGCCAAATTCGAAACGTCCAGCGATTGCGCCCACACGAAAGCTGCCAGCACGGAAAGGTGTAGCTGGTTTTCACTGTCTCTTGGAACTGCATTCGCTGCCACACAGTCATTCGTGTTCTGCAAAAGCTTGGCTTCGTAATGGGGCAACACTCTGTATCTCTCTCTCTCGCAGAGCCCGGCTGCCAAATTCGAAACGTCCAGCGATTGCGCCCACACGAAAGCTGCCAGCACGGAAAGCTGTAGCTGGTTTTCACTGTCCCTTGGAACTGCATTCGCTGCCGCACAGTCATTCGTGTTCTGCAAAAGCTTGGCTTGGTAATGGGGCAACACTCTGTATCTCTCTCTCGCAGAGCCCGGCTGCCAAATTCGAAACGTCCAGCGATTGCGCCCACACAAAAGCTGCCAGCACGGAAAGCTGTAGCTGGTTTTCACTGTCCCTTGGAACTGCATTCGCTGCCGCACAGTCATTCGTGTTCTGCAAAAGCTTGGCTTGGTAATGGGGCAACACGGTGTATCTCTCTCTCGCAGAGCCCGGCTGCCAAATTCAAAACGTCCAGCGATTGCGCCCACACGAAAGCTGCCAGCACGGAAAGCTGTAGCTGGTTTTCACTGTCCCTTGGAACTGCATTCGCTGCCACACAGTCATTCGTGTTCTGCAAAAGCTTTGATTCGTAATGGGGCAACACTCTGTATCTCTCTCTCGCAGAGCCCGGCTGCCAAATTCGAAACGTCCAGCGATTGCGCCCACACGAAAGCTGCCAGCACGGAAAGCTGTAGCTGGTTTTCACTGTCCCTTGGAACTGCATTCGCTGCCGCACAGTCATTCGTGTTCTGCAAAAGCTTGGCTTCGTAATGGGGCAACATTGTGTATCTCTCTCTCGCAGAGCCCGGCTGCCATATTCGAAACGTCCAGCAATTGCGCCCACACGAAAGCTGCCAGCACGGAAAGCTGTAGCTGGTTTTCACTGTCCCTTGGAACTGCATTCGCTGCCGCACAGTCATTCGTGTTCTGCAAAAGCTTGGCTTGGTAATGGGGCAACACTCTGTATCTCTCTCTCGCAGAGCCCGGCTGCCAAATTCGAAACGTCCAGCGATTGCGCCCACATGAAAGCTGCCAGCACGGAAAGCTGTAGCTGGTTTTCACTGTCCCTTGGAACTGCATTCGCTGCCGCACAGTCATTCGTGTTCTGCAAAAGCTTGGCTTGGTAATGGGGCAACACTCTGTATCTCTCTCTCGCAGAGCCCGGCTGCCAAATTCAAAACGTCCAGCGATTGCGCCCACACGAAAGCTGCCAGCACGGAAAGCTGTAGCTGGTTTTCACTGTCCCTTTGAACTGCATTCGCTGCCGCACAGTCATTCGTGTTCTGCAAAAGCTTGGCTTCGTAATGCGGCAACACTGTGTATCTCTCTCTGGCAGAGCCCGGCTGCCAAATTCGAAACGTCCAGCGATTGCGCCCACACGAAAGCTGCCAGCACGGAAAGCTGTAGCTGGTTTTCACTGTCCCTTGGAACTGCATTCACTGCCGCACAGTCATTCGTGTTCTGCAAAAGCTTGGCTTGGTAATGGGGCAACACTGTGTATCTCTCTCTCTCGCAGAGCCCGGCTGCCAAATTCGAAACGTCCAGCGATTGCGCCCACAAGAAAACTGCCAGCACGGAAAGCTGTAGCTGGTTTTCACTGTCCCTTGGAACTGCATTCGCTGCCGCACAGTCATTCGTGTTCTGCAAAAGCTTGGCTTGGTAATGGGGCAACACTGTGTATCTCTCTCTGGCAGAGCCCGGCTGCCAAATTCGAAACGTCCAGCGATTGCGCCCACACGAAAGCTGCCAGCACGGAAAGCTGTAGCTGGTTTTCACTGTCCCTTGGAACTGCATTCGCTGCCGCACAGTCATTCGTGTTCTGCAAAAGCTTGGCTTGGTAATGGGGCAACACTCTGTATCTCTCTCTCGCAGAGCCCGGCTGCCAAATTCGAAACGTCCAGCGATTGCGCCCACACGAAAGCTGCCAGCACGGAAAGCTGTAGCTGGTTTTCACTGTCCCTTGGAACTGCATTCGCTGCCGCACAGTCATTCGTGTTCTGCAAAAGCTTGGCTTCGTAATGGGGCAACACTCTGTATCTCTCTCTCTCGCAGAGCCCGGCTGCCAAATTCGAAACGTCCAGCGATTGCGCCCACAAGAAAACTGCCAGCACGGAAAGCTGTAGCTGGTTTTCACTGTCCCTTGGAACTGCATTCGCTGCCGCACAGTCATTCGTGTTCTGCAAAAGCTTGGCTTCGTAATGGGGCAACACTCTGTATCTCTCTCTCGCAGAGCCCGGCTGCCAAATTCGAAACGTCCAGCGATTGCGCCCACACGAAAGCTGCCAGCACGGAAAGCTGTAGCTGGTTTTCACTGTCCCTTGGAACTGCATTCGCTGCCACACAGTCATTCGTGTTCTGCAAAAGCTTGGCTTGGTAATGGGGCAACACTGTGTATCTCTCTCTCGCAGAGCCCGGCTGCCAAATTCGAAACGTCCAGCGATTGCGCCCACACGAAAGCTGCCAGCACGGAAAGCTGTAGCTGGTTTTCACTGTCCCTTGGAACTGCATTCGCTGCCACACAGTCATTCGTGTTCTGCAAAAGCTTGGCTTGGTAATGGGGCAACACTCTGTATCTCTCTCTCGCAGAGCCCGGCTGCCAAATTCGAAACGTCCAGCGATTGCGCCCACACGAAAGCTGCCAGCACGGAAAGGTGTAGCTGGTTTTCACTGTCTCTTGGAACTGCATTCGCTGCCACACAGTCATTCGTGTTCTGCAAAAGCTTGGCTTCGTAATGGGGCAACACTCTGTATCTCTCTCTCTCGCAGAGCCCGGCTGCCAAATTCGAAACGTCCAGCGATTGCGCCCACACGAAAGCTGCCAGCACGGAAAGCTGTAGCTGGTTTTCACTGTCCCTTGGAACTGCATTCGCTGCCGCACAGTCATTCGTGTTCTGCAAAAGCTTGGCTTGGTAATGGGGCAACACTCTGTATCTCTCTCTCGCAGAGCCCGGCTGCCAAATTCGAAACGTCCAGCGATTGCGCCCACACAAAAGCTGCCAGCACGGAAAGCTGTAGCTGGTTTTCACTGTCCCTTGGAACTGCATTCGCTGCCGCACAGTCATTCGTGTTCTGCAAAAGCTTGGCTTGGTAATGGGGCAACACGGTGTATCTCTCTCTCGCAGAGCCCGGCTGCCAAATTCAAAACGTCCAGCGATTGCGCCCACACGAAAGCTGCCAGCACGGAAAGCTGTAGCTGGTTTTCACTGTCCCTTGGAACTGCATTCGCTGCCACACAGTCATTCGTGTTCTGCAAAAGCTTTGATTCGTAATGGGGCAACACTCTGTATCTCTCTCTCGCAGAGCCCGGCTGCCAAATTCGAAACGTCCAGCGATTGCGCCCACACGAAAGCTGCCAGCACGGAAAGCTGTAGCTGGTTTTCACTGTCCCTTGGAACTGCATTCGCTGCCGCACAGTCATTCGTGTTCTGCAAAAGCCTGGCTTGGTAATGGGGCAACACTGTGTATCTCTCTCTCTCGCAGAGCCCGGCTGCCAAATTCGAAACGTCCAGCGATTGCGCCCACACGAAAGCTGCCAGCACGGAAAGCTGTAGCTGGTTTTCACTGTCCCTTGGAACTGCATTCGCTGCCGCACAGTCATTCGTGTTCTGCAAAAGCTTGGCTTGGTAATGGGGCAACACTGTGTATCTCTCTCTCGCAGAGCCCGGCTGCCAAATTCGAAACGTCCAGCGATTGCGCCCACACGAAAGCTGCCAGCACGGAAAGCAGTAGCTGGTTTTCACTGTCCCTTGGAACTGCATTCGCTGCCGCACAGTCATTCGTGTTCTGCAAAAGCTTGGCTTCGTAATGCGGCAACACTCTGTATCTCTCTCTCTCGCAGAGCTCGGCTGCCAAATTCGAAACGTCCAGCGATTGCGCCCACACGAAAGCTGCCAGCACGGAAAGCTGTAGCTGGTTTTCACTGTCCCTTGGAACTGCATTCGCTGCCGCACAGTCATTCGTGTTCTGCAAAAGCCTGGCTTGGTAATGGGGCAACACTGTGTATCTCTCTCTCTCGCAGAGCCCGGCTGCCAAATTCGAAACGTCCAGCGATTGCGCCCACACGAAAGCTGCCAGCACGGAAAGCTGTAGCTGGTTTTCACTGTCCCTTGGAACTGCATTCGCTGCCGCACAGTCATTCGTGTTCTGCAAAAGCTTGGCTTGGTAATGGGGCAACACTGTGTATCTCTCTCTCGCAGAGCCCGGCTGCCAAATTCGAAACGTCCAGCGATTGCGCCCACACGAAAGCTGCCAGCACGGAAAGCTGTAGCTGGTTTTCACTGTCCCTTGGAACTGCATTCGCTGCCGCACAGTCATTCGTGTTCTGCAAAAGCTTGGCTTGGTAATGGGGCAACACTCTGTATCTCTCTCTCGCAGAGCCCAGCTGCCAAATTCAAAACGTCCAGCGATTGCGCCCACACGAAAGCTGCCAGCACGGAAAGCAGTAGCTGGTTTTCACTGTCCCTTGGAACTGCATTCGCTGCCGCACAGTCATTCGTGTTCTGCAAAAGCTTGGCTTCGTAATGCGGCAACACTCTGTATCTCTCTCTCTCGCAGAGCCCGGCTGCCAAATTCGAAACGTCCAGCGATTGCGCCCACACGAAAGCTGCCAGCACGGAAAGCTGTAGCTGGTTTTCACTGTCCCTTGGAACTGCATTCGCTGCCGCACAGTCATTCGTGTTCTGCAAAAGCTTGGCTTGGTAATGGGGCAACAATCTGTATCTCTCTCTGGCAGAGCCCGGCTGCCAAATTCGAAACGTCCAGCGATTGCGCCCACACGAAAGCTGCCAGCACGGAAAGCTGTAGCTGGTTTTCACTGTCCCTTGGAACTGCATTCGCTGCCGCACAGTCATTCGTGTTCTGCAAAAGCTTGGCTTCGTAATGGGGCAACACTCTGTATCTCTCTCTCGAAGAGCCCGGCTGCCAAATTCGAAACGTCCAGCGATTGCGCCCACACGAAAGCTGCCAGCACGGAAAGCTGTAGCTGGTTTTCACTGTCCCTTGGAACTGCATTCGCTGCCGCACAGTCATTCGTGTTCTGCAAAAGCTTGGCTTGGTAATGGGGCAACACTGTGTATCTCTCTCTCGCAGAGCCCGGCTGCCAAATTCGAAACGTCCAGCGATTGCGCCCACACGAAAGCTGCCAGCACGGAAAGCTGTAGCTGGTTTTCACTGTCCCTTGGAACTGCATTCGCTGCCGCACAGTCATTCGTGTTCTGCAAAAGCTTGGCTTGGTAATGGGGCAACACTCTGTATCTCTCTCTCGCAGAGCCCAGCTGCCAAATTCAAAACGTCCAGCGATTGCGCCCACACGAAAGCTGCCAGCACGGAAAGCAGTAGCTGGTTTTCACTGTCCCTTGGAACTGCATTCGCTGCCGCACAGTCATTCGTGTTCTGCAAAAGCTTGGCTTCGTAATGCGGCAACACTCTGTATCTCTCTCTCTCGCAGAGCCCGGCTGCCAAATTCGAAACGTCCAGCGATTGCGCCCACACGAAAGCTGCCAGCACGGAAAGCTGTAGCTGGTTTTCACTGTCCCTTGGAACTGCATTCGCTGCCGCACAGTCATTCGTGTTCTGCAAAAGCTTGGCTTGGTAATGGGGCAACAATCTGTATCTCTCTCTGGCAGAGCCCGGCTGCCAAATTCGAAACGTCCAGCGATTGCGCCCACACGAAAGCTGCCAGCACGGAAAGCTGTAGCTGGTTTTCACTGTCCCTTGGAACTGCATTCGCTGCCGCACAGTCATTCGTGTTCTGCAAAAGCTTGGCTTCGTAATGGGGCAACACTCTGTATCTCTCTCTCGAAGAGCCCGGCTGCCAAATTCGAAACGTCCAGCGATTGCGCCCACACGAAAGCTGCCAGCACGGAAAGCTGTAGCTGGTTTTCACTGTCCCTTGGAACTGCATTCGCTGCCACACAGTCATTCGTGTTCTGCAAAAGCTTGGCTTGGTAATGGGGCAACACTGTGTATCTCTCTCTGGCAGAGCCCGGCTGCCAAATTCGAAACGTCCAGCGATTGCGCCCACACGAAAGCTGCCAGCACGGAAAGGTGTAGCTGGTTTTCACTGTCTCTTGGAACTGCATTCGCTGCCACACAGTCATTCGTGTTCTGCAAAAGCTTGGCTTCGTAATGGGGCAACACTGTGTATCTCTCTCTCGCAGAGCCCGGCTGCCAAATTCGAAACGTCCAGCGATTGCGCCCACACGAAAGCTGCCAGCACGGAAAGCTGTAGCTGGTTTTCACTGTCCCTTGGAACTGCATTCGCTGCCGCACAGTCATTCGTGTTCTGCAAAAGCTTGGCTTCGTAATGCGGCAACACTCTGTATCTCTCTCTCTCGCAGAGCTCGGCTGCCAAATTCGAAACGTCCAGCGATTGCGCCCACACGAAAGCTGCCAGCACGGAAAGCTGTAGCTGGTTTTCACTGTCCCTTGGAACTGCATTCGCTGCCGCACAGTCATTCGTGTTCTGCAAAAGCTTGGCTTCGTAATGGGGCAACACTCTGTATCTCTCTCTCGCAGAGCCCGGCTGCCAAATTCGAAACGTCCAGCGATTGTGCCCACACGAAAGCTGCCAGCACGGAAAGCTGTAGCTGGTTTTCACTGTCCCTTGGAACTGCATTCGCTGCCGCACAGTCATTCGTGTTCTGCAAAAGCTTGGCTTGGTAATGGGGCAACACTCTGTATCTCTCTCTCGCAGAGCCCGGCTGCCAAATTCGAAACGTCCAGCGATTGCGCCCACACGAAAGCTGCCAGCACGGAAAGCTGTAGCTGGTTTTCACTGTCCCTTGGAACTGCATTCGCTGCCGCACAGTCATTCGTGTTCTGCAAAAGCTTGGCTTGGTAATGGGGCAACACTCTGTATCTCTCTCTCGCAGAGCCCGGCTGCCAAATTCGAAACGTCCAGCGATTGCGCCCACACGAAAGCTGCCAGCACGGAAAGCTGTAGCTGGTTTTCACTGTCCTTTGGAACTGCATTCGCTGCCGCACAGTCATTCGTGTTCTGCAAAAGCCTGGCTTGGTAATGGGGCAACACTGTGTATCTCTCTCTCTCGCAGAGCCCGGCTGCCAAATTCGAAACGTCCAGCGATTGCGCCCACACGAAAGCTGCCAGCACGGAAAGCTGTAGCTGGTTTTCACTGTCCCTTGGAACTGCATTCGCTGCCGCACAGTCATTCGTGTTCTGCAAAAGCTTGGCTTGGTAATGGGGCAACACTGTGTATCTCTCTCTCGCAGAGCCCGGCTGCCAAATTCGAAACGTCCAGCGATTGCGCCCACACGAAAGCTGCCAGCACGGAAAGCTGTAGCTGGTTTTCACTGTCCCTTGGAACTGCATTCGCTGCCGCACAGTCATTCGTGTTCTGCAAAAGCCTGGCTTGGTAATGGGGCAACACTGTGTATCTCTCTCTCTCGCAGAGCCCGGCTGCCAAATTCGAAACGTCCAGCGATTGCGCCCACACGAAAGCTGCCAGCACGGAAAGCTGTAGCTGGTTTTCACTGTCCCTTGGAACTGCATTCGCTGCCGCACAGTCATTCGTGTTCTGCAAAAGCTTGGCTTGGTAATGGGGCAACACTGTGTATCTCTCTCTCGCAGAGCCCGGCTGCCAAATTCGAAACGTCCAGCGATTGCGCCCACACGAAAGCTGCCAGCACGGAAAGCAGTAGCTGGTTTTCACTGTCCCTTGGAACTGCATTCGCTGCCGCACAGTCATTCGTGTTCTGCAAAAGCTTGGCTTCGTAATGCGGCAACACTCTGTATCTCTCTCTCTCGCAGAGCTCGGCTGCCAAATTCGAAACGTCCAGCGATTGCGCCCACACGAAAGCTGCCAGCACGGAAAGCTGTAGCTGGTTTTCACTGTCCCTTGGAACTGCATTCGCTGCCGCACAGTCATTCGTGTTCTGCAAAAGCCTGGCTTGGTAATGGGGCAACACTGTGTATCTCTCTCTCTCGCAGAGCCCGGCTGCCAAATTCGAAACGTCCAGCGATTGCGCCCACACGAAAGCTGCCAGCACGGAAAGCTGTAGCTGGTTTTCACTGTCCCTTGGAACTGCATTCGCTGCCGCACAGTCATTCGTGTTCTGCAAAAGCTTGGCTTGGTAATGGGGCAACACTGTGTATCTCTCTCTCGCAGAGCCCGGCTGCCAAATTCGAAACGTCCAGCGATTGCGCCCACACGAAAGCTGCCAGCACGGAAAGCTGTAGCTGGTTTTCACTGTCCCTTGGAACTGCATTCGCTGCCGCACAGTCATTCGTGTTCTGCAAAAGCTTGGCTTGGTAATGGGGCAACACTCTGTATCTCTCTCTCGCAGAGCCCAGCTGCCAAATTCAAAACGTCCAGCGATTGCGCCCACACGAAAGCTGCCAGCACGGAAAGCAGTAGCTGGTTTTCACTGTCCCTTGGAACTGCATTCGCTGCCGCACAGTCATTCGTGTTCTGCAAAAGCTTGGCTTCGTAATGCGGCAACACTCTGTATCTCTCTCTCTCGCAGAGCCCGGCTGCCAAATTCGAAACGTCCAGCGATTGCGCCCACACGAAAGCTGCCAGCACGGAAAGCTGTAGCTGGTTTTCACTGTCCCTTGGAACTGCATTCGCTGCCGCACAGTCATTCGTGTTCTGCAAAAGCTTGGCTTGGTAATGGGGCAACAATCTGTATCTCTCTCTGGCAGAGCCCGGCTGCCAAATTCGAAACGTCCAGCGATTGCGCCCACACGAAAGCTGCCAGCACGGAAAGCTGTAGCTGGTTTTCACTGTCCCTTGGAACTGCATTCGCTGCCGCACAGTCATTCGTGTTCTGCAAAAGCTTGGCTTCGTAATGGGGCAACACTCTGTATCTCTCTCTCGAAGAGCCCGGCTGCCAAATTCGAAACGTCCAGCGATTGCGCCCACACGAAAGCTGCCAGCACGGAAAGCTGTAGCTGGTTTTCACTGTCCCTTGGAACTGCATTCGCTGCCACACAGTCATTCGTGTTCTGCAAAAGCTTGGCTTGGTAATGGGGCAACACTCTGTATCTCTCTCTCGCAGAGCCCGGCTGCCAAATTCGAAACGTCCAGCGATTGCGCCCACACGAAAGCTGCCAGCACGGAAAGGTGTAGCTGGTTTTCACTGTCTCTTGGAACTGCATTCGCTGCCACACAGTCATTCGTGTTCTGCAAAAGCTTGGCTTCGTAATGGGGCAACACTGTGTATCTCTCTCTCGCAGAGCCCGGCTGCCAAATTCGAAACGTCCAGCGATTGCGCCCACACGAAAGCGGCCAGCACGGAAAGCTGTAGCTGGTTTTCACTGTCCCTTGGAACTGCATTCGCTGCCGCACAGTCATTCGTGTTCTGCAAAAGCTTGGCTTCGTAATGGGGCAACACTCTGTATCTCTCTCTCTCGCAGAGCCCGGCTGCCAAATTCGAAACGTCCAGCGATTGCGCCCACACGAAAGCTGCCAGCACGGAAAGCTGTAGCTGGTTTTCACTGTCCCTTGGAACTGCATTCGCTGCCGCACAGTCATTCGTGTTCTGCAAAAGCTTGGCTTGGTAATGGGGCAACACTCTGTATCTCTCTCTCGCAGAGCCCGGCTGCCAAATTCAAAACGTCCAGCGATTGCGCCCACACGAAAGCTGCCAGCACGGAAAGCTGTAGCTGGTTTTCACTGTCCCTTGGAACTGCATTCGCTGCCGCACAGTCATTCGTGTTCTGCAAAAGCTTGGCTTGGTAATGGGGCAACACTCTGTATCTCTCTCTCGCAGAGCCCGGATGCCAAATTCGAAACGTCCAGCGATTGCGCCCACACGAAAGCTGCCAGCACGGAAAGCTGTAGCTGGTTTTCACTGTCCCTTGGAACTGCATTCGCTGCCGCACAGTCATTCGTGTTCTGCAAAAGCTTGGCTTCGTAATGGGGCAACACTCTGTATCTCTCTCTCTCGCAGAGCCCGGCTGCCAAATTCGAAACGTCCAGCGATTGCGCCCACAAGAAAACTGCCAGCACGGAAAGCTGTAGCTGGTTTTCACTGTCCCTTGGAACTGCATTCGCTGCCGCACAGTCATTCGTGTTCTGCAAAAGCTTGGCTTGGTAATGGGGCAACACTCTGTATCTCTCTCTGGCAGAGCCCGGCTGCCAAATTCGAAACGTCCAGCGATTGCGCCCACACGAAAGCTGCCAGCACGGAAAGCTGTAGCTGGTTTTCACTGTCCCTTGGAACTGCATTCGCTGCCGCACAGTCATTCGTGTTCTGCAAAAGCTTGGCTTCGTAATGGGGCAACACTCTGTATCTCTCTCTGGCAGAGCCCGGCTGCCAAATTCGAAACGTCCACCGATTGCGCCCACACGAAAGCTGCCAGCACGGAAAGCTGTAGCTGGTTTTCACTGTCCCTTGGAACTGCATTCGCTGCCGCACAGTCATTCGTGTTCTGCAAAAGCTTGGCTTGGTAATGGGGCAACACTCTGTATCTCTCTCTGGCAGAGCCCGGCTGCCAAATTCGAAACGTCCAGCGATTGCGCCCACACGAAAGCTGCCAGCACGGAAAGCTGTAGCTGGTTTTCACTGTCCCTTGGAACTGCATTCGCTGCCGCACAGTCATTCGTGTTCTGCAAAAGCTTGGCTTGGTAATGGGGCAACACTCTGTATCTCTCTCTGGCAGAGCCCGGCTGCCAAATTCGAAACGTCCAGCGATTGCGCCCACACGAAAGCTGCCAGCACGGAAAGCTGTAGCTGGTTTTCACTGTCCCTTGGAACTGCATTCGCTGCCGCACAGTCATTCGTGTTCTGCAAAAGCTTGGCTTGGTAATGGGGCAACACTGTGTATCTCTCTCTGGCAGAGCCCGGCTGCCAAATTCAAAACGTCCAGTGATTGCGCCCACAAGAAAGCTGCCAGCACGGAAAGCTGTAGCTGGTTTTCACTGTCCCTTGGAACTGCATTCGCTGCCGCACAGTCATTCGTGTTCTGCAAAAGCTTGGCTTGGTAATGGGGCAACACTGTGTATCTCTCTCTGGCAGAGCCCGGCTGCCAAATTCGAAACGTCCAGCGATTGCGCCCACACGAAAGCTGCCAGCACGGAAAGCTGTAGCTGGTTTTCACTGTCCCTTGGAACTGCATTCGCTGCCGCACAGTCATTCGTGTTCTGCAAAAGCTTGGCTTGGTAATGGGGCAACACTCTGTATCTCTCTCTCGCAGAGCCCGGCTGCCAAATTCAAAACGTCCAGCGATTGCGCCCACACGAAAGCTGCCAGCACGGAAAGCTGTAGCTGGTTTTCACTGTCCCTTGGAACTGCATTCGCTGCCGCACAGTCATTCGTGTTCTGCAAAAGCTTGGCTTCGTAATGGGGCAACACTCTGTATCTCTCTCTCTCGCAGAGCCCGGCTGCCAAATTCGAAACGTCCAGCGATTGCGCCCACAAGAAAACTGCCAGCACGGAAAGCTGTAGCTGGTTTTCACTGTCCCTTGGAACTGCATTCGCTGCCGCACAGTCATTCGTGTTCTGCAAAAGCTTGGCTTGGTAATGGGGCAACACTGTGTATCTCTCTCTGGCAGAGCCCGGCTGCCAAATTCGAAACGTCCAGCGATTGCGCCCACACGAAAGCTGCCAGCACGGAAAGCTGTAGCTGGTTTTCACTGTCCCTTGGAACTGCATTCGCTGCCGCACAGTCATTCGTGTTCTGCAAAAGCTTGGCTTGGTAATGGGGCAACACTCTGTATCTCTCTCTCGCAGAGCCCGGCTGCCAAATTCGAAACGTCCAGCGATTGCGCCCACACGAAAGCTGCCAGCACGGAAAGCTGTAGCTGGTTTTCACTGTCCCTTGGAACTGCATTCGCTGCCGCACAGTCATTCGTGTTCTGCAAAAGCTTGGCTTCGTAATGGGGCAACACTCTGTATCTCTCTCTCTCGCAGAGCCCGGCTGCCAAATTCGAAACGTCCAGCGATTGCGCCCACAAGAAAACTGCCAGCACGGAAAGCTGTAGCTGGTTTTCACTGTCCCTTGGAACTGCATTCGCTGCCGCACAGTCATTCGTGTTCTGCAAAAGCTTGGCTTCGTAATGGGGCAACACTCTGTATCTCTCTCTCGCAGAGCCCGGCTGCCAAATTCGAAACGTCCAGCGATTGCGCCCACACGAAAGCTGCCAGCACGGAAAGCTGTAGCTGGTTTTCACTGTCCCTTGGAACTGCATTCGCTGCCACACAGTCATTCGTGTTCTGCAAAAGCTTGGCTTGGTAATGGGGCAACACTGTGTATCTCTCTCTCGCAGAGCCCGGCTGCCAAATTCGAAACGTCCAGCGATTGCGCCCACACGAAAGCTGCCAGCACGGAAAGCTGTAGCTGGTTTTCACTGTCCCTTGGAACTGCATTCGCTGCCACACAGTCATTCGTGTTCTGCAAAAGCTTGGCTTGGTAATGGGGCAACACTCTGTATCTCTCTCTCGCAGAGCCCGGCTGCCAAATTCGAAACGTCCAGCGATTGCGCCCACACGAAAGCTGCCAGCACGGAAAGGTGTAGCTGGTTTTCACTGTCTCTTGGAACTGCATTCGCTGCCACACAGTCATTCGTGTTCTGCAAAAGCTTGGCTTCGTAATGGGGCAACACTCTGTATCTCTCTCTCTCGCAGAGCCCGGCTGCCAAATTCGAAACGTCCAGCGATTGCGCCCACACGAAAGCTGCCAGCACGGAAAGCTGTAGCTGGTTTTCACTGTCCCTTGGAACTGCATTCGCTGCCGCACAGTCATTCGTGTTCTGCAAAAGCTTGGCTTGGTAATGGGGCAACACTCTGTATCTCTCTCTCGCAGAGCCCGGCTGCCAAATTCGAAACGTCCAGCGATTGCGCCCACACAAAAGCTGCCAGCACGGAAAGCTGTAGCTGGTTTTCACTGTCCCTTGGAACTGCATTCGCTGCCGCACAGTCATTCGTGTTCTGCAAAAGCTTGGCTTGGTAATGGGGCAACACGGTGTATCTCTCTCTCGCAGAGCCCGGCTGCCAAATTCAAAACGTCCAGCGATTGCGCCCACACGAAAGCTGCCAGCACGGAAAGCTGTAGCTGGTTTTCACTGTCCCTTGGAACTGCATTCGCTGCCACACAGTCATTCGTGTTCTGCAAAAGCTTTGATTCGTAATGGGGCAACACTCTGTATCTCTCTCTCGCAGAGCCCGGCTGCCAAATTCGAAACGTCCAGCGATTGCGCCCACACGAAAGCTGCCAGCACGGAAAGCTGTAGCTGGTTTTCACTGTCCCTTGGAACTGCATTCGCTGCCGCACAGTCATTCGTGTTCTGCAAAAGCTTGGCTTCGTAATGGGGCAACATTGTGTATCTCTCTCTCGCAGAGCCCGGCTGCCATATTCGAAACGTCCAGCAATTGCGCCCACACGAAAGCTGCCAGCACGGAAAGCTGTAGCTGGTTTTCACTGTCCCTTGGAACTGCATTCGCTGCCGCACAGTCATTCGTGTTCTGCAAAAGCTTGGCTTGGTAATGGGGCAACACTCTGTATCTCTCTCTCGCAGAGCCCGGCTGCCAAATTCGAAACGTCCAGCGATTGCGCCCACATGAAAGCTGCCAGCACGGAAAGCTGTAGCTGGTTTTCACTGTCCCTTGGAACTGCATTCGCTGCCGCACAGTCATTCGTGTTCTGCAAAAGCTTGGCTTGGTAATGGGGCAACACTCTGTATCTCTCTCTCGCAGAGCCCGGCTGCCAAATTCAAAACGTCCAGCGATTGCGCCCACACGAAAGCTGCCAGCACGGAAAGCTGTAGCTGGTTTTCACTGTCCCTTTGAACTGCATTCGCTGCCGCACAGTCATTCGTGTTCTGCAAAAGCTTGGCTTCGTAATGCGGCAACACTGTGTATCTCTCTCTGGCAGAGCCCGGCTGCCAAATTCGAAACGTCCAGCGATTGCGCCCACACGAAAGCTGCCAGCACGGAAAGCTGTAGCTGGTTTTCACTGTCCCTTGGAACTGCATTCACTGCCGCACAGTCATTCGTGTTCTGCAAAAGCTTGGCTTGGTAATGGGGCAACACTGTGTATCTCTCTCTCTCGCAGAGCCCGGCTGCCAAATTCGAAACGTCCAGCGATTGCGCCCACAAGAAAACTGCCAGCACGGAAAGCTGTAGCTGGTTTTCACTGTCCCTTGGAACTGCATTCGCTGCCGCACAGTCATTCGTGTTCTGCAAAAGCTTGGCTTGGTAATGGGGCAACACTGTGTATCTCTCTCTGGCAGAGCCCGGCTGCCAAATTCGAAACGTCCAGCGATTGCGCCCACACGAAAGCTGCCAGCACGGAAAGCTGTAGCTGGTTTTCACTGTCCCTTGGAACTGCATTCGCTGCCGCACAGTCATTCGTGTTCTGCAAAAGCTTGGCTTGGTAATGGGGCAACACTCTGTATCTCTCTCTCGCAGAGCCCGGCTGCCAAATTCGAAACGTCCAGCGATTGCGCCCACACGAAAGCTGCCAGCACGGAAAGCTGTAGCTGGTTTTCACTGTCCCTTGGAACTGCATTCGCTGCCGCACAGTCATTCGTGTTCTGCAAAAGCTTGGCTTCGTAATGGGGCAACACTCTGTATCTCTCTCTCTCGCAGAGCCCGGCTGCCAAATTCGAAACGTCCAGCGATTGCGCCCACAAGAAAACTGCCAGCACGGAAAGCTGTAGCTGGTTTTCACTGTCCCTTGGAACTGCATTCGCTGCCGCACAGTCATTCGTGTTCTGCAAAAGCTTGGCTTCGTAATGGGGCAACACTCTGTATCTCTCTCTCGCAGAGCCCGGCTGCCAAATTCGAAACGTCCAGCGATTGCGCCCACACGAAAGCTGCCAGCACGGAAAGCTGTAGCTGGTTTTCACTGTCCCTTGGAACTGCATTCGCTGCCACACAGTCATTCGTGTTCTGCAAAAGCTTGGCTTGGTAATGGGGCAACACTGTGTATCTCTCTCTCGCAGAGCCCGGCTGCCAAATTCGAAACGTCCAGCGATTGCGCCCACACGAAAGCTGCCAGCACGGAAAGCTGTAGCTGGTTTTCACTGTCCCTTGGAACTGCATTCGCTGCCACACAGTCATTCGTGTTCTGCAAAAGCTTGGCTTGGTAATGGGGCAACACTCTGTATCTCTCTCTCGCAGAGCCCGGCTGCCAAATTCGAAACGTCCAGCGATTGCGCCCACACGAAAGCTGCCAGCACGGAAAGGTGTAGCTGGTTTTCACTGTCTCTTGGAACTGCATTCGCTGCCACACAGTCATTCGTGTTCTGCAAAAGCTTGGCTTCGTAATGGGGCAACACTCTGTATCTCTCTCTCTCGCAGAGCCCGGCTGCCAAATTCGAAACGTCCAGCGATTGCGCCCACACGAAAGCTGCCAGCACGGAAAGCTGTAGCTGGTTTTCACTGTCCCTTGGAACTGCATTCGCTGCCGCACAGTCATTCGTGTTCTGCAAAAGCTTGGCTTGGTAATGGGGCAACACTCTGTATCTCTCTCTCGCAGAGCCCGGCTGCCAAATTCGAAACGTCCAGCGATTGCGCCCACACAAAAGCTGCCAGCACGGAAAGCTGTAGCTGGTTTTCACTGTCCCTTGGAACTGCATTCGCTGCCGCACAGTCATTCGTGTTCTGCAAAAGCTTGGCTTGGTAATGGGGCAACACGGTGTATCTCTCTCTCGCAGAGCCCGGCTGCCAAATTCAAAACGTCCAGCGATTGCGCCCACACGAAAGCTGCCAGCACGGAAAGCTGTAGCTGGTTTTCACTGTCCCTTGGAACTGCATTCGCTGCCACACAGTCATTCGTGTTCTGCAAAAGCTTTGATTCGTAATGGGGCAACACTCTGTATCTCTCTCTCGCAGAGCCCGGCTGCCAAATTCGAAACGTCCAGCGATTGCGCCCACACGAAAGCTGCCAGCACGGAAAGCTGTAGCTGGTTTTCACTGTCCCTTGGAACTGCATTCGCTGCCGCACAGTCATTCGTGTTCTGCAAAAGCTTGGCTTCGTAATGGGGCAACATTGTGTATCTCTCTCTCGCAGAGCCCGGCTGCCATATTCGAAACGTCCAGCAATTGCGCCCACACGAAAGCTGCCAGCACGGAAAGCTGTAGCTGGTTTTCACTGTCCCTTGGAACTGCATTCGCTGCCGCACAGTCATTCGTGTTCTGCAAAAGCTTGGCTTGGTAATGGGGCAACACTCTGTATCTCTCTCTCGCAGAGCCCGGCTGCCAAATTCGAAACGTCCAGCGATTGCGCCCACATGAAAGCTGCCAGCACGGAAAGCTGTAGCTGGTTTTCACTGTCCCTTGGAACTGCATTCGCTGCCGCACAGTCATTCGTGTTCTGCAAAAGCTTGGCTTGGTAATGGGGCAACACTCTGTATCTCTCTCTCGCAGAGCCCGGCTGCCAAATTCAAAACGTCCAGCGATTGCGCCCACACGAAAGCTGCCAGCACGGAAAGCTGTAGCTGGTTTTCACTGTCCCTTTGAACTGCATTCGCTGCCGCACAGTCATTCGTGTTCTGCAAAAGCTTGGCTTCGTAATGCGGCAACACTGTGTATCTCTCTCTGGCAGAGCCCGGCTGCCAAATTCGAAACGTCCAGCGATTGCGCCCACACGAAAGCTGCCAGCACGGAAAGCTGTAGCTGGTTTTCACTGTCCCTTGGAACTGCATTCGCTGCCGCACAGTCATTCGTGTTCTGCAAAAGCTTGGCTTGGTAATGGGGCAACACTGTGTATCTCTCTCTCGCAGAGCCCGGCTGCCAAATTCGAAACGTCCAGCGATTGCGCCCACACGAAAGCTGCCAGCACGGAAAGCTGTAGCTGGTTTTCACTGTCCCTTGGAACTGCATTCGCTGCCGCACAGTCATTCGTGTTCTGCAAAAGCTTGGCTTCGTAATGCGGCAACACTCTGTATCTCTCTCTCTCGCAGAGCTCGGCTGCCAAATTCGAAACGTCCAGCGATTGCGCCCACACGAAAGCTGCCAGCACGGAAAGCTGTAGCTGGTTTTCACTGTCCCTTGGAACTGCATTCGCTGCCGCACAGTCATTCGTGTTCTGCAAAAGCTTGGCTTCGTAATGGGGCAACACTCTGTATCTCTCTCTCGCAGAGCCCGGCTGCCAAATTCGAAACGTCCAGCGATTGTGCCCACACGAAAGCTGCCAGCACGGAAAGCTGTAGCTGGTTTTCACTGTCCCTTGGAACTGCATTCGCTGCCGCACAGTCATTCGTGTTCTGCAAAAGCTTGGCTTGGTAATGGGGCAACACTCTGTATCTCTCTCTCGCAGAGCCCGGCTGCCAAATTCGAAACGTCCAGCGATTGCGCCCACACGAAAGCTGCCAGCACGGAAAGCTGTAGCTGGTTTTCACTGTCCCTTGGAACTGCATTCGCTGCCGCACAGTCATTCGTGTTCTGCAAAAGCTTGGCTTGGTAATGGGGCAACACTCTGTATCTCTCTCTCGCAGAGCCCGGCTGCCAAATTCGAAACGTCCAGCGATTGCGCCCACACGAAAGCTGCCAGCACGGAAAGCTGTAGCTGGTTTTCACTGTCCCTTGGAACTGCATTCGCTGCCACACAGTCATTCGTGTTCTGCAAAAGCTTGGCTTGGTAATGGGGCAACACTCTGTATCTCTCTCTGGCAGAGCCCGGCTGCCAAATTCGAAACGTCCAGCGATTGCGCCCACACGAAAGCTGCCAGCACGGAAAGCTGTAGCTGGTTTTCACTGTCCCTTGGAACTGCATTCGCTGCCGCACAGTCATTCGTGTTCTGCAAAAGCTTGGCTTGGTAATGGGGCAACACTCTGTATCTCTCTCTCGCAGAGCCCGGCTGCCAGATTCAAAACGTCCAGCGATTGCGCCCACACGAAAGCTGCCAGCACGGAAAGCTGTAGCTGGTTTTCACTGTCCCTTGGAACTGCATTCGCTGCCGCACAGTCATTCGTGTTCTGCAAAAGCCTGGCTTGGTAATGGGGCAACACTGTGTATCTCTCTCTCTCGCAGAGCCCGGCTGCCAAATTCGAAACGTCCAGCGATTGCGCCCACACGAAAGCTGCCAGCACGGAAAGCTGTAGCTGGTTTTCACTGTCCCTTGGAACTGCATTCGCTGCCGCACAGTCATTCGTGTTCTGCAAAAGCTTGGCTTGGTAATGGGGCAACACTGTGTATCTCTCTCTCGCAGAGCCCGGCTGCCAAATTCGAAACGTCCAGCGATTGCGCCCACACGAAAGCTGCCAGCACGGAAAGCTGTAGCTGGTTTTCACTGTCCCTTGGAACTGCATTCGCTGCCGCACAGTCATTCGTGTTATGCAAAAGCCTGGCTTGGTAATGGGGCAACACTGTGTATCTCTCTCTCTCGCAGAGCCCGGCTGCCAAATTCGAAACGTCCAGCGATTGCGCCCACACGAAAGCTGCCAGCACGGAAAGCTGTAGCTGGTTTTCACTGTCCCTTGGAACTGCATTCGCTGCCGCACAGTCATTCGTGTTCTGCAAAAGCTTGGCTTGGTAATGGGGCAACACTGTGTATCTCTCTCTCGCAGAGCCCGGCTGCCAAATTCGAAACGTCCAGCGATTGCGCCCACACGAAAGCTGCCAGCACGGAAAGCTGTAGCTGGTTTTCACTGTCCCTTGGAACTGCATTCGCTGCCGCACAGTCATTCGTGTTCTGCAAAAGCTTGGCTTGGTAATGGGGCAACACTCTGTATCTCTCTCTCGCAGAGCCCAGCTGCCAAATTCAAAACGTCCAGCGATTGCGCCCACACGAAAGCTGCCAGCACGGAAAGCAGTAGCTGGTTTTCACTGTCCCTTGGAACTGCATTCGCTGCCGCACAGTCATTCGTGTTCTGCAAAAGCTTGGCTTCGTAATGCGGCAACACTCTGTATCTCTCTCTCTCGCAGAGCTCGGCTGCCAAATTCGAAACGTCCAGCGATTGCGCCCACACGAAAGCTGCCAGCACGGAAAGCTGTAGCTGGTTTTCACTGTCCCTTGGAACTGCATTCGCTGCCGCACAGTCATTCGTGTTCTGCAAAAGCCTGGCTTGGTAATGGGGCAACACTGTGTATCTCTCTCTCTCGCAGAGCCCGGCTGCCAAATTCGAAACGTCCAGCGATTGCGCCCACACGAAAGCTGCCAGCACGGAAAGCTGTAGCTGGTTTTCACTGTCCCTTGGAACTGCATTCGCTGCCGCACAGTCATTCGTGTTCTGCAAAAGCTTGGCTTGGTAATGGGGCAACACTGTGTATCTCTCTCTCGCAGAGCCCGGCTGCCAAATTCGAAACGTCCAGCGATTGCGCCCACACGAAAGCTGCCAGCACGGAAAGCTGTAGCTGGTTTTCACTGTCCCTTGGAACTGCATTCGCTGCCGCACAGTCATTCGTGTTCTGCAAAAGCTTGGCTTGGTAATGGGGCAACACTCTGTATCTCTCTCTCGCAGAGCCCAGCTGCCAAATTCAAAACGTCCAGCGATTGCGCCCACACGAAAGCTGCCAGCACGGAAAGCAGTAGCTGGTTTTCACTGTCCCTTGGAACTGCATTCGCTGCCGCACAGTCATTCGTGTTCTGCAAAAGCTTGGCTTCGTAATGCGGCAACACTCTGTATCTCTCTCTCTCGCAGAGCCCGGCTGCCAAATTCGAAACGTCCAGCGATTGCGCCCACACGAAAGCTGCCAGCACGGAAAGCTGTAGCTGGTTTTCACTGTCCCTTGGAACTGCATTCGCTGCCGCACAGTCATTCGTGTTCTGCAAAAGCTTGGCTTGGTAATGGGGCAACAATCTGTATCTCTCTCTGGCAGAGCCCGGCTGCCAAATTCGAAACGTCCAGCGATTGCGCCCACACGAAAGCTGCCAGCACGGAAAGCTGTAGCTGGTTTTCACTGTCCCTTGGAACTGCATTCGCTGCCGCACAGTCATTCGTGTTCTGCAAAAGCTTGGCTTCGTAATGGGGCAACACTCTGTATCTCTCTCTCGAAGAGCCCGGCTGCCAAATTCGAAACGTCCAGCGATTGCGCCCACACGAAAGCTGCCAGCACGGAAAGCTGTAGCTGGTTTTCACTGTCCCTTGGAACTGCATTCGCTGCCACACAGTCATTCGTGTTCTGCAAAAGCTTGGCTTGGTAATGGGGCAACACTCTGTATCTCTCTCTCGCAGAGCCCGGCTGCCAAATTCGAAACGTCCAGCGATTGCGCCCACACGAAAGCTGCCAGCACGGAAAGGTGTAGCTGGTTTTCACTGTCTCTTGGAACTGCATTCGCTGCCACACAGTCATTCGTGTTCTGCAAAAGCTTGGCTTGGTAATGGGGCAACACTGTGTATCTCTCTCTCGCAGAGCCCGGCTGCCAAATTCGAAACGTCCAGCGATTGCGCCCACACGAAAGCTGCCAGCACGGAAAGCTGTAGCTGGTTTTCACTGTCCCTTGGAACTGCATTCGCTGCCGCACAGTCATTCGTGTTCTGCAAAAGCTTGGCTTGGTAATGGGGCAACACTCTGTATCTCTCTCTGGCAGAGTCCGGCTGCCAAATTCGAAACGTCCACCGATTGCGCCCACACGAAAGCTGCCAGCACGGAAAGCTGTAGCTGGTTTTCACTGTCCCTTGGAACTGCATTCGCTGCCGCACAGTCATTCGTGTTCTGCAAAAGCTTGGCTTGGTAATGGGGCAACACTGTGTATCTCTCTCTCGCAGAGCCCGGCTGCCAAATTCAAAACGTCCAGCGATTGCGCCCACACGAAAGCTGCCAGCACGGAAAGCTGTAGCTGGTTTTCACTGTCCCTTGGAACTGCATTCGCTGCCGCACAGTCATTCGTGTTCTGCAAAAGCTTGGCTTGGTAATGGGGCAACACTGTGTATCTCTCTCTCGCAGAGCCCGGCTGCCAAATTCGAAACGTCCAGCGATTGCGCCCACACGAAAGCTGCCAGCACGGAAAGCTGTAGCTGGTTTTCACTGTCCCTTGGAACTGCATTCGCTGCCGCACAGTCATTCGTGTTCTGCAAAAGCTTGGCTTCGTAATGGGGCAACACTCTGTATCTCTCTCTGGCAGAGCCCGGCTGCCAAATTCGAAACGTCCAGCGATTGCGCCCACAAGAAAACTGCCAGCACGGAAAGCTGTAGCTGGTTTTCACTGTCCCTTGGAACTGCATTCGCTGCCGCACAGTCATTCGTGTTCTGCAAAAGCTTGGCTTGGTAATGGGGCAACACTCTGTATCTCTCTCTGGCAGAGCCCGGCTGCCAAATTCGAAACGTCCAGCGATTGCGCCCACACGAAAGCTGCCAGCACGGAAAGCTGTAGCTGGTTTTCACTGTCCCTTGGAACTGCATTCGCTGCCGCACAGTCATTCGTGTTCTGCAAAAGCTTGGCTTCGTAATGGGGCAACACTCTGTATCTCTCTCTGGCAGAGCCCGGCTGCCAAATTCGAAACGTCCACCGATTGCGCCCACACGAAAGCTGCCAGCACGGAAAGCTGTAGCTGGTTTTCACTGTCCCTTGGAACTGCATTCGCTGCCGCACAGTCATTCGTGTTCTGCAAAAGCTTGGCTTGGTAATGGGGCAACACTGTGTATCTCTCTCTCGCAGAGCCCGGCTGCCAAATTCGAAACGTCCAGCGATTGCGCCCACACGAAAGCTGCCAGCACGGAAAGCTGTAGCTGGTTTTCACTGTCCCTTGGAACTGCATTCGCTGCCGCACAGTCATTCGTGTTCTGCAAAAGCTTGGCTTGGTAATGGGGCAACACTGTGTATCTCTCTCTGGCAGAGCCCGGCTGCCAAATTCGAAACGTCCAGCGATTGCGCCCACACGAAAGCTGCCAGCACGGAAAGCTGTAGCTGGTTTTCACTGTCCCTTGGAACTGCATTCGCTGCCGCACAGTCATTCGTGTTCTGCAAAAGCTTGGCTTGGTAATGGGGCAACACTGTGTATCTCTCTCTGGCAGAGCCCGGCTGCCAAATTCAAAACGTCCAGCGATTGCGCCCACAAGAAAGCTGCCAGCACGGAAAGCTGTAGCTGGTTTTCACTGTCCCTTGGAACTGCATTCGCTGCCGCACAGTCATTCGTGTTCTGCAAAAGCTTGGCTTGGTAATGGGGCAACACTGTGTATCTCTCTCTGGCAGAGCCCGGCTGCCAAATTCGAAACGTCCAGCGATTGCGCCCACACGAAAGCTGCCAGCACGGAAAGCTGTAGCTGGTTTTCACTGTCCCTTGGAACTGCATTCGCTGCCGCACAGTCATTCGTGTTCTGCAAAAGCTTGGCTTGGTAATGGGGCAACACTCTGTATCTCTCTCTCGCAGAGCCCGGCTGCCAAATTCAAAACGTCCAGCGATTGCGCCCACACGAAAGCTGCCAGCACGGAAAGCTGTAGCTGGTTTTCACTGTCCCTTGGAACTGCATTCGCTGCCGCACAGTCATTCGTGTTCTGCAAAAGCTTGGCTTCGTAATGGGGCAACACTCTGTATATCTCTCTCGCTCGCAGAGCCCGGCTGCCAAATTCGAAACGTCCAGCGATTGCGCCCACAAGAAAACTGCCAGCACGGAAAGCTGTAGCTGGTTTTCACTGTCCCTTGGAACTGCATTCGCTGCCGCACAGTCATTCGTGTTCTGCAAAAGCTTGGCTTGGTAATGGGGCAACACTGTGTATCTCTCTCTGGCAGAGCCCGGCTGCCAAATTCGAAACGTCCAGCGATTGCGCCCACACGAAAGCTGCCAGCACGGAAAGCTGTAGCTGGTTTTCACTGTCCCTTGGAACTGCATTCGCTGCCGCACAGTCATTCGTGTTCTGCAAAAGCTTGGCTTGGTAATGGGGCAACACTGTGTATCTCTCTCTCGCAGAGCCCGGCTGCCAAATTCGAAACGTCCAGCGATTGCGCCCACACGAAAGCTGCCAGCACGGAAAGCTGTAGCTGGTTTTCACTGTCCCTTGGAACTGCATTCGCTGCCGCACAGTCATTCGTGTTCTGCAAAAGCTTGGCTTGGTAATGGGGCAACACTCTGTATCTCTCTCTCGCAGAGCCCGGCTGCCAAATTCGAAACGTCCAGCGATTGCGCCCACACGAAAGCTGCCAGCACGGAAAGCTGTAGCTGGTTTTCACTGTCCCTTGGAACTGCATTCGCTGCCGCACAGTCATTCGTGTTCTGCAAAAGCTTGGCTTCGTAATGGGGCAACACTCTGTATCTCTCTCTCTCGCAGAGCCCGGCTGCCAAATTCGAAACGTCCAGCGATTGCGCCCACAAGAAAACTGCCAGCACGGAAAGCTGTAGCTGGTTTTCACTGTCCCTTGGAACTGCATTCGCTGCCGCACAGTCATTCGTGTTCTGCAAAAGCTTGGCTTCGTAATGGGGCAACACTCTGTATCTCTCTCTCGCAGAGCCCGGCTGCCAAATTCGAAACGTCCAGCGATTGCGCCCACACGAAAGCTGCCAGCACGGAAAGCTGTAGCTGGTTTTCACTGTCCCTTGGAACTGCATTCGCTGCCACACAGTCATTCGTGTTCTGCAAAAGCTTGGCTTGGTAATGGGGCAACACTGTGTATCTCTCTCTCGCAGAGCCCGGCTGCCAAATTCGAAACGTCCAGCGATTGCGCCCACACGAAAGCTGCCAGCACGGAAAGCTGTAGCTGGTTTTCACTGTCCCTTGGAACTGCATTCGCTGCCGCACAGTCATTCGTGTTCTGCAAAAGCTTGGCTTGGTAATGGGGCAACACTCTGTATCTCTCTCTGGCAGAGCCCGGCTGCCAAATTCAAAACGTCCAGCGATTGCGCCCACACGAAAGCTGCCAGCACAGAAAGCTGTAGCTGGTTTTCACTGTCCCTTGGAACTGCATTCGCTGCCGCACAGTCATTCGTGTTCTGCAAAAGCTTGGCTTGGTAATGGGGCAACACTCTGTATCTCTCTCTCGCAGAGCCCGGCTGCCAAATTCGAAACGTCCAGCGATTGCGCCCACACGAAAGCTGCCAGCACGGAAAGCTGTAGCTGGTTTTCACTGTCCCTTGGAACTGCATTCGCTGCCGCACAGTCATTCGTGTTCTGCAAAAGCTTGGCTTCGTAATGGGGCAACACTCTGTATCTCTCTCTCTCGCAGAGCCCGGCTGCCAAATTCGAAACGTCCAGCGATTGCGCCCACAAGAAAACTGCCAGCACGGAAAGCTGTAGCTGGTTTTCACTGTCCCTTGGAACTGCATTCGCTGCCGCACAGTCATTCGTGTTCTGCAAAAGCTTGGCTTCGTAATGGGGCAACACTGTGTATCTCTCTCTGGCAGAGCCCGGCTGCCAAATTCGAAACGTCCAGCGATTGCGCCCACACGAAAGCTGCCAGCACGGAAAGCTGTAGCTGGTTTTCACTGTCCCTTGGAACTGCATTCGCTGCCGCACAGTCATTCGTGTTCTGCAAAAGCTTGGCTTGGTAATGGGGCAACACTGTGTATCTCTCTCTGGCAGAGCCCGGCTGCCAAATTCAAAACGTCCAGTGATTGCGCCCACAAGAAAGCTGCCAGCACGGAAAGCTGTAGCTGGTTTTCACTGTCCCTTGGAACTGCATTCGCTGCCGCACAGTCATTCGTGTTCTGCAAAAGCTTGGCTTGGTAATGGGGCAACACTGTGTATCTCTCTCTGGCAGAGCCCGGCTGCCAAATTCGAAACGTCCAGCGATTGCGCCCACACGAAAGCTGCCAGCACGGAAAGCTGTAGCTGGTTTTCACTGTCCCTTGGAACTGCATTCGCTGCCGCACAGTCATTCGTGTTCTGCAAAAGCTTGGCTTCGTAATGGGGCAACACTGTGTATCTCTCTCTCTCGCAGAGCCCGGCTGCCAAATTCGAAACGTCCAGCGATTGCGCCCACACGAAAGCTGCCAGCACGGAAAGCTGTAGCTGGTTTTCACTGTCCCTTGGAACTGCATTCGCTGCCGCACAGTCATTCGTGTTCTGCAAAAGCTTGGCTTGGTAACGGGGCAACACTGTGTATCTCTCTCTCGCAGAGCCCGGCTGCCAAATTCGAAACGTCCAGCGATTGCGCCCACACGAAAGCTGCCAGCACGGAAAGCTGTAGCTGGTTTTCACTGTCCCTTGGAACTGCATTCGCTGCCGCACAGTCATTCGTGTTCTGCAAAAGCTTGGCTTGGTAATGGGGCAACACTCTGTATCTCTCTCTCGCAGAGCCCGGCTGCCAAATTCGAAACGTCCAGCGATTGCGCCCACACGAAAGCTGCCAGCACGGAAAGCTGTAGCTGGTTTTCACTGTCCCTTGGAACTGCATTCGCTGCCGCACAGTCATTCGTGTTCTGCAAAAGCTTGGCTTCGTAATGCGGCAACACTCTGTATCTCTCTCTCGCAGAGCCCGGCTGCCAAATTCAAAACGTCCAGCGATTGCGCCCACACGAAAGCTGCCAGCACGGAAAGCTGTAGCTGGTTTTCACTGTCCCTTGGAACTGCATTCGCTGCCGCACAGTCATTCGTGTTCTGCAAAAGCTTGGCTTGGTAATGGGGCAACACTCTGTATCTCTCTCTCGCAGAGCCCGGCTGCCAAATTCGAAACGTCCAGCGATTGCGCCCACACGAAAGCTGCCAGCACGGAAAGCTGTAGCTGGTTTTCACTGTCCCTTGGAACTGCATTCGCTGCCGCACAGTCATTCGTGTTCTGCAAAAGCTTGGCTTGGTAATGGGGCAACACTCTGTATCTCTCTCTCGCAGAGCCCGGCTGCCAAATTCGAAACGTCCAGCGATTGCGCCCACACGAAAGCTGCCAGCACGGAAAGCTGTAGCTGGTTTTCACTGTCCCTTGGAACTGCATTCGCTGCCGCACAGTCATTCGTGTTCTGCAAAAGCTTTGATTCGTAATGGGGCAACACTCTGTATCTCTCTCTGGCAGAGCCCGGCTGCCAAATTCGAAACGTCCACCGATTGCGCCCACACGAAAGCTGCCAGCACGGAAAGCTGTAGCTGGTTTTCACTGTCCCTTGGAACTGCATTCGCTGCCGCACAGTCATTCGTGTTCTGCAAAAGCTTGGCTTGGTAATGGGGCAACACTGTGTATCTCTCTCTCGCAGAGCCCGGCTGCCAAATTCGAAACGTCCAGCGATTGCGCCCACACGAAAGCTGCCAGCACGGAAAGCTGTAGCTGGTTTTCACTGTCCCTTGGAACTGCATTCGCTGCCGCACAGTCATTCGTGTTCTGCAAAAGCTTGGCTTGGTAATGGGGCAACACTCTGTATCTCTCTCTGGCAGAGCCCGGCTGCCAAATTCGAAACGTCCAGCGATTGCGCCCACACGAAAGCTGCCAGCACGGAAAGCTGTAGCTGGTTTTCACTGTCCCTTGGAACTGCATTCGCTGCCGCACAGTCATTCGTGTTCTGCAAAAGCTTGGCTTGGTAATGGGGCAACACTGTGTATCTCTCTCTGGCAGAGCCCGGCTGCCAAATTCAAAACGTCCAGTGATTGCGCCCACAAGAAAGCTGCCAGCACGGAAAGCTGTAGCTGGTTTTCACTGTCCCTTGGAACTGCATTCGCTGCCGCACAGTCATTCGTGTTCTGCAAAAGCTTGGCTTGGTAATGGGGCAACACTGTGTATCTCTCTCTGGCAGAGCCCGGCTGCCAAATTCGAAACGTCCAGCGATTGCGCCCACACGAAAGCTGCCAGCACGGAAAGCTGTAGCTGGTTTTCACTGTCCCTTGGAACTGCATTCGCTGCCGCACAGTCATTCGTGTTCTGCAAAAGCTTGGCTTGGTAATGGGGCAACACTGTGTATCTCTCTCTGGCAGAGCCCGGCTGCCAAATTCGAAACGTCCAGCGATTGCGCCCACACGAAAGCTGCCAGCACGGAAAGCTGTAGCTGGTTTTCACTGTCCCTTGGAACTGCATTCGCTGCCGCACAGTCATTCGTGTTCTGCAAAAGCTTGGCTTCGTAATGGGGCAACACTCTGTATCTCTCTCTCTCGCAGAGCCCGGCTGCCAAATTCGAAACGTCCAGCGATTGCGCCCACAAGAAAACTGCCAGCACGGAAAGCTGTAGCTGGTTTTCACTGTCCCTTGGAACTGCATTCGCTGCCGCACAGTCATTCGTGTTCTGCAAAAGCTTGGCTTCGTAATGGGGCAACACTCTGTATCTCTCTCTCGAAGAGACCGGCTGCCAAATTCGAAACGTCCAGCGATTGCGCCCACACAAAAGCTGCCAGCACGGAAAGCTGTAGCTGGTTTTCACTGTCCCTTGGAACTGCATTCGCTGCCGCACAGTCATTCGTGTTCTGCAAAAGCTTGGCTTGGTAATGGGGCAACACTGTGTATCTCTCTCTCGCAGAGCCCGGCTGCCAAATTCAAAACGTCCAGCGATTGCGCCCACACGAAAGCTGCCAGCACGGAAAGCTGTAGCTGGTTTTCACTGTCCCTTGGAACTGCATTCGCTGCCGCACAGTCATTCGTGTTCTGCAAAAGCTTGGCTTGGTAATGGGGCAACACTCTGTATCTCTCTCTCGCAGAGCCCGGCTGCCAAATTCGAAACGTCCAGCGATTGCGCCCACACGAAAGCTGCCAGCACGGAAAGCTGTAGCTGGTTTTCACTGTCCCTTGGAACTGCATTCGCTGCCGCACAGTCATTCGTGTTCTGCAAAAGCTTGGCTTCGTAATGGGGCAACACTCTGTATCTCTCTCTCTCGCAGAGCCCGGCTGCCAAATTCGAAACGTCCAGCGATTGCGCCCACAAGAAAACTGCCAGCACGGAAAGCTGTAGCTGGTTTTCACTGTCCCTTGGAACTGCATTCGCTGCCGCACAGTCATTCGTGTTCTGCAAAAGCTTGGCTTGGTAATGGGGCAACACTGTGTATCTCTCTCTGGCAGAGCCCGGCTGCCAAATTCGAAACGTCCAGCGATTGCGCCCACACGAAAGCTGCCAGCACGGAAAGCTGTAGCTGGTTTTCACTGTCCCTTGGAACTGCATTCGCTGCCACACAGTCATTCGTGTTCTGCAAAAGCTTGGCTTGGTAATGGGGCAACACTGTGTATCTCTCTCTCGCAGAGCCCGGCTGCCAAATTCGAAACGTCCAGCGATTGCGCCCACACGAAAGCTGCCAGCACGGAAAGCTGTAGCTGGTTTTCACTGTCCCTTGGAACTGCATTCGCTGCCGCACAGTCATTCGTGTTCTGCAAAAGCTTGGCTTGGTAATGGGGCAACACTCTGTATCTCTCTCTCGCAGAGCCCGGCTGCCAAATTCGAAACGTCCAGCGATTGCGCCCACACGAAAGCTGCCAGCACGGAAAGCTGTAGCTGGTTTTCACTGTCCCTTGGAACTGCATTCGCTGCCGCACAGTCATTCGTGTTCTGCAAAAGCTTGGCTTCGTAATGGGGCAACACTCTGTATCTCTCTCTGGCAGAGCCCGGCTGCCAAATTCGAAACGTCCAGCGATTGCGCCCACACGAAAGCTGCCAGCACGGAAAGCTGTAGCTGGTTTTCACTGTCCCTTGGAACTGCATTCGCTGCCGCACAGTCATTCGTGTTCTGCAAAAGCTTGGCTTCGTAATGGGGCAACACTCTGTATCTCTCTCTGGCAGGGCCCGGCTGCCAAATTCAAAACGTCCAGCGATTGCGCCCACACGAAAGCTGCCAGCACGGAAAGCTGTAGCTGGTTTTCACTGTCCCTTGGAACTGCATTCGCTGCCGCACAGTCATTCGTGTTCTGCAAAAGCTTGGCTTGGTAATGCGGCAACACTCTGTATCTCTCTCTCTCGCAGAGCTCGGCTGCCAAATTCGAAACGTCCAGCGATTGCGCCCACACGAAAGCTGCCAGCACGGAAAGCTGTAGCTGGTTTTCACTGTCCCTTGGAACTGCATTCGCTGCCGCACAGTCATTCGTGTTCTGCAAAAGCTTGGCTTCGTAATGGGGCAACACTCTGTATCTCTCTCTCGCAGAGCCCGGCTGCCAAATTCGAAACGTCCAGCGATTGTGCCCACACGAAAGCTGCCAGCACGGAAAGCTGTAGCTGGTTTTCACTGTCCCTTGGAACTGCATTCGCTGCCGCACAGTCATTCGTGTTCTGCAAAAGCTTGGCTTGGTAATGGGGCAACACTGTGTATCTCTCTCTGGCAGAGCCCGGCTGCCAAATTCGAAACGTCCAGCGATTGCGCCCACACGAAAGCTGCCAGCACGGAAAGCAGTAGCTGGTTTTCACTGTCCCTTGGAACTGCATTCGCTGCCGCACAGTCATTCGTGTTCTGCAAAAGCTTGGCTTCGTAATGCGGCAACACTCTGTATCTCTCTCTGGCAGAGCCCGGCTGCCAAATTCGAAACGTCCAGCGATTGCGCCCACACGAAAGCTGCCAGCACGGAAAGCTGTAGCTGGTTTTCACTGTCCCTTGGAACTGCATTCGCTGCCACACAGTCATTCGTGTTCTGCAAAAGCTTGGCTTCGTAATGGGGCAACACTCTGTATCTCTCTCTCTCGCAGAGCCCGGCTGCCAAATTCGAAACGTCCAGCGATTGCGCCCACACGAAAGCTGCCAGCACGGAAAGCTGTAGCTGGTTTTCACTGTCCCTTGGAACTGCATTCGCTGCCGCACAGTCATTCGTGTTCTGCAAAAGCTTGGCTTCGTAATGGGGCAACACTCTGTATCTCTCTCTCGCAGAGCCCGGCTGCCAAATTCAAAACGTCCAGCGATTGCGCCCACACGAAAGCTGCCAGCACGGAAAGCTGTAGCTGGTTTTCACTGTCCCTTGGAACTGCATTCGCTGCCGCACAGTCATTCGTGTTCTGCAAAAGCTTGGCTTGGTAATGGGGCAACACTCTGTATCTCTCTCTGGCAGAGCCCGGCTGCCAAATTCGAAACGTCCAGCGATTGCGCCCACACGAAAGCTGCCAGCATGGAAAGCTGTAGCTGGTTTTCACTGTCCCTTGGAACTGCATTCGCTGCCACACAGTCATTCGTGTTCTGCAAAAGCTTGGCTTCGTAATGGGGCAACACTCTGTATCTCTCTCTCGCAGAGCCCGGCTGCCAAATTCAAAACGTCCAGCGATTGCGCCCACACGAAAGCTGCCAGCACGGAAAGCTGTAGCTGGTTTTCACTGTCCCTTGGAACTGCATTCGCTGCCGCACAGTCATTCGTGTTCTGCAAAAGCTTGGCTTGGTAATGGGGCAACACTGTGTATCTCTCTCTGGCAGAGCCCGGCTGCCAAATTCGAAACGTCCAGCGATTGCGCCCACACGAAAGCTGCCAGCACGGAAAGCAGTAGCTGGTTTTCACTGTCCCTTGGAACTGCATTCGCTGCCGCACAGTCATTCGTGTTCTGCAAAAGCTTGGCTTCGTAATGCGGCAACACTCTGTATCTCTCTCTGGCAGAGCCCGGCTGCCAAATTCGAAACGTCCAGCGATTGCGCCCACACGAAAGCTGCCAGCACGGAAAGCTGTAGCTGGTTTTCACTGTCCCTTGGAACTGCATTCGCTGCCACACAGTCATTCGTGTTCTGCAAAAGCTTGGCTTCGTAATGGGGCAACACTCTGTATCTCTCTCTGGCAGAGCCCGGCTGCCAAATTCAAAACGTCCAGCGATTGCGCCCACACGAAAGCTGCCAGCACGGAAAGCTGTAGCTGGTTTTCACTGTCCCTTGGAACTGCATTCGCTGCCGCACAGTCATTCGTGTTCTGCAAAATCTTGGCTTGGTAATGGGGCAACACTCTGTATCTCTCTCTCTCGCAGAGCCCGGCTGCCAAATTCGAAACGTCCAGCGATTGCGCCCACACGAAAGCTGCCAGCACGGAAAGCTGTAGCTGGTTTTCACTGTCCCTTGGAACTGCATTCGCTGCCGCACAGTCATTCGTGTTCTGCAAAAGCTTGGCTTCGTAATGGGGCAACACTCTGTATCTCTCTCTGGCAGAGCCCGGCTGCCAAATTCAAAACGTCCAGCGATTGCGCCCACACGAAAGCTGCCAGCACGGAAAGCTGTAGCTGGTTTTCACTGTCCCTTGGAACTGCATTCGCTGCCGCACAGTCATTCGTGTTCTGCAAAAGCTTGGCTTGGTAATGCGGCAACACTCTGTATCTCTCTCTCTGGCAGAGCCCGGCTGCCAAATTCGAAACGTCCAGCGATTGCGCCCACACGAAAGCTGCCAGCACGGAAAGCAGTAGCTGGTTTTCACTGTCCCTTGGAACTGCATTCGCTGCCGCACAGTCATTCGTGTTCTGCAAAAGCTTGGCTTCGTAATGCGGCAACACTCTGTATCTCTCTCTGGCAGAGCCCGGCTGCCAAATTCGAAACGTCCAGCGATTGCGCCCACACGAAAGCTGCCAGCACGGAAAGCTGTAGCTGGTTTTCACTGTCCCTTGGAACTGCATTCGCTGCCACACAGTCATTCGTGTTCTGCAAAAGCTTGGCTTCGTAATGGGGCAACACTCTGTATCTCTCTCTCTCGCAGAGCCCGGCTGCCAAATTCGAAACGTCCAGCGATTGCGCCCACACGAAAGCTGCCAGCACGGAAAGCTGTAGCTGGTTTTCACTGTCCCTTGGAACTGCATTCGCTGCCGCACAGTCATTCGTGTTCTGCAAAAGCTTGGCTTCGTAATGGGGCAACACTCTGTATCTCTCTCTCGCAGAGCCCGGCTGCCAAATTCAAAACGTCCAGCGATTGCGCCCACACGAAAGCTGCCAGCACGGAAAGCTGTAGCTGGTTTTCACTGTCCCTTGGAACTGCATTCGCTGCCGCACAGTCATTCGTGTTCTGCAAAAGCTTGGCTTGGTAATGGGGCAACACTCTGTATCTCTCTCTGGCAGAGCCCGGCTGCCAAATTCGAAACGTCCAGCGATTGCGCCCACACGAAAGCTGCCAGCATGGAAAGCTGTAGCTGGTTTTCACTGTCCCTTGGAACTGCATTCGCTGCCACACAGTCATTCGTGTTCTGCAAAAGCTTGGCTTCGTAATGGGGCAACACTCTGTATCTCTCTCTGGCAGAGCCCGGCTGCCAAATTCAAAACGTCCAGCGATTGCGCCCACACGAAAGCTGCCAGCACGGAAAGCTGTAGCTGGTTTTCACTGTCCCTTGGAACTGCATTCGCTGCCGCACAGTCATTCGTGTTCTGCAAAAGCTTGGCTTGGTAATGGGGCAACACTGTGTATCTCTCTCTGGCAGAGCCCGGCTGCCAAATTCGAAACGTCCAGCGATTGCGCCCACACGAAAGCTGCCAGCACGGAAAGCAGTAGCTGGTTTTCACTGTCCCTTGGAACTGCATTCGCTGCCGCACAGTCATTCGTGTTCTGCAAAAGCTTGGCTTCGTAATGCGGCAACACTCTGTATCTCTCTCTGGCAGAGCCCGGCTGCCAAATTCGAAACGTCCAGCGATTGCGCCCACACGAAAGCTGCCAGCACGGAAAGCTGTAGCTGGTTTTCACTGTCCCTTGGAACTGCATTCGCTGCCACACAGTCATTCGTGTTCTGCAAAAGCTTGGCTTCGTAATGGGGCAACACTCTGTATCTCTCTCTCTCGCAGAGCCCGGCTGCCAAATTCGAAACGTCCAGCGATTGCGCCCACACGAAAGCTGCCAGCACGGAAAGCTGTAGCTGGTTTTCACTGTCCCTTGGAACTGCATTCGCTGCCGCACAGTCATTCGTGTTCTGCAAAAGCTTGGCTTCGTAATGGGGCAACACTCTGTATCTCTCTCTCGCAGAGCCCGGCTGCCAAATTCAAAACGTCCAGCGATTGCGCCCACACGAAAGCTGCCAGCACGGAAAGCTGTAGCTGGTTTTCACTGTCCCTTGGAACTGCATTCGCTGCCGCACAGTCATTCGTGTTCTGCAAAAGCTTGGCTTGGTAATGGGGCAACACTCTGTATCTCTCTCTGGCAGAGCCCGGCTGCCAAATTCGAAACGTCCAGCGATTGCGCCCACACGAAAGCTGCCAGCATGGAAAGCTGTAGCTGGTTTTCACTGTCCCTTGGAACTGCATTCGCTGCCACACAGTCATTCGTGTTCTGCAAAAGCTTGGCTTCGTAATGGGGCAACACTCTGTATCTCTCTCTCGCAGAGCCCGGCTGCCAAATTCAAAACGTCCAGCGATTGCGCCCACACGAAAGCTGCCAGCACGGAAAGCAGTAGCTGGTTTTCACTGTCCCTTGGAACTGCATTCGCTGCCGCACAGTCATTCGTGTTCTGCAAAAGCTTGGCTTCGTAATGCGGCAACACTCTGTATCTCTCTCTGGCAGAGCCCGGCTGCCAAATTCGAAACGTCCAGCGATTGCGCCCACACGAAAGCTGCCAGCACGGAAAGCTGTAGCTGGTTTTCACTGTCCCTTGGAACTGCATTCGCTGCCACACAGTCATTCGTGTTCTGCAAAAGCTTGGCTTCGTAATGGGGCAACACTCTGTATCTCTCTCTGGCAGAGCCCGGCTGCCAAATTCAAAACGTCCAGCGATTGCGCCCACACGAAAGCTGCCAGCACGGAAAGCTGTAGCTGGTTTTCACTGTCCCTTGGAACTGCATTCGCTGCCGCACAGTCATTCGTGTTCTGCAAAAGCTTGGCTTCGTAATGCGGCAACACTCTGTATCTCTCTCTCTCGCAGAGCCCGGCTGCCAAATTCGAAACGTCCAGCGATTGCGCCCACACGAAAGCTGCCAGCACGGAAAGCTGTAGCTGGTTTTCACTGTCCCTTGGAACTGCATTCGCTGCCGCACAGTCATTCGTGTTCTGCAAAAGCTTGGCTTGGTAATGGGGCAACACTCTGTATCTCTCTCTCGAAGAGACCGGCTGCCAAATTCGAAACGTCCAGCGATTGCGCCCACACGAAAGCTGCCAGCACGGAAAGCTGTAGCTGGTTTTCACTGTCCCTTGGAACTGCATTCGCTGCCACACAGTCATTCGTGTTCTGCAAAAGCTTGGCTTGGTAATGGGTCAACACTCTGTATCTCTCTCTGGCAGAGCCCGGCTGCCAAATTCGAAACGTCCAGCGATTGCGCCCACACGAAAGCTGCCAGCACGGAAAGCTGTAGCTGGTTTTCACTGTCCCTTGGAACTGCATTCGCTGCCGCACAGTCATTCGTGTTCTGCAAAAGCTTGGCTTGGTAATGGGGCAACACTGTGTATCTCTCTCTGGCAGAGCCCGGCTGCCAAATTCGAAACGTCCAGCGATTGCGCCCACACGAAAGCTGCCAGCACGGAAAGCTGTAGCTGGTTTTCACTGTCCCTTGGAACTGCATTCGCTGCCGCACAGTCATTCGTGTTCTGCAAAAGCCTGGCTTGGTAATGGGGCAACACTGTGTATCTCTCTCTCTCGCAGAGCCCGGCTGCCAAATTCGAAACGTCCAGCGATTGCGCCCACACGAAAGCTGCCAGCACGGAAAGCTGTAGCTGGTTTTCACTGTCCCTTGGAACTGCATTCGCTGCCGCACAGTCATTCGTGTTCTGCAAAAGCTTGGCTTGGTAATGGGGCAACACTGTGTATCTCTCTCTCGCAGAGCCCGGCTGCCAAATTCGAAACGTCCAGCGATTGCGCCCACACGAAAGCTGCCAGCACGGAAAGCTGTAGCTGGTTTTCACTGTCCCTTGGAACTGCATTCGCTGCCGCACAGTCATTCGTGTTCTGCAAAAGCTTGGCTTGGTAATGGGGCAACACTGTGTATCTCTCTCTCGCAGAGCCCGGCTGCCAAATTCGAAACGTCCAGCGATTGCGCCCACACGAAAGCTGCCAGCACGGAAAGCTGTAGCTGGTTTTCACTGTCCCTTGGAACTGCATTCGCTGCCCCACAGTCATTCGTGTTCTGCAAAAGCTTGGCTTGGTAATGGGGCAACACGGTGTATCTCTCTCTCGCAGAGCCCGGCTGCCAAATTCGAAACGTCCAGCGATTGCGCCCACACGAAAGCTGCCAGCACGGAAAGGTGTAGCTGGTTTTCACTGTCCCTTGGAACTGCATTCGCTGCCGCACAGTCATTCGTGTTCTGCAAAAGCTTTGATTCGTAATGGGGCAACACTCTGTATCTCTCTCTCGCAGAGCCCGGCTGCCAAATTCGAAACGTCCAGCGATTGCGCCCACACGAAAGCTGCCAGCACGGAAAGCTGTAGCTGGTTTTCACTGTCCCTTGGAACTGCATTCGCTGCCGCACAGTCATTCGTGTTCTGCAAAAGCTTGGCTTCGTAATGGGGCAACACTCTGTATCTCTCTCTCGAAGAGCCCGGCTGCCAAATTCGAAACGTCCAGCGATTGCGCCCACACGAAAGCTGCCAGCACGGAAAGCTGTAGCTGGTTTTCACTGTCCCTTGGAACTGCATTCGCTGCCACACAGTCATTCGTGTTCTGCAAAAGCTTGGCTTGGTAATGGGGCAACACTCTGTATCTCTCTCTCGCAGAGCCCGGCTGCCAAATTCGAAACGTCCAGCGATTGCGCCCACACGAAAGCTGCCAGCACGGAAAGGTGTAGCTGGTTTTCACTGTCTCTTGGAACTGCATTCGCTGCCACACAGTCATTCGTGTTCTGCAAAAGCTTGGCTTCGTAATGGGGCAACACTCTGTATCTCTCTCTCGCAGAGCCCGGCTGCCAAATTCGAAACGTCCAGCGATTGCGCCCACACGAAAGCTGCCAGCACGGAAAGCTGTAGCTGGTTTTCACTGTCCCTTGGAACTGCATTCGCTGCCGCACAGTCATTCGTGTTCTGCAAAAGCTTGGCTTCGTAATGGGGCAACACTCTGTATCTCTCTCTCTCGCAGAGCCCGGCTGCCAAATTCGAAACGTCCAGCGATTGCGCCCACACGAAAGCTGCCAGCACGGAAAGCTGTAGCTGGTTTTCACTGTCCCTTGGAACTGCATTCGCTGCCGCACAGTCATTCGTGTTCTGCAAAAGCTTGGCTTGGTAATGGGGCAACACTCTGTATCTCTCTCTCGCAGAGCCCGGCTGCCAAATTCGAAACGTCCAGCGATTGCGCCCACACGAAAGCTGCCAGCACGGAAAGCTGTAGCTGGTTTTCACTGTCCCTTGGAACTGCATTCGCTGCCGCACAGTCATTCGTGTTCTGCAAAAGCTTGGCTTGGTAATGGGGCAACACTCTGTATCTCTCTCTCGCAGAGCCCGGCTGCCAAATTCGAAACGTCCAGCGATTGCGCCCACACGAAAGCTGCCAGCACGGAAAGCTGTAGCTGGTTTTCACTGTCCCTTGGAACTGCATTCGCTGCCACACAGTCATTCGTGTTCTGCAAAAGCTTTGATTCGTAATGGGGCAACACTCTGTATCTCTCTCTCGCAGAGCCCGGCTGCCAAATTCGAAACGTCCAGCGATTGCGCCCACACGAAAGCTGCCAGCACGGAAAGCTGTAGCTGGTTTTCACTGTCCCTTGGAACTGCATTCGCTGCCGCACAGTCATTTGTGTTCTGCAAAAGCTTGGCTTGGTAATGGGGCAACACTGTGTATCTCTCTCTCGCAGAGCCCGGCTGCCAAATTCGAAACGTCCAGCGATTGCGCCCACACGAAAGCTGCCAGCACGGAAAGCTGTAGCTGGTTTTCACTGTCCCTTGGAACTGCATTCGCTGCCGCACAGTCATTCGTGTTCTGCAAAAGCTTGGCTTCGTAATGGGGCAACATTGTGTATCTCTCTCTCGCAGACCCCGGCTGCCATATTCGAAACGTCCAGCAATTGCGCCCACACGAAAGCTGCCAGCACGGAAAGCTGTAGCTGGTTTTCACTGTCCCTTGGAACTGCATTCGCTGCCGCACAGTCATTCGTGTTCTGCAAAAGCTTGGCTTGGTAATGGGGCAACACTCTGTATCTCTCTCTCGCAGAGCCCGGCTGCCAAATTCGAAACGTCCAGCGATTGCGCCCACACGAAAGCTGCCAGCACGGAAAGCTGTAGCTGGTTTTCACTGTCCCTTGGAACTGCATTCGCTGCCGCACAGTCATTCGTGTTCTGCAAAAGCTTGGCTTGGTAATGGGGCAACACTCTGTATCTCTCTCTCGCAGAGCCCGGCTGCCAAATTCAAAACGTCCAGCGATTGCGCCCACACGAAAGCTGCCAGCACGGAAAGCTGTAGCTGGTTTTCACTGTCCCTTTGAACTGCATTCGCTGCCGCACAGTCATTCGTGTTCTGCAAAAGCTTGGCTTCGTAATGCGGCAACACTGTGTATCTCTCTCTGGCAGAGCCCGGCTGCCAAATTCGAAACGTCCAGCGATTGCGCCCACACGAAAGCTGCCAGCACGGAAAGCTGTAGCTGGTTTTCACTGTCCCTTGGAACTGCATTCGCTGCCGCACAGTCATTCGTGTTCTGCAAAAGCTTGGCTTCGTAATGGGGCAACACTGTGTATCTCTCTCTCGCAGAGCCCGGCTGCCAAATTCGAAACGTCCAGCGATTGCGCCCACACGAAAGCTGCCAGCACGGAAAGCTGTAGCTGGTTTTCACTGTCCCTTGGAACTGCATTCGCTGCCGCACAGTCATTCGTGTTCTGCAAAAGCTTGGCTTCGTAATGGGGCAACACTCTGTATCTCTCTCTCTCGCAGAGCCCGGCTGCCAAATTCGAAACGTCCAGCGATTGCGCCCACACGAAAGCTGCCAGCACGGAAAGCTGTAGCTGGTTTTCACTGTCCCTTGGAACTGCATTCGCTGCCGCACAGTCATTCGTGTTCTGCAAAAGCTTGGCTTGGTAATGGGGCAACACTCTGTATCTCTCTCTCGCAGAGCCCGGCTGCCAAATTCGAAACGTCCAGCGATTGCGCCCACACGAAAGCTGCCAGCACGGAAAGCTGTAGCTGGTTTTCACTGTCCCTTGGAACTGCATTCGCTGCCGCACAGTCATTCGTGTTCTGCAAAAGCTTGGCTTGGTAATGGGGCAACACTCTGTATCTCTCTCTCGCAGAGCCCGGCTGCCAAATTCGAAACGTCCAGCGATTGCGCCCACACGAAAGCTGCCAGCACGGAAAGCTGTAGCTGGTTTTCACTGTCCCTTGGAACTGCATTCGCTGCCACACAGTCATTCGTGTTCTGCAAAAGCTTTGATTCGTAATGGGGCAACACTCTGTATCTCTCTCTCGCAGAGCCCGGCTGCCAAATTCGAAACGTCCAGCGATTGCGCCCACACGAAAGCTGCCAGCACGGAAAGCTGTAGCTGGTTTTCACTGTCCCTTGGAACTGCATTCGCTGCCGCACAGTCATTTGTGTTCTGCAAAAGCTTGGCTTGGTAATGGGGCAACACTGTGTATCTCTCTCTCGCAGAGCCCGGCTGCCAAATTCGAAACGTCCAGCGATTGCGCCCACACGAAAGCTGCCAGCACGGAAAGCTGTAGCTGGTTTTCACTGTCCCTTGGAACTGCATTCGCTGCCGCACAGTCATTCGTGTTCTGCAAAAGCTTGGCTTGGTAATGGGGCAACATTGTGTATCTCTCTCTCGCAGACCCCGGCTGCCATATTCGAAACGTCCAGCAATTGCGCCCACACGAAAGCTGCCAGCACGGAAAGCTGTAGCTGGTTTTCACTGTCCCTTGGAACTGCATTCGCTGCCGCACAGTCATTCGTGTTCTGCAAAAGCTTGGCTTGGTAATGGGGCAACACTCTGTATCTCTCTCTCGCAGAGCCCGGCTGCCAAATTCGAAACGTCCAGCGATTGCGCCCACACGAAAGCTGCCAGCACGGAAAGCTGTAGCTGGTTTTCACTGTCCCTTGGAACTGCATTCGCTGCCGCACAGTCATTCGTGTTCTGCAAAAGCTTGGCTTGGTAATGGGGCAACACTCTGTATCTCTCTCTCGCAGAGCCCGGCTGCCAAATTCAAAACGTCCAGCGATTGCGCCCACACGAAAGCTGCCAGCACGGAAAGCTGTAGCTGGTTTTCACTGTCCCTTTGAACTGCATTCGCTGCCGCACAGTCATTCGTGTTCTGCAAAAGCTTGGCTTCGTAATGCGGCAACACTGTGTATCTCTCTCTGGCAGAGCCCGGCTGCCAAATTCGAAACGTCCAGCGATTGCGCCCACACGAAAGCTGCCAGCACGGAAAGCTGTAGCTGGTTTTCACTGTCCCTTGGAACTGCATTCGCTGCCGCACAGTCATTCGTGTTCTGCAAAAGCTTGGCTTGGTAATGGGGCAACACTGTGTATCTCTCTCTCGCAGAGCCCGGCTGCCAAATTCGAAACGTCCAGCGATTGCGCCCACACGAAAGCTGCCAGCACGGAAAGCTGTAGCTGGTTTTCACTGTCCCTTGGAACTGCATTCGCTGCCGCACAGTCATTCGTGTTCTGCAAAAGCTTGGCTTGGTAATGGGGCAACACTCTGTATCTCTCTCTCGCAGAGCCCGGCTGCCAAATTCGAAACGTCCAGCGATTGCGCCCACATGAAAGCTGCCAGCACGGAAAGCTGTAGCTGGTTTTCACTGTCCCTTGGAACTGCATTCGCTGCCGCACAGTCATTCGTGTTCTGCAAAAGCTTGGCTTCGTAATGGGGCAACACTCTGTATCTCTCTCTCGAAGAGACCGGCTGCCAAATTCGAAACGTCCAGCGATTGCGCCCACACAAAAGCTGCCAGCACGGAAAGCTGTAGCTGGTTTTCACTGTCCCTTGGAACTGCATTCGCTGCCGCACAGTCATTCGTGTTCTGCAAAAGCTTGGCTTGGTAATGGGGCAACACTGTGTATCTCTCTCTCGCAGAGCCCGGCTGCCAAATTCAAAACGTCCAGCGATTGCGCCCACACGAAAGCTGCCAGCACGGAAAGCTGTAGCTGGTTTTCACTGTCCCTTGGAACTGCATTCGCTGCCGCACAGTCATTCGTGTTCTGCAAAAGCTTGGCTTCGTAATGGGGCAACACTCTGTATCTCTCTCTCGCAGAGCCCGGCTGCCAAATTCGAAACGTCCAGCGATTGCGCCCACACGAAAGCTGCCAGCACGGAAAGCTGTAGCTGGTTTTCACTGTCCCTTGGAACTGCATTCGCTGCCGCACAGTCATTCGTGTTCTGCAAAAGCTTGGCTTCGTAATGGGGCAACACTCTGTATCTCTCTCTCTCGCAGAGCCCGGCTGCCAAATTCGAAACGTCCAGCGATTGCGCCCACACGAAAGCTGCCAGCACGGAAAGCTGTAGCTGGTTTTCACTGTCCCTTGGAACTGCATTCGCTGCCGCACAGTCATTCGTGTTCTGCAAAAGCTTGGCTTGGTAATGGGGCAACACTGTGTATCTCTCTCTGGCAGAGCCCGGCTGCCAAATTCGAAACGTCCACCGATTGCGCCCACACGAAAGCTGCCAGCACGGAAAGCTGTAGCTGGTTTTCACTGTCCCTTGAAACTTCATTCGCTGCCGCACAGTCATTCGTGTTCTGCAAAAGCTTGGCTTGGTAATGGGGCAACACTGTGTATCTCTCTCTCGCAGAGCCCGGCTGCCAAATTCGAAACGTCCAGCGATTGCGCCCACACGAAAGCTGCCAGCACGGAAAGCTGTAGCTGGTTTTCACTGTCCCTTGGAACTGCATTCGCTGCCGCACAGTCATTCGTGTTCTGCAAAAGCTTGGCTTGGTAATGGGGCAACACTCTGTATCTCTCTCTGGCAGAGCCCGGCTGCCAAATTCGAAACGTCCAGCGATTGCGCCCACACGAAAGCTGCCAGCACGGAAAGCTGTAGCTGGTTTTCACTGTCCCTTGGAACTGCATTCGCTGCCGCACAGTCATTCGTGTTCTGCAAAAGCTTGGCTTGGTAATGGGGCAACACTCTGTATCTCTCTCTCGCAGAGCCCGGCTGCCAAATTCGAAACGTCCAGCGATTGCGCCCACACGAAAGCTGCCAGCACGGAAAGCTGTAGCTGGTTTTCACTGTCCCTTGGAACTGCATTCGCTGCCGCACAGTCATTCGTGTTCTGCAAAAGCTTGGCTTGGTAATGGGGCAACACTCTGTATCTCTCTCTCGCAGAGCCCGGCTGCCAAATTCAAAACGTCCAGCGATTGCGCCCACACGAAAGCTGCCAGCACGGAAAGCTGTAGCTGGTTTTCACTGTCCCTTGGAACTGCATTCGCTGCCGCACAGTCATTCGTGTTCTGCAAAAGCTTGGCTTCGTAATGGGGCAACACTCTGTATCTCTCTCTCTCGCAGAGCCCGGCTGCCAAATTCGAAACGTCCAGCGATTGCGCCCACAAGAAAACTGCCAGCACGGAAAGCTGTAGCTGGTTTTCACTGTCCCTTGGAACTGCATTCGCTGCCGCACAGTCATTCGTGTTCTGCAAAAGCTTGGCTTGGTAATGGGGCAACACTGTGTATCTCTCTCTGGCAGAGCCCGGCTGCCAAATTCGAAACGTCCACCGATTGCGACCACACGAAAGCTGCCAGCACGGAAAGCTGTAGCTGGTTTTCACTGTCCCTTGGAACTGCATTCGCTGCCGCACAGTCATTCGTGTTCTGCAAAAGCTTGGCTTGGTAATGGGGCAACACTGTGTATCTCTCTCTCTCGCAGAGCCCGGCTGCCAAATTCGAAACGTCCAGCGATTGCGCCCACACGAAAGCTGCCAGCACGGAAAGCTGTAGCTGGTTTTCACTGTCCCTTGGAACTGCATTCGCTGCCGCACAGTCATTCGTGTTCTGCAAAAGCTTGGCTTGGTAATGGGGCAACACTCTGTATCTCTCTCTCGCAGAGCCCGGCTGCCAAATTCGAAACGTCCAGCGATTGCGCCCACACGAAAGCTGCCAGCACGGAAAGCTGTAGCTGGTTTTCACTGTCCCTTGGAACTGCATTCGCTGCCGCACAGTCATTCGTGTTCTGCAAAAGCTTTGATTCGTAATGGGGCAACACTCTGTATCTCTCTCTCTCGCAGAGCCCGGCTGCCAAATTCGAAACGTCCAGCGATTGCGCCCACAAGAAAACTGCCAGCACGGAAAGCTGTAGCTGGTTTTCACTGTCCCTTGGAACTGCATTCGCTGCCGCACAGTCATTCGTGTTCTGCAAAAGCTTGGCTTGGTAATGGGGCAACACTGTGTATCTCTCTCTGGCAGAGCCCGGCTGCCAAATTCGAAACGTCCAGCGATTGCGCCCACACGAAAGCTGCCAGCACGGAAAGCTGTAGCTGGTTTTCACTGTCCCTTGGAACTGCATTCGCTGCCGCACAGTCATTCGTGTTCTGCAAAAGCTTGGCTTGGTAATGGGGCAACACTCTGTATCTCTCTCTCGCAGAGCCCGGCTGCCAAATTCGAAACGTCCAGCGATTGCGCCCACACGAAAGCTGCCAGCACGGAAAGCTGTAGCTGGTTTTCACTGTCCCTTGGAACTGCATTCGCTGCCGCACAGTCATTCGTGTTCTGCAAAAGCTTGGCTTCGTAATGGGGCAACACTCTGTATCTCTCTCTCTCGCAGAGCCCGGCTGCCAAATTCGAAACGTCCAGCGATTGCGCCCACAAGAAAACTGCCAGCACGGAAAGCTGTAGCTGGTTTTCACTGTCCCTTGGAACTGCATTCGCTGCCGCACAGTCATTCGTGTTCTGCAAAAGCTTGGCTTGGTAATGGGGCAACACTGTGTATCTCTCTCTGGCAGAGCCCGGCTGCCAAATTCGAAACGTCCAGCGATTGCGCCCACACGAAAGCTGCCAGCACGGAAAGCTGTAGCTGGTTTTCACTGTCCCTTGGAACTGCATTCGCTGCCGCACAGTCATTCGTGTTCTGCAAAAGCTTGGCTTGGTAATGGGGCAACACTGTGTATCTCTCTCTCGCAGAGCCCGGCTGCCAAATTCGAAACGTCCAGCGATTGCGCCCACACGAAAGCTGCCAGCACGGAAAGCTGTAGCTGGTTTTCACTGTCCCTTGGAACTGCATTCGCTGCCGCACAGTCATTCGTGTTCTGCAAAAGCTTGGCTTGGTAATGGGGCAACACTCTGTATCTCTCTCTCGCAGAGCCCGGCTGCCAAATTCAAAACGTCCAGCGATTGCGCCCACACGAAAGCTGCCAGCACGGAAAGCTGTAGCTGGTTTTCACTGTCCCTTGGAACTGCATTCGCTGCCGCACAGTCATTCGTGTTCTGCAAAAGCTTGGCTTGGTAATGGGGCAACACTCTGTATCTCTCTCTCGCAGAGCCCGGCTGCCAAATTCGAAACGTCCAGCGATTGCGCCCACACGAAAGCTGCCAGCACGGAAAGCTGTAGCTGGTTTTCACTGTCCCTTGGAACTGCATTCGCTGCCGCACAGTCATTCGTGTTCTGCAAAAGCTTGGCTTCGTAATGGGGCAACACTCTGTATCTCTCTCTCTCGCAGAGCCCGGCTGCCAAATTCGAAACGTCCAGCGTTTGCGCCCACAAGAAAACTGCCAGCACGGAAAGCTGTAGCTGGTTTTCACTGTCCCTTGGAACTGCATTCGCTGCCGCACAGTCATTCGTGTTCTGCAAAAGCTTGGCTTGGTAATGGGGCAACACTCTGTATCTCTCTCTGGCAGAGCCCGGCTGCCAAATTCGAAACGTCCAGCGATTGCGCCCACACGAAAGCTGCCAGCACGGAAAGCTGTAGCTGGTTTTCACTGTCCCTTGGAACTGCATTCGCTGCCGCACAGTCATTCGTGTTCTGCAAAAGCTTGGCTTCGTAATGGGGCAACACTGTGTATCTCTCTCTCTCGCAGAGCCCGGCTGCCAAATTCGAAACGTCCAGCGATTGCGCCCACACGAAAGCTGCCAGCACGGAAAGCTGTAGCTGGTTTTCACTGTCCCTTGGAACTGCATTCGCTGCCGCACAGTCATTCGTGTTCTGCAAAAGCTTGGCTTGGTAACGGGGCAACACTCTGTATCTCTCTCTGGCAGAGCCCGGCTGCCAAATTCGAAACGTCCAGCGATTGCGCCCACACGAAAGCTGCCAGCACGGAAAGCTGTAGCTGGTTTTCACTGTCCCTTGGAACTGCATTCGCTGCCGCACAGTCATTCGTGTTCTGCAAAAGCTTGGCTTGGTAATGGGGCAACACTCTGTATCTCTCTCTGGCAGAGCCCGGCTGCCAAATTCGAAACGTCCAGCGATTGCGCCCACACGAAAGCTGCCAGCACGGAAAGCTGTAGCTGGTTTTCACTGTCCCTTGGAACTGCATTCGCTGCCGCACAGTCATTCGTGTTCTGCAAAAGCTTGGCTTGGTAATGGGGCAACACTGTGTATCTCTCTCTGGCAGAGCCCGGCTGCCAAATTCAAAACGTCCAGTGATTGCGCCCACAAGAAAGCTGCCAGCACGGAAAGCTGTAGCTGGTTTTCACTGTCCCTTGGAACTGCATTCGCTGCCGCACAGTCATTCGTGTTCTGCAAAAGCTTGGCTTGGTAATGGGGCAACACTGTGTATCTCTCTCTCGCAGAGCCCGGCTGCCAAATTCGAAACGTCCAGCGATTGCGCCCACACGAAAGCTGCCAGCAAGGAAAGCTGTAGCTGGTTTTCACTGTCCCTTGGAACTGCATTCGCTGCCGCACAGTCATTCGTGTTCTGCAAAAGCTTGGCTTCGTAATGGGGCAACACTCTGTATCTCTCTCTCGCAGAGCCCGGCTGCCAAATTCAAAACGTCCAGCGATTGCGCCCACACGAAAGCTGCCAGCACGGAAAGCTGTAGCTGGTTTTCACTGTCCCTTGGAACTGCATTCGCTGCCGCACAGTCATTCGTGTTCTGCAAAAGCTTGGCTTGGTAATGGGGCAACACTGTGTATCTCTCTCTGGCAGAGCCCGGCTGCCAAATTCGAAACGTCCAGCGATTGCGCCCACACGAAAGCTGCCAGCACGGAAAGCTGTAGCTGGTTTTCACTGTCCCTTGGAACTGCATTCGCTGCCGCACAGTCATTCGTGTTCTGCAAAAGCTTGGCTTGGTAATGGGGCAACACTGTGTATCTCTCTCTCGCAGAGCCCGGCTGCCAAATTCGAAACGTCCAGCGATTGCGCCCACACGAAAGCTGCCAGCACGGAAAGCTGTAGCTGGTTTTCACTGTCCCTTGGAACTGCATTCGCTGCCGCACAGTCATTCGTGTTCTGCAAAAGCTTGGCTTGGTAATGGGGCAACACTCTGTATCTCTCTCTGGCAGAGCCCGGCTGCCAAATTCGAAACGTCCAGCGATTGCGCCCACACGAAAGCTGCCAGCACGGAAAGCTGTAGCTGGTTTTCACTGTCCCTTGGAACTGCATTCGCTGCCGCACAGTCATTCGTGTTCTGCAAAAGCTTGGCTTCGTAATGGGGCAACACTCTGTATCTCTCTCTCTCGCAGAGCCCGGCTGCCAAATTCGAAACGTCCAGCGATTGCGCCCACAAGAAAACTGCCAGCACGGAAAGCTGTAGCTGGTTTTCACTGTCCCTTGGAACTGCATTCGCTGCCGCACAGTCATTCGTGTTCTGCAAAAGCTTGGCTTGGTAATGGGGCAACACTGTGTATCTCTCTCTGGCAGAGCCCGGCTGCCAAATTCGAAACGTCCAGCGATTGCGCCCACACGAAAGCTGCCAGCACGGAAAGCTGTAGCTGGTTTTCACTGTCCCTTGGAACTGCATTCGCTGCCGCACAGTCATTCGTGTTCTGCAAAAGCTTGGCTTGGTAATGGGGCAACACTCTGTATCTCTCTCTCGCAGAGCCCGGCTGCCAAATTCGAAACGTCCAGCGATTGCGCCCACACGAAAGCTGCCAGCACGGAAAGCTGTAGCTGGTTTTCACTGTCCCTTGGAACTGCATTCGCTGCCGCACAGTCATTCGTGTTCTGCAAAAGCTTGGCTTCGTAATGGGGCAACACTCTGTATCTCTCTCTCTCGCAGAGCCCGGCTTCCAAATTCGAAACGTCCAGCGATTGCGCCCACAAGAAAACTGCCAGCACGGAAAGCTGTAGCTGGTTTTCACTGTCCCTTGGAACTGCATTCGCTGCCGCACAGTCATTCGTGTTCTGCAAAAGCTTGGCTTGGTAATGGGGCAACACTGTGTATCTCTCTCTGGCAGAGCCCGGCTGCCAAATTCGAAACGTCCAGCGATTGCGCCCACACAAAAGCTGCCAGCACGGAAAGCTGTAGCTGGTTTTCACTGTCCCTTGGAACTGCATTCGCTGCCGCACAGTCATTCGTGTTCTGCAAAAGCTTGGCTTCGTAATGGGGCAACACTCTGTATCTCTCTCTGGCAGAGCCCGGCTGCCAAATTCGAAACGTCCAGCGATTGCGCCCACACGAAAGCTGCCAGCACGGAAAGCTGTAGCTGGTTTTCACTGTCCCTTGGAACTGCATTCGCTGCCGCACAGTCATTCGTGTTCTGCAAAATCTTGGCTTGGTAATGGGGCAACACTGTGTATCTCTCTCTGGCAGAGCCCGGCTGCCAAATTCAAAACGTCCAGTGATTGCGCCCACAAGAAAGCTGCCAGCACGGAAAGCTGTAGCTGGTTTTCACTGTCCCTTGGAACTGCATTCGCTGCCGCACAGTCATTCGTGTTCTGCAAAAGCTTGGCTTGGTAATGGGGCAACACTGTGTATCTCTCTCTGGCAGAGCCCGGCTGCCAAATTCGAAACGTCCAGCGATTGCGCCCACACGAAAGCTGCCAGCACGGAAAGCTGTAGCTGGTTTTCACTGTCCCTTGGAACTGCATTCGCTGCCGCACAGTCATTCGTGTTCTGCAAAAGCTTGGCTTCGTAATGGGGCAACACTGTGTATCTCTCTCTCTCGCAGAGCCCGGCTGCCAAATTCGAAACGTCCAGCGATTGCGCCCACACGAAAGCTGCCAGCACGGAAAGCTGTAGCTGGTTTTCACTGTCCCTTGGAACTGCATTCGCTGCCGCACAGTCATTCGTGTTCTGCAAAAGCTTGGCTTGGTAATGGGGCAACACTGTGTATCTCTCTCTCGCAGAGCCCGGCTGCCAAATTCGAAACGTCCAGCGATTGCGCCCACACGAAAGCTGCCAGCACGGAAAGCTGTAGCTGGTTTTCACTGTCCCTTGGAACTGCATTCGCTGCCGCACAGTCATTCGTGTTCTGCAAAAGCTTGGCTTCGTAATGCGGCAACACTCTGTATCTCTCTCTCGCAGAGCCCGGCTGCCAAATTCGAAACGTCCAGCGATTGCGCCCACACGAAAGCTGCCAGCACAGAAAGCTGTAGCTGGTTTTCACTGTCCCTTGGAACTGCATTCGCTGCCGCACAGTCATTCGTGTTCTGCAAAAGCTTGGCTTGGTAATGGGGCAACACTCTGTATCTCTCTCTCGCAGAGCCCGGCTGCCAAATTCGAAACGTCCAGCGATTGCGCCCACACGAAAGCTGCCAGCACGGAAAGCTGTAGCTGGTTTTCACTGTCCCTTGGAACTGCATTCGCTGCCGCACAGTCATTCGTGTTCTGCAAAAGCTTGGCTTCGTAATGCGGCAACACTCTGTATCTCTCTCTCTCGCAGAGCTCGGCTGCCAAATTCGAAACGTCCAGCGATTGCGCCCACACGAAAGCTGCCAGCACGGAAAGCTGTAGCTGGTTTTCACTGTCCCTTGGAACTGCATTCGCTGCCGCACAGTCATTCGTGTTCTGCAAAAGCTTGGCTTGGTAATGGGGCAACAATCTGTATCTCTCTCTGGCAGAGCCCGGCTGCCAAATTCGAAACGTCCAGCGATTGCGCCCACACGAAAGCTGCCAGCACGGAAAGCTGTAGCTGGTTTTCACTGTCCCTTGGAACTGCATTCGCTGCCGCACAGTCATTCGTGTTCTGCAAAAGCTTGGCTTGGTAATGGGGCAACACTCTGTATCTCTCTCTCGCAGAGCCCGGCTGCCAAATTCAAAACGTCCAGCGATTGCGCCCACACGAAAGCTGCCAGCACGGAAAGCTGTAGCTGGTTTTCACTGTCCCTTGGAACTGCATTCGCTGCCCCACAGTCATTCGTGTTCTGCAAAAGCTTGACTTGGTAATGGGGCAACACGGTGTATCTCTCTCTCGCAGAGCCCGGCTGCCAAATTCGAAACGTCCAGCGATTGCGCCCACACGAAAGCTGCCAGCACGGAAAGCTGTAGCTGGTTTTCACTGTCCCTTGGAACTGCATTCGCTGCCGCACAGTCATTCGTGTTCTGCAAAAGCTTTGATTCGTAATGGGGCAACACTCTGTATCTCTCTCTCGCAGAGCCCGGCTGCCAAATTCGAAACGTCCAGCGATTGCGCCCACACGAAAGCTGCCAGCACGGAAAGCTGTAGCTGGTTTTCACTGTCCCTTGGAACTGCATTCGCTGCCGCACAGTCATTTGTGTTCTGCAAAAGCTTGGCTTGGTAATGGGGCAACACTGTGTATCTCTCTCTCTCGCAGAGCCCGGCTGCCAAATTCGAAACGTCCAGCGATTGCGCCCACACGAAAGCTGCCAGCACGGAAAGCTGTAGCTGGTTTTCACTGTCCCTTGGAACTGCATTCGCTGCCGCACAGTCATTCGTGTTCTGCAAAAGCTTGGCTTCGTAATGGGGCAACACTCTGTATCTCTCTCTCTCGCAGAGCCCGGCTGCCAAATTCGAAACGTCCAGCGATTGCGCCCACACGAAAGCTGCCAGCACGGAAAGCTGTAGCTGGTTTTCACTGTCCCTTGGAACTGCATTCGCTGCCGCACAGTCATTCGTGTTCTGCAAAAGCTTGGCTTCGTAATGGGGCAACACTCTGTATCTCTCTCTCGCAGAGCCCGGCTGCCAAATTCGAAACGTCCAGCGATTGCGCCCACACGAAAGCTGCCAGCACGGAAAGCAGTAGCTGGTTTTCACTGTCCCTTGGAACTGCATTCGCTGCCGCACAGTCATTCGTGTTCTGCAAAAGCTTGGCTTCGTAATGCGGCAACACTCTGTATCTCTCTCTCTCGCAGAGCTCGGCTGCCAAATTCGAAACGTCCAGCGATTGCGCCCACACGAAAGCTGCCAGCACGGAAAGCTGTAGCTGGTTTTCACTGTCCCTTGGAACTGCATTCGCTGCCGCACAGTCATTCGTGTTCTGCAAAAGCTTGGCTTCGTAATGGGGCAACACTCTGTATCTCTCTCTCGCAGAGCCCGGCTGCCAAATTCGAAACGTCCAGCGATTGTGCCCACACGAAAGCTGCCAGCACGGAAAGCTGTAGCTGGTTTTCACTGTCCCTTGGAACTGCATTCGCTGCCGCACAGTCATTCGTGTTCTGCAAAAGCTTGGCTTGGTAATGGGGCAACACTGTGTATCTCTCTCTCGCAGAGCCCGGCTGCCAAATTCGAAACGTCCAGCGATTGCGCCCACACGAAAGCTGCCAGCACGGAAAGCTGTAGCTGGTTTTCACTGTCCCTTGGAACTGCATTCGCTGCCGCACAGTCATTCGTGTTCTGCAAAAGCTTGGCTTGGTAATGGGGCAACACTCTGTATCTCTCTCTCGAAGAGACCGGCTGCCAAATTCGAAACGTCCAGCGATTGCGCCCACACGAAAGCTGCCAGCACGGAAAGCTGTAGCTGGTTTTCACTGTCCCTTGGAACTGCATTCGCTGCCACACAGTCATTCGTGTTCTGCAAAAGCTTGGCTTGGTAATGGGGCAACACTCTGTATCTCTCTCTCGCAGAGCCCGGCTGCCAAATTCGAAACGTCCAGCGATTGCGCCCACACGAAAGCTGCCAGCACGGAAAGCTGTAGCTGGTTTTCACTGTCCCTTGGAACTGCATTCGCTGCCGCACAGTCATTCGTGTTCTGCAAAAGCTTGGCTTCGTAATGGGGCAACACTCTGTATCTCTCTCTCTCGCAGAGCCCGGCTGCCAAATTCGAAACGTCCAGCGATTGCGCCCACACGAAAGCTGCCAGCACGGAAAGCTGTAGCTGGTTTTCACTGTCCCTTGGAACTGCATTCGCTGCCGCACAGTCATTCGTGTTCTGCAAAAGCTTGGCTTGGTAATGGGGCAACACTCTGTATCTCTCTCTCGCAGAGCCCGGCTGCCAAATTCGAAACGTCCAGCGATTGCGCCCACACGAAAGCTGCCAGCACGGAAAGCTGTAGCTGGTTTTCACTGTCCCTTGGAACTGCATTCGCTGCCGCACAGTCATTCGTGTTCTGCAAAAGCTTGGCTTGGTAATGGGGCAACACTGTGTATCTCTCTCTCGCAGAGCCCGGCTGCCAAATTCGAAACGTCCAGCGATTGCGCCCACACGAAAGCTGCCAGCACGGAAAGCTGTAGCTGGTTTTCACTGTCCTTTGGAACTGCATTCGCTGCCGCACAGTCATTCGTGTTCTTCAAAAGCTTGGCTTGGTAATGGGGCAACACTGTGTATCTCTCTCTGGCAGAGCCCGGCTGCCAAATTCGAAACGTCCAGCGATTGCGCCCACACGAAAGCTGCCAGCACGGAAAGCTGTAGCTGGTTTTCACTGTCCCTTGGAACTGCATTCGCTGCCGCACAGTCATTCGTGTTCTGCAAAAGCTTTGATTCGTAATGGGGCAACACTCTGTATCTCTCTCTCGCAGAGCCCGGCTGCCAAATTCGAAACGTCCAGCGATTGCGCCCACACGAAAGCTGCCAGCACGGAAAGCTGTAGCTGGTTTTCACTGTCCCTTGGAACTGCATTCGCTGCCGCACAGTCATTTGTGTTCTGCAAAAGCTTGGCTTGGTAATGGGGCAACACTGTGTATCTCTCTCTCTCGCAGAGCCCGGCTGCCAAATTCGAAACGTCCAGCGATTGCGCCCACACGAAAGCTGCCAGCACGGAAAGCTGTAGCTGGTTTTCACTGTCCCTTGGAACTGCATTCGCTGCCGCACAGTCATTCGTGTTCTGCAAAAGCTTGGCTTGGTAATGGGGCAACACTCTGTATCTCTCTCTCGCAGAGCCCGGCTGCCAAATTCGAAACGTCCAGCGATTGCGCCCACACGAAAGCTGCCAGCACGGAAAGCTGTAGCTGGTTTTCACTGTCCCTTGGAACTGCATTCGCTGCCGCACAGTCATTCGTGTTCTGCAAAAGCTTGGCTTGGTAATGGGGCAACACTGTGTATCTCTCTCTCGCAGAGCCCGGCTGCCAAATTCGAAACGTCCAGCGATTGCGCCCACACGAAAGCTGCCAGCACGGAAAGCTGTAGCTGGTTTTCACTGTCCTTTGGAACTGCATTCGCTGCCGCACAGTCATTCGTGTTCTTCAAAAGCTTGGCTTGGTAATGGGGCAACACTGTGTATCTCTCTCTGGCAGAGCCCGGCTGCCAAATTCGAAACGTCCAGCGATTGCGCCCACACGAAAGCTGCCAGCACGGAAAGCTGTAGCTGGTTTTCACTGTCCCTTGGAACTGCATTCGCTGCCGCACAGTCATTCGTGTTCTGCAAAAGCTTTGATTCGTAATGGGGCAACACTCTGTATCTCTCTCTCGCAGAGCCCGGCTGCCAAATTCGAAACGTCCAGCGATTGCGCCCACACGAAAGCTGCCAGCACGGAAAGCTGTAGCTGGTTTTCACTGTCCCTTGGAACTGCATTCGCTGCCGCACAGTCATTTGTGTTCTGCAAAAGCTTGGCTTGGTAATGGGGCAACACTGTGTATCTCTCTCTCTCGCAGAGCCCGGCTGCCAAATTCGAAACGTCCAGCGATTGCGCCCACACGAAAGCTGCCAGCACGGAAAGCTGTAGCTGGTTTTCACTGTCCCTTGGAACTGCATTCGCTGCCGCACAGTCATTCGTGTTCTGCAAAAGCTTGGCTTCGTAATGGGGCAACACTCTGTATCTCTCTCTCGCAGAGCCCGGCTGCCAAATTCGAAACGTCCAGCGATTGCGCCCACACGAAAGCTGCCAGCACGGAAAGCTGTAGCTGGTTTTCACTGTCCCTTGGAACTGCATTCGCTGCCGCACAGTCATTCGTGTTCTGCAAAAGCTTGGCTTCGTAATGCGGCAACACTCTGTATCTCTCTCTCGCAGAGCCCGGCTGCCAAATTCGAAACGTCCAGCGATTGCGCCCACACGAAAGCTGCCAGCACAGAAAGCTGTAGCTGGTTTTCACTGTCCCTTGGAACTGCATTCGCTGCCGCACAGTCATTCGTGTTCTGCAAAAGCTTGGCTTGGTAATGGGGCAACACTCTGTATCTCTCTCTCGCAGAGCCCGGCTGCCAAATTCGAAACGTCCAGCGATTGCGCCCACACGAAAGCTGCCAGCACGGAAAGCTGTAGCTGGTTTTCACTGTCCCTTGGAACTGCATTCGCTGCCGCACAGTCATTCGTGTTCTGCAAAAGCTTGGCTTCGTAATGCGGCAACACTCTGTATCTCTCTCTCTCGCAGAGCTCGGCTGCCAAATTCGAAACGTCCAGCGATTGCGCCCACACGAAAGCTGCCAGCACGGAAAGCTGTAGCTGGTTTTCACTGTCCCTTGGAACTGCATTCGCTGCCGCACAGTCATTCGTGTTCTGCAAAAGCTTGGCTTGGTAATGGGGCAACAATCTGTATCTCTCTCTGGCAGAGCCCGGCTGCCAAATTCGAAACGTCCAGCGATTGCGCCCACACGAAAGCTGCCAGCACGGAAAGCTGTAGCTGGTTTTCACTGTCCCTTGGAACTGCATTCGCTGCCGCACAGTCATTCGTGTTCTGCAAAAGCTTGGCTTGGTAATGGGGCAACACGGTGTATCTCTCTCTCGCAGAGCCCGGCTGCCAAATTCAAAACGTCCAGCGATTGCGCCCACACGAAAGCTGCCAGCACGGAAAGCTGTAGCTGGTTTTCACTGTCCCTTGGAACTGCATTCGCTGCCCCACAGTCATTCGTGTTCTGCAAAAGCTTGACTTGGTAATGGGGCAACACGGTGTATCTCTCTCTCGCAGAGCCCGGCTGCCAAATTCGAAACGTCCAGCGATTGCGCCCACACGAAAGCTGCCAGCACGGAAAGCTGTAGCTGGTTTTCACTGTCCCTTGGAACTGCATTCGCTGCCGCACAGTCATTCGTGTTCTGCAAAAGCTTTGATTCGTAATGGGGCAACACTCTGTATCTCTCTCTCGCAGAGCCCGGCTGCCAAATTCGAAACGTCCAGCGATTGCGCCCACACGAAAGCTGCCAGCACGGAAAGCTGTAGCTGGTTTTCACTGTCCCTTGGAACTGCATTCGCTGCCGCACAGTCATTTGTGTTCTGCAAAAGCTTGGCTTGGTAATGGGGCAACACTGTGTATCTCTCTCTCTCGCAGAGCCCGGCTGCCAAATTCGAAACGTCCAGCGATTGCGCCCACACGAAAGCTGCCAGCACGGAAAGCTGTAGCTGGTTTTCACTGTCCCTTGGAACTGCATTCGCTGCCGCACAGTCATTCGTGTTCTGCAAAAGCTTGGCTTCGTAATGGGGCAACACTCTGTATCTCTCTCTCTCGCAGAGCCCGGCTGCCAAATTCGAAACGTCCAGCGATTGCGCCCACACGAAAGCTGCCAGCACGGAAAGCTGTAGCTGGTTTTCACTGTCCCTTGGAACTGCATTCGCTGCCGCACAGTCATTCGTGTTCTGCAAAAGCTTGGCTTCGTAATGGGGCAACACTCTGTATCTCTCTCTCGCAGAGCCCGGCTGCCAAATTCGAAACGTCCAGCGATTGCGCCCACACGAAAGCTGCCAGCACGGAAAGCAGTAGCTGGTTTTCACTGTCCCTTGGAACTGCATTCGCTGCCGCACAGTCATTCGTGTTCTGCAAAAGCTTGGCTTCGTAATGCGGCAACACTCTGTATCTCTCTCTCTCGCAGAGCTCGGCTGCCAAATTCGAAACGTCCAGCGATTGCGCCCACACGAAAGCTGCCAGCACGGAAAGCTGTAGCTGGTTTTCACTGTCCCTTGGAACTGCATTCGCTGCCGCACAGTCATTCGTGTTCTGCAAAAGCTTGGCTTCGTAATGGGGCAACACTCTGTATCTCTCTCTCGCAGAGCCCGGCTGCCAAATTCGAAACGTCCAGCGATTGTGCCCACACGAAAGCTGCCAGCACGGAAAGCTGTAGCTGGTTTTCACTGTCCCTTGGAACTGCATTCGCTGCCGCACAGTCATTCGTGTTCTGCAAAAGCTTGGCTTGGTAATGGGGCAACACTGTGTATCTCTCTCTCGCAGAGCCCGGCTGCCAAATTCGAAACGTCCAGCGATTGCGCCCACACGAAAGCTGCCAGCACGGAAAGCTGTAGCTGGTTTTCACTGTCCCTTGGAACTGCATTCGCTGCCGCACAGTCATTCGTGTTCTGCAAAAGCTTGGCTTGGTAATGGGGCAACACTCTGTATCTCTCTCTCGAAGAGACCGGCTGCCAAATTCGAAACGTCCAGCGATTGCGCCCACACGAAAGCTGCCAGCACGGAAAGCTGTAGCTGGTTTTCACTGTCCCTTGGAACTGCATTCGCTGCCACACAGTCATTCGTGTTCTGCAAAAGCTTGTCTTGGTAATGGGGCAACACTCTGTATCTCTCTCTCGCAGAGCCCGGCTGCCAAATTCGAAACGTCCAGCGATTGCGCCCACACGAAAGCTGCCAGCACGGAAAGCTGTAGCTGGTTTTCACTGTCCCTTGGAACTGCATTCGCTGCCGCACAGTCATTCGTGTTCTGCAAAAGCTTGGCTTGGTAATGGGGCAACACTCTGTATCTCTCTCTCTGGCAGAGCCCGGCTGCCAAATTCGAAACGTCCAGCGATTGCGCCCACACGAAAGCTGCCAGCACGGAAAGCTGTAGCTGGTTTTCACTGTCCCTTGGAACTGCATTCGCTGCCGCACAGTCATTCGTGTTCTGCAAAAGCTTGGCTTGGTAATGGGGCAACACTCTGTATCTCTCTCTCGCAGAGCCCGGCTGCCAAATTCGAAACGTCCAGCGATTGCGCCCACACGAAAGCTGCCAGCACGGAAAGCTGTAGCTGGTTTTCACTGTCCCTTGGAACTGCATTCGCTGCCGCACAGTCATTCGTGTTCTGCAAAAGCTTGGCTTGGTAATGGGGCAACACTGTGTATCTCTCTCTCGCAGAGCCCGGCTGCCAAATTCGAAACGTCCAGCGATTGCGCCCACACGAAAGCTGCCAGCACGGAAAGCTGTAGCTGGTTTTCACTGTCCTTTGGAACTGCATTCGCTGCCGCACAGTCATTCGTGTTCTTCAAAAGCTTGGCTTGGTAATGGGGCAACACGGTGTATCTCTCTCTCGCAGAGCCCGGCTGCCAAATTCGAAACGTCCAGCGATTGCGCCCACACGAAAGCTGCCAGCACGGAAAGCTGTAGCTGGTTTTCACTGTCCCTTGGAACTGCATTCGCTGCCGCACAGTCATTCGTGTTCTGCAAAAGCTTTGATTCGTAATGGGGCAACACTCTGTATCTCTCTCTCGCAGAGCCCGGCTGCCAAATTCGAAACGTCCAGCGATTGCGCCCACACGAAAGCTGCCAGCACGGAAAGCTGTAGCTGGTTTTCACTGTCCCTTGGAACTGCATTCGCTGCCGCACAGTCATTTGTGTTCTGCAAAAGCTTGGCTTGGTAATGGGGCAACACTGTGTATCTCTCTCTCTCGCAGAGCCCGGCTGCCAAATTCGAAACGTCCAGCGATTGCGCCCACACGAAAGCTGCCAGCACGGAAAGCTGTAGCTGGTTTTCACTGTCCCTTGGAACTGCATTCGCTGCCGCACAGTCATTCGTGTTCTGCAAAAGCTTGGCTTCGTAATGGGGCAACACTCTGTATCTCTCTCTCTCGCAGAGCCCGGCTGCCAAATTCGAAACGTCCAGCGATTGCGCCCACACGAAAGCTGCCAGCACGGAAAGCTGTAGCTGGTTTTCACTGTCCCTTGGAACTGCATTCGCTGCCGCACAGTCATTCGTGTTCTGCAAAAGCTTGGCTTCGTAATGGGGCAACACTCTGTATCTCTCTCTCGCAGAGCCCGGCTGCCAAATTCAAAACGTCCAGCGATTGCGCCCACACGAAAGCTGCCAGCACGGAAAGCAGTAGCTGGTTTTCACTGTCCCTTGGAACTGCATTCGCTGCCGCACAGTCATTCGTGTTCTGCAAAAGCTTGGCTTCGTAATGCGGCAACACTCTGTATCTCTCTCTCTCGCAGAGCTCGGCTGCCAAATTCGAAACGTCCAGCGATTGCGCCCACACGAAAGCTGCCAGCACGGAAAGCTGTAGCTGGTTTTCACTGTCCCTTGGAACTGCATTCGCTGCCGCACAGTCATTCGTGTTCTGCAAAAGCTTGGCTTCGTAATGGGGCAACACTCTGTATCTCTCTCTCGCAGAGCCCGGCTGCCAAATTCGAAACGTCCAGCGATTGTGCCCACACGAAAGCTGCCAGCACGGAAAGCTGTAGCTGGTTTTCACTGTCCCTTGGAACTGCATTCGCTGCCGCACAGTCATTCGTGTTCTGCAAAAGCTTGGCTTGGTAATGGGGCAACACTGTGTATCTCTCTCTCGCAGAGCCCGGCTGCCAAATTCGAAACGTCCAGCGATTGCGCCCACACGAAAGCTGCCAGCACGGAAAGCTGTAGCTGGTTTTCACTGTCCCTTGGAACTGCATTCGCTGCCGCACAGTCATTCGTGTTCTGCAAAAGCTTGGCTTGGTAATGGGGCAACACTCTGTATCTCTCTCTCGAAGAGACCGGCTGCCAAATTCGAAACGTCCAGCGATTGCGCCCACACGAAAGCTGCCAGCACGGAAAGCTGTAGCTGGTTTTCACTGTCCCTTGGAACTGCATTCGCTGCCACACAGTCATTCGTGTTCTGCAAAAGCTTGGCTTGGTAATGGGGCAACACTCTGTATCTCTCTCTCGCAGAGCCCGGCTGCCAAATTCGAAACGTCCAGCGATTGCGCCCACACGAAAGCTGCCAGCACGGAAAGCTGTAGCTGGTTTTCACTGTCCCTTGGAACTGCATTCGCTGCCGCACAGTCATTCGTGTTCTGCAAAAGCTTGGCTTGGTAATGGGGCAACACTGTGTATCTCTCTCTCGCAGAGCCCGGCTGCCAAATTCGAAACGTCCAGCGATTGCGCCCACACGAAAGCTGCCAGCACGGAAAGCTGTAGCTGGTTTTCACTGTCCCTTGGAACTGCATTCGCTGCCGCACAGTCATTCGTGTTCTGCAAAAGCTTGGCTTCGTAATGCGGCAACACTCTGTATCTCTCTCTCTCGCAGAGCCCGGCTGCCAAATTCGAAACGTCCAGCGATTGCGCCCACACGAAAGCTGCCAGCACGGAAAGCTGTAGCTGGTTTTCACTGTCCCTTGGAACTGCATTCGCTGCCGCACAGTCATTCGTGTTCTGCAAAAGCTTTGATTCGTAATGGGGCAACACTCTGTATCTCTCTCTCGCAGAGCCCAGCTGCCAAATTCAAAACGTCCAGCGATTGCGCCCACACGAAAGCTGCCAGCACAGAAAGCTGTAGCTGGTTTTCACTGTCCCTTGGAACTGCATTCGCTGCCGCACAGTCATTCGTGTTCTGCAAAAGCCTGGCTTGGTAATGGGGCAACACTCTGTATCTCTCTCTCGCAGAGCCCGGCTGCCAAATTCGAAACGTCCAGTGATTGCGCCCACACGAAAGCTGCCAGCACGGAAAGCTGTAGCTGGTTTTCACTGTCCCTTGGAACTGCATTCGCTGCCGCACAGTCATTCGTGTTCTGCAAAAGCTTGGCTTCGTAATGCGGCAACACTCTGTATCTCTCTCTCTCGCAGAGCTCGGCTGCCAAATTCGAAACGTCCAGCGATTGCGCCCACACGAAAGCTGCCAGCACGGAAAGCTGTAGCTGGTTTTCACTGTCCCTTGGAACTGCATTCGCTGCCGCACAGTCATTCGTGTTCTGCAAAAGCTTGGCTTGGTAATGGGGCAACAATCTGTATCTCTCTCTCGCAGAGCCCGGCTGCCAAATTCGAAACGTCCAGCGATTGCGCCCACACGAAAGCTGCCAGCACGGAAAGCTGTAGCTGGTTTTCACTGTCCCTTGGAACTGCATTCGCTGCCGCACAGTCATTCGTGTTCTGCAAAAGCTTGGCTTCGTAATGGGGCAACACTCTGTATCTCTCTCTCGAAGAGCCCGGCTGCCAAATTCGAAACGTCCAGCGATTGCGCCCACACGAAAGCTGCCAGCACGGAAAGCTGTAGCTGGTTTTCACTGTCCCTTGGAACTGCATTCGCTGCCACACAGTCATTCGTGTTCTGCAAAAGCTTGGCTTGGTAATGGGGCAACACTCTGTATCTCTCTCTCGCAGAGCCCGGCTGCCAAATTCGAAACGTCCAGCGATTGCGCCCACACGAAAGCTGCCAGCACGGAAAGCTGTAGCTGGTTTTCACTGTCCCTTGGAACTGCATTCGCTGCCGCACAGTCATTCGTGTTCTGCAAAAGCTTGGCTTCGTAATGGGGCAACACTCTGTATCTCTCTCTCGCAGAGCCCGGCTGCCAAATTCGAAACGTCCAGCGATTGCGCCCACACGAAAGCTGCCAGCACGGAAAGCTGTAGCTGGTTTTCACTGTCCCTTGGAACTGCATTCGCTGCCGCACAGTCATTCGTGTTCTGCAAAAGCTTGGCTTGGTAATGGGGCAACACTCTGTATCTCTCTCTCGCAGAGCCCGGCTGCCAAATTCGAAACGTCCAGCGATTGCGCCCACACGAAAGCTGCCAGCACGGAAAGCTGTAGCTGGTTTTCACTGTCCCTTGGAACTGCATTCGCTGCCCCACAGTCATTCGTGTTCTGCAAAAGCTTGGCTTGGTAATGGGGCAACACTCTGTATCTCTCTCTCGCAGAGCCCGGCTGCCAAATTCGAAACGTCCAGCGATTGCGCCCACACGAAAGCTGCCAGCACGGAAAGCTGTAGCTGGTTTTCACTGTCCCTTGGAACTGCATTCGCTGCCGCACAGTCATTCGTGTTCTGCAAAAGCTTTGATTCGTAATGGGGCAACACTCTGTATCTCTCTCTCGCAGAGCCCGGCTGCCAAATTCGAAACGTCCAGCGATTGCGCCCACACGAAAGCTGCCAGCACGGAAAGCTGTAGCTGGTTTTCACTGTCCCTTGGAACTGCATTCGCTGCCGCACAGTCATTTGTGTTCTGCAAAAGCTTGGCTTGGTAATGGGGCAACACTGTGTATCTCTCTCTCTGGCAGAGCCCGGCTGCCAAATTCGAAACGTCCAGCGATTGCGCCCACACGAAAGCTGCCAGCACGGAAAGCTGTAGCTGGTTTTCACTGTCCCTTGGAACTGCATTCGCTGCCGCACAGTCATTCGTGTTCTGCAAAAGCTTGGCTTCGTAATGGGGCAACACTCTGTATCTCTCTCTCTCGCAGAGCCCGGCTGCCAAATTCGAAACGTCCAGCGATTGCGCCCACACGAAAGCTGCCAGCACGGAAAGCTGTAGCTGGTTTTCACTGTCCCTTGGAACTGCATTCGCTGCCGCACAGTCATTCGTGTTCTGCAAAAGCTTGGCTTCGTAATGGGGCAACACTCTGTATCTCTCTCTCGCAGAGCCCGGCTGCCAAATTCAAAACGTCCAGCGATTGCGCCCACACGAAAGCTGCCAGCACGGAAAGCTGTAGCTGGTTTTCACTGTCCCTTGGAACTGCATTCGCTGCCGCACAGTCATTCGTGTTCTGCAAAAGCTTGGCTTGGTAATGGGGCAACACTCTGTATCTCTCTCTGGCAGAGCCCGGCTGCCAAATTCGAAACGTCCAGCGATTGCGCCCACACGAAAGCTGCCAGCATGGAAAGCTGTAGCTGGTTTTCACTGTCCCTTGGAACTGCATTCGCTGCCACACAGTCATTCGTGTTCTGCAAAAGCTTGGCTTCGTAATGGGGCAACACTCTGTATCTCTCTCTCGCAGAGCCCGGCTGCCAAATTCAAAACGTCCAGTGATTGCGCCCACACGAAAGCTGCCAGCACGGAAAGCTGTAGCTGGTTTTCACTGTCCCTTGGAACTGCATTCGCTGCCGCACAGTCATTCGTGTTCTGCAAAAGCTTGGCTTGGTAATGGGGCAACACTGTGTATCTCTCTCTGGCAGAGCCCGGCTGCCAAATTCGAAACGTCCAGCGATTGCGCCCACACGAAAGCTGCCAGCACGGAAAGCAGTAGCTGGTTTTCACTGTCCCTTGGAACTGCATTCGCTGCCACACAGTCATTCGTGTTCTGCAAAAGCTTGGCTTGGTAATGGGGCAACACGGTGTATCTCTCTCTCGCAGAGCCCGGCTGCCAAATTCGAAACGTCCAGCGATTGCGCCCACACGAAAGCTGCCAGCACGGAAAGCTGTAGCTGGTTTTCACTGTCCCTTGGAACTGCATTCGCTGCCGCACAGTCATTCGTGTTCTGCAAAAGCTTTGATTCGTAATGGGGCAACACTCTGTATCTCTCTCTCGCAGAGCCCGGCTGCCAAATTCGAAACGTCCAGCGATTGCGCCCACACGAAAGCTGCCAGCACGGAAAGCTGTAGCTGGTTTTCACTGTCCCTTGGAACTGCATTCGCTGCCGCACAGTCATTTGTGTTCTGCAAAAGCTTGGCTTGGTAATGGGGCAACACTGTGTATCTCTCTCTCTCGCAGAGCCCGGCTGCCAAATTCGAAACGTCCAGCGATTGCGCCCACACGAAAGCTGCCAGCACGGAAAGCTGTAGCTGGTTTTCACTGTCCCTTGGAACTGCATTCGCTGCCGCACAGTCATTCGTGTTCTGCAAAAGCTTGGCTTCGTAATGGGGCAACACTCTGTATCTCTCTCTCTCGCAGAGCCCGGCTGCCAAATTCGAAACGTCCAGCGATTGCGCCCACACGAAAGCTGCCAGCACGGAAAGCTGTAGCTGGTTTTCACTGTCCCTTGGAACTGCATTCGCTGCCGCACAGTCATTCGTGTTCTGCAAAAGCTTGGCTTCGTAATGGGGCAACACTCTGTATCTCTCTCTCGCAGAGCCCGGCTGCCAAATTCAAAACGTCCAGCGATTGCGCCCACACGAAAGCTGCCAGCACGGAAAGCAGTAGCTGGTTTTCACTGTCCCTTGGAACTGCATTCGCTGCCGCACAGTCATTCGTGTTCTGCAAAAGCTTGGCTTCGTAATGCGGCAACACTCTGTATCTCTCTCTCTCGCAGAGCTCGGCTGCCAAATTCGAAACGTCCAGCGATTGCGCCCACACGAAAGCTGCCAGCACGGAAAGCTGTAGCTGGTTTTCACTGTCCCTTGGAACTGCATTCGCTGCCGCACAGTCATTCGTGTTCTGCAAAAGCTTGGCTTCGTAATGGGGCAACACTCTGTATCTCTCTCTCGCAGAGCCCGGCTGCCAAATTCGAAACGTCCAGCGATTGTGCCCACACGAAAGCTGCCAGCACGGAAAGCTGTAGCTGGTTTTCACTGTCCCTTGGAACTGCATTCGCTGCCGCACAGTCATTCGTGTTCTGCAAAAGCTTGGCTTGGTAATGGGGCAACACTGTGTATCTCTCTCTCGCAGAGCCCGGCTGCCAAATTCGAAACGTCCAGCGATTGCGCCCACACGAAAGCTGCCAGCACGGAAAGCTGTAGCTGGTTTTCACTGTCCCTTGGAACTGCATTCGCTGCCGCACAGTCATTCGTGTTCTGCAAAAGCTTGGCTTGGTAATGGGGCAACACTCTGTATCTCTCTCTCGAAGAGACCGGCTGCCAAATTCGAAACGTCCAGCGATTGCGCCCACACGAAAGCTGCCAGCACGGAAAGCTGTAGCTGGTTTTCACTGTCCCTTGGAACTGCATTCGCTGCCACACAGTCATTCGTGTTCTGCAAAAGCTTGGCTTGGTAATGGGGCAACACTCTGTATCTCTCTCTCGCAGAGCCCGGCTGCCAAATTCGAAACGTCCAGCGATTGCGCCCACACGAAAGCTGCCAGCACGGAAAGCTGTAGCTGGTTTTCACTGTCCCTTGGAACTGCATTCGCTGCCGCACAGTCATTCGTGTTCTGCAAAAGCTTGGCTTGGTAATGGGGCAACACTGTGTATCTCTCTCTCGCAGAGCCCGGCTGCCAAATTCGAAACGTCCAGCGATTGCGCCCACACGAAAGCTGCCAGCACGGAAAGCTGTAGCTGGTTTTCACTGTCCCTTGGAACTGCATTCGCTGCCGCACAGTCATTCGTGTTCTGCAAAAGCTTGGCTTCGTAATGCGGCAACACTCTGTATCTCTCTCTCTCGCAGAGCCCGGCTGCCAAATTCGAAACGTCCAGCGATTGCGCCCACACGAAAGCTGCCAGCACGGAAAGCTGTAGCTGGTTTTCACTGTCCCTTGGAACTGCATTCGCTGCCGCACAGTCATTCGTGTTCTGCAAAAGCTTTGATTCGTAATGGGGCAACACTCTGTATCTCTCTCTCGCAGAGCCCAGCTGCCAAATTCAAAACGTCCAGCGATTGCGCCCACACGAAAGCTGCCAGCACAGAAAGCTGTAGCTGGTTTTCACTGTCCCTTGGAACTGCATTCGCTGCCGCACAGTCATTCGTGTTCTGCAAAAGCCTGGCTTGGTAATGGGGCAACACTCTGTATCTCTCTCTCGCAGAGCCCGGCTGCCAAATTCGAAACGTCCAGTGATTGCGCCCACACGAAAGCTGCCAGCACGGAAAGCTGTAGCTGGTTTTCACTGTCCCTTGGAACTGCATTCGCTGCCGCACAGTCATTCGTGTTCTGCAAAAGCTTGGCTTCGTAATGCGGCAACACTCTGTATCTCTCTCTCTCGCAGAGCTCGGCTGCCAAATTCGAAACGTCCAGCGATTGCGCCCACACGAAAGCTGCCAGCACGGAAAGCTGTAGCTGGTTTTCACTGTCCCTTGGAACTGCATTCGCTGCCGCACAGTCATTCGTGTTCTGCAAAAGCTTGGCTTGGTAATGGGGCAACAATCTGTATCTCTCTCTCGCAGAGCCCGGCTGCCAAATTCGAAACGTCCAGCGATTGCGCCCACACGAAAGCTGCCAGCACGGAAAGCTGTAGCTGGTTTTCACTGTCCCTTGGAACTGCATTCGCTGCCGCACAGTCATTCGTGTTCTGCAAAAGCTTGGCTTCGTAATGGGGCAACACTCTGTATCTCTCTCTCGAAGAGCCCGGCTGCCAAATTCGAAACGTCCAGCGATTGCGCCCACACGAAAGCTGCCAGCACGGAAAGCTGTAGCTGGTTTTCACTGTCCCTTGGAACTGCATTCGCTGCCACACAGTCATTCGTGTTCTGCAAAAGCTTGGCTTGGTAATGGGGCAACACTCTGTATCTCTCTCTCGCAGAGCCCGGCTGCCAAATTCGAAACGTCCAGCGATTGCGCCCACACGAAAGCTGCCAGCACGGAAAGCTGTAGCTGGTTTTCACTGTCCCTTGGAACTGCATTCGCTGCCGCACAGTCATTCGTGTTCTGCAAAAGCTTGGCTTCGTAATGGGGCAACACTCTGTATCTCTCTCTCGCAGAGCCCGGCTGCCAAATTCGAAACGTCCAGCGATTGCGCCCACACGAAAGCTGCCAGCACGGAAAGCTGTAGCTGGTTTTCACTGTCCCTTGGAACTGCATTCGCTGCCGCACAGTCATTCGTGTTCTGCAAAAGCTTGGCTTGGTAATGGGGCAACACTCTGTATCTCTCTCTCGCAGAGCCCGGCTGCCAAATTCGAAACGTCCAGCGATTGCGCCCACACGAAAGCTGCCAGCACGGAAAGCTGTAGCTGGTTTTCACTGTCCCTTGGAACTGCATTCGCTGCCCCACAGTCATTCGTGTTCTGCAAAAGCTTGGCTTGGTAATGGGGCAACACTCTGTATCTCTCTCTCGCAGAGCCCGGCTGCCAAATTCGAAACGTCCAGCGATTGCGCCCACACGAAAGCTGCCAGCACGGAAAGCTGTAGCTGGTTTTCACTGTCCCTTGGAACTGCATTCGCTGCCGCACAGTCATTCGTGTTCTGCAAAAGCTTTGATTCGTAATGGGGCAACACTCTGTATCTCTCTCTCGCAGAGCCCGGCTGCCAAATTCGAAACGTCCAGCGATTGCGCCCACACGAAAGCTGCCAGCACGGAAAGCTGTAGCTGGTTTTCACTGTCCCTTGGAACTGCATTCGCTGCCGCACAGTCATTTGTGTTCTGCAAAAGCTTGGCTTGGTAATGGGGCAACACTGTGTATCTCTCTCTCTGGCAGAGCCCGGCTGCCAAATTCGAAACGTCCAGCGATTGCGCCCACACGAAAGCTGCCAGCACGGAAAGCTGTAGCTGGTTTTCACTGTCCCTTGGAACTGCATTCGCTGCCGCACAGTCATTCGTGTTCTGCAAAAGCTTGGCTTCGTAATGGGGCAACACTCTGTATCTCTCTCTCTCGCAGAGCCCGGCTGCCAAATTCGAAACGTCCAGCGATTGCGCCCACACGAAAGCTGCCAGCACGGAAAGCTGTAGCTGGTTTTCACTGTCCCTTGGAACTGCATTCGCTGCCGCACAGTCATTCGTGTTCTGCAAAAGCTTGGCTTCGTAATGGGGCAACACTCTGTATCTCTCTCTCGCAGAGCCCGGCTGCCAAATTCAAAACGTCCAGCGATTGCGCCCACACGAAAGCTGCCAGCACGGAAAGCTGTAGCTGGTTTTCACTGTCCCTTGGAACTGCATTCGCTGCCGCACAGTCATTCGTGTTCTGCAAAAGCTTGGCTTGGTAATGGGGCAACACTCTGTATCTCTCTCTGGCAGAGCCCGGCTGCCAAATTCGAAACGTCCAGCGATTGCGCCCACACGAAAGCTGCCAGCATGGAAAGCTGTAGCTGGTTTTCACTGTCCCTTGGAACTGCATTCGCTGCCACACAGTCATTCGTGTTCTGCAAAAGCTTGGCTTCGTAATGGGGCAACACTCTGTATCTCTCTCTCGCAGAGCCCGGCTGCCAAATTCAAAACGTCCAGTGATTGCGCCCACACGAAAGCTGCCAGCACGGAAAGCTGTAGCTGGTTTTCACTGTCCCTTGGAACTGCATTCGCTGCCGCACAGTCATTCGTGTTCTGCAAAAGCTTGGCTTGGTAATGGGGCAACACTGTGTATCTCTCTCTGGCAGAGCCCGGCTGCCAAATTCGAAACGTCCAGCGATTGCGCCCACACGAAAGCTGCCAGCACGGAAAGCAGTAGCTGGTTTTCACTGTCCCTTGGAACTGCATTCGCTGCCACACAGTCATTCGTGTTCTGCAAAAGCTTGGCTTCGTAATGCGGCAACACTCTGTATCTCTCTCTGGCAGAGCCCGGCTGCCAAATTCGAAACGTCCAGCGATTGCGCCCACACGAAAGCTGCCAGCACGGAAAGCTGTAGCTGGTTTTCACTGTCCCTTGGAACTGCATTCGCTGCCACACAGTCATTCGTGTTCTGCAAAAGCTTGGCTTCGTAATGGGGCAACACTCTGTATCTCTCTCTCGCAGAGCCCGGCTGCCAAATTCAAAACGTCCAGCGATTGCGCCCACACGAAAGCTGCCAGCACGGAAAGCTGTAGCTGGTTTTCACTGTCCCTTGGAACTGCATTCGCTGCCGCACAGTCATTCGTGTTCTGCAAAAGCTTGGCTTCGTAATGCGGCAACACTCTGTATCTCTCTCTCTCGCAGAGCTCGGCTGCCAAATTCGAAACGTCCAGCGATTGCGCCCACACGAAAGCTGCCAGCACGGAAAGCTGTAGCTGGTTTTCACTGTCCCTTGGAACTGCATTCGCTGCCGCACAGTCATTCGTGTTCTGCAAAAGCTTGGCTTCGTAATGGGGCAACACTCTGTATCTCTCTCTCGCAGAGCCCGGCTGCCAAATTCGAAACGTCCAGCGATTGTGCCCACACGAAAGCTGCCAGCACGGAAAGCTGTAGCTGGTTTTCACTGTCCCTTGGAACTGCATTCGCTGCCGCACAGTCATTCGTGTTCTGCAAAAGCTTGGCTTGGTAATGGGGCAACACTCTGTATCTCTCTCTCGCAGAGCCCGGCTGCCAAATTCGAAACGTCCAGCGATTGCGCCCACACGAAAGCTGCCAGCACGGAAAGCTGTAGCTGGTTTTCACTGTCCCTTGGAACTGCATTCGCTGCCGCACAGTCATTCGTGTTCTGCAAAAGCTTGGCTTGGTAATGGGGCAACACTCTGTATCTCTCTCTCGAAGAGACCGGCTGCCAAATTCGAAACGTCCAGCGATTGCGCCCACACGAAAGCTGCCAGCACGGAAAGCTGTAGCTGGTTTTCACTGTCCCTTGGAACTGCATTCGCTGCCACACAGTCATTCGTGTTCTGCAAAAGCTTGGCTTGGTAATGGGGCAACACTCTGTATCTCTCTCTGGCAGAGCCCGGCTGCCAAATTCGAAACGTCCAGCGATTGCGCCCACACGAAAGCTGCCAGCACGGAAAGCTGTAGCTGGTTTTCACTGTCCCTTGGAACTGCATTCGCTGCCGCACAGTCATTCGTGTTCTGCAAAAGCTTGGCTTGGTAATGGGGCAACACTGTGTATCTCTCTCTCGCAGAGCCCGGCTGCCAAATTCGAAACGTCCAGCGATTGCGCCCACACGAAAGCTGCCAGCACGGAAAGCTGTAGCTGGTTTTCACTGTCCCTTGGAACTGCATTCGCTGCCGCACAGTCATTCGTGTTCTGCAAAAGCCTGGCTTGGTAATGGGGCAACACTGTGTATCTCTCTCTCTCGCAGAGCCCGGCTGCCAAATTCGAAACGTCCAGCGATTGCGCCCACACGAAAGCTGCCAGCACGGAAAGCTGTAGCTGGTTTTCACTGTCCCTTGGAACTGCATTCGCTGCCGCACAGTCATTCGTGTTCTGCAAAAGCTTGGCTTGGTAATGGGGCAACACTCTGTATCTCTCTCTCGCAGAGCCCGGCTGCCAAATTCGAAACGTCCAGCGATTGCGCCCACACGAAAGCTGCCAGCACGGAAAGCTGTAGCTGGTTTTCACTGTCCCTTGGAACTGCATTCGCTGCCGCACAGTCATTCGTGTTCTGCAAAAGCTTGGCTTGGTAATGGGGCAACACTCTGTATCTCTCTCTCGCAGAGCCCAGCTGCCAAATTCAAAACGTCCAGCGATTGCGCCCACACGAAAGCTGCCAGCACGGAAAGCTGTAGCTGGTTTTCACTGTCCCTTGGAACTGCATTCGCTGCCGCACAGTCATTCATGTTCTGCAAAAGCTTGGCTTCGTAATGGGGCAACACTCTGTATCTCTCTCTCGAAGAGCCCGGCTGCCAAATTCGAAACGTCCAGCGATTGCGCCCACACGAAAGCTGCCAGCACGGAAAGCTGTAGCTGGTTTTCACTGTCCCTTGGAACTGCATTCGCTGCCACACAGTCATTCGTGTTCTGCAAAAGCTTGGCTTGGTAATGGGGCAACACTCTGTATCTCTCTCTCGCAGAGCCCGGCTGCCAAATTCGAAACGTCCAGCGATTGCGCCCACACGAAAGCTGCCAGCACGGAAAGCTGTAGCTGGTTTTCACTGTCTCTTGGAACTGCATTCGCTGCCACACAGTCATTCGTGTTCTGCAAAAGCTTGGCTTCGTAATGGGGCAACACTCTGTATCTCTCTCTCGCAGAGCCCGGCTGCCAAATTCGAAACGTCCAGCGATTGCGCCCACACGAAAGCTGCCAGCACGGAAAGCTGTAGCTGGTTTTCACTGTCCCTTGGAACTGCATTCGCTGCCGCACAGTCATTCGTGTTCTGCAAAAGCTTGGCTTCGTAATGGGGCAACACTCTGTATCTCTCTCTCTCGCAGAGCCCGGCTGCCAAATTCGAAACGTCCAGCGATTGCGCCCACACGAAAGCTGCCAGCACGGAAAGCTGTAGCTGGTTTTCACTGTCCCTTGGAACTGCATTCGCTGCCGCACAGTCATTCGTGTTCTGCAAAAGCTTGGCTTGGTAATGGGGCAACACTGTGTATCTCTCTCTCGCAGAGCCCGGCTGCCAAATTCGAAACGTCCAGCGATTGCGCCCACACGAAAGCTGCCAGCACGGAAAGCTGTAGCTGGTTTTCACTGTCCCTTGGAACTGCATTCGCTGCCGCACAGTCATTCGTGTTCTTCAAAAGCTTGGCTTGGTAATGGGGCAACACGGTGTATCTCTCTCTCGCAGAGCCCGGCTGCCAAATTCGAAACGTCCAGCGATTGCGCCCACACGAAAGCTGCCAGCACGGAAAGCTGTAGCTGGTTTTCACTGTCCCTTGGAACTGCATTCGCTGCCACACAGTCATTCGTGTTCTGCAAAAGCTTTGATTCGTAATGGGGCAACACTCTGTATCTCTCTCTCGCAGAGCCCGGCTGCCAAATTCGAAACGTCCAGCGATTGCGCCCACACGAAAGCTGCCAGCACGGAAAGCTGTAGCTGGTTTTCACTGTCCCTAGGAACTGCATTCGCTGCCGCACAGTCATTCGTGTTCTGCAAAAGCTTGGCTTGGTAATGGGGCAACACTGTGTATCTCTCTCTCTGGCAGAGCCCGGCTGCCAAATTCGAAACGTCCAGCGATTGCGCCCACACGAAAGCTGCCAGCACGGAAAGCTGTAGCTGGTTTTCACTGTCCCTTGGAACTGCATTCGCTGCCGCACAGTCATTCGTGTTCTGCAAAAGCTTGGCTTCGTAATGGGGCAACACTCTGTATCTCTCTCTCGCAGAGCCCGGCTGCCAAATTCGAAACGTCCAGCGATTGCGCCCACACGAAAGCTGCCAGCACGGAAAGCTGTAGCTGGTTTTCACTGTCCCTTGGAACTGCATTCGCTGCCGCACAGTCATTCGTGTTCTGCAAAAGCTTGGCTTCGTAATGGGGCAACATTGTGTATCTCTCTCTCGCAGACCCCGGCTGCCATATTCGAAACGTCCAGCAATTGCGCCCACACGAAAGCTGCCAGCACGGAAAGCTGTAGCTGGTTTTCACTGTCCCTTGGAACTGCATTCGCTGCCGCACAGTCATTCGTGTTCTGCAAAAGCTTGGCTTGGTAATGGGGCAACACTCTGTATCTCTCTCTCGCAGAGCCCGGCTGCCAAATTCGAAACGTCCAGCGATTGCGCCCACACGAAAGCTGCCAGCACGGAAAGCTGTAGCTGGTTTTCACTGTCCCTTGGAACTGCATTCGCTGCCGCACAGTCATTCGTGTTCTGCAAAAGCTTGGCTTGGTAATGGGGCAACACTCTGTATCTCTCTCTCGCAGAGCCCGGCTGCCAAATTCAAAACGTCCAGCGATTGCGCCCACACGAAAGCTGCCAGCACGGAAAGCTGTAGCTGGTTTTCACTGTCCCTTTGAACTGCATTCGCTGCCGCACAGTCATTCGTGTTCTGCAAAAGCTTGGCTTCGTAATGCGGCAACACTGTGTATCTCTCTCTGGCAGAGCCCGGCTGCCAAATTCGAAACGTCCAGCGATTGCGCCCACACGAAAGCTGCCAGCACGGAAAGCTGTAGCTGGTTTTCACTGTCCCTTGGAACTGCATTCGCTGCCGCACAGTCATTCGTGTTCTGCAAAAGCTTGGCTTGGTAATGGGGCAACACTGTGTATCTCTCTCTCGCAGAGCCCGGCTGCCAAATTCGAAACGTCCAGCGATTGCGCCCACACGAAAGCTGCCAGCACGGAAAGCTGTAGCTGGTTTTCACTGTCCCTTGGAACTGCATTCGCTGCCGCACAGTCATTCGTGTTCTGCAAAAGCTTGGCTTCGTAATGCGGCAACACTCTGTATCTCTCTCTCTCGCAGAGCTCGGCTGCCAAATTCGAAACGTCCAGCGATTGCGCCCACACGAAAGCTGCCAGCACGGAAAGCTGTAGCTGGTTTTCACTGTCCCTTGGAACTGCATTCGCTGCCGCACAGTCATTCGTGTTCTGCAAAAGCTTGGCTTGGTAATGGGGCAACACTGTGTATCTCTCTCTCGCAGAGCCCGGCTGCCAAATTCGAAACGTCCAGCGATTGCGCCCACACGAAAGCTGCCAGCACGGAAAGCTGTAGCTGGTTTTCACTGTCCCTTGGAACTGCATTCGCTGCCGCACAGTCATTCGTGTTCTGCAAAAGCCTGGCTTGGTAATGGGGCAACACTGTGTATCTCTCTCTCTCGCAGACCCCGGCTGCCAAATTCAAAACGTCCAGCGATTGCGCCCACACGAAAGCTGCCAGCACGGAAAGCTGTAGCTGGTTTTCACTGTCCCTTGGAACTGCATTCGCTGCCGCACAGTCATTCGTGTTCTGCAAAAGCTTGGCTTGGTAATGGGGCAACACTGTGTATCTCTCTCTCGCAGAGCCCGGCTGCCAAATTCGAAACGTCCAGCGATTGCGCCCACACGAAAGCTGCCAGCACGGAAAGCTGTAGCTGGTTTTCACTGTCCCTTGGAACTGCATTCGCTGCCGCACAGTCATTCGTGTTCTGCAAAAGCTTGGCTTGGTAATGGGGCAACAATCTGTATCTCTCTCTGGCAGAGCCCGGCTGCCAAATTCGAAACGTCCAGCGATTGCGCCCACACGAAAGCTGCCAGCACGGAAAGCTGTAGCTGGTTTTCACTGTCCCTTGGAACTGCATTCGCTGCCGCACAGTCATTCGTGTTCTGCAAAAGCTTGGCTTCGTAATGGGGCAACACTCTGTATCTCTCTCTCGAAGAGCCCGGCTGCCAAATTCGAAACGTCCAGCGATTGCGCCCACACGAAAGCTGCCAGCACGGAAAGCTGTAGCTGGTTTTCACTGTCCCTTGGAACTGCATTCGCTGCCACACAGTCATTCGTGTTCTGCAAAAGCTTGGCTTGGTAATGGGGCAACACTCTGTATCTCTCTCTCGCAGAGCCCGGCTGCCAAATTCGAAACGTCCAGCGATTGCGCCCACACGAAAGCTGCCAGCACGGAAAGGTGTAGCTGGTTTTCACTGTCTCTTGGAACTGCATTCGCTGCCACACAGTCATTCGTGTTCTGCAAAAGCTTGGCTTCGTAATGGGGCAACACTCTGTATCTCTCTCTCGCAGAGCCCGGCTGCCAAATTCGAAACGTCCAGCGATTGCGCCCACACGAAAGCTGCCAGCACGGAAAGCTGTAGCTGGTTTTCACTGTCCCTTGGAACTGCATTCGCTGCCGCACAGTCATTCGTGTTCTGCAAAAGCTTGGCTTGGTAATGGGGCAACACTCTGTATCTCTCTCTCGCAGAGCCCGGCTGCCAAATTCGAAACGTCCAGCGATTGCGCCCACACGAAAGCTGCCAGCACGGAAAGCTGTAGCTGGTTTTCACTGTCCCTTGGAACTGCATTCGCTGCCGCACAGTCATTCGTGTTCTGCAAAAGCTTGGCTTGGTAATGGGGCAACACGGTGTATCTCTCTCTCGCAGAGCCCGGCTGCCAAATTCGAAACGTCCAGCGATTGCGCCCACACGAAAGCTGCCAGCACGGAAAGCTGTAGCTGGTTTTCACTGTCCCTTGGAACTGCATTCGCTGCCGCACAGTCATTCGTGTTCTGCAAAAGCTTGGCTTCGTAATGCGGCAACACTCTGTATCTCTCTCTCGCAGAGCCCGGCTGCCAAATTCGAAACGTCCAGCGATTGCGCCCACACGAAAGCTGCCAGCACGGAAAGCTGTAGCTGGTTTTCACTGTCCCTTGGAACTGCATTCGCTGCCGCACAGTCATTTGTGTTCTGCAAAAGCTTGGCTTGGTAATGGGGCAACACTGTGTATCTCTCTCTCTGGCAGAGCCCGGCTGCCAAATTCGAAACGTCCAGCGATTGCGCCCACACGAAAGCTGCCAGCACGGAAAGCTGTAGCTGGTTTTCACTGTCCCTTGGAACTGCATTCGCTGCCGCACAGTCATTCGTGTTCTGCAAAAGCTTGGCTTCGTAATGGGGCAACACTCTGTATCTCTCTCTCGCAGAGCCCGGCTGCCAAATTCGAAACGTCCAGCGATTGCGCCCACACGAAAGCTGCCAGCACGGAAAGCTGTAGCTGGTTTTCACTGTCCCTTGGAACTGCATTCGCTGCCGCACAGTCATTCGTGTTCTGCAAAAGCTTGGCTTGGTAATGGGGCAACAATCTGTATCTCTCTCTGGCAGAGCCCGGCTGCCAAATTCGAAACGTCCAGCGATTGCGCCCACACGAAAGCTGCCAGCACGGAAAGCTGTAGCTGGTTTTCACTGTCCCTTGGAACTGCATTCGCTGCCGCACAGTCATTCGTGTTCTGCAAAAGCTTGGCTTCGTAATGGGGCAACACTCTGTATCTCTCTCTCGAAGAGCCCGGCTGCCAAATTCGAAACGTCCAGCGATTGCGCCCACACGAAAGCTGCCAGCACGGAAAGCTGTAGCTGGTTTTCACTGTCCCTTGGAACTGCATTCGCTGCCACACAGTCATTCGTGTTCTGCAAAAGCTTGGCTTGGTAATGGGGCAACACTCTGTATCTCTCTCTCGCAGAGCCCGGCTGCCAAATTCGAAACGTCCAGCGATTGCGCCCACACGAAAGCTGCCAGCACGGAAAGGTGTAGCTGGTTTTCACTGTCTCTTGGAACTGCATTCGCTGCCACACAGTCATTCGTGTTCTGCAAAAGCTTGGCTTCGTAATGGGGCAACACTCTGTATCTCTCTCTCTCGCAGAGCCCGGCTGCCAAATTCGAAACGTCCAGCGATTGCGCCCACACGAAAGCTGCCAGCACGGAAAGCTGTAGCTGGTTTTCACTGTCCCTTGGAACTGCATTCGCTGCCGCACAGTCATTCGTGTTCTGCAAAAGCTTGGCTTGGTAATGGGGCAACACTCTGTATCTCTCTCTCGCAGAGCCCGGCTGCCAAATTCGAAACGTCCAGCGATTGCGCCCACACGAAAGCTGCCAGCACGGAAAGCTGTAGCTGGTTTTCACTGTCCCTTGGAACTGCATTCGCTGCCGCACAGTCATTCGTGTTCTGCAAAAGCTTGGCTTCGTAATGGGGCAACACGGTGTATCTCTCTCTCGCAGAGCCCGGCTGCCAAATTCGAAACGTCCAGCGATTGCGCCCACACGAAAGCTGCCAGCACGGAAAGCTGTAGCTGGTTTTCACTGTCCCTTGGAACTGCATTCGCTGCCACACAGTCATTCGTGTTCTGCAAAAGCTTTGATTCGTAATGGGGCAACACTCTGTATCTCTCTCTCGCAGAGCCCGGCTGCCAAATTCGAAACGTCCAGCGATTGCGCCCACACGAAAGCTGCCAGCACGGAAAGCTGTAGCTGGTTTTCACTGTCCCTTGGAACTGCATTCGCTGCCGCACAGTCATTTGTGTTCTGCAAAAGCTTGGCTTGGTAATGGGGCAACACTGTGTAACTCTCTCTCTGGCAGAGCCCGGCTGCCAAATTCGAAACGTCCAGCGATTGCGCCCACACGAAAGCTGCCAGCACGGAAAGCTGTAGCTGGTTTTCACTGTCCCTTGGAACTGCATTCGCTGCCGCACAGTCATTCGTGTTCTGCAAAAGCTTGGCTTCGTAATGGGGCAACACTCTGTATCTCTCTCTCGCAGAGCCCGGCTGCCAAATTCGAAACGTCCAGCGATTGCGCCCACACGAAAGCTGCCAGCACGGAAAGCTGTAGCTGGTTTTCACTGTCCCTTGGAACTGCATTCGCTGCCGCACAGTCATTCGTGTTCTGCAAAAGCTTGGCTTCGTAATGGGGCAACATTGTGTATCTCTCTCTCGCAGACCCCGGCTGCCATATTCGAAACGTCCAGCAATTGCGCCCACACGAAAGCTGCCAGCACGGAAAGCTGTAGCTGGTTTTCACTGTCCCTTGGAACTGCATTCGCTGCCGCACAGTCATTCGTGTTCTGCAAAAGCTTGGCTTGGTAATGGGGCAACACTCTGTATCTCTCTCTCGCAGAGCCCGGCTGCCAAATTCGAAACGTCCAGCGATTGCGCCCACACGAAAGCTGCCAGCACGGAAAGCTGTAGCTGGTTTTCACTGTCCCTTGGAACTGCATTCGCTGCCGCACAGTCATTCGTGTTCTGCAAAAGCTTGGCTTGGTAATGGGGCAACACTCTGTATCTCTCTCTCGCAGAGCCCGGCTGCCAAATTCAAAACGTCCAGCGATTGCGCCCACACGAAAGCTGCCAGCACGGAAAGCTGTAGCTGGTTTTCACTGTCCCTTGGAACTGCATTCGCTGCCGCACAGTCATTCGTGTTCTGCAAAAGCTTGGCTTCGTAATGCGGCAACACTGTGTATCTCTCTCTGGCAGAGCCCGGCTGCCAAATTCGAAACGTCCAGCGATTGCGCCCACACGAAAGCTGCCAGCACGGAAAGCTGTAGCTGGTTTTCACTGTCCCTTGGAACTGCATTCGCTGCCGCACAGTCATTCGTGTTCTGCAAAAGCTTGGCTTGGTAATGGGGCAACACTGTGTATCTCTCTCTCGCAGAGCCCGGCTGCCAAATTCGAAACGTCCAGCGATTGCGCCCACACGAAAGCTGCCAGCACGGAAAGCTGTAGCTGGTTTTCACTGTCCCTTGGAACTGCAATCGCTGCCGCACAGTCATTCGTGTTCTGCAAAAGCTTGGCTTCGTAATGCGGCAACACTCTGTATCTCTCTCTCGCAGAGCCCGGCTGCCAAATTCGAAACGTCCAGCGATTGTGCCCACACGAAAGCTGCCAGCACGGAAAGCTGTAGCTGGTTTTCACTGTCCCTTGGAACTGCATTCGCTGCCGCACAGTCATTCGTGTTCTGCAAAAGCTTGGCTTGGTAATGGGGCAACACTCTGTATCTCTCTCTCGCAGAGCCCGGCTGCCAAATTCGAAACGTCCAGCGATTGCGCCCACACGAAAGCTGCCAGCACGGAAAGCTGTAGCTGGTTTTCACTGTCCTTTGGAACTGCATTCGCTGCCGCACAGTCATTCGTGTTCTGCAAAAGCCTGGCTTGGTAATGGGGCAACACTGTGTATCTCTCTCTCTCGCAGAGCCCGGCTGCCAAATTCGAAACGTCCAGCGATTGCGCCCACACGAAAGCTGCCAGCACGGAAAGCTGTAGCTGGTTTTCACTGTCCCTTGGAACTGCATTCGCTGCCGCACAGTCATTCGTGTTCTGCAAAAGCTTGGCTTGGTAATGGGGCAACACTGTGTATCTCTCTCTCGCAGAGCCCGGCTGCCAAATTCGAAACGTCCAGCGATTGCGCCCACACGAAAGCTGCCAGCACGGAAAGCTGTAGCTGGTTTTCACTGTCCCTTGGAACTGCATTCGCTGCCGCACAGTCATTCGTGTTCTGCAAAAGCCTGGCTTGGTAATGGGGCAACACTGTGTATCTCTCTCTCTCGCAGAGCCCGGCTGCCAAATTCGAAACGTCCAGCGATTGCGCCCACACGAAAGCTGCCAGCACGGAAAGCTGTAGCTGGTTTTCACTGTCCCTTGGAACTGCATTCGCTGCCGCACAGTCATTCGTGTTCTGCAAAAGCTTGGCTTGGTAATGGGGCAACACTGTGTATCTCTCTCTCGCAGAGCCCGGCTGCCAAATTCGAAATGTCCAGCGATTGCGCCCACACGAAAGCTGCCAGCACGGAAAGCAGTAGCTGGTTTTCACTGTCCCTTGGAACTGCATTCGCTGCCGCACAGTCATTCGTGTTCTGCAAAAGCTTGGCTTCGTAATGCGGCAACACTCTGTATCTCTCTCTCTCGCAGAGCTCGGCTGCCAAATTCGAAACGTCCAGCGATTGCGCCCACACGAAAGCTGCCAGCACGGAAAGCTGTAGCTGGTTTTCACTGTCCCTTGGAACTGCATTCGCTGCCGCACAGTCATTCGTGTTCTGCAAAAGCTTGGCTTGGTAATGGGGCAACAATCTGTATCTCTCTCTGGCAGAGCCCGGCTGCCAAATTCGAAACGTCCAGCGATTGCGCCCACACGAAAGCTGCCAGCACGGAAAGCTGTAGCTGGTTTTCACTGTCCCTTGGAACTGCATTCGCTGCCGCACAGTCATTCGTGTTCTGCAAAAGCTTGGCTTCGTAATGGGGCAACACTCTGTATCTCTCTCTCGAAGAGCCCGGCTGCCAAATTCGAAACGTCCAGCGATTGCGCCCACACGAAAGCTGCCAGCACGGAAAGCTGTAGCTGGTTTTCACTGTCCCTTGGAACTGCATTCGCTGCCACACAGTCATTCGTGTTCTGCAAAAGCTTGGCTTGGTAATGGGGCAACACTGTGTATCTCTCTCTCGCAGAGCCCGGCTGCCAAATTCGAAACGTCCAGCGATTGCGCCCACACGAAAGCTGCCAGCACGGAAAGGTGTAGCTGGTTTTCACTGTCTCTTGGAACTGCATTCGCTGCCACACAGTCATTTGTGTTCTGCAAAAGCTTGGCTTCGTAATGGGGCAACACTGTGTATCTCTCTCTCGCAGAGCCCGGCTGCCAAATTCGAAACGTCCAGCGATTGCGCCCACACGAAAGCTGCCAGCACGGAAAGCTGTAGCTGGTTTTCACTGTCCCTTGGAACTGCATTCGCTGCCGCACAGTCATTCGTGTTCTGCAAAAGCTTGGCTTCGTAATGGGGCAACACTCTGTATCTCTCTCTCTCGCAGAGCCCGGCTGCCAAATTCGAAACGTCCAGCGATTGCGCCCACACGAAAGCTGCCAGCACGGAAAGCTGTAGCTGGTTTTCACTGTCCCTTGGAACTGCATTCGCTGCCGCACAGTCATTCGTGTTCTGCAAAAGCTTGGCTTGGTAATGGGGCAACACTCTGTATCTCTCTCTCGCAGAGCCCGGCTGCCAAATTCAAAACGTCCAGCGATTGCGCCCACACGAAAGCTGCCAGCACGGAAAGCTGTAGCTGGTTTTCACTGTCCCTTGGAACTGCATTCGCTGCCGCACAGTCATTCGTGTTCTGCAAAAGCTTGGCTTGGTAATGGGGCAACACTCTGTATCTCTCTCTCGCAGAGCCCGGCTGCCAAATTCGAAACGTCCAGCGATTGCGCCCACACGAAAGCTGCCAGCACGGAAAGCTGTAGCTGGTTTTCACTGTCCCTTGGAACTGCATTCGCTGCCGCACAGTCATTCGTGTTCTGCAAAAGCTTGGCTTCGTAATGGGGCAACACTCTGTATCTCTCTCTCTCGCAGAGCCCGGCTGCCAAATTCGAAACGTCCAGCGATTGCGCCCACAAGAAAACTGCCAGCACGGAAAGCTGTAGCTGGTTTTCACTGTCCCTTGGAACTGCATTCGCTGCCGCACAGTCATTCGTGTTCTGCAAAAGCTTGGCTTGGTAATGGGGCAACACTCTGTATCTCTCTCTGGCAGAGCCCGGCTGCCAAATTCGAAACGTCCAGCGATTGCGCCCACACGAAAGCTGCCAGCACGGAAAGCTGTAGCTGGTTTTCACTGTCCCTTGGAACTGCATTCGCTGCCGCACAGTCATTCGTGTTCTGCAAAAGCTTGGCTTCGTAATGGGGCAACACTCTGTATCTCTCTCTGGCAGAGCCCGGCTGCCAAATTCGAAACGTCCACCGATTGCGCCCACACGAAAGCTGCCAGCACGGAAAGCTGTAGCTGGTTTTCACTGTCCCTTGGAACTGCATTCGCTGCCGCACAGTCATTCGTGTTCTGCAAAAGCTTGGCTTGGTAATGGGGCAACACTCTGTATCTCTCTCTGGCAGAGCCCGGCTGCCAAATTCGAAACGTCCAGCGATTGCGCCCACACGAAAGCTGCCAGCACGGAAAGCTGTAGCTGGTTTTCACTGTCCCTTGGAACTGCATTCGCTGCCGCACAGTCATTCGTGTTCTGCAAAAGCTTGGCTTGGTAATGGGGCAACACTCTGTATCTCTCTCTGGCAGAGCCCGGCTGCCAAATTCGAAACGTCCAGCGATTGCGCCCACACGAAAGCTGCCAGCACGGAAAGCTGTAGCTGGTTTTCACTGTCCCTTGGAACTGCATTCGCTGCCGCACAGTCATTCGTGTTCTGCAAAAGCTTGGCTTGGTAATGGGGCAACACTGTGTATCTCTCTCTGGCAGAGCCCGGCTGCCAAATTCAAAACGTCCAGTGATTGCGCCCACAAGAAAGCTGCCAGCACGGAAAGCTGTAGCTGGTTTTCACTGTCCCTTGGAACTGCATTCGCTGCCGCACAGTCATTCGTGTTCTGCAAAAGCTTGGCTTGGTAATGGGGCAACACTGTGTATCTCTCTCTGGCAGAGCCCGGCTGCCAAATTCGAAACGTCCAGCGATTGCGCCCACACGAAAGCTGCCAGCACGGAAAGCTGTAGCTGGTTTTCACTGTCCCTTGGAACTGCATTCGCTGCCGCACAGTCATTCGTGTTCTGCAAAAGCTTGGCTTGGTAATGGGGCAACACTGTGTATCTCTCTCTCGCAGAGCCCGGCTGCCAAATTCGAAACGTCCAGCGATTGCGCCCACACGAAAGCTGCCAGCACGGAAAGCTGTAGCTGGTTTTCACTGTCCCTTGGAACTGCATTCGCTGCCGCACAGTCATTCGTGTTCTGCAAAAGCCTGGCTTGGTAATGGGGCAACACTGTGTATCTCTCTCTCTCGCAGAGCCCGGCTGCCAAATTCGAAACGTCCAGCGATTGCGCCCACACGAAAGCTGCCAGCACGGAAAGCTGTAGCTGGTTTTCACTGTCCCTTGGAACTGCATTCGCTGCCGCACAGTCATTCGTGTTCTGCAAAAGCTTGGCTTGGTAATGGGGCAACACTGTGTATCTCTCTCTCGCAGAGCCCGGCTGCCAAATTCGAAATGTCCAGCGATTGCGCCCACACGAAAGCTGCCAGCACGGAAAGCAGTAGCTGGTTTTCACTGTCCCTTGGAACTGCATTCGCTGCCGCACAGTCATTCGTGTTCTGCAAAAGCTTGGCTTCGTAATGCGGCAACACTCTGTATCTCTCTCTCTCGCAGAGCTCGGCTGCCAAATTCGAAACGTCCAGCGATTGCGCCCACACGAAAGCTGCCAGCACGGAAAGCTGTAGCTGGTTTTCACTGTCCCTTGGAACTGCATTCGCTGCCGCACAGTCATTCGTGTTCTGCAAAAGCTTGGCTTGGTAATGGGGCAACAATCTGTATCTCTCTCTGGCAGAGCCCGGCTGCCAAATTCGAAACGTCCAGCGATTGCGCCCACACGAAAGCTGCCAGCACGGAAAGCTGTAGCTGGTTTTCACTGTCCCTTGGAACTGCATTCGCTGCCGCACAGTCATTCGTGTTCTGCAAAAGCTTGGCTTCGTAATGGGGCAACACTCTGTATCTCTCTCTCGAAGAGCCCGGCTGCCAAATTCGAAACGTCCAGCGATTGCGCCCACACGAAAGCTGCCAGCACGGAAAGCTGTAGCTGGTTTTCACTGTCCCTTGGAACTGCATTCGCTGCCACACAGTCATTCGTGTTCTGCAAAAGCTTGGCTTGGTAATGGGGCAACACTGTGTATCTCTCTCTCGCAGAGCCCGGCTGCCAAATTCGAAACGTCCAGCGATTGCGCCCACACGAAAGCTGCCAGCACGGAAAGGTGTAGCTGGTTTTCACTGTCTCTTGGAACTGCATTCGCTGCCACACAGTCATTTGTGTTCTGCAAAAGCTTGGCTTCGTAATGGGGCAACACTGTGTATCTCTCTCTCGCAGAGCCCGGCTGCCAAATTCGAAACGTCCAGCGATTGCGCCCACACGAAAGCTGCCAGCACGGAAAGCTGTAGCTGGTTTTCACTGTCCCTTGGAACTGCATTCGCTGCCGCACAGTCATTCGTGTTCTGCAAAAGCTTGGCTTCGTAATGGGGCAACACTCTGTATCTCTCTCTCTCGCAGAGCCCGGCTGCCAAATTCGAAACGTCCAGCGATTGCGCCCACACGAAAGCTGCCAGCACGGAAAGCTGTAGCTGGTTTTCACTGTCCCTTGGAACTGCATTCGCTGCCGCACAGTCATTCGTGTTCTGCAAAAGCTTGGCTTGGTAATGGGGCAACACTCTGTATCTCTCTCTCGCAGAGCCCGGCTGCCAAATTCAAAACGTCCAGCGATTGCGCCCACACGAAAGCTGCCAGCACGGAAAGCTGTAGCTGGTTTTCACTGTCCCTTGGAACTGCATTCGCTGCCGCACAGTCATTCGTGTTCTGCAAAAGCTTGGCTTGGTAATGGGGCAACACTCTGTATCTCTCTCTCGCAGAGCCCGGCTGCCAAATTCGAAACGTCCAGCGATTGCGCCCACACGAAAGCTGCCAGCACGGAAAGCTGTAGCTGGTTTTCACTGTCCCTTGGAACTGCATTCGCTGCCGCACAGTCATTCGTGTTCTGCAAAAGCTTGGCTTCGTAATGGGGCAACACTCTGTATCTCTCTCTCTCGCAGAGCCCGGCTGCCAAATTCGAAACGTCCAGCGATTGCGCCCACAAGAAAACTGCCAGCACGGAAAGCTGTAGCTGGTTTTCACTGTCCCTTGGAACTGCATTCGCTGCCGCACAGTCATTCGTGTTCTGCAAAAGCTTGGCTTGGTAATGGGGCAACACTCTGTATCTCTCTCTGGCAGAGCCCGGCTGCCAAATTCGAAACGTCCAGCGATTGCGCCCACACGAAAGCTGCCAGCACGGAAAGCTGTAGCTGGTTTTCACTGTCCCTTGGAACTGCATTCGCTGCCGCACAGTCATTCGTGTTCTGCAAAAGCTTGGCTTCGTAATGGGGCAACACTCTGTATCTCTCTCTGGCAGAGCCCGGCTGCCAAATTCGAAACGTCCACCGATTGCGCCCACACGAAAGCTGCCAGCACGGAAAGCTGTAGCTGGTTTTCACTGTCCCTTGGAACTGCATTCGCTGCCGCACAGTCATTCGTGTTCTGCAAAAGCTTGGCTTGGTAATGGGGCAACACTCTGTATCTCTCTCTGGCAGAGCCCGGCTGCCAAATTCGAAACGTCCAGCGATTGCGCCCACACGAAAGCTGCCAGCACGGAAAGCTGTAGCTGGTTTTCACTGTCCCTTGGAACTGCATTCGCTGCCGCACAGTCATTCGTGTTCTGCAAAAGCTTGGCTTGGTAATGGGGCAACACTCTGTATCTCTCTCTGGCAGAGCCCGGCTGCCAAATTCGAAACGTCCAGCGATTGCGCCCACACGAAAGCTGCCAGCACGGAAAGCTGTAGCTGGTTTTCACTGTCCCTTGGAACTGCATTCGCTGCCGCACAGTCATTCGTGTTCTGCAAAAGCTTGGCTTGGTAATGGGGCAACACTGTGTATCTCTCTCTGGCAGAGCCCGGCTGCCAAATTCAAAACGTCCAGTGATTGCGCCCACAAGAAAGCTGCCAGCACGGAAAGCTGTAGCTGGTTTTCACTGTCCCTTGGAACTGCATTCGCTGCCGCACAGTCATTCGTGTTCTGCAAAAGCTTGGCTTGGTAATGGGGCAACACTGTGTATCTCTCTCTGGCAGAGCCCGGCTGCCAAATTCGAAACGTCCAGCGATTGCGCCCACACGAAAGCTGCCAGCACGGAAAGCTGTAGCTGGTTTTCACTGTCCCTTGGAACTGCATTCGCTGCCGCACAGTCATTCGTGTTCTGCAAAAGCTTGGCTTGGTAATGGGGCAACACTCTGTATCTCTCTCTCGCAGAGCCCGGCTGCCAAATTCAAAACGTCCAGCGATTGCGCCCACACGAAAGCTGCCAGCACGGAAAGCTGTAGCTGGTTTTCACTGTCCCTTGGAACTGCATTCGCTGCCGCACAGTCATTCGTGTTCTGCAAAAGCTTGGCTTCGTAATGGGGCAACACTCTGTATCTCTCTCTCTCGCAGAGCCCGGCTGCCAAATTCGAAACGTCCAGCGATTGCGCCCACAAGAAAACTGCCAGCACGGAAAGCTGTAGCTGGTTTTCACTGTCCCTTGGAACTGCATTCGCTGCCGCACAGTCATTCGTGTTCTGCAAAAGCTTGGCTTGGTAATGGGGCAACACTGTGTATCTCTCTCTGGCAGAGCCCGGCTGCCAAATTCGAAACGTCCAGCGATTGCGCCCACACGAAAGCTGCCAGCACGGAAAGCTGTAGCTGGTTTTCACTGTCCCTTGGAACTGCATTCGCTGCCGCACAGTCATTCGTGTTCTGCAAAAGCTTGGCTTGGTAATGGGGCAACACTGTGTATCTCTCTCTCGCAGAGCCCGGCTGCCAAATTCGAAACGTCCAGCGATTGCGCCCACACGAAAGCTGCCAGCACGGAAAGCTGTAGCTGGTTTTCACTGTCCCTTGGAACTGCATTCGCTGCCGCACAGTCATTCGTGTTCTGCAAAAGCTTGGCTTGGTAATGGGGCAACACTCTGTATCTCTCTCTCGCAGAGCCCGGCTGCCAAATTCGAAACGTCCAGCGATTGCGCCCACACGAAAGCTGCCAGCACGGAAAGCTGTAGCTGGTTTTCACTGTCCCTTGGAACTGCATTCGCTGCCGCACAGTCATTCGTGTTCTGCAAAAGCTTGGCTTCGTAATGGGGCAACACTCTGTATCTCTCTCTCTCGCAGAGCCCGGCTGCCAAATTCGAAACGTCCAGCGATTGCGCCCACAAGAAAGCTGCCAGCACGGAAAGCTGTAGCTGGTTTTCACTGTCCCTTGGAACTGCATTCGCTGCCGCACAGTCATTCGTGTTCTGCAAAAGCTTGGCTTGGTAATGGGGCAACACTCTGTATCTCTCTCTCGCAGAGCCCGGCTGCCAAATTCGAAACGTCCAGCGATTGCGCCCACACGAAAGCTGCCAGCACGGAAAGCTGTAGCTGGTTTTCACTGTCCCTTGGAACTGCATTCGCTGCCGCACAGTCATTTGTGTTCTGCAAAAGCTTGGCTTCGTAATGGGGCAACACTCTGTATCTCTCTCTCGCAGAGCCCGGCTGCCAAATTCGAAACGTCCAGCGATTGCGCCCACACGAAAGCTGCCAGCACGGAAAGCTGTAGCTGGTTTTCACTGTCCCTTGGAACTGCATTCGCTGCCACACAGTCATTCGTGTTCTGCAAAAGCTTTGATTCGTAATGGGGCAACACTCTGTATCTCTCTCTCGCAGAGCCCGGCTGCCAAATTCGAAACGTCCAGCGATTGCGCCCACACGAAAGCTGCCAGCACGGAAAGCTGTAGCTGGTTTTCACTGTCCCTTGGAACTGCATTCGCTGCCGCACAGTCATTCGTGTTCTGCAAAAGCTTGGCTTCGTAATGGGGCAACATTGTGTATCTCTCTCTCGCAGAGCCCGGCTGCCATATTCGAAACGTCCAGCAATTGCGCCCACACGAAAGCTGCCAGCACGGAAAGCTGTAGCTGGTTTTCACTGTCCCTTGGAACTGCATTCGCTGCCGCACAGTCATTCGTGTTCTGCAAAAGCTTGGCTTGGTAATGGGGCAACACTCTGTATCTCTCTCTCGCAGAGCCCGGCTGCCAAATTCGAAACGTCCAGCGATTGCGCCCACATGAAAGCTGCCAGCACGGAAAGCTGTAGCTGGTTTTCACTGTCCCTTGGAACTGCATTCGCTGCCGCACAGTCATTCGTGTTCTGCAAAAGCTTGGCTTGGTAATGGGGCAACACTCTGTATCTCTCTCTCGCAGAGCCCGGCTGCCAAATTCGAAACGTCCAGCGATTGCGCCCACACGAAAGCTGCCAGCACGGAAAGCTGTAGCTGGTTTTCACTGTCCCTTTGAACTGCATTCGCTGCCGCACAGTCATTCGTGTTCTGCAAAAGCTTGGCTTCGTAATGCGGCAACACTGTGTATCTCTCTCTCGCAGAGCCCGGCTGCCAAATTCGAAACGTCCAGCGATTGCGCCCACACGAAAGCTGCCAGCACGGAAAGCTGTAGCTGGTTTTCACTGTCCCTTGGAACTGCATTCGCTGCCGCACAGTCATTCGTGTTCTGCAAAAGCTTGGCTTCGTAATGGGGCAACACTCTGTATCTCTCTCTCTCGCAGAGCTCGGCTGCCAAATTCGAAACGTCCAGCGATTGCGCCCACACGAAAGCTGCCAGCACGGAAAGCTGTAGCTGGTTTTCACTGTCCCTTGGAACTGCATTCGCTGCCGCACAGTCATTCGTGTTCTGCAAAAGCTTGGCTTCGTAATGGGGCAACACTCTGTATCTCTCTCTCGCAGAGCCCGGCTGCCAAATTCGAAACGTCCAGCGATTGTGCCCACACGAAAGCTGCCAGCACGGAAAGCTGTAGCTGGTTTTCACTGTCCCTTGGAACTGCATTCGCTGCCGCACAGTCATTCGTGTTCTGCAAAAGCTTGGCTTGGTAATGGGGCAACACTCTGTATCTCTCTCTCGCAGAGCCCGGCTGCCAAATTCGAAACGTCCAGCGATTGCGCCCACACGAAAGCTGCCAGCACGGAAAGCTGTAGCTGGTTTTCACTGTCCCTTGGAACTGCATTCGCTGCCGCACAGTCATTCGTGTTCTGCAAAAGCTTGGCTTCGTAATGGGGCAACATTGTGTATCTCTCTCTCGCAGAGCCCGGCTGCCATATTCGAAACGTCCAGCAATTGCGCCCACACGAAAGCTGCCAGCACGGAAAGCTGTAGCTGGTTTTCACTGTCCCTTGGAACTGCATTCGCTGCCGCACAGTCATTCGTGTTCTGCAAAAGCTTGGCTTGGTAATGGGGCAACACTCTGTATCTCTCTCTCGCAGAGCCCGGCTGCCAAATTCGAAACGTCCAGCGATTGCGCCCACATGAAAGCTGCCAGCACGGAAAGCTGTAGCTGGTTTTCACTGTCCCTTGGAACTGCATTCGCTGCCGCACAGTCATTCGTGTTCTGCAAAAGCTTGGCTTGGTAATGGGGCAACACTCTGTATCTCTCTCTCGCAGAGCCCGGCTGCCAAATTCAAAACGTCCAGCGATTGCGCCCACACGAAAGCTGCCAGCACGGAAAGCTGTAGCTGGTTTTCACTGTCCCTTTGAACTGCATTCGCTGCCGCACAGTCATTCGTGTTCTGCAAAAGCTTGGCTTCGTAATGCGGCAACACTGTGTATCTCTCTCTGGCAGAGCCCGGCTGCCAAATTCGAAACGTCCAGCGATTGCGCCCACACGAAAGCTGCCAGCACGGAAAGCTGTAGCTGGTTTTCACTGTCCCTTGGAACTGCATTCGCTGCCGCACAGTCATTCGTGTTCTGCAAAAGCTTGGCTTGGTAATGGGGCAACACTGTGTATCTCTCTCTCGCAGAGCCCGGCTGCCAAATTCGAAACGTCCAGCGATTGCGCCCACACGAAAGCTGCCAGCACGGAAAGCTGTAGCTGGTTTTCACTGTCCCTTGGAACTGCATTCGCTGCCGCACAGTCATTCGTGTTCTGCAAAAGCTTGGCTTCGTAATGCGGCAACACTCTGTATCTCTCTCTCTCGCAGAGCTCGGCTGCCAAATTCGAAACGTCCAGCGATTGCGCCCACACGAAAGCTGCCAGCACGGAAAGCTGTAGCTGGTTTTCACTGTCCCTTGGAACTGCATTCGCTGCCGCACAGTCATTCGTGTTCTGCAAAAGCTTGGCTTCGTAATGGGGCAACACTCTGTATCTCTCTCTCGCAGAGCCCGGCTGCCAAATTCGAAACGTCCAGCGATTGTGCCCACACGAAAGCTGCCAGCACGGAAAGCTGTAGCTGGTTTTCACTGTCCCTTGGAACTGCATTCGCTGCCGCACAGTCATTCGTGTTCTGCAAAAGCTTGGCTTGGTAATGGGGCAACACTCTGTATCTCTCTCTCGCAGAGCCCGGCTGCCAAATTCGAAACGTCCAGCGATTGCGCCCACACGAAAGCTGCCAGCACGGAAAGCTGTAGCTGGTTTTCACTGTCCCTTGGAACTGCATTCGCTGCCGCACAGTCATTCGTGTTCTGCAAAAGCTTGGCTTGGTAATGGGGCAACACTCTGTATCTCTCTCTCGAAGAGACCGGCTGCCAAATTCGAAACGTCCAGCGATTGCGCCCACACGAAAGCTGCCAGCACGGAAAGCTGTAGCTGGTTTTCACTGTCCCTTGGAACTGCATTCGCTGCCACACAGTCATTCGTGTTCTGCAAAAGCTTGGCTTGGTAATGGGGCAACACTGTGTATCTCTCTCTGGCAGAGCCCGGCTGCCAAATTCGAAACGTCCAGCGATTGCGCCCACACGAAAGCTGCCAGCACGGAAAGCTGTAGCTGGTTTTCACTGTCCCTTGGAACTGCATTCGCTGCCGCACAGTCATTCGTGTTCTGCAAAAGCCTGGCTTGGTAATGGGGCAACACTGTGTATCTCTCTCTCTCGCAGAGCCCGGCTGCCAAATTCGAAACGTCCAGCGATTGCGCCCACACGAAAGCTGCCAGCACGGAAAGCTGTAGCTGGTTTTCACTGTCCCTTGGAACTGCATTCGCTGCCGCACAGTCATTCGTGTTCTGCAAAAGCTTGGCTTGGTAATGGGGCAACACTGTGTATCTCTCTCTCGCAGAGCCCGGCTGCCAAATTCGAAACGTCCAGCGATTGCGCCCACACGAAAGCTGCCAGCACGGAAAGCTGTAGCTGGTTTTCACTGTCCCTTGGAACTGCATTCGCTGCCGCACAGTCATTCGTGTTCTGCAAAAGCTTGGCTTGGTAATGGGGCAACACTCTGTATCTCTCTCTCGCAGAGCCCAGCTGCCAAATTCAAAACGTCCAGCGATTGCGCCCACACTAAAGCTGCCAGCACGGAAAGCAGTAGCTGGTTTTCACTGTCCCTTGGAACTGCATTCGCTGCCGCACAGTCATTCGTGTTCTGCAAAAGCCTGGCTTGGTAATGGGGCAACACTGTGTATCTCTCTCTCTCGCAGAGCCCGGCTGCCAAATTCGAAACGTCCAGCGATTGCGCCCACACGAAAGCTGCCAGCACGGAAAGCTGTAGCTGGTTTTCACTGTCCCTTGGAACTGCATTCGCTGCCGCACAGTCATTCGTGTTCTGCAAAAGCTTGGCTTGGTAATGGGGCAACACTGTGTATCTCTCTCTCGCAGAGCCCGGCTGCCAAATTCGAAACGTCCAGCGATTGCGCCCACACGAAAGCTGCCAGCACGGAAAGCTGTAGCTGGTTTTCACTGTCCCTTGGAACTGCATTCGCTGCCGCACAGTCATTCGTGTTCTGCAAAAGCTTGGCTTGGTAATGGGGCAACACTCTGTATCTCTCTCTCGCAGAGCCCAGCTGCCAAATTCAAAACGTCCAGCGATTGCGCCCACACGAAAGCTGCCAGCACGGAAAGCAGTAGCTGGTTTTCACTGTCCCTTGGAACTGCATTCGCTGCCGCACAGTCATTCGTGTTCTGCAAAAGCTTGGCTTCGTAATGCGGCAACACTCTGTATCTCTCTCTCTCGCAGAGCCCGGCTGCCAAATTCGAAACGTCCAGCGATTGCGCCCACACGAAAGCTGCCAGCACGGAAAGCTGTAGCTGGTTTTCACTGTCCCTTGGAACTGCATTCGCTGCCGCACAGTCATTCGTGTTCTGCAAAAGCTTGGCTTGGTAATGGGGCAACAATCTGTATCTCTCTCTGGCAGAGCCCGGCTGCCAAATTCGAAACGTCCAGCGATTGCGCCCACACGAAAGCTGCCAGCACGGAAAGCTGTAGCTGGTTTTCACTGTCCCTTGGAACTGCATTCGCTGCCGCACAGTCATTCGTGTTCTGCAAAAGCTTGGCTTCGTAATGGGGCAACACTCTGTATCTCTCTCTCGAAGAGCCCGGCTGCCAAATTCGAAACGTCCAGCGATTGCGCCCACACGAAAGCTGCCAGCACGGAAAGCTGTAGCTGGTTTTCACTGTCCCTTGGAACTGCATTCGCTGCCACACAGTCATTCGTGTTCTGCAAAAGCTTGCCTTGGTAATGGGGCAACACTCTGTATCTCTCTCTCGCAGAGCCCGGCTGCCAAATTCGAAACGTCCAGCGATTGCACCCACACGAAAGCTGCCAGCACGGAAAGGTGTAGCTGGTTTTCACTGTCTCTTGGAACTGCATTCGCTGCCGCACAGTCATTCGTGTTCTGCAAAAGCTTGGCTTGGTAATGGGGCAACACTGTGTATCTCTCTCTCGCAGAGCCCGGCTGCCAAATTCGAAAAGTCCAGCGATTGCGCCCACACGAAAGCTGCCAGCACGGAAAGCTGTAGCTGGTTTTCACTGTCCCTTGGAACTGCATTCGCTGCCGCACAGTCATTCGTGTTCTGCAAAAGCTTGGCTTCGTAATGGGGCAACACTCTGTATCTCTCTCTCTCGCAGAGCCCGGCTGCCAAATTCGAAACGTCCAGCGATTGCGCCCACACGAAAGCTGCCAGCACGGAAAGCTGTAGCTGGTTTTCACTGTCCCTTGGAACTGCATTCGCTGCCGCACAGTCATTCGTGTTCTGCAAAAGCTTGGCTTGGTAATGGGGCAACACTCTGTATCTCTCTCTCGCAGAGCCCGGCTGCCAAATTCAAAACGTCCAGCGATTGCGCCCACACGAAAGCTGCCAGCACGGAAAGCTGTAGCTGGTTTTCACTGTCCCTTGGAACTGCATTCGCTGCCGCACAGTCATTCGTGTTCTGCAAAAGCTTGGCTTCGTAAAGGCGCAACACTCTGTATCTCTCTCTCGCAGAGCCCGGCTGCCAAATTCGAAACGTCCAGCGATTGCGCCCACACGAAAGCTGCCAGCACGGAAAGCTGTAGCTGGTTTTCACTGTCCCTTGGAACTGCATTCGCTGCCGCACAGTCATTCGTGTTCTGCAAAAGCTTGGCTTCGTAATGGGGCAACACTCTGTATCTCTCTCTCTCGCAGAGCCCGGCTGCCAAATTCGAAACGTCCAGCGATTGCGCCCACAAGAAAACTGCCAGCACGGAAAGCTGTAGCTGGTTTTCACTGTCCCTTGGAACTGCATTCGCTGCCGCACAGTCATTCGTGTTCTGCAAAAGCTTGGCTTGGTAATGGGGCAACACTCTGTATCTCTCTCTGGCAGAGCCCGGCTGCCAAATTCGAAACGTCCAGCGATTGCGCCCACACGAAAGCTGACAGCACGGAAAGCTGTAGCTGGTTTTCACTGTCCCTTGGAACTGCATTCGCTGCCGCACAGTCATTCGTGTTCTGCAAAAGCTTGGCTTCGTAATGGGGCAACACTCTGTATCTCTCTCTCGCAGAGCCCGGCTGCCAAATTCGAAACGTCCACCGATTGCGCCCACACGAAAGCTGCCAGCACGGAAAGCTGTAGCTGGTTTTCACTGTCCCTTGGAACTGCATTCGCTGCCGCACAGTCATTCGTGTTCTGCAAAAGCTTGGGTTGGTAATGGGGCAACACTGTGTATCTCTCTCTCGCAGAGCCCGGCTGCCAAATTCGAAACGTCCAGCGATTGCGCCCACACGAAAGCTGCCAGCACGGAAAGCTGTAGCTGGTTTTCACTGTCCCTTGGAACTGCATTCGCTGCCGCACAGTCATTCGTGTTCTGCAAAAGCTTGGCTTGGTAATGGGGCAACACTGTGTATCTCTCTCTGGCAGAGCCCGGCTGCCAAATTCGAAACGTCCAGCGATTGCGCCCACACGAAAGCTGCCAGCACGGAAAGCTGTAGCTGGTTTTCACTGTCCCTTGGAACTGCATTCGCTGCCGCACAGTCATTCGTGTTCTGCAAAAGCTTGGCTTGGTAATGGGGCAACACTGTGTATCTCTCTCTGGCAGAGCCCGGCTGCCAAATTCAAAACGTCCAGCGATTGCGCCCACAAGAAAGCTGCCAGCACGGAAAGCTGTAGCTGGTTTTCACTGTCCCTTGGAACTGCATTCGCTGCCGCACAGTCATTCGTGTTCTGCAAAAGCTTGGCTTGGTAATGGGGCAACACTGTGTATCTCTCTCTGGCAGAGCCCGGCTGCCAAATTCGAAACGTCCAGCGATTGCGCCCACACGAAAGCTGCCAGCACGGAAAGCTGTAGCTGGTTTTCACTGTCCCTTGGAACTGCATTCGCTGCCGCACAGTCATTCGTGTTCTGCAAAAGCTTGGCTTGGTAATGGGGCAACACTCTGTATCTCTCTCTCGCAGAGCCCGGCTGCCAAATTCAAAACGTCCAGCGATTGCGCCCACACGAAAGCTGCCAGCACGGAAAGCTGTAGCTGGTTTTCACTGTCCCTTGGAACTGCATTCGCTGCCGCACAGTCATTCGTGTTCTGCAAAAGCTTGGCTTCGTAATGGGGCAACACTCTGTATCTCTCTCTCTCGCAGAGCCCGGCTGCCAAATTCGAAACGTCCAGCGATTGCGCCCACAAGAAAACTGCCAGCACGGAAAGCTGTAGCTGGTTTTCACTGTCCCTTGGAACTGCATTCGCTGCCGCACAGTCATTCGTGTTCTGCAAAAGCTTGGCTTGGTAATGGGGCAACACTGTGTATCTCTCTCTGGCAGAGCCCGGCTGCCAAATTCGAAACGTCCAGCGATTGCGCCCACACGAAAGCTGCCAGCACGGAAAGCTGTAGCTGGTTTTCACTGTCCCTTGGAACTGCATTCGCTGCCGCACAGTCATTCGTGTTCTGCAAAAGCTTGGCTTGGTAATGGGGCAACACTGTGTATCTCTCTCTCGCAGAGCCCGGCTGCCAAATTCGAAACGTCCAGCGATTGCGCCCACACGAAAGCTGCCAGCACGGAAAGCTGTAGCTGGTTTTCACTGTCCCTTGGAACTGCATTCGCTGCCGCACAGTCATTCGTGTTCTGCAAAAGCTTGGCTTGGTAATGGGGCAACACTCTGTATCTCTCTCTCGCAGAGCCCGGCTGCCAAATTCGAAACGTCCAGCGATTGCGCCCACACGAAAGCTGCCAGCACGGAAAGCTGTAGCTGGTTTTCACTGTCCCTTGGAACTGCATTCGCTGCCGCACAGTCATTCGTGTTCTGCAAAAGCTTGGCTTCGTAATGGGGCAACACTCTGTATCTCTCTCTCTCGCAGAGCCCGGCTGCCAAATTCGAAACGTCCAGCGATTGCGCCCACAAGAAAACTGCCAGCACGGAAAGCTGTAGCTGGTTTTCACTGTCCCTTGGAACTGCATTCGCTGCCGCACAGTCATTCGTGTTCTGCAAAAGCTTGGCTTCGTAATGGGGCAACACTCTGTATCTCTCTCTCGCAGAGCCCGGCTGCCAAATTCGAAACGTCCAGCGATTGCGCCCACACGAAAGCTGCCAGCACGGAAAGCTGTAGCTGGTTTTCACTGTCCCTTGGAACTGCATTCGCTGCCGCACAGTCATTTGTGTTCTGCAAAAGCTTGGCTTGGTAATGGGGCAACACTCTGTATCTCTCTCTGGCAGAGCCCGGCTGCCAAATTCAAAACGTCCAGCGATTGCGCCCACACGAAAGCTGCCAGCACGGAAAGCTGTAGCTGGTTTTCACTGTCCCTTGGAACTGCATTCGCTGCCGCACAGTCATTCGTGTTCTGCAAAAGCTTGGCTTGGTAATGGGGCAACACTCTGTATCTCTCTCTCGCAGAGCCCGGCTGCCAAATTCGAAACGTCCAGCGATTGCGCCCACACGAAAGCTGCCAGCACGGAAAGCTGTAGCTGGTTTTCACTGTCCCTTGGAACTGCATTCGCTGCCGCACAGTCATTCGTGTTCTGCAAAAGCTTGGCTTCGTAATGGGGCAACACTCTGTATCTCTCTCTCTCGCAGAGCCCGGCTGCCAAATTCGAAACGTCCAGCGATTGCGCCCACAAGGAAACTGCCAGCACGGAAAGCTGTAGCTGGTTTTCACTGTCCCTTGGAACTGCATTCGCTGCCGCACAGTCATTCGTGTTCTGCAAAAGCTTGGCTTGGTAATGGGGCAACACTGTGTATCTCTCTCTGGCAGAGCCCGGCTGCCAAATTCGAAACGTCCAGCGATTGCGCCCACACGAAAGCTGCCAGCACGGAAAGCTGTAGCTGGTTTTCACTGTCCCTTGGAACTGCATTCGCTGCCGCACAGTCATTCGTGTTCTGCAAAAGCTTGGCTTGGTAATGGGGCAACACTCTGTATCTCTCTCTGGCAGAGCCCGGCTGCCAAATTCGAAACGTCCAGCGATTGCGCCCACACGAAAGCTGCCAGCACGGAAAGCTGTAGCTGGTTTTCACTGTCCCTTGGAACTGCATTCGCTGCCGCACAGTCATTCGTGTTCTGCAAAAGCTTGGCTTGGTAATGGGGCAACACTGTGTATCTCTCTCTGGCAGAGCCCGGCTGCCAAATTCAAAACGTCCAGTGATTGCGCCCACAAGAAAGCTGCCAGCACGGAAAGCTGTAGCTGGTTTTCACTGTCCCTTGGAACTGCATTCGCTGCCGCACAGTCATTCGTGTTCTGCAAAAGCTTGGCTTGGTAATGGGGCAACACTGTGTATCTCTCTCTGGCAGAGCCCGGCTGCCAAATTCGAAACGTCCTGCGATTGCGCCCACACGAAAGCTGCCAGCACGGAAAGCTGTAGCTGGTTTTCACTGTCCCTTGGAACTGCATTCGCTGCCGCACAGTCATTCGTGTTCTGCAAAAGCTTGGCTTCGTAATGGGGCAACACTGTGTATCTCTCTCTCTCGCAGAGCCCGGCTGCCAAATTCGAAACGTCCAGCGATTGCGCCCACACGAAAGCTGCCAGCACGGAAAGCTGTAGCTGGTTTTCACTGTCCCTTGGAACTGCATTCGCTGCCGCACAGTCATTCGTGTTCTGCAAAAGCTTGGCTTGGCAACGGGGCAACACTCTGTATCTCTCTCTGGCAGAGCCCGGCTGCCAAATTCGAAACGTCCAGCGATTGCGCCCACACGAAAGCTGCCAGCACGGAAAGCTGTAGCTGGTTTTCACTGTCCCTTGGAACTGCATTCGCTGCCGCACAGTCATTCGTGTTCTGCAAAAGCTTGGCTTGGTAATGGGGCAACACTCTGTATCTCTCTCTCGCAGAGCCCGGCTGCCAAATTCGAAACGTCCAGCGATTGCGCCCACACGAAAGCTGCCAGCACGGAAAGCTGTAGCTGGTTTTCACTGTCCCTTGGAACTGCATTCGCTGCCGCACAGTCATTCGTGTTCTGCAAAAGCTTGGCTTCGTAATGCGGCAACACTCTGTATCTCTCTCTCGCAGAGCCCGGCTGCCAAATTCGAAACGTCCAGCGATTGCGCCCACACGAAAGCTGCCAGCACGGAAAGCTGTAGCTGGTTTTCACTGTCCCTTGGAACTGCATTCGCTGCCGCACAGTCATTCGTGTTCTGCAAAAGCTTGGCTTGGTAATGGGGCAACACTCTGTATCTCTCTCTCGCAGAGCCCGGCTGCCAAATTCGAAACGTCCAGCGATTGCGCCCACACGAAAGCTGCCAGCACGGAAAGCTGTAGCTGGTTTTCACTGTCCCTTGGAACTGCATTCGCTGCCGCACAGTCATTCGTGTTCTGCAAAAGCTTGGCTTGGTAATGGGGCAACACTCTGTATCTCTCTCTCGCAGAGCCCGGCTGCCAAATTCGAAACGTCCAGCGATTGCGCCCACACGAAAGCTGCCAGCACGGAAAGCTGTAGCTGGTTTTCACTGTCCCTTGGAACTGCATTCGCTGCCGCACAGTCATTCGTGTTCTGCAAAAGCTTGGCTTGGTAATGGGGCAACACTGTGTATCTCTCTCTCGCAGAGCCCGGCTGCCAAATTCGAAACGTCCAGCGATTGCGCCCACACGAAAGCTGCCAGCACGGAAAGCTGTAGCTGGTTTTCACTGTCCCTTGGAACTGCATTCGCTGCCGCACAGTCATTCGTGTTCTGCAAAAGCTTGGCTTGGTAATGGGGCAACACTCTGTATCTCTCTCTGGCAGAGCCCGGCTGCCAAATTCGAAACGTCCAGCGATTGCGCCCACACGAAAGCTGCCAGCACGGAAAGCTGTAGCTGGTTTTCACTGTCCCTTGGAACTGCATTCGCTGCCGCACAGTCATTCGTGTTCTGCAAAAGCTTGGCTTGGTAATGGGGCAACACTGTGTATCTCTCTCTGGCAGAGCCCGGCTGCCAAATTCAAAACGTCCAGTGATTGCGCCCACAAGAAAGCTGCCAGCACGGAAAGCTGTAGCTGGTTTTCACTGTCCCTTGGAACTGCATTCGCTGCCGCACAGTCATTCGTGTTCTGCAAAAGCTTGGCTTCGTAATGCGGCAACACTGTGTATCTCTCTCTGGCAGAGCCCGGCTGCCAAATTCGAAACGTCCAGCGATTGCGCCCACACGAAAGCTGCCAGCACGGAAAGCTGTAGCTGGTTTTCACTGTCCCTTGGAACTGCATTCGCTGCCGCACAGTCATTCGTGTTCTGCAAAAGCTTGGCTTCGTAATGGGGCAACACTCTGTATCTCTCTCTCGAAGAGCCCGGCTGCCAAATTCGAAACGTCCAGCGATTGCGCCCACACGAAAGCTGCCAGCACGGAAAGCTGTAGCTGGTTTTCACTGTCCCTTGGAACTGCATTCGCTGCCACACAGTCATTCGTGTTCTGCAAAAGCTTGGCTTGGTAATGGGGCAACACTCTGTATCTCTCTCTCGAAGAGCCCGGCTGCCAAATTCGAAACGTCCAGCGATTGCGCCCACACGAAAGCTGCCAGCACGGAAAGCTGTAGCTGGTTTTCACTGTCCCTTGGAACTGCATTCGCTGCCGCACAGTCATTCGTGTTCTGCAAAAGCTTGGCTTCGTAATGGGACAACACTCTGTATCTCTCTCTCTCGCAGAGCCCGGCTGCCAAATTAGAAACGTCCAGCGATTGCGCCCACAAGAAAACTGCCAGCACGGAAAGCTGTAGCTGGTTTTCACTGTCCCTTGGAACTGCATTCGCTGCCGCACAGTCATTCGTGTTCTGCAAAAGCTTGGCTTCGTAATGGGGCAACACTCTGTATCTCTCTCTCGAAGAGACCGGCTGCCAAATTCGAAACGTCCAGCGATTGCGCCCACACAAAAGCTGCCAGCACGGAAAGCTGTAGCTGGTTTTCACTGTCCCTTGGAACTGCATTCGCTGCCGCACAGTCATTCGTGTTCTGCAAAAGCTTGGCTTGGTAATGGGGCAACACTGTGTATCTCTCTCTCGCAGAGCCCGGCTGCCAAATTCAAAACGTCCAGCGATTGCGCCCACACGAAAGCTGCCAGCACGGAAAGCTGTAGCTGGTTTTCACTGTCCCTTGGAACTGCATTCGCTGCCGCACAGTCATTCGTGTTCTGCAAAAGCTTGGCTTGGTAATGGGGCAACACTCTGTATCTCTCTCTCGCAGAGCCCGGCTGCCAAATTCGAAACGTCCAGCGATTGCGCCCACACGAAAGCTGCCAGCACGGAAAGCTGTAGCTGGTTTTCACTGTCCCTTGGAACTGCATTCGCTGCCGCACAGTCATTCGTGTTCTGCAAAAGCTTGGCTTGGTAATGGGGCAACACTCTGTATCTCTCTCTCGCAGAGCCCGGCTGCCAAATTCGAAACGTCCAGCGATTGCGCCCACACGAAAGCTGCCAGCACGGAAAGCTGTAGCTGGTTTTCACTGTCCCTTGGAACTGCATTCGCTGCCGCACAGTCATTCGTGTTCTGCAAAAGCTTGGCTTCGTAATGGGGCAACACTCTGTATCTCTCTCTGGCAGAGCCCGGCTGCCAAATTCGAAACGTCCACCGATTGCGCCCACACGAAAGCTGCCAGCACGGAAAGCTGTAGCTGGTTTTCACTGTCCCTTGGAACTGCATTCGCTGCCGCACAGTCATTCATGTTCTGCAAAAGCTTGGCTTGGTAATGGGGCAACACTGTGTATCTCTCTCTCGCAGAGCCCGGCTGCCAAATTCAAAACGTCCAGCGATTGCGCCCACACGAAAGCTGCCAGCACGGAAAGCTGTAGCTGGTTTTCACTGTCCCTTGGAACTGCATTCGCTGCCGCACAGTCATTCGTGTTCTGCAAAATCTTGGCTTGGTAATGGGGCAACACTGTGTATCTCTCTCTGGCAGAGCCCGGCTGCCAAATTCAAAACGTCCAGTGATTGCGCCCACAAGAAAGCTGCCAGCACGGAAAGCTGTAGCTGGTTTTCACTGTCCCTTGGAACTGCATTCGCTGCCGCACAGTCATTCGTGTTCTGCAAAAGCTTGGCTTGGTAATGGGGCAACACTGTGTATCTCTCTCTGGCAGAGCCCGGCTGCCAAATTCGAAACGTCCAGCGATTGCGCCCACACGAAAGCTGCCAGCACGGAAAGCTGTAGCTGGTTTTCACTGTCCCTTGGAACTGCATTCGCTGCCGCACAGTCATTCGTGTTCTGCAAAAGCTTGGCTTCGTAATGGGGCAACATTGTGTATCTCTCTCTGGCAGAGCCCGGCTGCCAAATTCGAAACGTCCAGCGATTGCGCCCACACGAAAGCTGCCAGCACGGAAAGCTGTAGCTGGTTTTCACTGTCCCTTGGAACTGCATTCGCTGCCGCACAGTCATTCGTGTTCTGCAAAAGCTTGGCTTGGTAACGGGGCAACACTCTGTATCTCTCTCTGGCAGAGCCCGGCTGCCAAATTCGAAACGTCCAGCGATTGCGCCCACACGAAAGCTGCCAGCACGGAAAGCTGTAGCTGGTTTTCACTGTCCCTTGGAACTGCATTCGCTGCCGCACAGTCATTCGTGTTCTGCAAAAGCTTGGCTTGGTAATGGGGCAACACTGTGTATCTCTCTCTGGCAGAGCCCGGCTGCCAAATTCGAAACGTCCAGCGATTGCGCCCACACGAAAGCTGCCAGCACGGAAAGCTGTAGCTGGTTTTTACTGTCCCTTGGAACTGCATTCGCTGCCGCACAGTCATTCGTGTTCTGCAAAAGCTTGGCTTGGTAATGGGGCAACACTGTGTATCTCTCTCTCGCAGAGCCCGGCTGCCAAATTCGAAACGTCCAGCGATTGCGCCCACACGAAAGCTGCCAGCACGGAAAGCTGTAGCTGGTTTTCACTGTCCCTTGGAACTGCATTCGCTGCCGCACAGTCATTCGTGTTCTGCAAAAGCTTGGCTTGGTAATGGGGCAACACTCTGTATCTCTCTCTCGCAGAGCCCGGCTGCCAAATTCAAAACGTCCAGCGATTGCGCCCACACGAAAGCTGCCAGCACGGAAAGCTGTAGCTGGTTTTCACTGTCCCTTGGAACTGCATTCGCTGCCGCACAGTCATTCGTGTTCTGCAAAAGCTTGGCTTGGTAATGGGGCAACACTCTGTATCTCTCTCTCGCAGAGCCCGGCTGCCAAATTCGAAACGTCCAGCGATTGCGCCCACACGAAAGCTGCCAGCACGGAAAGCTGTAGCTGGTTTTCACTGTCCCTTGGAACTGCATTCGCTGCCGCACAGTCATTCGTGTTCTGCAAAAGCTTGGCTTCGTAATGGGGCAACACTCTGTATCTCTCTCTCTCGCAGAGCCCGGCTGCCAAATTCGAAACGTCCAGCGATTGCGCCCACAAGAAAACTGCCAGCACGGAAAGCTGTAGCTGGTTTTCACTGTCCCTTGGAACTGCATTCGCTGCCGCACAGTCATTCGTGTTCTGCAAAAGCTTGGCTTGGTAATGGGGCAACACTGTGTATCTCTCTCTGGCAGAGCCCGGCTGCCAAATTCGAAACGTCCAGCGATTGCGCCCACACGAAAGCTGCCAGCACGGAAAGCTGTAGCTGGTTTTCACTGTCCCTTGGAACTGCATTCGCTGCCGCACAGTCATTCGTGTTCTGCAAAAGCTTGGCTTCGTAATGGGGCAACACTCTGTATCTCTCTCTGGCAGAGCCCGGCTGCCAAATTCGAAACGTCCACCGATTGCGCCCACACGAAAGCTGCCAGCACGGAAAGCTGTAGCTGGTTTTCACTGTCCCTTGGAACTGCATTCGCTGCCGCACAGTCATTCGTGTTCTGCAAAAGCTTGGCTTGGTAATGGGGCAACACTCTGTATCTCTCTCTGGCAGAGCCCGGCTGCCAAATTCGAAACGTCCAGCGATTGCGCCCACACGAAAGCTGCCAGCACGGAAAGCTGTAGCTGGTTTTCACTGTCCCTTGGAACTGCATTCGCTGCCGCACAGTCATTCGTGTTCTGCAAAAGCTTGGCTTGGTAATGGGGCAACACTGTGTATCTCTCTCTGGCAGAGCCCGGCTGCCAAATTCAAAACGTCCAGTGATTGCGCCCACAAGAAAGCTGCCAGCACGGAAAGCTGTAGCTGGTTTTCACTGTCCCTTGGAACTGCATTCGCTGCCGCACAGTCATTCGTGTTCTGCAAAAGCTTGGCTTGGTAATGGGGCAACACTCTGTATCTCTCTCTCGCAGAGCCCGGCTGCCAAATTCAAAACGTCCAGCGATTGCGCCCACACGAAAGCTGCCAGCACGGAAAGCTGTAGCTGGTTTTCACTGTCCCTTGGAACTGCATTCGCTGCCGCACAGTCATTTGTGTTCTGCAAAAGCTTGGCTTGGTAATGGGGCAACACTCTGTATCTCTCTCTCTCGCAGAGCCCGGCTGCCAAATTCGAAACGTCCAGCGATTGCGCCCACAAGAATACTGCCAGCACGGAAAGCTGTAGCTGGTTTTCACTGTCCCTTGGAACTGCATTCGCTGCCGCACAGTCATTCGTGTTCTGCAAAAGCTTGGCTTGGTAATGGGGCAACACTGTGTATCTCTCTCTGGCAGAGCCCGGCTGCCAAATTCGAAACGTCCAGCGATTGCGCCCACACGAAAGCTGCCAGCACGGAAAGCTGTAGCTGGTTTTCACTGTCCCTTGGAACTGCATTCGCTGCCGCACAGTCATTCGTGTTCTGCAAAAGCTTGGCTTGGTAATGGGGCAACACTCTGTATCTCTCTCTCGCAGAGCCCGGCTGCCAAATTCGAAACGTCCAGCGATTGCGCCCACACGAAAGCTGCCAGCACGGAAAGCTGTAGCTGGTTTTCACTGTCCCTTGGAACTGCATTCGCTGCCGCACAGTCATTCGTGTTCTGCAAAAGCTTGGCTTGGTAATGGGGCAACACTCTGTATCTCTCTCTCGCAGAGCCCGGCTGCCAAATTCGAAACGTCCAGCGATTGCGCCCACACGAAAGCTGCCAGCACGGAAAGCTGTAGCTGGTTTTCACTGTCCCTTGGAACTGCATTCGCTGCCGCACAGTCATTCGTGTTCTGCAAAAGCTTGGCTTGGTAATGGGGCAACACTCTGTATCTCTCTCTCTCGCAGAGCCCGGCTGCCAAATTCGAAACGTCCAGCGATTGCGCCCACAAGAAAACTGCCAGCACGGAAAGCTGTAGCTGGTTTTCACTGTCCCTTGGAACTGCATTCGCTGCCGCACAGTCATTCGTGTTCTGCAAAAGCTTGGCTTGGTAATGGGGCAACACTGTGTATCTCTCTCTGGCAGAGCCCGGCTGCCAAATTCGAAACGTCCAGCGATTGCGCCCACACGAAAGCTGCCAGCACGGAAAGCTGTAGCTGGTTTTCACTGTCCCTTGGAACTGCATTCGCTGCCGCACAGTCATTCGTGTTCTGCAAAAGCTTGGCTTCGTAATGGGGCAACACTCTGTATCTCTCTCTGGCAGAGCCCGGCTGCCAAATTCGAAACGTCCACCGATTGCGCCCACACGAAAGCTGCCAGCACGGAAAGCTGTAGCTGGTTTTCACTGTCCCTTGGAACTGCATTCGCTGCCGCACAGTCATTCGTGTTCTGCAAAAGCTTGGCTTGGTAATGGGGCAACACTGTGTATCTCTCTCTCGCAGAGCCCGGCTGCCAAATTCAAAACGTCCAGCGATTGCGCCCACACGAAAGCTGCCAGCACGGAAAGCTGTAGCTGGTTTTCACTGTCCCTTGGAACTGCATTCGCTGCCGCACAGTCATTCGTGTTCTGCAAAAGCTTGGCTTCGTAATGGGGCAACACTCTGTATCTCTCTCTGGCAGAGCCCGGCTGCCAAATTCGAAACGTCCAGCGATTGCGCCCACAAGAAAACTGCCAGCACGGAAAGCTGTAGCTGGTTTTCACTGTCCCTTGGAACTGCATTCGCTGCCGCACAGTCATTCGTGTTCTGCAAAAGCTTGGCTTGGTAATGGGGCAACACTGTGTATCTCTCTCTGGCAGAGCCCGGCTGCCAAATTCGAAACGTCCAGCGATTGCGCCCACACGAAAGCTGCCAGCACGGAAAGCTGTAGCTGGTTTTCACTGTCCCTTGGAACTGCATTCGCTGCCGCACAGTCATTCGTGTTCTGCAAAAGCTTGGCTTCGTAATGGGGCAACACTCTGTATCTCTCTCTGGCAGAGCCCGGCTGCCAAATTCGAAACGTCCACCGATTGCGCCCACACGAAAGCTGCCAGCACGGAAAGCTGTAGCTGGTTTTCACTGTCCCTTGGAACTGCATTCGCTGCCGCACAGTCATTCGTGTTCTGCAAAAGCTTGGCTTGGTAATGGGGCAACACTGTGTATCTCTCTCTCGCAGAGCCCGGCTGCCAAATTCGAAACGTCCAGCGATTGCGCCCACACGAAAGCTGCCAGCACGGAAAGCTGTAGCTGGTTTTCACTGTCCCTTGGAACTGCATTCGCTGCCGCACAGTCATTCGTGTTCTGCAAAAGCTTGGCTTGGTAATGGGGCAACACTCTGTATCTCTCTCTCGCAGAGCCCGGCTGCCAAATTCGAAACGTCCAGCGATTGCGCCCACACGAAAGCTGCCAGCACGGAAAGCTGTAGCTGGTTTTCACTGTCCCTTGGAACTGCATTCGCTGCCGCACAGTCATTCGTGTTCTGCAAAAGCTTGGCTTGGTAATGGGGCAACACTGTGTATCTCTCTCTGGCAGAGCCCGGCTGCCAAATTCAAAACGTCCAGTGATTGCGCCCACAAGAAAGCTGCCAGCACGGAAAGCTGTAGCTGGTTTTCACTGTCCCTTGGAACTGCATTCGCTGCCGCACAGTCATTCGTGTTCTGCAAAAGCTTGGCTTGGTAATGGGGCAACACTGTGTATCTCTCTCTGGCAGAGCCCGGCTGCCAAATTCGAAACGTCCAGCGATTGCGCCCACACGAAAGCTGCCAGCACGGAAAGCTGTAGCTGGTTTTCACTGTCCCTTGGAACTGCATTCGCTGCCGCACAGTCATTCGTGTTCTGCAAAAGCTTGGCTTGGTAATGGGGCAACACTCTGTATCTCTCTCTCGCAGAGCCCGGCTGCCAAATTCAAAACGTCCAGCGATTGCGCCCACACGAAAGCTGCCAGCACGGAAAGCTGTAGCTGGTTTTCACTGTCCCTTGGAACTGCATTCGCTGCCGCACAGTCATTCGTGTTCTGCAAAAGCTTGGCTTCGTAATGGGGCAACACTCTGTATCTCTCTCTCTCGCAGAGCCCGGCTGCCAAATTCGAAACGTCCAGCGATTGCGCCCACAAGAAAACTGCCAGCACGGAAAGCTGTAGCTGGTTTTCACTGTCCCTTGGAACTGCATTCGCTGCCGCACAGTCATTCGTGTTCTGCAAAAGCTTGGCTTGGTAATGGGGCAACACTGTGTATCTCTCTCTGGCAGAGCCCGGCTGCCAAATTCGAAACGTCCAGCGATTGCGCCCACACGAAAGCTGCCAGCACGGAAAGCTGTAGCTGGTTTTCACTGTCCCTTGGAACTGCATTCGCTGCCACACAGTCATTCGTGTTCTGCAAAAGCTTGGCTTGGTAATGGGGCAACACTGTGTATCTCTCTCTCGCAGAGCCCGGCTGCCAAATTCGAAACGTCCAGCGATTGCGCCCACACGAAAGCTGCCAGCACGGAAAGCTGTAGCTGGTTTTCACTGTCCCTTGGAACTGCATTCGCTGCCGCACAGTCATTCGTGTTCTGCAAAAGCTTGGCTTGGTAATGGGGCAACACTCTGTATCTCTCTCTCGCAGAGCCCGGCTGCCAAATTCAAAACGTCCAGCGATTGCGCCCACACGAAAGCTGCCAGCACGGAAAGCTGTAGCTGGTTTTCACTGTCCCTTGGAACTGCATTCGCTGCCGCACAGTCATTCGTGTTCTGCAAAAGCTTGGCTTCGTAATGGGGCAACACTCTGTATCTCTCTCTCTCGCAGAGCCCGGCTGCCAAATTCGAAACGTCCAGCGATTGCGCCCACAAGAATACTGCCAGCACGGAAAGCTGTAGCTGGTTTTCACTGTCCCTTGGAACTGCATTCGCTGCCGCACAGTCATTCGTGTTCTGCAAAAGCTTGGCTTGGTAATGGGGCAACACTGTGTATCTCTCTCTGGCAGAGCCCGGCTGCCAAATTCGAAACGTCCAGCGATTGCGCCCACACGAAAGCTGCCAGCACGGAAAGCTGTAGCTGGTTTTCACTGTCCCTTGGAACTGCATTCGCTGCCACACAGTCATTCGTGTTCTGCAAAAGCTTGGCTTGGTAATGGGGCAACACTGTGTATCTCTCTCTCGCAGAGCCCGGCTGCCAAATTCGAAACGTCCAGCGATTGCGCCCACACGAAAGCTGCCAGCACGGAAAGCTGTAGCTGGTTTTCACTGTCCCTTGGAACTGCATTCGCTGCCGCACAGTCATTCGTGTTCTGCAAAAGCTTGGCTTCGTAATGGGGCAACACTCTGTATCTCTCTCTCGCAGAGCCCGGCTGCCAAATTCAAAACGTCCAGCGATTGCGCCCACACGAAAGCTGCCAGCACGGAAAGCTGTAGCTGGTTTTCACTGTCCCTTGGAACTGCATTCGCTGCCGCACAGTCATTCGTGTTCTGCAAAAGCTTGGCTTGGTAATGGGGCAACACTCTGTATCTCTCTCTCGCAGAGCCCGGCTGCCAAATTCGAAACGTCCAGCGATTGCGCCCACACGAAAGCTGCCAGCACGGAAAGCTGTAGCTGGTTTTCACTGTCCCTTGGAACTGCATTCGCTGCCGCACAGTCATTCGTGTTCTGCAAAAGCTTGGCTTGGTAATGGGGCAACACTCTGTATCTCTCTCTCTGGCAGAGCCCGGCTGCCAAATTCGAAACGTCCAGCGATTGCGCCCACACGAAAGCTGCCAGCACGGAAAGCTGTAGCTGGTTTTCACTGTCCCTTGGAACTGCATTCGCTGCCGCACAGTCATTCGTGTTCTGCAAAAGCTTGGCTTCGTAATGGGGCAACACTCTGTATCTCTCTCTGGCAGAGCCCGGCTGCCAAATTCGAAACGTCCAGCGATTGCGCCCACACGAAAGCTGCCAGCACGGAAAGCTGTAGCTGGTTTTCACTGTCCCTTGGAACTGCATTCGCTGCCGCACAGTCATTCGTGTTCTGCAAAAGCTTGGCTTGGTAATGGGGCAACACTGTGTATCTCTCTCTGGCAGAGCCCGGCTGCCAAATTCAAAACGTCCAGTGATTGCGCCCACAAGAAAGCTGCCAGCACGGAAAGCTGTAGCTGGTTTTCACTGTCCCTTGGAACTGCATTCGCTGCCGCACAGTCATTCGTGTTCTGCAAAAGCTTGGCTTGGTAATGGGGCAACACTGTGTATCTCTCTCTGGCAGAGCCCGGCTGCCAAATTCGAAACGTCCAGCGATTGCGCCCACACGAAAGCTGCCAGCACGGAAAGCTGTAGCTGGTTTTCACTGTCCCTTGGAACTGCATTCGCTGCCGCACAGTCATTCGTGTTCTGCAAAAGCTTGGCTTCGTAATGGGGCAACACTGTGTATCTCTCTCTCTCGCAGAGCCCGGCTGCCAAATTCGAAACGTCCAGCGATTGCGCCCACACGAAAGCTGCCAGCACGGAAAGCTGTAGCTGGTTTTCACTGTCCCTTGGAACTGCATTCGCTGCCGCACAGTCATTCGTGTTCTGCAAAAGCTTGGCTTGGTAAGGGGCAACACTCTGTATCTCTCTCTGGCAGAGCCCGGCTGCCAAATTCGAAACGTCCAGCGATTGCGCCCACACGAAAGCTGCCAGCACGGAAAGCTGTAGCTGGTTTTCACTGTCCCTTGGAACTGCATTCGCTGCCGCACAGTCATTCGTGTTCTGCAAAAGCTTGGCTTCGTAATGGGGCAACACTCTGTATCTCTCTCTCGCAGAGCCCGGCTGCCAAATTCGAAACGTCCAGCGATTGCGCCCACACGAAAGCTGCCAGCACGGAAAGCTGTAGCTGGTTTTCACTGTCCCTTGGAACTGCATTCGCTGCCGCACAGTCATTCGTGTTCTGCAAAAGCTTTGATTCGTAATGGGGCAACACTCTGTATCTCTCTCTCGCAGAGCCCGGCTGCCAAATTCGAAACGTCCAGCGATTGCGCCCACACGAAAGCTGCCAGCACGGAAAGCTGTAGCTGGTTTTCACTGTCCCTTGGAACTGCATTCGCTGCCGCACAGTCATTCGTGTTCTGCAAAAGCTTGGCTTGGTAATGGGGCAACACTCTGTATCTCTCTCTCGCAGAGCCCGGCTGCCAAATTCGAAACGTCCAGCGATTGCGCCCACACGAAAGCTGCCAGCACGGAAAGCTGTAGCTGGTTTTCACTGTCCCTTGGAACTGCATTCGCTGCCGCACAGTCATTCGTGTTCTGCAAAAGCTTGGCTTGGTAATGGGGCAACACTCTGTATCTCTCTCTCGCAGAGCCCGGCTGCCAAATTCAAAACGTCCAGCGATTGCGCCCACACGAAAGCTGCCAGCACGGAAAGCTGTAGCTGGTTTTCACTGTCCCTTGGAACTGCATTCGCTGCCGCACAGTCATTCGTGTTCTGCAAAAGCTTGGCTTCGTAATGGGGCAACACTCTGTATCTCTCTCTCTCGCAGAGCCCGGCTGCCAAATTCGAAACGTCCAGCGATTGCGCCCACAAGAAAACTGCCAGCACGGAAAGCTGTAGCTGGTTTTCACTGTCCCTTGGAACTGCATTCGCTGCCGCACAGTCATTCGTGTTCTGCAAAAGCTTGGCTTGGTAATGGGGCAACACTGTGTATCTCTCTCTGGCAGAGCCCGGCTGCCAAATTCGAAACGTCCAGCGATTGCGCCCACACGAAAGCTGCCAGCACGGAAAGCTGTAGCTGGTTTTCACTGTCCCTTGGAACTGCATTCGCTGCCACACAGTCATTCGTGTTCTGCAAAAGCTTGGCTTGGTAATGGGGCAACACTGTGTATCTCTCTCTCGCAGAGCCCGGCTGCCAAATTCGAAACGTCCAGCGATTGCGCCCACACGAAAGCTGCCAGCACGGAAAGCTGTAGCTGGTTTTCACTGTCCCTTGGAACTGCATTCGCTACCGCACAGTCATTCGTGTTCTGCAAAAGCTTGGCTTGGTAATGGGGCAACACTCTGTATCTCTCTCTCGCAGAGCCCGGCTGCCAAATTCAAAACGTCCAGCGATTGCGCCCACACGAAAGCTGCCAGCACGGAAAGCTGTAGCTGGTTTTCACTGTCCCTTGGAACTGCATTCGCTGCCGCACAGTCATTCGTGTTCTGCAAAAGCTTGGCTTCGTAATGGGGCAACACTCTGTATCTCTCTCTCTCGCAGAGCCCGGCTGCCAAATTCGAAACGTCCAGCGATTGGGCCCACAAGAATACTGCCAGCACGGAAAGCTGTAGCTGGTTTTCACTGTCCCTTGGAACTGCATTCGCTGCCGCACAGTCATTCGTGTTCTGCAAAAGCTTGGCTTCGTAATGGGGCAACACTCTGTATCTCTCTCTCGCAGAGCCCGGCTGCCAAATTCAAAACGTCCAGCGATTGCGCCCACACGAAAGCTGCCAGCACGGAAAGCTGTAGCTGGTTTTCACTGTCCCTTGGAACTGCATTCGCTGCCGCACAGTCATTCGTGTTCTGCAAAAGCTTGGCTTCGTAATGGGGCAACACTGTGTATCTCTCTCTCTCGCAGAGCCCGGCTGCCAAATTCGAAACGTCCAGCGATTGCGCCCACACGAAAGCTGCCAGCACGGAAAGCTGTAGCTGGTTTTCACTGTCCCTTGGAACTGCATTCGCTGCCGCACAGTCATTCGTGTTCTGCAAAAGCTTGGCTTGGTAAGGGGCAACACTCTGTATCTCTCTCTGGCAGAGCCCGGCTGCCAAATTCGAAACGTCCAGCGATTGCGCCCACACGAAAGCTGCCAGCACGGAAAGCTGTAGCTGGTTTTCACTGTCCCTTGGAACTGCATTCGCTGCCGCACAGTCATTCGTGTTCTGCAAAAGCTTGGCTTCGTAATGGGGCAACACTCTGTATCTCTCTCTCGCAGAGCCCGGCTGCCAAATTCGAAACGTCCAGCGATTGCGCCCACACGAAAGCTGCCAGCACGGAAAGCTGTAGCTGGTTTTCACTGTCCCTTGGAACTGCATTCGCTGCCGCACAGTCATTCGTGTTCTGCAAAAGCTTTGATTCGTAATGGGGCAACACTCTGTATCTCTCTCTCGCAGAGCCCGGCTGCCAAATTCGAAACGTCCAGCGATTGCGCCCACACGAAAGCTGCCAGCACGGAAAGCTGTAGCTGGTTTTCACTGTCCCTTGGAACTGCATTCGCTGCCGCACAGTCATTCGTGTTCTGCAAAAGCTTGGCTTGGTAATGGGGCAACACTCTGTATCTCTCTCTCGCAGAGCCCGGCTGCCAAATTCGAAACGTCCAGCGATTGCGCCCACACGAAAGCTGCCAGCACGGAAAGCTGTAGCTGGTTTTCACTGTCCCTTGGAACTGCATTCGCTGCCGCACAGTCATTCGTGTTCTGCAAAAGCTTGGCTTGGTAATGGGGCAACACTCTGTATCTCTCTCTCGCAGAGCCCGGCTGCCAAATTCAAAACGTCCAGCGATTGCGCCCACACGAAAGCTGCCAGCACGGAAAGCTGTAGCTGGTTTTCACTGTCCCTTGGAACTGCATTCGCTGCCGCACAGTCATTCGTGTTCTGCAAAAGCTTGGCTTCGTAATGGGGCAACACTCTGTATCTCTCTCTCTCGCAGAGCCCGGCTGCCAAATTCGAAACGTCCAGCGATTGCGCCCACAAGAAAACTGCCAGCACGGAAAGCTGTAGCTGGTTTTCACTGTCCCTTGGAACTGCATTCGCTGCCGCACAGTCATTCGTGTTCTGCAAAAGCTTGGCTTGGTAATGGGGCAACACTGTGTATCTCTCTCTGGCAGAGCCCGGCTGCCAAATTCGAAACGTCCAGCGATTGCGCCCACACGAAAGCTGCCAGCACGGAAAGCTGTAGCTGGTTTTCACTGTCCCTTGGAACTGCATTCGCTGCCGCACAGTCATTCGTGTTCTGCAAAAGCTTGGCTTGGTAATGGGGCAACACTGTGTATCTCTCTCTCTCGCAGAGCACGGCTGCCAAATTCGAAACGTCCAGCGATTGCGCCCACACGAAAGCTGCCAGCACGGAAAGCTGTAGCTGGTTTTCACTGTCCCTTGGAACTGCATTCGCTGCCGCACAGTCATTCGTGTTCTGCAAAAGCTTGGCTTCGTAATGGGGCAACACTCTGTATCTCTCTCTCGCAGAGCCCGGCTGCCAAATTCGAAACGTCCAGCGATTGCGCCCACACGAAAGCTGCCAGCACGGAAAGCTGTAGCTGGTTTTCACTGTCCCTTGGAACTGCATTCGCTGCCGCACAGTCATTCGTGTTCTGCAAAAGCTTTGATTCGTAATGGGGCAACACTCTGTATCTCTCTCTCGCAGAGCCCGGCTGCCAAATTCGAAACGTCCAGCGATTGCGCCCACACGAAAGCTGCCAGCACGGAAAGCTGTAGCTGGTTTTCACTGTCCCTTGGAACTGCATTCGCTGCCGCACAGTCATTCGTGTTCTGCAAAAGCTTGGCTTGGTAATGGGGCAACACTCTGTATCTCTCTCTCGCAGAGCCCGGCTGCCAAATTCGAAACGTCCAGCGATTGCGCCCACACGAAAGCTGCCAGCACGGAAAGCTGTAGCTGGTTTTCACTGTCCCTTGGAACTGCATTCGCTGCCGCACAGTCATTCGTGTTCTGCAAAAGCTTGGCTTGGTAATGGGGCAACACTCTGTATCTCTCTCTCGCAGAGCCCGGCTGCCAAATTCAAAACGTCCAGCGATTGCGCCCACACGAAAGCTGCCAGCACGGAAAGCTGTAGCTGGTTTTCACTGTCCCTTGGAACTGCATTCGCTGCCGCACAGTCATTCGTGTTCTGCAAAAGCTTGGCTTCGTAATGGGGCAACACTCTGTATCTCTCTCTCTCGCAGAGCCCGGCTGCCAAATTCGAAACGTCCAGCGATTGCGCCCACAAGAAAACTGCCAGCACGGAAAGCTGTAGCTGGTTTTCACTGTCCCTTGGAACTGCATTCGCTGCCGCACAGTCATTCGTGTTCTGCAAAAGCTTGGCTTGGTAATGGGGCAACACTGTGTATCTCTCTCTGGCAGAGCCCGGCTGCCAAATTCGAAACGTCCAGCGATTGCGCCCACACGAAAGCTGCCAGCACGGAAAGCTGTAGCTGGTTTTCACTGTCCCTTGGAACTGCATTCGCTGCCGCACAGTCATTCGTGTTCTGCAAAAGCTTGGCTTGGTAATGGGGCAACACTCTGTATCTCTCTCTCGCAGAGCCCGGCTGCCAAATTCAAAACGTCCAGCGATTGCGCCCACACGAAAGCTGCCAGCACGGAAAGCTGTAGCTGGTTTTCACTGTCCCTTGGAACTGCATTCGCTGCCGCACAGTCATTCGTGTTCTGCAAAAGCTTGGCTTCGTAATGGGGCAACACTCTGTATCTCTCTCTCTCGCAGAGCCCGGCTGCCAAATTCGAAACGTCCAGCGATTGCGCCCACAAGAATACTGCCAGCACGGAAAGCTGTAGCTGGTTTTCACTGTCCCTTGGAACTGCATTCGCTGCCGCACAGTCATTCGTGTTCTGCAAAAGCTTGGCTTGGTAATGGGGCAACACTCTGTATCTCTCTCTCGAAGAGCCCGGCTGCCAAATTCGAAACGTCCAGCGATTGCGCCCACACGAAAGCTGCCAGCACGGAAAGCTGTAGCTGGTTTTCACTGTCCCTTGGAACTGCATTCGCTGCCACACAGTCATTCGTGTTCTGCAAAAGCTTGGCTTGGTAATGGGGCAACACTGTGTATCTCTCTCTCGCAGAGCCCGGCTGCCAAATTCGAAACGTCCAGCGATTGCGCCCACACGAAAGCTGCCAGCACGGAAAGCTGTAGCTGGTTTTCACTGTCCCTTGGAACTGCATTCGCTGCCGCACAGTCATTCGTGTTCTGCAAAAGCTTGGCTTCGTAATGGGGCAACACTGTGTATCTCTCTCTGGCAGAGCCCGGCTGCCAAATTCGAAACGTCCAGCGATTGCGCCCACACGAAAGCTGCCAGCACGGAAAGCTGTAGCTGGTTTTCACTGTCCCTTGGAACTGCATTCGCTGCCGCACAGTCATTCGTGTTCTGCAAAAGCTTGGCTTGGTAATGGGGCAACACTGTGTATCTCTCTCTCTCGCAGAGCACGGCTGCCAAATTCGAAACGTCCAGCGATTGCGCCCACACGAAAGCTGCCAGCACGGAAAGCTGTAGCTGGTTTTCACTGTCCCTTGGAACTGCATTCGCTGCCGCACAGTCATTCGTGTTCTGCAAAAGCTTGGCTTCGTAATGGGGCAACACTCTGTATCTCTCTCTCGCAGAGCCCGGCTGCCAAATTCGAAACGTCCAGCGATTGCGCCCACACGAAAGCTGCCAGCACGGAAAGCTGTAGCTGGTTTTCACTGTCCCTTGGAACTGCATTCGCTGCCGCACAGTCATTCGTGTTCTGCAAAAGCTTTGATTCGTAATGGGGCAACACTCTGTATCTCTCTCTCGCAGAGCCCGGCTGCCAAATTCGAAACGTCCAGCGATTGCGCCCACACGAAAGCTGCCAGCACGGAAAGCTGTAGCTGGTTTTCACTGTCCCTTGGAACTGCATTCGCTGCCGCACAGTCATTCGTGTTCTGCAAAAGCTTGGCTTGGTAATGGGGCAACACTCTGTATCTCTCTCTCGCAGAGCCCGGCTGCCAAATTCGAAACGTCCAGCGATTGCGCCCACACGAAAGCTGCCAGCACGGAAAGCTGTAGCTGGTTTTCACTGTCCCTTGGAACTGCATTCGCTGCCGCACAGTCATTCGTGTTCTGCAAAAGCTTGGCTTGGTAATGGGGCAACACTCTGTATCTCTCTCTCGCAGAGCCCGGCTGCCAAATTCAAAACGTCCAGCGATTGCGCCCACACGAAAGCTGCCAGCACGGAAAGCTGTAGCTGGTTTTCACTGTCCCTTGGAACTGCATTCGCTGCCGCACAGTCATTCGTGTTCTGCAAAAGCTTGGCTTCGTAATGGGGCAACACTCTGTATCTCTCTCTCTCGCAGAGCCCGGCTGCCAAATTCGAAACGTCCAGCGATTGCGCCCACAAGAAAACTGCCAGCACGGAAAGCTGTAGCTGGTTTTCACTGTCCCTTGGAACTGCATTCGCTGCCGCACAGTCATTCGTGTTCTGCAAAAGCTTGGCTTGGTAATGGGGCAACACTGTGTATCTCTCTCTGGCAGAGCCCGGCTGCCAAATTCGAAACGTCCAGCGATTGCGCCCACACGAAAGCTGCCAGCACGGAAAGCTGTAGCTGGTTTTCACTGTCCCTTGGAACTGCATTCGCTGCCGCACAGTCATTCGTGTTCTGCAAAAGCTTGGCTTGGTAATGGGGCAACACTCTGTATCTCTCTCTCGCAGAGCCCGGCTGCCAAATTCAAAACGTCCAGCGATTGCGCCCACACGAAAGCTGCCAGCACGGAAAGCTGTAGCTGGTTTTCACTGTCCCTTGGAACTGCATTCGCTGCCGCACAGTCATTCGTGTTCTGCAAAAGCTTGGCTTCGTAATGGGGCAACACTCTGTATCTCTCTCTCTCGCAGAGCCCGGCTGCCAAATTCGAAACGTCCAGCGATTGCGCCCACAAGAATACTGCCAGCACGGAAAGCTGTAGCTGGTTTTCACTGTCCCTTGGAACTGCATTCGCTGCCGCACAGTCATTCGTGTTCTGCAAAAGCTTGGCTTGGTAATGGGGCAACACTCTGTATCTCTCTCTCGAAGAGCCCGGCTGCCAAATTCGAAACGTCCAGCGATTGCGCCCACACGAAAGCTGCCAGCACGGAAAGCTGTAGCTGGTTTTCACTGTCCCTTGGAACTGCATTCGCTGCCACACAGTCATTCGTGTTCTGCAAAAGCTTGGCTTGGTAATGGGGCAACACTGTGTATCTCTCTCTCGCAGAGCCCGGCTGCCAAATTCGAAACGTCCAGCGATTGCGCCCACACGAAAGCTGCCAGCACGGAAAGCTGTAGCTGGTTTTCACTGTCCCTTGGAACTGCATTCGCTGCCGCACAGTCATTCGTGTTCTGCAAAAGCTTGGCTTCGTAATGGGGCAACACTCTGTATCTCTCTCTCGCAGAGCCCGGCTGCCAAATTCAAAACGTCCAGCGATTGCGCCCACACGAAAGCTGCCAGCACGGAAAGCTGTAGCTGGTTTTCACTGTCCCTTGGAACTGCATTCGCTGCCGCACAGTCATTCGTGTTCTGCAAAAGCTTGGCTTGGTAATGGGGCAACACTCTGTATCTCTCTCTCGCAGAGCCCGGCTGCCAAATTCGAAACGTCCAGCGATTGCGCCCACACGAAAGCTGCCAGCACGGAAAGCTGTAGCTGGTTTTCACTGTCCCTTGGAACTGCATTCGCTGCCGCACAGTCATTCGTGTTCTGCAAAAGCTTGGCTTGGTAATGGGGCAACACTCTGTATCTCTCTCTCTGGCAGAGCCCGGCTGCCAAATTCGAAACGTCCAGCGATTGCGCCCACACGAAAGCTGCCAGCACGGAAAGCTGTAGCTGGTTTTCACTGTCCCTTGGAACTGCATTCGCTGCCGCACAGTCATTCGTGTTCTGCAAAAGCTTGGCTTCGTAATGGGGCAACACTCTGTATCTCTCTCTGGCAGAGCCCGGCTGCCAAATTCGAAACGTCCAGCGATTGCGCCCACACGAAAGCTGCCAGCACGGAAAGCTGTAGCTGGTTTTCACTGTCCCTTGGAACTGCATTCGCTGCCGCACAGTCATTCGTGTTCTGCAAAAGCTTGGCTTGGTAATGGGGCAACACTGTGTATCTCTCTCTCGCAGAGCCCGGCTGCCAAATTCAAAACGTCCAGCGATTGCGCCCACACGAAAGCTGCCAGCACGGAAAGCTGTAGCTGGTTTTCACTGTCCCTTGGAACTGCATTCGCTGCCGCACAGTCATTCGTGTTCTGCAAAAGCTTGGCTTGGTAATGGGGCAACACTCTGTATCTCTCTCTCGCAGAGCCCGGCTGCCAAATTCGAAACGTCCAGCGATTGCGCCCACACGAAAGCTGCCAGCACGGAAAGCTGTAGCTGGTTTTCACTGTCCCTTGGAACTGCATTCGCTGCCGCACAGTCATTCGTGTTCTGCAAAAGCTTGGCTTGGTAATGGGGCAACACTGTGTATCTCTCTCTGGCAGAGCCCGGCTGCCAAATTCAAAACGTCCAGTGATTGCGCCCACAAGAAAGCTGCCAGCACGGAAAGCTGTAGCTGGTTTTCACTGTCCCTTGGAACTGCATTCGCTGCCGCACAGTCATTCGTGTTCTGCAAAAGCTTGGCTTGGTAATGGGGCAACACTGTGTATCTCTCTCTGGCAGAGCCCGGCTGCCAAATTCGAAACGTCCAGCGATTGCGCCCACACGAAAGCTGCCAGCACGGAAAGCTGTAGCTGGTTTTCACTGTCCCTTGGAACTGCATTCGCTGCCGCACAGTCATTCGTGTTCTGCAAAAGCTTGGCTTGGTAACGGGGCAACACTCTGTATCTCTCTCTGGCAGAGCCCGGCTGCCAAATTCGAAACGTCCAGCGATTGCGCCCACACGAAAGCTGCCAGCACGGAAAGCTGTAGCTGGTTTTCACTGTCCCTTGGAACTGCATTCACTGCCGCACAGTCATTCGTGTTCTGCAAAAGCTTGGCTTCGTAATGGGGCAACACTCTGTATCTCTCTCTCGCAGAGCCCGGCTGCCAAATTCGAAACGTCCAGCGATTGCGCCCACACGAAAGCTGCCAGCACGGAAAGCTGTAGCTGGTTTTCACTGTCCCTTGGAACTGCATTCGCTGCCGCACAGTCATTCGTGTTCTGCAAAAGCTTGGCTTGGTAATGGGGCAACACTCTGTATCTCTCTCTCGCAGAGCCCGGCTGCCAAATTCAAAACGTCCAGCGATTGCGCCCACACGAAAGCTGCCAGCACGGAAAGCTGTAGCTGGTTTTCACTGTCCCTTGGAACTGCATTCGCTGCCGCACAGTCATTCGTGTTCTGCAAAAGCTTGGCTTGGTAATGGGGCAACACTCTGTATCTCTCTCTCGCAGAGCCCGGCTGCCAAATTCGAAACGTCCAGCGATTGCGCCCACACGAAAGCTGCCAGCACGGAAAGCTGTAGCTGGTTTTCACTGTCCCTTGGAACTGCATTCGCTGCCGCACAGTCATTCGTGTTCTGCAAAAGCTTGGCTTCGTAATGGGGCAACACTCTGTATCTCTCTCTCTCGCAGAGCCCGGCTGCCAAATTCGAAACGTCCAGCGATTGCGCCCACACGAAAACTGCCAGCACGGAAAGCTGTAGCTGGTTTTCACTGTCCCTTGGAACTGCATTCGCTGCCGCACAGTCATTCGTGTTCTGCAAAAGCTTGGCTTGGTAATGGGGCAACACTGTGTATCTCTCTCTGGCAGAGCCCGGCTGCCAAATTCGAAACGTCCAGCAATTGCGCCCACACGAAAGCTGCCAGCACGGAAAGCTGTAGCTGGTTTTCACTGTCCCTTGGAACTGCATTCGCTGCCGCACAGTCATTCGTGTTCTGCAAAAGCTTGGCTTGGTAATGGGGCAACACTGTGTATCTCTCTCTGGCAGAGCCCGGCTGCCAAATTCGAAACGTCCAGCGATTGCGCCCACACGAAAGCTGCCAGCACGGAAAGCTGTAGCTGGTTTTCACTGTCCCTTGGAACTGCATTCGCTGCCGCACAGTCATTCGTGTTCTGCAAAAGCTTGGCTTGGTAATGGGGCAACACTGTGTATCTCTCTCTCGCAGAGCCCGGCTGCCAAATTCGAAACGTCCAGCGATTGCGCCCACACGAAAGCTGCCAGCACGGAAAGCTGTAGCTGGTTTTCACTGTCCCTTGGAACTGCATTCGCTGCCGCACAGTCATTCGTGTTCTGCAAAAGCTTGGCTTGGTAATGGGGCAACACTCTGTATCTCTCTCTCGCAGAGCCCGGCTGCCAAATTCGAAACGTCCAGCGATTGCGCCCACACGAAAGCTGCCAGCACGGAAAGCTGTAGCTGGTTTTCACTGTCCCTTGGAACTGCATTCGCTGCCGCACAGTCATTCGTGTTCTGCAAAAGCTTGGCTTCGTAATGGGGCAACACTCTGTATCTCTCTCTCTCGCAGAGCCCGGCTGCCAAATTCGAAACGTCCAGCGATTGCGCCCACAAGAAAACTGCCAGCACGGAAAGCTGTAGCTGGTTTTCACTGTCCCTTGGAACTGCATTCGCTGCCGCACAGTCATTCGTGTTCTGCAAAAGCTTGGCTTGGTAATGGGGCAACACTGTGTATCTCTCTCTGGCAGAGCCCGGCTGCCAAATTCGAAACGTCCAGCGATTGCGCCCACACGAAAGCTGCCAGCACGGAAAGCTGTAGCTGGTTTTCACTGTCCCTTGGAACTGCATTCGCTGCCACACAGTCATTCGTGTTCTGCAAAAGCTTGGCTTGGTAATGGGGCAACACTGTGTATCTCTCTCTCGCAGAGCCCGGCTGCCAAATTCGAAACGTCCAGCGATTGCGCCCACACGAAAGCTGCCAGCACGGAAAGCTGTAGCTGGTTTTCACTGTCCCTTGGAACTGCATTCGCTGCCGCACAGTCATTCGTGTTCTGCAAAAGCTTGGCTTCGTAATGGGGCAACACTCTGTATCTCTCTCTCGCAGAGCCCGGCTGCCAAATTCAAAACGTCCAGCGATTGCGCCCACACGAAAGCTGCCAGCACGGAAAGCTGTAGCTGGTTTTCACTGTCCCTTGGAACTGCATTCGCTGCCGCACAGTCATTCGTGTTCTGCAAAAGCTTGGCTTGGTAATGGGGCAACACTCTGTATCTCTCTCTCGCAGAGCCCGGCTGCCAAATTCGAAACGTCCAGCGATTGCGCCCACACGAAAGCTGCCAGCACGGAAAGCTGTAGCTGGTTTTCACTGTCCCTTGGAACTGCATTCGCTGCCGCACAGTCATTCGTGTTCTGCAAAAGCTTGGCTTGGTAATGGGGCAACACTGTGTATCTCTCTCTGGCAGAGCCCGGCTGCCAAATTCAAAACGTCCAGTGATTGCGCCCACAAGAAAGCTGCCAGCACGGAAAGCTGTAGCTGGTTTTCACTGTCCCTTGGAACTGCATTCGCTGCCGCACAGTCATTCGTGTTCTGCAAAAGCTTGGCTTGGTAATGGGGCAACACTGTGTATCTCTCTCTGGCAGAGCCCGGCTGCCAAATTCGAAACGTCCAGCGATTGCGCCCACACGAAAGCTGCCAGCACGGAAAGCTGTAGCTGGTTTGCACTGTCCCTTGGAACTGCATTCGCTGCCGCACAGTCATTCGTGTTCTGCAAAAGCTTGGCTTCGTAATGGGGCAACACTGTGTATCTCTCTCTCTCGCAGAGCCCGGCTGCCAAATTCGAAACGTCCAGCGATTGCGCCCACACGAAAGCTGCCAGCACGGAAAGCTGTAGCTGGTTTTCACTGTCCCTTGGAACTGCATTCGCTGCCGCACAGTCATTCGTGTTCTGCAAAAGCTTGGCTTGGTAACGGGGCAACACTCTGTATCTCTCTCTGGCAGAGCCCGGCTGCCAAATTCGAAACGTCCAGCGATTGCGCCCACACGAAAGCTGCCAGCACGGAAAGCTGTAGCTGGTTTTCACTGTCCCTTGGAACTGCATTCGCTGCCGCACAGTCATTCGTGTTCTGCAAAAGCTTGGCTTGGTAATGGGGCCACACTGTGTATCTCCCTCTCTCGCAGAGCCCGGCTGCCAAATTCGAAACGTCCAGCGATTGCGCCCACACGAAAACTGCCAGCACGGAAAGCTGTAGCTGGTTTTCACTGTCCCTTGGAACTGCATTCGCTGCCGCACAGTCATTCGTGTTCTGCAAAAGCTTGGCTTGGTAATGGGGCAACACTGTGTATCTCTCTCTGGCAGAGCCCGGCTGCCAAATTCGAAACGTCCAGCGATTGCGCCCACACGAAAGCTGCCAGCACAGAAAGCTGTAGCTGGTTTTCACTGTCCCTTGGAACTGCATTCGCTGCCGCACAGTCATTCGTGTTCTGCAAAAGCTTGGGTTGGTAATGGGGCAACACTGTGTATCTCTCTCTCGCAGAGCCCGGCTGCCAAATTCGAAACGTCCAGCGATTGCGCCCACACGAAAGCTGCCAGTACGGAAAGCTGTAGCTGGTTTTCACTGTCCCTTGGAACTGCATTCGCTGCCACACAGTCATTCGTGTTCTGCAAAAGCTTGGCTTCGTAATGGGGCAACACTCTGTATCTCTCTCTCGCAGAGCCCGGCTGCCAAATTCGAAACGTCCAGCGATTGCGCCCACACGAAAGCTGCCAGCACGGAAAGCTGTAGCTGGTTTTCACTGTCCCTTGGAACTGCATTCGCTGCCGCACAGTCATTTGTGTTCTGCAAAAGCTTGGCTTCGTAATGGGGCAACACTGTGTATCTCTCTCTCTCACAGAGCCCGGCTGCCAAATTCTAAACGTCCAGCGATTGCGCCCACAAGAAAACTGCCAGCACGGAAAGCTGTAGCTGGTTTTCACTGTCCCTTGGAACTGCATTCGCTGCCGCACAGTCATTCGTGTTCTGCAAAAGCTTGGCTTGGTAATGGGGCAACACTGTGTATCTCTCTCTCGCAGAGCCCGGCTGCCAAATTCGAAACGTCCAGCGATTGCGCCCACACGAAAGCTGCCAGCACGGAAAGCTGTAGCTGGTTTTCACTGTCCCTTGGAACTGCATTCGCTGCCGCACAGTCATTCGTGTTCTGCAAAAGCTTGGCTTGGTAATGGGGGAACACTGTGTATCTCTCTCTGGCAGAGCCCGGCTGCCAAATTCGAAACGGCCAGCGATTGCGCCCACACGAAAGCTGCCAGCACGGAAAGCTGTAGCTGGTTTTCACTGTCCCTTGGAACTGCATTCGCTGCCACACAGTCATTCGTGTTCTGCAAAAGCTTGGCTTGGTAATGGGGCAACACTGTGTATCTCTCTCTGGCAGAGCCCGGCTGCCAAATTCGAAACGTCCAGCGATTGCGCCCACACGAAAGCTGCCAGCACGGAAAGCTGTAGCTGGTTTTCACTGTCCCTTGGAACTGCATTCGCTGCCGCACAGTCATTTGTGTTCTGCAAAAGCTTGGCTTCGTAATGGGGCAACACTGTGTATCTCTCTCTCTCGCAGAGCCCGGCTGCCAAATTCGAAACGTCCAGCGATTGCGCCCACACGAAAGCTGCCAGCACGGAAAGCTGTAGCTGGTTTTCACTGTCCCTTGGAACTGCATTCGCTGCCGCACAGTCATTCGTGTTCTTCAAAAGCTTTGATTCGTAATGGGGCAACACTGTGTATCTCTCTCTCGCAGAGCCCGGCTGCCAAATTCGAAACGTCCAGCGATTGCGCCCACACGAAAGCTGCCAGCACGGAAAGCTGTAGCTGGTTTTCACTGTCCCTTGGAACTGCATTCGCTGCCGCACAGTCATTCGTGTTCTGCAAAAGCTTGGCTTGGTAATGGGGCAACACTGTGTATCTCTCTCTCGCAGAGCCCGGCTGCCAAATTCGAAACGTCCAGCGATTGCGCCCACACGAAAGCTGCCAGCACGGAAAGCTGTAGCTGGTTTTCACTGTCCCTTGGAACTGCATTCGCTGCCGCACAGTCATTCGTGTTCTGCAAAAGCTTGGCTTCGTAATGGGGCAACACTCTGTATCTCTCTCTCGCAGAGCCCGGCTGCCAAATTCTAAACGTCCAGCGATTGCGCCCACACGAAAGCTGCCAGCACGGAAAGCTGTAGCTGGTTTTCACTGTCCCTTGGAACTGCATTCGCTGCCGCACAGTCATTCGTGTTCTGCAAAAGCTTGGCTTCGTAATGGGGCAACACTCTGTATCTCTCTCTGGCAGAGCCCGGCTGCCAAATTCGAAACGTCCAGCGATTGCGCCCACACGAAAGCTGCCAGCACGGAAAGCTGTAGCTGGTTTTCACTGTCCCTTGGAACTGCATTCGCTGCCGCACAGTCATTCGTGTTCTGCAAAAGCTTGGCTTGGTAATGGGGCAACACTGTGTATCTCTCTCTGGCAGAGCCCGGCTGCCAAATTCGAAACGTCCAGCGATTGCGCCCACACTAAAGCTGCCAGCACGGAAAGCTGTAGCTGGTTTTCACTGTCCCTTGGAACTGCATTCGCTGCCACACAGTCATTCGTGTTCTGCAAAAGCTTGGCTTCGTAATGGGGCAACACTGTGTATCTCTCTCTCTCGCAGAGCCCGGCTGCCAAATTCGAAACGTCCAGCGATTGCGCCCACAAGAAAACTGCCAGCACAGAAAGCTGTAGCTGGTTTTCACTGTCCCTTGGAACTGCATTCGCTGCCGCACAGTCATTCGTGTTCTGCAAAAGCTTGGCTTGGTAATGGGGCAACACTCTGTATCTCTCTCTCGCAGAGCCCGGCTGCCAAATTCGAAACGTCCAGCGATTGCGCCCACACGAAAGCTGCCAGCACGGAAAGCTGTAGCTGGTTTTCACTGTCCCTTGGAACTGCATTCGCTGCCGCACAGTCATTCGTGTTCTGCAAAAGCTTGGCTTGGTAATGGGGGAACACTGTGTATCTCTCTCTCGCAGAGCCCGGCTGCCAAATTCGAAGCGTCCAGCGATTGCGCCCACACGAAAGCTGCCAGCACGGAAAGCTGTAGCTGGTTTTCACTGTCCCTTGGAACTGCATTCGCTGCCGCACAGTCATTCGTGTTCTGCAGAAGCTTGGCTTCGTAATGGGGCAACACTCTGTATCTCTCTCTGGCAGAGCCCAGCTGCCAAATTCGAAACGTCCAGCGATTGCGCCCACACGAAAGCTGCCAGCACGGAAAGCTGTAGCTGGTTTTCACTGTCCCTTGGAACTGCATTCGCTGCCGCACAGTCATTTGTGTTCTGCAAAAGCTTGGCTTCGTAATGGGGCAACACTGTGTATCTCTCTCTCTCGCAGAGCCCGGCTGCCAAATTCGAAACGTCCAGCGATTGCGCCCACACGAAAGCTGCCAGCACTGAAAGCTGTAGCTGGTTTTCACTGTCCCTTGGAACTGCATTCGCTGCCGCACAGTCATTCGTGTTCTGCAAAAGCTTGGCTTCGTAATGGGGCAACACTCTGTATCTCTCTCTCGCAGAGCCCGGCTGCCAAATTCAAAACGTCCAGCGATTGCGCCCACACGAAAGCTGCCAGCACGGAAAGCTGTAGCTGGTTTTCACTGTCCCTTGGAACTGCATTCGCTGCCGCACAGTCATTCGTGTTCTGCAAAAGCTTGGCTTCGTAATGGGGCAACACTCTGTATCTCTCTCTCGCAGAGCCCGGCTGCCAAATTCGAAACGTCCAGCGATTGCGCCCACACGAAAGCTGCCAGCACGGAAAGCTGTAGCTGGTTTTCACTGTCCCTTGGAACTGCATTCGCTGCCGCACAGTCATTCGTGTTCTGCAAAAGCTTGGCTTCGTAATGGGGCAACACTGTGTATCTCTCTCTCGCAGAGCCCGGCTGCCAAATTCGAAACGTCCAGCGATTGCGCCCACACGAAAGCTGCCAGCACGGAAAGCTGTAGCTGGTTTTCACTGTCCCTTGGAACTGCATTCGCTGCCACACAGTCATTCGTGTTCTGCAAAAGCTTGGCTTCGTAATGGGGCAACACTGTGTATCTCTCTCTCTCGCAGAGCCCGGCTGCCAAATTCGAAACGTCCAGCGATTGCGCCCACAAGAAAACTGCCAGCACAGAAAGCTGTAGCTGATTTTCACTGTCCCTTGGAACTGCATTCGCTGCCGCACAGTCATTCGTGTTCTGCAAAAGCTTGGCTTGGTAATGGGGCAACACTCTGTATCTCTCTCTCGCAGAGCCCGGCTGCCAAATTCGAAACGTCCAGCGATTGCGCCCACACGAAAGCTGCCAGCACGGAAAGCTGTAGCTGGTTTTCACTGTCCCTTGGAACTGCATTCGCTGCCTCACAGTCATTCGTGTTCTGCAAAAGCTTGGCTTGGTAATGTGGCAACACTCTGTATCTCTCTCTCGCAGAGCCCGGCTGCCAAATTTGAAACGTCCAGCGATTGCGCCCACACGAAAGCTGCCAGCACGGAAAGCTGTAGCTGGTTTTCACTGTCCCTTGGAACTGCATTCGCTGCCGCACAGTCATTCGTGTTCTGCAAAAGCTTGGCTTCGTAATGGGGCAACACTCTGTATCTCTCTCTGGCAGAGCCCGGCTGCCAAATTCGAAACGTCCAGCGATTGCGCCCACACGAAAGCTGCCAGCACAGAAAGCTGTAGCTGGTTTTCACTGTCCCTTGGAACTGCATTCGCTGCCACACAGTCATTCGTGTTCTGCAAAAGCTTGGCTTGGTAATGGGGCAACACTCTGTATCTCTCTCTCGCAGAGCCCGGCTGCCAAATTCGAAACGTCCAGCGATTGCACCCACACGAAAGCTGCCAGCACGGAAAGCTGTAGCTGGTTTTCACTGTCCCTTGTAACTGCATTCGCTGCCGCACAGTCATTCGTGTTCTGCAAAAGCTTGGCTTGGTAATGGGGCAACACTGTGTATCTCTCTCTCGCAGAGCCCGGCTGCCAAATTCGAAACGTCCAGCGATTGCGCCCACACGAAAGCTGCCAGCACGGAAAGCTGTAGCTGGTTTTCACTGTCCCTTGGAACTGCATTCGCTGCCGCACAGTCATTCGTGTTCTGCAAAAGCTTGGCTTCGTAATGGGGCAACACTGTGTATCTCTCTCTCTCGCAGAGCCCGGCTGCCAAATTCGAAACGTCCAGCGATTGCGCCCACACGAAAGCTGCCAGCACGGAAAGCTGTAGCTGGTTTTCACTGTCCCTTGGAACTGCATTCGCTGCCGCACAGTCATTCGTGTTCTGCAAAAGCTTGGCTTGGTAATGGGGCAACACTGTGTATCTCTCTCTGGCAGAGCCCGGCTGCCAAATTCGAAACGTCCAGCGATTGCGCCCACACGAAAGCTGCCAGCACAGAAAGCTGTAGCTGGTTTTCACTGTCCCTTGGAACTGCATTCGCTGCCGCACAGTCATTCGTGTTCTGCAAAAGCTTGGCTTGGTAATGGGGCAACACTCTGTATCTCTCTCTCGCAGAGCCCGCCTGCCAAATTCGAAACGTCCAGCGATTGCGCCCACACGAAAGCTGCCAGCATGGAAAGCTGTAGCTGGTTTTCACTGTCCCTTGGAACTGCATTCGCTGCCACACAGTCATTCGTGTTCTGCAAAAGCTTGGCTTCGTAATGGGGCAACACTCTGTATCTCTCTCTCGCAGAGCCCGGCTGCCAAATTCAAAAAGTCCAGCGATTGCGCCCACACGAAAGCTGCCAGCACGGAAAGCTGTAGCTGGTTTTCACTGTCCCTTGGAACTGCATTCGCTGCCGCACAGTCATTCGTGTTCTGCAAAAGCTTGGCTTCGTAATGGGGCAACACTGTGTATCTCTCTCTCTCGCAGAGCCCGGCTGCCAAATTCGAAACGTCCAGCGATTGCGCCCACACGAAAGCTGCCAGCACGGAAAGCTGTAGCTGGTTTTCACTGTCCCTTGGAACTGCATTCGCTGCCGCACAGTCATTCGTGTTCTGCAAAAGCTTGGCTTGGTAATGGGGCAACACTGTGTATCTCTCTCTCGCAGAGCCCGGCTGCCAAATTCGAAACGTCCAGCGATTGCGCCCACACGAAAGCTGCCAGCACGGAAAGCTGTAGCTGGTTTTCACTGTCCCTTGGAACTGCATTCGCTGCCGCACAGTCATTCGTGTTCTGCAAAAGCTTGGCTTCGTAATGGGGCAACACTGTGTATCTCTCTCTCTCGCAGAGCCCGGCTGCCAAATTCGAAACGTCCAGCGATTGCGCCCACAAGAAAGCTGCCAGCACGGAAAGCTGTAGCTGGTTTTCACTGTCCCTTGGAACTGCATTCGCTGCCGCACAGTCATTCGTATTCTGCAAAAGCTTGGCTTCGTAATGGGGCAACACTGTGTATCTCTCTCTCGCAGAGCCCGGCTGCCAAATTCGAAACGTCCAGCGATTGCGCCCACACGAAAGCTGCCAGCACGGAAAGCTGTAGCTGGTTTTCACTGTCCCTTGGAACTGCATTCGCTGCCGCACAGTCATTCGTGTTCTGCAAAAGCTTGGCTTGGTAATGGGGCAACACTGTGTATCTCTCTCTCGCAGAGCCCGGCTGCCAAATTCGAAACGTCCAGCGATTGCGCCCACACGAAAGCTGCCAGCACGGAAAGCTGTAGCTGGTTTTCACTGTCCCTTGGAACTGCATTCGCTGCCGCACAGTCATTCGTGTTCTGCAAAAGCTTGGCTTCGTAATGGGGCAACACTCTGTATCTCTCTCTCGCAGAGCCCGGCTGCCAAATTCGAAACGTCCAGCGATTGCGCCCACACGAAAGCTGCCAGCACGGAAAGCTGTAGCTGGTTTTCACTGTCCCTTGGAACTGCATTCGCTGCCGCACAGTCATTCGTGTTCTGCAAAAGCTTGGCTTGGTAATGGGGCAACACTGTGTATCTCTCTCTCGCAGAGCCCGGCTGCCAAATTCGAAACGTCCAGCGATTGCGCCCACACGAAAGCTGCCAGCACGGAAAGCTGTAGCTGGTTTTCACTGTCCCTTGGAACTGCATTCGCTGCCGCACAGTCATTCGTGTTCTGCAAAAGCTTGGCTTGGTAATGTGGCAACACTCTGTATCTCTCTCTCGCAGAGCCCGGCTGCCAAATTCGAAACGTCCAGCGATTGCGCCCACACGAAAGCTGCCAGCACGGAAAGCTGTAGCTGGTTTTCACTGTCCCTTGGAACTGCATTCGCTGCCGCACAGTCATTCGTGTTCTGCAAAAGCTTGGCTTGGTAATGGGGCAACACTGTGTATCTCTCTCTCTCGCAGAGCCCGGCTGCCAAATTCGAAACGTCCAGCGATTGCGCCCACAAGAAAACTGCCAGCACGGAAAACTGTAGCTGGTTTTCACTGTCCCTTGGAACTGCATTCGCTGCCGCACAGTCATTCGTGTTCTGCAAAAGCTTGGCTTCGTAATGGGGCAACACTGTGTATCTCTCTCTCGCAGAGCCCGGCTGCCAAATTCGAAACGTCCAGCGATTGCGCCCACACGAAAGCTGCCAGCACGGAAAGCTGTAGCTGGTTTTCACTGTCCCTTGGAACTGCATTCGCTGCCGCACAGTCATTCGTGTTCTGCAAAAGCTTGGCTTGGTAATGGGGCAACACTCTGTATCTCTCTCTCGCAGAGCCCGGCTGCCAAATTTGAAACGTCCAGCGATTGCGCCCACACGAAAGCTGCCAGCACGGAAAGCTGTAGCTGGTTTTCACTGTCCCTTGGAACTGCATTCGCTGCCGCACAGTCATTCGTGTTCTGCAAAAGCTTGGCTTCGTAATGGGGCAACACTCTGTATCTCTCTCTCGCAGAGCCCGGCTGCCAAATTCGAAACGTCCAGCGATTGCGCCCACACGAAAGCTGCCAGTACGGAAAGCTGTAGCTGGTTTTCACTGTCCCTTGGAACTGCATTCGCTGCCACACAGTCATTCGTGTTCTGCAAAAGCTTGGCTTGGTAATGGGGCAACACTCTGTATCTCTCTCTCGCAGAGCCCGGCTGCCAAATTCGAAACGTCCAGCGATTGCGCCCACACTAAAGCTGCCGGCACGGAAAGCTGTAGCTGGTTTTCACTGTCCCTTGGAACTGCATTCGCTGCCGCACAGTCATTCGTGTTCTGCAAAAGCTTGGCTTCGTAATGGGGCAACACTGTGTATCTCTCTCTCTCGCAGAGCCCGGCTGCCAAATTCGAAACGTCCAGCGATTGCGCCCACACGAAAGCTGCCAGCACGGAAAGCTGTAGCTGGTTTTCACTGTCCCTTGGAACTGCATTCGCTGCCGCACAGTCATTCGTGTTCTGCAAAAGCTTGGCTTCGTAATGGGGCAACACTCTGTATCTCTCTCTCGCAGAGCCCGGCTGCCAAATTCGAAACGTCCAGCGATTGCGCCCACACGAAAGCTGCCAGCACGGAAAGCTGTAGCTGGTTTTCACTGTCCCTTGGAACTGCATTCGCTGCCGCACAGTCATTCGTGTTCTGCAAAAGCTTGGCTTCGTAATGGGGCAACACTCTGTATCTCTCTCTCGCAGAGCCCGGCTGCCAAATTCGAAACGTCCAGCGATTGCGCCCACACGAAAGCTGCCAGCACAGAAAGCTGTAGCTGGTTTTCACTGTCCCTTGGAACTGCATTCGCTGCCGCACAGTCATTCGTGTTCTGCAAAAGCTTGGCTTGGTAATGGGGCAACACTCTGTATCTCTCTCTCGCAGAGCCCGGCTGCCAAATTCGAAACGGCCAGCGATTGCGCCCACACGAAAGCTGCCGGCACGGAAAGCTGTAGCTGGTTTTCACTGTCCCTTGGAACTGCATTCGCTGCCGCACAGTCATTCGTGTTCTGCAAAAGCTTGGCTTGGTAATGGGGCAACACTCTGTATCTCTCTCTCTCGCAGAGCCCGGCTGCCAAATTCGAAACGTCCAGCGATTGCGCCCACACGAAAGCTGCCAGCACGGAAAGCTGTAGCTGGTTTTCACTGTCCCTTGGAACTGCATTCGCTGCCACACAGTCATTCGTGTTCTGCAAAAGCTTGGCTTCGTAATGGGGCAACACTCTGTATCTCTCTCTCGCAGAGCCCGGCTGCCAAATTCAAAAAGTCCAGCGATTGCGCCCACACGAAAGCTGCCAGCACGGAAAGCTGTAGCTGGTTTTCACTGTCCCTTGGAACTGCATTCGCTGCCGCACAGTCATTCGTGTTCTGCAAAAGCTTGGCTTCGTAATGGGGCAACACTCTGTATCTCTCTCTGGCAGAGCCCGGCTGCCAAATTCGAAACGTCCAGCGATTGCGCCCACACGAAAGCTGCCAGCACGGAAAGCTGTAGCTGGTTTTCACTGTCCCTTGGAACTGCATTCGCTGCCGCACAGTCATTCGTGTTCTGCAAAAGCTTGGCTTGGTAATGGGGCAACACTGTGTATCTCTCTCTCGCAGAGCACGGCTGCCAAATTCGAAACGTCCAGCGATTGCGCCCACACGAAAGCTGCCAGCACGGAAAGCTGTAGCTGGTTTTCACTGTCCCTTGGAACTGCATTCGCTGCCGCACAGTCATTCGTGTTCTGCAAAAGCTTGGCTTCGTAATGGGGCAACACTGTGTATCTCTCTCTGGCAGAGCCCGGCTGCCAAATTCGAAACGTCCAGTGATTGCGCCCACACGAAAGCTGCCAGCACGGAAAGCTGTAGCTGGTTTTCACTGTCCCTTGGAACTGCATTCGCTGCCGCACAGTCATTTGTGTTCTGCAAAAGCTTGGCTTCGTAATGGGGCAACACTGTGTATCTCTCTCTCTCGCAGAGCCCGGCTGCCAAATTCGAAACGTCCAGCGATTGCGCCCACAAGAAAGCTGCCAGCACGGAAAGCTGTAGCTGGTTTTCACTGTCCCTTGGAACTGCATTCGCTGCCGCACAGTCATTCGTATTCTGCAAAAGCTTGGCTTCGTAATGGGGCAACACTGTGTATCTCTCTCTCGCAGAGCCCGGCTGCCAAATTCGAAACGTCCAGCGATTGCGCCCACACGAAAGCTGCCAGCACGGAAAGCTGTAGCTGGTTTTCACTGTCCCTTGGAACTGCATTCGCTGCCGCACAGTCATTCGTGTTCTGCAAAAGCTTGGCTTGGTAATGGGGCAACACTGTGTATCTCTCTCTCGCAGAGCCCGGCTGCCAAATTCGAAACGTCCAGCGATTGCGCCCACACGAAAGCTGCCAGCACGGAAAGCTGTAGCTGGTTTTCACTGTCCCTTGGAACTGCATTCGCTGCCGCACAGTCATTCGTGTTCTGCAAAAGCTTGGCTTCGTAATGGGGCAACACTCTGTATCTCTCTCTCTCGCAGAGCCCGGCTGCCAAATTCGAAACGTCCAGCGATTGCGCCCACACGAAAGCTGCCAGCACGGAAAGCTGTAGCTGGTTTTCACTGTCCCTTGGAACTGCATTCGCTGCCGCACAGTCATTCGTGTTCTGCAAAAGCTTGGCTTGGTAATGGGGCAACACTCTGTATCTCTCTCTGGCAGAGCCCGGCTGCCAAATTCGAAACGTCCAGCGATTGCGCCCACACGAAAGCTGCCAGCACGGAAAGCTGTAGCTGGTTTTCACTGTCCCTTGGAACTGCATTCGCTGCCACACAGTCATTCGTGTTCTGCAAAAGCTTGGCTTGGTAATGGGGCAACACTCTGTATCTCTCTCTGGAAGAGCCCGGCTGCCAAATTCGAAACGTCCAGCGATTGCGCCCACACGAAAGCTGCCAGCACGGAAAGCTGTAGCTGGTTTTCACTGTCCCTTGGAACTGCATTCGCTGCCGCACAGTCATTCGTGTTCTGCAAAAGCTTGGCTTGGTAATGGGGCAACACTCTGTATCTCTCTCTCGCAGAGCCCGGCTGCCAAATTCGAAACGTCCAGCGATTGCGCCCACACGAAAGCTGCCAGCATGGAAAGCTGTAGCTGGTTTTCACTGTCCCTTGGAACTGCATTCGCTGCCACACAGTCATTCGTGTTCTGCAAAAGCTTGGCTTCGTAATGGGGCAACACTCTGTATCTCTCTCTCGCAGAGCCCGGCTGCCAAATTCAAAAAGTCCAGCGATTGCGCCCACACGAAAGCTGCCAGCACGGAAAGCTGTAGCTGGTTTTCACTGTCCCTTGGAACTGCATTCGCTGCCGCACAGTCATTCGTGTTCTGCAAAAGCTTGGCTTCGTAATGGGGCAACACTCTGTATCTCTCTCTGGCAGAGCCCGGCTGCCAAATTCGAAACGTCCAGCGATTGCGCCCACACGAAAGCTGCCAGCACGGAAAGCTGTAGCTGGTTTTCACTGTCCCTTGGAACTGCATTCGCTGCCGCACAGTCATTCGTGTTCTGCAAAAGCTTGGCTTGGTAATGGGGCAACACTGTGTATCTCTCTCTCGCAGAGCCCGGCTGCCAAATTCGAAACGTCCAGCGATTGCGCCCACACGAAAGCTGCCAGCACGGAAAGCTGTAGCTGGTTTTCACTGTCCCTTGGAACTGCATTCGCTGCCGCACAGTCATTCGTGTTCTGCAAAAGCTTGGCTTCGTAATGGGGCAACACTGTGTATCTCTCTCTCTCGCAGAGCCCGGCTGCCAAATTCGAAACGTCCAGCGATTGCGCCCACAAGAAAGCTGCCAGCACGGAAAGCTGTAGCTGGTTTTCACTGTCCCTTGGAACTGCATTCGCTGCCGCACAGTCATTCGTATTCTGCAAAAGCTTGGCTTCGTAATGGGGCAACACTGTGTATCTCTCTCTCGCAGAGCCCGGCTGCCAAATTCGAAACGTCCAGCGATTGCGCCCACACGAAAGCTGCCAGCACGGAAAGCTGTAGCTGGTTTTCACTGTCCCTTGGAACTGCATTCGCTGCCGCACAGTCATTCGTGTTCTGCAAAAGCTTGGCTTGGTAATGGGGCAACACTGTGTATCTCTCTCTCGCAGAGCCCGGCTGCCAAATTCGAAACGTCCAGCGATTGCGCCCACACGAAAGCTGCCAGCACGGAAAGCTGTAGCTGGTTTTCACTGTCCCTTGGAACTGCATTCGCTGCCGCACAGTCATTCGTGTTCTGCAAAAGCTTGGCTTCGTAATGGGGCAACACTCTGTATCTCTCTCTGGCAGAGCCCAGCTGCCAAATTCGAAACGTCCAGCGATTGCGCCCACACGAAAGCTGCCAGCACGGAAAGCTGTAGCTGGTTTTCACTGTCCCTTGGAACTGCATTCGCTGCCGCACAGTCATTCGTGTTCTGCAAAAGCTTGGCTTGGTAATGGGGCAACACTGTGTATCTCTCTCTCGCAGAGCCCGGCTGCCAAATTCGAAACGTCCAGCGATTGCGCCCACACGAAAGCTGCCAGCACGGAAAGCTGTAGCTGGTTTTCACTGTCCCTTGGAACTGCATTCGCTGCCGCACAGTCATTCGTGTTCTGCAAAAGCTTGGCTTGGTAATGTGGCAACACTCTGTATCTCTCTCTCGCAGAGCCCGGCTGCCAAATTCGAAACGTCCAGCGATTGCGCCCACAAGAAAGCTGCCAGCACGGAAAGCTGTAGCTGGTTTTCACTGTCCCTTGGAACTGCATTCGCTGCCGCACAGTCATTCGTATTCTGCAAAAGCTTGGCTTCGTAATGGGGCAACACTGTGTATCTCTCTCTCGCAGAGCCCGGCTGCCAAATTCGAAACGTCCAGCGATTGCGCCCACACGAAAGCTGCCAGCACGGAAAGCTGTAGCTGGTTTTCACTGTCCCTTGGAACTGCATTCGCTGCCGCACAGTCATTCGTGTTCTGCAAAAGCTTGGCTTGGTAATGGGGCAACACTGTGTATCTCTCTCTCGCAGAGCCCGGCTGCCAAATTCGAAACGTCCAGCGATTGCGCCCACACGAAAGCTGCCAGCACGGAAAGCTGTAGCTGGTTTTCACTGTCCCTTGGAACTGCATTCGCTGCCGCACAGTCATTCGTGTTCTGCAAAAGCTTGGCTTCGTAATGGGGCAACACTCTGTATCTCTCTCTCTCGCAGAGCCCGGCTGCCAAATTCGAAACGTCCAGCGATTGCGCCCACACGAAAGCTGCCAGCACGGAAAGCTGTAGCTGGTTTTCACTGTCCCTTGGAACTGCATTCGCTGCCGCACAGTCATTCGTGTTCTGCAAAAGCTTGGCTTGGTAATGGGGCAACACTGTGTATCTCTCTCTGGCAGAGCCCGGCTGCCAAATTCGAAACGTCCAGCGATTGCGCCCACACGAAAGCTGCCAGCACGGAAAGCTGTAGCTGGTTTTCACTGTCCCTTGGAACTGCATTCGCTGCCACACAGTCATTCGTGTTCTGCAAAAGCTTGGCTTGGTAATGGGGCAACACTCTGTATCTCTCTCTGGAAGAGCCCGGCTGCCAAATTCGAAACGTCCAGCGATTGCGCCCACACGAAAGCTGCCAGCACGGAAAGCTGTAGCTGGTTTTCACTGTCCCTTGGAACTGCATTCGCTGCCGCACAGTCATTCGTGTTCTGCAAAAGCTTGGCTTGGTAATGGGGCAACACTCTGTATCTCTCTCTCGCAGAGCCCGGCTGCCAAATTCGAAACGTCCAGCGATTGCGCCCACACGAAAGCTGCCAGCATGGAAAGCTGTAGCTGGTTTTCACTGTCCCTTGGAACTGCATTCGCTGCCACACAGTCATTCGTGTTCTGCAAAAGCTTGGCTTCGTAATGGGGCAACACTCTGTATCTCTCTCTCGCAGAGCCCGGCTGCCAAATTCAAAAAGTCCAGCGATTGCGCCCACACGAAAGCTGCCAGCACGGAAAGCTGTAGCTGGTTTTCACTGTCCCTTGGAACTGCATTCGCTGCCGCACAGTCATTCGTGTTCTGCAAAAGCTTGGCTTCGTAATGGGGCAACACTCTGTATCTCTCTCTGGCAGAGCCCGGCTGCCAAATTCGAAACGTCCAGCGATTGCGCCCACACGAAAGCTGCCAGCACGGAAAGCTGTAGCTGGTTTTCACTGTCCCTTGGAACTGCATTCGCTGCCGCACAGTCATTCGTGTTCTGCAAAAGCTTGGCTTGGTAATGGGGCAACACTGTGTATCTCTCTCTCGCAGAGCCCGGCTGCCAAATTCGAAACGTCCAGCGATTGCGCCCACACGAAAGCTGCCAGCACGGAAAGCTGTAGCTGGTTTTCACTGTCCCTTGGAACTGCATTCGCTGCCGCACAGTCATTCGTGTTCTGCAAAAGCTTGGCTTCGTAATGGGGCAACACTGTGTATCTCTCTCTCTCGCAGAGCCCGGCTGCCAAATTCGAAACGTCCAGCGATTGCGCCCACAAGAAAGCTGCCAGCACGGAAAGCTGTAGCTGGTTTTCACTGTCCCTTGGAACTGCATTCGCTGCCGCACAGTCATTCGTATTCTGCAAAAGCTTGGCTTGGTAATGGGGCAACACTGTGTATCTCTCTCTCGCAGAGCCCGGCTGCCAAATTCGAAACGTCCAGCGATTGCGCCCACACGAAAGCTGCCAGCACGGAAAGCTGTAGCTGGTTTTCACTGTCCCTTGGAACTGCATTCGCTGCCGCACAGTCATTCGTGTTCTGCAAAAGCTTGGCTTGGTAATGGGGCAACACTGTGTATCTCTCTCTCGCAGAGCCCGGCTGCCAAATTCGAAACGTCCAGCGATTGCGCCCACACGAAAGCTGCCAGCACGGAAAGCTGTAGCTGGTTTTCACTGTCCCTTGGAACTGCATTCGCTGCCGCACAGTCATTCGTGTTCTGCAAAAGCTTGGCTTCGTAATGGGGCAACACTCTGTATCTCTCTCTCGCAGAGCCCGGCTGCCAAATTCGAAACGTCCAGCGATTGCGCCCACACGAAAGCTGCCAGCACGGAAAGCTGTAGCTGGTTTTCACTGTCCCTTGGAACTGCATTCGCTGCCGCACAGTCATTCGTGTTCTGCAAAAGCTTGGCTTGGTAATGGGGCAACACTGTGTATCTCTCTCTCGCAGAGCCCGGCTGCCAAATTCGAAACGTCCAGCGATTGCGCCCACACGAAAGCTGCCAGCACGGAAAGCTGTAGCTGGTTTTCACTGTCCCTTGGAACTGCATTCGCTGCCGCACAGTCATTCGTGTTCTGCAAAAGCTTGGCTTGGTAATGTGGCAACACTCTGTATCTCTCTCTCGCAGAGCCCGGCTGCCAAATTCGAAACGTCCAGCGATTGCGCCCACACGAAAGCTGCCAGCACGGAAAGCTGTAGCTGGTTTTCACTGTCCCTTGGAACTGCATTCGCTGCCGCACAGTCATTCGTGTTCTGCAAAAGCTTGGCTTGGTAATGGGGCAACACTGTGTATCTCTCTCTCTCGCAGAGCCCGGCTGCCAAATTCGAAACGTCCAGCGATTGCGCCCACACGAAAGCTGCCAGCACGGAAAGCTGTAGCTGGTTTTCACTGTCCCTTGGAACTGCATTCGCTGCCGCACAGTCATTCGTGTTCTGCAAAAGCTTGGCTTCGTAATGGGGCAACACTGTGTATCTCTCTCTCGCAGAGCCCGGCTGCCAAATTCGAAACGTCCAGCGATTGCGCCCACACGAAAGCTGCCAGCACGGAAAGCTGTAGCTGGTTTTCACTGTCCCTTGGAACTGCATTCGCTGCCGCACAGTCATTCGTGTTCTGCAAAAGCTTGGCTTGGTAATGGGGCAACACTCTGTATCTCTCTCTCGCAGAGCCCGGCTGCCAAATTTGAAACGTCCAGCGATTGCGCCCACACGAAAGCTGCCAGCACGGAAAGCTGTAGCTGGTTTTCACTGTCCCTTGGAACTGCATTCGCTGCCGCACAGTCATTCGTATTCTGCAAAAGCTTGGCTTCGTAATGGGGCAACACTGTGTATCTCTCTCTCGCAGAGCCCGGCTGCCAAATTCGAAACGTCCAGCGATTGCGCCCACACGAAAGCTGCCAGCACGGAAAGCTGTAGCTGGTTTTCACTGTCCCTTGGAACTGCATTCGCTGCCGCACAGTCATTCGTGTTCTGCAAAAGCTTGGCTTGGTAATGGGGCAACACTCTGTATCTCTCTCTCGCAGAGCCCGGCTGCCAAATTCGAAACGTCCAGCGATTGCGCCCACACGAAAGCTGCCAGCACGGAAAGCTGTAGCTGGTTTTCACTGTCCCTTGGAACTGCATTCGCTGCCGCACAGTCATTCGTGTTCTGCAAAAGCTTGGCTTCGTAATGGGGCAACACTCTGTATCTCTCTCTCGCAGAGCCCGGCTGCCAAATTCGAAACGTCCAGCGATTGCGCCCACACGAAAGCTGCCAGCACGGAAAGCTGTAGCTGGTTTTCACTGTCCCTTGGAACTGCATTCGCTGCCGCACAGTCATTCGTGTTCTGCAAAAGCTTGGCTTGGTAATGGGGCAACACTGTGTATCTCTCTCTCGCAGAGCCCGGCTGCCAAATTCGAAACGTCCAGCGATTGCGCCCACACGAAAGCTGCCAGCACGGAAAGCTGTAGCTGGTTTTCACTGTCCCTTGGAACTGCATTCGCTGCCGCACAGTCATTCGTGTTCTGCAAAAGCTTGGCTTGGTAATGTGGCAACACTCTGTATCTCTCTCTCGCAGAGCCCGGCTGCCAAATTCGAAACGTCCAGCGATTGCGCCCACACGAAAGCTGCCAGCACGGAAAGCTGTAGCTGGTTTTCACTGTCCCTTGGAACTGCATTCGCTGCCGCACAGTCATTCGTGTTCTGCAAAAGCTTGGCTTGGTAATGGGGCAACACTGTGTATCTCTCTCTCTCGCAGAGCCCGGCTGCCAAATTCGAAACGTCCAGCGATTGCGCCCACAAGAAAACTGCCAGCACGGAAAACTGTAGCTGGTTTTCACTGTCCCTTGGAACTGCATTCGCTGCCGCACAGTCATTCGTGTTCTGCAAAAGCTTGGCTTCGTAATGGGGCAACACTGTGTATCTCTCTCTCGCAGAGCCCGGCTGCCAAATTCGAAACGTCCAGCGATTGCGCCCACACGAAAGCTGCCAGCACGGAAAGCTGTAGCTGGTTTTCACTGTCCCTTGGAACTGCATTCGCTGCCGCACAGTCATTCGTGTTCTGCAAAAGCTTGGCTTGGTAATGGGGCAACACTCTGTATCTCTCTCTCGCAGAGCCCGGCTGCCAAATTTGAAACGTCCAGCGATTGCGCCCACACGAAAGCTGCCAGCACGGAAAGCTGTAGCTGGTTTTCACTGTCCCTTGGAACTGCATTCGCTGCCGCACAGTCATTCGTGTTCTGCAAAAGCTTGGCTTCGTAATGGGGCAACACTCTGTATCTCTCTCTCGCAGAGCCCAGCTGCCAAATTCGAAACGTCCAGCGATTGCGCCCACACGAAAGCTGCCAGTACGGAAAGCTGTAGCTGGTTTTCACTGTCCCTTGGAACTGCATTCGCTGCCACACAGTCATTCGTGTTCTGCAAAAGCTTGGCTTGGTAATGGGGCAACACTCTGTATCTCTCTCTCGCAGAGCCCGGCTGCCAAATTCGAAACGTCCAGCGATTGCGCCCACACTAAAGCTGCCGGCACGGAAAGCTGTAGCTGGTTTTCACTGTCCCTTGGAACTGCATTCGCTGCCGCACAGTCATTCGTGTTCTGCAAAAGCTTGGCTTCGTAATGGGGCAACACTGTGTATCTCTCTCTCTCGCAGAGCCCGGCTGCCAAATTCGAAACGTCCAGCGATTGCGCCCACACGAAAGCTGCCAGCACGGAAAGCTGTAGCTGGTTTTCACTGTCCCTTGGAACTGCATTCGCTGCCGCACAGTCATTCGTGTTCTGCAAAAGCTTGGCTTCGTAATGGGGCAACACTCTGTATCTCTCTCTCGCAGAGCCCGGCTGCCAAATTCGAAACGTCCAGCGATTGCGCCCACACGAAAGCTGCCAGCACGGAAAGCTGTAGCTGGTTTTCACTGTCCCTTGGAACTGCATTCGCTGCCGCACAGTCATTCGTGTTCTGCAAAAGCTTGGCTTCGTAATGGGGCAACACTCTGTATCTCTCTCTCGCAGAGCCCGGCTGCCAAATTCGAAACGTCCAGCGATTGCGCCCACACGAAAGCTGCCAGCACAGAAAGCTGTAGCTGGTTTTCACTGTCCCTTGGAACTGCATTCGCTGCCGCACAGTCATTCGTGTTCTGCAAAAGCTTGGCTTGGTAATGGGGCAACACTCTGTATCTCTCTCTCGCAGAGCCCGGCTGCCAAATTCGAAACGTCCAGCGATTGCGCCCACACGAAAGCTGCCGGCACGGAAAGCTGTAGCTGGTTTTCACTGTCCCTTGGAACTGCATTCGCTGCCGCACAGTCATTCGTGTTCTGCAAAAGCTTGGCTTCGTAATGGGGCAACACTCTGTATCTCTCTCTCTCGCAGAGCCCGGCTGCCAAATTCGAAACGTCCAGCGATTGCGCCCACACGAAAGCTGCCAGCACGGAAAGCTGTAGCTGGTTTTCACTGTCCCTTGGAACTGCATTCGCTGCCGCACAGTCATTCGTGTTCTGCAAAAGCTTGGCTTGGTAATGGGGCAACACTGTGTATCTCTCTCTCGCAGAGCCCGGCTGCCAAATTCGAAACGTCCAGCGATTGCGCCCACACGAAAGCTGCCAGCACGGAAAGCTGTAGCTGGTTTTCACTGTCCCTTGGAACTGCATTCGCTGCCGCACAGTCATTCATGTTATGCAAAAGCTTGGCTTGGTAATGGGGCAACAATCTGTATCTCTCTCTGGCAGAGCCCGGCTGCCAAATTCAAAACGTCCAGCGATTGCGCCCACACGAAAGCTGCCAGCACAGAAAGCTGTAGCTGGTTTTCACTGTCCCTTGGAACTGCATTCGCTGCCACACAGTCATTCGTGTTCTGCAAAAGCTTGGCTTCGTAATGGGGCAACACTCTGTATCTCTCTCTCGCAGAACCCGGCTGCCAAATTCGAAACGTCCAGCGCTTGCGCCCACAAGAAAACTGCCAGCACGGAAAGCTGTAGCTGGTTTTCACTGTCCCTTGGAACTGCATTCGCTGCCGCACAGTCATTCGTGTTCTGCAAAAGCTTGGCTTCGTAATGGGGCAACACTGTGTATCTCTCTCTCGCAGAGCCCGGCTGCCAAATTCGAAACGTCCAGCGATTGCGCCCACACGAAAGCTGCCAGCACGGAAAGCTGTAGCTGGTTTTCACTGTCCCTTGGAACTGCATTCGCTGCCGCACAGTCATTCGTGTTCTGCAAAAGCTTGGCTTCGTAATGCGGCAACACTCTGTATCTCTCTCTGGCAGAGCCCGGCTGCCAAATTCGAAACGTCCAGCGATTGCGCCCACACGAAAGCTGCCAGCACGGAAAGCTGTAGCTGGTTTTCACTGTCCCTTGGAACTGCATTCGCTGCCGCACAGTCATTCGTGTTCTGCAAAAGCTTGGCTTGGTAATGGGGCAACACTCTGTATCTCTCTCTCGCAGAGCCCGGCTGCCAAATTCGAAACGTCCAGCGATTGCGCCCACACGAAAGCTGCCAGCACGGAAAGCTGTAGCTGGTTTTCACTGTCCCTTGGAACTGCATTCGCTGCCGCACAGTCATTCGTGTTCTGCAAAAGCTTGGCTTGGTAATGGGGCAACACTCTGTATCTCTCTCTCGCAGAGCCCGGCTGCCAAATTCGAAACGTCCAGCGATTGCGCCCACACGAAAGCTGCCAGCACGGAAAGCTGTAGCTGGTTTTCACTGTCCCTTGGAACTGCATTCGCTGCCGCACAGTCATTCGTGTTCTGCAAAAGCTTGGCTTGGTAATGGGGCAACACTCTGTATCTCTCTCTCGCAGAGCCCGGCTGCCAAATTCGAAACGTCCAGCGATTGCACCCACACGAAAGCTGCCAGCACGGAAAGCTGTAGCTGGTTTTCACTGTCCCTTGTAACTGCATTCGCTGCCGCACAGTCATTCGTGTTCTGCAAAAGCTTGGCTTGGTAATGGGGCAACACTGTGTATCTCTCTCTCGCAGAGCCCGGCTGCCAAATTCGAAACGTCCAGCGATTGCGCCCACACGAAAGCTGCCAGCACGGAAAGCTGTAGCTGGTTTTCACGGTCCCTTGGAACTGCATTCGCTGCCGCACAGTCATTCGTGTTCTGCAAAAGCTTGGCTTCGTAATGGGGCAACACTCTGTATCTCTCTCTCTCGCAGAGCCCGGCTGCCAAATTCGAAACGTCCAGCGATTGCGCCCACACGAAAGCTGCCAGCACGGAAAGCTGTAGCTGGTTTTCACTGTCCCTTGGAACTGCATTCGCTGCCGCACAGTCATTCGTGTTCTGCAAAAGCTTGGCTTGGTAATGGGGCAACACTCTGTATCTCTCTCTGGCAGAGCCCGGCTGCCAAATTCGAAACGTCCAGCGATTGCGCCCACACGAAAGCTGCCAGCACAGAAAGCTGTAGCTGGTTTTCACTGTCCCTTGGAACTGCATTCGCTGCCGCACAGTCATTCGTGTTCTGCAAAAGCTTGGCTTGGTAATGGGGCAACACTCTGTATCTCTCTCTCGCAGAGCCCGGCTGCCAAATTCGAAACGTCCAGCGATTGCGCCCACACGAAAGCTGCCAGCATGGAAAGCTGTAGCTGGTTTTCACTGTCCCTTGGAACTGCATTCGCTGCCACACAGTCATTCGTGTTCTGCAAAAGCTTGGCTTCGTAATGGGGCAACACTCTGTATCTCTCTCTCGCAGAGCCCGGCTGCCAAATTCAAAAAGTCCAGCGATTGCGCCCACACGAAAGCTGCCAGCACGGAAAGCTGTAGCTGGTTTTCACTGTCCCTTGGAACTGCATTCGCTGCCGCACAGTCATTCGTGTTCTGCAAAAGCTTGGCTTCGTAATGGGGCAACACTCTGTATCTCTCTCTGGCAGAGCCCGGCTGCCAAATTCGAAACGTCCAGCGATTGCGCCCACACGAAAGCTGCCAGCACGGAAAGCTGTAGCTGGTTTTCACTGTCCCTTGGAACTGCATTCGCTGCCGCACAGTCATTCGTGTTCTGCAAAAGCTTGGCTTGGTAATGGGGCAACACTGTGTATCTCTCTCTCGCAGAGCCCGGCTGCCAAATTCGAAACGTCCAGCGATTGCGCCCACACGAAAGCTGCCAGCACGGAAAGCTGTAGCTGGTTTTCACTGTCCCTTGGAACTGCATTCGCTGCCGCACAGTCATTCGTGTTCTGCAAAAGCTTGGCTTCGTAATGGGGCAACACTGTGTATCTCTCTCTGGCAGAGCCCGGCTGCCAAATTCGAAACGTCCAGTGATTGCGCCCACACGAAAGCTGCCAGCACGGAAAGCTGTAGCTGGTTTTCACTGTCCCTTGGAACTGCATTCGCTGCCGCACAGTCATTTGTGTTCTGCAAAAGCTTGGCTTCGTAATGGGGCAACACTGTGTATCTCTCTCTCTCGCAGAGCCCGGCTGCCAAATTCGAAACGTCCAGCGATTGCGCCCACAAGAAAGCTGCCAGCACGGAAAGCTGTAGCTGGTTTTCACTGTCCCTTGGAACTGCATTCGCTGCCGCACAGTCATTCGTATTCTGCAAAAGCTTGGCTTCGTAATGGGGCAACACTGTGTATCTCTCTCTCGCAGAGCCCGGCTGCCAAATTCGAAACGTCCAGCGATTGCGCCCACACGAAAGCTGCCAGCACGGAAAGCTGTAGCTGGTTTTCACTGTCCCTTGGAACTGCATTCGCTGCCGCACAGTCATTCGTGTTCTGCAAAAGCTTGGCTTGGTAATGGGGCAACACTGTGTATCTCTCTCTCGCAGAGCCCGGCTGCCAAATTCGAAACGTCCAGCGATTGCGCCCACACGAAAGCTGCCAGCACGGAAAGCTGTAGCTGGTTTTCACTGTCCCTTGGAACTGCATTCGCTGCCGCACAGTCATTCGTGTTCTGCAAAAGCTTGGCTTCGTAATGGGGCAACACTCTGTATCTCTCTCTCGCAGAGCCCGGCTGCCAAATTCGAAACGTCCAGCGATTGCGCCCACACGAAAGCTGCCAGCACGGAAAGCTGTAGCTGGTTTTCACTGTCCCTTGGAACTGCATTCGCTGCCGCACAGTCATTCGTGTTCTGCAAAAGCTTGGCTTGGTAATGGGGCAACACTGTGTATCTCTCTCTCGCAGAGCCCGGCTGCCAAATTCGAAACGTCCAGCGATTGCGCCCACACGAAAGCTGCCAGCACGGAAAGCTGTAGCTGGTTTTCACTGTCCCTTGGAACTGCATTCGCTGCCGCACAGTCATTCGTGTTCTGCAAAAGCTTGGCTTGGTAATGTGGCAACACTCTGTATCTCTCTCTCGCAGAGCCCGGCTGCCAAATTCGAAACGTCCAGCGATTGCGCCCACACGAAAGCTGCCAGCACGGAAAGCTGTAGCTGGTTTTCACTGTCCCTTGGAACTGCATTCGCTGCCGCACAGTCATTCGTGTTCTGCAAAAGCTTGGCTTGGTAATGGGGCAACACTGTGTATCTCTCTCTCTCGCAGAGCCCGGCTGCCAAATTCGAAACGTCCAGCGATTGCGCCCACAAGAAAACTGCCAGCACGGAAAACTGTAGCTGGTTTTCACTGTCCCTTGGAACTGCATTCGCTGCCGCACAGTCATTCGTGTTCTGCAAAAGCTTGGCTTCGTAATGGGGCAACACTGTGTATCTCTCTCTGGCAGAGCCCGGCTGCCAAATTCGAAACGTCCAGCGATTGCGCCCACACGAAAGCTGCCAGCACGGAAAGCTGTAGCTGGTTTTCACTGTCCCTTGGAACTGCATTCGCTGCCGCACAGTCATTCGTGTTCTGCAAAAGCTTGGCTTGGTAATGGGGCAACACTCTGTATCTCTCTCTCGCAGAGCCCGGCTGCCAAATTTGAAACGTCCAGCGATTGCGCCCACACGAAAGCTGCCAGCACGGAAAGCTGTAGCTGGTTTTCACTGTCCCTTGGAACTGCATTCGCTGCCGCACAGTCATTCGTGTTCTGCAAAAGCTTGGCTTGGTAATGGGGCAACACTGTGTATCTCTCTCTGGCAGAGCCCGGCTGCCAAATTCGAAACGTCCAGCGATTGCGCCCACACGAAAGCTGCCAGCACGGAAAGCTGTAGCTGGTTTTCACTGTCCCTTGGAACTGCATTCGCTGCCACACAGTCATTCGTGTTCTGCAAAAGCTTGGCTTGGTAATGGGGCAACACTCTGTATCTCTCTCTCGCAGAGCCCGGCTGCCAAATTCGAAACGTCCAGCGATTGCGCCCACACGAAAGCTGCCAGCACGGAAAGCTGTAGCTGGTTTTCACTGTCCCTTGGAACTACATTCGCTGCCGCACAGTCATTCGTGTTCTGCAAAAGCTTGGCTTGGTAATGGGGCAACACTCTGTATCTCTCTCTCGCAGAGCCCGGCTGCCAAATTCGAAACGTCCAGCGATTGCGCCCACACGAAAGCTGCCGGCACGGAAAGCTGTAGCTGGTTTTCACTGTCCCTTGGAACTGCATTCGCTGCCGCACAGTCATTCGTGTTCTGCAAAAGCTTGGCTTCGTAATGGGGCAACACTGTGTATCTCTCTCTCTCGCAGAGCCCGGCTGCCAAATTCGAAACGTCCAGCGATTGCGCCCACACGAAAGCTGCCAGCACGGAAAGCTGTAGCTGGTTTTCACTGTCCCTTGGAACTGCATTCGCTGCCGCACAGTCATTCGTGTTCTGCAAAAGCTTGGCTTCGTAATGGGGCAACACTCTGTATCTCTCTCTCGCAGAGCCCGGCTGCCAAATTCGAAACGTCCAGCGATTGCGCCCACACGAAAGCTGCCAGCACGGAAAGCTGTAGCTGGTTTTCACTGTCCCTTGGAACTGCATTCGCTGCCGCACAGTCATTCGTGTTCTGCAAAAGCTTGGCTTCGTAATGGGGCAACACTCTGTATCTCTCTCTCGCAGAGCCCGGCTGCCAAATTCGAAACGTCCAGCGATTGCGCCCACACGAAAGCTGCCAGCACAGAAAGCTGTAGCTGGTTTTCACTGTCCCTTGGAACTGCATTCGCTGCCGCACAGTCATTCGTGTTCTGCAAAAGCTTGGCTTGGTAATGGGGCAACACTCTGTATCTCTCTCTCGCAGAGCCCGGCTGCCAAATTCGAAACGTCCAGCGATTGCGCCCACACGAAAGCTGCCGGCACGGAAAGCTGTAGCTGGTTTTCACTGTCCCTTGGAACTGCATTCGCTGCCGCACAGTCATTCGTGTTCTGCAAAAGCTTGGCTTCGTAATGGGGCAACACTCTGTATCTCTCTCTCTCGCAGAGCCCGGCTGCCAAATTCGAAACGTCCAGCGATTGCGCCCACACGAAAGCTGCCAGCACGGAAAGCTGTAGCTGGTTTTCACTGTCCCTTGGAACTGCATTCGCTGCCGCACAGTCATTCGTGTTCTGCAAAAGCTTGGCTTGGTAATGGGGCAACACTGTGTATCTCTCTCTCGCAGAGCCCGGCTGCCAAATTCGAAACGTCCAGCGATTGCGCCCACACGAAAGCTGCCAGCACGGAAAGCTGTAGCTGGTTTTCACTGTCCCTTGGAACTGCATTCGCTGCCGCACAGTCATTCGTGTTATGCAAAAGCTTGGCTTGGTAATGGGGCAACAATCTGTATCTCTCTCTGGCAGAGCCCGGCTGCCAAATTCAAAACGTCCAGCGATTGCGCCCACACGAAAGCTGCCAGCACGGAAAGCTGTAGCTGGTTTTCACTGTCCCTTGGAACTGCATTCGCTGCCACACAGTCATTCGTGTTCTGCAAAAGCTTGGCTTCGTAATGGGGCAACACTCTGTATCTCTCTCTCGCAGAACCCGGCTGCCAAATTCGAAACGTCCAGCGATTGCGCCCACAAGAAAACTGCCAGCACGGAAAGCTGTAGCTGGTTTTCACTGTCCCTTGGAACTGCATTCGCTGCCGCACAGTCATTCGTGTTCTGCAAAAGCTTGGCTTGGTAATGGGGCAACACTCTGTATCTCTCTCTCGCAGAGCCCGGCTGCCAAATTCGAAACGTCCAGCGATTGCGCCCACACGAAAGCTGCCAGCACGGAAAGCTGTAGCTGGTTTTCACTGTCCCTTCGAACTGCATTCGCTGCCGCACAGTCATTCGTGTTCTGCAAAAGCTTGGCTTCGTAATGCGGCAACACTCTGTATCTCTCTCTGGCAGAGCCCGGCTGCCAAATTCGAAACGTCCAGCGATTGCGCCCACACGAAAGCTGCCAGCACAGAAAGCTGTAGCTGGTTTTCACTGTCCCTTGGAACTGCATTCGCTGCCACACAGTCATTCGTGTTCTGCAAAAGCTTGGCTTGGTAATGGGGCAACACTCTGTATCTCTCTCTGGCAGAGCCCGGCTGCCAAATTCGAAACGTCCAGCGATTGCGCCCACACGAAAGCTGCCAGCATGGAAAGCTGTAGCTGGTTTTCACTGTCCCTTGGAACTGCATTCGCTGCCGCACAGTCATTCGTGTTCTGCAAAAGCTTGGCTTGGTAATGGGGCAACACTCTGTATCTCTCTCTCGCAGAGCCCGGCTGCCAAATTCGAAACGTCCAGCGATTGCACCCACACGAAAGCTGCCAGCACGGAAAGCTGTAGCTGGTTTTCACTGTCCCTTGGAACTGCATTTGCTGCCGCACAGTCATTCGTGTTCTGCAAAAGCTTGGCTTGGTAATGGGGCAACACTGTGTATCTCTCTCTCGCAGAGCCCGGCTGCCAAATTCGAAACGTCCAGCGATTGCGCCCACACGAAAGCTGCCAGCACGGAAAGCTGTAGCTGGTTTTCACTGTCCCTTGGAACTGCATTCGCTGCCGCACAGTCATTCGTGTTCTGCAAAAGCTTGGCTTGGTAATGGGGCAACACTGTGTATCTCTCTCTCGCAGAGCCCAGCTGCCAAATTCGAAACGTCCAGCGACTGCGCCCACAAGAAAGCTGCCAGCACGGAAAGCTGTAGCTGGTTTTCACTGTCCCTTGGAACTGCATTCGCTGCCGCACAGTCATTCGTGTTCTGCAAAAGCTTGGCTTCGTAATGGGGCAACACTGTGTATCTCTCTCTCGCAGAGCCCGGCTGCCAAATTCGAAACGTCCAGCGATTGCGCCCACACGAAAGCTGCCAGCACGGAAAGCTGTAGCTGGTTTTCACTGTCCCTTGGAACTGCATTCGCTGCCGCACAGTCATTCGTGTTCTGCAAAAGCTTGGCTTCGTAATGGGGCAACACTGTGTATCTCTCTCTCTCGCAGAGCCCGGCTGCCAAATTCGAAACGTCCAGCGATTGCGCCCACAAGAAAACTGCCAGCACGGAAAGCTGTAGCTGGTTTTCACTGTCCCTTGGAACTGCATTCGCTGCCGCACAGTCATTCGTGTTCTGCAAAAGCTTGGCTTGGTAATGGGGCAACACTCTGTATCTCTCTCTCGCAGAGCCCGGCTGCCAAATTCGAAACGTCCAGCGATTGCGCCCACACGAAAGCTGCCAGCACGGAAAGCTGTAGCTGGTTTTCACTGTCCCTTGGAACTGCATTCGCTGCCACACAGTCATTCGTGTTCTGCAAAAGCTTGGCTTCGTAATGCGGCAACACTCTGTATCTCTCTCTGGCAGAGCCCGGCTGCCAAATTCGAAACGTCCAGCGATTGCGCCCACACGAAAGCTGCCAGCACAGAAAGCTGTAGCTGGTTTTCACTGTCCCTTGGAACTGCATTCGCTGCCACACAGTCATTCGTGTTCTGCAAAAGCTTGGCTTGGTAATGGGGCAACACTCTGTATCTCTCTCTGGCAGAGCCCGGCTGCCAAATTCGAAACGTCCAGCGATTGCGCCCACACGAAAGCTGCCAGCATGGAAAGCTGTAGCTGGTTTTCACTGTCCCTTGGAACTGCATTCGCTGCCGCACAGTCATTCGTGTTCTGCAAAAGCTTGGCTTGGTAATGGGGCAACACTCTGTATCTCTCTCTCGCAGAGCCCGGCTGCCAAATTCGAAACGTCCAGCGATTGCACCCACACGAAAGCTGCCAGCACGGAAAGCTGTAGCTGGTTTTCACTGTCCCTTGGAACTGCATTTGCTGCCGCACAGTCATTCGTGTTCTGCAAAAGCTTGGCTTGGTAATGGGGCAACACTGTGTATCTCTCTCTCGCAGAGCCCGGCTGCCAAATTCGAAACGTCCAGCGATTGCGCCCACACGAAAGCTGCCAGCACGGAAAGCTGTAGCTGGTTTTCACTGTCCCTTGGAACTGCATTCGCTGCCGCACAGTCATTCGTGTTCTGCAAAAGCTTGGCTTGGTAATGGGGCAACACTGTGTATCTCTCTCTCGCAGAGCCCAGCTGCCAAATTCGAAACGTCCAGCGACTGCGCCCACAAGAAAGCTGCCAGCACGGAAAGCTGTAGCTGGTTTTCACTGTCCCTTGGAACTGCATTCGCTGCCGCACAGTCATTCGTGTTCTGCAAAAGCTTGGCTTCGTAATGGGGCAACACTGTGTATCTCTCTCTCGCAGAGCCCGGCTGCCAAATTCGAAACGTCCAGCGATTGCGCCCACACGAAAGCTGCCAGCACGGAAAGCTGTAGCTGGTTTTCACTGTCCCTTGGAACTGCATTCGCTGCCGCACAGTCATTCGTGTTCTGCAAAAGCTTGGCTTCGTAATGGGGCAACACTGTGTATCTCTCTCTCTCGCAGAGCCCGGCTGCCAAATTCGAAACGTCCAGCGATTGCGCCCACAAGAAAACTGCCAGCACGGAAAGCTGTAGCTGGTTTTCACTGTCCCTTGGAACTGCATTCGCTGCCGCACAGTCATTCGTGTTCTGCAAAAGCTTGGCTTGGTAATGGGGCAACACTGTGTATCTCTCTCTCGCAGAGCCCGGCTGCCAAATTCGAAACGTCCAGCGATTGCGCCCACACGAAAGCTGCCAGCACGGAAAGCTGTAGCTGGTTTTCACTGTCCCTTGGAACTGCATTCGCTGCCACACAGTCATTCGTGTTCTGCAAAAGCTTGGCTTGGTAATTGGGCAACACTCTGTATCTCTCTCTCGCAGAGCCCGGCTGCCAAATTCGAAACGTCCAGCGATTGCGCCCACAGGAAAGCTGCCAGCACGGAAAGCTGTAGCTGGTTTTCACTGTCCCTTGGAACTGCATTCGCTGCCGCACAGTCATTCGTGTTCTGCAAAAGCTTGGCTTGGTAATGGGGCAACACTGTGTATCTCTCTCTCGCAGAGCCCGGCTGCCAAATTCGAAACGTCCAGCGATTGCGCCCACACGAAAGCTGCCAGCACGGAAAGCTGTAGCTGGTTTTCACTGTCCCTTGGAACTGCATTCGCTGCCGCACAGTCATTCGTGTTCTGCAAAAGCTTGGCTTCGTAATGGGGCAACACTCTGTATCTCTCTCTCGCAGAGCCCGGCTGCCAAATTCGAAACGTCCAGCGATTGCGCCCACACGAAAGCTGCCAGCACGGAAAGCTGTAGCTGGTTTTCACTGTCCCTTGGAACTGCATTCGCTGCCGCACAGTCATTCGTGTTCTGCAAAAGCTTGGCTTGGTAATGGGGCAACACTGTGTATCTCTCTCTCGCAGAGCCCAGCTGCCAAATTCAAAACGTCCAGCGATTGCGCCCACACGAAAGCTGCCAGCACGGAAAGCTGTAGCTGGTTTTCACTGTCCCTTGGAACTGCATTCGCTGCCGCACAGTCATTCGTGTTCTGCAAAAGCTTGGCTTGGTAATGGGGCAACACTCTGTATCTCTCTCTCGCAGAGCCCGGCTGCCAAATTCGAAACGTCCAGCGATTGCGCCCACACGAAAGCTGCCAGCACGGAAAGGTGTAGCTGGTTTTCACTGTCCCTTGGAACTGCATTCGCTGCCGCACAGTCATTCGTGTTCTGCAAAAGCTTGGCTTCGTAATGCGGCAGCACTCTGTATCTCTCTCTCGCAGAGCCCGGCTGCCAAATTCGAAACGTCCAGCGATTGCGCCCACACGAAACCTGCCAGCACAGAAAGGTGTAGCTGGTTTTCACTGTCCCTTGGAACTGCATTCGCTGCCGCACAGTCATTCGTGTTCTGCAAAAGCTTGGCTTGGTAATGGGGCAACACTCTGTATCTCTCTCTCGCAGAGCCCGGCTGCCAAATTCGAAACGTCCAGCGATTGCGCCCACACGAAAGCTGCCGGCACGGAAAGCTGTAGCTGGTTTTCACTGTCCCTTGGAACTGCATTCGCTGCCGCACAGTCATTCGTGTTCTGCAAAAGCTTGGCTTCGTAATGGGGCAACACTCTGTATCTCTCTCTCTCGCAGAGCCCGGCTGCCAAATTCGAAACGTCCAGCGATTGCGCCCACAAGAAAACTGCCAGCACGGAAAGCTGTAGCTGGTTTTCACTGTCCCTTGGAACTGCATTCGCTGCCGCACAGTCATTCGTGTTCTGCAAAAGCTTGGCTTGGTAATGGGGCAACACTGTGTATCTCTCTCTGGCAGAGCCCGGCTGCCAAATTCGAAACGTCCAGCGATTGCGCCCACACGAAAGCTGCCAGCACGGAAAGCTGTAGCTGGTTTTCACTGTCCCTTGGAACTGCATTCGCTGCCGCACAGTCATTCGTGTTCTGCAAAAGCTTGGCTTGGTAATACGGCAACACTCTATCTCTCTCTCGCATAGCCCGGCTGCCAAATTTGAAACGTCCAGCGATTGCGCCCACACGAAAGCTGCCAGCACGGAAAGCTGTAGCTGGTTTTCACTGTCCCTTGGAACTGCATTCGCTGCCGCACAGTCATTCGTGTTCTGCAAAAGCTTGGCTTCGTAATGTGGCAACACTCTGTATCTCTCTCTCGCAGAGCCCGGCTGCCAAATTCGAAACGTCCAGCGATTGCGCCCACACGAAAGCTGCCAGCACGGAAAGCTGTAGCTGGTTTTCACTGTCCCTTGGAACTGCATTCGCTGCCGCACAGTCATTCGTGTTCTGCAAAAGCTTGGCTTCGTAATGGGGCAACACTCTGTATCTCTCTCTCGCAGAGCCCGGCTGCCAAATTCGAAACGTCCAGCGATTGCGCCCACACGAAAGCTGCCAGCACGGAAAGCTGTAGCTGGTTTTCACTGTCCCTTGGAACTGCATTCGCTGCCGCACAGTCATTCGTGTTCTGCAAAAGCTTGGCTTGGTAATGGGGCAACACTGTGTATCTCTCTCTCGCAGAGCCCGGCTGCCAAACTCGAAACGTCCAGCGATTGCGCCCACACGAAAGCTGCCAGCACGGAAAGCTGTAGCTGGTTTTCACTGTCCCTTGGAACTGCATTCGCTGCCACACAGTCATTCGTGTTCTGCAAAAGCTTGGGTTGGTAATGGGGCAACACTCTGTATCTCTCTCTGGCAGAGCCCGGCTGCCAAATTCGAAACGTCCAGCGATTGCGCCCACACGAAAGCTGCCAGCACGGAAAGCTGTAGCTGGTTTTCACTGTCCCTTGGAACTGCATTCGCTGCCGCACAGTCATTCGTGTTCTGCAAAAGCTTGGCTTGGTAATGGGGCAACACTGTGTATCTCTCTCTCGCAGAGCCCGGCTGCCAAATTCGAAACGTCCAGCGATTGCGCCCACACGAAAGCTGCCAGCACGGAAAGCTGTAGCTGGTTTTCACTGTCCCTTGGAACTGCATTCGCTGCCGCACAGTCATTCGTGTTCTGCAAAAGCTTGGCTTGGTAATGGGGCAACACTCTGTATCTCTCTCTGGCAGAGTCCGGCTGCCAAATTCGAAACGTCCAGCGATTGCGCCCACACGAAAGCTGCCAGCATGGAAAGCTGTAGCTGGTTTTCACTGTCCCTTGGAACTGCATTCGCTGCCACACAGTCATTCGTGTTCTGCAAAAGCTTGGCTTCGTAATGGGGCAACACTCTGTATCTCTCTCTCGCAGAGCCCGGCTGCCAAATTCAAAACGTCCAGCGATTGCGCCCACACGAAAGCTGCCAGCACGGAAAGCTGTAGCTGGTTTTCACTGTCCCTTGGAACTGCATTCGCTGCCGCACAGTCATTCGTGTTCTGCAAAAGCTTGGCTTCGTAATGCGGCAACACTCTGTATCTCTCTCTGGCAGAGCCCGGCTGCCAAATTCGAAACGTCCAGCGATTGCGCCCACAAGAAAGCTGCCAGCACGGAAAGCTGTAGCTGGTTTTCACTGTCCCTTGGAACTGCATTCGCTGCCACACAGTCATTCGTGTTCTGCAAAAGCTTGTCTTCGTAATGGGGCAACACTGTGTATCTCTCTCTCGCAGAGCCCGGCTGCCAAATTCGAAACGTCCAGCGATTGCGCCCACACGAAAGCTGCCAGCAAGGAAAGCTGTAGCTGGTTTTCACTGTCCCTTGGAACTGCATTCGCTGCCACACAGTCATTCGTGTTCTGCAAAAGCTTGGCTTGGTAATGGGGCAACACTGTGTATCTCTCTCTCGCAGAGCCCGGCTGCCAAATTCGAAACGTCCAGCGATTGCGCCCACACGAAAGCTGCCAGCACGGAAAGGTGTAGCTGGTTTTCACTGTCCCTTGGAACTGCATTCGCTGCCGCACAGTCATTCGTGTTCTGCAAAAGCTTGGCTTCGTAATGCGGCAGCACTCTGTATCTCTCTCTCGCAGAGCCCGGCTGCCAAATTCGAAACGTCCAGCGATTGCGCCCACACGAAAGCTGCCAGCACAGAAAGCTGTAGCTGGTTTTCACTGTCCCTTGGAACTGCATTCGCTGCCGCACAGTCATTCATGTTCTGCAAAAGCTTGGCTTGGTAATGGGGCAACACTCTGTATCTCTCTCTCGCAGAGCCCGGCTGCCAAATTCGAAACGTCCAGCGATTGCGCCCACACGAAAGCTGCCGGCACGGAAAGCTGTAGCTGGTTTTCACTGTCCCTTGGAACTGCATTCGCTGCCGCACAGTCATTCGTGTTCTGCAAAAGCTTGGCTTCGTAATGGGGCAACACTCTGTATCTCTCTCTCTCGCAGAGCCCGGCTGCCAAATTCGAAACGTCCAGCAATTGCGCCCACACGAAAGCTGCCAGCACGGAAAGCTGTAGCTGGTTTTCACTGTCCCTTGGAACTGCATTCGCTGCCGCACAGTCATTCGTGTTCTGCAAAAGCTTGGCTTGGTAATGGGGCAACAATCTGTATCTCTCTCTGGCAGAGCCCGGCTGCCAAATTCAAAACGTCCAGCGATTGCGCCCACAAGAAAACTGCCAGCACGGAAAGCTGTAGCTGGTTTTCACTGTCCCTTGGAACTGCATTCGCTGCCACACAGTCATTCGTGTTCTGCAAAAGCTTGGCTTGGTAATGGGGCAACACTCTGTATCTCTCTCTGGCAGAGCCCGGCTGCCAAATTCGAAACGTCCAGCGATTGCGCCCACACGAAAGCTGCCAGCACGGAAAGCTGTAGCTGGTTTTCACTGTCCCTTGGAACTGCATTCGCTGCCGCACAGTCATTCGTGTTCTGCAAAAGCTTGGCTTCGTAATGCGGCAACACTCTGTATCTCTCTCTGGCAGAGCCCGGCTGCCAAATTCGAAACGTCCAGCGATTGCGCCCACACGAAAGCTGCCAGCACGGAAAGCTGTAGCTGGTTTTCACTGTCCCTTGGAACTGCATTCGCTGCCACACAGTCATTCGTGTTCTGCAAAAGCTTGGCTTGGTAATGGGGCAACAATCTGTATCTCTCTCTCGCAGAGCCCGGCTGCCAAATTCGAAACGTCCAGCGATTGCGCCCACACGAAAGCTGCCAGCACGGAAAGCTGTAGCTGGTTTTCACTGTCCCTTGGAACTGCATTCGCTGCCGCACAGTCATTCGTGTTCTGCAAAAGCTTGGCTTGGTAATGGGGCAACACTCTGTATCTCTCTCTCGCAGAGCCCGGCTGCCAAATTCGAAACGTCCAGCGATTGCGCCCACACGAAAGCTGCCAGCACGGAAAGCTGTAGCTGGTTTTCACTGTCCCTTGGAACTGCATTCGCTGCCGCACAGTCATTCGTGTTCTGCAAAAGCTTGGCTTGGTAATGGGGCAACACTCTGTATCTCTCTCTCGCAGAGCCCGGCTGCCAAATTCGAAACGTCCAGCGATTGCGCCCACACGAAAGCTGCCAGCACGGAAAGCTGTAGCTGGTTTTCACTGTCCCTTGGAACTGCATTCGCTGCCGCACAGTCATTCGTGTTCTGCAAAAGCTTGGCTTGGTAATGGGGCAACACTCTGTATCTCTCTCTCGCAGAGCCCGGCTGCCAAATTCGAAACGTCCAGCGATTGCGCCCACACGAAAGCTGCCAGCACGGAAAGCTGTAGCTGGTTTTCACTGTCCCTTGGAACTGCATTCGCTGCCGCACAGTCATTCGTGTTCTGCAAAAGCTTGGCTTGGTAATGGGGCAACACTCTGTATCTCTCTCTCGCAGAGCCTGGCTGCCAAATTCGAAACGTCCAGCGATTGCCCCCACACGAAAGCTGCCAGCACGGAAAGCTGTAGCTGGTTTTCACTGTCCCTTGGAACTGCATTCGCTGCCGCACAGTCATTCGTGTTCTGCAAAAGCTTAGCTTGGTAATGGGGCAACACTCTGTATCTCTCTCTCGCAGAGCCCGGCTGCCAAATTCGAAACGTCCAGCGATTGCGCCCACAAGAAAGCTGCCAGCACGGAAAGCTGTAGCTGGTTTTCACTGTCCCTTGGAACTGCATTCGCTGCCGCACAGTCATTCGTGTTCTGCAAAAGCTTGGCTTGGTAATGGGGCAACACTCTGTATCTCTCTCTCGCAGAGCCCGGCTGCCAAATTCAAAACGTCCAGCGATTGCGCCCACACGAAAGCTGCCAGCACGGAAAGCTGTAGCTGGTTTTCACTGTCCCTTGGAACTGCATTCGCTGCCGCACAGTCATTTGTGTTCTGCAAAAGCTTGGCTTGGTAATGGGGCAACACTGTGTATCTCTCTCTCTCGCAGAGCCCGGCTGCCAAATTCGAAACGTCCAGCGATTGCGCCCACAAGAAAACTGCCAGCACGGAAAGCTGTAGCTGGTTTTCACTGTCCCTTGGAACTGCATTCGCTGCCGCACAGTCATTCGTGTTCTGCAAAAGCTTGGCTTGGTAATGGGGCAACACTCTGTATCTCTCTCTCGCAGAGCCCGGCTGCCAAATTCGAAACGTCCAGCGATTGCGCCCACACGAAAGCTGCCAGCACGGAAAGCTGTAGCTGGTTTTCACTGTCCCTTGGAACTGCATTCGCTGCCGCACAGTCATTCGTGTTCTGCAAAAGCTTGGCTTGGTAATGGGGCAACACTGTGTATCTCTCTCTGGCAGAGCCCGGCTGCCAAATTCGAAACGTCCAGCGATTGCGCCCACACGAAAGCTGCCAGTACGGAAAGCTGTAGCTGGTTTTCACTGTCCCTTGGAACTGCATTCGCTGCCACACAGTCATTCGTGTTCTGCAAAAGCTTGGCTTCGTAATGGGGCAACACTCTGTATCTCTCTCTCGCAGAGCCCGGCTGCCAAATTCGAAACGTCCAGCGATTGCGCCCACACGGAGGCTGCCAGCACAGAAAGGTGTAGCTGGTTTTCACTGTCCCTTGGAACTGCATTCGCTGCCACACAGTCATTCGTGTTCTGCAAAAGCTTGGCTTCGTAATGGGGCAACACTCTGTATCTCTCTCTCGCAGAGCCCGGCTGCCAAATTCGAAACGTCCAGCGATTGCGCCCACACGAAAGCTGCCAGCACGGAAAGCTGTAGCTGGTTTTCACTGTCCCTTGGAACTGCATTCGCTGCCGCACAGTCATTTGTGTTCTGCAAAAGCTTGGCTTGGTAATGGGGCAACACTGTGTATCTCTCTCTCTGGCAGAGCCCGGCTGCCAAATTCGAAACGTCCAGCGATTGCGCCCACACGAAAGCTGCCAGCACGGAAAGCTGTAGCTGGTTTTCACTGTCCCTTGGAACTGCATTCGCTGCCGCACAGTCATTCGTGTTCTGCGAAAGCTTGGCTTGGTAATGGGGCAACACTGTGTATCTCTCTCTGGCAGAGCCCGGCTGCCAAATTCGAAACGTCCAGCGATTGCGCCCACACGAAAGCTGCCAGCACGGAAAGCTGTAGCTGGTTTTCACTGTCCCTTGGAACTGCATTCGCTGCCGCACAGTCATTCGTGTTCTGCAAAAGCTTGGCTTCGTAATGGGGCAACACTGTGTATCTCTCTCTGGCAGAGCCCGGCTGCCAAATTCGAAACGTCCAGCGATTGCGCCCACACGAAAGCTGCCAGCACGGAAAGCTGTAGCTGGTTTTCACTGTCCCTTGGAACTGCATTCGCTGCCGCACAGTCATTCGTGTTCTGCAAAAGCTTGGCTTCGTAATGGGGCAACACTGTGTATCTCTCTCTCGCAGAGCCCGGCTGCCAAATTCGAAACGTCCAGCGATTGCGCCCACACGAAAGCTGCCAGCACGGAAAGCTGTAGCTGGTTTTCACTGTCCCTTGGAACTGCATTCGCTGCCGCACAGTCATTCGTGTTCTGCAAAAGCTTGGCTTGGTAATGGGGCAACACTCTGTATCTCTCTCTCGCAGAGCCCGGCAGCCAAATTCGAAACGTCCAGCGATTGCGCCCACACGAAAGCTGCCAGCACGGAAAGCTGTAGCTGGTTTTCACTGTCCCTTGGAACTGCATTCGCTGCCGCACAGTCATTCGTGTTCTGCAAAAGCTTGGCTTGGTAATGGGGCAACACTGTGTATCTCTCTCTCTCGCAGAGCCCGGCTGCCAAATTCGAAACGTCCAGCGATTGCGCCCACAAGAAAACTGCCAGCACGGAAAGCTGTAGCTGGTTTTCACTGTCCCTTGGAACTGCATTCGCTGCCGCACAGTCATTCGTGTTCTGCAAAAGCTTGGCTTGGTAATGGGGCAACACTCTGTATCTCTCTCTCACAGAGCCCGGCTGCCAAATTCGAAACGTCCAGCGATTGCGCCCACACGAAAGCTGCCAGCACGGAAAGCTGTAGCTGGTTTTCACTGTCCCTTGGAACTGCATTCGCTGCCGCACAGTCATTCGTGTTCTGCAAAAGCTTGGCTTGGTAATGGGGCAACACTGTGTATCTCTCTCTCGCAGAGCCCGGCTGCCAAATTCGAAACGGCCAGCGATTGCGCCCACACGAAAGCTGCCAGCACGGAAAGCTGTAGCTGGTTTTCACTGTCCCTTGGAACTGCATTCGCTGCCGCACAGTAATTTGTGTTCTGCAAAAGCTTGGCTTGGTAATGGGGCAACACTGTGTATCTCTCTCTCTGGCAGAGCCCGGCTGCCAAATTCGAAACGTCCAGCGATTGCGCCCACACGAAAGCTGCCAGCACGGAAAGCTGTAGCTGGTTTTCACTGTCCCTTGGAACTGCATTCGCTGCCGCACAGTCATTCGTGTTCTGCAAAAGCTTGGCTTGGTAATGGGGCAACACTCTGTATCTCTCTCTCGCAGAGCCCGGCTGCCAAATTCGAAACGTCCAGCGATTGCGCCCACACGAAAGCTGCCAGCACGGAAAGCTGTAGCTGGTTTTCACTGTCCCTTGGAACTGCATTCGCTGCCACACAGTCATTCGTGTTCTGCAAAAGCTTGGCTTGGTAATGGGGCAACACTGTGTATCTCTCTCTGGCAGAGCCCGGCTGCCAAATTCGAAACGTCCAGCGATTGCGCCCACACGAAAGCTGCCAGCACGGAAAGCTGTAGCTGGTTTTCACTGTCCCTTGGAACTGCATTCGCTGCCGCACAGTCATTCGTGTTCTGCAAAAGCTTGGCTTGGTAATGGGGCAACACTGTGTATCTCTCTCTGGCAGAGCCCGGCTGCCAAATTCAAAACGTCCAGCGATTGCGCCCACACGAAAGCTGCCAGCACGGAAAGCTGTAGCTGGTTTTCACTGTCCCTTGGAACTGCATTCGCTGCCGCACAGTCATTCGTGTTCTGCAAAAGCTTGGCTTCGTAATGGGGCAACACTGTGTATCTCTCTCTCTCGCAGAGCCCGGCTGCCAAATTCGAAACGTCCAGCGATTGCGCCCACAAGAAAACTGCCAGCACGGAAAGCTGTAGCTGGTTTTCACTGTCCCTTGGAACTGCATTCGCTGCCGCACAGTCATTCGTGTTCTGCAAAAGCTTGGGTTGGTAATGGGGCAACACTGTGTATCTCTCTCTCGCAGAGCCCGGCTGCCAAATTCGAAACGTCCAGCGATTGCGCCCACACGAAAGCTGCCAGCACGGAAAGCTGTAGCTGGTTTTCACTGTCCCTTGGAACTGCATTCGCTGCCGCACAGTCATTCGTGTTCTGCAAAAGCTTGGCTTGGTAATGGGGCAACACTCTGTATCTCTCTCTCTCGCAGAGCCCGGCTGCCAAATTCGAAACGTCCAGCGATTGCGCCCACACGAAAGCTGCCAGCACGGAAAGCTGTAGCTGGTTTTCACTGTCCCTTGGAACTGCATTCGCTGCCGCACAGTCATTCGTGTTCTGCAAAAGCTTTGATTCGTAATGGGGCAACACTCTGTATCTCTCTCTCGCAGAGCCCGGCTGCCAAATTCGAAACGTCCAGCGATTGCGCCCACACGAAAGCTGCCAGCACGGAAAGCTGTAGCTGGTTTTCACTGTCCCTTGGAACTGCATTCGCTGCCGCACAGTCATTTGTGTTCTGCAAAAGCTTGGCTTGGTAATGGGGCAACACTGTGTATCTCTGTCTCTCGCAGAGCCCGGCTGCCAAATTCGAAACGTCCAGCGATTGCGCCCACAAGAAAGCTGCCAGCACGGAAAGCTGTAGCTGGTTTTCACTGTCCCTTGGAACTGCATTCGCTGCCGCACAGTCATTCGTGTTCTGCAAAAGCTTGGCTTGGTAATGGGGCAACACTCTGTATCTCTCTCTGGCAGAGCCCGGCTGCCAAATTCGAAACGTCCAGCGATTGCGCCCACACGAAAGCTGCCAGCACGGAAAGCTGTAGCTGGTTTTCACTGTCCCTTGGAACTGCATTCGCTGCCGCACAGTCATTCGTGTTCTGCAAAAGCTTGGCTTCCTAATGGGGCAACACTGTGAATCTCTCTCTCGCAGAGCCCGGCTGCCAAATTCGAAACGTCCAGCGATTGCGCCCACACGAAAGCTGCCAGCACGGAAAGCTGTAGCTGGTTTTCACTGTCCCTTGGAACTGCATTCGCTGCCGCACAGTCATTCGTGTTCTGCAAAAGCTTGGCTTGGTAATGGGGCAACACTGTGTATCTCTCTCTCTCGCAGAGCCCGGCTGCCAAATTCGAAACGTCCAGCGATTGCGCCCACAAGAAAACTGCCAGCACGGAAAGCTGTAGCTGGTTTTCACTGTCCCTTGGAACTGCATTCGCTGCCGCACAGTCATTCGTGTTCTGCAAAAGCTTGGCTTGGTAATGGGGCAACACTCTGTATCTCTCTCTCGCAGAGCCCGGCTGCCAAATTTGAAACGTCCAGCGATTGCGCCCACACGAAAGCTGCCAGCACGGAAAGCTGTAGCTGGTTTTCACTGTCCCTTGGAACTGCATTCGCTGCCGCACAGTCATTCGTGTTCTGCAAAAGCTTGGCTTGGTAATGGGGCAACACTCTGTATCTCTCTCTCGCAGAGCCCGGCTGCCAAATTTGAAACGTCCAGCGATTGCGCCCACACGAAAGCTGCCAGCACGGAAAGCTGTAGCTGGTTTTCACTGTCCCTTGGAACTGCATTCGCTGCCGCACAGTCATTCGTGTTCTGCAAAAGCTTGGCTTCGTAATGGGGCAACACTCTGTATCTCTCTCTCGCAGAGCCCGGCTGCCAAATTCGAAACGTCCAGCGATTGCGCCCACACGAAAGCTGCCAGCACGGAAAGCTGTAGCTGGTTTTCACTGTCCCTTGGAACTGCATTCGCTGCCGCACAGTCATTCGTGTTCTGCAAAAGCTTGGCTTGGTAATGGGGCAACACTCTGTATCTCTCTCTCGCAGAGCCCGGCTGCCAAATTCGAAACGTCCAGCGATTGCGCCCACACGAAAGCTGCCAGCACGGAAAGCTGTAGCTGGTTTTCACTGTCCCTTGGAACTGCATTCGCTGCCGCACAGTCATTCGTGTTCTGCAAAAGCTTGGCTTCGTAATGCGGCAACACTCTGTATCTCTCTCTCGCAGAGCCCGGCTGCCAAATTCGAAACGTCCAGCGATTGCGCCCACACGAAAGCTGCCAGCACGGAAAGCTGTAGCTGGTTTTCACTGTCCCTTGGAACTGCATTCGCTGCCACACAGTCATTCGTGTTCTACAAAAGCTTGGCTTGGTAATGGGGCAACACTCTGTATCTCTCTCTCGCAGAGCCCGGCTGCCAAATTCAAAACGTCCAGCGATTGCGCCCACACGAAAGCTGCCAGCACGGAAAGCTGTAGCTGGTTTTCACTGTCCCTTGGAACTGCATTCACTGCCGCACAGTCATTCGTGTTCTGCAAAAGCTTGGCTTCGTAATGGGGCAACACTGTGTATCTCTCTCTGGCAGAGCCCGGCTGCCAAATTCGAAACGTCCAGCGATTGCGCCCACACGAAAGCTGCCAGCACGGAAAGCTGTAGCTGGTTTTCACTGTCCCTTGGAACTGCATTCGCTGCCGCACAGTCATTCGTGTTCTGCAAAAGCTTGGCTTGGTAATGGGGCAACACTGTGTATCTCTCTCTCGCAGAGCCCGGCTGCCAAATTCGAAACGTCCAGCGATTGCGCCCACACGAAAGCTGCCAGCACGGAAAGCTGTAGCTGGTTTTCACTGTCCCTTGGAACTGCATTCGCTGCCGCACAGTCATTCGTGTTCTGCAAAAGCTTGGCTTGGTAATGGGGCAACACTCTGTATCTCTCTCTCGCAGAGCCCGGCTGCCAAATTCGAAACGTCCAGCGATTGCGCCCACAAGAAAACTGCCAGCACGGAAAGCTGTAGCTGGTTTTCACTGTCCCTTGGAACTGCATTCGCTGCCGCACAGTCATTCGTGTTCTGCAAAAGCTTGGCTTGGTAATGGGGCAACACTGTGTATCTCTCTCTCGCAGAGCCCGGCTGCCAAATTCGAAACGTCCAGCGATTGCGCCCACACGAAAGCTGCCAGCACGGAAAGCTGTAGCTGGTTTTCACTGTCCCTTGGAACTGCATTCGCTGCCGCACAGTCATTCGTGTTCTGCAAAAGCTTGGCTTGGTAATGGGGCAACACTCTGTATCTCTCTCTCGCAGAGCCCGGCTGCCAAATTCAAAACGTCCAGCGATTGCGCCCACACGAAAGCTGCCAGCACGGAAAGCTGTAGCTGGTTTTCACTGTCCCTTGGAACTACATTCGCTGCCGCACAGTCATTCGTGTTCTGCAAAAGCTTGGCTTCGTAATGGGGCAACACTCTGTATCTCTCTCTCGCAGAGCCTGGCTGCCAAATTCGAAACGTCCAGCGATTGCGCCCACATGAAAGCTGCCAGCACGGAAAGCTGTAGCTGGTTTTCACTGTCCCTTGGAACTGCATTCGCTGCCGCACAGTCATTCGTGTTCTGCAAAAGCTTGGCTTGGTAATGGGGCAACACTGTGTATCTCTCTCTGGCAGAGCCCGGCTGCCAAATTCGAAACGTCCAGCGATTGCGCCCACACGAAAGCTGCCAGCACGGAAAGCTGTAGCTGGTTTTCACTGTCCCTTGGAACTGCATTCGCTGCCACACAGTCATTCGTGTTCTGCAAAAGCTTGGCTTGGTAATGGGGCAACACTCTGTATCTCTCTCTCGCAGAGCCCGGCTGCCAAATTCGAAACGTCCAGCGATTGCGCCCACACGAAAGCTGCCAGCACGGAAAGCTGTAGCTGGTTTTCACTGTCCCTTGGAACTGCATTCGCTGCCACACAGTCATTCGTGTTCTGCAAAAGCTTGGCTTCGTAATGGGGCAACACTCTGTATCTCTCTCTCGCAGAGCCCGGCTGCCAAATTCGAAACGTCCAGCGATTGCGCCCACACTAAAGCTGCCAGCACGGAAAGCTGTAGCTGGTTTTCACTGTCCCTTGGAACTGCATTCGCTGCCGCACAGTCATTCGTGTTCTGCAAAAGCTTGGCTTGGTAATGGGGCAACACTCTGTATCTCTCTCTCGCAGAGCCCGGCTGCCAAATTCGAAACGTCCAGCGATTGTGCCCACACGAAAGCTGCCAGCACGGAAAGCTGTAGCTGGTTTTCACTGTCCCTTGGAACTGCATTCGCTGCCGCACAGTCATTCGTGTTCTGCAAAAGCTTGGCTTGGTAATGGGGCAACACTCTGTATCTCTCTCTCGCAGAGCCCGGCTGCCAAATTCGAAACGTCCAGCGATTGCACCCACACGAAAGCTGCCAGCACGGAAAGCTGTAGCTGGTTTTCACTGTCCCTTGGAACTGCATTCGCTGCCGCACAGTCATTCGTGTTCTGCAAAAGCTTGGCTTGGTAATGGGGCAACACTGTGTATCTCTCTCTGGCAGAGCCCGGCTGCCAAATTCGAAACGTCCAGCGATTGCGCCCACACGAAAGCTGCCAGCACGGAAAGCTGTAGCTGGTTTTCACTGTCCCTTGGAACTGCATTCGCTGCCGCACAGTCATTCGTGTTCTGCAAAAGCTTGGCTTGGTAATGGGGCAACACTCTGTATCTCTCTCTCGCAGAGCCCGGCTGCCAAATTCGAAACGTCCAGCGATTGCGCCCACACGAAAGCTGCCAGCACGGAAAGCTGTAGCTGGTTTTCACTGTCCCTTGGAACTGCATTCGCTGCCGCACAGTCATTCGTGTTCTGCAAAAGCTTGGCTTGGTAATGGGGCAACACTCTGTATCTCTCTCTCGCAGAGCCCGGCTGCCAAATTCGAAACGTCCAGCGATTGCGCCCACACGAAAGCTGCCAGCACGGAAAGCTGTAGCTGGTTTTCACTGTCCCTTGGAACTGCATTCACTGCCGCACAGTCATTCGTGTTCTGCAAAAGCTTGGCTTCGTAATGCGGCAACACTCTGTATCTCTCTCTCGCAGAGCCCGGCTGCCAAATTCAAAACGTCCAGCGATTGCGCCCACACGAAAGCTGCCAGCACGGAAAGCTGTAGCTGGTTTTCACTGTCCCTTGGAACTGCATTCGCTGCCACACAGTCATTCGTGTTCTGCAAAAGCTTGGCTTCGTAATGGGCCAACACTGTGTATCTCTCTCTCTCGCAGAGCCCGGCTGCCAAATTCAAAACGTCCAGCGATTGCGCCCACACGAAAGCTGCCAGCACGGAAAGCTGTAGCTGGTTTTCACTGTCCCTTGGAACTGCATTCGCTGCCACACAGTCATTCGTGTTCTGCAAAAGCTTGGCTTCGTAATGGGGCAACACTCTGTATCTCTCTCTCGCAGAGCCCGGCTGCCAAATTCGAAACGTCCAGCGATTGCGCCCACACGGAGGCTGCCAGCACAGAAAGGTGTAGCTGGTTTTCACTGTCCCTTGGAACTGCATTCGCTGCCACACAGTCATTCGTGTTCTGCAAAAGCTTGGCTTCGTAATGGGGCAACACTCTGTATCTCTCTCTCGCAGAGCCCGGCTGCCAAATTCGAAACGTCCAGCGATTGCGCCCACACGAAAGCTGCCAGCACGGAAAGCTGTAGCTGGTTTTCACTGTCCCTTGGAACTGCATTCGCTGCCGCACAGTCATTCGTGTTCTGCAAAAGCTTGGCTTCGTAATGGGGCAACACTGTGAATCTCTCTCTCGCAGAGCCCGGCTGCCAAATTCGAAACGTCCAGCGATTGCGCCCACACGAAAGCTGCCAGCACGGAAAGCTGTAGCTGGTTTTCACTGTCCCTTGGAACTGCATTCGCTGCCGCACAGTCATTCGTGTTCTGCAAAAGCTTGGCTTGGTAATGGGGCAACACTGTGTATCTCTCTCTCTCGCAGAGCCCGGCTGCCAAATTTGAAACGTCCAGCGATTGCGCCCACAAGAAAACTGCCAGCACGGAAAGCTGTAGCTGGTTTTCACTGTCCCTTGGAACTGCATTCGCTGCCGCACAGTCATTCGTGTTCTGCAAAAGCTTGGCTTGGTAATGGGGCAACACTCTGTATCTCTCTCTCGCAGAGCCCGGCTGCCAAATTTGAAACGTCCAGCGATTGCGCCCACACGAAAGCTGCCAGCACGGAAAGCTGTAGCTGGTTTTCACTGTCCCTTGGAACTGCATTCGCTGCCGCACAGTCATTCGTGTTCTGCAAAAGCTTGGCTTCGTAATGGGGCAACACTCTGTATCTCTCTCTCGCAGAGCCCGGCTGCCAAATTCGAAACGTCCAGCGATTGCGCCCACACGAAAGCTGCCAGCACGGAAAGCTGTAGCTGGTTTTCACTGTCCCTTGGAACTGCATTCGCTGCCGCACAGTCATTCGTGTTCTGCAAAAGCTTGGCTTGGTAATGGGGCAACACTCTGTATCTCTCTCTCGCAGAGCCCGGCTGCCAAATTCGAAACGTCCAGCGATTGCGCCCACACGAAAGCTGCCAGCACGGAAAGCTGTAGCTGGTTTTCACTGTCCCTTGGAACTGCATTCGCTGCCACACAGTCATTCGTGTTCTGCAAAAGCTTGGCTTGGTAATGGGGCAACACTCTGTATCTCTCTCTCGCAGAGCCCGGCTGCCAAATTCAAAACGTCCAGCGATTGCGCCCACACGAAAGCTGCCAGCACGGAAAGCTGTAGCTGGTTTTCACTGTCCCTTGGAACTGCATTCGCTGCCGCACAGTCATTCGTGTTCTGCAAAAGCTTGGCTTCGTAATGGGGCAACACTGTGTATCTCTCTCTGGCAGAGCCCGGCTGCCAAATTCGAAACGTCCAGCGATTGCGCCCACACGAAAGCTGCCAGCACGGAAAGCTGTAGCTGGTTTTCACTGTCCCTTGGAACTGCATTCGCTGCCACACAGTCATTCGTGTTCTGCAAAAGCTTGGCTTCGTAATGGGGCAACACTCTGTATCTCTCTCTCGCAGAGCCCGGCTGCCAAATTCGAAACGTCCAGCGATTGCGCCCACACGGAGGCTGCCAGTACAGAAAGGTGTAGCTGGTTTTCACTGTCCCTTGGAACTGCATTCGCTGCCACACAGTCATTCGTGTTCTGCAAAAGCTTGGCTTCGTAATGGGGCAACACTCTGTATCTCTCTCTCGCAGAGCCCGGCTGCCAAATTCGAAACGTCCAGCGATTGCGCCCACACGAAAGCTGCCAGCACGGAAAGCTGTAGCTGGTTTTCACTGTCCCTTGGAACTGCATTCGCTGCCGCACAGTCATTCGTGTTCTGCAAAAGCTTGGCTTCGTAATGGGGCAACACTGTGAATCTCTCTCTCGCAGAGCCCGGCTGCCAAATTCGAAACGTCCAGCGATTGCGCCCACACGAAAGCTGCCAGCACGGAAAGCTGTAGCTGGTTTTCACTGTCCCTTGGAACTGCATTCGCTGCCGCACAGTCATTCGTGTTCTGCAAAAGCTTGGGTTGGTAATGGGGCAACACTGTGTATCTCTCTCTCTCGCAGAGCCCGGCTGCCAAATTCGAAACGTCCAGCGATTGCGCCCACAAGAAAACTGCCAGCACGGAAAGCTGTAGCTGGTTTTCACTGTCCCTTGGAACTGCATTCGCTGCCGCACAGTCATTCGTGTTCTGCAAAAGCTTGGCTTGGTAATGGGGCAACACTCTGTATCTCTCTCTCGCAGAGCCCGGCTGCCAAATTTGAAACGTCCAGCGATTGCGCCCACACGAAAGCTGCCAGCACGGAAAGCTGTAGCTGGTTTTCACTGTCCCTTGGAACTGCATTCGCTGCCGCACAGTCATTCGTGTTCTGCAAAAGCTTGGCTTCGTAATGGGGCAACACTCTGTATCTCTCTCTCGCAGAGCCCGGCTGCCAAATTCGAAACGTCCAGCGATTGCGCCCACACGAAAGCTGCCAGCACGGAAAGCTGTAGCTGGTTTTCACTGTCCCTTGGAACTGCATTCGCTGCCGCACAGTCATTCGTGTTCTGCAAAAGCTTGGCTTGGTAATGGGGCAACACTCTGTATCTCTCTCTCGCAGAGCCCGGCTGCCAAATTCGAAACGTCCAGCGATTGCGCCCACACGAAAGCTGCCAGCACGGAAAGCTGTAGCTGGTTTTCACTGTCCCTTGGAACTGCATTCGCTGCCGCACAGTCATTCGTGTTCTGCAAAAGCTTGGCTTGGTAATGGGGCAACACTCTGTATCTCTCTCTCGCAGAGCCCGGCTGCCAAATTCGAAACGTCCAGCGATTGCGCCCACACGAAAGCTGCCAGCACGGAAAGCTGTAGCTGGTTTTCACTGTCCCTTGGAACTGCATTCGCTGCCACACAGTCATTCGTGTTCTGCAAAAGCTTGGCTTGGTAATGGGGCAACACTCTGTATCTCTCTCTCGCAGAGCCCGGCTGCCAAATTCAAAACGTCCAGCGATTGCGCCCACACGAAAGCTGCCAGCACGGAAAGCTGTAGCTGGTTTTCACTGTCCCTTGGAACTGCATTCGCTGCCGCACAGTCATTCGTGTTCTGCAAAAGCTTGGCTTCGTAATGGGGCAACACTGTGTATCTCTCTCTGGCAGAGCCCGGCTGCCAAATTCGAAACGTCCAGCGATTGCGCCCACACGAAAGCTGCCAGCACGGAAAGCTGTAGCTGGTTTTCACTGTCCCTTGGAACTGCATTCGCTGCCACACAGTCATTCGTGTTCTGCAAAAGCTTGGCTTCGTAATGAGGCAACACTCTGAATTTCTCTCTCGCACAGCCCGGCTGCCAAATTCAAAACGTCCAGCGATTGCGCCCACACGAAAGCTGCCAGCACGGAAAGCTGTAGCTGGTTTTCACTGTCCCTTGGAACTGCATTCGCTGCCGCACAGTCATTCGTGTTCTGCAAAAGCTTGGCTTGGTAATGGGGCAACACTGTGTATCTCTCTCTCGCAGAGCCCAGCTGCCAAATTCGAAACGTCCAGCGATTGCGCCCACACGAAAGCTGCCAGCACGGAAAGCTGTTGCTGGTTTTCACTGTCCCTTGGAACTGCATTCGCTGCCGCACAGTCATTCGTGTTCTGCAAAAGCTTGGCTTGGTAATGGGGCAACACTCTGTATCTCTCTCTCGCAGAGCCCGGCTGCCAAATTCGAAACGTCCAGCGATTGCGCCCACAAGAAAACTGCCAGCACGGAAAGCTGTAGCTGGTTTTCACTGTCCCTTGGAACTGCATTCGCTGCCGCACAGTCATTCGTGTTCTGCAAAAGCTTGGCTTGGTAATGGGGCAACACTGTGTATCTCTCTCTCGCAGAGCCCGGCTGCCAAATTCGAAACGTCCAGCGATTGCGCCCACACGAAAGCTGCCAGCACGGAAAGCTGTAGCTGGTTTTCACTGTCCCTTGGAACTGCATTCGCTGCCGCACAGTCATTCGTGTTCTGCAAAAGCTTGGCTTCGTAATGGGGCAACACTCTGTATCTCTCTCTCGCAGAGCCCGGCTGCCAAATTCGAAACGTCCAGCGATTGCGCCCACACGAAAGCTGCCAGCACGGAAAGCTGTAGCTGGTTTTCACTGTCCCTTGGAACTACATTCGCTGCCGCACAGTCATTCGTGTTCTGCAAAAGCTTGGCTTCGTAATGGGGCAACACTCTGTATCTCTCTCTCGCAGAGCCTGGCTGCCAAATTCGAAACGTCCAGCGATTGCGCCCACATGAAAGCTGCCAGCACGGAAAGCTGTAGCTGGTTTTCACTGTCCCTTGGAACTGCATTCGCTGCTGCACAGTCATTCGTGTTCTGCAAAAGCTTGGCTTGGTAATGGGGCAACACTGTGTATCTCTCTCTGGCAGAGCCCGGCTGCCAAATTCGAAACGTCCAGCGATTGCGCCCACACGAAAGCTGCCAGCACGGAAAGCTGTAGCTGGTTTTCACTGTCCCTTGGAACTGCATTCGCTGCCACACAGTCATTCGTGTTCTGCAAAAGCTTGGCTTGGTAATGGGGCAACACTCTGTATCTCTCTCTCGCAGAGCCCGGCTGCCAAATTCGAAACGTCCAGCGATTGCGCCCACACGAAAGCTGCCAGCACGGAAAGCTGTAGCTGGTTTTCACTGTCCCTTGGAACTGCATTCGCTGCCGCACAGTCATTCGTGTTCTGCAAAAGCTTGGCTTGGTAATGGGGCAACACTCTGTATCTCTCTCTCGCAGAGCCCGGCTGCCAAATTCAAAACGTCCAGCGATTGCGCCCACACGAAAGCTGCCAGCACGGAAAGCTGTAGCTGGTTTTCACTGTCCCTTGGAACTGCATTCGCTGCCGCACAGTCATTCGTGTTCTGCAAAAGCTTGGCTTGGTAATGGGGCAACACTCTGTATCTCTCTCTCGCAGAGCCCGGCTGCCAAATTCGAAACGTCCAGCGATTGCGCCCACACGAAAGCTGCCAGCACGGAAAGCTGTAGCTGGTTTTCACTGTCCCTTGGAACTGCATTCGCTGCCGCACAGTCATTCGTGTTCTGCAAAAGCTTGGCTTCGTAATGGGGCAACACTGTGTATCTCTCTCTGGCAGAGCCCGGCTGCCAAATTCGAAACGTCCAGCGATTGCGCCCACACGAAAGCTGCCAGCACGGAAAGCTGTAGCTGGTTTTCACTGTCCCTTGGAACTGCATTCGCTGCCGCACAGTCATTCGTGTTCTGCAAAAGCTTGGCTTGGTAATGGGGCAACACTGTGTATCTCTCTCTGGCAGAGCCCGGCTGCCAAATTCGAAACGTCCAGCGATTGCGCCCACACGAAAGCTGCCAGCACGGAAAGCTGTAGCTGGTTTTCACTGTCCCTTGGAACTGCATTCGCTGCCGCACAGTCATTCGTGTTCTGCAAAAGCTTGGCTTGGTAATGGGGCAACACTCTGTATCTCTCTCTCGCAGAGCCCGGCTGCCAAATTCGAAACGTCCAGCGATTGCGCCCACACGAAAGCTGCCAGCACGGAAAGCTGTAGCTGGTTTTCACTGTCCCTTGGAACTGCATTCGCTGCCGCACAGTCATTCGTGTTCTGCAAAAGCTTGGCTTGGTAATGGGGCAACACTCTGTATCTCTCTCTCGCAGAGCCCGGCTGCCAAATTCGAAACGTCCAGCGATTGCGCCCACACGAAAGCTGCCAGCACGGAAAGCTGTAGCTGGTTTTCACTGTCCCTTGGAACTGCATTCACTGCCGCACAGTCATTCGTGTTCTGCAAAAGCTTGGCTTGGTAATGGGGCAACACTCTGTATCTCTCTCTCGCAGAGCCCGGCTGCCAAATTCAAAACGTCCAGCGATTGCGCCCACACGAAAGCTGCCAGCACGGAAAGCTGTAGCTGGTTTTCACTGTCCCTTGGAACTGCATTCGCTGCCACACAGTCATTCGTGTTCTGCAAAAGCTTGGCTTGGTAATGGGGCAACACTCTGTATCTCTCTCTCTCGCAGAGCCCGGCTGCCAAATTCGAAACGTCCAGCGATTGCGCCCACACGAAAGCTGCCAGCACGGAAAGCTGTAGCTGGTTTTCACTGTCCCTTGGAACTGCATTCGCTGCCACACAGTCATTCGTGTTCTGCAAAAGCTTGGCTTCGTAATGGGGCAACACTCTGTATCTCTCTCTCGCAGAGCCCGGCTGCCAAATTCGAAACGTCCAGCGATTGCCCCCACACGGAGGCTGCCAGCACAGAAAGGTGTAGCTGGTTTTCACTGTCCCTTGGAACTGCATTCGCTGCCACACAGTCATTCGTGTTCTGCAAAAGCTTGGCTTCGTAATGGGGCAACACTCTGTATCTCTCTCTCGCAGAGCCCGGCTGCCAAATTCGAAACGTCCAGCGATTGCGCCCACACGAAAGCTGCCAGCACGGAAAGCTGTAGCTGGTTTTCACTGTCCCTTGGAACTGCATTCGCTGCCGCACAGTCATTCGTGTTCTGCAAAAGCTTGGCTTGGTAATGGGGCAACACTGTGTATCTCTCTCTGGCAGAGCCCGGCTGCCAAATTCAAAACGTCCAGCGATTGCGCCCACACGAAAGCTGCCAGCACGGAAAGCTGTAGCTGGTTTTCACTGTCCCTTGGAACTGCATTCGCTGCCGCACAGTCATTCGTGTTCTGTAAAAGCTTGGCTTCGTAATGCGGCAACACTCTGTATCTCTCTCTCTCGCAGAGCCCGGCTGCCAAATTCGAAACGTCCAGCGATTGCGCCCACACGAAAGCTGCCAGCACGGAAAGCTGTAGCTGGTTTTCACTGTCCCTTGGAACTGCATTCGCTGCCGCACAGTCATTCGTGTTCTGCAAAAGCTTGGCTTCGTAATGGGGCAACACTCTGTATCTCTCTCTCGCAGAGCCCGGCTGCCAAATTCGAAACGTCCAGCGATTGCGCCCACACGAAAGCTGCCAGCACGGAAAGCTGTAGCTGGTTTTCACTGTCCCTTGGAACTGCATTCGCTGCCGCACAGTCATTTGTGTTCTGCAAAAGCTTGGCTTGGTAATGGGGCAACACTGTGTATCTCTCTCTCGCAGAGCCCGGCTGCCAAATTCGAAACGTCCAGCGATTGCGCCCACACGAAAGCTGCCAGCACGGAAAGCTGTAGCTGGTTTTCACTGTCCCTTGGAACTGCATTCGCTGCCGCACAGTCATTCGTGTTCTGCAAAAGCTTGGCTTGGTAATGGGGCAACACTGTGTATCTCTCTCTCTCGCAGAGCCCGGCTGCCAAATTCGAAACGTCCAGCGATTGCGCCCACAAGAAAACTTCCAGCACGGAAAGCTGTAGCTGGTTTTCACTGTCCCTTGGAACTGCATTCGCTGCCGCACAGTCATTCGTGTTCTGCAAAAGCTTGGCTTCGTAATGGGGCAACACTCTGTATCTCTCTCTCGCAGAGCCCGGCTGCCAAATTTGAAACGTCCAGCGATTGCGCCCACACGAAAGCTGCCAGCACGGAAAGCTGTAGCTGGTTTTCACTGTCCCTTGGAACTGCATTCGCTGCCGCACAGTCATTCGTGTTCTGCAAAAGCTTGGCTTCGTAATGGGGCAACACTCTGTATCTCTCTCTCGCAGAGCCCGGCTGCCAAATTCGAAACGTCCAGCGATTGCGCCCACACGAAAGCTGCCAGCACGGAAAGCTGTAGCTGGTTTTCACTGTCCCTTGGAACTGCATTCGCTGCCGCACAGTCATTCGTGTTCTGCAAAAGCTTGGCTTGGTAATGGGGCAACACTCTGTATCTCTCTCTCGCAGAGCCCGGCTGCCAAATTCGAAACGTCCAGCGATTGCGCCCACACGAAAGCTGCCAGCACGGAAAGCTGTAGCTGGTTTTCACTGTCCCTTGGAACTGCATTCGCTGCCGCACAGTCATTCGTGTTCTGCAAAAGCTTGGCTTGGTAATGGGGCAACACTCTGTATCTCTCTCTGGCAGAGCCCGGCTGCCAAATTCGAAACGTCCAGCGATTGCGCCCACACGAAAGCTGCCAGCACGGAAAGCTGTAGCTGGTTTTCACTGTCCCTTGGAACTGCATTCGCTGCCGCACAGTCATTCGTGTTCTGCAAAAGCTTGGCTTGGTAATGGGGCAACACTGTGTATCTCTCTCTGGCAGAGCCCGGCTGCCAAATTCGAAACGTCCAGCGATTGCGCCCACACGAAAGCTGCCAGCACGGAAAGCTGTAGCTGGTTTTCACTGTCCCTTGGAACTGCATTCGCTGCCGCACAGTCATTCGTGTTCTGCAAAAGCTTGGCTTGGTAATGGGGCAACACTCTGTATCTCTCTCTCGCAGAGCCCGGCTGCCAAATTCGAAACGTCCAGCGATTGCGCCCACACGAAAGCTGCCAGCACGGAAAGCTGTAGCTGGTTTTCACTGTCCCTTGGAACTGCATTCGCTGCCGCACAGTCATTCGTGTTCTGCAAAAGCTTGGCTTGGTAATGGGGCAACACTCTGTATCTCTCTCTCGCAGAGCCCGGCTGCCAAATTCGAAACGTCCAGCGATTGCGCCCACACGAAAGCTGCCAGCACGGAAAGCTGTAGCTGGTTTTCACTGTCCCTTGGAACTGCATTCACTGCCGCACAGTCATTCGTGTTCTGCAAAAGCTTGGCTTCGTAATGGGGCAACACTCTGTATCTCTCTCTCGCAGAGCCCGGCTGCCAAATTCAAAACGTCCAGCGATTGCGCCCACACGAAAGCTGCCAGCACGGAAAGCTGTAGCTGGTTTTCACTGTCCCTTGGAACTGCATTCGCTGCCACACAGTCATTCGTGTTCTGCAAAAGCTTGGCTTGGTAATGGGGCAACACTGTGTATCTCTCTCTCTCGCAGAGCCCGGCTGCCAAATTCGAAACGTCCAGCGATTGCGCCCACACGAAAGCTGCCAGCACGGAAAGCTGTAGCTGGTTTTCACTGTCCCTTGGAACTGCATTCGCTGCCACACAGTCATTCGTGTTCTGCAAAAGCTTGGCTTCGTAATGGGGCAACACTCTGTATCTCTCTCTCGCAGAGCCCGGCTGCCAAATTCGAAACGTCCAGCGATTGCGCCCACACGGAGGCTGCCAGCACAGAAAGGTGTAGCTGGTTTTCACTGTCCCTTGGAACTGCATTCGCTGCCACACAGTCATTCGTGTTCTGCAAAAGCTTGGCTTCGTAATGGGGCAACACTCTGTATCTCTCTCTCGCAGAGCCCGGCTGCCAAATTCGAAACGTCCAGCGATTGCGCCCACACGAAAGCTGCCAGCACGGAAAGCTGTAGCTGGTTTTCACTGTCCCTTGGAACTGCATTCGCTGCCGCACAGTCATTTGTGTTCTGCAAAAGCTTGGCTTGGTAATGGGGCAACACTGTGTATCTCTCTCTCTGGCAGAGCCCGGCTGCCAAATTCGAAACGTCCAGCGATTGCGCCCACACGAAAGCTGCCAGCACGGAAAGCTGTAGCTGGTTTTCACTGTCCCTTGGAACTGCATTCGCTGCCGCACAGTCATTCGTGTTCTGCGAAAGCTTGGCTTGGTAATGGGGCAACACTGTGTATCTCTCTCTGGCAGAGCCCGGCTGCCAAATTCGAAACGTCCAGCGATTGCGCCCACACGAAAGCTGCCAGCACGGAAAGCTGTAGCTGGTTTTCACTGTCCCTTGGAACTGCATTCGCTGCCGCACAGTCATTCGTGTTCTGCAAAAGCTTGGCTTCGTAATGGGGCAACACTCTGTATCTCTCTCTCGCAGAGCCCGGCTGCCAAATTCGAAACGTCCAGCGATTGCGCCCACACGAAAGCTGCCAGCACGGAAAGCTGTAGCTGGTTTTCACTGTCCCTTGGAACTGCATTCGCTGCCGCACAGTCATTCGTGTTCTGCAAAAGCTTGGCTTGGTAATGGGGCAACACTCTGTATCTCTCTCTCGCAGAGCCCGGCTGCCAAATTCGAAACGTCCAGCGATTGCGCCCACACGAAAGCTGCCAGCACGGAAAGCTGTAGCTGGTTTTCACTGTCCCTTGGAACTGCATTCGCTGCCGCACAATCATTCGTGTTCTGCAAAAGCTTGGCTTGGTAATGGGGCAACACTGTGTATCTCTCTCTGGCAGAGCCCGGCTGCCAAATTCAAAACGTCCAGCGATTGCGCCCACACGAAAGCTGCCAGCACGGAAAGCTGTAGCTGGTTTTCACTGTCCCTTGGAACTGCATTCGCTGCCGCACAGTCATTCGTGTTCTGTAAAAGCTTGGCTTCGTAATGCGGCAACACTCTGTATCTCTCTCTCTCGCAGAGCCCGGCTGCCAAATTCGAAACGTCCAGCGATTGCGCCCACACGAAAGCTGCCAGCACGGAAAGCTGTAGCTGGTTTTCACTGTCCCTTGGAACTGCATTCGCTGCCGCACAGTCATTCGTGTTCTGCAAAAGCTTGGCTTCGTAATGGGGCAACACTCTGTATCTCTCTCTCGCAGAGCCCGGCTGCCAAATTCGAAACGTCCAGCGATTGCGCCCACACGAAAGCTGCCAGCACGGAAAGCTGTAGCTGGTTTTCACTGTCCCTTGGAACTGCATTCGCTGCCGCACAGTCATTTGTGTTCTGCAAAAGCTTGGCTTGGTAATGGGGCAACACTGTGTATCTCTGTCTCTCGCAGAGCCCGGCTGCCAAATTCGAAACGTCCAGCGATTGCGCCCACAAGAAAGCTGCCAGCACGGAAAGCTGTAGCTGGTTTTCACTGTCCCTTGGAACTGCATTCGCTGCCGCACAGTCATTCGTGTTCTGCAAAAGCTTGGCTTGGTAATGGGGCAACACTCTGTATCTCTCTCTGGCAGAGCCCGGCTGCCAAATTCGAAACGTCCAGCGATTGCGCCCACACGAAAGCTGCCAGCACGGAAAGCTGTAGCTGGTTTTCACTGTCCCTTGGAACTGCATTCGCTGCCGCACAGTCATTCGTGTTCTGCAAAAGCTTGGCTTCGTAATGGGGCAACACTGTGAATCTCTCTCTCGCAGAGCCCGTCTGCCAAATTCGAAACGTCCAGCGATTGCGCCCACACGAAAGCTGCCAGCACGGAAAGCTGTAGCTGGTTTTCACTGTCCCTTGGAACTGCATTCGCTGCCGCACAGTCATTCGTGTTCTGCAAAAGCTTGGCTTGGTAATGGGGCAACACTCTGTATCTCTCTCTCGCAGAGCCCGGCTGCCAAATTCGAAACGTCCAGCGATTGCGCCCACACGAAAGCTGCCAGCACGGAAAGCTGTAGCTGGTTTTCACTGTCCCTTGGAACTGCATTCGCTGCCGCACAATCATTCGTGTTCTGCAAAAGCTTGGCTTGGTAATGGGGCAACACTGTGTATCTCTCTCTGGCAGAGCCCGGCTGCCAAATTCAAAACGTCCAGCGATTGCGCCCACACGAAAGCTGCCAGCACGGAAAGCTGTAGCTGGTTTTCACTGTCCCTTGGAACTGCATTCGCTGCCGCACAGTCATTCGTGTTCTGTAAAAGCTTGGCTTCGTAATGCGGCAACACTCTGTATCTCTCTCTCTCGCAGAGCCCGGCTGCCAAATTCGAAACGTCCAGCGATTGCGCCCACACGAAAGCTGCCAGCACGGAAAGCTGTAGCTGGTTTTCACTGTCCCTTGGAACTGCATTCGCTGCCGCACAGTCATTCGTGTTCTGCAAAAGCTTGGCTTCGTAATGGGGCAACACTCTGTATCTCTCTCTCGCAGAGCCCGGCTGCCAAATTCGAAACGTCCAGCGATTGCGCCCACACGAAAGCTGCCAGCACGGAAAGCTGTAGCTGGTTTTCACTGTCCCTTGGAACTGCATTCGCTGCCGCACAGTCATTTGTGTTCTGCAAAAGCTTGGCTTGGTAATGGGGCAACACTGTGTATCTCTGTCTCTCGCAGAGCCCGGCTGCCAAATTCGAAACGTCCAGCGATTGCGCCCACAAGAAAGCTGCCAGCACGGAAAGCTGTAGCTGGTTTTCACTGTCCCTTGGAACTGCATTCGCTGCCGCACAGTCATTCGTGTTCTGCAAAAGCTTGGCTTGGTAATGGGGCAACACTCTGTATCTCTCTCTGGCAGAGCCCGGCTGCCAAATTCGAAACGTCCAGCGATTGCGCCCACACGAAAGCTGCCAGCACGGAAAGCTGTAGCTGGTTTTCACTGTCCCTTGGAACTGCATTCGCTGCCGCACAGTCATTCGTGTTCTGCAAAAGCTTGGCTTCGTAATGGGGCAACACTGTGAATCTCTCTCTCGCAGAGCCCGTCTGCCAAATTCGAAACGTCCAGCGATTGCGCCCACACGAAAGCTGCCAGCACGGAAAGCTGTAGCTGGTTTTCACTGTCCCTTGGAACTGCATTCGCTGCCGCACAGTCATTCGTGTTCTGCAAAAGCTTGGCTTGGTAATGGGGCAACACTCTGTATCTCTCTCTCTCGCAGAGCCCGGCTGCCAAATTCGAAACGTCCAGCGATTGCGCCCACAAGAAAACTGCCAGCACGGAAAGCTGTAGCTGGTTTTCACTGTCCCTTGGAACTGCATTCGCTGCCGCACAGTCATTCGTGTTCTGCAAAAGCTTGGCTTGGTAATGGGGCAACACTCTGTATCTCTCTCTCGCAGAGCCCGGCTGCCAAATTTGAAACGTCCAGCGATTGCGCCCACACGAAAGCTGCCAGCACGGAAAGCTGTAGCTGGTTTTCACTGTCCCTTGGAACTGCATTCGCTGCCGCACAGTCATTCGTGTTCTGCAAAAGCTTGGCTTGGTAATGGGGCAACACTCTGTATCTCTCTCTCGCAGAGCCCGGCTGCCAAATTTGAAACGTCCAGCGATTGCGCCCACACAAAAGCTGCCAGCACGGAAAGCTGTAGCTGGTTTTCACTGTCCCTTGGAACTGCATTCGCTGCCACACAGTCATTCGTGTTCTGCAAAAGCTTGGCTTCGTAATGGGGCAACACTCTGTATCTCTCTCTCGCAGAGCCCGGCTGCCAAATTCGAAACGTCCAGCGATTGCGCCCACACGAAAGCTGCCAGCACGGAAAGCTGTAGCTGGTTTTCACTGTCCCTTGGAACTGCATTCGCTGCCGCACAGTCATTCGTGTTCTGCAAAAGCTTGGCTTGGTAATGGGGCAACACTCTGTATCTCTCTCTCGCAGAGCCCGGCTGCCAAATTCGAAACGTCCAGCGATTGCGCCCACACGAAAGCTGCCAGCACGGAAAGCTGTAGCTGGTTTTCACTGTCCCTTGGAACTGCATTCGCTGCCGCACAGTCATTCGTGTTCTGCAAAAGCTTGGCTTGGTAACGGGGCAACACTCTGTATCTCTCTCTCGCAGAGCCCGGCTGCCAAATTCGAAACGTCCAGCGATTGCGCCCACACGAAAGCTGCCAGCACGGAAAGCTGTAGCTGGTTTTCACTGTCCCTTGGAACTGCATTCGCTGCCACACAGTCATTCGTGTTCTACAAAAGCTTGGCTTGGTAATGGGGCAACACTCTGTATCTCTCTCTCGCAGAGCCCGGCTGCCAAATTCAAAACGTCCAGCGATTGCGCCCACACGAAAGCTGCCAGCACGGAAAGCTGTAGCTGGTTTTCACTGTCCCTTGGAACTGCATTCGCTGCCGCACAGTCATTCGTGTTCTGCAAAAGCTTGGCTTCGTAATGGGGCAACACTGTGTATCTCTCTCTGGCAGAGCCCGGCTGCCAAATTCGAAACGTCCAGCGATTGCGCCCACACGAAAGCTGCCAGCACGGAAAGCTGTAGCTGGTTTTCACTGTCCCTTGGAACTGCATTCGCTGCCACACAGTCATTCGTGTTCTGCAAAAGCTTGGCTTCGTAATGAGGCAACACTCTGAATTTCTCTCTCGCACAGCCCGGCTGCCAAATTCAAAACGTCCAGCGATTGCGCCCACACGAAAGCTGCCAGCACGGAAAGCTGTAGCTGGTTTTCACTGTCCCTTGGAACTGCATTCGCTGCCGCACAGTCATTCGTGTTCTGCAAAAGCTTGGCTTGGTAATGGGGCAACACTCTGTATCTCTCTCTCTCGCAGAGCCCGGCTGCCAAATTCGAAACGTCCAGCGATTGCGCCCACACGAAAGCTGCCAGCACGGAAAGCTGTAGCTGGTTTTCACTGTCCCTTGGAACTGCATTCGCTGCCACACAGTCATTCGTGTTCTGCAAAAGCTTGGCTTGGTAATGGGGCAACACTCTGTATCTCTCTCTCGCAGAGCCCGGCTGCCAAATTCGAAACGTCCAGCGATTGCGCCCACAAGAAAACTGCCAGCACGGAAAGCTGTAGCTGGTTTTCACTGTCCCTTGGAACTGCATTCGCTGCCGCACAGTCATTCGTGTTCTGCAAAAGCTTGGCTTGGTAATGGGGCAACACTCTGTATCTCTCTCTCGCAGAGCCCGGCTGCCAAATTCGAAACGTCCAGCGATTGCGCCCACAAGAAAGCTGCCAGCACGGAAAGCTGTAGCTGGTTTTCACTGTCCCTTGGAACTGCATTCGCTGCCGCACAGTCATTCGTGTTCTGCAAAAGCTTGGCTTGGTAATGGGGCAACACTCTGTATCTCTCTCTCGCAGAGCCCGGCTGCCAAATTCGAAACGTCCAGCGATTGCGCCCACAAGAAAACTGCCAGCACGGAAAGCTGTAGCTGGTTTTCACTGTCCCTTGGAACTGCATTCGCTGCCGCACAGTCATTCGTGTTCTGCAAAAGCTTGGCTTGGTAATGGGGCAACACTGTGTATCTCTCTCTGGCAGAGCCCGGCTGCCAAATTCGAAACGTCCAGCGATTGCGCCCACACGAAAGCTGCCAGCACGGAAAGCTGTAGCTGGTTTTCACTGTCCCTTGGAACTGCATTCGCTGCCACACAGTCATTCGTGTTCTGCAAAAGCTTGGCTTGGTAATGGGGCAACACTGTGTATCTCTCTCTCTCGCAGAGCCCGGCTGCCAAATTCGAAACGTCCAGCGATTGCGCCCACACGAAAGCTGCCAGCACGGAAAGCTGTAGCTGGTTTTCACTGTCCCTTGGAACTGCATTCGCTGCCACACAGTCATTCGTGTTCTGCAAAAGCTTGGCTTCGTAATGGGGCAACACTCTGTATCTCTCTCTCGCAGAGCCCGGCTGCCAAATTCGAAACGTCCAGCGATTGCGCCCACACGGAGGCTGCCAG